>NW_024429232.1:2895000-4095000 GCF_017639785.1 Mesocricetus auratus | reverse complement strand
GCTTGGTATTTTGAGAAATCAATGATGATTGTATATGGAGGATAGGAGTCGGGGGAGGGGCTTCCAGAACTGGTCAGTGCCTTGAAAGAGGTCTGCCTGGCCCTGCCTGCCCTCAGGGAGGTGTACCCCAGTGGGCCTGTCCAGTGGCCCTTGGAGAAGGCCGGGCAGCCTCATGCTGTGCTGTGATATGGTGTGAGGCCTGCTTCCTTTCTCCTGTGCTGTGGTAAATGTCACATGTGTCAGTCTGAGTGACGGTTCAGCGGTATAGATGCCCATCTGCCGAGATTGCCAGTGCAGCTGACTAGCAGCTGGAAGGGCCTGCAAAGCTCTGCTTGAGGAGCCAGGCCAGGTGGACTTGGGCATCTCATCCCAGAGTGCCTGGGGCTTCTTCCCTGCCAGAGGCTGCAATTGGCTTTCTTATTCTCAGGGCAAGGTGGCTACAGCTGAGAGGCAGTGAGTCGTGGCCATCAGTGCCTGGCTAAGGGTAGGGTCAGGAGCTCAGCTCCCCTCAGACTGTCTAATGGAGAGGCCTGAGGGTAACAGACATCTCTAGTCATGCATCTGGGGTCCTTCACGAACTGAGGGCTGCGCTGTCTGTGGCTGTGCCCCACACCTACAAAGATTAGAAAATGTTCTGCACCTCTGGAGGGACAGTCTTTGGTGGGAACAACCCCAGGATTTTTGGCTGTCCTGAGCCACATAGCAGAGTTAGCTGTGTAGACCTCCTGCAGGGTTCTGGACAGGGCGCTGGGAAGGTGTTGATGTGGTCTGTCCTAGTGGTGGTGACCTCAGTAGGGACCTAGGGAGACTACAGTCTTGTGGAATGGGAGTACCTGTCTAGCCTGTTGCCATTTGAAGGTGGAGGTGTCCCGTTGATAACTTTGTCCTTTTCTCTAGACACTCTTGGGAACATGAGAGCTTCTGAGCCCTGTTGTCATTTGCCAGTGTTGTGTTTTGAAGTCCCCCAACATCACTGACTCTTAACCTGAGCAGCCTGGATCACTGTTTTCTGATTGTACGCTAGCCCCTCCTTCTCTTCCCCTCGATTTATAGACTCGGGCTCAGCTGAGTAGGGGTAGAGCCCCCTAGATGAGTTGCTAGGCATGGTGGGGTGGGGTGGGGGCCTGAGGAGCAGCTGTGCTGTGGCTGCCCTGCCCCCACATGGCCACTTCACTCCTTACAGCAGTGGGGCTTCATAGACGTGATCTCATCCAGTAGTGGAGACCCCTGGGAGGTGGGCTGGGGTAGAAGGGGGGTGAGTGGCCAGTGCTGCTCCTCCTCGTCTATCAAGCAGCTAGGACGAACCAAGGCCGGGCCTGGTCAGGCAGAGAAGCCCACACATGCCTCTGCTCCGCAGGCTTACAGCCCTGCTCTTCAAGAAGTGTGGCCAGTGTGAGGAGTTCAGGGGAGCTGTGAATTCTGGCCTGGAAAGTCTGGGAAGAACTGGTCTCCTTAAGGCAATGGGTCTGGGGTCTTTGTTGCAGCCTTAATGTAACACACACACACACACACACACACACACACACACACACACACACACACACACACACACACGGCCTTGCCCAATCTATAACTCGAGATCCCACAGGGACATGGCCTGGCCTGCCTGCATCCAGAACCTGTGATCCCCTCTGCTCTCTCGCCAAATGCAGTTAATGGCTTCTCCCAGCTACTGAACCGGCAGCTGCCTCCAGTGCGCTGGCCGTCTCTGCTCCTCCGGGGCCACCCCCGCCTGCCGGCAGTGTCCTGGCCGCCTCCCTATGTGCACTCTACTCTCTCCATGCTTGCTTGTGTTACTGCTGGCAGGGGAGCCTGTGGGCTCAGGTTTCCAGTGAGTGAGTGGCCCTCCCTGCTATTTGTAGAAGGCACCCGAGTCTGCACAGACTGCTCTGGCGGCCATCCACCGGAGGCTAGCCTTATGCCTGCCTGCCTCCGGATGGGGCCTCTGGCTAGACCCAGACTAATCCTTCAGGTCTAGCCCCATCCCACTGGGGCTGCCCAACCTAGGGCTTCACCAGTGATTACAGGGCATCGTTGGGCATGTGTCTCTGTGACTACTGTGTACTTGTTGCCCAGGTAGACCTTTAGTACTATCTCTTGATCTTGGCCTGATGGTTTAAGAGCCACACTGTATCAGAGTGCCCAAACCAGCAGGGGTGTGCCTTGGGAGGAAGGCAGGAGCGGAGCATGTAGACAAAGCATGTCTCTCATAGGGCTCGAGTTGGTCCCGGCTATGGCGTGTAAAGGTCCCTATACTCTTGCTAGGGCTGGGGACAACTGGAGAGCAGCTCTGGAGTGCAGCAAGGGCGTGTTTTTGAAAGGCAAGGAATGCTGGTTACATTGAGCTGTTGGAGGCACAAAACAGGTACCCACCCTTTGAGGAGGCTGGCTGCGCAGGGCCAGGAGTCACACTCAGCAGCCTCATATGTGTGGGCAGTGCCTAGAGGTAGGGAAATTGTTTGGAGATGTCTAGAGTTTGGAGGGCTGGTGAGGGGATGAGCATGGGCTGTGCTCTGGACCCCCGCTCTACTTAAAGCATCAGCCGAGCTCATCTAGTGAGACTCAGTCTCTAGAGATAATGTCCAACTCTAGTACCTGTGGGAATGTCTGGGGTCTCCCGCTTGCATGGAGAACACCGTGTAGCCCCAGCAGAGGGACAAGCAAGCTATTTTCCTTCTCCCGAGCGTCGTCCACCCATCCTAAAGACTCTGGCTCTCTGCTCTCCTGCTAGAGAGGTGCAAGCAATAGTAGGCTCCCAGGTGTATGCAGCTTGAGTGGGCTCAGCCAGCCTCTCAAGGGATGGATGGTCAGCATGGTAGAGGGCATGGGGGACCGGAAGCAGTCTGGTAAGGAGACGGTAGGTTTGGAGCTTGTACCTGCCTAGTCTACCCCTGCTGGGTCTCATCTGGTTTAGCCTCAAAACAGGAAGACACTGTACTGTCTCCCTCTGGTCTGTTGAACAGGCCTCTAGTGTTTGTTTCAGAGCCTAGCATCCCATCTGGAACCTTCTGTTGGGGTCAGTGTGGCATGTGAGGCCAGGCCAGCTGGCTAGTCCTGAGCACTTTGAGAGATAAGACACCCCATGAGGGGGAGGTGGCAGCACAGGAAGGCCATGAGCTCTGAGACAAGAGGGTGGTTGGGGGGGGGCTGAGCAGCAGTGAACACTACCCGCATTGTAATCGGAGAGGGGCCGGGAAGAGAGAGACTGAGCGAGGCGGCTGACCCCACGCTCCCGGGGGACAGGTGGGAGAGGCAGAACGAGGAGAGAGTGAAGGATTCCAGAGGTGGGCTGGCTTCCTCTCTTGCAGACAGACACGGGAGGGAGGTGGGCAGCCGGCCAGCCCCATACCTGCACTTCCAATCTGCGGCCCTGACAGCTGCAGCCACTTTGGGGAGGGGGAGGGGAGGGGCTCATCGAGCGGAAAAGTCCCAGCCGACATTGTGTCCGGTGCTGTGGGGGGAGTTGGGGGAAGGAGATGGGGATAGGATGGAGGCCTAACCCACCTCACCTCACTAGCTTTTCCTAGGGGCTGGGTGCCCCCTCCCCGAAAGCATGGCACTTGTGTCTGTCTGTCCTCCACCAGCCTGGCCTGGGGTCTCAGTGCTGGGCCTGACCCAAAGGGGTCACATGTGTTTTCTGGCAGCCTGCAGGTGCTGAGCAGGGCGAGGGCGGCTGGCCTGGGGTGCAGGCAGGCCTGGTGATGAATCATGTGGTGCCGCCAGCAGCTCATTCCCCAGGCTGGGGACAGGGAGCTGACAGCTGAGGCTGAGCCGAATGTTTCCAGCCCAGCTCAGCTCGCAAGGGTGGCTGCTGGCCCATGGTGCGGGCCAGCCCCCCCACCCCCAGCTGCCTCTGTGGGGCACACACTAAGGGAGCCCTTGGTTTTTGTCCCATAGCTCCTCAGTGTGGTGGGGGTGAAGTTGCCCGCTGGGAAGGCTGCCAGGGGCTGTGGTGGGTAGGGAGCACCTGCCACTCTTTGGCCGTAAGCTGTTGTGGACTCACGTGGAGCCACAGGATGGGAATGGGCCATGCCACCCCCGGTCTGGTTTGAATCTGGAGCAGTGGAGGGTGACGGAGTGTTCTTCCCGCCCCTCCCCTCCCCTCCCCTCCTCCTGCTGGCTGTCGGGCCAAGCCCTCAGCCACTGCTACCGGTGCCGCTCAGGGAGTGGCTGGGCCGCTTGCCCAGGCCTGAGGCTGGCCAAACTGCAGCCGCTTTCAGAGTCAGGCCCTGCAGTGGAGGCCTTGGCCGGGCGCGTGCCGCACCCCAGCTACCCCTGTCTCTAGAGAGCCTTCCGGCTCCAGCCCTTTCGCTTTCATCTGCCCCTCTTGACACCCAAGCCTCCAGCTCTTGTCTGGTTGATGTGGCCCTTCATTCAGTCTTGCTGAAACCCACGCCTGCCAGCTTCTGGGTGCCCTGCTTTCTCCTGCTCTGCCCTAATCCCGCAGTTGCTCTCTCCTCCTCCACTGGGTTCTAGGTCATGAGATGCTATTGCGGCTAGCTGGGCATCATTCGGGCCTCTGTAGCCCTACAGTATTCTCCAGCTTGCTCTTTGGGGACTGTCTCTTAGAGCCTCTTGTGTGCATGTTCCTTTGCTTTAGTCCTCACTGGCTCAGCCACTCTGACCACAGAAGCAGGTCTCACTCCGTTATTGGTCCTCCCAGAGTTTACCTAAGCTATTGAAATGTGAGGCCTACGGGTGAGAGGCAGTAGACCCATGTCTAGCAGAGGAGGAAGGCCAGCAGGGTCCTTGGGTGGGCACTGCACACTGCCAGGTTGGGACGCAACCCCGCGTTGTCACGGGGTCCTTGTAGCTTGGGAGTGAAGCTGGGCAGACAGAACCTTGTGTGAGGAGTATATGAGAAGGGAAGGTGGCTTCCCTCACAGCCCCAGCTGCACCTCCAGGTTCTGGCTTCCTGGGCTGCAGAAGCCTCTGCGGTGATGGTGACGAAGTGTGCCCTCTCTCCCTCCCTCTGAGCAGCTGTGAGCTCCTACAGGATTAAGGGGAGGAAATTTGGGGTTGGGTTTCTTTCTGAACAAAACCTGCCGCTGTGACTCTTTATCCTGTTATATTTCTATCAGATTGGACACAGCCCCCTACCCCTGCCTTAATGGCTCTGGCTTTGAGAATTTCCTCCAAAATTACACCGCTGTTTCCTGCACCAGCATTCCCTAGAGCCCTTTAGTGCAGAGGAGGGGCCACATTGGCCCTGCCCTGTGAGGATGCCCACATGGGCCTCAACACCTGGTCTCCCCCCAAGCAGGGACCAGGAGGCCTGCCAGTGACAGCACCTGGTGCCCTCTGCCATTCCCCACCCAACACCCAGCCAGAAGTCAGGCCTGGCCTTTCTGCTCTGTTGTACCACTCAACTAATTGTCACCTGCACGGTTTTAATGACCGGCCAGCTGTGCACAGAGCCTGGCGAGGGTCTAAATCAACCTCAGGGGCCAGAGGGATCTTTGGGAGAGTGGGGTAGGACAGGGTGTCGGGTGGCTAGGAGTCTTTCCAGTGTACAGCTGGGAGCAGAGCAGGAGCGCTGGCAGTCAGTGAACCCCAAGTCTCCCTGGGCTGAGGTGGGGATCAGTGGGGACATTGGGGTAGCTGCTACTCAGATGGTGTCCTCAGGCCTGTCTAGCTCTGGTAGCCTCCTTGGCTGGGCAGGTCTGCTTCCTTCCTCCTATACCCACTTGAGATGGGGCGCTGCTGGGGAAACCACATGTCCGTGAGCACAAGACCCCATCTGGTCCTCCCTCAGCGTGCTCCTCGGGAGGAGGCAAGGCTGCTGTGTTGTTTGCGGCCACCTATCATGGGCTTGCCCTCTCCTTCTCTTTTACCTCTCCACCCTCTTCCCCCTGCCCTGTCCCTTTTGTCCCCCCCCCCCCCAGCACACGCATCCCAGGTCTCTGGTACAAGGCTCTTGCTGGGTGATGTAACCCTGTCATCGCTCTGTCTCTGGGAAGATGGGGAGAGCTAGGGTCAGAGTGCACTCAGATCCTTTCAAGAGGGCAGTTGGCCTCGGTTGGAAGATACTGTTTCATTTTTAATTATACAAAATTTTCAGACTTTATATTATCATATTAAAGACACAAGATGCCAACACTTGGCCCAGGTAGGGAGTCTGCATGGAAAGTTCCAGTGGGCCTGGACAAGTGTGGGCTCCTGAGAGTCAAGCCATAGCGCCTGTCCGTCTTTCTGTTCATAGGCCCTGCTCATGGCTGGGGCAGGTCTGGCCTGGTGAGCGTGCGCTTGGGGACCTGTGCTCAGGTCAGGTCCAAGGTGGGGCTCTCCGTGGCTCTTCAGTGGCTCCACCTTCTCTAGTGGCATCACCTCGTGGCTGCTGTGGACCCTCCTCCTTCTAACTTCGAATCGCGGTCTTTCTGTCCCGGTCTTTGCTCTGTAGAGGGGATGGGGGTGTGTCAGGGTCTGGATGGAGACCTAGTGTCACCCAGCACTGCCTGGACCTTCCTGGCTTCCTGTGGGGCACTGTCTCAGTGGCCCGTGCTAGGGCACCCCAGTCCCCAGCTCACGCCCCCCCCAGTGCATTGTGGGGCGGGGAGTACACTACTGCACAGCCGAAACTGTAAAATTAAATTTCCCAGATGTTCAGGCCCCAGGAGCTCCTGCGTGCTGCACGTCTGGAGAGGAAATGGGGATTGGGGAAAGCCGTTGTATTTTTTCCCTGCTCACCCTGCTTTTCCGGTGCCACCAAGTGCGGCCAGAGCAGTAAATCATGGCTGGCCAGCATCTCTCAGTTCAGCCTTCTCCCCTAACCCGTTCCCTGCAGGGCTCCCGAGGATTAGGGGAGGGGCAGCAGGTGCCCCGTGCTTTGGGTAGAGGTGCTGCAGAGGCGGAGGGTAGTGGCTCATGCGCCCCGGGGTGGGGGTTCCCTCTCTCATTGCCTCACTGCTGCACTCTTCCCCTTTGGGTGGGGCTATGGATATACTTCTTAATCCCTGAACTCAGCTCTTTTCAGTTCTCAACTTGCTGGGAAGTAAAGCCTGGAACGGCCCCTCAGCATTGCTAGGATCCTGGTGCCCTCCCTCCCTCCAGACCTTCTCCTGGGTGCCCTTCTCCATGCTACGTTTTGACCCTGTATTTGCAGGAGTCAGTGTCCCAAGGTGTGGCTCCTGTGGGCCCTTCCCTTCTGTGGGCCCAGCTTTGGTGGCAGGTGTAGGTATTAGGGGGTGCTGCCTCTGCCTGGTACCTCTGCCTGGCAGGTGTAGGCTGATGAGTAAAATCGGGACCCCCTCCGTTCTCCCAACCCTGCTCACCAACTTTCTCTGGTTGCTGAGGCAGAAGGTGCAGATCTGTTTGGGCTGGGTGTTCTCGCCTCCGTCTCGGGCCAGAGGTGGTGGTTGTGGTGGCGGTGGCAGGGGACTGCCCGCGCGACCGCTGTGGAAGAAAGCAGGTCCCGAGTGGCATGGTTGCCCATCGCCGCAGGCCTCACCCACCAGCAGCACGTTGCCCAGGTGAGAAATGTAGCTGGAAGCCAGGCGCAGCGTCTCGATCTTGGAGAGCTTGCGATCTGCTGGCTCGGTGGGGATGAGTGTGCGCAGCGCGGTGAAGGCCGTGTTCACGCTGTTGGTGCGGTCCCGCTCACGCGCATTCGCTGTGTGCCTCTGCCGGGGCTCGCGGCCTGGCCGCCCCCCGGGTCCCGGCCCGCTCCCCGCGGCCCTCCGTCCTCCTGCCCGCCGCCGGGCGCCCTGGAGGCCGCAGCGCGCTGCATGCACACGGCAGGGTTTTTCGTCGGAGCCCGAGCTCTCGCTTCCGCGGTCCTCATCCTCCGACAGCGGGCTCACCTCAGGGTACAGGTAGCGGCCCGGCGGTGCCGAGCGCAGCATGGCGAAGGACATGGGCCGGGCAGGGGGCGCGGCGTCAGCTCCACGGTGCGCTGTTCATGCCGCCTCTTTAGGCCCCCACAGGCCGCCGGGCCAGGGGTCTCCGCTGCGCCCCGCGGTGGCGGCTGCCGGGCCAGGCGGGCACATGTGTTCGGACTGGAGTGGGGCCGCCAGCAGAGCAGCGCCTTTATAACAGTCGGCTCCTCCCCCGCGCCTGGCCTCCGCCTCCCTCCCTGGCCTGGGGGAGTTTATGCAGAGCCTGTGCACCTTTTCTCTTTTAAAGGCGGCGGTGCCTAGGGGGTCCTGAGCATCTTTCTGGTTGGGGAGTTTCTGGGCTGCTACCGATGCCCCAGGACCATGGTGCCCATTCTACTCAGTCTGCAGGGAGGAAGATAACTCAGGAGACGAAGAGCCTTTCTCCCCTGGCATGCCTAAGTTCACCCAGCTGCCCTGGCCCTGAGTGCTCCGCCACACCCTGTCTGACTCTCCTCCATGTGCACTTGGGTCTTTTGTTGTGCCAGGCTCTGTGTGTGTGTGTGTGTGTGTCTGTCTGTCTGTCTAGAGGTGGGTGTGTAGGGATGGAATAAGCTGATTGTATGACCTGTGCTTTGTGCCAGGATCTTACCTCTTTGACCCATCCTGTCTGGGAGACCCCACCCCCATCCCTGCTGTGCGCTCCATGGGGCTCCTCGGTGCCAATGCACACGTGGATAGTGAGGTCTGCACTTCCTCGGCCTCCAGGTTGGAAGTGGCCCCTAGGTGGCAAGCACGGCAAGGACACAGGCGTTTGGGGGAAGAACTTGCTGGAAAGGGTTGTTGGTGTGGGCAGGTGCAATGGGACAGGGCCACGGGGTCTTGCTGAGGGGCTGCCGGCACTCAGCTGTGCTAGTTATGTCTGGGCCCCCTCCTTGTGGCTACTGTTGCAGGAAGTGGCCGCCTGGGCAGCAGTCCCCAGGCTGGGAGGAGTGAGGGTGGTGGCTGGCAGGGGCTGAAACCAGGAATGTGTGTCCAGGAATGCGGCGGCTCTGCCCGCTGAAGTGGGAGGGGGGACCAGTAGTGCTAGAAGGGGTCCTTGGTCACCTGCTGAGCAAAACGGGGGCTGGTCTTCCCACGGCTGGGGTGGGGTCTTCCGTGGCTCCTGCCGTCTAACTACCCACTTCTGCCTAAGGCTGCTGCCAGGGGAGGGAGCCCATAGGCGATGAGGTCATCCCTGTCTGTGGCTGCCCAGAGCCCTGGCCAAGGAATCCAATAAGGGGGGGAGACTAGGGTTGGCATCACTTCAGTGGAAAATGTGAAGGTAAAGCTGTGGCGCCTCAGAGGGCTTGGGGGGAGGGGAACAGCACCCCTGCCATGCCACGTCAGACCTTGGGGCCAGGGACAGGGCAGACTTTGGGTCACCTGGCCTCTAAGCACTTGAGGCTGATCTAGGGTGGCTTGAAGAGGATCAAGTATGGTAGGGACAGGTGCTGACGTGGTGACTATGCTACAGGACATTCGGAACACTGTAGGCAATGTGCCCCTGGCATGGTACGAAGACTTCCCACATGTGGGTTATGACCTGGATGGCAAACGTATCTACAAGCCCCTGCGGACACGAGATGAGCTGGACCAGTTTCTGGACAAAATGGATGACCCAGATTTCTGGTGAGTTGGGCCTTGGGTCAGAACCTGCGTGGTTCCTCAGGCCTGGAGAATGGCTCTGACTCGCTTTCCCTCAGGCGCACTGTGCAGGACAAGATGACAGGGCGTGATCTGCGGCTGACTGATGAGCAGGTGGCCCTGGTCCAGCGGCTTCAGAAAGGCCAGTTTGGAGACTTGGGCTTCAACCCCTATGAGGTAGGTAGCAACTGGCCCTAGGGGAGGAAGCACATACAGCACCCCAGCCTGACATCTATGCTTGTCTCCCTAGCCAGCCGTGGACTTCTTCAGTGGTGACGTCATGATCCACCCTGTGACCAACCGCCCAGCCGACAAGCGTAGTTTCATTCCATCTCTAGTTGAAAAGGAGAAGGTGGGGACCCCATCGTTTCCCTCGACCCCTCATTTAAGGTTCCCGTGCTGCCACTTGACTTAGCTTTGTGTGCAGGTGTCTCGCATGGTGCACGCCATCAAGATGGGCTGGATCAAGCCTCGACGGCCCCCGGACTCCACACCTAGCTTCTATGACCTGTGGGCTCAGGAGGATCCGAATGCTGTGTTGGGGCGCCACAAGATGCATGTGCCTGCACCCAAGCTGGCCTTGCCAGGCCATGCGGAGTCTTATAACCCACCTCCTGAGTACCTGCCCACCGAGGAGGAGGTGGGCCTGCACGGAGATGGGTATGGCCCCCGGCCACGGTCCCGGATCCCTTCTCACCCGTGTCCTGTCTCCCCAGCGCCTGGCATGGCTGCAGCAGGAGCCTGGTGAGCGGAAGCTTAACTTCCTGCCCCAGAAATTTCCCAGCCTGAGGACAGTGCCTGCTTATGGCCGCTTCATCCAGGAACGTTTTGAGCGCTGCCTTGACTTGTATCTGTGCCCACGGCAACGCAAGATGAGGGTATGTTAGGCGCCCACGTGGGTCCCGGGGAGGTGTGGGCTGAAGGTAGGTAGTGACTCAGTGTTCTCACCCCAGGTGAATGTGGACCCTGAAGACCTCATCCCCAAGCTTCCTCGGCCAAGAGACCTTCAGCCTTTCCCTGTGTGCCAGGCCCTCGTAAGTGGGCAGTCAGAGGTGGGCAGATGCCCCGAGGTGTGCGTGTCTGTCTGTCCCTCTTCACCCTTCCTTCTCTGCAGGTCTACAGGGGCCACAGTGACCTTGTTCGCTGCCTCAGTGTCTCCCCAGGGGGCCAGTGGCTGGCTTCAGGTGGGCCTCAGGTGGGGGCTGCCCTGAGCTGGGAGGCAGGGATCCGGGTGAGAGGCTCAGATGCTGAGAGCTTTCACTCGACACCCAGGTTCGGATGACGGCTCCGTGAGGCTCTGGGAGGTGGCCACTGCCCGCTGTATGAAGACTGTGCTTGTTGGGGGTGTGGTACGGAGCATTGCCTGGAATCCCAATCCTGCCATATGCCTAGTAGCTGCAGCCATGTGAGTTTAGGACTCTGGGTAGGGCTGGGAAGGGGCACAGGAAAGTGGGGACTATGCTGAGGAGGGGCTGTGTCTGGCCCTGGTTTGTAGGGATGATGCAGTGCTGCTTCTGAGCCCAGCCCTGGGAGACCGGCTGTTGGTGGGCAGCACAGACCAGATGCTGGGAGCCTTCACTCCACCTGAAGAGCCAACGTTGCAACCAGCCCGCTGGCTAGAGGCCTCGGAGGAAGAACACCAGAGGGGCTTGCGACTACGTATCTGCCACAGCAAGGTATGTGACGGGAAGGGGATGGGAACATGCCAAAGCTGGTCAGATAATCAGCTGGCATTGCTCTTCTCTAGCCAGTGACGCAGGTGACCTGGCATGGGCGAGGGGACTACCTGGCTGTGGTGCTGTCTAGCCCAGGACATACTCAGGTGCTGATCCACCAGCTGAGCAGGAGGCGCAGCCAGAGCCCGTTCCGCCGTAGCCATGGACAGGTGCAGTGCGTGGCTTTCCACCCTACCCGGCCCTTCCTGCTTGTGGCCTCTCAGCGAAGTGTCCGCATTTACCACCTGCTGCGCCAGGAGCTTACCAAGAAGCTCATGCCCAACTGCAAGTGGGTTTCTAGCCTGGCTGTACACCCAGCAGGTGAGGAGAACGTGGATTCTTCTCCAAGTCAGGGTGGGGAATGAACAAACCCTCTAAGTCTTGTGAGAAATACTGTCACGGTCTCTGGCCCTAGGTGACAACATCATCTGTGGCAGTTATGACAGCAAACTGGTGTGGTTTGACCTGGATCTTTCCACCAAGCCATATAAAGTGCTGAGGTAAGGTGGGTAGTGGTGAGGTAGGTAGGGCCCTTCTGCTGGAGCCCAGTGCCAATGCACTCTTCCGCAGGCACCACAAGAAAGCCTTACGGGCTGTGGCCTTCCATCCCCGGTACCCACTCTTCGCATCTGGCTCAGATGACGGCAGTGTCATCGTCTGCCATGGCATGGTGTACAAGTGAGTGCTAACCCTTGCCCCGCCCGCCCTCCCTCCCCATGGGCCATCCCACTGGGCCCTAAACCCCTGTCTGTCTTCCACAGCGACTTGCTACAGAACCCACTGCTGGTACCCGTCAAGGTGCTTAAGGGGCACACACTGACCCGCGATCTGGGTGTTCTGGATGTGACCTTCCACCCCACACAGCCATGGATCTTCTCCTCTGGGGCAGATGGCACCATCCGACTCTTCAGCTAGGCTGGGGCACTGCTGTGGCGGCCTGGGACAGGGTGGCTGGTGTGACCGCACAGACTCCATAGGACCCTGATTCCCGCTGTCCTGGTCTTCTCGGTTGCACCCTGAGAGCTGTTCACTCCAGACCCAGGGACCTCAGGATTCCCTTCCCGGAAGGAAGGGAAGAGGGACACTGATACGCTTGTCACCTACTGAGGTGTAAGTGGCTTTATTGGGCAATAAACTGGGGCACCACAGTCTTGGCCCTGTATGTGGTGGCAGCAGAGTCCTCTGGGCAGGAAGCTGGCATATCGCTTGCAGGAGCGCAGTCAGCCTCAGGCAAACTTCACCAGGCGGCCCAGCGTCTCAGCCGCTTTCTCCCGCACCCCAGGCACTGGGTCCTTCAGGAGGAGCTGCAAGGCTGAGGGCAGAGGGGAACAGGCCAGTTGTACACATGCCTGGGCCTGTGCGTGGGGCCGCCCACGGCCTTCTTAACAGACAGGCCTCTGCTGGGAGGGCTCGTGAGCCAACGGAAAGATAGTTTTTCCTTTTTTAGTGTTTTTTAAGCTCTTTTGGAACAGTTAAGAAGTTTCCGTGAATTACTAGAGACGATGAGGTCACCAGTGATGGGGGGGGGTGTAGAAATCCTGAAATCCAGGAAAATCACTTAGTCCCTGCGGGTGCCTACAGGGTCAGCAAAGCCCCAACAGAGGTGGGAAGGTTGGGATGGGGCCGAGGGCCAGGTGTCCTGGATTTGGGGGTTTGGGGGTGTGCTCACCTGCAATAAGCTGTTCCAGGTCCACCTGTGGCTTTTGTTCAGGCTCAGCATGCAACACCAGGAACCCTGAAGTGGATGGGATAAGCTGTGTGGTGTGCAAACTTGAGGGGTGGGGGGGGAGGGGGGCCTGCGCACCTGTGAACATGGGGGCGGCGGCTCTGACGTCGTCCCAGCTGCTCTTGAAGTAGAACAGGTTGGTGCTCACTAGCCGGCCCAGCAGGTCAGGGAAGTGATGCATCTGCAGAACACGAGGGTCAGAGTCCGGTCCTCCGCCCGCCGCAGGCAGGGTCTCCCACAGCACCCTCTCACCAGGTGCTTGCATGTAGAGTTGAGGAATTCCCCAAAGTGCACACTCCGGCCCTCCTGAAGGTACTTGTGGAAGGCAGCTGCCAGCTCAGCACACTCCAGGTGAGGGACACACATGCACAGGGCGAACTTGCAGGCCTGTGACACAAGGGAGTGCTATGCCCAGATGCCTCCCAGGCCCCGGGGAGGTCAGGCTGAGCCCAGCACCCTTTCCCCTGAACCCGATGGTCACTCACACTGGCCACTGAAGCCTGAGGGTCCCGCAGATGCAGGAGGAGTGGCACCAAGCCACCCACGACCTGCTCCAGGAAGACGTCCTCACAGTCCCCATGGCAAGCCTTGTTGAGGTGCCCAAAGAGTCGGATGGATGCAGTCCTGAACTCCACTTTTTCCTAGCAGGGTGCAACCGTGTCACTGCAAGCCCCCCTTTCCAGGCAGGCCTGTGTGCACACCGAGCGCCTACTTTTGTACTACAAATTAGAACGTGGTTTGTGGGGGTGGGTATGCAATAGTACAGGAGGCTGGAGGCTGCCATGAAGACGTGATCGTTGGGGCTGGGGAGCCAGCCAGCCAGTCTCAGCAAAGCAGTGCCCAGGGTAAGTATGCATCTCAAAGCTCGGCAGAGGGTGAAGACAGGCCTTCCCTGGGGTGTCCTACAGCTTACACTGTCAAAGAAGGGCCGGATGCGGATGGCTGTGTGCAGCAGCACCACGCGTAGGTCCCATGGCTCCACTAGATCTAGCAGCCGTGCAAGGCCCACCATGGCTTCCAAGGCCACCAGACTGTGTGGCTCATCACCATCGTCCAGCCCACTGACCATAGCTGTCATGAGCTGGGGGCCATGAGCTCGCACCTACGAGACCACTGTATTCAGAGACTGTCCAGCCTACAGGCAAACCCACGCAGCTGTAAGCCGAGTCAGTTTCCCCATGTTGCCCCTGATACCCAGCCTTTGTCTCCTGGCCTCCTGGAGGCTGGCTCACCTTATCAGGTGAACCAGAGGCGATGTTGGCCAGGCCTCGAAGCACCAGACGCCGCACACTGGCACTTGAATCCTTTAACCGGGCTGTCAGGTTGTCCAGCAGTGGCTCCAGGAGCATCAGGTCGTTGACCACGTTACTGCTGAGCAGCTGGAGGCAGAGCCGCTCTGACCATTTGTACCAGCTGACCCCCACCAGCCTAGGTCCAGACACTAGCCTACAGTTTCCTGAAAGGGGGAAGCTGATGGCCTGCCCCTACCCTAGCTTCCCCTACCCTGGCTATCAGCCTCAGGCAACAGGGGCTCAGACCTAACCTAGGGCGTAGCCCTGACAGGCTCCAGGCAGGGTTTTACCGGGTGGAGCTAAGCGAGCTCTGGCAAGGACTACGCAGGCTGAGCTTGTCTGTAGGGTATGGCTGCCCATATTCTATCCCACTAATCCTGAGAAGACGGCATCTTCTCATTCCAAAACAAGACTTAGGACCATAGCCCTCTCCAAGGTCCTACCTCAGCCAGGAAAGCAGTAGAAGTGACCCTCTGGACCTCATACACGCTGCTCTGTGTGCTCACGAGTGCCTTCATCACCAGAGGAAGTCGGGGGCCTGCATACTTTGCCATGGAACTAGGGAAGGAGGTCCCAAAAGGCAGAAGCTGGCCAACCTGTGTGTTGGCCAATCACTACCCAGAGACCAGCTTCTATGTTAACCCAAGGGGCATTTACCTCCCACTTGGCATGGCCCTGAGTGCTCCTCAGACATTCTCCCACCCCTCTACCCTTGTCCAGCCCACAGGACACCCCTTTTCTGTGCCTCTTGACAGGTGTGTGTACCCCACACCCACACGTCCCCTGGACAGGATGTGGCTTGCTTACCTGGCCAGCTGGGCGACTCCATCCTCATGCCCTGCTGAGGTCCTAAGCAACTCCCAGCCTCCCTCCAGCTCCACACACCGCAGCACATCTTGACTGCCACCTCGGAGCAGCAAGGCCTGAAGGGCGTCCACTGCAGAGCTGTTTGTATGTAGAATGGGTGGGATCTGATGGCTCAGCTGCCGTGTTCCTTTCTACCAGGACCACTGTGTGGCTTCCCAGGCCTATCTTGCCAGTATCATCCTTCAAGGAGCAGGCTCAGAGCTTATCAGGATAGATAATGGACCACTGGTAATAGACCAATCTGTTGGCCAGGAGGTGAGCTAGCCAAATTGGCCTTTACCAATATACAGAACCATTAAGGCCCGGACTTTCAAGACCCAGAGGCCTCTGGAAGAGGTGGCATACAGGACTATGCCCAGTTCACTGAGACTGAATAGATCCAGGCACTCATGTAGGGCAAGCAAGACTAGTCGTCTTAGGAACAAGGGTTAGGGAGCTACAGCCTGAGGTGATGGGCAGGAATGGCTTCATTCCCCATGAGCATCTTTAGGCAAAGTGCCATTAACCAACAGCCCCAGATAAACACCTACAGGTCCCATCCTATCTGGGCTTAACCTCCCCCCCCCCCAAGAAAACAGCCAGAAGGCAGCTCTCGGGAATCTTGTGCTCCAGGGAAAGATCTAGTTGCTTCAAGGCAGTCTGCTGTGGTAACTGGGCAGATGCCCACAGTACACCTATAAGAAACATCCTCAGTGTGGGCAGGGCCAACCACAGGCTGGAAGAGGACTGAGCATGGTCCTAACCCAGAACATGAAGAGCCACAACTGGCCTGCAGCCCATGCAGAGGACTCCTGCTCAGTTACTCTCAGCCCACTGCAAGGCCTCTGAGGGGAAGTATATGCTTAATTAGGGACACATGAGCAACTGAGGCACCTCTGCACACAACCCTGAAGAAGTGTTTGTAAAGCACGGGGGCATTGTTGGTGACCTGTCAGCTGTCCTCTGCAAAGAGCTCAGACAGGGGTCTTCACAGACACGAGCTGGCTCCTGGCACGCCAGGTCAGGTCTGCTTGGTCCTGCTCACATGCCAGCTTCTGCTGGAGTTTACGTGCAGGCACTGTGACTGAACAGTTCTGTCCAAGGGATGGCAGCAGTGGGGCAGACTGAGGGCGTCTGATCCCAGTGTCCCTGGCCACAGTGCACACCCACAGCCAGGTAATCTGGGTAGTAAGGAGCTAGGGCAGGAAGGGAATGCGGAAATGGTGGCCACATTTTGCGCTTTAGATGTCAGTGCTATGCCTCCCTTGGAGGTCTCAATTTGTGCTCAAAACCATGCTGCATGGAGCAAGACCAGCACGCTAGCATGCAGGAGTCAGACACCATGGTCTACCAGACCTCGCCGATGTAAGCAAGTACCCTGCCTCAATTGCCCTAACCAGCTAGGACTCAGCAAAGACAGTAAGAACTTAGCTCTGGATGTCAAGAGGCCCAGGGCATGTTAGCACTTCCTGACTAGGTTACTAAGCTGAGACAATACAGAGGCTTGGCCCAGCCAAAATTCAAGAATGCCAGGCTGACTTCACTTGAGTGCTCCATAGCCCCAGTCAGCATAGCCATGTGGTACCTTACTATCCCAGCTTGGGGCTACCTGCATAGGTGAGAAGAAATTCAGGAAGTGTACAGACCTGGAAACTCATTAAAACACTGAAGGGTCACAAACGACCACCCAACTTGCACAGGGAGCACTTTTGGTTCTTGGAAGCAAAGTCTGTCTTCTTCAGGGCCAGGAAGCTGGCACCCTGCTCTCCCTGTCCCCAGTACTGTGCACCCATGCCACACACACACACACACACACCACCTGTGCCTACAAGTAAGCATGGAGCCCTGTTACCTGCAGGGATCAAGGTTCCTGGCTGGTTTGGCTGGGCTGGTGCTCCTCCGTTCCTTGCCCTGCAGGTTCCTGGGCAGCTGGACACCCACAGTGCAGCTGACGCGCAGGAGGAGTGCTACAAACAGCCGAGGGTAGAGCTCCAGGACCACAGTTCCAGAGGATGGGGCAGACAGGACCTCATACAATGCACAGGTGGCCTGGGGCAGAGTCACTAGGTCACAGCTCCCTCTAGGCAGTTTCTGTACCCCTATATCCAGGATTCAAAGGGGTCCAAGCTAAGGCATGAACCCCATGTACACTTGAAGTTTTGGGTCCCTAAGAAGAGGCAGGAGGGACCCAAGAAGCCATGCAGCAGATAGGGCAATCCTCTGGGCATGAGGCAGGACAGGGGAGCAGTGTGGTCTTTGTGGGGACAAACGTCAGACCATCTGTTCTTGGTTCCTTAGAAGGGAGAGGAAATTCTCACAGCTGCTTTATTGCTTAAAGTATGGCTGGAAGGCTGGGCTTACGTTTCCGAAGGGTACAATGTGACGTGGGCTCCTTTGGGAGCCAACACCTGCTGGTCTTTATGAGCCCCAGCACAGCTGCCAGGGCCTCTGCGGTGCCCAAGCCTCGTGTGGGGGCAGGGGCAGCGCTGAAGCAGCCCCTGAAGCCCTACTCACCGCGAGGGGAAGCAATGTGGCCACCCTGTCGGCAGTGCTGCCCAGAAGGAAGGCGCGGCTCTCCTTGAATGGGACATCTCTGCTCATCTTCTCTAGAAGCAGCCCTAAGGCCTGAGTGGTGAGGCTGGGCTCCACAGCCAGTGCCCGCCACAGGGCACAGGTGTGACTGGGACAGGAAGGAAACACATTTTGAGTGACTGCTGGCTGCAACACCCTGCCCACCACTGCCTTATGCTGCAGTCTCCCAGGTCTTGCTGGCAAAGAAATGTCCTGATTTCAGATCTGAATTTGCCCCTTCCTCTGATCCCAGGGTCCAGAAACAGGACAGAGAGAAGACTGCTGGCCTGTACACAGAAGGCCCTAGGGGCTGCTGGAAGCAAAGATTAGGCTTCTCCAGGGGAAGCATCCATCCTAGGCTTCAGGGACGTCACATGGTCAAAGGCCCAAGAATACTCAGGCGTTACAGGATGGCCCCTCTATCTAATGGCAGTGTCCAGAGCACTGGAAACAGCTATGTCCATGTGTCTGCAGAGATGGAGGACAAACTTCAAAATGTCTGCTGGAAATTAGGAACTCTACAAGTAGCAACTCTTAAGAGATATGAAGCCTGAAAAATGGCTTAGTGAGTAAGGGAACCTGCCACCAAGCCCCATGACCTGAGTTCAATCCCAGGGACTCACACGGTAGAAGGAAAGAGCCAGTTTCCAGAGCTAGTCCTGTGTCCTATTTCTGTGGGAATGTACATACACACAGAAATGTAAGAGATGAGATTAAGAGAACCAAAGAGACTTTGTAGAGACAAGGCACATGTCACAAGTGGTGGACATGTTGGCGCCAGCCCAGAAACAGCAGGTGAGAGAGATGGTGAGTTGGGAGGGAAAAGAAACTGGAGCCAGGCATGCTGGTGCCCACCTTTAATCCCAGTACCCAGGAGGCAGAAATGAGAGCGGCAGGCAGTAAAGTCGGCAGCTACAGACAGTGGGATAGGCATGCCCTCCATAGCCACCAACAGAAGCTGGAAATGTGGCATTATTTCACAGATGCCATCTGAAACATCCTCCAAGTTGTAAGACAAAAGGCCAATACGTTTGTGAGAAAGGCAAAGTCCTGTCCAGTGTCAGGGAGGATGCATACCAGAACAGAATCTAAGTGCCTTGAGGTCAGGCTCAGTTCCCCTGGTGCCTGGCTGCACACCAGAGCCAAGCCCACCCATATCCAAGGCACGGCCAGAAGTTTATGAGATGCCAGAGCACGAACAGTTCAGATCCTATGGACCTCATAACATTTGCAATGCTTTGCATTTAGACAGCAGTCTACCACAGATGTGGACAAGCGTGGTGGGCCACAACTTTAAATCTCCTATCACCTTTATATGTCAGGAAGTAGACTTTAGATCTTTGCGGAACCATTTATAAACACGAAGTCCTGTCTCGGCACACAGCATTGGCACAACACGCTGACCTGCCCCAGTCACTCGGCTACATGTGTGTGATGGGCTCTTTATGCTCTCTACAACAGACAGCCCGGGCAGAGATAGTTATGAACATCCTCTGGGAATGGACAAACAGTGGAGATAAAACACAGCCAGCCAGGTAGTGGTGGCACAGCCTTTAACCCCATCACTCGGGAGGCAGAGGCAGGCGGATCTCTGTGAGTTCAAGGCCAGCCTGGTCTACAGAGCAAGTTCCAGGACAGCCTCCAAAACAATACAGAGAAACCCTGTCTTGAAACCCCCCCCAAAAAAAACCAACAACAACAAAAAGACAAACAAACAAACAAAAAAACCCAGCCATACACAGAAGAAAGAAGAAACCACATCACTGTATCTCAAGAGCAGTGTACTAAGCACATAAGGCGGAAGGGATCTTTCTAGTCTACTCACAAGGCTCAGGGTGAGACAAAGCACCCTCCCCCCCACCCGCCCCCAGACAGCAACAGCAGCACAGTGGTGTCTGGGACCTGGAGGCTGAATACCTACTCTGCACTCAGAGTAGGTATTTTTGTGTAGTTAAGAGTGTTTGGTGCTCTTCCCGAGTTCAGGTCTCTCCCTCTCCCTCTCTCCCTCTCCCTCTCTCCCTCTGCACAGCCAAGCTTGGTAAGAACAAGGGTTGATAATGATACACGTATCCTGTGCCCTAACATCAGGGACGGCACAGGCACAGGTGGGGACCTGGTCCAGTAGTGACCTCAAGGATAACCTCTGCCTCCAACCGAGACTACAAAGAAAGAGGAGACAAGCAAACCCATCCCCTCAGGACGGGGCAGGAGGGGAAGAGAAAGGAAGGCAGGGAAGGACAGGCAGGCAAGAAGAAAGACGGTGCGGAGGCAGGGAGGCGCACTGATACAGGGTGGACACAGGGTCCTCAGGTTCCTAGAGGGTGGGGCTCTGCTCACAGGTGATGAGTGCTGCCCTTGAATTCCAGAGATCCGCCTGCCTCTGCCTCCTGAGTGCCAGAATTAAAGGGGTGTGCCACCACCACTGCCCAGGTCCCAAGAAGGGTCTAACCAGAATCCTAAGACATCTGGAGAGGGACAGATGCCTTGGGTACCTGAGGAGTAGGGCCTTTTTCAATGTGATCATCTTTTCCACAAGCCCAGGCCCATGGGGACTCATGCAGAGAACTTAGGGTGCTGAAGAGAGAGAGAGGCGCTGAAGGACACGCACTGTGCCATGCAGGGAAAACGCCCAAAGCTGAAGTATGGTTTCCACAAAGCAAGCTCAGGGTGCTGAGTACCTGTCAAAGGGCAGGGGGCTCCCCAGGAGACTGGACACCACTGCCTCGCAGTGCTGAGACGCGAGGAGGTACACGCTGTGCTGGGCAGCTGGCAGGACGTGCTCCTCCTGGGTATCCCGCAGCCTGGTTCGCAACACGCTCACAATCTCAGGCACCTGCGGACAAGACAGGCCATGAAGCTCTAGGCAGCCCAGGGCGCACGTCCACATCAGGACGACGGGGAAGGCCCCACAGCCCAGACTGTGAGACAGAAAGTCCTTAGAAACCCAGAGCTCTTGACCACAGGCCACAGGCTATTGCAGAAAGGTCCAACAATTCTCCATGGGTGTGAGCAGCCAAGAACAAGAACCTAGATCCCACACAGGAAGAGACAAGTAGGCCATGCCCAGTGATAGAGCATCTACCAATATGTAGGAGACTACCTTGGATTACTAGATTCCCCAGCACTAGAGGGGGTTGGGGGGGAAGGACATCTACTTGGAGATGTCCAGAGCAGGTGATTAAGGATCGTGAGATAAAAGGGGCCCCTTGAGCCTCTAGAGTGCTTCTGCAACTCAGCCACTGTCTGCTAGAGACAGGACCCATATGAGAAACCAGGTCAGGAGGCAGAAAGGGTGGACAAAACAGGAGCAATGTACACATGGGTAAGACTGGGCCAGAGGGTGACTCAGAGAGGGAGGGGTAGGATCTGAGGTGACACCTGCCTGAGCTTGTGGGTGTCTTTTTTTTTTTTTTTTTTTTTTTTTTGGTTTTTTGAGACAGGGTTCCTCTGTGGCTTTGGAGGCTGTCCTGGAACTCGCTCTGTAGACCAGGCTGGTCTTGAACTCACAGAGATCCACCTGCCTCTGCCTCCCGAGTGCTGGGATTAAAGGCGAGTGTCACCACTGCCTGCCTGAGCTTGTGGGTGTCTTGCTGCTGTACAAAGCAGCTAACACAAACACAGAGAGCACAAACGAGTGAGTGGAAAAGCTCTGGGTAGGAACTCCCTTTAGAACTCCCTAAATGTAGTGGATAGATCTGCAGTCTCAATTATCCTCCAAAATGTAGCCTACCGAGGTGGTCTGCAGGCTTAGCTCACGAATTGCCTCTCTGGTTCTACACATGGAAGCACCCCCACCCCCACAACACATCAAGCCAAAGCTGCATGTAGAGATTACAGAAGTGCAAGTCAAGACACTGTGACCAGAGCTAGTCACTTTTGTCCTCAGTGAGGGAACCACTAAGTGGAATCAAAGTTCCTCAGCAACCACAGACGCAGTTCCCATTGGATCCAGAATCTCTGGATCCAATGGGAACTGCCAAGGCCAGACCCTTTCTCTTTGGTAAAGCAGGAAGGGTACAGGAGGCTGCTCTGGACTACACAGGGCAGTTCCCTCGTGGAACTACAGGGCTCAGGTGTGAGCAGGACACTGGGGTCACTGGATGGCCTTGGGTACAGGAAGTGAACCCCAGGGTTCACTCACTGGGTGGCCTACTTCCATCTACCTGCTCATCTGTACCTTCTTTTTCTGGCTCTGTGTCCTGACCCAGCTGTGGTCTCAGCAGGCCTGTGGCATCTGGACACTGGCAAGTGAAAGCTTCCTGTTTCCAGCTTCTGGGAAGTCTGTTGTTTCTTTGGGAGAAGTTGTGTTTGTTGGGATCATGTAGGGACTGAGCCATACTTCCAGCCCTTCTCTGACATTGTGACAAGCATTGAGTCTCTAGGATAGCGATTTCTGGAGAGCACTTCTCTGCCAACAATGACATCAGTGACTAGGTGTGGTGGCCTTGCAGTGGGGGCAGTTTCCTTAATATTCTGACTTAGAAGCCCACCTTCACTTCTAAATTCTGCACAGAACCCACTTCCTGGCCAAGTAGGCAGGCTTTGTCTTCTCTCTGGACCTTTGTCTGTCTATCTGTCTTCCTCTGGGCTGTGGCCCCACCCCTCTGCTCTCTGGGCACCTGGGAGTATTCCTGCCCTATCTATCAGCTTGGCCTAAGTCATTTGTTCACAGCAGCTTCATGAAGGCATGGTTCCACCGCCATGGTTGTAGCACACTGATAGTTATGCAGACCATCACACAGCTGATTTCAGAAGTTTCCACAACCCAAAAGAAACCATGTCTTCATGAGCTTACCTCTCCCCTGGCCCCTCAAACCCCAAATCTACATTCTTCTTTGTGAATCTGCACACACACACACACACACACACACACACACACACACACACGCACGCACGCGCACGCACGCACCACCAGAGATTCTTGTTCTTCCAAAGGACTCAGAGTTTGGGTCCCAGCACCCACTTTGGGTGGCTCACAATTAACTATAACTGGTCCAGAGAACCCAACCCTCGATTCTGGCCTCCATATGCATACACACATGTGGTGCATGCATGTACACGCACATACATACACACATACAAATAAATATGTACATACACACGTATAAAAACTAAACCAGGGTTAGCAAGAGTTCTTGCTGCAAATGACTCCGAGATCCCATCTTACACCTGTCAGAATGACCAAGATCAAAAACTGCTGTTGACAGCTTATGCTGGAGAGGATGTGGAGTAAGAGAACACTCCTCCACTGCTGGTGGGAGTGCAAACTTGCACAGCCGCTTTGAAAATCAGTATGGCAGTTTCTCAGAAAATTGGGAATCTACCTCAAGACACAGTGATGCCACTGTTGGACATATACCTAAAGGATGCTCAACCATTCCCCGAAGACACTTGCTCAACTATGTTCATAGCAGCATTATTCATAATAGCCAGAACCTGGAAAAACCTAGATGCTTCTCAACTGAAGAACAGATAAAGAAAACGTGGTACATATGGAATATTACTCAACAGAAAAAAGAAACCAATGACATCATGGAATTCACAGGCAAAAATTGATGGAACTAGAAAAATTCATCCTAAGTGAGGTAACTCAGACCCAGAAAGACAAACACAGTGGGCACTCACTCACAAGTGGACATGATGTAAAGCAAAGGACAACCAGATTATGATCTTCAGCCCCAGAGAAGCTAGGTCATAAGGAGAACCTTAAGAGGACACTTGGATCTCCCTGGGAAGAGGAAATAAATGGCCTGTCCTGGGTAAACTGGGGTAGTAGAGGAGAGGGAATGGGGATGAGAACACGAGGGATCAGGAGGGTTGAGCTGTGGGGGGATGGAGCAGGAGAGTGATGGGGGAGATTCTAGACAGAAGGGCCACTGTGGGAGTTCAGTTAAAGAAGGGTGAGGGATTGCATGAACAAGGGGGAGGGTCAAGATCACGATGGAGAAACCCACAAAGACAGCTGACCTGAGCTTACGGGAGCTCACAGACTCTGGATGGACAGGACAGCTGGGAACCAGCAACAGTCTCTAACTCCAGTTCTAGAAGCTCTAATGCCCTTTTCTGGCTTCTGTAGGCACTGCACACATGGTACACATACATGCATGCAGGCAAAATACTCATACACATAAAATAAATAACTCTAAAAATGAAGTTATGGATGTAACCACCAAGTGGGTGCTAGGAATTGAACTCAGGTCCTCTGGAAGAACAGCCAGTGCTCTTAACAGCTGAGCCATCTCTCCAGCCCTAAGTAAATATATTTCTTTAAAGCCTTAAAATATTCTTCAGTCTGGTCACACACCCAAAGAGATAAAAACAAGGACTTGAGGCGTTTGTCCAGCTGTGTTCACTGACTTTTCATTTACACCAGCCAACAGGGAGAAATAGCCCAGACATCTACACTGGATGACAGGTAAGCAAACGGTGGATTAGCCGCATATACCTAGTGACCACCACCTCCAGCCCAACTCTTCCCAGTACATCCCTTGACATCTGACCCAGGGAGCTCTGTGGCACCAGGTGGACCCCAACAGCACATGTACCCTTCTCCCTCCCTGCTCTGCTCCCCTCCAGGATCTAATCAGACAGCGTCTCCACAGCATCAGCTCTTCCGTCAGATTTACTCACTAGCGGAACCTCCAGAATACTCAGGATATTCCTAAAGATCAGTATGAAGAGCACAGACAATCCAGCATGGAAATGGGCAAAAGATCAGAGTCTTCACAAAAGAAGCCATTAAATTAGCTCTCGGTATCCAGAAAATGCAAATTAAATCCTAACATGGGATATCACAAACCTATCACAGAAATACAGAAAATGGAGCCTTGCAACCACCACCACAACTCTCCAGGTAGGTCCTGACTGGGATATGACCTCAGAGAGTGCTCCCCAGCCAGCCCAGACTATGGCTACATGCTAGAGATGTCACATGAGCCAGAAGCAGTGATTTAGCACAAGGGGCAGGAGGGATCTCACTTTCACACCATCTGCAAGACACTTGTGTGTCAGCTGGGGCTACGGGCGACTTAGAAGCTGGCAAATGACTCTGCCTGGGGTGACTGTGTGAACGGACACTCCAGCTCCTCTTCTGGGATACTTCTATTTGATACAGAACCTCAAAATCCCCTCCAGCAAATGATCTGAGCCCACACCTTTCAGGACTCTAACCTACTCTCTGGCTGTCCAGCCTGTGGGAGCCTAGCAGATCCAGAGGGACTGGCTGCAGAGACACTTCACTCTTACTGCACAGCCAATGTCCAGTCACAACCACCAGGAGACAGGTGTGGGCTGCAGCCTCTAGGCATGGTGAGCAGGTTGTACAGAGCAGGGGCAGACACAGTCCTGCGTATGAACTTGGATGGAGTTTCTGTATGACATCCTCAAGTCTCATGCTGGCAATCCCCCGGGACCTGGGTACCCAGTGTACCCATCTCCTCCCTGGTAATAGAATCAACAGGTATCAGCTCAGTGTTAGTGTTTGTAGGTGTGTGTGTGTGGGGGGGTAGACATGGCATCATGTAGCTCAGGCTGGCCTCAAACTACCTATACAGCTGAGGCTGGCCTTGAACCCGATCTTCCTCATCTCCACCTCCAAAGTCTGTACCACAGGTGTCTACCACCATGCTTGGCTGCTTCTCTCTCTCCTCATCTCTACGCGCAAGTGATCCCCCTGCTGAGTCTTCCCAATGGCTCCGACTCTGAGGACAGAGGGCCCAAACCATGTCATACTTGCACTTTCTTTTCCCCACCCCCACCAAGGGTTTCTCTGTGTTGCCCTGGTTGTCCTGGAACTCACTCTGCCTCCTGAATGCTGGGATTAAAGGCATGTCCCACCACACCCCCACTTGAATTTGTTTGGTTTTTTTGAGACAGGGTTTCTCTGTATTGCTTTGGAGGCTGTCCTGGAACTCACTTGATGGTCCAGGCTGGTCTCGAACTCATAGAGATCTGCCTGCCTCTGCCTCCCGAGTGCTGGGAGTAAAGGCGTGCACCACCAACGCCTGGCAATTAAATTCTTAATAGAGTTGCTTTTATCAAATTCTAAGTGGTCTTCAGATAAGAAAAGGATTTGTCTAGATCAGGCCCAGAACAGGCACAGTCAGAGATGTAAGGGTCAGTCAAGGAGCATCTATCTAGGCAGCAAGCCTAGGGCCCCCAGTCCGAGCCCCGCCCTCAGCCTGAGCATGCTGCACCCCCACCTTTTCCAGCAGCACGTTGCCTCGCTCCTTCAGCAGGCAGTTGATCATGACGGTGGATGCACGGGAGCAGTTCTTGTCGGGGTCTCCCAGGCTCTCAAACATGGTGAGCAAGAGGCTGATGAGCTGATCCGATGGGAGGCGCTTGGCAATAACCTGGGAGAAGGGAGACACCAGAGCGGAGTCGGATCAGCCCAGACCGCTTTCTGAGAGAAGACTCTTCGCCCTTCCTAGTCTAGCTCCATTCCAGGAAGTGGTCCTTGGGCAGCTGCTAGGCTGGGATTGAACAGAGGACAGGAAAGTGACCTGGGAACTCATACAATACAGGGGTCAGGACAGGCCTGCAGCTTTGCCACCTTAAGTAAGCCCTGAAATGACCCTCGTCTTCTTTCTCTCCTCAACCTAGAAAATGCCAACCCCAGCTACAGAGCCCAACTCCTTCTGACCCCCCAGGACTAGCGCTGAATGTTCCCGTCAGACTCTGCCACAGACCCTGGCCATGCCAAAAGAGCAGAAATGTGCATAGGCACGGTACCAGAGAGGAGTCTCCGAGGGAGGAGCTATTTTGTGCATCCTTGGAGCCCTGCCGAGCCTCAGACTAGGCATCTGGCCCCATGGTTCAGGCTGGGTATGGTACCTAGAGAGCACAATATCTATGGCATGAAAGAGACATCTTGGCCTACCAAGTGCCTCAGCCAGCTAGGATCAAAGATAGGCCCATGCTGGACCATGCATGTGACTGAGTCGTTTTCAACTCACTCGAGAAATCCTCAGCCTCAGTACGAAAGCTGGGGAGCAGGAAGCAGACAACTGCAGAGCCAGCTGGGTCTCAAATCTCAGATCTCCTCAGGCCTTCCACTAAGACCTTACCACACAACACACCTTGACCCTGCCCAGACTGTAGTGTTCCGAGGCAGGCAGGTGTGAGCCGTATGGCAGTACTGACCAAATGGGCCCCAGGCACTAATTGTTGGATGAAGCCTGCTTGCTGCCCCATGGGGCCTGCTCAACTAGAGGGAACAAGTGCTCCTGGGACATCCCTTAGGCCCTGACACGGTAGCCCCTCCTCACTGTGGGACCCCGTAAGTACCTGGGCTATGCTGTGGCAAGTGTGGAAAAGGATGGTGGGGTCTGGGTGCACAAGGCCGTCTTTCAGGGTGAGAAGCCGCTCAGCCACATCATCACGATGGTCTTGGGAGAAGCCTAAGGGTGGGAGTTGACTGAGGCTTCCCTGGTGGTTCCAGTCTGGCCCCATACCCATGTCCCCAGCAGAGCTCACCCTCATAGCCCAGCTGCAAATACAGCAGGGAATGGACACAGCCCACAGCTTCCTGGCGGGTAGTAGGCCATGTGTCAGCACACCGTGGAGCAAAGAGACCCACGAGGAGACCCAGGTTGTGGAAGGGTACCAAGGTCTGGGGAAAGAAGGGTACGAAGGGCTGTAGGAATTCTGAGGGAGTCAAGTACAGTCCACCCAGTAGGACCCAGAGGGACTATGTGGGTGGGACCCTCCCTGTGGTTGATGGCCCCAGCAAACTTCCCCTCACACCTAGTCTACCTGGCTCCCTAAGCACAGGGAGTGGGGGCTTCTACTTGAGCTGCAGAGAAGGCAAAAGCACACTCTGCTGACTCAGCCACCACCCTTGGAGTGACTCTCCCCAGATGGTAACCCTGGGGATGGGGGAAGGAGACAGGGTACCCTTCATCCTGAATGGGTCCCAGTCCGTGGCTCAAGTTCTGCTCCCCTCATATACTGAGTCTTTTCCTCCTCTGAGCAGTCTTCTCCTTCTTGCCAGAGGTTGTGTGTCCCCGCCCCCAGGACACACACCACACGTCCCCTGGCCCCCTCTCAGCTGTGCCCAGTACAGAGACTCCATATCCCAGAAGTCACCAGACAAGAAGAGGACTTTCAGGTCAATGGGGAAAGTCCACTGCAGGATGCAGGACCTGGGAGCAAGTGGCTGCTGTTCCCAAAATGCTTAGATTCATGTCAACATAAACCAAGACAAACTCATGTCAGACCGTGGTTGTGGGAAAAGCACGCACAAACCCCATAAATACACAGACCATCATGAGAAGTACCCCAGGATAGGTGACAAAAAGATGTTTGTAAAAACCCACGATCTGACCCTGTACAAGTTCTGGTTAACAGTCAGTGTCAATCAAAGCTAAGTGGCAGTGAAGATCTAAACACATCCCTCCTAGGGGTGGCTGGTTTACCCTGAGCTGAGTCTGGGGCAGTTGTTAGAGAAGATTGTGGGACAAGAGAGGGAAGCAGCAGGAGACCAGGGAGCCTACAGGGCGCACAGGGACGTGAGGAGCACTGGTGTCCCCGGCAGAGGGACTGAGGGAGGAGGGGTGAGGTCTGGGGTACTCACCCTGACACACAAGTGCTCCAGGGAGAACTGCAGCAGGCAGGCGCCCAGGCCAAGCGCCCGCGCCCGCTCATGACCCCTCGGGGACTTGATCCATGGGCTCAGGTGCTGTAAAAAACGGACCTGAAACAGGTGCCCGCTGGGGGAGGAACCCAGGAGTGCAGAAGCCCGTATCCCAAGGACAAGCTCAGCCTCCCTGCTGGGCCATGCTTCAGGGGCTGCAAGGACCCAAGTGGGACCCAGAGTGGCTCCCACATCAGGGTCTGCGGCAGCTCAGCCCTGCCCCTCGAGGTGGCTGAGCATGAGTCAAGCCTGTTAGGCACTGGGTACCTAGCTTGGGGATCGGTGCTGCCTCAGCCACTGCAACAATGGAAGGATGGGAAGACCACCACAGCAGGGTGTGCATTTTGTCATCTCGCTCGCCTTAAGGGGGCTAGCACACAGACTGCAGCCAGGACGCCTGTGCTCCATCCCAGCACTTGTAGGAAAATGAGGCAGAGGCACTGTCTGGTCAGAGTGCCCAGGCAGAAGGACTCCTCCCCCAAAGAGGCTGTCAAACTGTCTCTGCAGTACCTAACCACAGTGGGGGGGGGGCAGGAGAGGGGCCAGAAACTAGATGGGGTCACCAAGTACCATCACCCACAACAGCTACACCCACAGCGCACCTCAACCATGATCTGCAGGCCCTGGGGGGTCATGTTCCGCCGCAGCAGGCTTGTCAACAAATCTTCAAGGGCACACACGGTATCCAGATACAGAGACTAGAAGGAGAGCCAAGCCACCAGACCCATGCAAGGTCCCATTCTTTCAGTGGCCTTCTCACTCCCTTGCCCCCATGGAAATGACAATACCTCCTGGCAGGTGCCATCCTCCCCATCAGGCTCAGGCGGCAGGGCCATGACACTGTGTAAGCAGCTGTGGATCACGTCTGCCTGGGCCTGCTCCTCCAATTCAGGCTCCAAGTTGCTGAGTGGCAGGTTAAGGGCTCCAATGACGAACCCAGATGTCTTCCTTCTCCAGCCTGCTCCCTCCCAGAAACCAACCACTGGACCCACATGGATGGCATAGCTGCTATTACGTTCAGAATACTTCGGATAACATAATGCAGTCCATACGTATGCATGCAGACCACAGGCCCACACAGGGAGGCTGGAAAGGATACATCAGGTATGTGCAGGCAAGCATGGCTTTCTTTCGAATGGGTGTTCTCAGGCAGTCTGGGGGTTCTGCCCTGATGAATTCCTTGGGGTGGCAGCACAGAACTGGCCCTCATAGGAGGAATTAGCCTGCTCCCTGCTCACCCTGTGTCTCACCCTATGTGGGTGGTGGAGGCTTCTGAGACGCAGACCCTGTCTGTGGCACTGAGCCCCTAGACTGCATCACGCACTCGTCCCTCTCGCCTCCCCAGGCCCACCTCCCACTAGCGGCAACAGCTCAGAACTCACCATCATCTGTGTCACCAGCTCTGCTTTCCTGGAGAACTGGAAGGAACCAGCTTGTGCGCTGCTGCACATGGCCTGGCAGACCATGCACAGGCTCTGGACGAGGCAGAGCTTCAGGGCTGGGTCCTAGGGGAACAGCTGGCTGCACAGTCTGCACGCCTGCCCCAAGAGCTGCTGTGTTTAGAGCAGCCACAGGGCTGGAGCACAGGCCCTTTCTACAACAGCCAGAGCCTCCTGGCCATAAAGCCCCACAGCAGCCTCCTGACCAAGGAGGACCCGGGGACCTGGGGGAGGAGGCGTCCTAGGACCTTGGCCCACAAGGAACGGCTATTTGTGGTGTGGCAGCTCCACAGGAGGCACAAGGAGGGCCACCCTGAGCACAGAGTGCCAGGCCCTCCTACTCCTATGGGCTAGGAAACAAAAAACTAGAAGAGCCTTACCAATCCAGTCCACCCCAGAAGGCTCCCCGCTGTCCAGGAAGAGCCAATTGTCCCCCACAGGGGCCTCTCAGGTTAGTATGGGGATATCACAGGGGAAACATGTTAACGAGACCAAGGGAACCTCTGGCCCTTTTCATTGCTCTGGGCTTAACTAGCCCTCCCATAGGTGCTCTCTGGGGTATAGAGAAAAGCAGGTCCAAAAGCATTGGGAGCAGAGCCAAAGGAACCCAGAGCTATTGCTGGGCTGTGGGAGACACAGCTATAGGTGGCCTACCAGCTGACTCCAAGGATGTGGCCCACAACCTATGGCCTAGAGGCAGAAGACGCTTTGCTCTCCCCTTAGTAGGAGCTCAGATGTTACGGCCCCATGAAGAGCTGCTTCAAAAGGAAGTGGGCACAACACTTCCCCAGGACCACCATGGCCAGGAAGCCCAGCGAGTTCTGGGTTTGGCTCTGGCCCAAAGCCCAGCCCAGAGAAGAGAGGGAAAAGGCAGAGTTTGCATACAATTGCTATACACTATACCTTGGTCTCTACCTTTATTCCCAGAACCTAGACAGCAAAAAGTGAAACGCGTTAGGAGTCTGGAGCTGCGTGGCCGCCCACACAGAGGCTGCAATGCCACCCACCTTGGTGCTGAAGCACTGGAACATGCAGCGGAGGATGTCAGACTCCACTTTGGCCAGCATCAGCTCGCGAGGGGCCTGGGCAGCCACGTGCCCATAGCACAGGATCAGAGAGCTCTTCATCCTCTCCACTTCATGCTCACTCCGGTCCTGGGAGGCAGAGAAACCAGCAGGCACCAGTCACTCAGCGAGCTACTCTCCACAGCCAGGGCACCAGTCACTCAGCGAGCCACTCTCCACAGCGAGGGCCAGTCAGTCACTCAGAGAGCCACTCTCCACAGCAAGGGCCAGTCACTCAGAGAGCCACTCTCCACAGCGAGGGCACCAGTCACTCAGAGAGCCACTCTCCACAGCGAGGGCACCAGTCACTCAGAGAGCCACTCTCCACAGCGAGGGCACCAGTCACTCAGAGAGCCACTCTCCACAGCGAGGGCCAGTCACTCAGAGAGCCACTCTCCACAGCGAGCCTTGCCTGCAGTGTGCTTTCTGCACTCTAAGGACCCGGGAATAGCCAGGGATAGTCAGGGTCACCAGAGGCAGCACCCAGGGATGGCACATGGTCAGACCAGATGCCCCACGCAGGCCCACAGTGAACCAACTGGTTGCAGGAAAGGGCTGAGGAGGCAGGACCAGCCTTCTGCCCTAGTGGCTTGTAGATGTCCACCTTAGAAAGGGAGGACAGCAGCTCCACACGGTAGAACACCCTTTAGTCCCAGGATACGGGAGGCAGAGGCAGATCTCTTTCAGTCTGAGGCCAATCTGGTCTATACTTCAAGTTCTAGAGGCCAGTCAAGGCTACACAGTAAGGACCTGTCTCAAGATAAGAGATAGGGGGGATGGAGAGATGGCACAGTGGTTAAGAGCACTCGTTCTTGCAGAGGACCCAGGTTCAGTTCCCAGCACCCACATGGTGGCTCACAACCATCCATAACTCTAGTTCTAGGGGATCCAACGCCCTCTTCTGACCTCAGTGGGCATCAGGCATGCACGCAGTTCACATACATGTAGGCAAAACACTGATACACATAAAAATAAATTTTTTTTTTTGGTTTTTCGAGACAGGGTTTCTCTGTGGCTTTGGAGGCTGTCCTGGAACTCGCTCTGTAGACCAGGCTGGCCTCGAACTCACAAAGATCCTCCTGCCTCTGCCTCCCGAGTGCTGGGATTAAAGACGTGCGCCACCAACGCCCGGCTTAAAAATAAAATTTTAAGAATCTGAAAACACAGTCGGGCATTGGTGGCGCACGCCTTTAATTCCAGCACTCAGGAGGCAGAGGCAGGCAGATCTCTGTGAGTCCGAGATCAGCCTGGTCTAAAAGAGCTTGTTCCAGGACAGCCTCCAAAGCCACAGAGAAACTGTCTTGAAAACCCTGACCCCCCAAAAAATCTAAAAGCACTTTTTAAAAAGAAATAGAGGAAGAAAAAGGAAGAGAAAAAAAAAAGGTGTGCAGGTTCCATGAATAGAACAAGTCACCAGAGACAGAGCAAAATTGTAAGAGTTGGGCATTATGGTAGATGCTTAAAATCCTAGCACTCAGGACAAAACACAGCAGAGAGCCTGGCCATAAAGGAGGGCACAGCTTTCAGTTCTCCACCCGTGTGGGTCAGGTAAGAAATGTCCCCAGTGACGCAATGTTTAGCGATACAATGTTTGGAAGCGTCTGTAAAGTCCCCGGGTCCCCAGAGTAGCAGTGCTCTGAGATGGGAGCCTTTGGTTCAGGGATGGATTCGTAACATCACGGGTTTAGAGGGAAGCGCTGTTGTCACAAAGGCAAGCACACTGTTTCTCGGCTAGTGAGACGAACAGCTCGCTTCACCATGCCCAGCCTGCCACAGGCTTAAACAACTGACAAACGACAGGAAAAGTAGATCTTCCCTCCTTCAAGTTGATTTTCTCAAGCATTTCGTCATAGCAACAGAAAACTGACTAGCACAGCATGCAGCCTTGCCACTCAGAACTCCTCTTATCTATCGCCCACAACTGGAGGCATGCCACCACCACCAGCTAGATTTGCTTCTGGGAGCCCTCTGCGGGCAGGAAGCCCCGGCCCAGGAGAGCATCCAGGGTGCAAACTGGCTGCAGAGCAAGGTAGTTTCCTGTTTCACTCTGAGCTTGAGGGTACTCAGCCCTAGCCTTGAGTTTGAAAAGAGAGAGATGCAATCAGAGTAGCAGGAACCCATCCTGCCACAGACATTGAAAAGCAGCCACAGAGAGGGATCTACTCACCCAGGTCTCCATTCTGGGTGGTGACCTCCTTACCTTAAAAATGCTAAAGATGCCCATGGACTTCCTAAACACGTCGGACCTCACAAAGTCCTCCAACTGTGCCAGAGTGTCCTCAAGATGGGCAGTGGCACAAATCCCACAGCAACAGGCAAGGCCCTGGGAAGGTGCACAGGGTGATCACACCTGGGCACAGTGGCCCACATGCTGTGTGGGGAGGAACATAGACATACAATACACAGACACACGTACACAGAGTACCATGCACATAAACCTAAAGGCACACTGCACGCATGTGAGCACATGTGTAGAGTAGGCAATGTGCCACACATGCATACATGAGCATGCACTGGCCTGCTGCCTGAGAGCAGGGAGATGCCGGCGGCCTGGCAGCCCTGCAGTAGCGTTTCCTACCTCCTGCTCTGCCTCCTCCTGGTATCGGGCTGTCTCCAGCAGCTCTCGAAGGTGTTTTCTCACGACCTCCTTATTTGAAGCAGCACCCAGTGTGGTTCCTATGCACTTATATAGGAAATTCTGGAACAAGAGCAGAGAATACAAATGCACGTGACTTCTGAGCTAAGACACCTGCACTGTGGTGGCACTCACTGCTACTGGAGAGCTGTATCTCAAGCAGGACATAGGAAGCTCCCATGAGGATGGACCAGTGAGCCCTGGGCATTGTCTGAGGGACAAGCAGGACATAGGAAGGCCCCCATGAGGATGGACCAGTGAGCCCTGGGCATTGTCTGAGGGACAAGCAGGACATAGGAAGGCCCCCATGAGGATGGACCAGTGAGCCCTGGGCATTGTCTGAGGGACAAGCAGGACATAGGAAGCCCCCATGAGGATGGACCAGTGAGCCCTGGGCATTGTCTGAGGGACAAGCAGGACATAGGAAGGCCCCCATGAGGATGGACCAGTGAGCCCTGGGCATTGTCTGAGGGACAAGCAGGACATAGGAAGGCCCCCATGAGGATGGACCAGTGAGCCCTGGGCATTGTCTGAGGGACAAGTAGCAGTCAACAGGCTCCAGATCCCAGCTGTTGGCTGCACTGAAGAGGCTCTTAATCCCACTTGCTTCTCCTGGGTTGGCCAGGGCTGCCAGAGTCACGAGACAAAGGCACAGACAGGACAGACCAAGGACTGAAAACACAGACACTGGGCCCTGGCCCAAGCTGGCCTGTCTTGGCACCTTCTCCTGAGGTGTCCCGTTGTAGGAGGGCAGTTGCTTGCACATCTCCTGACTCAGCTGGCAGATCCACGTGTTGTCAGACACCACGGCCAGGGTGTCTCGCAGGAACTGTGGATGAGAGCATCGGTGAGCGGCTAGTGTGGGAGGGCCTGAGGCCTGAGTCCACCACAGGACAGCCTCATGGTGACTCCTGTTGGTCTTTGAAGGTGGGCAGCCGTGAGGCATGCTGAAGCACACATTACTATGAGCTAGGCTGGGGGCAGTAAGAGGGAAGACCACTTTCTGGTGCCAGCATGGCCCAAAGTGCCTCAAGTTTGATGCTGGCTGATAGAGGGAAGAAGCCCTGTCATGGAAATCTGAGGCCCACCACCATTCTCACCCCAGAGTCTCCATTCCTTCGTCACCCTACCAGGTGGCATGTAAAACAAGTCCCTCGGAAGGCACAACACACCAGTCCCACATGTGCTGCCCCAGCCCTCCGTGCCCAGGCCCAGAATGTCCCAGAGCAGCCCAGACAGACCCTTGGCCCTCTGTTCATCTCACCACTAGAAGCTTTTCTTCCCACTCCTTCAGGGACAAGGTTTCCTCAGTGTGCTCTGAAATGACCAGTAACCCAGTCGGCTGGGGTCCTGCCAGGCATGTTCATCCCAGCACGCATGAAAGGAACTCTCATGAAAGGAGTGCCCAGGAGGAACTCCCAGGAGGAATGCAGCAGCCAATCACACTACAGGCTGCGCCCACTTCCCCCTGTCACCACGTAACACCTCTCGAGACTTCCAGGCCCTTTCTTAGATAACAGCTAAGATTATTTCTTCCTCTTCCAGCTCACAAAACCCTGATCTGTATCGGGCAGCCCTTATGACAGACTGGGTACAGGTGGGGTCAGGGATGGCTAATGGGCTCCTTAGTCTGACTGGCCTCACCGTCTAGGTGCTCTAACAGCACAGGCATGGTTGTATCCCACCGCTGGCCCAGCGAAGGGTGGATGTTCCGATGCATAACCTTCAGGAGGCGCAACGAGGCTGCCCCACGTCCGTCTCCCAGGTAGGGATTAGAGGCCACAACCTGAAGGAGGGGCAAGACGGGGGTTGCCTGAGCATGGAGTCCCCTGCACCATGTGTAGGACAACTTCCCAGACCACAGTGCCCAACCTGAGAACCGGCTTCCCAGGGGTGAGGAAAGCCAGCAGCAGACACAAGGTGGGAGCCACCTCGGTGACACGGTGGCAAGGGTCATAGCCTGCCACAAGAACGGGCAGGGACTCTGGACACAGAGGGGAACCATGGCCGAGCTGACACTGTGAGAATATCCCATTAAGGACAAGGACAGTATCGGCCAGTGTGCTTGGACACAATAACAGACCCTTTGCTTACCAGCAGTCTTGTGGTCATAGCGAAGGGAGATGGGAGGTTTGCTGGACAAGAAACACGGAAATTGTTACAAGGCAGGGACAGGTGTGGGGAAAAGGACAGGTCATACGCAGAAGCAGGCAGAGGGGTAGGATATCAGGCAAAAGCAGCGGCAGGGGCAGGGGCAGGGGCAGGGGCAGGGGCAGAGAGCTGAGAAAGGTTTTAAGGGCATAGCACTGGCGGGGTCGGGTGCAAGGTGGTTGGGCCTCACACCGTTCAAGTTGTACTGGACGAGGGAAGCATCTGCCCCTGCCTCCTGCCTCTTCAGGGCTAAATGCACAAGGCTCCTGCAGAGTGGGGTGAGGGCCGCGGTGAAACGCACTGGGGTGAGGAACTCCAGCAGGTAGGGCCAGAGAACCTGAGGGACAGAGGGCCACAGTCTGTGGACTGCAAGCACTGGGCAGGGCCTCCAGGGCCGTAGTGCTGACAGGATTTGGTCTCCACATCTACACGGGGCAGGGCAGCTTTAGGGGCCTCAGGCTAAGACAGGCATGCGGCTGCTGAGCACTACTCCCTCTACTCCTGCTCACTTGTCACCCAGGTCAGGGGTAGGGAGGGCAGGAAATCTCAGGAAGGGACAGCTCAGGCAGCAGCCCCGAGTCCCAGACACACACTTACGCTGTTCATCCTGTCCACTGTGGTGCTGACCAGGTAGAGGGTGCGGATGCTGACCGCCCGCACACTATCTACTGCCAGGTCCTCGCCATCAGGACTGGGCTTCTCCAGCTAGGGAAGAGGCAAAGTGAGGACGTACAAGGATGGCTGTCCACACACCCGTGTTAGCAGGAAAGGAAACGGGGCGCACCACCAAACCTGCCCCTAACAGCGTCACCACGTCTGCCACCTTCCATAAAGTGTACTAAAGTCACTCAAGAAAAGCTGTGACATGGTTCGATGAGTAAAAAACGCTCTCCATGTAAGACTGGAGTCTGAGTGAGGCCCACACCCAATGGCGCAGGGAGAGCGCAACCCCTGAAAGTTGTCTTTGCTCCATGGGCAGGCGTGACACGTGTGTGCCTGCACACACATACATGCATACATACATCTCTCTCCCCCTCTCTCAGATTCTTCTTTTTTAAAGAAGGAATTGACCTGTGAGGCCCAAAACCTTGGCAAGGCTTCCTCCAAAGGTGGGCTCATTATGCATGACCTCTAGAACTTCAAGGCAAATGCAGGATGGGCCTGGAAGATGGCTCAGTGGGAAAACACACTTCCATCAAAACCTTATACCCTGAGTTTTAACCCTAAGACCCCAGGGTGTAGACAACCAACTTCCATACGCTATCCTCTGGTCTTCTTCATACATGTGCTATAATATGTATGAGCACACCCTTATTTTTTTTTTTTTTTGGTTTTTCGAGACAGGGTTTCTCTGTATTGTTTTGGAGGCTGTCCTGGAACTCGCTCTGTAGACCAGGCTGGCCTCAAACTCACAGAGATCCGCCTGCCTCTGCCTCCCGAGTGCTGGGATTAAAGGCGTGTGCCACCAACGCCAAGCCGAGCACATACATTTTATAAATAAAGAGAAAGTAGGTCTGGGAAAAGTCAGAGGGAGAGTAGGGCGTGAATATGATCAAAATATATTATAGGAAATTCCTAAAGAATAAAAAAAATATGGGGCTTAAGCGATGCATCAGAGGTTTAGAGCACTTGCTGCTCTTATAGAGGAGCTGGGTTCAATTCCCAGCACCATTAGGTAGCTTGAAACCACGCATGCTCTTTTCTGATCTTGGTGGGCACCAAGAATGCACACAATATGCATACATACATGCAGGCAAATATTCACACACATAAGACAAAAAAATCTAAATTTAAAAAATTTATTATAGCTGGACATTGGTGGTGCACACCTTTAATTCCAGCACTCAGGAGGCAGAGGCAGGTGGATCTCTGTGAGTTCGAGGACAGCCTCCAAAACAATACAGAGAAACCCTGTCTGGACAAAGCCAAAAAGGTGATTATATATATATATATATTCAATGTTTCTGTCTACATACACATCTGCATACCAGAAGAGGGCAATGGATCCTATAGGACTACAATTATAGACAGTTGTGAATTGAACTCAGGGCCTCTGGAAGAGCAGCCCTGCTGAGGCATCCCTCCAGCCCTAGATTTTTTAGAATTATATTTTAAAAGAATAAACACAGGAGTCCGTTGGAGTTGTTGCATAAACACTATGACAGAGCACAAGAAGGCCACATATGGTGGTTTGAATGAGAAACGTCGCCTGGAGTCCTGGCTATTCAGTTGGAAGTGTGTTTGTGGAGGTGGAGCCTTGCTGCAGGAAGTGAGTCACTGGGGCAGGCTCTGAGTGGTCTCGCCCCACTTCCTGTTCACTCTTTGCCTCTTGCTTGCCGAGAAGATGTGAGCTCTCAGCTTCCTGTTCCCGCCACCACGCCTGCCGCTGTCTTTCTACCATGATGGACTCTTATCCTTCTGGATCCAGAAGCCCAAACAAACCCTTCCTTCTACTAGTTGCCTCGGTCATGATATTTTATCCTAGCAATAGAAAAGTAGCGATACATGTCTACTATGAACTGACCTTAGGACAATCTAGCTTTGCTAACTCCAAGAGCTTGAGTACTCGCTAGCTAGTTCCGTGTCTACGACTCTGCCTGCACTCATTTCCTCAATGAGTCCGGACTCTGCGCACCAGGCCAAGCACAAGGCAGCTGAGCCACACCCACCGCCACTTGCTGTCCACCTTATCCTGTCTTACCTTGCTCTCCTAGAGAAACTGGTGCTGGTTTAGTCATTTTGTAAATAGAAAAGAATCAAAGAGAATCAAGTTTCTGTCTTCCGCCTCTGCTTCTGAGTTAGGTACCTGTTGAGTGGACTCACAAGATGCAAAGACCTTGACTCAGAAACCAAAAGGAACCTCAGCCCACACACAGCCACCTGCTGCCAGGTTAGCTACTCTTCCTGGTAACCAGGACTAAGAGTGATCAAGAGACACACAGACTGAAGATCCAGAAAGAGTGGGTCTGCTGGTAGTGGTCCTTACCTCCTCCGGGGGCAGAGCACATTGTTGCACAATGTAGTCGACCATCACCTCACCTCCAGGCTGCTCCAGGTAGCCATGGTGGGCCATGGCACTTATCACCTGTACCACAGCTCGCTTCACCTGTCCAGAGCCAAGAGAAGGTCAGGAAGGGGCACAGGGAGCATCTGTATGTGCAGTGCCCACACCCATATGCATCTACACCACACCTGCACCTAAGCTGCACCTGCACCCAGACTCACAGACACACTGGCATACATACCTACACTCACACCCCTGGACCCACACCTGTGCAGGACATAACACATGGCTTCACGGAAGCTCAGCTCTTGGCTAGCACCTCGTGACATGTGCCGGTCTGCAAAGAAAAGCCTCTTCCCTGCTACCCCACATACATTCTTGCCCTCCTCTGAGCCCTTCAGAAGTCACCTTATCTCACCAGCCGCCCTCCTGCATGCACTTTTACCAAGCTCCATCCTCAGGTCTGAAAACAACTCTGCTAAAGATCTGCTCTAAGCCAAGGTACTAACACTGCCCTGCCCACAGAAGGTTCGGACATTCCTGAACTCTGTCCCAAGAGTTCTTCCCTAGCTGATTTTTGGTTTTGAGATAAGGTCTAATTATGTAGCCTGGGACAGGCATTAACTCCTAGACTCCCAAGTGCTAAGATGACAGTTGTGAGCTACCACACCCAGCCCCCCAGCCAATTTAAACAATCCCTGTAGGAAGTGGTGAGTATACCAGCTGCCTGAGTTCTCTGAGTCCTTCTGGTGAATAGTAAACCTCAGGGTGGTGCTTGAGCCTCTGGGCTTACAGGTCCTAACCCTGAGGGGGCGTGGGGTCACTAACAGTTCACTAATAATGTGGATAGGTAGCCTGTTGCTGGGCAGTGGTGGTGCACTCAGGAGACAGAGGCAGGTGGATCTCTGTGAGTTCAAGGCCAGCCTGGTCTACAGAGCTAATTCTAGGACAGCCTCCAAAGCCACAGAGCTACCCTGTCTCAAAAAACAAAAAAACAAGAGGTAGCCTGTGTGGTAGAATATTATTTTAAGGTGTGTGGCTTTAGAATACGCTGCATTTACTTAACTCTGTGAAGCTGTGGTTCTGTGCCTGTCTCAAACACCTGATGGTCTAATAAAGAGCTGAATGGCTAATATCGAGGCAGGAGAAGGATGGGCAGGGCTGGCAGACAGAGAGGATCTATAGAGCAAGAGAATACGGAGAGGAGAGCAAGCCACCCGGCTACACAGCAAGACCCAGAGTGAGAAGGAAAGAAAGGTGTACAGGACTAGAAAAGGAAAGCCCAGAGACAAAAGGTTGATTTACGTTAAGAAAAGCTGGAACAAGCCAAGCTAAGGCCAGACACTCATAACTAAGAAAAAGACTGTGTGTGACTCACTTGGGAGCTGGGTGGCAGCCCCCCAAAAGAACACAAAAGCCAAAAGAGTAAAGAAACCATCTTACTACAGGCCTGTCCACACAAACGTGTGCGTCTCTTTGCTTGCCTGCACCAGGGACTGGTAGGATGAGCGCTTCAGTCTTCTGGCCACCCTTCTGTTGGCTGCCTACGATGAGCCAAACTAACTGACCCAGTCCAAAAATGGCCACGCTAACCTGTCCACTTTACCTTATTGTTGGTGTCCAGAAGAGGGAGCCTCATGGATGAGAGGATAAAGGGCTTCTTAATCTCCATTTGAGCAGCTGCAATAAGCAAACAAGACGGCTTAGTCTCTACCAACCAAGACCAGTCATCCTAGCCACATCTACCTTGAAGTCTCAAGGAACCTGACTTCACTTGGTTCTCATGTGGAAGGAGGACATGGCATAAGCCCATTGCTCTGAAGGAGAAAAAAACTCTGCAAATAACATTTTACCAATCAAAAAGTTAAAAGGGACCAGGTGCTGTCTCACGCTAAGGGAAGTAAAGAGACCGGGAGATAGCTCAGCAGTTAAGAATGCTCACTGCTCTTATACCAGGTCCGACGAAGCATCAGATGCCTCCCCTCTCCATGGGCACTTGCACATGGGCTCATGTAGGCACATGCACATACATAGAGTAAGTAAAATAGTCACGTTTCTTTTGTTGTTGTTGTTTTTAAAGATTTTTTTATTTATTACATATACACCAGATTGAATTATAGATGGTTGTTAGCCACCATGTGGTTGCTGGGAATTGAGACCTCTGGAAGATCAGTCAGTGCTCTTAACCTCTGAGCCATCTCTCCAGCCCCCATCACTTTTCTTTAAAAGAAGGAAACAGGGAGGAAAAATGAGGGCACTGGGTGCAATGCTTGTGACAATGTTCTCATTACACAGACAGTTCAGTAAGGAAGATGCCATCCTGATCCCAATTTCACAAGTCAGGAGCCTGAACCCAGAGGCACATGGCCCTCAGAACAACAGCTCCCAGAGCAGCAAAAGGTAGATCCGGAAAGTGAGGGCAGAGGCCTCAAAGAAACATGGCCTTGTCCCCAGTGTCCCAGCCCCGCCCACTTCTAAATGCTCCTTGAGCCCATGCCCTGCTCCCCTGGAGCCACCACGCCAAGCCTGGTGCAGCCCTGGTGGTAACAACAGGCAAACAAGATGTGTGCTACGGAAGCTCAGGCAACAGAAACCCTAAGTCTGACCTGAAGCAGATGTGCAGCGTTCAGAAGATGCTGAAAAACACTCATGACTTAAAACTGAGGCAGGAAGAAGAGATGGGCCTCTGTGACTAGAGACTGAAGACAGTCACCAGGAAGTGGGCAGCTTCAGGGCTTCAGGAAGGAACTCCACAGAGGGTGTGACAGTCACGCGGTGGCTGTACTCAACATCACTGGTTTTATTTTAAATGTATTTATATATTATGTAGACAGTGTTCTGCCTGCATGCATCCCTGCAGGCCAGCAGAGGGCACCAGATCTCATTGCAGATGGCTGTGAGCCACCATGTGGTTGCTGGAAATGGAACTCAGGACCCTCTGGAAGAGCAGTCAGTTCTCGTAACCTCTGAGTTATCTCTCCAACCCCCCAAATAAATGAATTATGCCATTGTATGTAATAAAAACCAGGGCTGGAGATGTAGCTAAGCAGGCAGGATATTTGTTTGTTGGGCATGGAGCTGAAACACTGAATAAGAACAAGTATGGGTGAACACCCAAAATTTCAGCACTAAGGAGGAGTGGAAAGATGAGGAGTTCAAAGTCATTTTCAGGTATATAACAAACTCAAGGCCAGACTGGAATACCCGACATCCTGTCTTTAAAACAAACAGATGAAACAAAAACTATCCATGGTCAGCTGAGCACAGTGGTGCACACCTTTAATCCCAGTACTTGGAGGGCAGAGTTCAAGGTCAGCCTGGTCTACAGAGTGAGTTCTGGGACAGTCAAGGCTACACAGAGAAACCCTGTCTCAAGAAAACAAAAATAGAAACAAAAAACGGGCTGGACAGATGGTTCAGAGGTTAAGAGCACTGGTTGCTCTTCCAGAGTTCCTGAGTTCAAGTCCCAGCAACCACATGGTGTCTAACAGCCATCTGCAATGAGATCTGGTGCCTTCTTCTGGCGTGCAGGCATGCATGCAGGCAGAACACTGTATACGTAATAAATAAAAAAACCAACAACAACAAAACTAAGCACAGCTAGACCCTAGAGTCTTAGAGAGAAAGACACAAAGGTGTCAGTGATAAGGCTATGCTATTCAAAGACCAAGACAGCTGATACCACTGGGGTAGAAGTTTATCTGTGTTGTGTGAATTTTTCAGAGAAATTTAAAAAGAACCTGTGTCGTACCTGGAACTTATACTGAAGCCCAAAGAGTGGCTCATTCACTAGGGTTTCTCAGGGAGCAATAGACAACTATGGACAGCCTAATTTTCCTGAAGTTGCTATCCTGGTCCTATTTTATATGGCTTTAAGTCAACAGGAACTGGTGTAAACCTGAGCTCAGAGCGCTACCTAGTGTTAAAGCAACAGAAGTGGCTATAGGCTCAGACCACATAATAATAAAACTTGACTCCAAGAAAAGTGTTTGTCTGTGTGCTCCATCTTGCTCTTCTCAGGGATTTTGCTGGATTGGACAACCTTGGGAAAGATGGCTTGGTCTGCTACCGTCTGGCACATAAAACAACTAAATAGTGGCTTGCTACAAAATGAGTTACTCTGGCTAGAATGCAAAGGACTGGCTTCACTCCAACGGAGATTTTAGGAAAGGGAATGCATTTACCTAGCAGTGCCAGACACATGTATACCTACAACCTCAAATTTTGGTCCTAGATACACATCCAACTAAGTGTGCCAAGGAAAAAAGGAAACAGTAGTGGTCTTCTTTAAGTAAGAAACTGGGAGAATCCACTTATCCACAGCCAGTCAATGGGTACAAACTTCACAGGTCATCACACATGATGAACTCTGGGATGTACAAACATTTCACAAACAGAAACAAAAAATAAGTCAGATACAAAATGATCAACATTGTGCAATTCCCCTTTCTTTACATAACATGCAAAACAGTAGCATGTTCTTGTGCTGGAAGCCACCCTCAGTGGTCGTTTAGTGGCCCTGGGCACTGCCTCCCTTTCCTTTATTCTTCGTCCAGGTAGGAAATAATGGACGATGTTATCACTTACTGAAAAGAACAGTCACCATCTGTGCAGTTTCCATATGTGAGCTGTATTTCAAGACAAAAATGTAAAAGCATCTTCAATCTGTGTTTATGAAAGCAAGAAGTTCTCTAAGGTAGTTCAGAAAGAAATGAAGCACACTATGAACCAGCTGCAGACAGAGACAATTCTCTCTTGTTTGCAAACATTCCCACATGAAATGCTCAGAGAAAGAACACAGAGGCCAAGGGAAAGGCAGGTAAAGAGTGGCTGCTGAGACACACAGATGCAATGTAAGAATAAGGAAGCAAGCCGGGCGTTGGTGGCGCACGCCTTTAATCCCAGCACTCGGGAGGCAGAGGCAGGTGGATCTCTGTGAGTTTGAGACCAGCCTGGACTACCAAGCGAGTTCCAGGACAGCCTCCAAAGCCACAGAGAAACCCTGTCTCGAAAAACCAAAAAAAAAAAAAAAAAAAGAATAAGGAAGCAGCTGGGCAGTGGCGGCACACGCCTTTAATCCCAGCACTAGGGCCAGCTAGGGATGCAGAGGCAGGTGGATCCTTAAGGATCCTTAAGCCACTGCCTGGAAGAGCCCCAGGCAACAGGGTCTACCTTTCTGAACTTCGAATCTAAGGCCATCCCACTCACCAAAACTTAAGCCTACCTAAACCACTGTGATTATCTTTTTGAAGCTTATTGCCAATCAAATAAATCTCCCTTAAAAGTAGGAAAGTTGGGCCAGGCGGTGGTGGCACACCCCTTTAATCCCAGTACTTGGGAGGCAGAGGCAGGCGGATCTCAGTGAGTTCCAGGCCAGCCTGGTCTACAGAGCGAGTTTCAGGACAGCCAGGGCTATTACACAGAGAAACCCTGTCTTGAAAATGGGGCGGGGGAAGTAGGAAACTTGGGGCTGCAGGTGTTGCTTACAGGCAGAACAGTTACCAAGCATGTGTGGAACCCTAAGTTCTAAGTCATGTGGTAGTTTGAAGGCGAATGGTCACATAGGCTCACACACATTGGAATGCTTGGTACCCAGTTGGCAGAAGAGTTTGGGAAGGAGTAGAAGGTGTGGCCTTGTTGGAGGAGGCGTGTCATTAGGGGAGGGCTCTGAGGTTTCCAAACTCTATTCCATTCCTATTTGCACATGGTTGATCTCCTTTGCCCCCCACCTCCAAATAAACCTTTTCTTCTAGAAGTTGCCATGGTCATAGTGTCTTATCAAAGCAGTAATAACAATGACAAAGTTCAATGGTGAATACCACCAAGGTAAAATACTATTATTAATAGTAATTCAAAGAAGGACGCGCCTCTCGTCTGTCAGATGGACATTACCCTGGTATTGCCCTACACGGGACGAGGCACAGATGGCCAGCCTGCAGTCACAGTCACAGCAGACACTCACCAGCCGAGTTGATGATGTGTCTCAGGATCTGCAGGGTACCCACACGGAGCCTCTCATTGCTGGTGTCCAGCCTGGGCAGTAGGAAGGCCAGCAGTCGGTCAGGGGAACAGCAGGCTGCAGGGCGAAACGCACATCAGACACGGACAGCCTTGGCTCCCTGCCTGTGCTTGCGTCCTAAGCACCCCAGGGCTGGGTATGTGTGTCTTGGTCACTCTGGATCTGGAGCCTCCCAGGACCAAAGGAAAGCAAATCATCACTGTGGGGATGCAGGAAGACAGAACTCCCTAGCCATCAATCTCACCCCAATGTCTTCTTAGAGTAGCTCTATGAAGGGAAGGGCTGGAGCACACGGGCTTTAACACCAATGGTTGGACCACATGGCACATGTTAGACTCAGACCTTGGACTTGTTCCAACTTAATTCACAAGGGACCCCTCAGAGATCCTCCTGCTTCTGGGCTAGTCTGCAGCTAGAGAACAATTCCCAAGCACTCAGTCCCTGACCCTGCACAGACCTCGAGCCTGGACCTATATCATTGCCAATGGGAACCTTTAGGAAATTACCTTGGTGAGTTCTCACTTTTGTGATTTTATTAGTGTCCCTCCCTCACACCACACTCTGGGCCAGGTGAACCAGTCTCCCCATGTTCCCTCCCTCCAGGCTCTACATAGGTGCTGATGTCACTGGTCTTCAGCAACTGGCAAGTCACACACCTCTGCCTGACCTTCAACTAGAGAGCATGCCCTGGTGGAATACAAACACCAGGAGCAGAGTTGGTAGACAAAGCTTTCACTGTCCTAGAGCACCAGGTCCCAGCAGAGGCACTGAAAGATGCTGTCCCCTCGAGCTAGGGTCAGCTAATGCCAGACTGATGGCCAGAGCCAGGCACCACATACAGGGGTGCGGAGTAGCAGACTGTGGATGAGGGTCAAGGACAGAACTGTGGACTGGGAGACAGAAGCCTCTAGAAGAAGAGAAAGAAGTAGGGCTATAACATTCACTTCACTGAAGATCAGGTGCTTGGGGGCTGTGGCTAAACCAAGACCCTGCTTGAGTCCCTAACTCCTCAGCCATGAAGCTGCTTACTATTATCCTCTTCAAAGAGAACAAATGACCAGACATGAAGGCATATGAGTGAACTCCAGTATTTGGAAGTCTGAGGCAGAAGGATCATGAATTCAAGGACAGCTGAGCTAAAAGGACCATGAGAATCATCTATTTTGTTTTTATTACAATAATAATAATAGCTATGCAGTGGTAGCACAAGCATTTAATCCCAGCACTCAGGAGGGAGGCGGAGGAAGGGAGATCTCTGATTACAAGGCCAGCGTGGCCTACTGAACAAGTTGCAGGATAGCCAAGGCTACACAGAGAAACCCTGTCTCGATAGATAGAGGACTGTTCAGACATGTCTCTGAGGCTTCCCGTACAGAAGATACCACCACTCACCCAACACCGTGAAGCAGCGGAGCACCTCCTTCTGGCTACTCATCACCAGGGGGCTTGAGGACTCCACAGGCACACAAATCTGATCCAGGAGACAGGACAGACATTATGGTGACAGAGTCCTACTGCTCTCTATCTCACCTGGGGGTACTGGAAACCTATTTTGTTTTTGCTGCTTTTGGTTTTTTCAAAAACAATTTTTAAAGATTTATTTATTTATTATATATACAGTGTTCTGTCTGCATGTATTCCTGCAGGCCAGAAGAGGGCACCAGATCTCATTACAGATGGTTGTGAGCCACCATGTGGTTGCTGGAAATTGATTTCAGGTCCTCTGGAAGAGCAGCCAGTGTTCATTCTTAATCTCTGAGCCATCTCTCCAGCATCCAGTTTACAAAAAAAAAAAATTTAAAGAGGGGCTGGAGTGATAGCTCAGTGCTTAAGAGGTTTGGCTGCTCTTCCAGAGAACCTGGGTTCAATTCTCAGCACTCATATGGCAGCTCACAATGTAACTTATAGTTGCAGTGGACTTGAGACCTTCTTCTGACCTCTGTGGTACCAGGCACACACATGAAGCACAGATAAACATGCAGGCAGAACACACCAATACACGCACAATAAAATAAAGATCGACTTTACTGTTTTATATGTATAAGTGTTTTGCCTGAATAAATGTATGCATTCCTGGTGCCCCTGGAGGTCAAAAGAGGGTACTACCATATTCCCTTGAACTAAGTTACAGACAGTTGTGAGCTGTCCTGTGGGTACTAGGAATCAAGCCCAGATCATCTGCAAGAGCAACAAGTATCAGCCACTCCAGTCTACGCTTTGTTTGTTTTTAAAACAAGGTCTCACTGCGTAGCTCTGGCTGTCCTAGAACTCACTCTATAGACCAGGCTGACCTCAAACTCACAGAGATCCGCCTTTCTCTGCCTCCAAGTGCTGGGATTAAAACCATGTGCCACCACACTTAACCTAGTAAATTAATCCTTCCTTCCTTCGTTTTATTTTTCCAGACAGGGTTTCTCTGTGGCTTTGGAGGCTGTTCTAGAACTCTCTTTGAAGACCAGGCTTGAACTCACAGAGATCCATCTGCCTCTGCCTCCCAAGTGCTGGGATTAAAGGTGTGCCCCGGCCAGCCTGGTAAATTCTTAGCCTGGTCTACAGAGCAAATTCCAAGACAGCCAGGACTACACAGGATTCAAAAAACCAAAAATAAATAAATTAGATTTCTTCATTTTTATTGTATATATACAAGTTTTATTTTGCCTATGTGTATGTATAATTATCAGATGTGTGCTTGGTACCAGCACTGGATCTTCTGGAACTAGAGTCATGTGGATATTGGAAACTGAACTCAGGTCCCATGGAAGAACATAAAGTGTGCTAACCTGCTGTCTCTCCAGCACCAATAAGTTTTTTAAAGTATTTACTTAGTATTATTATTAGTGGGTGGGGCGAGTATAGATGTGCTACGGCAGCTATGCAGAGATCAGAGAACAACTCAATGGAGTTGGTTCTCTCCTTCCACCTTTATGTGGGCTCCAGGGAGTGAACTTATGTCGTCCAGCTGAGCGGCAAGCACCGTCACTCACTGGCCATCTCATGAACCCAATGGCAAGTTCTTACTGGAAACCCTCCTGATGTTGGAAGATGGGGCACTTTGACTCCCTAACTTTCAGATTCTCCCTTGCTGTAAAATGACTGTCAGCCAAACAGCCGGCATCGACCATCAGAGAGAATGTAACCAGCCTCACTATGTCTACGTAGTCAGCTTTTACAACCTAAGTTAAATGCATAGCTGCAATCTTTTTCTTGCTTTTGCTGTTGTTTTGTTTTATTTTTCAAAACAGGCTTTCTCAGTGTAACAATTCTGGCTGTCCTTGTACTTGGTCTGTAGACCAGGCTGGCATTGAACTCACAGAGATCCGCCTGCCTCTGCCTCCTGAGTGCTGAGATTAAAGGCGTGCGCCACCACTTTCAGGAACAATCTTAAACTATGTATTCTCCCATGCCCGTGATCCAGAAAATGTGTACCGTGACAATCATTTGCTGAAAGCAGCCAACATGTTGAAAGTAACAAACAAAAAATATTCCATAAATGTTGGAAGTAACACGTGGATAGGTTGATAACATCTGTGTGGGTTCAGGTGCTATTTAGGGTCAGTAAGGAACTTCCCTTGTAAAACTGTTAAAGATTTCTGTAAAAGAAATGTCCTTCAATCCTTTCTCATACCATGTTTTTGTACTGTTCAATAAGTACAGAACACTCAAAAAACCAAACTAAACCAAACAAACAAACAAACAAAAAGCAAAGAATGCTATTAAGGACAGACACACATACCATACAGGCAAAATACAAAGGCAATAGCGACAGATCAAACACACAAAATATACAAGTCAGTGTCTACAGACTACAAATAGAAGGAAAAAGGGGGGTACTAGAGAACTCAAATTCAGATTTGCTCTTAGTCAAACTATATCAAGAAGCTTGCTTTCATTCAACACACAATAATAAACTTTAAAAAGATACTAAGATCTGTCTATTTTCCTGAAAAATTCATGATTCTGATGTGGGTTTTGCTTGCTTGTTTCTGAGCAGAGTTTCTCTGGGTAGCCCAGGCTGTCCTAGAACTCACTCTGTAGACCAGGCTGGAACTTAGAGCCCAGGCATGCCTGCCTGTGCCTCACAAGTGCTGGGATTAAAGGCATGTGTCACCACTACCCAGCTCCTACTTTTTTCTTAACCACAAAGTTCCACAGATTCATGTTCCCTCTGCTGGTCACACTGTGTAGAGCAGAGTTCTCAGTCTCCTTGACCCACAGGGAGAACATCCAGCCAGATAATTTCTCATAGAAGTACTTCCTGCAATGGAATCTTGTGACTCAGGGTACACCATCTCCTTTCTCGCTCAGTTCCTTAATAGACAAGGTAGCCTCAGGCCATCTTACCACTGTAACTCCCTCTGGGACCTGCTGGGCCAGCCCTCAGTGCCACACACCCTATCCTACTGGATGCCACTCCTCATCCAGGGGTTCCTGTATGAGGTGATTTAAATGAGAATGGCCCCATAGGCTTATATGTTCAAATACCGTTGGTCAAAATGTTTGGGAAGGATTAGGAGGAGTGGCCTTGTTGGAGCAGGTGTGTCACTGAGGATGTGCTTTGAGGTTTCAAGAGACTCACACAATTTCCAGTTTGGTCTCTGCCTCTGTGATGCTGATCTTAGTTGTCAACTACATCTAGAATCTTCTAAAACCTAAGCAGCTGTGGGCTGGAGAGATGGCTCAGTGGTTGAGAGCACTGGCTGCTCTTCCAAAGTACCTGGGTTTGATTCCCAGCACCTGCATGGCAGTTCACAACCATCTAACTCCGGGTATCAGGAATCTGACATCCTCTTCTGGCCTCCATAGTATCAGAGACTGGTGGTACAGACATGCATGCAGGCAAAATATCCATACACATAAAAACATAAACAGAGATAAAACAAGCAGCTAGGTTTGACTATGAAGAATTTCCTTGATTAGCTCATTTGAGGTAAGGAGATCTACACCTTCTGGTGGCAGGCTACATAAAAAGGCCAGGGATGGCCGGGTGTTGGTGGCGTACGCCTTTAAACCCAGAACTCGGGAGACAGAGGCAGGAGGATCTCTGTGAGTTCCAGGCCAGCCTGGTCTACAGAGTGAGTTCCAGGACAGCCTCCAAAACAATTCCAAACAGAGAAGCCTTGTCTTGAAAAACCAAAAGAAAAAAAAAAAAAAAGGCCAGGGATAAGAGAAGTTTTTGCTTTTTGCCTGATTGCCCTCACTTTCGATAGAAAGCTTATCGATCCTGCTCCTGAGGCATTCCTTTGCTGGTGCTAGAACCCACATCTTCAGAATTCCAACACAGACTGTAGACTGGCAGCTCTCTAAAATCTCCCTGGACTCTAGAGATTAGAACAGCTGAGACATCCAGTCTCATTAACTGACCACCACCAGAACTTTGTCTCTTTCATCAGGAGACAGTCAATGTTGGACTACTTGGACCAAGCCTGTAAGCCATGCTAATAAATCTCAGACAGACAGACAGACACAGACACACACTCACACTCACACAGAGAGAGACACACATACACACACACAGAGACACACTCACACTCACACACAGAGAGACACACAGAGACACACTCACACACACAGAGAGAGACACACATACACACACACACACTCACACACAGAGAGACACACACAGAGACACACACACACAGACACACACTCACACTCACACACAGAGACACACTCACACACACAGAGACACACACATACACACACACACAGAGACACACACTCACACTCACACACAGAGAGAGACACATACACACACACACACTCTAGCACTTGTGTTTCTTTAGAGAACCCTAAGCAATATGGTCCCCTACTTGGAGATCAAGGTGTGAGCTCTTAGCTGTTCCTGTTACCATGCTTTTGCCCACCATCATGGACCCTAACTGAAACTTGAAGCCCAATCAAACACTTTCTTTTAGAAGCTGTCCTTGTTGCTGTATTGGGTCACAGAATAGACAAGAAACAAATAAACCGTATCATCTGCCCTTGCCACTATTGGGCTACAAGATGCTGCCTCATCCCTGGAGGCCACACCCACACAGTGCTCAGGAAGCCCATCCCAGGGCTGTGTGGCTGAAGCGCCCACTCCAAATCACAGTCCCTGTGCTCCCACGGGGCAGCTCACTTGAAGGGCCCATCCCCACGAGATCCACCATCCAAATACTCATCTCCCAGCCTACCTGAGCATGAAGAGCCACCAAGAGGGCATCAAGCTGAACCTCTAGTGTGCGGCTGCCCACACTCACAGCTGCCTCGAGGATTTGGCCCAGGCTCTGTTCAAGACAGGAAGGAGATGGCTTCAGTCCACCTTCTGCCCCACAATGGGAACTGAGGCCCTGTGATGCGGTCCAGGAGAACACTGATCCCCTTTAAGACCCAAATGACGAAGCTATATATCTTAACCTCCAGAATTTGGGGGCAGATTAGGAAAGGTGTTTTCTGGGTCACAGGACAGTTCGACAGGTAGAGGTCCAGGTTCCCAGACTCCTATCCAGTGCTCGGTAAACCAACACGAAAATTTAAGTTAGGATCTGATCTGGGGCTCTGCTGCCGTGCCCTCCAAATACCTTGGATATCTGAAAGGTCTCTGCGTGCTTCTTGTAGAGGCTGAGTACTGCAGGGAGGAGCTTAGGGAGCTGTTCTTCCAACTTCTCACAGGGAAGCAGGTGGCTCATGGGACCCAGAGCTGCCACCACTGCGAGCCGGAGCTGAAAAGACAGCAAAGACCACCTTGTCTGCTCGCCTCTGAGCCCCAGGTCTAACAGGTGAGCCTGACTCACTACCAGGCACTAGTATGGGACAACTATGGCAAGAGGTCAGACGGCGGCCGGGTAGAACTTAGTGTGAGGGCAGAGAGCGGGTGCCACAGGGGCCTACAATGACCAGGCCTCAAGCCTTGCGACAGGTTGACTCTAGTTGGATGTAGGGGCCCTTCACTACCTCCCAGGCACCAACTGTAGGCCGGGAACTCAGGCCCTCTTTCTCCCCCCTTAGACTACCCAGGTAGAGAGAAAGGGCAAAGGCAGAAGGAAGTCTCACGGGCTGAGCCTTGGTCCTGGATGGGTCATAGCTGTACCTTGGTATCTCGGCTCTGCAGCCAGTGGTGGAAAAGGATGTCATAGGCACCAAAGATGTCAGCAGCAAAGGTGTCTTTCCTGACTGTGGGGTCTGGGGCTTGATCCAGGTTGGCCAGGTACTCCAGGGTACTCTCACTGAAGTGCTGCAGAGCTGTGATGACCCCACAGTCAGAGCAACTCCTGACCTCCCCCACTGGCTCCCCAGTGCTGCCCATGAGCTCCCAAGGCAATCTGCATGGTGCCTAGACCAGCGCCTGGTTAGATGGTGACCCCTGGACTACACCATGGGTCTACAGGCCTGTCACACACAGGAGCGTGGCCCTGAACCTGACTTGAAAATAAAAGATGGGGAGAAAACTGTCTAGTGTCACAAGTAGATAATGGAGAGCGAGTGGGAGCTGAAGCCCCAAAACTAGCAGAAGAGGGAAGGAATACATTCTCCTCTGAGCCCCCAGGATGATACCAATCCACCAACATCCTGACCCAATGACCGTGAAATCACCTTGCCCCGTGTCTACCACAGACAAAAGAAGGAAGCCCCCCCCCAGGGCTGACAGGCCCAGTGTGAGGCAACAGGAAAGAGGCCCAGGCTGTAACAGGCCTTCCTTGGCTATGTCCTGGGCCTGAGCGGGGTACAGGTGGACAGAGCAGAGGCTCTGAACTGCTGTGGGCAGTCACATGAGAAGCCCAAAAAGACAAGGCTGGGATTGGAGGCCGAGACAATGCAGCAGAGCAACAGGGGCAGGGTGGGCACTGAGGCAGAATCTCTGTGCTTCCCACCCTCAGGAACCAGTCCATCCACCAAGGGCTCATATCCTGCTGAAGCCACATTCATATAATCCAAAGTCGTCTGATTAATGGTTCATATGCAGAGTGGTAAATGGAGCATCTTCATGCAAATATTAATTCTCAGATCATAAAAAGAACCTGGAAGCCGGGCAGTGGTAGTACACCCTTTTAGTGCCAGCACTCAGGAGGCAAAGGCAGGAGGATCTCTGTGAGTTCGAGGCCAGCCTGGTCTACAAAAAGTTCCAGGATAGCCTCCAACACAATACAGAGAAAACCCTGTCTTAGAAAAAAAAAAAAAAAAAAAAGAACCTGGAAACTGACCCTTTTCTTTTGCACAGGAATGGTTCAACACATATCAGGGACAAACAGTAGGATGCTCCTGCAGCCTTTGTATAGAGAGTCATAATGCACACGGTCTTGTCCTCAGGATTCTCAGGCTACCACCTCTCTCCAGCACTGAGCACCAATGACCAAGTGTCACGTGCCTGCTTTGATGCTGGGGTGTGCCCATCAAATGGACTTGGGAACCCTCCATCGCTTTGTGAGTCTTCTAATCCTTCTTAGACCTCAAAGTGGTGACTCAAACTTGAGCCTGGCTTTACCACACATGTCATTTCCTGTCACATGAGGTTCAGGGTCCCAGGAAGGGGTGTGGCTCTACACGGTCAGGGTCCCCAAGAAGTTACTTCATGGTGTCCAGGTTTTGGCATGGACCTCTTTGGATCTGCTGTGCTTTTTGGTATGAGGATTCTCACCTTTTGTGGAGGGAGAGATGGCAAACATGTCGGCCACCTGCTCCACCCCACCCCTTCTCCCTTGGCCCCACGTCTCAAAGGTTCTGGCTGCCCTCAGGAAATCCTTAGACCCTGGCCCTATGCCCATGCTCCCTGTATATCTACACCACCCCCTTCTCAGTAGAAAATTTAGTGTCTGATACTTTTATTTAGCTTTTTTTTTCTCTCATAGAACTTGCTCTTTTTTGGGGGGGGGACGGGTTTCCAAGACAGGGTTTCTGTGTGGCTTTGGAGGCTGTCCTGGACCTAGCTCTTATAGACCAGGCTGGTCTCGAACTCACAGAGATCCGCCTGCCTCTGCCTCCCGAGTGCTGGGATTAAAGGCGTACAACACGAACGCCCAGCGAACTTGCTCTTTTCTTATGGCTTGTTCATTCTTTTATTTCTTCACTGTTGTCTCATAGCCTCCATTGTAACATTCCAAAACCACTCTGAGTCTGCTCTGTGCTAGGCCGACACACATATGATGGCGGTTGACACTGCTGCATGCTCATGTTGGGATTTCAACTCCACAGCAGTGGCTCCCCCATCCAGAGCCCAGGACAGTCTTGAATGATCATAGGATGATGTCTAGAAGACACACCTAATTTAGCTCACTTACAAAGTAGAGCCTTAGCCAAGGCCTCCAATCCAGTCTAAAAGAAATGCTTGCTGTGCGTGGTGGCTCACAGCTAGGGTTGTTACACAGTGAAATCCCATCTCAGGGGGATGGAGAAAGAGAAAGAGAGAGAGAGGAGAGGGAGAGAGAGGGAGAGAGGGAGGGAGAGGCAGACAGACAGACAGACAGAGGAACCCTTCATTGATAGAGATAAACCACAGTGACAAACTCTCAAAGAGAGAACTTAAAAGAAATGAATGAAGAAAACAAAAAACCAAAAACTACCTTCCCAGCAGGGCCCCAGGTGAAATGCTCACTGGTCAGTCCCCCTTTCCCTGAGAATGGGCTTCTGCAGGTTCTGTTTAGGTAGGCAATGGCCTCAACTCCCTCTACTCTTGGTTGCTGACATTAAGATCAGAAGGGCCTAGAAACTGCAGGAGATTCGGGATTCATCAGCTCCTCTCAGCCCCAAGGCTTTTCCTTCTGATCTCAAGGATCTTAGTCAGAGTGGTCTTTGGGGATAAGAATGTTACTTCCAGAAATAAGAGCCTCACAACTTACTAGAATTCATGTACTCAGGGTGAAAGAGGTCCACCCTGATGCCAATGTCCTTCCCTGGGAAGCAGCTATGGCTGAGTAAGAGCCACAAGTTCTCCCACAGCGCTGTTCAGAGCTGGCCCCTCACATCCACTAACCCTTCTAGTAGAGGCCTGCTAGCCAAATCCTCTTCCACGGACGGTGTCTGTCTGCTTCTGCAGGTGCTTGTCACCCACACAGCCTTGGAGAATGACATCACTGGACACTCAGCCTAGCCTCCTTCCACCACGTAAGAATGCCACCATCTGGGTGTCCTCCTTCTCAGTGTCACACCCTTCGGCTTCTCTAGGGAATTTCTGAGACCTGATTCTCTGGGAAGCCTTTGTTTCACCCTCTCACTCGGATGGCACGGGCTGCGTTATGATCCAGTGTGTAGACTTCCATTGGAGTTGCAGACAGTTGCCAGGTGACCGGGGTGTGCCACAGCCATCCTGTCTGACGCTGCTTCTCATCATGGAGTCGTGGGACTTCACACAGCCTTCTGTTTTCTTTCCCAGGTGTCTGTCACTGGAATGCAGGCTCCATGGTCTCACCCACTAGCCCTTTCTTCTCCATTTTGTCTATTTCCTACAACTCTGAATTCTACCATATTCCCCAGAAGTATCTTCAACATCCAATCATTCTATGATGTTTTCCACTTCTCTCACCATATTTCTAGATAGCTTGATTTATTCATCTTGATTGTAGTTCCTTAATGGATGGTGACATACTGTTGCTTCATGAGTTCACTCTCCCTATTATCTTCCTGAATGTTAGTCACAGAGCATTCCTTTTGGTAATTTCCTCTTACCCAAACTGTTAATATCCCCAGGCCACAGTTTCTGTTTATTTTGTTGCCACCTTCCTACTTGGCTTTCCTCAGAGGTGGGGCTTGTGTGCTGCCTGCCATCTCAGGCAGCAAGCCAGGCTGGCCTCAACCCTGCCAGTCTGAGACCTTCCTACCCACTCCTCTATGGATGGCCTCCTGTCAGACTTCTGTCCACTGCCTTCTGTTTTTTCAAGGTTGTCAACATTGGCCACACCTGGCCTCAGATGGCCAGAACCAGAGATCCCACTAGGCTGACTGAGGCTGTTCTGGCCACAGGACTACTGCATCCTCCAGCAGCAAACAAAGGATGCCCGATGTGAGCAGTACAGGCATTGCAGGTCGGAGGCATTCTAGGAGTACCCTGCTGAGCCTGGATGACTTTAACCAGCAATTTCAGCAACTAGGAAGCTGAGGTAGCAGAAATGATTTCAAATTCAGAGATCCTCCCTCTGAAAACAAAACAGGGCTGGAGATTGTAGCTCAGTTGATAAAGTGTTTGCATAGCATGCACAACCCTCTGGGTTCAAGCCCCGTTACCACATAAACCAAGGAGTGGTTGCGTATCGGTGATCCCAGCAGAAGACCCAGAGGTCAGAATCAGCCTCAGATACATAGCCAGTCAATATAAGACCCTGCCCCCCCCACCCAAAAGAGAGTTCACTCAGGAGGCAGAGGCAGGAGGATCTCTGTGAGTTCAAATTCTACAGAGCAAGTTTCAGGATAGCCAGGACTGTTATATAGAGAAATCTTGTCTTGGAAAACCAAAAAAAAAAAAAAATTCATCTTGCTTGTACCCAGCTGCTCCAGCATGAGAGGTGCCCAGCAGGAATTAGAGGGCGTTTCCTGATTTTCTGCAGGCCAGGCTCAGTCCCACCGTTTATTTTTCAGGAGACCACAAAGCAATAGCAGCTAGTACTCAGAAAGAGTACCAAATGCTCAAAGCACAGCCTCCTTCCTCTTTGCTGGAGACTCTCTACAACCTCTACCTGGGTGAGGCCCTGCCACTTGTGTCAAGCACTTTCTTCTCTGAACGTGTGCTCACCAAAGCACACACTGTGCCTACAAATCTCCTATTCATCCCATACTTTGTGTGACACAGTGACCTGGCCCTGCTTCTCAATCACAGGCAGGAGGGACTAGGGGAAGGCGTGTCCACAGACAATGGCATAAGAGAGACGGAGCGCAACGACTGAGGAGAGGTGGCAGGAGCTAGAGTCCTGGACTTTGCATTATGAGGAGAGAGGAAAAGGGCAGAAAATCCAAGAGCTCTCTAACAGACCCCACACGGGAGGGCTGGGCGGGAGTAAAGAATCCTGACTTGAGGCGTGAGGGCCCCAGAAAGGCTTAGATGTCAGGGGCTCTGAACACCCAGGAAGCCCAAGGCCACACATGTGAAGTAAGTGCGGTGGCTGGCAAGTAGCCCAGGGCCTCTGACTCCACTTTCACCAAAGTGACCCTCTGTGTCACTTCAGCAGAGGAAGGCCTCCACCACTGAGAGCCTAGTGACCCTCTGTGTCACTTCAGCAGAAGAAGGCCCTCCACCACTGAGAGCCTGGCTTACCGGTAGGTACCATGTGCAGGCCACAACCTGTCCATGGTCCCCTGCAAGCACACAAAGGGCTGCAGAGCCAGGCCACACGAGAATGGTAGGAAGACGTGAACGTGGTCCTTCCCACCATGGTCTGAGACACCAAGTGAATGGCCACTCTGCTAGTTAGGAACGTGTAGTATAGAAATGGAGGCAATGCTCTGAGCAAAGACTCCCCACTCTCCAGGCCTGTCCAGGCCTCTGAATAAAACAAGAGGTTGGAGACGCCGTTCCCAGCATCAGAAAGAGGCAGTAATGGGGCAAGCTACATCTGTGAGTGCAAGCCCCTACCCAGCCTCACCTCAGCAGTGGCTTGGCTAACTGAGTCATACCTCAACGGCAGACAGCCCACACCCATCTCAATGGCACCTATCACACAGGGTTATCTTCGTACCCAGTCTCCCAAGAGGGGTCCCAGTTCAGGAAGTGGAGGAGATGGGCAATGCCCACTGTCTTACCACAGCAGAACACCACCCTCAGCGCATCCTGCTTGGCCATACCCAGCATGGGTAGCATGGTACTCAGGATGGATGGCAGAAAGGGAACCATGCCAAATGCTGTAAGAGAGAGGCTGTCACAAGGGTTGCAGGCCCAGTCCACTTCCCACCCACGCCCTCCCTCAAGACTCTGAAGGGCCCCCCAGAGGTATGAGATCAGAACCCCAGGTAACCCTCAGAGGCCCCCAGAGCTACTCAGGGACATCAAGGGACCAGAGTCACAATGGCACTCACCGTTGGACACTGAGAGGCTGGCCAGTGTGTGCAGCACGGAGGGGTGCGGCAGCACGCCGGGGTGGAACCTGCTGAGCATCTCCTCCATCACCTGGTTGATGAACTGCTTCCCCACGGCCACCAGGACACTGCTTGCTGCCTGCTGCCAGTCACTGTCCAGCTCCTGCACCCCACAAGTCACCGGGTTGATCCCTCCCTGCACCTCTCAAGAGATACAACAAGACACTACTCTGCCCTTCGTGGGGCCTAGGAAAGGAAAAGCTGCTGTGCTCCAGTGCTCCTAGTGAATACAGGTCAGAGAGCACACGGCATGACCTTCAGCCCACCTCCCTTCCACAGGGCTCTGATGCCTATGGGAGAAGCCACGAAGGAGGCAGGAAGAACGGGTGAGGTGAGTCTTGGTGATGAAGAGGGCTGCGTGCAGCCACTAGCTTGAGGACAGGTTCCCTACCCTCACCCCCAGGCTTGCTCTCCGCTTGAGCCTCTGCCTCTGGCCCTGAAGGGTACACAGGACCAAGAGGTCTCTGCCGTCAAACTCCAGCCTTGTTCCAGATGCTATGGGACAAAGGCCAAAGAAAAGGAGCTGTCCTCCCCAGCCTGCATGGCCAGAGGCTCTCACCTTGGTCTTAGTCATCTCACTGGAAGCCAGGAGGATGACAACGCCAGCAGTGTCCTTGTCCAGCTCGTGGATATGACTGCTCAGTACTGTCTCCATGGCCCTCAGGACCCTCGTACGGTATGGATGAGCCAGCTGAGGAGAGAAGTTCCCAGGGAATGTCCTGAGAGTAGCCAGGTTCTCTGCACCGTTTTCTACAGGGGCTAGTACAGGCAAGGCAATGCCCTAAAAGAGAGCACACTGGAGCCTCAGAGCCCATGTAAGTGCCTTTGTGTCTTTGGAAGGCCAAGAGCAGTCCTGTGATGAGCTGGCGACCTTCTGAGTATTGCCAGCAGGGTCTCCTGGAGCAACTCTTCCTCCCACACTCGGCCTCCCAGGAATGAGGATGACATCCCCTCCTTGAATCACCTTTCTCTGCAGCCAGGCCCTTCCTAGGGCTATAAATGTGCTCAACGTCAAACACAGCCACCACTGCCCTCCTTCAGCCATGATCCCTCTCTGTTCACTACTGAGCCACCCTCCTGGACTAACCCTTGACACAGTCGTTCTTATCCTGGCAGCTCTGAAGTCCCCCTGTCCTGGAAGCCTGGGGTGGAACCTGTCTAGGCCCATTAAGGAGTTGTGGAGGGGTTGCAAATGAAGGCTCCCAGCTGCCCACAGTGGGAGTAGCCTGCACTGGGTGGCAAGGGCAGTCCCAGGACAGGGTAGTGTTCCACAGGCACTGGAACCACCTCTTCACCGATGCCACAAACTGTCTCACCCACAGCCATGTGCCCACCACAGCAGGGAGAACAAGTCAGCTGGGACCTATGTAAGACAGTACAGTTCAGTTAAGAAAGCTACACATGGGACCTGAAAGATGGCTCAGCAGTTAAGAGTTCTGGCTGCTCTTCCAGAAGACCTGGGTCCCCAGTACCCACACAGCAGCTCACAATTATCTATAACTACTCCAGCCCAGGGGATCCATCCAATACTGTTTTCTAGAGTCCCTGGGCACTGTACACTATGTGGTGTACAGACACACATGCAGGCAAAACACCCATCTATAGAAAATACATACGTACATAAAGGGAAAATAATTAAAATATTTGGCTGTGTGTCTCTGCAACTGTTTCCTTTAATTGCTGGGCGAGGTCTCTCTGACGACAACTGAACTAGGTATCAATCTATGAGTACAGCAGAGTATCACTAGGAATCATTTCATTAACTTTTTTTCAGTTGTGTTTGGTTCCTATCCCAGGTCTCTGTGCAGCACTCATGGAATCTTGAAGAAGAGGGAGAGGAAGAATTGTAGGAGCCAGAGGGGTCAAGGACACCAGAAAACCCACAGAATCAACTAACCTGGGCTCCTAGGAGCTCATAGAAATTGAAGCGACAACCAGGGAGCCTGTATAGGACTGATCTAGGCCCTCTGCACATATGTTACAATGTGTAGCTTGGTCTTCTTGTGGGGCTCCTAACAGTGGAAGCAGGAGCTGTCTCTGACTCTGTTGACTGCTTTTGGGACCCTTTCCCTCATACTGGGCTGCCTCATCCAGCCTAATGATAAAGGAGGCGCCTAGTCTTATGGCAACTTGATATGCCATGTTTGGTTGGCATCCATGGGAGGCCTGTCCTTTTCTGGAGAGAAGCGGAGGAGGAGTGGATGGGGTGGGGAGCAGGGGTGGGAGCAGAGGGGAAGTTGAGGGGGAGGGAAGGATGAGGGAGAGAGGGAGGAAGGGGGGAGAGAGGGAGGAAGGGGGGAGGGAGGGAGGGGAGCCACACATGCTATCCAACCAAGTGCCCTGGCCCAGAAGCAGATGAGCATGCTTGCTGGCTGCCGGTGCCTGCTACATGAGCTACAAATGATTACCCTTCGTTCCTGAGCCACAGTGGCTGAGACATTCATTCCAGGAACTAACTAGTATAGATCACAAACAGCTCCAGAGAAAAGGCCCCTGCCAGTTTAAGGAAAGGGCTTCTGCCCTATGCTATGTTTCTTCAGGACAAGGATTTTGAAGGCTGGTGCACCGTGGGGGCGGGGTTGTATGCACACTGAGATGGTGCTTCTTGGTCATCACAGAGAAGGGTAGCCACTTCAGCTGGCTGGGCTCACATTTCTCTTTCCAGGAACATTGTGTTCCTGCAAGAGTCCCTCCCCTGACAGGAGCCATGGCCAGTGTGTCATGGGGAGGGGAAAGGGTTGTTGATGAAGCACAGAAAACTAATATGAACTGGTATGCTTCCACTCAATCAAAAGCATTAGGAACTTGGAGCACAGCTCTGGTGACACAGTGAGAACATCTCTTCCAGCTATCTGAAGCAAATACTTCCAGCCTCCTCCAGGCTCTTGGTCCCAGAGGCACATTTCAAAGACACATGGGCTTCCCAGGGTTCTCATCTTTTGGGAGTTTTGTTTTGTTTTGTGTTTGTTTGTGACGGAGTTTCTCTGTGTAACCCTGGCTGTCCTGGAACTCGTTCTGTTAGAGGAGGCTGGCCTTCAACTCAGAGATCCTGTCGCCTCTGCCTCCTCCAGGCCCCAGGCTTCTAATTCCCCTCACCTTCATGAAGGTGCTTTCGGGAAAACTCTGCCTCTCTCTAACAGAAAAACACAGAGAAGAAAGCTTCACAAGGCACTCACGCTTCCAGCACACTGACTAGCTATGCTGCTCTGGAAACTTACTCCCCCTGAAGTACAACAGGGCATCTCCAGGGGCTGGTGAAGCAGATGGGCTCTGTCACCTTGGATTCTCTAAGGAAAGTGTCAAAGGAAAACCAGACATAGAGGCTGGAAAGATGACTCAGCAGTTAAGAGCACTTGCTGTTGCAAAGGATCAAGGTTCCGTTCCTAGCACCCACATCAGGTGACTCAGCTCCAGCAAGTCCAATGGCCTCCTCTGGTTTCCATGGGTACTGCATTTATGTGGTACACATAGACAAGCAGACACACACATACACACACACACATAAAAAACAAATTTTAAAAACATTTTTAAAAATGTAAGATTAAAACTTTTAGCCAGGTGGTGGTGGCGCATGCAGAGGCAGGCGGATCTCTGAATTCGAGGCCAGCCTGGTCTACAGAGCGAGTTCCAGGACAGCCAGAGTTACACAGAGAAACCCTGTCTCAAAAAACCAAAACCAAGTCAGGCAGTGGTAGCGCACACCTTTAATCCCAGCACCTGGGAGGCAGAGGCAGAGTGATCTCTGTGAGTTCCAGACCAGCCTGGTCTACAAAGGTACACAGAGAAACCCTGTCTTAAACAAACAAACAAAAAACACCAAAAAACAAACAAAAAAAAACACCAAAAACCAAAACCAAAACAACAGGGGGGAGAGAGGGAAGGGGGGAGGGAAGAGAGAGACTGAGTGTGTATTTCTTGCTATGTCTGAAAAGCTAAGTGGGACTGTAGTGATGTCTTTACTCTGGTTAATACAGAATCAAACACTGATTTATGTATTGATGTTGGTGTCTATGGTGGTTTGAAAGAAAATGGCCCCCAAAGGGCGTGGCACTATTAGGAAGTTTGCTGGAGTAGGTATGGGCTTATTGGAGGAAGTGTGCCACTGTGGAGACGGGATTTGAGGTTTCATGTATGCTCAAGCAATGCCCAGTACTCAGACCACCTCCTGTCACCTGTGAGTTAAGATGCAGAGCTCTCAGCTCCATCTCCAGAACCATGTCTGCCTGCATGCCACCTTGCTCCCAGCATGACAATAATGAACTGAACCTCTGAAACTGTAAGTGAGCCACCCCAAGTAAACGTTTTCCTTTACAAGAGTTGCCGTAGTCATGGTGTCTCTTCACAGCAATAGAAACCCTAAGAAGATAGGCTCTAACATCTAGCTGTATTTCACACAGCCAATGTTGTATCTGACCTCTACACTGGAGTAAGATTGCTGCCAGTCCTAAACATGGTAACACAGCCTACAGAACCTCTGTGTAGAGAATAAGTACCCACGTACTGACAAGCAGACCAGAATCCCTCGTGTCACGATGGAATGCCAGGGACTGGACACCAGACAGGGATGTGTTTTGAGTTGAAAATGGTGGCAAGGAAAAGGAAGAGAAAACATTCAGCCACCATGGGAAAACAATGGCTTTACTATTTTCCCTCTCCTCCCCACCTCCATGTCTATCTACTCCAGGGAGTCTGTCCTGAACTGGATCTTGGCAGCTAAGAGAACCATCCGTGGAGAGTGGTGGCCTGTGCTAGGTGTAAGACCATGAGGCCTAGCACAGGAAAGCAATAGAGACACAGTCTAGTGCCCTCTGCCCTGGACCCCGAGTGTAACACAGCGGCAAGCACCTGGCTAACACACACAACTCCCAACACCACACACACGAGGCAGGCCTACTGCACATGCCCATCATTCCAGTACCTGAGAGGCAGAGACAGAAGGGCCACACAAAGCCCAGACTAGAGCTAACCATAAGGTACCACGTGTATCCCAAAATAGCAACTGGAAGACCTTTTCTCTCATGCCCAATTTGGAGTCAGGGTTATCTGAAAAGGTGCAAGCTGCAGCCAAGCAAGACGGCCCCACCTGTGCTACTGTGCCCCTTCTGTGGCTGCTGACCCCTAGCCTGGCTCCTCTGCCAAAGGTCTACATCTGGGAGCCACCAGATTCTCAAGTTATCTGGCTGAAGGTGGAGCTATCTGTGGGCACCACACTTTCTTGTGGATCTATGTCTGATCAACATAATGATCATAGCAGTGCTACTGGATTAATCAATCTGTTGAGCTGTTAATGTGAGTGAAAAGTTACATGTGAATATGTTATCAGTCAAGCCAGAAGAAAAAAGTGCATGCTGTATGGGGAGATGCACAGGGGAGAGATGTGTATGTAAATATAGTGACAAACACAGCCCAGGCCAGGCCCAGGCCTCTTAGGAAGCATAGGAGCTAGTGTGAGAGGCCAGGGAAAGGCCACACCCTACAATATCAGGACCAGAGCTCTCAATTCAACAAAGACCCACTGCAGCTGCGCAGTGAGATAGGTTTTTTGCTTTTGTTTTTAACTCAGTGGAAAAAAAATATGAAAGGCAGAAAAGAGGGAAGACTTCTAGTTCAGGAAATGAGCACAGCAGCTGCCTTAAGTGACAACTGAACTCTTACACCAACCAGTACATTAGAGCAAGAAGCCTTTAAGCCACACAGAGAAGGAAGGGCCTTGGCCAGCACCACTGTGGTGTGCTTGACTCTGAGAGAACAAAACACATGGCATTGTTTAGAACCCAAAGAGGAGCTGCAGCAGACACTCAAGCCATGCCAAATATGGCAGCTCTCGTAGACTTCAGAATAAGTCCAGCTTTACTCAGCCTCCTAACAAGTTGGATAAAGCAGCAGTACCGAGCTGGAGAGATAACTCAGAGATTAAGAGCACAAGCTGCTTTTCCAGAGGTTCTGAGTTCAATTCCCAGCCACCACATGGTGGCTCACAACCATCTGTAATGAGATCTGGTGCCCTCTTCTGGTCTGTAGGCAAACATGCAAACAGAACACTGTACACATAATATAAATAAATAAAGCTGCTGGACAGGCTGAAAGCGGAGGTAGAGGAGGCCTCCACAATAGGTATCACATGCCAGTGGCTATGTTCATAGAACTAAGCTGTTTCCCCAGGAGACAGCTGGCAGATGAGATAAATACCATGGAGAATGGTGCCTGGTACCCATGGCCCTAGCCACTCAAGAGTTTTGAAGACAGATGAGCATGGTGGCACACGTTTAATCCCAGGATTTGGGAGGCAGAAGCAGGTGGAACTCTGTGAGTTTAAGGTCAGCCTGGTCTATACAGTAAATTCCAGGACAGAGAGACCCTGTCTCAAAACAACAACAAAACAAACAAACAAACAGGCCGGGAGACTAGATAAGGAGGGCAGTCTAGGCAACACAATGCAACTCATGCCCACGGGCCTGAAGAGATGGTTCAGCAAACAGCTGCTTGCTATACAAGCCTGACAACCCAAGTTCAGTTTCCAGAACCCACACAAAGACAGGAGAGGGGCTGCAGACACGGCCATAGCAGTTAAGAGCACTTGCTGCTCCTCCAGAGGACCCAAGTTCAGTTCCCAGCACCCACATTAGGTGGATGACAGCTGCTTGTTACTCTCAACTCCAGGGGACCCAACATCCTTTTCTGGCCTCCACAGGCAACCTCTGACACAGAGACATGTATAAATAAAAATAAAGCAACTCTTTCTTTTTTAATGGAAGGAGAGGCTGGCAGTGGTAGCACTTGGGAGGCAGAGACAGGTGGATCTCTGTGAACGAAACATCAGCCTGGTCTTCAGAGTGAGTTCCAGGACAGCTAAGACTGTTATACAGAGAAACCCTGTCTTAAAAACAAAGAAAATAAACCAAAGCCCTACCACTCTGGAGAATAAGGAACGAGGGTCATACGTTCAAAGCAAAGCAAGTGAGACCTCATGAGGTAAGAGCAACGTGGGGCTACCAGTTTGACATCCCACAGCAAAAAGAGCCCGAGTTTCCTGTCCTCCTACATGAGCCATGCTTGTCCACACACTGGGATGTTCTGTGGTGGCAGAGGTCCTGTGTTCTTAGAACAGCTCTCTGGAAGGGGATGGAAAGTGGGGGGTTGTCTGCAAACCTGGAGCAGCACCCAGACCAACACAGAGCCTGGACTCTCAAGAACCACAGACGCTCAGCCAATAAGACCTGGAAACAGCCTGTAGTCCCTCATACAAGGGAGCCATCCTATCCCCACTCAGTGTGCAAAAGGGATTCTGCTCATGAATGCTGTCCACTGAAGTGGCAGTCCAGTCCCCTCATAGTGAGGCCACCAGTTCATAAGACACAGCCATTGTTGCCATGGAGAACAGCCAGCTATCACCGTCTTTAAACATTGTCATACAGGGAATACACAGGGCACTTTCTGCTGACAGAATGCCTCATCGCCCAACCCTAGAGATGAAGCGGCTCACTGTCGCCAAGGGGAGGGTACCTTGTCATGCTGCCGTAGGTACTCCTCACAGGCATGGAGCATCTCGTCTGGCTGTGCCTCTCCGAGGGAGCATAGCGCACTGCAGACCTGCTCCTGCACCACAGGGTCCTTGTCGGTGATGGAGTCCAGTAGGGTGAAGGACAGCTCTGCAGGGACAAAACCCAGTGTGCTCAGGCCCAGGCACACCATGGCTGACACCTACCAGCACGTCCAAGGGCAATTCCAAGCCTCAGGGCCAATAGACTTGACCACACAATCATTGCTGACTGAAGCTGTTATCTCTGGTAAAAGTCACTCCTTTCTTCTGTACTGACCACATTCCCTGATTGTCCCCCCTGTACTTCCATACTTTTGTGGGATCACGGACATTGAGTGTGTGGCCAGCTGGGCCAAGTGACACAAGGCTTAGACTCTGGTTACCACTGAGAAGCTGTCAGAGATCACAGCTTTAGCAGCACTCCCAAGGCTGCCCCAGCTATGAGAAGGAATGCCTGGACTTTTACAGGCCATCACTTTATCCTCAGACTCACAGGGCTCCACAAAGGATCCATAGACACAGACAGTTCCAGAAAGTTCCTTGAGTGCAGGACACAGACAGTTGGATTTTACACACCCAACTCCTACATGTAGGAGGGTGGCACTGGGCAGGACACTGGTAATGAACAGTAAATGGAGACGATCACAGCATCTGTCCCATAGGACTATGACTAGCAAGGCCAGATCTAAACAAATGAGAGAAGCTCTCTGCAGTAAAGGCAAGACTGGCAAACCACAGACACTGTGCCACCCCCAACAAGACCCTCCAGACTGGCAAACCACAGACACTGTGCCACCCCAACAAGACCCTCAAGCACGTGCCACCCCCAACAAGACCCTCCAGACTGGCAAACCACAGACACTGTGCCACCCCCAACAAGACCCTCCAGACTGGCAAACCACAGACACTGTGCCATCCCCAACAAGACCCTCCAGACTGGCAAACCACAGACACTGTGCCATCCCCAACAAGACCCTCCAGACTGGCAAACCACAGACACTGTGCCATCCCCAACAAGACCCTCCAGACTGGCAAACCACAGACACTGTGCCACCCCCAACAAGACCCTCCAGAGCCGGGCGTTGGTGGCGCACGCCTTTAATCCCAGCACTTGGGAGGCAGAGGCAGGTGGATCTCTGTGAGTTCGAGGCCAGCCTGGTCTACAGATCGAGTTCCAGGACAGCCTCCAAAACAATACAGAGAAACCCTATCTCAAAAAACCAAAAAAAAAAAAAAAAAAAAAAAAGACCCTCCAGACTGGGCCTCTGCTCCCCAGACACCATACCTATACCACAATGTCACAAGAGACTATCTGGAGGCACCTGCAATAGCATCACAACAGATAGGTTCCCAAGGTGAACTTGTCTCCCTGTTAAGAAGGGTTCCTCATCCTGAACAGGAAAGGGGACTTTTTAACCGTTCTCCACTTCAAAAAACGCAACAGTTGAATCAATAGGTTGATCCAATTAATAAGATCTGACTACATAAGGCCTGGTTCAACCCAATAAACCATCCCTGGCCCTTCTATTCTAAAGCACATCTCAGAACCTGTTCTACAAGTGTGATGTGAGCAGCCACACCCTCATACCATCTTGTACACACAGAACCTGGCCTCCAGGGACAGTAAAAATGTAGGTAGCACCTCCCTCATCCCAACATCTTCACCTTCCTGCCTGAGCTGGGAAGGCAATGGAGTACCACACGCCTTGGCAGCTCTAACAGCTGGAGGGCACTTGGGCAGGAGTGGCCCCCCACAGGCACTCACTTTTTATGTAGGGCCTGGTCATTTCTCTGGTCTTGGCTTCCATCTCTCCAGTGTAAACACGGATAGCTTCCTCCCCAACCTAGAATAATGGGAACATGGGATTTTATTCATTATCTCCACCACACTAAGTCCAGGATTAGTTGCTATTTACGTATCAAACACCCAATTTAAATGAATTTGTCCTAGGGACTAGGGAAGATCTCTATCACAGCTGGCTGATCCACTCAGGAAAGGAAGAACATCCCACGACCGCCAGGAAGCCCCAGCTCTCCTGCATTCCCAGGTTCCAGCCCCCACCAGCAGGACAGCAGCCCATAGCACGTCTAGGACTGGCATGTGGTGTTATCCTCACAGTACTGGCAAACACTGAAGCAACTTCCTCTTCACCCCAAGGTGAGCAGTGGGCACCAAAGCTCTCCACACTGTGAGCTCAGCGGTACATGGTTACAAAGAGTAAAGTCCCACAAATGACCGGGCACTCATGCCTCCTCGCTCTGGGCTCATGCTCAAGGCCTAGGTCACTACTCTAAGAACCTACCAGATGGGAGGACCCACTTGTCCACCTATAGCACTGCCAGGTCCTCCATGTCAGATAACCCTCCATGTCTCTATTCCTTCAATCACCTCCCAACCCTCAGTCCTTCCCAACCACGGCCTCCCCATCAGAGCAAAGGCAAAGTGAAAAACTACATCAGCCTTCGGAGAAACAGAAGCAAAAAGCAAGTGAAAACCAGGCGGTGTGGCGCATGTCTTTAATCCCAGTACTCAGGAGGCAGAGGCAGGCGGATCACTGTGGTTCCAGGTCAGCCTGGTCTACAAGTAAGTTCCAAGACAGCCAGAGCTATAACATAGAAAAAACCCTGTCTCACAAAACAAAACAAAATAAAAAAGTAAATAAATAAATGCAGGTGAAATTTTCAGTTCAAGAAAGTAGGTTTAGCCGGGCGTTGGTGGTGCACGCCTTTAATCGCCTTTAATCCCAGCACTTGGGAGGCCGAGGCAGGCGGATCTCTGTGAGTTTGAGGCCAGCCTGGTCTACAAGAGCTAGTTCCAGGACAGCCTCCAAAGCCACAGAGAAACCCTGTCTCGAAAAACCAAAAAAAAAAAAAAAAAGTAGGTTTAATAGAACAGTAAGATGATTTGGTGGGTAAAAAAGTGCTTGCTGCCAAGCCTGACAGCTTGGGTTCAATCCCTAGAGCCTACATTGTGAAGGAAGAAAACAGCTTCTACAAATTGTTCTCTGAAGCACACACACACACAAGAAATGCTAAAAATAATTTTGTATTGCTGGGTGTTGGTGGCTCACGCCTTTAATCCCAGCACTTGGGAGGCAGAGGCAGGTGGATCTCTGTGAGTTCGAGGCCAACCTGGTCTACAGAGCAAGTTCCAGGACAGCCTCCAAAACAATACAGAGAAACCCTGTCTCAAAAAACCAAAAAAAATTGTATTAATTTATTTTTTACATTCCAATCCCAGTTCCCCCTCCCTCCTCTTCTCCCACTCCCTCCATTCCTTCCCTCCTCCCATCTGCTCCTCGGAGAGGGTAAGACCTCCCCTAGGAAGTCTACTAAGTCTGTCCCATCATCTAGTTGAGGGAGAACCAAGGCACCTCCCCACCCCCACACCCCTGTGTCTAGGCTGGGCAAGGTGTCTCTCCATATAGAATAATGGTCTCCACTAAGTCAGCTTGTGCATTAGCGTTAGATCTTGGACCCACTGCCAGTGACCTCATATATTGTCCCAGCTGCACCATTGTCACCTATACTAAGGGAGTCTAGTTCTGGTCTTATGCAGGTTTCCCATTTGTCAGACCTGAGTCAGTGACCTCTCACTAGCTCGGGTCAGCTATCCTGTGGGTTTCCCATCATGGTCTTGACTCCTTTGTTCATATTATCACTCCTCCCTCACTTCTTCGATTGTACTCCAGGAGCTTGGCCCAATGGTTAGTTGTGGATTTCTGCATCTTTTTGCTAAAAATATTTTTTTAAAGATGCTGGGAGCTGGAGAAGACACCTCAGCAGTTACAAGCCCTTGCTGCTCTTGCAGAAGACCCAAGTTCTGCTTCCCAAGCTGAGCTTACAAAACTCCAGCTCCAGAGTATCTGACACCCTCTTCTGGCCTCTAAGAACACCTACATACATGTGGCCAAACGGGCCATATGCATGTAAATGAGAACAACAAAGGACAGAGAGATGGTACTGTGCTCAAGAGAGAGCCCAAGGCTAGTTCCCAGCCCCCAAACGGCAGCTGTCACAACACCAGTCCCAAGGGACTCAACAAACCTCTCTGGTCTCCACAGGCCAGGCATGGACATAGTGTGCTTACATACATGCAGGCAGAACACTCACACACAAAATAAAGTAAAACAGAATATTTAAGAAAAAAATCTTAGCGGGGCAGTGGTGGCGCACTCCTTTAATCCAGCACTCGGGAGAGAGAGACAGGTGGATCTCTGTGAGCTTGAGTCCAGCCTGGCCTACAGAACAAGTTCCAAAATAGCCAGAGTTACACAGAGAAATCCTGTCTCAAAAAATTTTAATTAATTAATAAAATGTTAAAGAAACAGAACAAACTGATCCCATGCATTCACTCTCTTCCAGTGAAGTGACAGAAAAGATGTATGGGACTTGTATTTGCAATAATCAGACCCCTGCCTCCCTAGTGCAAAAATCACAGGTATAATATGCCACCACATTCAGCCCCAAAGTGGTTTGTTTTGGTTTTAGTTTTGGTTTTTCAGAGACAGGGTTTCTCTGTATAACATCCCTAGTTGTCCTGGAACTCACTCTGTAGACCAGGCTGGCATTAAACTCACAAAGATCCACCCACCTCTGCCACCTGAGTGCTGGGATTAAAGACATGCGCCACCAGCGCCTGACTTGTTTTTGTACAGGGTTTCTCTGTGTAGCCCTGGCTGTCACCACCACTGCCCAGCTCCCAAAAGTGTGTTTTCAAAAAATAGCCGGGCGGTGGTGGCGCATGCCTTTAATCCCAGCACTCGGGAGGCAGAAGCAGGCGTATCTCTGTGAGTTCGAGACCAGCCTGGTCTACAAGAGCTAGTTCCAGGCCAGCCTCCAAAGCCACACAGAAACCCTGTCTCGAAAAACCAAAAGTAAATAAACAAACAAACAAACAAACTTGAGGGCACTGGAGAGATGGCTCAGAGGTTAAGAACACTGGATGCTCTTCTGGAGGGCCTGGGCTTAGTTCCTAGCACCCTTATGGCAGCTTACAACAGTAATTCCAGTTCCAGAGGGTTCAACACCCTCTTCTAGTTTCTGTGGTCACCGGGCACACATGTGACATACAGACATATATGTAGACAAAACCAGCCATATACACAAAGATTAAAATTAATTTTTTTTGAGAAAGAGTTTCTCTGTGCAGTCCTATCTGTCCTAGAACTCACTCTGCTCACTCTGTAGACCAGGCTGGCCTTGAACTCACAGATACCCTCCTGTCTCTGCCTCCCGAGTGCTGGTATTAAAGGTGTGCGCCACCACTGCCCAGCTAGAATGTACAAATGTTAGGAAGTAAAAGGTACATAAATAGACTGAGAGGCTGGGAAGATGGCCTCTTGGACATGCTCGGTCCAAGAGTAAGAGCCTGCTGCTGATGGTCCAGAGGACTGGAGCTTGGTCCCGAGCACACGTTAGGTGGCTCACAGCTGCCTGTAACTCAGGCTTCAGGGACTCAGACGGCCTGGAGGCAGGGCACAGGCACACCAATGGGAGTAAAATACACCCAAGTGCACATACATAAGTAAGATCGAATCTCTGGAGTTTGAGAGCTGGAAACAAGATAAAATTGACAGACCTGAAACTCCCAGGCTCCAGGGAGGATGGAAGGCAGGCAGAGTGTTCTGCCTTGGCAACGGCAGCATCAGCACAGCACTGCCGCTTTCTTCCTGGAAGCCATCTAAAAAGAACAAATAGACAAGAAATGAACACACAGGTTCCATCTGTGCCCTAGCAAGGACAAGGCAAATGATCCCAAGCCACAAGGTGGTTGAACCAGCATCAGCTATCAGGCAGAGTATGAGACAAGCAGGGGCTTAACTGACACGGACCCTCAAGCTCCCCTTCCCAGGCTGTACTGTAAAAAGCTACAAGTGCAGAAAGACAGGTAACCTATCCCCTTCAAGGGGGGGGGTGTATATATGCACAACAGCAGCTCTTATTCAAACAAGAGCAAGCAAAAATCAATACCCACCATGGGTCATCTGCCCCAGCCTGGTGAGTACAACAGGAAGCAATTCACACTCCTAACCAGTTTTGGTTGGTCAAACAACCAAAGTCCTAGATAAAACATAAAACTGTACGCTGGATCGGGGATGGGGGTGGTGGTGGTGGTGGTGGTGGTGGTGGTGCACACCTTTGATCCCAGCACTTGGGGGCAGAGGCAGGCGGATCTCTGTGAGTTCCAGGCCTGCCTGGTCTACAGAGCGAGTTCCAGGACAGCCTCCAAAACAATACAGAGAAACCCTGTCTCGAAAAGAAACAAAACAAAACAAAAAACAATAACAAAAAAAACCCCACAAACAAAAAAGACCAAAGTAGAACTTGAATCAAAAAGGACTCATGTCGCCGGGCGTTGGTGGCGCACGCCTTTAATCCCAGCACTCGGGAGGCAGAGGCAGGCGGATCTCTGTGAGTTCGAGGCCAGCCTGGTCTACAGAGCTAGTTCCAGGACAGCCTCCAAAACAATACAGAGAAACCCTGTCTTGAAAAACAAAAAAACAACAAAAAAAGGACTCATGTCTTCTCTTACCTCCAAGTAAGTCTTTTATAGATTTAAAAGTATAAAAATAAGACCACCATAAAGAACTTGTAGAAAACAGGTAAATGCAGTCTTGGAGTTTGAAAAGAATATCTAAAATATACAGCAGGACTGGAGAGATGGCTCTGTGGTTAAGAGCACTTACTGGTCTGGTCTTGCAGAGGACCAGAGTTTAGTTTCTAGGACCCACACCGTGTTTCACAACCATCTGTAACTTCAGTTCCAGGGGATCTGGTGCTCTCTTCTGGCCTCTGCACGTGCACGCACACACACACACAGAGTGCAAATCATACATGCCAGCCAAGACACTTCATAATAAGTAATAAATCTTTAAACAAAACAAAGAACAAACCCAGCACTTCATCTAAAAAATTTAAAGTTCAAATGAAGCCTGGTAGCACATACATAACTGTGGTCCAAAATATTCAGGAGGCTGAGGCAAAAGGATCTCTTGAATCCACAAGTTCAAAACCAGTCTGAGCAACAAAGAACTAATTCTTACTTTCTTAATTCTCTCCCCTCCCTCTCCCCCTCCTCCTATGGTACTAAGGATCACACTCAGGACCTTGCACATGCCAGGCAAACACTACCTGTAAGCTACATCCCCAGCCACACAATCTCTTAAAATAACAATCTGCCAGAGTGACATGGAGAATCGCTCAGACTTGGGAATTCAAAGTCAATCTGGGCAACATAGCCAACACCCTATCTCAAAGTAAAACGGAACTCAAAAATGATGAAGGGCCCATGCTAGGAAGGCAAGTTACACACCCCCAGAGTTTCCTGACATAGCTGAAGGACTCAGTGCAACACCATGTAGCACACAGGAGGCTTCCACCAGGATAAGAGTTCACCAGAGAGCGCTTAAGGAACCTGCCCACAGCTTAAAAGCACTCTTCAGTGGTCCAGGACCCTGAGAAGATGCACAAAGCCTAACCCTCTTCCCACGGCTGGGGATGCAACTTAGGCTTTCCTGCCTAGCATGTGCAAGAACTTGGGTTTAATCTCCAGCACAGAGGAAGGAAGAAAGAGGGAGGGAGGGAGGACCAGACAATCCAAATCCCATTTTACATGCAGAGAAAGAAAAGTTAATTTCATGCCAAATAAGTTTTGATGGTATGTTGTTTGCATCTTCTTGACCTCAACAAATAAATGTCCTTCTGATTTGGGGAGGGGGTGAAAGTACAATAAGCTATGTCCTGAACCTTTTAGGAAGGCTATAATCAGCGCCCAGAGGTGTAGCTCAGTAGTAAGTACTTACTTGCCTAGCATGCACAGGGCCCTGTGTTTAGTTCCCCAGGACTGAAAATAAGCAAAAATAGCCATTTTAGAAGATATTAACTAGATCTGGAAAGATGGCTCAGCTGTCAAAAGTAGAACAAATCACAGCACCCAACAAAAGGCTAGTTTACCTCATATTAAAGTGCAAACAGAGCTTGTACATTACTAAAACAAACAAGAAAGGGACACCCAGGAATTCCCAGAGCAGATAACCTACAGACATGCAGAGACTGTGCTGATCACCTCTTAGGACAAAGTGTGTGTCCAGCTGTCTTTCCAAAGCTGAAAGAGGGTGTTACGTGGATAGTTAAGAACATGGCTCTAGAGCCAGGCAGCCTTAAATGTGCTTACTGCACCAGCCACTGACAATGCTGAGCACCTGTGCCCAAAGGCTCTAACTGGCAGTGAAGCCAAGCAGCAGTGGATAAGGATAAGACCTGCCTTAGGTGCCAGGTGCTGGTGCCAGTGATGGAGCCTGGGGAGTGGCTACTAACTGGCCTGAACTGTCAGCCCCTTTGCCCATCATTTGCAGATGCTCTCTCTCTAGGACACAGACATTATATAAGTGAGTTTGCATAGTCGGGCTGGGGCAAATCTGAAAAGCAAAACGGTAAGAGATGATGGGGTCTTTCTTTTCTATATAGGAGGATTATTTTCTTCCTTCCTTCCTTTACGGTGTACGCCACCACACTCAGTTCATAGTGCCTACATTTGTGTGAATGTAGAACCAGTATGCACATTTAGCAAATCCCTCCCGGGCTCAGTCTCAGATACAACATAGTCCCAAAGCAGGACAGAGGGGTTGGGGTGGATCCAAACACGCGCAGCCACAGAATTCCCCACCTAGGAGGAATTGAGACAGAGAAGATTCAACTTCTAGAGTCACTAGCAGGAACTTGAGATGGTGTCCCAGGGTAATACAGTCAGGAGCTCACTGCTCACCATCCACTAAGACTATGATTTCTCAAATAAGCTACGTGGAACCATGTTACTGGGCTTACATGCAACCCCTTGAAACAAGGGGGCCCCTCCAGCTCAGAGAAGAAAGCACGGTCCGTATGTCAATCAGCAGCCGGCATTCTCTGAATTCTGGCTGGGTACTTAGAAGGGCCACAGGAGGCCTGCCTGGTGTTATTTCCCAAAGTGAATCAAGCTGTGTGCCTTTGACTCAAAACAACTGAGCTCAATAAAAAGATATTGGGCAGACTGGAGTTGTTGATGAGACAGCAACAGCAACTCTGTTCTACCTCGGCCTCTGTGAACCCCAGGAAAGTAAACTAAGCACAAACATCCGCTACCCCCACACACACACACTCAGATGACTTTACTGAGACAAGCATGGGTCCTATGGGTTCCACTCTGGTGTCCCTCAACAGTCAACTCTGAGAGGGAGATGACATGACACACGCTTCAGTTCCAAGTCAACAACAGCAGCTCCCCCTCAGCCACTCTACTCTGACATCAGAGACCACAAAGACATTTCTCATCTAGGCCACCCATCTTAGCCTAAGAGTGAAGACTTCTGGCAGAAGCATCTCCAGGGCCTGCAGGTGCCGTCTGCATAGTCAACCAAGTCATAAACACACGTACCAGTGAACTACCCCACAACCAGTGATTTGCTCTCACGCCCCACCAACCCTGTGTCTGCTGGGGGTCTCCATCAGATGATCTTGGCCACTCAAGTCCAGCAGAGCAGCTAAGACTTGGCCCATCATCTTTACCCCTCCCCTGCCCCAGTTACATGTTTCCTGAATTTTCACCATTTAATTAACTGAGTCAAAAATCAGGAATGCAGGCTTTCATCCATTTCATCTGCCCTTCCAAAGTGTTTCCTGCCTCCAGCCAAAACTAGCTCCTCAAAACTGTCTCTGCCTCAACCACAGCTCCAACTCACATCCCCGGGCCTCCAGATGCTTACTCACTGTACTAAGGCTCCATCCAGTATCTACCCTGAGCTCTGTGCAGAGTAAAGCGGTGTACTGCTGGGTAACTGCGCTGACCTAGCAGGAGAATCGGAAGCCCAAACCTGGAGAGCCAGCTCTAGCCCAACCCCACTTAGCTCTCACCTAGTTAAAATTCTATACTCCCTACAGCTCTGCTGAGTTGTGTGGCCTTCTCCCTAGGGCCAGCGATCCTCGTGACTCTGGACAAATCACCTTCCTGCTCTAGACTGCCTCCTTTAATCGAAAAGAGAACACTGAAAAGACTAGTGGTGGCGATGCGCACTGGTTTTGCAAGTCTCCGAATTATGGCTCAGTTTGCTGAAAGCGACAGAAATGCAGGTGGCCCAGCTGGGGAGCTCACAGACGTGGACACGTAGCTCCTACGCAGGAGAGGACCAGGGTCTTGAGACACCGAGTTCCCGGAAGGGGCTAGGACACGCGACCCACCAGAGAGCAGGGGCAGGGTCTGGGGTCCACGCGCCGATGTCTGACGCGGAAAGATTGGATCGCAAGCTCCCAGGTCTCTCCCAGGTGTAACGCACGAAGCCGGGCCCACTGGGCACACCTGGGAGCTCCCAGGACCTCCTGGCACCGGCCCGCTGACCTTGGGCAGACGCCTCCTGACACCGCTTCTCGTGCTCCTGGGAGAAGGGAAGGCCTCGGGCTCTCTGGTCCAAGTTCCCCAAACGATGCCTGGCCTCCGCCACCAAAGATGAGCCTCAACAAGCCGTTTACCTGGGGAGCCGCCGCCACCGCCACAGCCAGGGAGCCGCCCTCCGTGCCCTAAGCGGCCCAGTGGGCGGAGCTGCGCGCCAAGCCCGTCCCCGCAGCCCTCTGGCCAACTGCGGCCTGGCGCGCGGCAATCTGGCCCCGCCTCCATGCGATCTCCACGCTCACTGGTCGGAGTTCCGTCCCTCACGCTAGCCCCGCCCCCACGGTCCACGCCCTAGTGCGCCTAGGTACACTGACTCCTCCTCAAGCTCAACCGGGTGCCCGGGCGGTCCGGTGACCGCTTCACGAGACTCGCTCGAGGGCTGCTGCTCCGCCTGGCGCTGTCTGCGCAAGCGCTGTTCTCGAAACAAATCAGGCTCCGCTTGCAACAACAGAAAGCCCCAGCGGCCGGGCGCGGTGGTGCATGACTTTAACCGCCGCCTTCGGGAGGCAGAGGCAGGTGGATCCCTATGAGTTGGAGGCCAGCCTGATCTGCACAGCGAGTTCCAGCACAGCCGGGGCTACAAAGGAAGACCCTGTCTCGGAAGAAAAAAAAAAATAGAGAAGCAGCAGCACACCTGGTGCAGCTGTCCTGGGCACACTCCAGGTATTGTCATATTCTAAACACCAAAAGATACCTAAAACCCCTAGTTTACGGACCCCTGAAACGAACAGGGCCCATCAGAGGTACGTATCCAACATGTTAGCATGACCTTGCGAATCGAGATGATCATGTCCCAGCACCTGGGCAGCTCGCAACTAGCTGTAATGTCCAGCTCCTGGAGAAAAGCCAGCCCCGAGCCTGCAAAGGTGTGAATAAACAACGGTGAGCCGAGGCCAAGAAAGCAAAGGTGGTGAGAGCTTGTACCTGGGAGAGTGGGGGAGGAGTCCGCCAGGCAGACTGAGCACCTGCAGAGAACCAGGGGTGGAAATCACCCAGATGTGTGTAAACCGAAGGAAGATGTGGGCAGTGTTCTGAAAGTAAAACAGCTAAAAGAGCCCTTGAGGAAAAGGAAGCGTATCCGGGCCTGACAGCATATGTTAGATGTGGGAATCAAGCTGAATAGGACCCTGGAGGGCAACTGGATGAGGGTTCTAGGAGGCAAACGCTGAGACCTGGTATTCTCCTCAGTGGCGGGGGACTTGAAGCTATTTCTGTTGTGAGGATGGAGCCCAGGGGAGAAAGACAGGCTAGAGAATGGAGCATTCTGCCGATGGGGTCGTGTTCAAGGAAGACGCCAGAAAATAGAAGGGACTAACTGGGGTTAGTGCCAGGGGAGGAGGCCTTTCCAAGCTCACAGTGGACAGCTCACTCTCCAGCCTGAATAGCCCAACATGCCCACTAGTCCTGTGTCCTCCACGGCCTCAGCAGACACTTCCCCCCTCCCCAAGCACACAAGCTGCCCAGCATATATCAGCATTCCGCAAAAGGCCCAGCACATGAGGCACGGGGTAAAACTCAGTTGAGTTGACGGGCTAATCAGGGTGCAGATAGAGATGGCTCAGCAGTTAAGAGCACATTCCTCTCTCTCCCAACCAGGGGAACTTCCAGATCCAGGTGGAACCAATGTTTCTAAGCTCCACAGGCATCCACACTCAAGTGCACAATGCCGCCACAACACACACACACACACACACACGAATGCATGAAATTAAGAATAAAATCTTGGACAGGCAGTGGTGGCGCACGCCTTTAATCCCAGCACTGGGGAGGCAGAGGCAGGCGGATCTCTGTGAGTTCGAGGCCAGGCCAACCAGAGCCACACAGAGCATCCCTGTCTCCGAAAACAAGGGAAAAAAGGAAAGGTAGTTGCTGCTCCCATTTGGGTTCTGGGACATGGGTAGGGCTCTGCAGAGACAGCAGCAGCTCAATGGCGCTGCTGGGCCTGGACAGAGTCATGACTTTTCCTTTTGCTCTCTAGATGTAAAATGGCCACCCATCTTCAACCATCCTCACCCAATGGCCATGTACCTGCAGCCCTCCCAACTCCTGCATTGCTAACCTGTAGTAAATACCCAGGAGCGATCTTTTTGTTTGTTTGTTTGTTTTGTTTTGTTTTTTGAGACAGCGTTTCTCTGTGGCTTTGGAGGCTGTCCTGGAACTCGCTCTGTAGACCAGGCTGGCCTTGAACTCAGAGATCCACCTGCCTCTGCCTCTGCCTCCTGAGTTCTGGATGATTAAAGGCACCACCACCACCCAACTCCTTCCCAGCTTCTTTAAAAGTCTTGTATAGGGGATGGAGAAATGGCTCAGCAACTAAGAACACACCACTGGGGCTGGAGAGATGGCTCAGAGGTTAAACAGCACTGACTGCTCTTTCAGAGGTCCTGAGTTCAATTCCCAGCAACCACATGGTGGGCTCACAGCCATCTACAATTCAATCTGGTGCCCTCTTCTGGCATGTAGGCAGAACAGTGTATATGCAATAAATAAATAACCCTTAAAAAAAAAAAGAACATACCACTTTTGCAGGGGACCCAAGTTTAGTTTCCAAGATCCATATCAGGTGGCTCAGAACCACCTAAAACTCCAGCTTCAGGAGATACAAAACCTCTGTGAGCATTCTCTCTCTCTCTCTCTCTCTCTCTCTCTCTCTCTCTCTCACACACACACACACACACACACACAAATAATGAAAATAACTCCTTAATGGTCTTTTATATTCAATCACATGAGAGTGGCCCACAAAAGTCTCACCCTGGTGCTAGGCCTTCATGTGAGTTCCCTGCCCACAGAAAGAGAGCACAGCATTGAATAGGGCTAACCCAGTAAGATGGCCTCAGAGACAACAAGTCTTAAGATGGTAACTTTGAGGACACAATGCAGGTGCATCTCTAGAACCTTCTGTTCTAGAACCTACATCCAGTTTCCTGGAGTCTCCACTCTCCAATCAGTCCAGAGCCTCTCAACCTACACTCTTAACCTTAAACCTATTAAGTCTTCAAAATAGTGGCTATTTTCTCCAAGGGACTGCAGGGCCCCTGGTCTTCTGCTTACACAGTCCCTGCCCTCAAACAAGTTAGACCTCAGCTGTGTCTCTACCCCCACCTGACGGGACAGTAAGTAAGCTGTCCCAGCAAGCACCATTCTGTGGCACCCTGCTCCCCATGAGAAGCAACAGCCAGCACAAGATGGATCAAAGGATCTTCGTGGGGCAGGTTCGAGAATGCATGGACAATGATTACCTGCCCTCCTCCAAGAAGATCGGCTCTGGTGCTTTCTCCAAGGTCTACCTGCAAAGGCATGAAGCACAGTCCTAAACTATCCTCTGACTTGCAGGACAAGCATCACACTGTGGCCAGAGAGGCCTGCCCCCTTCTCTGTGGGTTCATTGGAGCACCCCAGCCTGGTTCCAGCAAGCCTAGCTTCCTCTATAGGACCTCCCTCCTGGGTCCTAGTTCTCAGCTTCCCCACACTCTGTTCCCCAACCCCTCAAACATGTATGTGCCCAGGACAAAAAGAAAGCCGGGCTGGCACTACCTTTTGGGGGATATTGCTCACCCAGCCACTGGGAGAAGTTCAACAATGTGTGTGAAGAACAGTGGGCCTCTTCCAAGGAACATCTTCACAGCTGGCTACTCGCCACCTTCCTCAGGTGGCTATTAAGATTGTGTCCATGGCCGGGCGTTGGTGGCGCACGCCTTTAATCCCAGCACTCGGGAGGCAGAGGCAGGTGGATCTCTGTGAGTTCGAGGCCAGCCTGGTCTACAGAGCGAGTTCCAGGACAGCCTCCAAAACAATACAGAGAAACCCTGTCTCGAAAAAACCAAAAAAAAAAAAAAAAAAAAAACTGTGTCCATGGCTGAAGCCCCAGTGGAGTACTCCAGAAAGTTCCTGCCCCGTGAGATTTCGTCACTTAATGCCACCTGTAAGACAGTCCTTCCCATGCCTGCTGTCCGTCCCACGCTTGGTTCCCCTCCTTTACTTGGAAAGCCTCCCTTTTGCCCGTGTACACAGAGCCCACTCTCACCCCGCACTGGGCTCTAGCGCACACCGGACAGTCCCATCACTCTTGGCCCAGGCCTTCCTCCGGATGACCGTGTATGTGGGTGTTTGGTAGGTGAAGTTGTATGAGACCTACCAGGACAGTCAGTGCTCCTACCTGGAACTGGAGTTGGCAGCCCGGGGTGCCCTGTTGGAGCATATCAATGCACTGTCAGCCCTCCAGTGTTGCCCAGGGATAGAGGAAGAAGAGGCCCGAAGGCTGTTCTGGCAACTGGTCAGCGCTGTGGCCCACTGCCACAGTTCTGGTGTTGTGCACCGGTGAGGGTGCTGTCCGGCCTACCTGGGTGTCTGCTGACCCACTTGAGCCCAGCCCCACAGCCCCTTCTCCCACAGGGAGACTACCCTGTTGAATGGCCAGGTTTCCTGAAGCTGACAGGTGAGCCCACACATGGCTCCCTCAGTACAGTTTACTTCTGGGCTCCCTCCTCCAGCCAGCTTCTTCCTGCCCCACACAGGCTCCTGTCCTCCACCCTGACCTAGCCCTGACCTTCAGTTCTTCCAAAAAGCCTACACCCGCACGAGGCCCTGCCTAGCTTCTCCCTTACCTCATTCTGGTAACACACACTGTTGACCCCACCATCCTAACAGATGAACCCACTCTCCCCGAACTGCCGTCACCTGTGTTGCCTGGCCCCGCCTGCATGCTGTGTGCAGAGTTTGGCTTTGCCAACGGCATGGGGCTCAAGAACTCACTGTGGATGCTGAGCACCTTCTGTGGGTCTGTGACTTATACGGCCCCAGAGACCCTCATGAGCAAGAAGTACAACGGTAAGCAGGCTGACATCTGGAGCCTGTGAGTACCCCAGGTACCCCCTGCAGGACCCATGTGTGGGCTTAGTTAGGAGGGTCAACGTCCTGAGGAAGCTGCGTCCCCAGAGGGATCATCCTTCATGCCATGGTGTCTGGAAAGCCCTTCAGGGCACTAGCCCTATGGCATGCTGCCTCTAATTCGTCGTGGTCCAGTCTTCAGGCCAGGGCTGTCTCCAGGTGAGCAACACCATCCCAGAGACCAGAGCCACAGCAAAGAGAATGACAGGCTGGAAAAGTACCATCCACACACTGCATGCTGGGAAAGCTGAGCTGTGGACCCAACTGAAGGGCAGCAATCCTACTTAATAGTAACACGGCACTAGTCCAGAAGACCTCACCCCTCCTCTGTGCTTCAGGCCCCCTTTGAAAATGGGCAGAAGCCCCTGAACCTTTCCCAGGCGGGTAAAGATCCCTGTCAAGTTGCCACCGTTTCTGGAAGTAGTGGGTGTGGGCCAGGCTGCTGGCAGGCTCCAGCAGAGGGCCGGGACCTGATCAGACGGCTGCTTCAGCTGCATCCGTGTGTACACCTGGGCCTGCAGCAGGTAGCTGCTCACTGCTGGGTGCTGCCTGTAGAACACACTGTCCTCTACACTTGGTGCCACCCCAGGTGGGGCATGACCCACGGTGACTTGGGCTGCAGGCAGTGCCTCTAACACTCTGTGAGACCCTCTGCTTTGGTCCTCTGCAGAACGGGAGCACTCCCAGTCAGCAGTAGCTCTGGCATCACAGTCTGGCAGAAGTATGGCGTACCAGAAGCAAGAGCTGCAGCACCTCCAGAGGCAGGACCTAAGGAGAGTGTCTCTGGCCCAGCCGTGTGGCATCTGGGAGCCCTCACCAGAGGAATGGGTTCTACCAGCCTTGGGCTATGGCACACCATGGCAGGTGGCCGCTCTCTATGCCCCACGTTCCCCAACAGGAACATGCCTGGGCTCTATCTGGTCAGTTGAGGGTGGGTGTGGGTAGATAAACATGCTTTTCTGTGGAGCTGAGGCTGCAGCTGTCTACACAAGGAGGGCTGGTGGCCTCTGGGTATCTCATTGGGCTAGAGTTCCACCATTACCTGCTTGGCGATCTGGGTCAGGGGAAAACACCAGTCTACCCAACACACACACTTAAGAGCATCAAAGCTTTTTTTTTTAAATTTATTTTTAAAAACATTTATTGTGTATACAGTCTTCTGCCTGCATGCCAGCAGAGGGCACCAGATCTCATTCAAGGTGGTTGTGAGCCACCACGTGGTTGCTGGGAATTGAACTCAGGACCTCTGAAAGAACAGTCAGTGCTCTTAACCTCTGAGCCATCTCCCCAGCCCTGAGCATCAAAGGGGGCTAGAAGGCATCGTAGGGGGCAGGGGGGGTTGGGGGGGAGGGACTCATGGCACCCAGTGAAACACCTAGCCACGCCATAACACATGATAAAGCTGTTTTCCAGCTTCAGTATGGAGTGGAACACTGCAAACTCTCAAGAAGACTGTGGGCCCCAAGGACCTGGGAGGACCCACTGCTGAGAAGGAACAGCATACAAAAGCTTTGCACAGGTGGATCAAGATCTGTGGCTCAGAAAGGGGGACACAGTGGGGCAGGACTCGCCATGGTATCCACAGAATGAGGAAGGGCTGCGTAGATGCGGTAGGCTCCAAAAGTGGGGTAGGGTTGCATAAGAATGAATGCTGCAGCCTTTAATCCCAGCACTCGGGAGGTAGAGGCAGGCGGATCTCTGTGAGTTCGAGGCCAGGCTGGTCCGACAGCCTCCAAAACAATACAGAAAAACCCTGTCTCATAAAAACCAAAAAAAAAAAAAAAAAAGAATAAATGCTGCAGAAACCCCTAGGAGAACCTCTGTGGAGGCAGGCAAGGTGTGCCCAGCAGGAAGGTCTGGATGTCTTGAAAGGCAACCGAGGCTCAAGGAACGTAACTGATGAGCAGGTTCTATCTAAATGGCTGAGTCCAATTCAACCTGGGACTAAGGAGGCTAACCCAAAACTAAAGGCACGGACTGGTATCACAGAGATAGTAAAGAGGAAACAGTACCCAGCAAGTGATCCAAAAGGCAGAGCCTCCTAGGAAGACCCTAGGATTCAACTGTGGTCTGTTTTTCAAAGAGGTCTTGGGCAAGGAAAGCAAAAGGACTCCAAAGGTTGGGGCTCATAGCACTGTTGGCACCTCTAAGATAACCCATGTCCAGATCCTTCAGTGCCTTCGAGAATGAAAAGCTCTAGTTGACTCCCCAGGGCTTGCAGTGTTTTCAGCACAGCCCTCCCATAGTCTGGAAACAGGCTCCTCATAGCTCTAGTGGCCACGGGCTACCTGCCTCACATGTAGGCAGCTATGGCACAGGACCTGGCCAGCTCCAGCACTGAACAACTTGCATTTTTGCTGGTTGCAACAGGGCACAGGATTGGGCAGTGTCCTTGAGCTTCTCAACATTTACTGAACATTTACCCTAGAACCCTGTGGGAACACTGGCAAAGGTAGCTCTGGAGCTGGCACTCAGGCCTGTGGGGCACCACTGCCTCTGAGCTCTCGGGCCAGCTCGAGCTGTTCTTGCTGGTCTAGCTGCTGCAGCTGCTGCTCCACGTCTTCAGGCACCTGCACCTCCAGCAGGTTTTCCATGCCAGCCTCTGGCTCATCACCAATAAGCACCTGTAAGAAGAGGAGGCAGATGAGCAGGTGAGCAGCCATGGGCACGGCTTCCCTAGCCTTTCTGGGCCTGTGCGCACCTGGATAAGTTTCTCACAAGCCATTCGCACATCAGGCTCTGGCTCCCAGTTGTACAGCTCCCGAAGGATCAAGTAAGCACCCTGGTCCCGTATCTGCTGCCGCCCTGGTGCAGTGGCTGTCAGCTAGGGAGATGGAAAGGGTTACTCAGATACCAACATGTATTGTGGAGAGGCACTGACATCACAGACACCCGCCCACCCCACCCCCCAAGCCCGCTCACCAGCATGATGGCTTCGATGAGCATCTTTCGGATGTCAGCATCCGGCTCCCGTTGTTTGTCTGGTGACAAGTACTGCAGGTCAACAGGCAGCCCTAGAAGTGAGGGCGGGGAGCAGCTTGGGTGAGCCTCATGGGTGACAACCCCCTCCTCAGGAGGGGAGCTCCTGCTGCTGAACTCTGGGGGCAGGTTCCTGGGGCCTGCTGGGAACAGGACTTCCGAAAGGAAAGGCAAATGTGTCTGGCAGGCTGTGGGGCAAGGCCATCTTTGCAAGCTATAAGTGAGGTCTCCAGGACCAGGGAGAGCACACAGCTCTTCTTAAAATCGAAGCTGTTTATGCCTGAGAGGAAACAATTCTACTTGGGCAAGAGCTGTGCCCATGTGTATAAAGCAAAACCCAATACAGTGACACCTGGAGGCAAACCAGAAAAGGCGGAGCGATCTGGGGGAAAGGGTCTCATGGCAAGAGCAGCAAGGCTGGTGCCCAATTCCGAAGCAGCCTTCCTGCGAGGGCCGCTGGACACAGTCTATGAGACGCTGCCCCTCCCCGGATTTAAACCAATGAAAAGCAAAAGCGTGTGTGTGACGGTGGTGGTGGGGGATAGCCTCCTCTCTAAACACCTGCACACTTCTCCCTCTCCCCTAGCTCGCGTCCTTCCCGCCAGCCCAGAAAACCCTGAGGCAACCACCTAAGTCACTCACTGTCCATTTCTTCCTCGGAAAACTCCTCAGCCCCAGCCAAGGGCAGTAGCAAGAAGGGAAGAATGTCGACTTGGGGCCCGAGCAACCACTTGTGGTGTCCTGGAGGTGGGAACAAGGAAAGGGATCAAGGAATTGGTCCGTTGGGTCCTGAGGGACCTGTCCCCACCCAGCAACGGTCCAATTCCCTCCTTGTCACTTACGATGCTCGAAACAACAATTTCGAAGTGTTCCCACCACTCCTCCCCTCCGCACGGAGGAGTCTGTGTACTGGGTAAGAGGCAGCAGCCGTTGGACCACGCACCTGTTGGAAGGCTACAATCATTGCTGTCCTTGTTCACTTCCAGTCCCCCTCCCCGCCCACGCAGGCGCCTGGGCTTCACCTGTCCGGGTCCAGGAGAAAGGCACGCACCTCCGCCTGCTGGCTAAGGTTGGAGAGCAGTGGCCCCAGGTAATGCAGGGGCGCGGCCGCGTTGTAGGTGGGCATGCACAGCGCGCTGACCAGCCGCTCCAGACCCAGCTGCTCCTGCTCAGCGGCCATCAGCTTCTCCATCAACGCAGCACATGGAGCCAGCTCGCGGCTCAGATTGGCCAGTACTGCGGCCGCCTCTTCAGCCCAGGGCCATTGAGGGTCCAACACACAGCTCAGCAGGAGGGCAGGTAGCTCCGGGTTCGCCGCCAGGAGCGGCTGGTGCAGGCAGGGGTCAGCAGCCAAGTTCACGAGCGCGCGGGAGGCGTCGCGGGAAGGAGCTGGGGCCGGGGCCACCGCAAGCTCCGCAAGAGCCCGCAGCAGCGCCTCCTGTCCTGCCAGCAGCGTGCGGCCCGAGCTCGAACCAGTCAACGCCAACACGTGCTGCGCCGCGGCCGCCTGCAGGTCTGCCCGCGCGCCGGGCACGAGGAAGGGCAGGAGCTCCGCCGCCTCCGTGTCCGCGCCGGCCTCCGGCTCTAACATGCCTCGCTCGCCCAAGGGCCCCGAACCTACTCCCGGGTCCCTCATGCCACCAGCGGTTTCAGTCGCCGCTCACCCTACTACGGCCGGGACCCGCCCCCAGAAAGGCGGAAGTAGTTGCGACCAATCAGAGGCTGAGGACCTGAAAGGGGACGGGGGCGGGACCGGCCCGGGCGCAAGGCATTGTGGGCCACGGAGTTGGAATTCCGCCTAGGTCTTGGGAACCTCCTAGGTGGCGAGCAAGCGTTCCTACTCCCCACCCTGCACCCTTCCCCACCCAAAAAACACTTAAGTTCTTGCAGCGACTTTCCCTGCTGTCTCTTGCTGTCTCCCGGCGTGTCTGCCTGCCGAGCCAAAGCGATTTACATCCGCTCCTCCGCAAGCCCGGGCCTTTGGTGTCCAAACTGTTGCTGCTGCCCAATAGCCCCGGGTTCAGAACCCGATGGCAGGCACGGGACTTGAGAAGGCAGCTTTGGACTAGCCTCTGACTTTACAGAGGGGCCAGTTTGGGGGCATTTGTCAGTTCTTTGTTGACAGAAGCCTGAGTCTTGGACAAAGGGAACTGGCTAGTGAATCTAATAGTTGCAAGTGTGGCGACAGGCTCTGCTTGCACAGTTCGCTAAGATCCCTGTTCGGTTTCTCCCTTCTTAGCTGTTCTGCTTCTCTGTGGCCCCATATCATCTTTACCTTCCACCGGCACATCTGTTAGCACAGGTGAGGGGACACTGACCTCAGCTACAAAATCCTAGAAGATGGTTTATTTCAGTACTGGAGTCATTTCCAGGAAAGTATTTCATTCGGTGCTTCTTGTGCATCTCTTACCAGTTAGCTGCCTGGGGTCCTTGACTCTCCCAAGAGAGAAATCTTGAGTCAGTGAGTTTTCCAGGGCTGGCCTTGGCAGCCCTCCTAACCATCAGCTCTGACAGCAAAGGAGATGGCTAGGAGCTGCAACAGTTACAGAACCTATGCAGCCTTAAATACCACCTGGGGACCCTTAGCACTACAGTGACCCTTAGCTCTTGTGCGGGCCTAAGTGTCCAGATTTCCCAGCCTTTGACAGTAGCTAGAGACAGAGTTCCTGAGAAGAGGCTAAAACCTTTTTCCTCTTAAAACCAAAGTGTTTCTACTACTGCTCTATTGCTTGTTGGGATAATCTCTTTGTATATTGTGTAAAGATGTCTGTGTTTTACATCAACTGCCTGAGGCACCTTCTGATTGTCTTAATAAAGAGCTGAATGGCCAATAGCTAGGCAGGATAGGGTATACTTCCAGGCAGAGATGGGAAAGAATCTGAGGTGTGAGATTTACCAGCCAGACATGGAAGAGGTTGGACATATGGTACAGGGGAGAGGTAACGAGCTAGGTGGCAGAATTTAGATGAACATAAACAGTCAAGTGTTAGGAGCTAGTTGGGAACAAGCCTAGGCTAAGGCCATGCTTTCATCATCAGTAAAAAGGCTCCATGTCATTATTCCGGAGCTGGCAGTCCAAAGAGAGTGCCGTTAGAACTGCTGCTTCCCCATGTATGCCTCTTTTTGCAGCTCTGCTGCTGTGTCCCTGCTGCCTTTCTTTGTCACACCAGCCCATTCAAATCTAGAGAAGTAAAAAAAAAAAAAAAAAAAAAAGCCGGGCGGTGGTGGCGCATGCCTTTAATCCCAGCACTCGGGAGGCAGAGGCAGGCGGATCTCTGTGAGTTTGAATCCAGTCTGTTTCTCCGCTCCCCATTCAGAGACTTTCTATTAATTATACCTGCTCGGCCAATAGCTCAGGCTTGTTACTAGCTAACACTTAATTTTAAATTAACCCACATTTCTTATCTAGCCTTTGCCACCTTGTGGAACCTTCTTTCAACATAGCACATTCATCTTGCTTCTCTCCGTATCTGCCTGAAACTCCTGAGACTCCGCCCTTCTTCCGGTGTCCTGTGTCTTGCTGTCCCTCCTATGCCTCCTGCCCAGCTACCAGCCAGTCAGCTTCAGCTTTTTTTTTTTCTTTGTTTGGTTTTTTTGAGACAGGGTTTCTCTGTATAGCTTTGTAGACCAGGCTGGCCTCAAACTCAGATAGATCTACCTGCCTCTGCCTCCCAAGTGCTGGGATTAAAGGCATTTGAGGACTGGAGTTTGGAGCTCCAGAACCTATGTATAAATATTTATAATTAATAGATGCCAATAAGAACATAGATGGATAAATAAATCAGATAGGCATAGTGCTTCATGTCTAATCTCCCAACTCAGGAAAATCATAAATGTGAGGCCAACCTGGTCTATAGAATGAGACTGTCTCAGAAAACAAAACAAAAAACCCAAAATCTTCTTATAATGGTTGACTTTGTTAACTTGACACAAGATAGCATCAATGAGGCACCCTCTAGATTAAGTTGGCCTATGGATGTGTCTATGGGAGGGTTTCTGAATTAATGGAAAGACTTTGCCCACTGCCGGTGATAATCATTCCCTAGGAAGAGTGAAGAGAGCAAGCATGAGTCATTGCAGTCTACCCTGGCTGTGGCTATAATGTGACTAGCTGCTCCAGGCTCCTGCTACCTGGACTTCCTCACAATGATGAATTGCAGTCTAGGAGAGGGAGCGGTTGGTTTCATTTATACTTTTCAGGTCACAGTCTATCACTGAGGGAAGTCAGAACAGGAACTCAAAGCAGGAACTTGGAGGAAAAAGCTGTAGCGCAGCCATGGAGGAGTGCTGCTTACTGGCTTTCTCCTCATGGCTTGCTCAGACTGTTTCCCTATACATTCCAAGACCACCTGCCCAGGGATGGCATCACCCACAGTGGACTGAGCCCTTCCACATCAATCATAAATCAAGAACAGTGCCCCACAGGCTTGCCCACAGACCAGTCTGGTGGAAGCATTTCTTTCAGTTGAGGTTCCCCCTTGTCAAATGAGTCTAGCTTGTATAAAGTTGATCAAAAAACAAAAACAAAGCCGGGTGTTGGTGGCACACGCCTTTAATCCCAGCACTCGGGAGGCAGAGGCAGGCGGATCTCTGAGTTCGAGGCCAGCCTGGTCTACAAAGTGAGTTCCAGGACAGCCTCCAAAGCTACAGAGAAACCCTGTCTTGAAAAACCAAAAAAACAAAAACAAAAACATAAAAACTAACCAGGCTGGGCGTTGGTGGTGCATGCCTTTAATCCCAGCACTTGGGAGGCAGAGGCAGGAGGATCTCTGTGAGTTGGAAGCCAGCCTGGTCTACAGAGCGAGTTCCAGGACAGCCTCCAAAACAATATAGAAACCCTGTCTCGAAAAACCAAAAAAAAAAAAAAAAAAGATAATAAAAATAGGTCTTTAATCCCAGCACTCAGGAGAAAGAGGCAGGTACAGTTCTGTGAGTTCGATGCCTACCTGGTCTACAAAATGAGTTCCAGAACAGCCAGGACTGTTACACAGAGAACCCTGTCCCGAAAAACCAAAAATAAATAAATAATAGGATGTAGAACAATGAACATTTGACATCAATTTTTTGACCTCTGTAAGCATGCACACATGTATATACACACAATAAATCAAATATGTGTGTGTGCGCGCGCGCGCCTGTGTGTGGTTTAATTCAGGCCAAACATGATATTGTGATTTGCCAAGGTGGTAGGGCTGGGCCTTGGCCATGGAGCCTATCTGTCCCCCAGGTCAACGGTAGGAGTCTGGTTTTGTATCTTGGGGCAGAAAGTAGCGTTGCAGTGTAGGCTGCAGGAGCAGTGGGGGCAGCGCCCGTGGGGGTGCAGGCCAACCTGGAGGAAAGGGTTGCAATTCCACTCGTGGCAGTGGCAGCTTCAGCAACCGGAGGGAGCCATCTCGAGCTGGGCCCCGGCGGTACAGCCTGTGACCTGGATGTAGGGAGTCAGGCAAGTGAAACTGTAGGCTGAGATTGAGTGGGGGGGGCATTAGAGTCCAATTCTTACCCCCTGTGCCCACTCACCCCTGAGAAACATCCTGAAGCTTTGTTGTTTGGTCTCCTGCAGCCGAAAAATGGGATAGAGCCTAAAGAAGGGAGGGGCTCAGTCAGACCTTCCTGTGCAACCCAGGCAGGGCCAACCCAACATGCCCACCATCATGCGCACCAGCGATCCTGGGGCGGCCGCACCACAACGTTGGGCCGTAGTTGGCCTAGGCGTGAGCTGGGTAAGCGTCCCTGTCCCTGCTCCTGCCCCTCCTCCTCCTCCTCAGTCAAGCTCTGCCTCTGCGCTTGTTTCTTCTCACAGAAGAAATTAAGCATGTCAATATAAAACATGTCCAGCATCTGAGAGCGTGACCACTCTGTTTCCTCCAGTGGCAGTAGCCCTCTTTTTAATGCAGTAGGCACAGAAACATGCAAGGGGTCCTTAGAACGGAAGATCGACAGTACATCAGCGAGCACTCTTTTGGTTGGTCGGATGCGTGAATGCGCCTTTGTGCTTGCAGCCTGGAGTTCTACGATAGGTAACAGAGGCTCCGAAGGTGAAGGCACAGGTGACACTGCCAGCTCGTGAACACGCAAGGACACTTCCGATGCTCGTGAGCGTGTCCAAGAGGTGCTTAAGGCAGGCAAGGGTGCCCCAGAAATGAGGGAAGCTTGCGAGGAGCCCTCCCTGAGGGGCTCCACAGAAACACTGGCTGCAGATTGCTCCAAGTTATTCACCTATAGGAGAGTGACCCATGAAGTAAGAACCCTTGTATCCATATCTCTGAAACTTCTTTCTGCTACAGTCCTGTCTCCAGAGAGAGGGTGCCTCCTTCAGCTCCCCCATCCCAGTAAAGCCTTCATTGTATAGGGAGCTCTTGAGAAATGTTTTGCTTGGAGGAAACCCAGGGGCGTTCCTATGGGCACCCACTAGTGGTCTTCTGGGAGACCTCTGAAGAAGGCAACAGGTTCCCACTAGGTGAGCCACCCTGCCCAGACCTGAAGCATAATCTCCTCAAGCTTCTGTTGGCATTGTGTACGTATCATGGCCTTGGAGTCAAGGTTGAAGTTCTCAGCCCAGCTCATCATCTCCTTGCACAGGAAGCCATGTGTGTCCTGGAGGCCCAGCGCATCCAGCAGATTCTTGAGTTCTTGCCTGGGACAGGTCGATGAGGCTTAATCCAGGTCTTCCCAAGCCAGTAGGGGAAACCCAGCAGGAGCTCAACTCACTGATATTCATCTGAAGAGTGTATGTAGTAGGACATAATCTCCAAAACTACATCGAGGACCTCCAGGCTACAAGCCAGGAGCAGCTGCAGGGCCAGCATCACAAACTGCTTCTGGGTCGGGTCCTAGGCTCAGGGGTGAGGCGGGGCTCAGGAACCGAGTCTTGTTCTAGGCTCAGAAGTAGGGCGGGGCTCGGGAACCGTGCTTGGCTCTGGAAGTAGGTGAGGGTGCAGGGTACCTGTGGGAAGACTCACCTGGAGGCTAGGGGGCTGGTCCATATTGAGCAAGTACAAGAGTTTGGCCTGCAACCGGGTGCAGAGTTCACTGCTCATAGCAGGAAACAGTCTCAGCAGGGCATTTAGGATGTTCACTCGTTCTGCCCAGGTACAATGTACCAGGAAGTCCACAAGCATCGAAGCCAGGCCCTCTATGGTGCCCATCTCTGGATAGGCCTGTGGGAAGATTTGCTGAAGCCCCGCCCATTCCCAACTCCACTCTACAATGCAGATTAGCCCCTGCCTCCTTGCTTTCCCTCACTCCCAGCCCCGGCTTCCCGGCTTCTCAGAGTCTTCTAACCTCCAGGGTAAAGATAGGGAACAGCTTTTTGAACCAGTTCTGGACAACAAAATAATGCAGGAACCTGGGCAAATGCCCATAGCGCTCTTCCAAGAGTGAGCGCTCCTCGTGGTGGTGGTGGTGAGCCGAGTGGGTCTTGGTCTTGGCGGCTCCATGGTAAGGTTTTGTGGCCAAGTCTGTGGGGCTCTAAGGGAAATGACAGAAGCTTCAGATTCATCTCTGAAAACCAATCTCACCCTTCATAAGAGCCTAGAGTGCCCACCTGAGTGCCTGGTTCCCAGGGTTCTGGCTGCCCTTCCGAAGCTGGGGAAACGGAGGTCCAGTCCAGTTCCAGCTCTTCGTCGCCCTCCTCACCCTCTCTGTCCTCTTTCTTCCGTGACCTACGGAGCCAGTGGATAAGTTTCTTTCGCCACCTGCCAGCAGAGTGCTTCCGGCACTTTAGCCACTGGTCATCCTGGCGTCTAGGTGGCTGCAGAAGGAAAGGAGAGAGCGTGTGGCGGCTTTGGAGATAGCCAGGAGCACCCTGCTAGCACCGAGCCCCACTTCTTGCCTTGAGTCTGCGCTGGGTAGAGAGTTCTGCTAGGGAGCCAAGGCAGCTGACCTCTGCATGCAACCACATCTGCCGCAGTATCACAGAGTTGGGCACACAGCCGGGAAAACTGATGGGCTGAGTACGTTTCTAGATGTGGGGGGCAACAGATCGCGTTGAGAATCACCGGGACATAACCAGGGGCCCCCATAACCAGGGGCCACCAAAACAAAACAAAACAGACTAACTGGTAGCCTCTGTTCTCAATACACAAATGGTTGGTTTAGCTTGGGAAACCCAATAGAAGGATAGTCGCATGGGCTATGAACTATAAATGAAGAGAGGGATCTAGAGGTGGTCGGTCCCTTGTGAGCACTAACCAATCACACGTATGCTCTCCAGGGAATTCAACCTAAAACCTAAAACAGGGGTGTCTATAAAAACCATGGTAGAGGGGGCAGGGAAGGAAGAAAGGAACTTGGAAGAGGTCCGTGTATTGAGTAGGTAGGCCTCCCTAAGATGGAAGGGCTAAAAATACACCTGAACAGGAAGGAATCTGCTATGCGCTAGGAAGGGGCGAGAGCCTGCCTGGGTGCCCAATGTGACCACGTCTGGGAAATGGTGGGTCTTGAGGGGCTGGCCCACTGGGTTTACTCCCAGAAGCTCAAGGACTCAGATCTCCAGAAAAAGTCTACAGGGAATGTAGCAATCCTGCCTGGAGAATGGTGTGCAGAAACAACCACTCGTGATGGACCTTTGGCTCAAGCCTAGTCCTAGACAGCATCAAGGAGACCACGCCCATAGCCACACCGGAACTGGCTAGGCTGAAGAGGTACAGGTTCTTAAGCCTTGGGCCTATAGGCCCTTAGGTCAGATTGGGACACAATGGCTTACAACAAAGGGAGGTAGGATATGCACAGAGTGACCTCTAGAAAAGGCCACCTCTGGGAAGTGGGAGGTGTAGGTCTCACCCTGTGGGGCTGTATAGTGGCAGGAAAGAAGCCCCCTAGATTTGAGAGAGGCTCTTTGGGTCTTCTGTGCAGCAACAGCGGAACCTAGGGAGGGACAGGGAGTAAGAACAGAGCACAGCCACCAAGCCCCTGAAACTGTCCTGGAATGGGGCCCTCACCCTATGCCGCAGGTAGTAGGATGATGTGTTCAGGTCCATGATCTTTCCTCCAAACTGATCCCACTGCAGCTGCAGATCCAGACTGAGGCCCAGCTCACAGCTCAGGGAGGAACGTGCTAGAAGCTAGGGTATACAAGGAGTTACAAGGGGTTGATGCAGGGGTCACAGTGTCGGGCATGGAGAGATATGGGAAGGGCAGAAGGCCCTCACCTGGGATGCCTGGCTATGCACCATCCGGGGAGTGGGTGGAATGGGCAAGGAGACTCGGGGAGGGCGGGCGAAGCGCCTGCCCGGGGCTCCTGGGGTTTGGAGGGCTGGCAGTGAGGACATTGGCTGATCATCAGCACAGAGTCTAGCCTGCCCACCACTGGTGGCAGCTCTGGGCTGGATCCCCTTGTCCTGGGACTCGATCTCTGTGATGGAGTCCTCAATGCTCCACTGCAGGTACTCCCTTCCAGATTTGATATCCTGGGACAGGAAAAACAGGAAGCTAGCCGGGTGTTGGTGGCGCACGCCTTTAATCCCAGCACTCGGGAGGCAGAGGCAGGCGGATCTCTGTGAGTTCGAGGCCAGCCTGGTCTACAAAGTGAGTTCCAGGACAGCCTCCAAAGCTACAGAGAAACCCTGTCTCGAAAAAAAAAACAACAAACAAAACAAAACAAAACAAAAAAACAAAACAAAACAGGAAGCTTGTATCAGATAGGGTGGAGGTCAAGGCATGGCCTAGGACTGATCCCACACCTACCAGCATGTCAGAACCATAGATCAGGCGTAAGTAACTGTCAAAGGCTTCCTGGCGTCCCTTCCAGGAGAGTGGGAACCGAGTTGACGGGACTACTCGTCCTTGCCTCAGGTCTTCAAGGTCTTCATCCCGGGCTATGATCTCCTTCAGGTCCTGAGGTGGAGGTTGGCGGTCAGTCCATGCTTCTTCGAAGACTCGCCATGAGCTTCCCAAGCAACCAATAGAGTTCAGGCCAGAGACTGAGACTGGGCATTGGGCATGGATGGGCATTGGGCTGGCAAAGGATTAGGACCAACACAACTCTACCTCCTTCAACACTGGCTGCTGAAGTATTGCTGTGCGGCGATGGATGAAGGGCAACGTCACACTGTACACAGAAACAGGCATAGGACTGAATTCTTGGCATTACCGGTGCGATAGGTTAGAAGCTGGAGTTAGGACCAGCCAGGATAAAGATTCTGGGATGATTTAAGATGTGGCAAAACCAAAGGAACCTGGGAACGCAGACAACTCACACTGGGAGCATACAGCTATGCAAACCCTGCCCCCAGGGCTACGTAGAACCCTCCACAGCAACTGGGCAGCCCTGACAGCAGACCTGAGGCTGGCTGCTCCGTGAAGACTGGCAAGCTTCTTCAAATGGGTGGATGTCATTGGATCCCAGATGTCCAGTGGCAGTGGAGGGTCATTCACCACAACGGGGGCCTTCTGACACAAATTCTGGAAAAGCAGGCAGAGCGTTGTTCCCAGTACCGTTCATGGGCAGCAGGCGGTCCCACCTTGATCGCCTTGACCTCGTTGTGTACCTTGACCAGATAGGATGTCGGTAGGTAGAGTTTGTGGGACACCAAGCAGAGGCGGGAACCTAGCGCAAGCACCAGGTCTCCACTGTTGCTGGAGAAGGCCAGGGCCTGAGGGGGACCGTCCAGCTGCAGGAGCCTGCAAAAGTGCCCAGAGTCTAGCCCCTGCTTCACAGAGTGGACATCTGAGGCAGTGGCAGGGGCAGCAGCCTATCCCCCTCGGCCCAGCCCCTGGTCTCTGGTGGAAAGCAGAGGTCAGAAGAGCTGACCTTTAACCTGTGGCTGCCCCACATACAGAGCCCCAGCCCAGCACACCGCAGCAGGCGGTTCTCCCAGGTCCAGATTCGGATGGTGCAGTCCAGGCTAGAGCAGGCATACAGCTTGAGGGTGGGGCAGCAGCAGAGGCCTAGGGGCAGAACTAAGGTTAGGAAGCAGTCGAGAATAAGGACACAGGCTTCACCTTTGCTCCGGTCTCCTCACCGGTGATATGGTCTATAGGGTCATCCTGTGGCCGGTGGTCCCAGCGCATTTTGTCACCCACGCCAAACTGCACCAAGCCATAGGTGGCACTTTGTGGATCCTCAAAGCCTACGGTGATGCGCTTGCCCAGAGCACAGAGGGCTACCACTGGGTGACAACAGGAGAAGGTGTGCAGCAGGCTCAGGCTCTCCTCAGCGTACGGGAATACACGCCACATCTTTACTGTCAGATCACCACCTTTGGGTAGCGGGGGCTGGGGTTGGGACTTCCGGAAGGTGCAGGAGCTCCCAGGCTGTCTCTGAGGGAGGGAGGGTACTACTGACCTGAAGTCACAATGCTGTTCCAGGTGGACGCAATAGCAGTCACTGGCCCTGGGCTGTGTGCCTCTGTACTAAAGATGGTCTCCGAGGTGCGCCAATCCATCACAGACAGTGTGCCATCAGAGTGCCCCATCATGGGTAAGAATCTGTGGGAAGTGATGGAGGCTGTTGGTCAAGGCTCTGTCACTAAGTCAGCCCCATTTTGCCTTAAGCCAGCCTCAGACAGCTGTGGTGCCCACCTGTTCTTATTTTTCCAGGCCCAGGCAACGGCGCTGCGTAGCATGTCACCCTTATTCTGGTGCACAATCTCCCAGCAAGCAAATGCACTGCGAGCATCTGTGAGGTGGCTGTAGAGGTGCAGGCAGCAGGGCTGCGGGGCAGGGGGTGGAGGTGGACGCAGGCGGTGTAGTACGACCATCGGGCACCGCGCCGCATTGGCACGCACCAGGTGCCCTGCCCGTGTCAGCACCCACAGCGCTTCTCGAGACAAACAGTAAACCACCCCAATTGCACAGTCCTCCGGTCCCAGCAGCAGGAGGCTCACGGTTTGTCCTGTAGCAGCTGACACCAGATAGACAGACCCATCCGCACAGGCGCACACAAGGCGAGAGGGCAGAGGCGGCTCAGCTGGTGCAGGGAGCACTGGTGCCACCTGCACATGGGTCACCGGCGCCGAGAGCTGTGCTAATGGTGAATAGAGGTCACACACACGCCACAGCTCCACCGACTTTGAGCAGAGAGCAAGCACTGGCCAGCCAGGCCCTGCAGGAGCCAGCAAATGGTGCACTCTCTCAGAGAATATGTCTTGATTCCAGCAACCCAGCTTTACCTCTCCCACCTGAGCTGCAGCCCTCAGGTCCCACGTGCGAAGTGTCCCATCCTGTGAGGCGGACACTACCAAGGAGCTGTTCCGGAGCACTGCCATGGCTGTCACTGGGCCTGCAGGAAAGGGCACATCGCAGCTCAAGGAGGAGCTCCTGGGACGCAGCCAGCACCGGAGAGGTGCAAGCTCAGGATGAAGCAGCTGGGCCTCGACAGCTGCCAGACTGTGGCCCACCTGTGTGGCCCACAAACACCATCCGGATCTGCCAACCAGCCTCCCAGACCTTCACGGTGCTGTCGCGGGAAGCTGTCACCATGGCTTGTACCTCCTCACAGTACTCCAGGTCTGAGATGATTCTACAAGTGAGAGAATGGAAGGAGGCCCAGTGGATTTAGCACAGTCCTGTATGTGGGTCCTATCGCCCTTGAAGTAACTGGCTCTCCTTAGGGGATCCGCCTCCCACCCACCTGTCCCTGGACTCCCCTCACGTTTTATGCAGATCCTGGCACACATTTATGAGAGTCCAGGACTCCAGATCAAAAGTGAGCACCGCCGAGCCATAGGCAGCAAAGCAATGCCGGGTGCGGTGGTCAGTTCCCGGCCCCAGTGCCAGTCGCTTGAGAGAGCCAGACAAGCCTGATGGTGGCCGCAAAGGTGAGCCACAGGACACCAGGCGGCGACCACCTGAACGGAACTTCCAGAGCTCCAGGCTTCCTCCCACCTGGGCCACCACCAGCAGTCCCAGGCTGGGCACTGGCAAGCAACAAAAAGGCTCGTGGCCCGGTGTCCTGTTCACCTGTGGCTGGCTCAGCCAGAGCTGGTGGAAGTCTTTCCCTAGTATGGCCAGTCCAGTTGGGCCCCAGCCTACAAAGCGGCCCACTTTCCCCAGAGGGCCAGGCACGGTCACCAGCCCGTGCAGCGCCACGGGGGCCTCCAGCTTTGCCTGCGCCCAGCCGTCCTTGGTGTGCTGGTGCAGGTACCCCGCACCATCGAGAACCACGAAGCGACCCCCCGCTGGGTCGGGCGCTACTGAGCACAGCCCAGCTGCCACCTCCAGGCGACGCAGTGGCTCCAGCCCGTGTGTCATTCGAGTGACCCGCAGCTCCGCTCTTTTCTCCTGCAGGCCAGAGCACACAGGTGAAGCATGAGCTCCTCTGCCTGGGGAAGCTTCAGAGGACCAGTGTCTCTACGGCAGAGACCTACTAGGAGCCTCACGGAGGGAGGGTCACACCTTTTCCACAACATCATGGAGGTATGCACGTAGGTTTAGCCACAGCTGTCGGGCTCGGGAACGCAGTGTCATTTTCTGCCACCTCTGGCTACTTCTAAAGAGCTGCAGGACCTGTGGTGCCTCCACCGGAGCCAATTCTGTAAGTCAGTGTAGGGTGTGGTGTCACTAGGCCTTGTGCCCCAGCCTTGGAGGTGGCAAGCCACCAGGAGCCCTCCTCTAAGGGACGATGGGTCAAGGGCTGCCCAGGGAAGCTCCACCTCCAGGGCTGGACAAAGCCTGAGGAACATCTGCTTCCTAGTGGGGTGCCCGGAAATGACAGGTGCCCTCACCATTCTTTTCTGAGAGCACCCCAGGATCTGGAACATCACAGATGTCCTGATCAAACAAGTCTGTGTCCAGGGCCGAGCTGTCGCCCTCTGATGGAAAGAGGCTTCTTGCGTGGTACAGCTTGTCCACCATGTCTACCATGGACAGTCCCAGAGGTGGCAAGTGTAACTGCTCTTGAGACTAAGTAACGGAAAAGCAGTAAGTGTTGCTAAGATACCAGACGCTTCTGGCCCCGCCCCATGACGCAGGCCCCGCCCCCACAAACGCGGAAGTGCCATCTAAGTCACAGAAACTTTTATTGGAAACGAATGAGCTGCAGCAAAGTGACACTCAGTGCATGTGGCCCACCTGGTAAGGTGGGGGGCAAAAGTGGGCACCAGGGGCTGGTCCAGGGCAGACCCCATAAAACACTGGGCACCGCACCACTAACAGGGCTTCATGTCACTGGCCCTTAGAGCTGGAGTGTACAGGCCCAGTAAGAAATACAAAAATAAACTCTGTGGTCCAGCTGTCCTGTCTGGCAGACCGTGGGTGCAGAGCAGTCACTTTTCTATCGGGCCCTGTGCTGTTTAATCAGCCACAGCACGGGAGTGAGAGCCTGCAGGGGTGTGTGGATGTCCACAGGCTGAAACCAAAGGGCAGCGCCAGGATGGTGGCAGTGCCGGGGTAGCCAGCATCTGTCTGGGGAGGCTCTGCAGCGCCTTAGACAGGTAGGTCCAGGATGGTGGCAGTGCCGGGGTAGCCAGCATCTGTCTGGGGAGGCTCTGCAGCGCCTTAGGCAGGTAGGTCCAGGCACTGGTCCAGGCTGAGACTCCACTTCTCCTCATCACATACAGATCACTGGAACCCTAGGCAAAAGGTGGCAAACAGTAGGACTTCAGGAAGTGCCACCCAGACCAGGCAGAGGGCTGATCTGTCCCACCCACTCCAGGCTCCAGAGTTTGGGGCCACAGCTGCAGGCGCCGCCACCTGCGCCACACCTGTCTTCCTCCATGGTGCTGGCCTCCTCGGCCTTGTCCTCACTGTCTCCGCCTCCACTCTCTTCATCTGCCTCTTCGGCACCCAGCTCCAAGTCCAACGCATTGCCTGCCTCTGAGGGCGTGTAGGTGGAGCCACTGGGTGGGGACAGAAATGGCAGTCTCAGGACCACCTGTCCCAGGCCTTCCCAGGGAGAGGAGAGCCTTAAGGAAGGGTGTGAGTTGAACAGGGGGACGGACAAAGGGAGGGGCAACGGTACCAACCTGATGGAGCGGCAGCTAAAGAAGACGATTCGCTTAAGACGCTTGTTGTAGAAGAAATAATTGAACGACCAGAGGCTCCCATCTTCCCCAAAGGGGTCTGAGTCCAGGTCTGGGTTATAGCTGAGAGAGAAGCAGAATAGTGAGGCTCCCGCCCACTGCCACGCACGCCTGACAGCTGCCCGCAAAGGTGTGAGCCCACCTGTAGATGTCACACTCGGCTAAGCAAATTTCCTCATCCACTGCGTTCCACAGCTGTGGCTTCAGGGCCTTGAAGTCTTCCCGGACGGCTGAGAACAGGCTGCAGTTGACTGCGTTTACCACCTACAGCAAGTTACAGTCAGGGATGACAAGGGTCCAGGGCACCAGGCAGAGGGCAAGAGCCTACTCAAGGCGATGGAAATAACTACAGGGTTCTTGGGTCCCTCTTCCATCCTTACCCAGCTGAGGCTGGGCTCCCGGCTGAACTCGTGACTCCTGGCTGTGCTGAAGTCATAGTCTGGTCTGAAGGACTCATTGAGTGTGGCAATCAGATAGAAGAGGGTCTTCCGGCTGCACTTGTCACTTAGAGGGCTTTCGTCCTCGCCACCCTGACTCTTGCTCAGTCTGAACAGAGATAAACGTCAACCTTGTTCAGCATCCCACATGCCCCAAAGGTTAGGCTCCACCTCAGCTTACCTGCTAGGGCTGAGACCTGAAGTTTGGGGCGGGGACAGTGCCTCCAGCACATGGGGCTGGCCCTCCTGGCAGAACTGCTTGAACATGTGTTTATCATCTCCTGCCATCTTACACGAGTAGCTTTCAATCCTACGAAACGCAGGCAGCATCATGGAGCACGCTGACCCTGAGGATTCAACTCGGGGGGCCAAGACAAGTGACCTCCGGGAGTCTGAGCCCCAGACCCTCCAGCCTCACCTGCCAATGATATGGGCGTCTCCAGTCTCCACGGTCAATTGTGAGTTGATGGCCTCGAAGCTGGAGTTCTCCAGCAGCTTCATGTCCTCTGAGATGGGGCTTCTTGTGCCAGAAGGACTAGAGCAGTGCTACCTGAGAACATGGGAAGCGCCGAAAGGCTCCACCTTCAGCCTCCCCACCCACGAGCGGAGCACTGTCTGCCGCTGGACCTAGCTGAGTCCCTCACGCACGCTCTCACCCTCTCCTGACTTCCCCCGAGCACTCAGCGAGGCCAGGTTCCAGCTCAATTCCAACAACTCTTACAGGGTACAAGAGTCCTGGAGCTGGCTAGGGGCCCCTACTCTGGATTCTCGAAGTTCCCTAGACCCATCGGCACCCTGCAGACACCCTCAGACTGTACTCAATCAGGGTAAGAACCTGCAATCTGGATCGGAACCCGGCACCTGGGGCTTGAGCCCCGCGGTTCTATGGGCTGCTTCGCTGCTTCCTGGCGAGAAGAGGAAACCCATGAGTGCTTCAGTTCTTTTTGCAAATATGCCTAATTCTCTCCTTGCACCCCAAAGTGCGCAGGGTGGCCCCATCGCCCCCGCTGGCTCAGACCAACAGTCTCCTGGCATTGCCGCCCCGGGAGCAGAGAGGCACTAGATTGGTATGGAAAACTACAAGCCCCAGGAGGCAGTGCACCCAGAGAGACACCCTGGCCAGGCAGCGGTAAAAACTACAAGTCCCATGAGGCAATGCAGAGGCGCGAGACCTGCCGGGGACTGTGGTTCCCACAGTCCGGGACCGCTCGGAGCACAAGGCAGACACCCACCTGCCAGGAATGGGCTAGATCAAGCCAGGCTATCCGGGTTGCTTAGCGTCGGTGCTGAGATGACCTCGGCGCGGGCTGAGCGCGGCGCGGGCTCCTCAGGACTGGAGGGCGGCGCCGCGGCCTCCACTCGGGCCGCACTGTATCCGGGGGAAGAAGCTTCGCGGCGACGTCCCGTTACTCCAGGCCCTGCCGGCCCAAACGGGCTGCAGCCGCGACATAGCCTCGTCCCCCTGCAGCACCCGCTTTTGCGACCGACCTGCCGCGGACCGCCAAAGAGCGCACCGGACACAGAGAACGAAAACAGCGACCTCCGCCTCCTCCCCGGGCCCGACAACAACAAGCGTCCGACAGGCCCGGCCCCACTCCTCTGAATGGTCCGCTCCAACCTCAGGCTCCAGATCTCGACAAGCCATTGGGGAAATCCTCCGCCACTCAGCCTTATCCGCCACTTCTACTGGCTGTGGCCCTTGTCCGTCTCGCTTACGAGCCCGCCTCCCCTCTTAGTGCTCATTGGTTAGGGCGGCCCCGCCCCGCCCCCGGGGGTCTACCCTGCTCCCGGCGGGGTACGAGCTGTGCGTGAGCCTCTGTGTTCGTGGTGTGCGCTGGCGCCGGGCCCTGGCCGCCTCCTGGTGTTGGCGCACGCCGGGCAGCCGCTGGCGCCCGTTCGAACCTTTGAGAAAAGCCCATCCTTGCCTTCGTTTTTGTGACCGGTGCTTGGTCTCTGACACCGTCTCTGGGCCCAGCTCAAACGTGCCTGGCGAGCCTGGAGACCCGTGGGCCGCCCACCCATCCCTGAGCACCGCGGGCGGGCGGGCGGGCCCAGGTAGTGCGCGGCCCGGGGCCCTTCCTGTCCTCCACGCCTGGTGCATCCGGAACCTAGGCCCACAGCCCGAGTTTCTGGCCGACGGAAGCGCTCGGAGGCTCTGGTGTCGCGGAAGCGCTCTCCGGGGCTCAGGACTCCGCCGCACCAGATATGGCGCCGCCCGCCGGCGGGGCCGCAGCGGCCGCCGACCCTAGCTCACCTGCGGTGCTCCTGGCTGTGCACGCCGCGGTGAGACCTCTGGGCGCCGAGCACGACACCGAGGCGCAGCTACGGAGGCTGCAGTTGAGCGCGGACCCCGAGCGGCCTGGGCGCTTCAGGCTGGGGCTGTTGGGCACCGGGCCAGGGGCGGTGAGTGTGGGTCCAGAGAGCGGAGTCAACCCCTTCTCCATCCCCCTGCCGGCTGCCCTGAAGCAGTTACTTTTCTTTGCTTGTCTGTAAAAATGGGGTCAGTGTGCCGGGCGGTGGTGGCGCACGCTTTTAATCCCAGTACTCGGGAGGCAGAGGCAGGAGGATCTCTGTGAGTTCGAGGCCAGCCTGGTCTACAGAGTGATTCAGGATTGGCTCCGTAGCTACTGAGAAACCCTGTCTCCGGGGAAAAAAGAGGGTGGTGGTGGTGGTTAATGCTTTCGTGAGGAATTGGTAAGGTAACAGGCAAGAAAGGTTTAGGCCAGTAAAGTGACCTCTAGTGTTTTCGTTTTCCTTTGATCTTCGGTGGATAAAGATGAGGACCACTGACCCAGCACTGTCCCCTCTTCAGGTCAGTTTAGAATGGCCCTTGGAGTCTATTTGCTATACCGTCCGTGGCCCTAACCAACACGAGCTTCAACCTCCGCCGGGAGGGCCTGGAACCTTCAGTGTGCACTTCCTCAACTCTCAGGAAGCACAGCAGTGGGCGGCACTGGTGCGAGATGCCACCGCGGAGGGACAAAATGGTCAGTGTCGTGGAATAAATGCTCATTTGAAGAAGTCCAGGCCTCCTAGTCGTGGGCGGGGACAGTGATAGGAGCTGGGCTTCCAAGAGGAAGAAAGTGGAGAAAATCAGAGGTCCAAGCGCCGACACCTTGAGTACCGGACACGCGTGAAAGGAAGAGCAAGCCTTGCTGCAGAAAAAGCAGTTCAAGAACCACAGGATTGTGTTAAGTGGAAAGCAGCAGGTTCAGTCTGTGCTGCTTAGAGACAGACTCTACAGTCATATAGAGTGGTGTAGACAAGACTAGAAAGAAGCCCAGAGGACCTTAGGAGACAGCGTTAGATAGGTTTCATGGTTGTTTAATCGGAGGAGATAGTGATTAAGACTGAGATAGAGGGACCAGTTCGTGTGAGGCTCGTACACAGTGTCTGCTTGGGGAAGCGTGGACATGGCTGGGGCTCTGGAGAGGTCAGCCAAAGTCTGAGAGGAAAACAGAAAAGACCTCCTTGCATGTGGACCAGTGGTCTCAACCTTCCTATTTCTATGACCCTTTACTATAGTTCTTAATGTTGTGGTGCCCTCCAACCCTAAAATTATTTCCTAACTGGCCAGGCATTTAATCCCAGCACTAGGGAGGCAGAGGTAGGTGGATCTCTGAGTTCGAGGCCAGCCTTGTGTACAGAGTGAGTTTCAGGACAGCCAGGGCTACACAGAGAAAGCCTGTCTCAGAAAATGGAAACAAAAGTGCACTTTAACTTGCTCAGCCATCTCCCCAGGCCCTCCCCCTCCTGGGCACTTTTAAATTATTATTTTTTTGGACTAAAATGTTTTGTGTGTGTGAATTTTTTCTCTACATGTGTGTCTGCACCATGTGCATACCTTGAAGGTCAGAAGGCATCAGATCCCCAGGGACCGGAGTTAGCGATGGTTGTGAACTTCTATGTGGTTTTTAAGAGCCTGGAGTCCCAGTCCCCTGCAACAGTAACAAGTGCACTTAACCGCTGATCCATTTCCATTTAAAAAGAGTCTGTAGACTCTTTTTAAAACCACGATCCAGGGTGGAAGAGATGGCTCAGTGGTTAAGAGCATTTCCAGAGGTCCTGGGTTCAATTCCCAACAACCACATAGTGGCTCACAACCATCTATAAGGAGACCTGGTGCCCTCTTCTGGTGTGCAAGCATACATGTAGAACACTGTATATATAATAAGTAAATAAAATCTTGGGGGAAAAAAACATGATCCAAACCTCTAATTTGCCCTCCTTGGAACTTTCATTTCTATTTTTTTGTTTTGTTTTTCAAGACAGGGTTTTATTGTATAGCCTTGGCTGTCCTGGAACTCTGTAGACAGGCTGGCCTTGAACTCACAAGAGATCTGCCTGCCTCTGCCTCAAGAGTGCAGGGATTAAAGGCATGCACTACCATCACCTGGCTTAAATGAGTTATTTTTATGTGCATTGGTGTACCTGCATGTGTGTCTCTGTGAAGGTGTCAGAATCCCTGGAAATGTAGTTACAAACAGTTGTGAGCCGCCATGTGGGTGCTGGAAACTGAACTCAGGACCTCTGGAAGAGCAGCCTATGCTGCCAACCTCTGAGCCATCTCTCCAGCCCCTGGAACTTTCATTTCTAGAGTAAATAAGCTTCAGTTAGATGACAGAAGGAATGAAAAGCTAGGATGGAGGGCCACTACTTAAAATAAGTCTCCCTGGGTGTGCTGTTGGAGGCTGGTGGATCTGTGTGACTGAGGCCAGACTGGGCTGCATAGTTTCAGGAAAGCCAGAACTACGTTGAGACTCTGTTTCAAAAAACAAAAGATACAAGTAAAGAACTAAAAAGAGGGGGTTGGAGAGATGGTTCAGTGGTTAAGAGCACTGGCTGTTCTTCCAGAGGTCCTGAATTCAATTTCTGGCAACCACATGGGGGCTCACAACCACCCTGAATGAGATCTGGTGCCCTCTGCTGGCATGCAGACTATGAACACAATAAATAAATAAAATATTTTAAAAAAACACTAAAAAGAAATAAGGTCTTAAGGACTTCTTGAGAGAATGAAATTTGAATAAGATGGCTTAAGTTATACAGCCCAGAATACAAGAAGTGACCTTCAGAGTTCAGGCAATGTGCCAGGTTCTTGGAATGCTCTACCCATTTCAGTGGTGAGACAGTTCAGCATATCAAGGACCATAGGTCACCACAGAGCTGTCAGCACTGGGTGGGGATCCCTTATTGCAGTGTGCTGGCTTTCAGCAGGAGATAAGTAGAAACAGCAGTATATCCAGTTCTGAAAGGATGCCAGGACAAAAAGTTAAATATTCTCTGTAGATTAGAGAGCCAGGAATAGGAAGACCCCTGAGGGTACTGAGTGGGTCACTCACTACAGGTCTGTTGTTGGGCAGGAAATGATAAGCGCCCCCAAGGGGTTTATTTGATTCCACTAAACAGGGCATGTACAGGTGGGACCAGGCAGCAGAAGGATTCACAAAGATTGATACCAACATTAAATCAGATGCAGCCCTGGTACCGGAATTCAGGCAGGACTTCTGAAGGTTTTTTTTTTTTTTGGTCCCCACCCCTTGTTTTTTTTTTTTTTTTTTTTTTTTTTTGGTTTTTTGAGACAGGGTTTCTCTGTGGCTTTGGAGGCTGTCCTGAAACTAGCTCTTGTAGACCAGGCTGGCCTCGAACTCACAGAGATCCGCCTGCCTCTGACTCCTAAGTGCTGGGATTAAAGGCGTGCGCCACCAACACCCGGCCCCACCCCTTGTTTTAATTTCATATATGAATGGGGTGTGTGTACCACCTGTATATCTGGTGCCCCAGAGGTCAGGTCACAGGACCCCTAGGAAATGAATTCTAGGTGGTTGTTAGCTACCATGTGGGTTCTGGGACCCAAACCAGACACCAAATGTTCTTAATGTTGATCCATTTCTCCTCTCCCACTGAGTTATTTTTGTTGTTTTGAGGGCCAATGTTGGGAGAGGAAGGCTTAGCCTGAATTATGGCCTAAGGATTGTGGGGTGAGGCAGAGAATGCAAAGGTCCTGAGCCCTGAGGGTGGAGGCCTCTACTAGTAGCCCGTTCCTATCTTCTCCCAGTCAGTGACAGCCCAGCCCCAGCCATGTGCCCCGTTTCTCCATCATGCTCTGTGGCTCAAATACCCAAAGCAACCCAACCTGAGGTGGATCTTCTTCAGAGCTCTGGAAACTTGAGAAAAGGTAAGGACAGACTGGGGAGCTGGGGAGCTGTGCTGGTGACCAGTTGTGATAGCTGTCTGTCTCCCTGTAGAAGAGCTGGCCACATGCCTGGCCCAGGCCATCGCAGGTGGGGACGAGAAGGCAGCAGCCCATGCGGCAGCAGCCCTGGCACAGCATCACGTGGCTCTCAATGTCCAGCTCATGGAGGCCTGGTTCCCACCAGGTCCCATCAGGTAGGGCCTGATCTTGCTTACTCTGCCCTCCTGACCCTCCCAGGTTAGTTGTCCAACCCTGTGATCTACACTTTGACACAGGCTGCAAGTCACAGTTGAGGATGCCACATCTGTTTTGTCCTCGGCGTCGTCTGCCCACGTGTCACTGCAGATCCACCCACACCGCTCCATTGCAGCGCTCCAGGATCAGGTCTTCTCAGAGTTCGGCTTCCCACCAGCCGTGCAGCGCTGGGTCATTGGGCGGTGCCTATGTGTGCCTGAACGAAGCCTTGCTTCATATGGGGTCTCTCAAGACGGGGACCCCGCTTTTCTCTACTTGCTCTCAGCTCCCCGAGAAGCTTCAGGTTAGTACTTTATGGGGGTAAGAGAGGTGGGGTGTTGTCTTGAGATGTCCCTGAGCCTTCTCCTCTGTCACAGGACACAGCTCTCAACCCTCCAGGATGGATGGGAAATTAGGACGCTTGTTTCCTCAGTCACTGGAGCAGCCTCATGCCCTCCAGCCAGCCAGTGCCAGTCTCCCATGTCCCCCTCAGGTGGGCAAATAACCCGAGCCTCTGGGAGTGGGCCACATGTGGGCAGTTGTGGGCACTGGAGATGGGTAGCATCAACAGTGTTCCTCATCTTCCCAGCCTGGCTGGTCCTGCCCTTCCTGCACCTTCATCAACGCCTCACACCGCCCTGGCTGCGAGATGTGCAGCACCCAGAGGCCCTGTACTTGGGATGCCCTCACTGCAGCCTCCACCTAGAAGCCACCAAAGGTACAAGAGGCTGGGTGGGGATGAGGGGACAGTGGAACAAATAGGAATAACCTGTCTTCTTCCCCAGGTTACAGAGAACATGACCCTCCTGTCACAGGCCCAAGTCCCTGCACCACCACCACTTGAACTTTGCTGGGGACCTCTGCTTACTGGGGACAGAGATGCAGGGTTAGGGGACAAGGGCCACAAGCCAGTAATTAAAGACACATGAGAACCAGCCTGTGTACTAGTCTTGCTGCAGAGTTGCACTGGTCCAGCTGCCTGGGGCACGGAAACAGATTCTACCCCTCAGTAGCACATGAGGTTCCCCAAACCACAATCAGGAGACTACTCAAGTCCCAGTAGCCACAGAACATAGTCCTGGGGTCTCTTTCCAGAGCCTTTAAGCCTACAGGTACTCCCCAAACTGCTGACCTGCTCGGGGCTCCTCTCATGAACTCTGGCACTATGGTTGCCCTTCTTGAATCCTATATCCCAGTCACCACCATTTCTAGCTTTTCAGCCAGTATACCAGCAGTGGGACTGGGTATTTTTCCTTCGCCATAAGGATGCTTTGGTGCTAGAAGTCATGGCTCTTATTTACCAGGTCAAGCTTTTGTGACCCTCCTGACAACCATCTGTCACCACTCACCATGCAACTTTATTTATTTATTTTGTTTTTCGAGACAGGGTTTCTCTGTATTGCTTTGGAGCCTGTCCTGGAACTAGCTCTTGTAGACCAGGCTGGTCTCCAACTCACAGAGATCTGCTTGCCTCTGCCTTCCAAGTGCTGGGATCAGAGGCATGGGCCACCAACGCCTGGCTACCATGCCACTTTATGAATCTAGTCGCAGCCAGTTTGGCCTAGATGTACTCTACCTAACTGCCCTGTAGACTACTGGGTATCATTCCCCGATAAATACCAGACACTTCCCACATGCATCTCCAGCACACCCCTTTTATCTGTGCAGTCAAGACTAAGGAGACATCCCAGGTACCCTCTGCCCATCTACTCCCAATTGCTCCACATTCATGAGAACTTCCTTATCCTCCCAGATAGACAGCACTGCCCCACCCAGCGCTACTGCTCCGGGTCCTTGCGAGGATTTGCAGGCTCCCTGCTGCCATCCGTGGGAAGTGCAGCTGGTGGACACTCTAATATCCTTTCTAGCTCTGCCAAGCCATAGCCATTCTGCTGGACAGCGATGCTTTTTTTTTTTTTTTTTTTTTTTTGGTTTTTACGAGACAGGGTTTCTCTGTATTGTTTTGGAAGCACTGCTTTTTTAATTTTTATCTTTTTGTTTTTTCGAGGCAGGGTTTCTCTGTGGCTTTGGAGGCTGTCCTGGAACTCGCTCTTGTAGACCAGGTTGGTCTGGAACTCACAGAGATTCGCCTGCCTCTGCCTCCTGAGTGCTGGGATTAAAGGCGTGCGCCACCACTGCCCAGCACTGCTTTTTTTTTTTAATAAAATATTTCTTTTGAGACTGTGTGCCTTTGGAGGCCAGAAGAGGGCATCGGATCCCCTGGGACTGGAGTTCCAGATGGTTTAGTCATCATGTGAATGACAGAAACTGAACCCGAGTCCTCTAAAAGTAGAGCTCGATTGCTAAGCCCTCTCCAATCCAAATGCTGCTGCTCTCAGCATCCAGTTTGTGCATTCTGACCCACATGTGTAACTCCCAGATACGGGGCAGGGAAGGAAACACTACTACAGGGAACTATGGGCTCCAGTCACTGAACAGCTAAAATGTATGTTGAGAAACTTAATTTATTCCCACAAGGAAGATCAGAAGCAAGAGTCTGCTCTCCTACCCCATTTCCTTGTATCAGATGAAAGGGGCTAGGCCTAAAAAGGCCTAGGGCTTCCTGGGCTGTAGAGGGTGTCTTCAGGCAAGATGACAAGCAGATACTGGACAGGGTCACTTGGGTGGCCGATATGCCAGTTTTCGACTCTTCAGAACTGACCATTTATGCCGCTTCATGGCATAGGTCAGGGGCAGCAGCAAGCTCATTATCAATAACATCTGGGAACAAAGCAAGCTTAGAGAAGGCAGACAGGAAAGACCCCTTCCCTATGCCCACTGAGACCCTTGCCCAGCCCTTCACCTTGAGCCCCATTCGTTTCCGATGGTCATGCTCTGGCTCCGATGCCCATCGAAGGAAGGTGGCAACATCCTTGGCTACTTGTGACATGGTAGCTGGGGTACCTGGGCCAAGGACAAATGGTGAGGGCTACCTTTGGGGACTTTTGCCAGCCCAGAGTAACCCTCTGTGCACTATGCTCCAGAGGCAGGGACTGGCCATTACCAAGACTTCAAAGGGATAGGAATCCTACAGGACTATGGAAGTTGTCTCCAAAGCCTTTTTAGATATGCACAGTTAACAAACATTCCAGATGGGAAGGGAGCAGATCTCTAGACCTAGGAATGTAAGAGAAGCATGCTGGGATAGGAAAGGACCCATGGTCAAGGACACTCACCATCATCATACTCCAAGACTTCATTGTAGATGGGAGGAGCCATACCAATGGCCTGGCCAGGAAAGTAAGGGTTGAAGTAGAGGCCTTCTCGCAATGACACCCCAGTGGGGGGCTCACAGTAGCCAGTGAGCAAGGAGAATACATAGTCCTCACCACCATGCCTAGAACCAGAACCGTGGCTCAGTCCTTAACACAAGCCTGACTTTCCTCCGTTTCCAGCCCCACACTCTAGGCAGCCCGTGTACCTAGCTCGAACAATGTAGCTGAGGTCCGGAGGTAAGGCTCCATTGTTAGCAGCTCTGGCAGCCTCAGGGTTGGGGTATGGTTTTGGAAGATAGTCAGACAGCTTCCCTGGCCTCATGAACATCTCCCCATCATCATTAGGGCCATCCTGGACCTCCACCTGCCACCAACAATTCCATCACAATCCTTTCAGTCACCCACAGTAGGAGCCCCAATCCCTGAATCCTCCACCATCTCTGGTCACCTCCTCAGCCAGCGCCTTAGCTTCCTCCTCCGTGTAGCACACTCCGACCAGGTGGCGGTAAGCCACATAATCCATGCTGTGGCAGGAAGAGCACACCTGCTTGTATACCTGGAAACCCCTTCGGATGCTAGAAAGAAAAAGGATTAGAGACGCTGAACATCTCAGTTCACCCAGAAACGTCCACCCCCACCCCGCTGCCACACACCCACCTGGCGTGGTCCAAGGCGGAGAGTAGGCCACGGTGAGACCACGGGTAGCTGGGAGGGTGCAGCTCCAGGTCACTGGCACTCACAGCAGAATGCAGAGCCACAGCTAGCCCCGCACCCCCTGCTGCCAGCATGCCCAACGCTGACAGCATCACCTTCCGGCCCCGGGAAAAGCCAGACTTCGAGGACAAGGACACTGCCTGCAAGAGCCTCGCTCAGCACCTGCCAAGACCCCACCCGCCCACCTGGGGATCTGAATGGGCGCCCATCTATCTCTTCCACTCAACCGCCCCGCACTGGCCACCGCCCGCCGCATCCTCGTGGAGCTTAACCCAGGAGCCAGGCCTAGGTGACGAGAGTGCGGCAGCAGCCAAGGTCACCCGCAGCCGGCTGAGGTCAGGCTGGGGTCACCTCAGGGCACCAGCCGGGTCTACGCAGCCAGCCTCGGGAGCCGTTCTGGGCGAGTCCTCCGCAGGAAGCTCCCGTCCCGACCCCACCACAGTCAGACCCTGGGCTCGGACCAGCGTGCCCTGTCGCCCCGAGGCGCGGGCTCGCAGCCTGGCTTCCCGAGTGCGCCGGCCCGCCAGCGGGGACCCTGCCGAGTCGGAGGAGGTAGGTGGGGGAGCGAAGCCGGCGCCTGCCCGGAGCCTCCCCGCCGTGACCTTCAGGGCTGAGGGGCGCGCGGTGGCCACGCCAGCGCCAGTACTCACCTGCGGTGTCCGTAATGGAACTTGCCGGGTCCGCGCGCCGCCCAGCAGGCCCGGAGCACTTGCGCCTGGAAGGCCCACGCCCCGCGGGCCCAGCACCGACCGGCGAAGCGAAGCCGCCGCCGCCGCCGCCATGTCGGCCCTCTTTAGTGCGGCCGCCGTTCCCGTCGGCCCCTGTGGGCCGTCGAGAACTCAGACCTCGCGAGACCAAGACAGTGGGCGGGCCCAGGCGGAGCTGGAGGGGACCTGTCCGTCAGAGGACCTGTCCTTGGGCAGCTCGTCTGGTCCAGGGGGAAGTTACCGGTGTGCCTGGCCGCGACTCTAATTTTGCAGTAACAACACCTGGGGTTTCTTTTTTTTTTTTTTTTGGTTTTTCGAGACAGGGTTTCTTTGTATTGTTTTGGAGACTGTCCTGGAACTCGCTCGGTAGACCAGGCTGGCCTCGAACTCACAGAGATCCACCTGCCTCTGCCTCCCAAGTGCTGGGATTAAAGGCATGCGCCACCAACGCCCGGCCAACACCTGGGGTTTCTTGTTGCTGTTTTTGCGCCTTCTTTCTCATTGCGTCCATCTTTGCAGCCGGCGAGTTCTTTGCTGTAGTCCCGGTTTCTTCGCCATGACCCCGTGGAGTGTCCAGAGCGCTAGGAGCTGCTCGCCACCCAGGCCCAGTGTGTCGGCTGTAGTGGCTCCCCTCTCCACAGGCAAACGGACGGAGAAATTCTCCCTGACCAAATTCCTTTTAAAGTCTCATATAAACTGCATATGACTCACTTCCTCACCGAGAACCCACCTAAATGGGGTACCCCATGATTTTCTGTCCTTCACAAAGCTGGGTGAAAACTCCCTTAGTAAGGAATCGATCACTCTGACATTTGGCGCTGCTTGTTTTGAAGTCCACATTGGCACTATGTAGGGGTGGTTTGGAGCGCTGCACTACAAGACTTCCTTTGCCGTTACTTTTAGGGCGATTCTAATGATGAGTTTGACCACATGAAACAAATGATCAGATATATCAGTTTTCAAGAGTAACAAAGCCCAACCTGTAAACTGGAAATGAGGAATCAGTGATTAGAAGCTATCCCCGTGGAACTGCCTTACACTCAAATCCTCTGTTCTCAACATGTTCCAAGCATTGCAGGGTACTTAATCCAAAGCACTAAAGGAAGGCTGAGGATATCACTCAGTTGGCCAAGTGTTTGCCTAGTGTGCACAAAATTTGGGTTCCACCCCGAGGACACACATATACACCCGCACACTAAAAAGGAAAAAACGACTTTTCAAGTACAGTAAAAGCAAAACAAACAAAATCTGGCATGGAAGCTTATGCATATAATTCAAGCATTTGGGAGGCCATGGTAGGAATACTGCCAAGAATATAAGGCCAGCCTGGGCTACATAATTGGAATAACAACAACAAAAAGACTAATTAGATGGCTCATCAAGTAAGGGCATTTGCCACTAAACCTGAGTTTAGTTCCAGGAATCCACATGATAGAAGTTAGGAACTGACTCCTGTAGATCGTTTTCTGATCTCAACATATATACCATGGCATGCATGGAAGCACACATACACACCATGAATTTAAAAAAAAAAAAAGCTCAGCACAGGGAGGAGATGCAAGCAGATCTGTGTGTTGGGGCCAGCCAGGGATACATAGTAACACCTTGTCTCAAAAACCAAGAAAACCCAAAAGGTAGCTGAAAATTGATCAAAAGCCTAAATTTAATTGTATATCACATTTACAATTTTATTGGAGAGAAGCATGCTCACACTCCATGGAGTGTGTGAAGATCAAAAGTTAACTATGGAAGTCAGTTCTCCTTTTCCTCCATGTGGGCCCTAGGGATTTAACTCCAACTTGTATGTTTGATAACAAGCACTTTTACTCACCCAGCAATCTCACTGGTTCCAACAGGTAAGTATAAAACTATAAAATAAAACTCTTGGAAGGAAATACCATAATAAATCTTTATAACCTTGGATTAGGTAATGGCTTCTTTCTTTTTGAGACAGAGGTTTTGTTTTGTTTTTTTTTTTCATAGCCCAGGCTGTGCTGAACACACTCTGTAGGTAGACCAGGGTGGCGTTGAACTCACAGAGATCATCCTACTTTTGCCTTTCAAGTGCTGGGATTAAAGGCGTGTACCACCACTGCCAAAAGCACAAATAGCCAAAGTAATATTAATAGTTTAGATTTCTTCAAAATTATTTTTCTTTCATCAAATAACTCTCGAAAATATAAAGGGTCACCCTGTGGTGGCGGCACTTGGGAGACACAGGCAAGTGGATCTCTGTGAATTCCAGACCAGCCTGGTCTACAAGAGCTAGTTCCAGGACAGGCTCCAAAGCCACAGAGAAACCCTGTTTCCAATAAACTAATAAACAAACAAAAAAAGTGGGGGTGTGGGGAGAAGGCCTATGATATATCCAGGATGCAGCACTCCTGAGGGCAGAGGCAGGAAGCAATCAGGGTTGTAATAGTCTTAAGGGTCAAACATTGGCAACTCAAGCATAATCCATGGGCTCCTACCCAGGTAGATTAGTGGTCTCCTTAGGGGATCCCGAGGAAACTTTATTCACCCCAATTGCAGTTTCCCCTCCCTCCACTCTTCCGCAAAGAACCTTTAAAAATTGTTTTTAAACATTTTGGTGGTGCAGTGGTGGCACTTGGGAGGCAGAGGCAGGTGGATCTCTGTGAGTTCAAGACCAGCCTGGTCTACAGAGCGAGTTCCAGGATAGCCTCCAACGCCACAGAGAAACCCTGTCTCAAAAAACCAAAAATTTGCTGAGCAGTGGTGGAGAGTGTCTTTAATCCCAGCACTTGGGAGGCAGAGGCAGGTGGATCTCTGTAAGTTCAAGAACAGCCTGGTCTACAAGAGCGAGTTCCAGAACAGCCTCCAAAGCCACAGAAACCCTGTCATGGGAAACCAAAAAAACAAAAAACAAAACAAAACAAACAAACAAAATTTTGTGTATATGCCTATATGCATGTCAGAGGACTACTTGTGGGGGCCTGGCCCTCTCCTTTACCCACTGAGCCGTCACTCTGGCTCCAAGTGAAATTCTTTGACAACCACATGTACCCAAGGCCAAGAGGGACCACACATGGGAAGACAGGCCCCATCAGAGAGGCGTCTAAGAGGAGGGTCCTGAGTTGGCACCTCTAGACCTGCTGCTTGTTTTTTTTTGTTTTGTCTTTGGCCAAGGCATTATTGCCTTCCAATGTGTCCCCAGCCTAGGCCCCAACATCACTCCCCAAGGCTTATGACAGGGCCCTGACATCACTAAGAGTCATACTTCTTTCCTTCTTACACAAAAGGTGCTGTCCCAACAGCCTGTCAGTGTCCCCATGCTTTGGGGATCTCCTTTCTCATTCTATTGTTTCTGGGTGCTGGCTAGAGTTTGAGCACCCCCTCTTTCTGCCATGCTGAGCTCTGCCTCCAGTGGGCACCTCACGCTGGCGTGTGCTACGATGACTAAGTGGAGCCTGGTGTTCCTTCTACTCCATACACAGCCCACACTAAAGTTCTAGCCTTGGCTGGAAACCCTGAGCCTCCTAAGACTCCAGCTTCTCTGTCCCCTCAGCGCAGGCTAAGGATGGTGTTGTCTGGTCTCTGGGTGCCTCAGCTCCTGCAGCTCCTGCCAGCCTCTCAAAAACCTGGCTGCAAATTATATCCTGCCCCAGAACTGTTTCTAGCATAGCACGAAGAGTGCTGCATGGGAATGCCTGGGCCTGGTTAGCCACCCTGCAGGACTGTGTGTGCAGTTGGGGATGGCTTTGTACTTGCCCCTTCAGAGTCCACCTGAAGCTCTCTACACGTTGATGGGGCCAGCCTCCCACTTCAGCCGTCAGGATAGAAGCACCAGGGACTCCACCAGAGAGGTGAGTAGGAATGCCTAGCCAGTTGCTAGGGGCTCCTAGTAGACAGTGGGCCCAGATCCAAAACAACACAACAGAAACAGAGATCTTGTTTATTTCCCAGGAGGAGGTAGAACAGAGGCTCGGGGATCCCTGTCTCGGAGATCTTACTTCCAGAAAAGAACATTCCAGAAAAGCAGCCAGCAGGGGTATAGACCCAAGGCCAGTATTGGGAAGAGGAGGGCGCCATAGGTGTGGTGTTCCAGCACGCCCTGGGCCAGTGCTGTCAGGAAGAGCTGCCAACCTTCCGCCAGGGACAGTGGTACTTCCTGCAGCTCCCGCCACAGGAACAGACTACCAAGGAGTGTGACTGCTGGGCTTGTTATCACCAACAGGGCTGCATAGAGTGGCCTGGGCGGGAGGGCAACATTCAAGTATGTACCGCGGTGAACGCCAGAGAGTGAGCGAATGAGGGTTAGCTGTGGCGAGGGGAAAAGGTACCGGCAGAGAAAAGGCCGAGCAGCCATACATACCGGGGTCCGTGGGGCTTGGTGAGTGCAGCAGCAGGTATCATGGTGGCGGCCAGCAGGAAGCCCAGGGAGAAATTAGTGAGGGCAATGCAACCCAGCTGCAGTGCCAGGTAGATGAGGGCCACCAGCTTCAACGCCATCCAGCCTCTGTCTGGGACCTGTGAGCTGACCACTCTACAAGGTAAGAAGTCCAAGGGTAGCCCAGAAGCCGTCTAAGTATGCCGGGGGCCACCTGTCCAGCCCAGCTGCTCACCGGTGGGTGTTGTGCGGAAGGGCTAGGCCAGCCGCATAAATCGCTAGCAGTGTCAACACGACAGCTTCAGCTTCAGCCACGGGAAAGTGCTGAGCGGCTACACGCTGGCCCAGCACCGGCAACACATAGAGGGCCAGGCCCATGGCTTGAGAGATCAGCAGGGGTGCCATAAGTGAGGCCACGCCCACACCCTGCAGAGAGCACACGGCAACTTAGCCGAAAGCATCCGGGAAGCCCCTAAAGACTCACAGGACCCCCTCCCGCAGCTGAGGTCACGTGGTGACAAAGCACTGCTGGGGACTCTAGAAACCCTCTCTAACAGCAATGGCGTGTAATATCACCTGTGTTGCCAAGGGTGGAGACCCAGGGCCAGGAGCCTTCCCCGCGTCCTCAGGGCTCACTCCAGCCTCGTGTAACTGCATCCACAGCTCCAGGGCATGGACCAAGTCAAGGACCCCAACAAGACCTTGGACGGAATTCGCTAGATGGGAGATGGCGGGCTCACTTCCCCACCCCCACAGCAGGATGAAGGGCTATGCCCAGCTCATAGTTAAAGGCATTCGAGGCACAGGTGAGTAGTGAGAACAGGGGTGGAGGATATCTTAAGTCCAAGGACCAGGAGCAAGAAGCCCATGGCAGGCATGTAGAGTCCGATGGAGACAAAGCGCGAGAGGGCGGGCAGCAGGTAGAAGAAGAAGGACTGGTGCAGGCGCTCCAGGAGGTGGTTGAGCTTGCGGAACATGCCCTCCAGAGCCCTGTCAGGAGCAGTCAGGTCAGGCCCGCGTGCTCGCCCAGCTAGACACCGCCTTGAACGTGAAAGGGATCCAGACACTTACTTGCCCACGGCCTCCAAATCATACTTGTACTGGCGGAAGCTATTGATGCCACGCAGGGTTAGGGCTTCCACTCGATAGCGCAGGAACAGACCGTGGGGGCCGTGGGGCCGGCCGGAGGCCTGCCGCAGAACCATGAGCAGCAGTGTCTGCAGACCCTGCAACGGCCCTTCCAGTGATGTCCAGTCCTGAGGTTGCAGCTTTGGAGGCACAGAGACAGGATCAGGTTCACTCCTCATCACAGGCCCCATGCTCCCAAGCAGGCGGTCCCACCTTGCCCTGGAGTGTGCATAACAGCCCCCCTTTCTGGCAGAACGTCTGGAAGAGGTTCAGCAGATCAAGGTTGGGCAGCTGACCATTGAGTCCCTCTACAGTCACATCAAGACTGGTGACCACATCACTGCTCAGCTCCAGGGCCACAGCTGCCTGAATGGCTCCAGCCCTTCCCTGCAGGGGAGACGACTGTACGCCTGTAGGAGCAAGCAATGAGCACCAGAGGGCGCACTAGTGAGGACAGTTGACACGGAGACACACGAGCAAGGGAGGAGGAACGCCTACCTGTAACGTTAATGTCATGGTAGGCTTCAAGCCAAGCCTCAGTGCCCACGAGATCATGCTCTGTTACCAGGAAGATTATATCTTTGGCCCAGTAAATCTGCCCTGGAAGCCAACGGCGGGGTCAGCAGGGCCTGGGGCACTGGTCAAATAAACCACCCTCCCTGACCAGAGCCCTAGAGCCTCACCTCGGAAATGGGCAGCAAGTGCCAACAGCAGCCCCACAGCCTGGCTATTTGTAGAGTCTGGACCACAGGGTACAGTAAGTACCAGAGACTCGGTGCTGGCGGCACGTGGGGCCCGCAGGATGCCATACACATTGGTACCTGACACCATCTGCACAAAGTGTTGGTGGGAAAGCCTCAGCAGACCCTACCGAAGACAGGCTGACGCCTGCCTTCTTTCCTGGCACCACAATGCCCACGACCAGAGGTTTTCAGACCACCCCTCCCACTGAGTTTCTTGGTTCCAGGGTACTTCAACAAGACACCCGGTTCAGGCCACCCTTCTAAAGCGCTTTTCTCCCGGGCACACCCCTTTCCCCCCCATACATAGCGCTCATGGGTCTCATCCGGGAAGGGCAGTTTGCGGGAGAAGCTCTGCGTGTAGACCTCCAGTCCTACGGATCGCATCGACCGCTCCAGCCAGGCCACTGGCAAAGCCCTGGAGACACGAAGACAGCCTCTCGAAACAGTGCTCCATGGTGTTGGCCGCCCCTGATGTCCCCAGCCCTCTGCTAGGCACTCACCCCGACTTCCTACGGTGCGCAGCGAAGTCCCGGGCAAAGCTCCGGGCGCGGTCTCCGCCTACAAACTGCTCCTCCACCATGGTGGAGCCCATGGCGTTCTCCGACATGTAAGTGCGCTGGGTTAGGGGCGGGAAAGCCAGCGCCAAAAACCAGGCGATGCCAGCCACGTAGCTCAGCACGCTGGGAGAGAGCACAGAGGGGTCCCGGAATTAGCTCGACCTGGGACGCCCGCTCGTGGCTTCCACCACTACCCCAGGGGGTCGACGGAATGGCCCAAGCCATGAAGATGCCGAGCCACTGTATCAGGGATGGATCGGGACCAGAGTCCAGAGCCTGAGAGACGCCTGCAGAAGGGGCCAGCTGCCGGAGCCGCAGCCACGAGCGGACCCACAGCCGCTCCGGTTCCCGGGAGTCCCGCCCCCGTCCCGCCCTCACCAGAGCGGAGTGTTGAGGCGCAAGACGAAGCGGGCAAGCGCGCGCCGCCGCACCGGGTCCGACAGGAGCCCCATGGCCGGGGCTGGAGCTCCGCTCAGGCCGCCACCGCGACCTCCGAGCGCGCTCGGTTCCCGTCAGAACCGGCGCCCCGTGTAGCCTTTACTTCCGGTCCCAGGATCCGTCACGCCAATACGCATGGTAGGGGCAGAAATCACTAGGAACCAGGTTTTGCGCATGCCTAAACTGCATAGGCTGGACAGCTACAGGATGTGATCACGGCCGTGGGCGGAGCTGGAGCCTGGGGCTGTGGAGTCGCAGGGGAGAGGACCGCGGAAGGGCAGGCTCCTGGCAGAGCTGAAGACAGCACAGCCGAGTGCCAGCCAGAAGGTTCTCAGGAGTTTGAGAAGACGGTGTGTTAGGCAGGTGGGTGGAGAACTATCGACGAAAGGTTAACTCACATGCCTTCTGAACTGAGATGTGAATGATCGTGTTATGGCATAAGGGCCCCAGGTAACCTGAGTATCGGGCATTGAATCATTCCTATGGATGTCTAAAACTGTAATACAGCGGTGGGCCCAGAATCAGGGATGTCTAAAACCGTAATACAGCGGTGGGCCCAGAATCAGGGATGTCTAAAACTGTAATACAGTGGTGGGCCCAGAATCAGGGATGTCTAAAACTGTAATACAGCGGTGGGCCCAGGGTCAAGGCCAGACGCAAGGGTATACTACCACTGGCCAAACCGAGGTGAGCGGAGTACACATCGGAAAGCCATATTGCTTTTGTTCAACCACAAGGCACCTGCATAGTGGGCAAGGTGGCGGGCAGAAGGCAGTTTGTCTAAAAGGGTGCAGAGGTCAGGGTCACAGCTAAGGATAGATGGCCAAGAGGCAACGAGAGCTTGTTGTCCTTTTAGAGTTCAGGTGGCAGGAAAGGACCAAGGAGATTCCTGAGCAAAGAAGGCATCGGGCCAGCGGTTCTCAGCCTTCCTGGGGCTTAACCCTTTGATACACTTGCTCATGTGGTGACCTCCAACCATAAAATTATTTCATCGCTACTTCACAAACATAGCTTTGCTATTATGAATTTTAATGTAAATGTCTGGAATGCAGGGTTGTGACTCTCATGTTGAGAGTTGCCGCATTAGTCTGGTCTGGTCTGACATCTCTATGATAGGTAACCATAGCCAGTTGAGTTCTCCCTCAGCCTTGTGCTCAGGTCCCAGGCGGGCTTCGAGAACGTGGCATATTCCTTAGTGTGAGAGCCGAGGCACTGCTGCTCTTCCTAGCACAGGTGCTGTCTGCACGAGGGACAATGCTCCATGCTCTGCTCTGCAGGGCTCTGAGCTGCTCTGCAGGGCTGTATAATAAGGTGTGCACAGCAGGGGAACAGGCCTTTATTCTGGGTAAGGGCGGTTGGCACTCAGTCCCCCAGCAAGACAGTGGCCTCCTGCACATGCTGCCGGACCACACGATCCAGCAGAGTGTGTACATCTCGGGCTGCCTGGGCAGCAGCCTCCAGAACCTGCTCCAGGTGGTCTTCATGCAGCCTGGAATCCATCTCAAGCAGTGCGATCTGGCCTGAGGCCGGCAACAGGGCCAGGGCCAGCTGGGGCCCCCCAGCTGCTTCCTCCACGTGGCTGAGGTCCGCCAGGGCTGTGCCGTCCACAAAGCCAGCCGAGCACGCGCACACAAAGTCCCGCATGGGTATCCCCGCATCCATCACGGCCAACGTGGCTGCGTTCACACAGGCTGCATAGGTTCCACCGTCTGCCTGCAGCACCTGCAGGGGCATCGGGACGGCAGGCTCGCATCTCAACCCTCAGCGCGTCAGGCCCACCTCGTTTACCTCTGAGCCCGCCCCGGCGGCAGCGGAGGGGTTCGGGGCATCGGGACGGCAGGCTCGCATCTCAACCCTCAGCGCGTCAGGCCCACCTCGTTTACCCCTGAGCCCGCCCCGGCGGCAGCGGAGGGGTTCGAGGCTGCGGGGAGCTCACCTGCACGTAGATGTCGATCTGAGAACGTGGGTGCAGCTGTGTGAGGATGGCTGCCTCAAAGGTCTGGCGTAGTTGCAGCCCCATCTCACAAGACTTGCGGTCCCCATGAGGCCGTCGCTTGCGCTCACCGGTGCTGAAGGTTGCAGAACTATACTGACAGTTCACTAGGGCCCGGTCAGGCAAGGCCCGAGACCTGGAGCCGCGGATCTAGAGGAGACATGAACACATGAGGCAGGCCTACCTCCTGGGTTACACTCGATCCTCATGGCTCATCCTTTCTCCTCCTCTCCCTCTAGTGCCTCAGAAAGCAGCAGCTACTTTGCTTCCAATCCTAGCTGGAGGGTTTTCAGCCTAAACCACGAGTCACCTCTGGCAGGCAACTCTCTGTTCTTCCATAGCTTCATTTCCTCCCCAATCATTCCCACTGTGGCCCCTGCGCTTACAAACATCTGACCCGTGTCACCGACACACTGACAATTTACTTACCTACCGGAGGCTCCCCGTTACGTGTAAAAGAAAATCTCAGTTTCCCTGACCCTCAAAGCCTTGGGTCCTCTCGGTAACTACTGAACTTTAGTTGACCCATTGCCTCTCTATACCTAGTTACCTTTTGCTGGCCCGGACACAGCACCGAGACACAGCAATAAAGGGAGACAGTTTCATGGAGAGTCCCCGTCTTTGGGGTTTTTCTAGTCGAGAAAGAGGCGAGGCGGAAGGCTCAGCAAAACCGATGTGGTTTAGTAAGCGCAGATCGGCAAGCAAGAGCACTGCAGTGGCCTGGAAGCTTCTTCCCGCCAAGAAGTCAGACCAATGCGCTGAGAGAGTGGAGCTTCGCCAGGCCGGCTGCGGCACCTCCAGAGACTACGGGGGCCCACTGCGGAGAGGAGCCCGCTCCCGGCCCCTTACTCGCCTCGTGAGGCCCGTAGACCACCGCCAACGCCTTGGTGTTGCCCTGCTCGATGTACGCCGAGCCGTCGGCCTGCGCAAACACGCCCATACGCGCTTGGATCTTGCGCAGCTCGCCGGCGCGCCGACCGTCTATCCGGTAACCCTGGTCGGACAGGAGCTCCAGTCCCGCCATGTCGTGCGAACCTCGCTCCGCTTCTGAGAGCACAGCACTCTAGGACCCCGGCCTCCACCACCGACGGCTTCCGGCGGTCCGTTCCTTTTTCGGTCTCGGTAAACTGCAGCTTCCGGAGAACTAGTCCCTTTCCGGTCCGATGGAACTACAGCTCCCGGCAATCTCGGCTTTCTACACGCACGGTTCTGGCCGGGGACGGACGACCCGAGCAGAGCTTTCTGGCCGCTTCTCCGGGGTAAAGGAGGAAAACCCCGACGCCTTCGGCTTGTTGGAGGCTCTCTTCCCAGCGGAGACATTTTTTGGTCTTTCTTACTTTTTAATTGCGTATCTTCATTTTTATCGTATGAGTGTTTTACTTGCGTTTATGTCTGCTCTCACGTCAGTGCCTCGTCTTGCGGAGGTCAGAAGGGGGCGTCAGATCCTCTGGGACAGGAGTTGCAGGCTCTGTGAACCGCTGTGTGAGTGTTGGCGATCGAACCTGGGTCCTGAACAGTTTTTGGTCTTTTCTCTCGTGTAGTTTTTACACTGGTCAGTTTAACCAAGCACGGTTCTGGGGGGGGGGGTTGTTTGTTTTGGTTTTTGGTTTTTCGAGACAGGGTTTCTCTGTGTAGCTCTGCCTGTCCTGGAACTCACTCTCTACACCAGGATGGCCTCAAACTCAGATCCACCTGTCTCTGCCTCCCGAGTGCGTGCGCCACCGCCGCCCGGGCAAGCATGAGTTTTTTTTGTTTTTTTGTTTTTTTGTTTTTTTGTTACAGGTACACGTGATTATTTTCTTTGTGGAGCAGTTTTTAGTTTCTTTTGTGTTTGTTTGTTTCATTGGCTTGATTAAATCCATTACTTTCCCTCACCGTGACTGCAAATACAAAACGCCCGTAGTACAGCCTGCATGGCTGTATAGCAGCTTTTGGAGTTCTAGTTATTTATTTTTGGTTTTTAGAGATAGGGTTTCCCTGTATTGTTTTGGAGGCTGCCCTGGAACTTGCTCTGTAGACCAGGCTGGCCTCGAACTCAGAGAGATCCATCCTCCTGCCTCTGCCTCTCGAGTGCTGGGATTAAAGGCGTGCGAGATCAATGGCCTGCAGAGTTCTAATTATTTTTTAAGATAGGACCCTTTAGTAGTCACCTTTTCTAGAGTGTTTTCACTCAGAAAATATGAAATCCAATAGTCCTGAGGTTTCTTTGTTGTTGCTTTTTGGAATATGGATGTGTATCTCAGGTTGTTGTTGTGGTTGTTCTTTTGAGTCTTTATGTATTTCAGGTTGGCCTTGAACTGGCAGTCTTCCTTCCAGAGCCTTCCTAGTGCTGTGATTGTAGTTGGGGCCACATCTGGCTTGGAGTTACTTTTTGTTTTGTTTTATTTTTCGAGACAAAGTTTCTTTGTGGCTTTGGAGGCTGTCCTGGAACTAGCTTTTGTAGACCAGACTGGTCTCCAACTCACAGAGATCCGCCTGCCTCTGCCTCCCGAGTGCTGGGATTAAAGGAGTATGCCACCACCGCCTGGCTGGAGTTATGTTTTTGTTGTCTGCTTCATACCCATGGGGTAGATATAGCAGGTTGTATTCCCACCATGTCCTCTTAAACTGCCACATGTGACCAGGGACTTATAATTAAGGGACACTGTCCCTAGCGGAGGGCTCCTGAGTCTGGATTGTAAGTGTGTCTTCTTTTCTCACCCAGAGTAAATAATAATGTTGTGGTGGTTGTTTGTGGTGGGTGGCTGCGTGCGTGTGTGTGTGTGTGTGTGTGTGTGTGTGTGTGTGTGTGTGTGTTTTAAGATAAGGTCTTGCGCTGGGCGTTGGTGGCGCACGCCTTTAATCCCAGCACTCGGGAGGCAGAGGCAGGCGGATCTCTGTGAGTTCGAGGCCAGCCTGGTCTACAGAGCGAGTTCCAGGACAGCCTCCAAAGCCACAGAGAAACCCTGTCTTGAAAAACCAAAAAAAAAAAAAAAAAAAAAAAAAAGATAAGGTCTTGCTATAGCCCCAGCTGGCTTAGAACCAAGAGATCCTGCTGCCTCTGCATGCTTAGTGCTCTACCACACCTGACAATTAAAAAAATCAGCTATTTGTGTTCATGCTTGCGGAGATCAGAACACAACTTTGTGGGATCAGTTTTTCTCTTCTCACCTTTATATGGGTTCTGAAGGTTGAATTTAAGTTGTCATACTTTGTGGCAAGTGTCTATCCAATGGCCTATCCCGATGGTCCCTGATATTGTTGATGTTATAGATAAAATACAGATGTACAGAAAGGAAACTGGGATGAAATTACCCTTCAAATGGACTGTATTAGGATAATTATGGCATCATTGTCACAGACTGCGGTGACGAGGGCCTGAATGGGGAGAATAAACATTCAAAGTGTTTGTTCTAGAGAGATGGGTGTGATGTGTAGCATAACAGGGGCCCTGAAAGGAAAGAGCATTCAGCTCTGAAGGATTAGGAGAGTTAGAACATCACACCAGCCAGGTGTCATGGCACACGCCTTTCATCCCAGCACGTGGGAGGCAGAGGCAGGTGGATCTCTGAGTCCAAGGCCAGCCTGGTCTACAGAGCGAGTTCCAGGACAGGCTCCAAAGCTAAACAGAGAAACCCTGTCTCGAAAAGCAAGCAAGCAAGCAAACAAACAAAACACCACAAAAAACAAAAACATTCCTGAGTATAACCACCTGTGGTAAGAACCAGCAGTACACTAGAATCCAACAGGGACAGCAGGTGCTGGGGCCGCCCTGGGGTGCTGAATAAGGGCTGTTGAGGGTCAAGGTCTGAAGATGGCTCACCCAAGCTGCATCAACAGAGGCTGACTCCTATTATCTGGTGCTCAGCTCTCATGAAAGCACAGCCGCTGTGCTGGGGTTGTTAGGGTCCCCGTAGTAGACTGTTCCTCCACCGCAACGCAGTATATCCAGCCTGTCTGCTTCCTTGTAGGGAAATGTTGACAACCCTTCACTGAGGGGTAGGGTCCATGTCCCCCACACTGGTCGTGTTGAAAGACCCCAGGCGGGGGACTTTCACGGGAGGGAGACCCGAACCCAAGGAACACCGAGACCACGAGCTTGGATGCAACAGCAAGAGGCTTTATTGATAATACACGGGTACCCGGGGCATCTCAGTCTCGGGAACTGAGAGCCCCGAGCTGGGGACTCAGGGGTTCTTTTATAGCAAAAAGCGCAGTACAGAAGCGAGAAGCCTAGTTACAGGACCCTGATTGGGCAATTTAAATGAGGCTGGGGCTCAGAACGAGGGCAATTGAGGTTTTGCTTGGAACTCAAGTCTCGGCCTTGGCCCTATCTGAGGAACAGTAGGTCTCTGTGCTTGCCCAATCTTGCTGGGCTGGCCATCTGGTCGCAGCAGATACCCAGCAGCCTGTATCCTTGGGCAGAGCTCCCTTCTGATAGCAATGACTATTCAGCTGTGGGGGAAACAGAATTTTTCATAAGCCTCAGCTGCCTGCCTGTGTAGACTGGGCCGGGGTCTTTCATTCCCCCATTGCTCTTGTAACTGAATGGAATCTTTCATTCAAGGGTTTCTGCTATCTCGAAATCCCTTTGTTTTAGCTGCTGGTACTGTTGGGTTAAGACCAGGGATTGTAACCTTTCTTTTATGAACTGGGTCAGTCTGTTTAAGATGTATTGGCCCAAACATCAGAACCAAAAGTATAATGATCAGGGGTCCCAATCTTCCCCCACCAGATCACATAGATCAAAATATAGGGTGGGGAAGGTGTCTGTCAGAGCCCCAAGTTGGGAACTCAGGTTTGCAGTATATCCCGTCCCCAGATTGGTTATCACCCAAGTAATATTGAATACTCGGTGAGGACTTCCCTCAATAAGGGGAAAGGTAAGCATGAAGCATAAGAAGGCAATCAAACAACTCGGGAGAGTCTTATCTTTAGAAGATTTTGAGTGCGTTGGGCCTTTCATCCTGAGTCCGGTTCCTCAGGGAAGGCAGCTTTTACGTGTGAGGCATGTATCCAAGCAGCAATCCCGTCCACCTTGAGAGCAGGAGGGGTGGTCAACAGGACCGTGTATGGTCCCTTCCAGCGGGGTTCAAGGTTCTTAGCCTGGTGGCACCGGACCCAAACGCTGTCTCCCACGTGATAGGAGTGGGGGACAATAGAGCGTCTCCTCTGGTCTCGGTAGGCTTGGGCCAGGGGCTTCCAGACTTCCTGCTGGACCAGCTGGAGTGCCTGCAGGTGAGCTTGAAGAGAGGAGGAATTGGCATAGTCAGAAATATCTTGGTCAAAGAACTGAACAAAGGGAATAGTGGTTCCATGTAAAATCTCAAAAGGGGTGAGGCCATGGGGGCCCGGTGTATTCCGGACACGATAGAGGGCAAGGGGGAGCAAGAGGACCCAGTCTTTAGTGCCAGCTGCAAGCGATAATTTAGTTAGAGTCTCCTCAATGGTTCTATTCATTTGCTCTACCTGTCCTGAGCTTTGGGGTCAGTAAGCACAATGCAATTTCCAATTAATCCCCAACAAGGTGGCCACAGACTGACTTACCTGAGAAACAAAGGCAGGCCCGTTGTCTGTCCCCAATACCTGTGGCATTCCGTAACGGGGGAAGATTTCTTCAAGAAGTTTCTTGGTGACCACCTTTGTCGTCTCGTGCTTGGTGGGGTAGGCTTCAGTCCATCCCGAGAAGGTGTCAACAAAAACCAGGAGGTCTGTGAAATCTATTTCCCAGTGCACCCCAGGCCGGTACCCCCGAGCTCGGGTCCCCATGGGTAGCTTTAGCCTGGTTGCATTGACGCGGGCGCAGGCGTCACATCGCTCAGTCACTTGTTTTAGTGTTTATTTCATTTCCAACAGGTGGCGGGTATTTTCTTCCCGGGCTAATAGGTCTTGCGTTTTCCTGGAGCTCAAATGAGTGAGTTTGTGTAGGCTGCTAATCAGACTACAGCTGCTTGAAGGAGGTGACTGCTGTTTCCCATGGCCAGGGCAGCCTCCCGGGCGGCCCGGTCTGCCCTCCGGTTTCCCTGGGCGACTGGGTTGTCGCCTCTCTGATGCCCTGGGCAATGTATGATGTCGTGACAAAGGCATAACGGCTGTCTATGTAGACAGTAAGTTTCTTACCTTCCGCCAGCTTCAGAGCCTGTTTTAACAGAGGTGGGACCCAGTCACAGAAGAAACCAGAGGCTACTGGCACTCCCGCACCGGCTTTCCGCTCAGCTCCTGGCCTCCAGCCGTGCGGCTCCCGCCGCTCCTTCCTCCTCGTCGGCTCGCTTCTGCCCCGCCCCCGCTCCATCCCCCACAGTGCGCACTCGAGCGTTTCCGAGCCGTGGCTGTTCCCGCAGTCTTGGCTCCCTCCCCTTGATGTACAAAGCTGCTTTCGTCCGTGAACCAGACGTAGTCGGGGTTGGGAAGGGGTTGATCCGTGAGGTCAGCTCTCGTCCCATGGACCTCAGCCAGGACCTGCAAGCAGTCATGAGTCTCTGCTTCCCCGGGAAGGGGAAGTAGCGAGGCGGGGTTTAGGGTCACTGGAGCCCTGAAGTGAATTCGGTCCTTGTCCAGCAACAAAGTCTGGTAATGAGCCATCCTGGCATTGGTGAGCCAGCGGCCCGGTGGCTGCCTGATGACCGCCTCCATAGCATGGGGGGCATAAATAGTCAAAGGCTGCCCCAAAGTCAATTTGTGAGAGTCCTTTATGAGAACTGTGGTGGCGGCGATCATGTGGAGACATGGGGGCCATCCTGACGCTACGGGGTCTAATCTCTTAGATAGGTAGGCGACCGGTCGTCTCCAGGGCCCAAGTTTTTGAGTTAGGACCCCCTTCGCATAACCCTCTTGCTCAGCCACGAATAAGTCAAAGGGTTTAGTCAGATCAGGTAACCCCAGAGCTGGGGAGCAGAGCAGAGCCTTCTGTGTATGTCTTGGGAAGTTCATCCTTGGGACCCAACCATCCTCTCTTATTATAGATTCTCGGTTCACTTTTTCTTTAAAGATTTATCTATTATGTGTACAACATTCTGCCTGCATGTATCCCTGCAGGCCAGAAGAGGGCACCAGATCTCATGACAGATGGCTGTGAGCCACCATGTGGTGGCTGGGAACTGAACTCAGGACCTCTGGAAGAGCAGCCAGTGCTCTTAACCTTTGAGCCACCTCTCCAGCCCTCGGTTCAGTGCTTTTTAATATTATATTATATATGCCCAGCTCACTGTTTTTTAAGTTTGGATGGTGGCGTGTGTTTACGCACTAAGCAGGGGCTGTGTGATGGGGGCTGCAGGTAAAAAGGGTGAAGTCTTTGCTAATGATCATGATCACTGTGAAACAGATACCACGAGAGGTGCGGGTGTGTGGGGGAGGGGGTCACTCTCTCTCCCTTCCTGTGGACACAGCATCCTCTCTCCTGGACTGGACTGACAGAGTATGGGAATGCAAGACTAACAAGAATGTTAGGTCAGAGACCGCTCCCTGCTCTAGTTCCCAGAAATCAGGCCATGCCCCCTGCAGTCTCTCTAGGGACAGAGTTGATAAAAAGCTGCTATGACCCTGCAGCTCTCAGAGCTCTTTTCCCTCCCCTTCCAGAAAGAAGACAACTTGTAATTACTGGTAAACTTTATTTTTTTTTATTTATCTGGGGAGAAGCAGTGTATGTGCCTGCCACAGTGTAGGCATGGAGGCCATCAGAGTGCTGGGATTAAAGGCAGGTGCCACCACTGGCCAGCACCTCAGGAAATGTGAAGGCCCTCTAACCTACTGTGTGGTGCCAGCCTCAGCAACTTCAAAAGCCAGAAGGATGCTTTGGTCCAAGTAGTCCAAAGGAGGTTGATGGCTGCTTGCTGCTTACAGCTCCATAGAGTCCTCACCATGTCTCCTAGTAAAGATGTCGTTCCACCCTTAGGAACAAGGACCTCAACCTGGCATCACCAAGTTCAGGCTCTGAGCCCCGCCCCATTCCTCTGATCCCACACTCTAGTTTCAGAACATACACATGGCTAGATCTGGGATTCAGGGACCTTATCAGTCTTGTTGCTGCTGCTATAGTCTAATGCCTGACAAAAAGCAGATTTGGGAGGAAACTTTGACTCAGTTTGAGAGGATGATGCTCACCATGGTAGGAAGGCATAGTGGGGAGTTCATGGGGCAGGAGCACAGAGCTTGAACTTTTTACATTTTGGTGGTGGAAAAGCAGAGAAACAAAACTGTCAGTGTGCACCTGGCTTATCCCCTCTTCAGTGTGGGGCCGCAGCCCACGGGAAGGTGAACTCATTCCAGAGTGAATCTTCCCTCTTCAGAATCCTTTCTGGAAGTGCTTCTCAGAGACACTCCTGAAAGTGTGCCTTGCGGGTGACTTTGTTTAAAAAGGATTGTTGTTTCCCCCCACCCCCGCCCTGTTTGTGTGTGTGTATACATGCCCACACAGGCCAAAGGCCAGAAGGTGGTATTGGATCCCCTGGAGTTGGAGTCACCAGCAGTTGTGACCACCAAACATGGGTGCTGGGAACTGAACTCTGGTCTTCTGCAAGAGCAGCAAGTACTTTTAACTATCTCTCTAACCCCAATCTAGGTTTTTAATCCAACCAAGTTGACAACCAAAATTAACCATCATGGGGCCTACCACTTGTACAAATCTGAGGGCTGTGTTAGGGATGCAGTTTGCTGGGAGGCCTCAGAACTCAGGGTATAATTGTACTCCTGGCTGAGAGGACTTAGATTGAAATCACAGCCAGCCAAGGGAAAAAGCTCATGAGGTGAAGTCTACAAGAAGTCAGGTAGGGCTTCCAGGGTCCTCTCAATTCTCATGCTCACATGCATGCCCCCAACCACAAGTTGGGACAAGTGTTGAGATGCTTTTCTGCCAGGGAGGCCCACGGAGACTGCGTTCTGGGGTTTTAGTGCACTTGTGCATAGGCACGCTCTGCTGGGCAGACACCCAAATCCCCAACTCCCAGAGAGAAAGCTGCTGTTCAGCATGAGCTGTATTTGTTTGAACAGTTGAGTCACAGTCAGACACTCTTACAGGAAGTGGTGGGCATCTCACCAGAAATACATGCTCAGACACCAGCTTCTTTGTGTTCTGAAGAGCATTCTCAGGCCTGCTCTGTGGACTCTTTTTACCAGGCCCTCTAAGAATAGGGAAAGTCGTAGATCCAGAATTAAGCAAGTAAGAGAAAGTAATCCAATATGCAGTAGAAATGTAAAGTTGACAAATGCCATATTGTGAAATAAAACAAAATATGTTATCTAACTGCCTAATGTGATTAACTGTACCACATCCCCTACCCTTTTTAGATGTATGTTCTGACAGTCTCTGAAGACAATACTTTTATGATCTGACCTGCTACCTACAGAAAGTAACTCAATTTTCCTTCTAAAACATTTGCTCGTCGCCAGGCATTGGTGTCTCACGCCTTATTCCCAGCACTCAGGAAGCAGAGGCAGGTGGATCTTTGTGAGTTCTAGATCAGCCTGATCTACAAAGCAAGTTCCAGGAAAGGCTCCAAAGCTACAAAGAAACCCTGTCTCGAAAAATGAAAAAACAAACAAACACCATTTGATCGTCATCTGTTATAGAGACAGGGTCTCATGTAGCCCATGGTGACCTCAAACTTGCTCTATAGCTGAGGTGACCTTAATAATCCTTTTTTTCTTTTTGATATAGTTTTAAACATTTATACAAGGAATTATGATCATGCATCCCCACTATCCCTTAACTTCCTACACTCTTGCTAATGCCGTTCTCCCCAGCCTGGGACTGCGCCCCTACAGAGACCCCCTACTGGGATTAGCTCACCTGCCCCTTCATTCACCTTATGTAATAGGTGCCCTGAGTTTCTGGGCGGCTGGTTCACCACCATCAGAGTGCACGTCCTGCCCATTCCCAGCTTTTCTACATGTATACCTGTGGTCTCTTCATTTCCTGTCACATTGCTCAGGTCAACCCAAAAGCTATGCAGGTTGTGACAATACAAACACCAAATGATTGCTTTAAAATACAAATTTCCTTTAATGAATTTATTAATATTGCAAGAGCAGCAAATGCTCTTAGCCCTGAGCCAGCTCCGTACCATGGGCATCTCAAAATTTTGGAGCTAGGTACAATGGCACACACCTGTAATCTCAGTGCTTGTAATCAGAATTTCAAGGTATTGCCCCTCAGTAGGGGAGCCATCTCAGGCTGCAGGCATCCAGGAGGAAGAAACTGTGGTTTATACTTTCTGCATATACTGTCATCAGTGTCTGCATATGAACCAGGGGAAGACCTTGCCATTCCCAGGAGTCTGAAGCATTGGGGGTCCTTGACATTTTTGTGCTATGTCAACAAACACATTCACTCTGACTTCATCCATTCTGCATAACATAATTTTACAATTTACGATTTTAAAAAGAATTAATATTGCTGAGTGGTGGTGGCACGTGCCTTAATCCCAGCACTTGGGAAGCAGAGGAAGGTAAATCTCTAGGCCAGCCTGATCTACAGAGTGAATTCCAGGACACCAAGAGCTGTTTGTTACAGAGAAACCCTGTCTCAAAAAATGAAAATATAATTACTATTATTAGTAGTGTATTTTGTTTGTTTTTGAGACAGGGTTTCTCTGTGTAACAGTTTTGGCTGTCCTGGAACTCGTATAGACCAGGCTGACATAAAGAACTCAGTCAGAGATCTGCCTGCCCCTGCTTCCCGAGTGCTGGCTTTAAAGGTGTGCACCACCACCACTGCTTGGCTTATTGTTAATTTTTTGAGACAGGGTATTTTTTAGTTTTTTGGGCTTTTTTTGTTTGTTTTCGATACAGGGCTGGAACTCATTCTGTAGACCAGGATGGCTTCGAACTCACAGAGATCCACGTGCCTCTGCCTCCATAGCGCTGGGATTAAAGGCATGTGCCACCAATGCCCAGCTTATTACTAATCTTTATTTTATGTGCATTTGTGTTTTGCCTGGATTTATATCTTTGTGAAGGTGTCAGATCTCAGAGTTACAGATAGTTGTGTGGTGGTAATTGAACCTGTGTCCTTTGGAAGAGCAGTCAGCATTCTTAACCTCTGCACCATCTCTTCAGCCTAAAATAGGGTCTTATCATATAGTCCCAGATAGTCTAGAATTCACTGTGTAGAGCAGGCTGGCTTCAAACTGAGAGATCTGTCTCTCCAGTGCTGGCATTAAAGACATGTACCACCATACCAGCCTATTGTTACTCTTTGTTAATTATGTGTGCATGTGTGAGTGCAAGTTCCAATGGAGTCCAGCAGAGGGAGTCAGATCCCCTGGAGATGGAGTTACTGATGGTTGTGAGCCACCATGTGGGTGCTGGGAACCAGCCTTGGGTCCTTTGCTAGAGCAGCAGTGTGTGCTCTTAACCCCTGAGTGGTCTTCCTAGCTCCGCTTTTACCTTTATTAAGAGGAAAGCACATTTGCATGTTAGCGAGATGGGTGTGCTTTCTTCTTCCAGCATATTGGCTCTGTGACATACAGGGCTGGAACTTCAGTGGTTTTCAGGGTTGATTTATATTTTGATACTATAATTATCAATCCTGAGAATGCCACTTTTGATAAATATAGAATAAAAATAACAGAACTATTTCAAGAATTACTGGGAATTGTGTCCTAATCCCAAGCCAAATTCATTTAACATTTTTTAAAAAATGAAACTCAAGCCATCAACTCAGTTTAAAATGAAGTATTCTGGGCTGCTGAGTGAGATTGCTTAGCAGGTTACGTACGGTGCCTTACAGAAAGTCTGACAACCCAGGTTCAATCCCTTCCCAAGAGCAATGGGAGAAGGAGAGAGCAATCTCCTGCAGTGTGTCCTGTGAGCTCCACACTCCTCACATAGATCAATGGCGGCCGGCTAGATGGCTCAGTGCTGAAGGCACTTGCTGCCAACGCGGATGATCTGAGTTCCAGCCAAGTGACAGAAGGAGGAAACAGACTCCTGGAAGTTGCCCTTTGACCTGCACATGTGTGCTGCACCATGGCATGTGAATGTATGCACACCCACATGCATACACACCAAAGCTACAAAAGAACAGAAGCCTTTCTGGGTTGACGTCTTAGTTAGGGTTTCTATTGCTGGGGCAAAACACCGTGACCAAAAAGCCAGCTGGGGAGGAAAAGCGTTCATTAGGTTTGCACTAATTATTTATTGCTGTCCATCCCTGAAGGAAGACAGGACAGGAACTAAAACAGGGCAGGATCCCAGAGGCAGGGCCTGATGCAGAGGCCATGAAGGGGAGATGTCTACTGGCTTGTTTCCCCAGGCTTGTTTCCCGCAAATGGGCATGGCCCTCCCCCATGACTACTAAATGAGACAATGCCTCACAGCTGGATCTCAAGAAGGCAGTTCCTCAGCTGACCCTCCTTCCTCTGACAACTCTAGCTTGTGTCAAGTTGACTCACATAACCACCCAGAAAAGTTGAGGTAATGGTTTAGGTGCAAAGTACTTGTAAGGTTAGATCCCAAGAAACCCACCTAAGTGCTGGGTAGATGTGGCAATCTGCCTGCAATTCTACCTAGAAGGAGACAAGGGACTCCACAGGGCAGGCTAGCAAGACTAGCTGTATTGCTGGCCTCTGGGTTTGATTGAGAGCCCTCGTGAGACCCTGCTTCAGAAAATAGAGTGGAAGAGCAATCAGGGATGGTTCGTTTATGACATCAACCTATGGTCTCCACATGTATGCACAGACATGTACACCCATACGTACACATACATACACAAATATGCCACATGAATAATGGGAAAATAAAAAATCAAATATTCTAACACAATCCAAGCCAAAAATAGATTAATTTGTGCTTCCATACTGAGGGATGAGAGCAAAATACTAAATTTTATTCTGATTTTTGAGACAGAGTTTCTCTGTGTAGCTTTGGAGCCTGTTCTGGAACTCGCTCTGTAGACCAGGCTGGTATGGAACTCACAGAGATCCGCCTGCCTCTGTCTCCCAAGTGCTGGGATTAAAGGTGCTCACCACCACTGCCCCGCTAAAATTCTTATTTTCTGTAATCAAGTATTATATTCCTATAACTAAAGTTATAAAAACTAAGACTTTACAGGATGTTTCCTAGTCACAATAAAACACTGCAATTCATAACATACTCAAATCTAAGCTGATGCATCTCAGTCAGCTTGTTGACAAGGCCTGGGACGTGTGTACAATGTGTGCACGGTGGGTGGCGTTTAGGTAAGTTGTGTCCAGGTAGCAGTCTTACAGGTAAAACATTCTGTAAGATTTTAGCACTTGGTTAAAGTTGAAGAAACCTGGTAAGGATTTCTTTCTCTCCTTGTACATAGCAGCCAGGTGGTCTAAGGGCGCTCTGAGTTTCCTTGTCTGTGACTCACTCTCCATTCTCCTTGAATTCCAGCTCCATGTTATAGCATGTAGCAGAAGGCAGCTGTGTTCCTAGAGACTGTTTCCACAGCAGAACAGAGTAACCGTTTACTGGGAAGTGACTGATCTCGCTGAACCCAAACTAAGTACACCCCAATATCACCTCAGGAAGCTGGATCCCATGGTCTGCAGATGGTTCCTGGCAGAAGGGTCAGAAGTTCAAGGTCATCAGTGGCTACTTAAGTGAATTCACATCCAGCCTGGACATTTGAAACCTTGTCTCAAAAGTTCTCTTTTCCACACAGGGTCTCACTGTATAGCTCTAACTCCATAAGCAGACTAAGGCTGGTCTCTACCTCACAGAGATCTGCCCGCCTCTGCCTTCTTGCAGGGGTTGGGAGTAAAGGCGTGTGAGTGTGAAGTCATGCCCAGCCAAGAACTGGCTTTGTAGGCTGGGCTAGCTTTGACCTTAGAGGTCTACTTACATCTGCCTCTCAAGTGCTGGGACTAAAGGCATGTGCTACCAATTCAAGCAATATGATCAGGGCCACATGAACCCTTTCCCAGGACCCCAACCTGAAAAGAGCTGGTCCCGTAACTTCACCGTCAGAACCAGCTCCCTTGGGCGGCACAGATGCACCCCAGCGGACAGTGTCCCACGTACATCCAGCAGGTTGTGCTACCATTCCATAGACTTCCTGTTGAGGAGTTTGAGACAACCGGTGACTCCTGGTCATGGGCTCATTGTAGACACCACAGGCTGTAAGGTAGGTTGTCCGTGTAAAGTGCTGTTCCATGGGTGGAAAGGTACTTGTGGACCTGGAATCGAGGTGTTAGAACAGGGAATACAAAAAGACAAGATCGTGTTCAGAGCAGGTGACATAGTCTAAGAGTCAGAGTTCCTTGGTCTGTGCTGTAGAGGTTGGGCAGTGGCTGTCCCGCCAGATGTTACAGTTCGGGACAGCCTTCTGAAGCCCATGCATTGATGGCAAAGCTTGATCCCCAGCTTGACCCTGCTGGGAGGTGGAGGAACCTTTCAGGGGCGGGGCCTGGTGAAAACAGATTGTTGAGGAGATCCTGCCTTTCCTGTCTCACATCTTCTGTACCAGGCTTTCTTTTGAGCCACCAACCAGCTCCCAAATCATAACACACTTAGTATTAGTTACGAATGCTCAGCCTTATCTTACACTCACAGGGTTGCTCTGTGAATGAAATGGTTCTGGCTATCCTTGAACTCACAGAGATCCACCTGATTCTGCCTCCCAAGTGCTGGGACTAAAGGCGTGAGCTACCACTGCCCAGCTTCTTATGCTTATTTCTAACTAGGTCTTTTAATTTAATTTACTTTAACCTGTTTCTCTTCATCTACGCTTTCCCTCGGGGCATTTCTCCTTTCTTTCATTCTGTGTCCTTCTCCGTGGCTGCCTGGCTGGCTGGCCCTGGGCATCTCCCTCTGTTTCTCCCTCGTTCTCTTCTCGCCATTCTGTTTCTCTCTCTTCTCTCTTCTCCTGAGCCTAGGTTCCTCCTCCTATTTATTCTCTCTGCCCACCAGGCCCACCTGTCCCTCTACTCCCTAGCTATTGGCTATTCAGCTTTTTATTAGACCAATCAATTGCCCTAGGCAGGCAAGGTGAAACAGTAACACATTTTTACATAGTTAAAAAATGCAGCATAAGTCCAGTGGTGGTGGCCCATGCCTTTAATCCCAGCACCTGGGAGGCAGGCGGATTTCTGTGAGTTCGAGACCAGCATGGTCTACAGAGCGAGTTCCAGGACAGCCTCCAGACAATACAGAGAAACCCTGTCTCGAAAAACCAAAAAAAAAAAAAAATTTGATTCTCCGGGTGGAGAGATGGCTCAGAGGTTAAGAGCACTGGCTCCTCTTCCAGAGGACCTGAGGTCAGTTCCCAGCAACCACCCGGTGGCTCACAGCCATCCGCAGTGAGGTCTGGTGCCCTCTTCTGGCGTGCATGTGTACATGCAGGCAGGACATAATACATAATAAATCTTTTTAAAAAGTTGATTATCTGAGGAACTCCCTCACAGAGACAGAGAGCTGACACACTAGTGCAGGATCACCATTCTCGCCTCCACGTCACGCTGTTCAGAGGCTCTGTGTGAGCAATGCTTTGGCCCTTTGCTGAGTCCAGACTCTGGGCCCCTCAGGAGGCAGTTACTACTGCTTTTTTCTGCCACAGGAGTCCAGTTATACTGATTCTTTGCATGAACCATCTCTTGTCGAAAACAAGGGGAATTTTAGGTACCCTGCAGCAACTTTGCATAATGGTTGGCCAGGTTCTTGGGCTTGTCCAGTGTTTAGTTCTGTGAGGTCCACTTCCTTCACTGTGCATGGCTTCTGATGTCCCTGCTTGGTGTCCCCCCAGTAGGAAACTAGAAATCCCACCTGGGACAGCACGTTGGTGCTCACCCACTGATGGTCAAAGGTTGTGCTTAAGCTCCTAGGTAAAGAAGGCTCCCATGTTTTGCCAGGGATCTGTGTGGCTAGGGTTGTTCCAGTCTGCCCTACGTGTAGGCAGTGTAGATAGTGTCAGGGACCAAGTCGCAGCCCCAAAGTCAGCTAGCTCTGGACTCCCACTTAATTACTTTGCAGATCTTGAGGTGAGGCAATGACCCTTAATTATGGGGGAGGGGGATAGAAAGCACCCTTAAAAAAGGGACAGGGGAGTAATTTGACCCCGGAAAAGAAGCTTTAAAATGGACAGAATGTAATGTATAGAAATGAATCCGCACATAACTGTGTAAAAGACAAACATTACGGGGGTGGCCTGGTGAAGGTGGCTGTGCACACCTTTAATCTCAGCACTCGGGAGCCAGAGGCAGGTGGATCTGTGGATCTGAGGCCAGACTGGTCTACAGTGTGAGTTCTAGAATAGCCGAGGTTACACAGAGAAACCCTGTCTTGAAAAACAAATTAAATAACACACTGAGTGTACTTAGTGCTGCCCATGTGTTTATGGTGTAAGGTCACCCACTGAACCACGGACAACCTACTGGTGGCCACATCTCCAGAGACTCAACTCTTCCTCCCACAGCAGTCATCAGTGTGAGTGGTTCCTCAGCTGGGGTGGAGCCCCTACCCACGCTGGAACCAGAGCAAAGGCCACACCGTGGGGAGAAGACACTGTGTTACCTTAAGTCTCCCCTAACTCTAGCTCCTGTATTCTTAAAGTGTGCTGTGAGCTTTGGTGTCATGCTGGGACAGGGATTGACAGGTGGTTTCTCATTCACGGTGGCGTACTCACAGCCACCGATTCTCAGCACTTTGGTCAGAGTTTGCTCTCTCTCTCACCATGCGGGTCCTGGGGATTGAAGTCGGGTTGTCAGACTTGGTAGTAAGCACCTTTAGTTCTTGAGCTATTTTGCTGACTCCATGTTACCAGCTTTTTGTTTTGTTTGTTTTTGTTTTTCAAGACAGGGTTTCTATGTAGTTTTGGAGCCTGTCCTGTCCTGGAACTCACTCTGTAGACCAGGCTGGCCTCAAACTCACAGAGATCTGCCTGCCTCTACCTCCAGAGTGCTGGAATTAAATGCATGCATCACCACCGCCCAGCTATATTATCAGCTTTTAAAAGGCTTTTTTTTTTTCGAGACAGGGTTTCTCTGTATTGTTTTGGAGGCTGTCCTGGAACTCACTCTGTAGACCAGGCTGGCCTCAAACTCACAGAGATCCACCTGCCTCTGCCTCCCGAGTGCTGGGATTAAAGGCGTTCGCCACCAACGCCCGGCCAAAAGGCATTTTTTGAAAAAAGATTTATTTATTTATTATGTATACAGTGTTCTGTCTGCATGTATGCCTGCATGCCAGAAGAGGGCACCAGATCTCATTACAGATGCCTAATGAGCCACCATGTGGTTGCTGGGAATTGAGCTCAGAACCTCTGGAAGAATAGTCAGTGCTCTTAACCTCTGAGCCATCTCTCCAGCCACCTAAAAGGCATTTAAAAGGCCTGTTTCAACAGGCATTCCTCTTAGTTGGATAATGGTGACACACACCTTTTAATTCCAGAATTTAATTCCAGAATTCTGGAGGCAGAAGCACGCACACAGATCTCTGTGAGTTCAAGGCCAGCCTGGGCTACACAGTGAATTCCTCGAAGCCAGGCTACATAGTGCAACAAAACAAAACCACAGGCATTTCTCTATTTCTTTCTTTCTTTTTTCCTTTTCTTTGAGACAGGATCTCCCTGTGTAGCTTTGGCTGGCCTGGAGCTCAAACCAGGATGAGCTCAAATTCAAGAGGTCGACCAACTTGCCTCAGTCTCCAAAGCACCCAGCTTTAAGGCATGCACCACTCCTGGACTTAATAGTTCTTAAATGGCTAATGTCAGGTCCATAGGAAACTCCATTTCCCCAATTCTGGTAGTTAGAGAAAAGCCAGCATTCCTCAGGAATTTGTCAAGCTGAGTCCCCTCTACCGAAAAGAGCCACTTCCTTATCACTGGCAGAAGGGACAAATGGCTATGTGTGGTGCCTGTTGGTGCCAAAGCACCTGCTGGCCTCCAGGCTCCCTGGGTACCACAAGCATCTGTTACACGCTTAGAGTCCATTTAACATCCCAGCTTGTCACCCTAGCTTGTCACACCTCCTCCCCTACCTAACTTTCCCAGCTCCCCCCCCCCCCAGTTGTTTATAGCCCTGCTGTCTTAGCTGTGTCTGTCTTCCTGTCTCCCTCCTCCTCTCCTCCTCTTTCTGCTCTCCTGAGCCCCTCCCTTCCCTCCCCCCTGCTCTGCCCTGCTCCTGCCTCTCTCATGGCTGGGTCCAGGCTGTTGGCCGTGTTCAGTCTACTATTTTCTCCTTCTGCTCTGGACTCTTCCAGATGTCTTGGGCTGTTCTCTTCCTCACATCTACAATAAAAACCTTCTCCTTGGGTGGGCAATGGTGACTTGTGTTTTTAATCCCAGGACTCAGGACGCAGAGGCAGGCAGGTCTCTTGTGAGTTTGAGGCCAGCCTGGTCTACAGAACTAGTTCCAGGACAGCCAAAGGCTACACAAAGAAAACCTGTCTCAAAAAAACAAACAAACAAACAAACAGAACGTTCCCCTTCACCGTACCATGGAGTGGTCATATAATAAGTTTGTACAGTTAATATGTATATTAATACACAGAAGTGAGTAACCCAAAATTACAACCAAGGGGACAGATGTAAAGTAAAGGCAGAGATGTCAGGCTCTTTCCTGTTTTAAGTCCCCCATTGGGAATCTGCAGGCCTAAGGGAAGAGGCCATGCTTTTTAGCAAAAAGCAAACAACAAAACAAACAAATGAAAACAAACACAGGGTTGGGGGGGCTCTGAGATTTTGTGACAAAATAAACATATTTGGTGTCTCACAGCTGTCACTAGTATTCTGATTGCTCAGGAGTGTGTACCAACTTTGTGACCTGGGTGCTTGGGGTACAGAGTGACTCTGAGATGTCTTCTGTAGAAAACTTGAGGTGTTTCTCACAGCAGTCTCAGCTTTAGGGTTGGTGGACGTAAACGTCAAGCTTACTGGTACATTCCAAGAGCTTTACCTAATCATCATTAGGATGTCAGGTCAGATGGAGATCGGTGGTACAGCTCTGTGTAAGCGGCTAAGATAGCCCAAGGGCATTTTGGCTCTCCATCCGCTGCATTCCCTCTCCCTACACTCATGATGTTCTAATGGGCCAGAAATGTCTCTTCTTCGGCTGTGGCTTCTTCAGAGAGCATGTGTGGCTATCAGCTGCTTTCAATCCCCTGGCCCTGATTTTGCTACATTTCTGACTTGTCACTTCTCTGCTGATGGCTCGTTCCTGAGGTGGTCAGTCTTCCGGCCTGAGTTTTTCCAGACTTGCCTTCCAAACAAAGCCAGAGTTCAGCGGCCTGAGTAGGGTGGGCCCTTTGTGCTCCCCTTTGTGGAGGTGGGTCTTGGGGCAGTGGGAACAAGGTTCATTGTCACAGAGCGAGGCCCCTGTTCCTACTCCATAGAAGGTGATGAGGATGGTAGGCCTCGTCAGTTCTGCTTCTTTCCCAGAGCAGAGCTTCTTCCCGTCCCCTGGGAGCACGGGAAGAGCTCCTGCAAGCTTCCATGATTCCAACCAAGGCCCAGCTCCCTCTAGATTTTTTTTTTTGTTTTTTTGAGACAGGGTTTCTCTGTATTGTTTTGGACTCTGTCCTGGAACTCGCTCTGTAGACCAGGCTGGTCTCAAACTCACAGAGATCCGCCTGCCTCTGCCTCCCGGGTGCTGGGATTAAAGGCGTGCGCCACCAATGCCCGGCTTCTCTAGATCTTACAAACGCTTTTTGCTCTCTTGTGTGGCCTTGGCCCCGCACAGTGGAAGCGTGGACACCTCCCGTTGTCTGCCCACACCCTCTAGTCCTCCAGCAGCCGTTCAGAGTCCAGCGAATGAAAACTGACTCCCCGGCTGAGGCAAGGCCAGGAAGCCCATGGGAAGGACAAGCAATGCTGACTGCCATCTGTGTCACGGAAGCCAAGCTGAGGCCACTGCCCGGCCTCCGCTGCAAAGTTGGGAGGAGTTAGTTCTGCCTGTAGTGAGGGCCCAGGGAGGTCTAGAAGTACAAAACTGGAGAAAACCCACCCACTGTTCCCCAATTGGTTTCAATGCATGGACTCTGCTATACAAAAACGAGCATGTCAGCTGGACATTTCAGGAAGACCTGTAAATCTAGCACTGGGAGGTGGAGATAGAAGATCACTTGAGCTCAGTGTTAAGTCTCAAAACCTGGGACAAATGGCTAAGGTGCCTATTCACATATCAAAGCAGGCCTGGCCACCAAGCTCTCCCAGCATCCCTCAGTCCCTACCTGTTACAGAGTATGGCTGGCATACTCTGCCCTCTACCCTGAGCTCAGTCCAGGAGTTGGGCTGTCTGGACTCCCCCAGAGGCCCTTCCCTATAGGATCCAGACATTGTGGTTACCCACCCCTTTCTGTACCTTCAGCCTCCTGGCTGCTGCACCTGGTTCTCCTCTCTCCTCTCTCCCTGCCCTTCCCCTGTTCCACAAGACACAGCTCAGCCTGGTCACGTCCACTCTGGACTCTCCCCGAGGTCCATGCCTCTGGCTATGCTCTCCTACACATCTACAATAAACCTTCCCCTCCATCATACCTACGAGGCAGAGGCAGGCAGATCTCTATGAGGACAGCCAGGTAGGTCTACAGAGTGAGTTCTAGGACAGCCAAGGCTATACAGAGAAACCCTGCCTCGAAAAACAAACAAAACATGCTGGGTGGTGGTAGCACTTGCCTTTCTTATATTTTTGGTTGTGAGCCTAGCCTTTAATGGCTGAGCCATCTCTCCAGCCCGGCACTTGCCTTTCTTTAATCCCAGCACTCGGGAGGCAGAGGCAGGCAGATCTCTGTGAGTTTAAGGCCAGCCTGGTCTACAGAGGGAGTTCCAGGATAGCCAATGCTACACAGAGAAACCCTGTCTCAAAACAACAATAAACAAAAGAAGAAAGAGAAGAAATGAATGTTAAAACAAGACAGACTGGATGGAAAAAAGTCATTTGTAAAATGCAAATCCATTGTCATTGTGGGTAAGACCCCTACTGCGTGGTCCAGTTCTTTGCTATCAGCCCTTCCCATGCACCCATGGAGTTCATCCATCTACTAGGCGGTACCTGCCGTGGTCACTGCTGTCCAATTCCATCTGTCATGAGACCAGACACAACCCCACCCTTGCCGGGTAGCTCCAACCCCCCCCCACCTCCTTCGATGCTGCACCACCACCGGACTCAGATATGACACTCACTTGCACAGATCTATAATCTTACATGGAGGCCAAGGGGCTGTAGCCAGTGCCAGTGCCAGTGGCAGGTCGTGGTAGAGATGCCTGAATTATTCCCTGGAACACACTTAAGCTGGCTTGGGAGCAGAGAAACGTCTATCTTGCAGGAAGAGCTTAATAAAGAAAGACCTGTGGCAGTGTCTGGGCATCTCTGTTGGTCCAAGCTTCAGAGCCAGAACTCAGACAAGACCCACTGCAGACAGGAAGAGTGGCCTTGTTAGTCTTGGAATGCAGAGGCGGGGGTCGGATGCTGACCTCACAATGGCAATCTGCCTTTCTTGGCCAACCCACTGACCGCGGGGCAGCTGCTGTGCCTGCTCCTGGGGGCATGTCCCTTCTCAGCAGCTATGAGGGCCTGCGGCAGGAGATCCAGCGACTGGCGCAGGAGAATGAAGAGCTACGGCGGCTGGTACAGCTCATCCAAGAAAACCAAGAGCTGAAGCTAGTCCTTCGGAGCAGGGGCAGCAGCCTGGGCTTCTGTAGCTCCAGCTTCCTAGCAGAGGTGACTGCCAACCCCCGGTTGCCCAGGCGTAAGACAATCAAGTTCAGGGATGCTGAGAGAGGTGAGCCACAGGCGTCTTTTAGAACTGTCTCGTCCAGTGTGCGCGCACGAGTTCCCTGTGGGTGCTGGCGGTAGGTAGAGTCAGATGGAGGCAACCTGGGGAAGAGGGTGGAATGAACGCTTGGAAGGCCATGCAGGAGAGAGGAGATGACACTGCTGAGAAAGTGACATCCAGCAGAGCTGGAATGAAGTAAGAGTCGTGAGCTAAGGGAACCATTAGTACCTAAGGTGGCAGCCAGTTGGCTGTGAGGTTAATGCAGAGGAAAGAGGGTACCAGAAGATACCTTCAGGGCAGAGGGAGTTTGAGGGAAGACTGTCTCCTAGTTCTGGGTATCCTTTCTTTCTTTCTTTCTTTCTTTCTTTTTTTGGTTTTTTGATACAGGGTTTCTTGGTTTCTTTGTGGCTTTGGAGGCTGTCCTGGAACTAGCTTTTTTTTAGACCAGGCTGGTCTCGAACTCACAGAGATCCACCTGCCTCTGCCTCCCAAGTGCTGGGATTAAAGACATGCGCCACCACCGCCCGGCTTCTCTGTCTCTCTCTGTCTCTCTCTCTCTCTCTCTCTCACACACACACACAGACACACTTTTTCTATACATGCTAGGAATAGAACTCAGGGCCTCTTGTATACTAAACAAGAAGTGTACCACTGAGCTTCTTTATTTTATTTTACTTTATTTTTTGAAATAAAAGTCTGTGGAGGTGGCGGCGCACACCTTTAATTCTAGCACTGGGAGGCAGAGGCAGGCCGATCTCTGTGAGTTCGAGGCCAGCCTGGTCTACAGAGTGAGTTCCAGAAGAGGCTCTAAAGATACACAGAGAAACCCTGTCTTGAAAAAAAAAGGATAGAGATGCTGGCCTAGTGAGAAGGGTCTGCTTTGCTGGGGCTAAGACCCCAAGAAGGAGAAACAAACCAGAAAACAACCCTGACCCTCGTTGCCTATTAGCTCGGGTTGTCCTGGGGCCTTCCTGTCAGCACACTTGGAGTTAGGCCCACTTAAGGGCTGGCTAGATAGACAGGAGAGTGGAGGCCACGGATAAGCCATCCTGCCTTCCTCGGGACGGGGACACAAGATGTGTGCTGGTGTCACACGGGAGCGACAGCAGATTTAGGTGTGCTGAACCATTTTCGAGCTGCGGAGTTGACTGCGGGATGTGTGCAGAGGCCTCTGGTTCTTGTGCCACTTCTCAAGCTGAAATTGGACTTTCCCGGAGGCAGGAGGCCCTTTTGGATCCTCCTATCTCCCATTGTTCCTTGCCAGGCCCTTTCCACCCACCCCATCTCCTGCCTCGGGTCCTCCCACGCCGGGGAGCAGTCTTGATAGTCTGAGTACATCAGAAATACTGTTACTTTAGGGCGCCACCAGTTACATAGAGACCTGGAGGTGGGTGTCAAGGGAGCCCTGCTCGGTGAACCAGAACAAGTGGAGAGACGCAGCAGCTCCCAGAACCAAGGTGCCCTTGAGCCAAAGCGCTCTCGCTCGGTCCGCCCTAGCAGGCAGGGCTACTCAGTCACTCAATCAGTGGATCGCCCTGGGCAAAGGAGGAGGCGCTCAGGCCGGCCCGCACTTACGTAACCTGGAGGGCTAGGCACGCCAGGCTTGTGTGTGTTGGGGCAGGGAGGGGGGGGGGTCCGGGTCTACAGGCCCCTCCCCGAGGTGGAGGCAGGGCACAGGGCCTGCGGGAAGCGCAGCGGGAGAGCACAAGCTGAGACTCGGAGCCGATCGTGCAGGTGGAGGTCCTTAGCTACTCAGCTACCGCCGTCTCTACTTGCCACTTGGGGCTCCGCTGTTCCGAGTCTCCTGGCTCTGGTCTCCCCGGCTTTAGCTTCGCCCCACCGTTTGTACCGGTTCTGTAGGGTTCCAGTGGTCCTAAGGCCTTGGCCCGGAAGCTTGAGCAAAGCGGGAAGTGGAGCCATTTCTTACCTTCACACTCCAACTCAGGTGCCCTTTCTTGCTGAAAGAACCGGGGCTCCGCCAGCATAAAAGGGTCCAGCGGCCCTTCTACCTCTGCTCCAGGACCGGGCTTTCCATCGGCACCAGGACCTGTGCTGTGGGGACACGGAGCTGGCAGATGGCTCTGACTTCACTCAAGCCACCCTGTGACCTGGTCCTGCAGCTTCTACCAAACCCAGGGTCCCCCCCCCCCCCCCCCCCGCCCCCGCTCTTCCCCAGAGCACCTCCTAGAATCGGAATCCACCACCTTGCCATCCTAGCCTTTGTTTAGAAACCAGACCTCCTCAGACATAACCCCAGATCCCTACCCCCCCCACTGACAGACTCTTCTGCTCAGTTCTTCCAGGGTTTCCAACCGAGGAGCCACTGCTGGCCTCCAGCCCCACCATCATGGGCAGCCCAGAAGGGCGCTTCCATTTTGCCATCGACCGCGGTGGCACCTTCACAGATGTCTTTGCCCAGTGCCCAGGAGGCCATGTGCGTGTCCTGAAGCTGCTCTCGGAGGACCCTGCCAACTATGCAGATGCGCCCACAGAGGGCATCCGCCGCATCCTGGAGCAGGTGGGCCAGGGCAAAGGTGGTAGGCGAGGGAGACCCCAGACTGAGGTCTCACACCGACCACGGTCCCCAGGAGGGAGGTGTGCTGCTGCCTAGAGACCGGCCACTAGACACCAGTCGCATCGCCAGCATCCGCATGGGTACCACAGTGGCCACCAATGCATTGTTGGAACGACGCGGGGAGCGGGTGGCACTGCTTGTGACACGGGGTTTCCGAGACCTGCTGCATATCGGCACCCAGGCCCGGCCAGACCTCTTTGACCTGGTGAGCTCTCCCGTGCCAACTGGGTGTTAGGTGAACTTGTGCCCTGCTCTCCCTTTCCCAGCCAAGGCCCTGTGGGGAGGGCTGTGAAGCAATGATGGCTAAGTCCACTGGATGACAGGCACACGGGAAGCCGAGCGCTGCTCGCCGGACCCCGTGTCCCCTCACCTTCCTAGCAGGCTCGTGGTGCTCTGCCAGTCCACGCCAGCACTGTTCAGGATGAGCGGTTGGAGATTCACCTTTGGATTCCTGGGAAAAGCTGCCCTCTGGGGGTGGGGTTGGGTGGTTGGTCCCACCCCACGTATGTGCCTGGGTGCAGAGAGAAGCCTGGATGGGCCATTCTGCTGATCTCCTCGCTTCTGGGGGCTCGTCCCCTTGCCCGCACTGCCCCACCCCCTCAGGCCTGGCTCTCTTCTAAGCTTCTGCCTGCCCTCAGGCTGTGCCCATGCCAGAGGTACTGTATGAGGAGGTGCTGGAGGTGGACGAGCGAGTGGTGTTGTACCGTGGAGAGCCAGGCGCCGGGTCTCCTGTCAAAGGTGCGCATGGTGCTGGCGGCCTGTGGGGGAGGTTCCCGGGGGCAGGCAGACCCCAGCAACTTTGAATGGCTCTTGCAGGCCGTACAGGGGACCTGCTGGAGATACAGCAGCCTGTGGACCTGGGAGCCCTGCGTGGGAAGCTGGAGGGGCTCTTATCGCGGGGCATCCGCAGTCTGGCGGTGGTGCTCATGCACTCATACACGTGAGTGAGGGCTGCAGGGATGAGGCCTGGCCCAGAGCAAAGCTGGCGGCTGCTGGATGGGATGCACAGAGTCCCACGGGCTCTCGTTGTAGGTGGGCTCAGCACGAGCAGCAGGTGGGCGCACTGGCCCGGGAGCTGGGCTTCACACATGTATCCTTGTCCTCGGAAGCCATGCCCATGGTACGTATTGTTCCTCGGGGGCACACGGCCTGTGCTGATGCTTACCTCACTCCCACCATCCAGCGCTATGTGCAGGGCTTCAGCCGAGGCTTCCAGGGCCAGCTAAAGGTGAGGCCAGTTGACCGCCCTGCCCCAGGCCCTAGCCCTGAACTTGCCCAGCACAGTCTCTCCCTTCTCCCCATTCACAGGACGTGCAGGTGCTCTTCATGCGCTCTGATGGCGGCCTGGCACCCATGGATGCCTTCAGCGGGTCCCGGGCTGTGCTCTCTGGCCCTGCTGGCGGTGTGGTTGGCTACTCGGCTACCACTTACCAGCTGGAAGGTGGCCAGCCTGTCATTGGCTTTGACATGGGAGGTATGAAGGCTAAAGTGGGCGTGTGAGGGGAAGACTCAGCTGCCTAGCTGGGTGACGCTGGGAATGCAGGCTTTGGGTGACTCTTGGCATCCTATCCCCCGTTAGGCACATCCACAGATGTGAGCCGCTATGCTGGAGAATTTGAGCATGTCTTTGAGGCTAGCACAGCTGGTGTTACCCTCCAGGCCCCTCAGCTGGATATCAACACAGTGGCAGCTGGTGGGGGTTCCCGCCTCTTCTTCAGGTCCGCACCCCCTGCCCCTCTCTGTCTTGGTTTTTCGAGACAGGATTTCTCTGTGTAGCCCTGGCTGTCCTGGCACTCACTCTGTAGACCAGGCTGGCCTTGAACTCACAGAGATCCGCCTGCCTCTGCCTCCCAAGCTGGGATTAAAGGCGAGCACCACCACTGCCCAGCAGCGCATGTCTCTTTAGTTGGAACTTCTCTGCTTTTTTATGCTCTCGGTCTCTAATTCCAGACCTTTATCTCCCAAGGTCTGGTCTCTTTGTGGTTGGTCCGGAGTCTGCAGGTGCTCACCCAGGTCCCGCCTGCTACCGCAAAGGTATGAGCTAGCTCTGCCCCGCCAGGCCTTTTCTTCCCAAGGTGCTCTAGGTCTTCCCTCTCTTGTCTCCGGCCCTGCTGCCCACATCTGGTTTGCTCCTCTAGCCTCCAACCCAAACACACACTGTGCCTGCTTCCCAGGGGGTCCTGTGACTGTGACAGATGCTAATCTGGTCCTGGGTCGCCTGCTGCCTGCCTCCTTCCCCTGCATTTTTGGACCTGGAGAAGACCAGCCACTGTCCTCAGAGGCATCCCGAAAGGCTCTAGAGGCTGTGGCCACTGAGGTCAACAACTTCTTGACCAGTGGACCCTGTCCAGGCTCCCCGCTAAGTCTGGAGGAGGTGGCAATGGGGTTTGTGCGTGTTGCCAATGAAGCCATGTGCCGGCCTATCCGTGCTCTCACACAGGTATGCCCCCTTTGCCCACCGTCACCTGTTTGTCCTCGCCCAGCCCCTGTGTGTCCATCACCATGTCCTAGCCCACACTCTTTCAGCCCAACAGAAATGGGCTGGGCTGGAGGGCTGTCCAGGGTAGGAAAGGTTACTTATTGACCCTTCCTGGATCACTAGGCACGAGGCCATGACCCCTCAGCCCATGTGCTGGCCTGCTTTGGAGGAGCTGGTGGGCAGCATGCGTGTGCCATTGCCCGGGCCCTGGGTATGGACACTGTGCATATTCACAGGTGGGTCTGCATATGGGTATGTGTCGTTAGTGGAGAGAGTTGGCTTTGAGGCATGTCCCCACACTTCTGTGCCATCTGTCTCCGCAGGCACAGCGGGCTGCTGTCGGCACTGGGACTGGCCTTGGCAGACGTCGTTCATGAAGCCCAAGAGCCCTGTTCCCTGTCTTACACGCCTGAAACCTTTACACAACTGGACCAGAGACTGAGCCGCCTGGAGGAGCAGTGTGTGGAGGCCTTGCGGGCCCAGGGCTTCCCTAGGTAGACTCACGGAGCGCTGAACATCATCTCCACCACCCCTTTGGTGATGTACCGCTGCATGTCTCCCCAGATGTTCCTGGGTCTTCAGGGCAGTGGTTTCAGAGTGCCCGAGGAAGCAGGGCAGGCACCCTCAGAAGGCACTGGGTAAGAAGCCCGATCTGCTTCCTGCAGGTCTCAGATCAGCACCGAGGGCTTCCTGCATCTTCGCTACCAAGGCACTGACTGTGCTCTAATGGTGTCTGCCCATCAGCATGCGGCCACAGCCCGTTCACCCCGTGCTGGTGACTTTGGAGCAGCGTTTGTTGAGAGGTATAGTGTGCCCTTCTGTGTGAGCCCAGCATGTGGGCTGCTGGGCGGGTTGCCTCGTTCTGATTGCTCCCTTGGGTGGGTGGGTGCAGGTACATGAGAGAGTTTGGCTTCGTCATTCCCGAGCGGCCGGTGGTGGTCGATGATGTGCGAGTGAGGGGAACTGGCCATAGTGGACTTCGGCTGGAGGATACCCCCAAAGCCCAGGCTGGACCTCCGCGGGTCGACAAGGTTGGAGGCGTTACTGTGCTGGCCCTCCTACATCCTCAGGGACAAGTGCTGATGGGGAGGCCTGGTCGTGTTGAGGGGCCTCAGGAAAGATGATCTAGGAGCCCAGCTCATTCCACGCCCTCTGCAGGTGACCCAGTGCTACTTTGAGGGGGGTTATCAGGAGACCCCCGTGTACCTTCTAGGAGAGCTGGGCTATGGGCACCAGCTCCAGGGGCCCTGCCTTATCATCGACAACCACAGGTAAGCCTGGGTTGGGGATAGCCTTGGAGGGGTTACCGCAGGACCCTTAACAGCAGACCCCTGGGCTCAGGGCTGCAGAGGTTCTGTCACGGGGGTGTCTCCTGGCATGGAGTAGTGACCTTCCTGGTTGGGGGAAGGTTGTGGCCAGCCTCCTTGTAGCTCCTCTGTGTCCCCTGTCCCCAGCACCATCCTTGTAGAACCAGGTTGCCAAGCAGAGGTGACTGAGACAGGGGACATCCGCATTTCTGTGGGAGCTGAGGCGCCTAGCATGGCAGGCACCAAGCTGGACCCCATCCAGCTGTCCATTTTCTCACACCGCTTTATGAGCATCGCCGGTGAGTGGACACTGCCGTCCTCTTTGGAGCACTGGCGTACGTGATGTAGGACATGGCAAGGGGATTGCATCCCAGGCAAAAGTACAGACAAATGGGGTAGCATTGGCTCTTGTTACTAGTGGTGACCTGGCAAGTGTGCTGAGGGGAAGGGCAGGATCCTTGCTGGTGGTGGGATGGGCAGTATGGCCTTGGCTCTAAAATGGTCCTCCATGCTGCAAGAGCAGGCCTTGGGCCGGCCAGGTACTTCCCTCTTCTTGTGAGGAGTCATGGGACCTTCAGCTCGGGATGGGAAGCAGGCATGTATCCACTGTGAGCTCATCTGTTCAGTCAGGCCATAGGCTTTTAGCAGTCCAGGGGTCTAAGCTTGGGAACCAGGCTCTTGTTGCATCAGTCAGGGAGGAAAGTTGGAGAGAGGTCCCAGGCAGGCTGCAAAGAGAACGCTCTTTTCATGAGCTAACAAACATCTGGCTACAGCCTTCCTGTAGCCTGAAAAGGTGTGCTGCCATCCTGGTCTTCCTCGGGGCACGGGAAAAGCTGCGGGCTTGAGCGCAGGAGGCCTGGACCCTGGCGGTCCTGTGCCTCTTTCTTGGAGCTATGCGTGTGGATGACGGGGTCACCTGGTTACTCTGTGCCCCCAGAGCAGATGGGCCGAATCCTCCAGCGCACAGCCATCTCCACCAACATCAAAGAACGCCTCGACTTCTCCTGCGCCCTCTTTGGGCCGGATGGGGGCCTGGTCTCCAACGCCCCTCACATCCCTGTGCACCTGGGCGCCATGCAGGAGACGGTGCAGTTCCAGGTGAGGCGACGGTGACGTTTTCCTTTCTGCCTGCTCCCTTCCCCACAACTTCTCTTTCCTTTTCCACTCTGCGTGTGTCTCCCTCCGGTTTTCAGATTCAGCACTTGGGAGCTGACCTCCGTCCTGGTGACGTGCTGCTCAGCAACCATCCCAGTGCAGGGGGCAGCCATCTTCCGGATCTGACTGTCATCACACCGGTGGGTGAGGAGTGCTGGCTGCCTTGGCTGCCGTCAGAGGGGCGGAGGCTTCTGGTGCCCCTGACAGTTTCCGTTCCCCACTTAGGTGTTTTGGCCGGGTCAGACACGGCCCGTGTTCTATGTGGCTAGCCGAGGGCACCACGCAGACATTGGAGGCATCACTCCGGGCTCTATGCCCCCTCACTCGACCGCACTGCAGCAGGAGGGTGCCGTTTTTCTGTCCTTCAAACTGGTCCAGGGAGGCGTCTTCCAGGAAGAAGGTGAGCTGGAGAAGGGGCGCAGTGAGGATTCGGCAGGCAAGGATGCATTGCTGCTGCCAAGGGCCAGGTCGGGCAGGATTCTGACACACAACTGAGGTACCCTGCTACATCAGCTCAGGCCTTGAGGATTGGCAGAGAGAGGGGTGACCTCTCAGGGCAGTTGTAAATCACCTCAGATATGCAGAAGAGCTGAGATGACTTAACATCTGGACCAAAGACGGTCTCCTTGAAGATGGTTTTGGGGTGGGGAGTTGGCCAAGACACCCAAGGGGGACACAAGGTAGAAGACTTAGCTCAAGGTTGGCCACTGCTACAGGCCACACTGAGTGTTGGGGCTGCAGGGTCCCTGTCGGGGTTTGGGTGTCAGCCAGATGAGACAGCTGTAGCCACCTGCTGGGTGGGCGGGACTATGCGGGAACAGTGATACAGCCTGGAGATTGCAGGGTCAAGCTTACACGGCTACAGATGGAGACTGCACTGAGCAGCACAGACAGCTGTAGGCAAGGTGGAGGCACTGGAGAGACAGCCCTCTTCCGAGGTCATAGGGGTCTGAGAGTGCAAAAAGAAATTCTTGGAGTTGAGGTTTGGGGTTACAGGGCCACAGGCCACTCCGGGTGCCACAGATACATAGAATAACCTTGATCGTTGGGAGCTGAGGTGGACCGTGGAGACACAAGTGGTAATTAAACACATGGCTGAGGGCACAGGTGGCCGGCAGACCTCAGAGAAGGTCATGACCACGACTGGAAGTGAGGTTTCCCCTGGTGTGGTATAGTCCCTGGGCTAGACAGCTTACAGGACTGGGAGGGAAACTTGTTGGAAGAGGACAGGAACAAGAGGCCCCCAATTGGCTTTTTTTATGTGTATGTGTTTTCCCGAGTGCAATTATGCGCTCCACAAGTATGCAGGTGTCCCTGGAGACTGGGAGAGAGTATAAGATCCTCAGGAACTGGAGTTACAGGCAGTTAAGAGCCCCCTTGTGGCCGGGCATTGGTGGCGCATGCCTTTAATCCCAGCACTTGGGAGGCAGAGGCAGGCGGATCTCTGTGAGTTCGAAGCCAGCCTGGTCTACAAGAGCTAGTTCCAGGACAGCCTCCAAAGCCACAGAGAAACCTGTCTCGAAAAACCAAAAAAAAAAAAAAAAAAAAAAAAAAAGAAAAGAAAAACCAAAAAAAAAGAACATCTGCTGGGCTGTCCCCAGCCCTGTGGTGCCTTATGTTCTTGAAGTGCTAGGAGGCCAGTGGGAGTGGGAAGGACGTAGGCAGACAGGGCAATATACACGCACGCGCACACGCGTGCGTGCGTGCGTGTGTGAGAGAGAGACTGGCTTTCCTGTGAGGTGTACAGGGAGAGCTAGAAAAGGCAGAAGAATGAGTTTGCTAAGGGATGAACCCACCCTCTTCCAAGCTGCCTCCAGCGAAGTCATCAGCACTTGCCAAAGCGCACAAGAGGTCTCAGCAGGAGGATGGAGTCCAGGAGTTTACCACAGGGGAGGTGGGGAGTCAGTGGAAGGTCCATAGCATGCTCCCAGTGCCCAGTGCGTGTGTGTGTGTGTGTGTGTGTGTGTGTGTGTGTGTGTGTGTGTATGTGTGTGTGTGGAGCCGGCAGGCACAGGTACCTCTTCCCGAGGTCATGGAAGGTGACTCCATTGTGACCCTGTCTATCCAGCGGTGACAGAGGCCCTGCGGGCACCGGGCAAGATCTCTGGCTGCAGTGGAACCAGGAACCTGCATGACAACCTGTCGGATCTTCGTGCCCAGGTGGCTGCCAACCAGAAGGGCATCCAGCTGGTGGGAGAACTGATCGGGCAGTACGGCTTGGATGTGGTGCAGGCCTATATGGGCTATATTCAGGTAGGCCTGCGGACAGCAGCACACGTGGGGGAGGGTTGTGGTTGCTCCAAGGTAACTGGGCCACCCTGCTGGCGGCATGGCTGGGCTGAACCTTATCCCTGTTAGGCAAACGCTGAACTAGCAGTTCGAGACATGCTTCGGGCATTTGGAACCTCCCGGCAGGCCCGGGGCCTGCCCCTCGAGGTATCTGCAGAGGATCACATGGATGACGGCTCTCCCATCCGCCTGAGTGTTCAGATCAACCTCAGTCAGGTTAGCATGTGAGGGAAGTGGGGAGGGCACTGGCTCTGGGTGTGGTTCTGGGTGTGGCTGGTTGCTGATTGCCACACCTTTCTCCCTCCTGGGTAGGGCAGTGCAGTGTTTGACTTCAGTGGTTCTGGGTCTGAGGTGTTTGGCAATCTCAACGCCCCGCGAGCCATAACGCTGTCTGCTCTCATCTATTGCCTGCGCTGTCTAGTGGGCCGTGACATCCCACTTAACCAGGTTTGTGGGGGTGTGCTGTGAGGTCAGCAGGTGGAGTCTGAGGTCACCCTGCGGTTTGCCTGAAGACAAAGGCAGCCCAATAAAACAGAGCCTAGGGTAGTGGAATTTTTATCTGAGTCTAAGTGGTAGCCAGTACTCATTGATCCCCCTGTTCATTCACTAGGGCTGCCTGGCTCCTGTGCGGGTAGTAATTCCCAAAGGCTCCATCTTGGACCCATCCCCAGAGGCAGCAGTGGTGGGCGGCAACGTGCTCACATCTCAGCGAGTGGTGGACGTCATTCTGGGGGCTTTTGGGGCCTGTGCAGCCTCCCAGGTGTGGTGGAGCAAAGGTCTGGGAGCTGTTGGAGAGCCAGGTGGTGGGATGGATGCCCATAGTGACAAGATACTGTCCCCTGCTTCTGCCAGGGCTGCATGAACAACGTGACCCTGGGCAATGCCCGTATGGGATACTATGAGACAGTAGCTGGTGGTACGGGCGCTGGACCTGGCTGGCATGGGCGCAGTGGCGTACACAGTCACATGACTAACACTCGCATCACGGACCCAGAGATTCTGGAGAGCCGGTGAGCTGAGCTGCAGTTGCAGTGCTAGGCAGTTGACTTGAGAGATGAATCCACGCTCACCTAGCTGTGCCCTTTGCCTGCGCAGGTACCCAGTTATCCTGCGTCGCTTTGAGCTGAGGCCAGGCTCTGGGGGCCGAGGCCGCTTCCGGGGAGGTGATGGTGTAGTCCGAGAGCTGGTCTTTCGGGAAGAGGCGCTGCTGTCCGTGCTCACCGAGCGCCGGGCCTTCCAGCCTTACGGCCTCCACGGTAGGTGGCTCCCCAGCCCTTCCTGGCGTCTTTTGCCCCTACCTCAGTATCCCATCTCCCCACCTCCTGCCCCTGTCTCCCTTGACCCCCAATTCCTTGTTTCCTCCTCCGGTAGGGGGAGAGCCTGGCGCACGAGGCTTAAACCTCCTAATCAGAAAGGATGGGCGAACGGTGAATTTGGGTGGGAAGACATCTGTGACCGTGTACCCCGGGGTAAGAGACGCAGCCTGTGAGGTGAACAGAGATTTGCAAAATTTTAATTTGGTAGTGGCCTCTGTGATCCCGAATGATTGTCCTACTGAGACACGGCCACACCTGTGTTGAACCTGCTCTTCTTCACAGGATGTGTTCTGCCTTCACACCCCTGGCGGTGGGGGCTACGGAGACCCGGAGGACCCAGCGCCACCACCAGGCTCGCCCCCGCTATTTGCAGCCTTCCCAGAGCGTGGCAGTGTGTATGAGTATCGCCGTGCCCAGGAAGCTGTGTGAGCGCCCCCACAATAAAGACCTCTGGAGTCACACGGTCACTGGGATCAGCTCCTCATGGTGTTCCTTCTCACTAGTCATCCATCCGTCTGTGTGCCGGCATCAGGAGCACACAACTTGAAGCTTCAGGCCCACAGCTAAGTGGTCCGTGAGCCCCGCCAGCGCAGTACTGAAAGTCACCTGCTCCACCTCCTGCAGGACAGGAGTCAAGCTGAGAACTGTTTTTAGTTTGAGCAAGCCCAACCCACCCAACACCCCCCCCCCCCCTCCCCCGCTCAGGCTCTTACTGGATGCAGGCGACTATCAGGAATCCCGCGGTAGGTGATGTAGTCCAGGCGCCTGCCCTGCCAGGATTTACCCGAGTGACTTCCACTAGGGGGGTCCCGCCAGGTAGAGGCGGCGCCCTTTCTCCTGCTCCAGGGCCCTGAGAGAGGGACAGAATCACCCAGGTTAGGCCAGTTCCTCCCGGCTGGCCTGCCTAGCAGCGCCCCGTTAAGACTTACCTCCGCAACATCTCTGGGGAGCTGGCAATGCTGTGGTGTAGCATAGAAGTGCTCAGAATCGTCCCTGTGGGGAGAGCAGGGTTCAGTGGCAGCCTTGCTGATATCCCACAGACCTGCTCTGCCCGCCTTCACAGAAAGCAGTACCCAAGGCCCAAGGCTGCTCCTGGCGGGTGCCTAGCCGGCAGGGGTCCTGGAAACAGCTGAAGAATTTGTGCCCCTGCTCCTCTGCGTGATCTGTAGAAGTAAAGTGTTCTTAGCAGGCAGAGCTGCGTCTCTGGGCTCCGCCTAACCCCAGCTTCTCACCTTGTGAGCAGTTGTCAAAGTTTAGGTCTCCCAGGAGGACACTGAAGGCTACGGCCTCATCACTCTGGCGGCTCTCAGCCTCAAACTCCTCCACCCATTCCAGCAGCAGCGTCAGCTGTTTGCAGCGAACATGCCCGTCTTCTAAGAGGAGAGTTGGGGTTGGCTTAGCCCAGAGTGGGGATACGAGACCATATCCTGATCTGTAAACCCACCCAGGCATTACTTGGCATGTCTGGGTTCAGAAAATAAACATCGAGACGTAAGGACAAAAGTGGTGAGGTCAGGGTCCTGCTGCCCTCACAGGAGAGAAGAGGGGCTGCCCACATTCCAAAAACCCCTCCTGTAGAGCTCACCAACGGGTGCCTGCAAGTGTGTGCAATGAAGGTATCCCACGATTCGACGCCCGTCCAGGAAGCCCAGTTGTGCCTGCAACACCACCCATAGTTCCAGCTTTCTTACTTGTTAGATCCACTGCCTACCCGGGTTCTCACTGCAGCCCGTTAATACCTGGGCGGATAGTAGACCTTTGGAGGCCATGGCGTCCTCGCGACGACCGTTGGGAAAGCAACGGAAGGTGGCACGCAGCAGCGGGTAGCGCGATGCCAGCAGAAGCCCACTGCCCAGTACCTTGATGTACGGCCCAGGCATGAAGCCAAATGTGCCTACATCGTATAGCACCGGGCCCAGATTTGGCACCAGGACGCGCACAAGACGACGAGCTGCGCGGAGATCGAACACCTCCTGCAGGCACACGAAGTCCAAACCCGTAGGTATTGTGGCCCTCAGCACACCACCAGGGACCCCAGGCAGCGACTGGCTGCATCCGATAGCCCCATAGTGTGAGGTTTGAAGGCCACCTAGCAGTGCGGTGCCAATGGCCTCCGCGCGCCGCTGGCTGTGCGACAGGTTGCTGAAGCGAGCCAGCCCATCAGGGAGCAGGCATAGATTGGCAGTGAAGAAGACAAAGCAGCGCACGCGCTCAGCAGGCGGGTGCCAGGGCTGTGGCCACACCCAGCAGGCCGGAGGGGGCTGATAGCAGAAGGGGCGGCGCCACACCTGTAGGGGCAGCCAGAGCACAAGGCCAAACAGCGCCAAGGGAAGGCCAGCTACCATCAGCGACAGCAATGCCGCCCCACTTCCTGCCAGGACTTTGAGCCACCCCAAGCTGCTGGATCGTGCCACTGGTGCCCAGCAGCCCAGCAGCTGGTCCAGAGACCAGTAGGCTGGGAAGAGCAGCAAGCGGGATAAGCTGTAGAGGGCTTGTAGCGCAGGGTGCGGGAAGGGTGAGGGCCTCAGGGCGTCGGGTGTCGGGGGCCAGTCGAGTGAGGGTTCGTGGCGCACAGGGCTCCTTCGCCGCGAAACGTCAGGAAGATTCATTCCGGCCAGCGTGAGTTGAATCCTTAAGAGTTCGCACGAGCTGCAGGAGGTCAAGACCAGGTGGCACAACCTGTGCGTGCAGCTAGTAAGGACCTGTGTGCCCCGGGAGCCTGAGTTCTGGGCATTGGCCCCACCCACTCAGAACTTCTGACGGTTGGGAAGAAAAAAAAAAAAAACACCCAGGTGTCACAGTCCCGCCCACCCGGCCGCCGTATCCTTGCGCCTGGCGGGTCCACTTAGGGCTTCGAGAAAAAGTTAGTGCCTGTCTTCCGCCTAGCCTTCCCCTCCCCTTTCAGTCTGGCTACACCGCAGGCAGGTGCTTGTGCCTAGCGCCTGAGTGCAAAGATTCAACACCAATAGCCTGCAACACCAATAGTGTCTGTGACTTAGGAGCTTCCAGTCGGGGGAGGGACCGTTAGTTCCACAATTTAAGGACACATGAGCCAGGTAAAAGGAGGTTCCTCATTCTATGAGCACTCTAACAGACTTTAGTTTTGTTTGTTTGTTTTGTTTTGTTTTGTTTTGTTTTTTCGAGACTGGGTTTCTCTGTGTAGCCCTGGCTGTCCTGGAACTCACTCTGTAGACCAGGCTGGCCTGGAACTCAGAGATCCACCTGTGCCTCCTGAGTGCTGGGATCAAAAGCTCGTGCCACCACTGCCCAGCTCTTACATTGTCCCTTGGCTTTCACAGACTTTTCTCTGTCTTACTTGGAAGTCTGCCTCCCTAATTCCAGCTGTGAGCCAGCATTCACCCTGATGTCAACCATAAGTGTCTCTTAAGTTATCTATCAGATTTGTCTTGGCTACCTGTCTTTACCCAGGTTTCCAGGATAGTTGTGGGGACACTTTGATGAGGCAACTTTTAATGAGCTGTCTGACTGGGTTCCCAAAGTCTCTCCAATGGGAGTGGTCAGGGTAGAAGGTGGCAAGCTCTAAGGGGCCTGGGTATCGAGCTATAGGCTTCCAGCAACCCCACACCACTCTGTTCCTGGAATTTTTATTGGTACTGAGAAGATTCCTGTTTGAATCCACACCCCAAGGCTCTCCTGTTCATTGACTGGTAAGGACTAGTTATCTAAGATCTTGGTTCTTTATTCTTGTTTGTTTTTATTTTTTGAGGCAGGGTTTCTCTGTGTAGCATTGGCTGTTCTGGAACTCTCTTTGTAGACCAGTCTGGTCTCAAAGTCACAGAGATCGCCTGCCTCTGCCTCCCAAGTGCTGGGGCCAAAGGCGGCCATCACCACTGCCCAGCTTCCTTTCCTTGTTGTCACAGCCCTGGTACCTGTACCTTCAGGCAGGGCAGAGGCTGTTCTAGGCTTTTTCCCACTGCCCTTCTTATGAACCAACCCATTCTCGGTCTACACTCTTCCAGCAATACCACACACATGGCCTTTCCAACCTCAGGCTACACGTTGATTCCAATACTCCATGAGCCCATTCATCCTTTCCCCCCTTCTCCAACACACGTTCTCTGTTCCCCGGCCAGAGCCCCCATGGCTAGATAGGGCCTGTCATTTTCCCAGACCTTGGATGTCTTTGTAAGGGGCTGCCATCTCCCTGGCTCCCCTGCCCTGGTTTGGATGAGGTGGTGGCATGGGCCGAGTAACTTGTGTCTCGGGAAACTTTAATGGCCATGCATGACGGCCTGCAGGGCGAAGTGAGCCTGGGCCAGCCGGGCACCAACGTTACCAGATGAACATGGGTTTGCCATCGTCGTGGGACAGCTGGTTAAGGCAGGAGAGCAGCAGGAGGGCGTCGGTGAGCATGCTGGGGTGCACAGTTTCCACCAGCACACGCTGCAGGAAGTCCACAGTGTAGGAGCCACCTTCAGACGCTGCCAGCTCAGGCCGCTCTCGCAAGATGCCATAGGCATTCACCAGCTGTTCTGTCAGAGCTGGGTGCACCCGTCCATTGTAGCCCAGGCTCTGCAGTCTGTTCATGATGCTCACGTAGCGCTGGGTGAGTGTCTGGCATAGGTCCTCATCCAGCTTGTGGTTACTGGGGTTTAGAGAGGCCTGTTGGGAAAGTGGCCATCAGGAACCTCCCCGGCCCCCACACACACCACTGGATCACAGGCAGACTGGAAGAACAAGGGCAAGAGAGGCCGAGGGAAGGAAATGGTTAACTATGGCTAAGACAGCGCAAAGGGAGGAGCAGCCGGGGCACCCAGATGGTCCAGAGGGCTGAGCCTGAGGTGGAGGTAACCAAGACCCAACTCAGGCAGGCCCGGTAGCGCCCCAAAGCCTGCAGAGACACCCGTCCCACTGTTTGTTCCGTGCCAGGCGTGAGACGAAGGTAAAGCTACCAGGGACGGAGGGCAGGGAGGTAGGACCTCCAGAGGGGGCCTGACTCCAGAGCTTGTAGGCTTTTCCAAGAGTTAATGGAAAGCTCCTAACCTGGAATTACAGACACTGTCCTAAAACAGGACAGGAAGGTCTTCCTGGATGCCACCTTCCCTGACACCCCCTGTAGCCAAAGGACCGACGTTTCTACCAAGGCAGAGGACGCAGACGGGCAGGTGAGAGAGACACTTAAACACAGAAGGCAGGCGGGTCTCCAGGGAGTACCGTGAACATGTCACTGGCTCTTCAGGGACAGCTGCATTCAGCTGGGGACACCTGGCTCGGTATCTATATGCTGTGTTGGGACTGGTGCCCATGGTGTGTCCACTAGGAAAGCCCCTTGATGTGTTAACATTTTTCTTTCTGTGCAGTACAGCAGATAAATTCCGTGTCCTTCCTGGAGCTGAGGACCTTAATATTATAATGAATCCGTATCTGTTTGGATCAGTTGTTGTTTGCAACCAAGCGCACTGGATGATTTGTCTAAGAAAGAGAATGCTTTGGGTAGGTGGGAGTACAATGAAGAGACTAGCGTTCTTGTCAGACAGATAAAGGGAAGGTTGCCGTGCCATCTACTGCTTTATATAATTTGCAAAAAGATGTGACCGATGTCATTTGTGATGAGGAAAGAATTAAGATATGGTAGAATACTGGTCTTCACATGACACCCTGGGTTTGACCCCAAGCACACACACACACACACACACACACACACACACACACACACACACACACACACGCACGCACGCACGCACACACACACACACCAATACAAATAATAAAACATAGAAAAAAGACACAGTGGTACTGGACACAGTGATGTGTGCCTGTAGTCTATGTAATTGGGAGGGGGAGGCAGAAGGAGGACTGTAAATGTTAGGCCAACCTGGGCTGCATAGTAAGTTCTAGGCCAGCCAGGGACACACAGAAAAACAAACAAAAAGCCCCCCAAACTAGCAACAACGAAACTGTCCCAAACCAAAAGATAGTGTAACTGCATGATCTAATAAAAATAAGCAGCCAGATTCAGGGGAAAGTCAGGGTTCAACTCACTGAACCTGGACAGCGTGGAAAGCAGCAGATGGCTTGTCGGGACAGTCACAGGTCTGACTAGTTTTCGCAGGTCTGGGTGGACTTTAGGGGTTCTAACTCCTGACATTGGGGTATAGAAACAGATACATGGGAAACGGGAAATAAAGGTTGTGCAGAGTGGAATCAGATGCAGGTATGACTCAACCAAAGGCCAACCAGATGGGTGAGAGCCCTTGAAGCCAGGAGGTAAATTCGTGATTTCCAAATGTGACCAAATGTCCTGGAGAGGGCTCCACGGAGAGACTTGGCTGTGATACTTAAGGCCAGCCTAGCCCCAGGAGGCCACTTTGTCTGCAGGTGGCTTTCAACTGAGTCGTTCCCAGGAAGAAGGAGAGAGTCTGGGTCACCGCTGCTGGAAGTAAGGTGAGACCTCGAGTCTGAGAGAGATGGTGGAGGCCCCTGGCAGGGGGACAAGCATGTTGTGACGAGCAGCCCAGCATCTCAGAAGACCAGACACGGTGGAACACAACTCTAATTCCAGGACTTGGAGGCGGAAGCAGGAGTCTCAGAAATTTAAGGTCATCCTTGGCTATAAAGCGAATTCAAGGCCAGCCTGGGCTACACATGAGACCATGTTTCCAAAAGTAAAATAAAATAAAATGTGTAATCTAGAAATTATCTGTTTAATTCACCCATAAACTAATTTCCTGGAACTTGATGGGCAGATCCTAGAGCAGAAAAGGAAAGAGCTAAGACAATAGAAGAGATGAAGGAGGGGTCTGGCTCGCGTGCTGGGGTAAAGCCCAGGGCTTTAATCCACGAAGGACCACTGGACAAGCACTCTCCACCCGAGCTATGGCCCATGCCCCCACAATGTCAGCTGCCCCTTAGCAGCTCGTGGTCTCTGTTGCTGTCACTGGGCCCTCTTTTTTTTTTTTTTTTGGTTTTTCGAGACAGGGTTTCTCTGTGGCTTTGGAGGCTGTCCTGGAACTCGCTCAGTAGTCCAGGCTGGTCTCGAACTCACAGAGATCCGCCTGCCTCTGCCTCCCGAGTGCTGGGATTAAAGGCGTGCGCCACCAACGCCCGGCTCACTGGGCCCTCTTTGGTTGTGTTTCTGGCTGATGGCTGTCTACTAGCATCCAGGAACACTGACGTCCTGTCATAGAACAAATGGACAGGGAGGCTGGGACCAGGCCTACCAGAGAGTCCTGGTAGATGCAGGTCTGGGAGGGACACTGCGGGCACTGGGAACCCCTCCTTGCCCTGGCAGCCCTGAGCTTTAAGAGTCTACGCTGACTGCCCCATTAGCGAACATCCGTGAGGTGCATCTCCATAGACAGCTGTGCCCCTCAAAAACGGCGTGTAGTTTCTGCTACCATCATGTCGACACAGCCCTCTGCTTCCTCCTCATTTTTCTCTCATCCTTCTAGCCCTGGAGTCATCCTAACGCAATGGGCATACTGTGTCTTGGTGGTCTTTGGAGAGTTAGTCAGGGGTTTTCACGCTTGGGAGAGGATGTCCCCTACCTTCTACTTCTACCATGATCACTTATGGAAGAACCAGAGATTTAAAAAAAGGCACACACACACACACACACACCCAACCAACCAAACTTAAGGGCTGGAGAGATGGCTTGGCAGTTAAGAGCACTGAGTGCTCTTCCAGAGGACGAGAGTCTTAGCACCCACACCAGTCACCCCTGCCCCATACAAGCATACACATAACAAAAGAAAAACCAATCTAAGATTTTTAAAAACTCAAACTTTAAACCCTCGGGAGAAAATACTAACTATGGAATACAAAATATTGCCTGGATTTTCTGCTAGGGAAATATTTTTTTCTTTTTCTTTTTTTTATTTCTGAGACAGGGTTTCTCTGGGTAGTCCTGGCTGTCCTGGAACTACTTCTGTAGACCTGGCTGGCCTCAAACTCAGAGATCCATCTGCCTCTGCCTCCTGAGTGCTGAGGTTAAAGCCATGTGCCACCACTGCCTTGCTAGGGAAATATTTCTTTTCTTTTTTTTCTGAGGCAGGATTTCTCTGTAGCTTTGGAGGCTGTCCTGGAACTAGCCCTTGTAGACCAGGCTGGTCTCGAACTCATAGAGATCCATCTGCCTCTACCTCCCGAGTGCTGGAATTAAAGGTGTGCTGCACCACCACCAGGCTGGGAAATACTTCTTAATTGAGACAACATGAGCAAAGACTGACTGTTCTGAATTAAAATAAGCATCTAGCTGGGCAGAGGCAGAGGCAGAGGCAGAGGCAGAGGCAGAGGCAGAGGCAGAGGCAGAGGCAGAGGCAGAGGCAGAGGCAGAGGCAGAGAGGCAGAGGCAGAGAGGCAGAGAGGCAGAGGCAGAGAGGCAGAGAGGCAGAGAGGCAGAGAGGCAGAGAGGCAGAGAGGCAGAGAGGCAGAGAGGCAGAGGCAGAGGCAGAGGCAGAGGCAGAGGCAGAGGCAGCCTGGTCTACAGAGCTACACAGTAATTTCCAGTCCATTCAGGGTTACACAGTGAGACCCTGTTTCAAAAAGCCAAGAACCAAACAAACCAAAAACAAAGCATCTACATCAAAGGAAACTTTAGTAAAGGAAAAGGCACACTGAGAATCAGCCTTGCAATCAAAAGTCATCCCTGGCCGGACGGCGGTGCGTACACTTGGTGCGGTGGCAAGGGAGCTACCAACACAAGGAAGCCATTCCCCAAGAGAAGCGCAAACAGCCTATGCAGGGACAGGAACATGCCATTGCTGTCTCTCTCGGCACAGGTCTGAACAGACTTCTCCTGGGTGTCCAGCCCAGTGCAGACTCAGTCCCCAGTCCTTGCCCCTTGCCAATGACATCTGCACCTGTAGGTTGTAGGGGTGCGGTGACACACTCCAGCTTTTTTTTTTTTTTTTTTTTTGGTTTTTCGAGACAGGGTTTCTCTGTGGTTTTGGAGGCTGTCCTGGAACTCGCTCTGTAGACCAGGCTGGTCTCGAACTCACAAAGATCCACCTGCCTCTGCCTCCCGAGTGCTGGGATTAAAGGCGTGCGCCACCAACGCCCGGCACACTCCAGCTTTTTGTTTCTTATTGTCTTGTTTTTTTTTTTAAACATCTAACTCCCTTTTGTCAATGGGTGGAGGCTTTGCGGCCATATCCGAGGACACATTAGCGTAAGCATCAGGCCTTCTGGCAACAAAGCTTCCACCTACTCAGTGGGCTCTAGGGTAGTGTTCCCCGTGGCCCCCAGTGGTCCCCAGTGAGCTTTGGGGATGCTGAAGGGGAAGGCCATAGAATTCTTTGGGTTGCTGGCTCAACCCCTAGGGTTAGAGCTGCCCATTCCAAGGCCATTTTGGAGGCAGGAGAGGGATGCCCCTTGTCCCTGTCCTTTGCTCATGGGATCCCATGACCAGGTTCTCTGGACCCTTGTCAGCTGCTTGCACCGAACCCCGAGCTCCCTCCATTTCAGAGCCCCCTTAGACGCCCTGCCCCTCAGCTCGCTGCCGCATCCCTGAAGGCCCCTCTGACAATGTGTAGGAGACGGACAGCCACACACCTGGATGATCTTCTCTGGAATGTTGGAGACAGTGAAGCCATAGAGGCGCACACGCTCCGGGAAGATGCTGGACAGGATTCTTCTGTCTAACTGGAAGGCGATCTCCCCCACTAGCCTCTCCCAGGCCAGTTGCTTTGAGTCTGCGGATGACAGAAGGTCTCCGCTGAGCAATAAGCGAAGGGACTAGCAGGGCCGCGGTTAGCAGTCCAGGTGTGTGACAGGGGAGCTGGCACCAGACTCGTGTTGAGCCTCTGTGGTGTTACTGACCTCGGGGACTGTCAGTGAACTTGTTAGACTTGCGGTGGGCCATCTTCCGCTCCACCTCGAGGACACTCTTCCGAGACTGTTCCATGGTGCGTGAACCCCGGGTGTCATTGACTGAAGCCGGGGAGGATGAGGTGCGGGGCGGGGAGTGGGGGTTGCGTGGAGGAGAATGTGGGTTGGGCACGGGCCGGGTAGGGGATTGGTGCACCCTGGTGGTGGAGTTGGAGTGGGAGTTTTTTGAAGGGGAATAGTTTCCAGCACTTTGGGGGACAGGTGTCGGGGCGGGGTTGGGGGCTGTGCTAGCAAGAGAGCCTGTCGGGGAGTTTGGGACAGAAGTAAGGGCCATTTGTCCCTGGAGGACACCAGTCTGGGTCCGAGTATCTGAGGTGGCATAAAAATTTGTCGTGGGACCGGATGTGACCGTGGTGCTCATGGGAGTGGAGGTCTGAAGGGGTGGACCCACAAACATCATGTTGAGGGGCTCTGAGTCCTGCGTCGTTTGGGGGTGCTCACCGGTGACTGGTGACGTGAAGGAGAGGAGGGGTCAGAGGGAGGCAGGACGGGAGCAGGAATGGGCCTACCCAGGATGCCCCACTGCCCCGCTGCCCCACCCTGTACCAATTACCTCTTGAGGTGGCGATTGGCCCTGCACCTGCTGAGGCTCCCGTGAGGTTTCCTCGGGGTGGCTCTGCCAGCCGCACCCTTGGGGCCTCTGCCAGCCCTAGGTTGTTTATAGCATTGGGCAGTATGTTCTGAGAAACACCTAGAGGGGTAGCCGTGGAGGAGAGCAAGGGGCTGCTCAGGGAGACTGCCACCGGGCCAGCCAGGGGAGCCATGAGGGGGCTGCTCTGAGAGACAGCCACCGGGCCTGCCAGCCGGCTGTTTGTCGTCAGGGAGCCAGTCGAGGTCAGGCCCAGTGAGCTGGCCAGAGTGGTCCCAGGGGGTACAGCTACGGGACTGGCCAGGTGGCTGCTCAGGGGTCCAGCCGTGGGTAAGCCCAAAGAGTTGGCCAAGGTGGCCCCTGGGGAAACTGCGAGGGGACTGGCCAGGTGGCTGCTCAGGGGGCAGGGCACAAGACTGGCAAACTGACTGCTCTGCGGCAAGGGCATTTGGCCGGACAGCAGCGGGTTGAGGGGGGCCACCAGGGAGTTCATGAGGGTGCCTCCTGCAGGACTGAGCTGCGAGCTATTCAGCATGTCAGCCAAAGGGGCCAGGGCCACCATCCCCATGTCTTCCATGCCTGGCTCCTTTGCTACCGCTGCGGCTGCTGGGGATGGGGGCAGGAACACACCTGTGGATACAGAGAGAGCAGGTGAGTCCCTCCGGAAGCAAGTGGGAGGCACTCGTGGGGATGCCTGTCTGGGATGCTGAGCTGGCGGGTTTGACCGCCATCTTGTAGCCTCGTTCCTTAGGTAGGCTGGATGATAATGCCCTGGCCTGAGGGCACCTGTGGGCTGCCAGAGGGCTTCCCGCGCCACCCTAAGAGAGTCTTGGATGTGGGTCTGCCCTCTTTGTGTCAGAACTCCTAGACTCTTACCAGACCACTGGCCCTTCAAGCCGCAGGGCATTCCAACCTGCCCTCCACCTGTGTCCACCAAAATGAGCTGCCAAGCCCACACACAGAGGAGAGCAGCAAACAGTGGTTGGCCTCCCAGGCAGCTAACTTGGCCCTCTGCTTTTGACCGGGAGGAGTGAGTCTGGCCTCCCACTTGGTAGTGCTAATTAGATAAGAGTCTCATGTGACCTAGGGCGGCACATCGTGGACATGAGCTGGGATGGGTTTCTTGATGGCCACAGTCATGACTCAGAGGCCCAGAATCACTGCTGGCTATTCTTGGACTCCTGGAGAGGGTGGGGCTGAGACCTTATTCTCCTTGACTTCTGGAGCTGACTTTCCTTAATGACTGCTTTTGGGAGAGAAATCCCTTTAGAGACATAGTTGCTGCATGGGACAGAGTGCAGAGGAATCTTTGCAACTATGCAATGTAATTAAAAAACAAAAACAAAAACAAAAAACACAGCCAGTGGTAGTGGCACACACCTTTAATCCCAGCATCCGGGAGGCAGAGGTGGATCTCTGTTAGTTCGAGGCCAGCCTGGTCTTCAAAGAGAGTTCCAGGACAGTCTCCAAAACAATACAGAGAAACCCTGTCTGGAAAAACTTGAAGGGCTGTCAAGTGGCGGCAGAGGTGGGTGTGAAGAGTGTATGGGAAAAGGGCAGGAATTGAGGAACCGTGGCCCCCCAGAGCCTGAGTACCCTCTGTCTGTTTCTGCTATACCATGTCACATGGTGAGTGATCACATGGTGAGATTCCTATGAGGTCTGGCCTCTCCTTAAAGGATATTTAAAAGGCCCTGTGGCAGTTTGAATGAGAACGGCCCCCACAGGCTTTTATGTTTGAACATTTGGTTGCTACATGGTGGAAGTTTTGGGATGCATTAAGTGTGGCCTTGTTGGAGGAGGTGTGTCACTGGGATGGGCTTTCAGGTTTCAAAGAACTTCCATGAACACTCCTGGTGAGCTCTCTGCCTCCTGCTTGCTGTTTGAGATGTAAGCTCTCAGCTGCTCCCGAATCCATGCCTTTGCTCCAACACCATGGACTCATGGACTCTAACCCTTTGAATCTGTCAGCCCAATTAAACCATTTCTTTTCTCTTTCTTTCTTTTTTTTTTTTTTTTTGAGACAGAGTTTCTCTGTATTGTTTTGGAGGCTGTCCTGGAACTCACTCGGTAGACCAGGCTGGTCTCGAACTCACAGTGATCTGCCTATCTCTGCCTCCCGAGTGCTGGGATTAAAGGCGTGCACCACCAACGCCCAGCTTCTTTTTTTCTTCCTTCCTTTTTCTTTTCTTTTCTTTTTTTTTTTGTGAGTGTGGGACACACGATCTCACTATATAGCTCTGGCTGTCCTGCAACTTACTATGTAGATCAGGCTGGCCTTGAACTCATGGAGATCTGGCTACATCTGCCTCCTGAGTTCTGGGTTTAGGGCTGTTTAATAATTGCTTTCTATGTAGGCTTCCTAGCAGAACAGCTGGCAGGGGAAGCAACAGAAGGTACCAAACATCTATTCAAATGAGGATGAAAAGGATGCAACGGACTGCAAAAATATAATATAATAAAATAGTGAATAAACCTGGACTTTGATGAAATAAGTGAATTAACAATACATATTATCTTCAGTTTTGTGTGTGTATTCTCATTTTCTTTTTAAAATTTGTATGTATGTGCATTGGTGTTTTGCGTGCATGTATATCTGTATGAGGGTGTCAGCTGCCCTGGAACTGGAATTGCAGACAGGTGTTCACTACTTTCAATATGCAAATTTGACTTTTCTTGCCCCACCCCCATAATTATGACATGAATAAAACAGCTTAAGAATTTATCTCTCGATAGCCGGTGGTGACACACACCTTTAATCCCAGCACTCGGGAGGCAGAAGCAGGCGGATCTCTGTGAGTTTAAGGTCACTTTAGTCTACAGAGCGAGTTCTAGGACAGCCAGGGCTACACAGAGAAACCCTGACTTGAAAAAAACGAAAAGAACAAAACAAAACAAACAAAAATAAAAACCAAACCAAAAAAACCCCAGCAACCAAGAAACCGTTTCTTTGCAGACTGCCAAGACAGTTAGCTAGTGAAGGCGACTGCAGCCGAGCTGCCACCTCATGCAACTCACTCTCTGGCCTTCACAGGTGTGCCGTGGTGTGGACGCCTCCCCTTAGCAAGCACAAACGAAAAGCAAAGAGAAAGGACTGTAGCTAATAAACAGTAGTGGAGACTAAAATCATATTTAAAAAGTAGTTTGTCATTTCACATTAAAACAAGAAAGACCAACAAAAGGCAATCAGTACCCTTTGAGAACCTAATGTCGGCGCTCCCATCTGCGTCCCGAGAAATGAAATCTCAAAGCTGGAGAGACGGTTCAGTGGATAGGAGCACTTGCTGCTCTTGCAACTTCAAGCACCCACATGGCGGCTCACAGCCATCTGGGGGACCCGAGGCCCTCTCCTGACTGCCAAAGGCACCAGGCATGCTATGGTAAACATACATACATACATGCATGCAGGCAAGACATTCATACATGTGAGTAAATAAATAAATGCAATGTAGAAACAGTCTCTAGAGGACTCTAGAGCAAAAAAGGACACAAAGGGGGAGATCGCTGTGAGCTGTTTATTTCAAAATGCCCACTAGAGAAATCTGTTTTTAGGGCCAACAAGATAGCTCAAAAGGTGAAGTGCTTGCAGCCAAGCATGACCTCAGTTCAATTCCTGGAGCCCACATGGTGTGAGGATAGAATGGGCTCTTACAGTTTGTCCCCTGACCTCCACATGTAAGCCATTCCAAATAAATAATTGTAATAAAAAAAGAGAGAAATCTGGTTTTTAAAAAAGGTACAATGTTCTGTAGGCGTGTCTGCCTACAGGCCAGAAGAGGGCACCAGATCTCATTACAGATGACTGTGAGCCACCATGTGGTTGCTGGGAACTGAACTCAGGACCTCTGCAAGATTAGTCAGTGCTCTTAACCACTGAACCATCTCTCCAGCCCAAGAAATCTGTTCTCAAATGCGTCTTATATATGGGGCCAGGGGTATAATTTGCCTCTTATGCTTGAGACCCTGGATTCAATGTCCAGTGCTCGCCTCACCAATACCCGTAGCAACATTGTTTATAGAAGCTTAAGAGAGAAGATAACTCAAACCCAAAGGTCTGCAAAGTGGTGAATAAACAAAAACTATCAGTCACAAGCCCCATAACATGGACAATCCTTGAAAGGACCAGTTACCACGATGGTCATACAGTGTCTAGAGTAGCTGAAGTCATCACACAGACGTGGATCCCCAAGTGCCCAGGAAGGCCATGGAAGCCAGTGCGCCCCACTAAAGGATTAAAGCTGCTTTTTTGTTGTTTTGCTTTTTTGAAACAGGGTTTCTCCGTGTAACAGCCTAGCTGTCCTGGAACTCACTTTGTAGATCAGGCTGACCTCAAACTCACAGAGATCCCCCTGCCTCTGCCTCCCGAGTGCTGGGACTAAAGGCGTGCGCCACCACTGCCGGGCATGAATTACATGTTTATGAAGTTATTATAGAAAAGGCTGCATCTGGGTCACGGGCATTTCTGTCTCAGACAAGTAAGTGTCCCCGGGAAGCTCCACGGGCTCAGCAGGCACAGAACCTGCCCACACTGGCACAGAAGTAACATCTGCAGGGTTGGGCATTAACCAGGATCACCAAAGAGACCGCAGCAGCCTTGAGATAGAGAAGCCTGAATTTGGGGAACTGTGTGTGAGGTGAGTTTTCCCACCTAACACCCCCTTTGAGACATTTCAGGCCTCCCCTTTGCTTCTAAGGAAAGATGTATAAGCCATTGACGCCTGAGACTCTTAGAGTTTGCATCTGTTGATTGGGATATGTGAACTTAAAAGCTGGCTACGTTCTGGTACCATACTAGAATCTTATAAAAATCAGAAAGCTCAGATTCGCTGAGTGTGTGGTTACTTTAATCATCTAGAATTAGAAAAAAAATACGTTTGTTAATCAGCCAATGGGGGTAAAAAGGAAAACAGTGTCTTAGGACGTATGACTACAGCTTGCCATGCCTAACCCTAGCTCTCCCCCGTGTCTGTCTTTTCCCAGCCCTGCCCTCCATCTCCGGACGCACGGACACCCATCACCCCACCCCGCCCTTCTGTGGCTCTCTCCACCCAGACAGGCTGCAGCAGGGCTAGGGCTGGGAGCGCAGCCATGGGGTCACAGCACTGGGGGGATAGGATGAAGAGTGTGGGGCAACCACATTAGGGGTGCAGGCCGAGTCTGACGGAAGGGAGGATTGAGAAGGAAAGGAGCCACCCTAGCTAAGATGTTCAAATGCGGTTTCTAGAGAGGTGGAGGGATGGAGAAAGGGCGGGAAAAACCAAGGAGCGCAGCTGAAAGGAAAGTATTCAGGGGAGAGATAATCAAGGGAAGGAGGATCCTATCTGGAGGAGAACTGAGGGCAGGAGGGGAGAGACCTGAGGGGAGGGGAGAGACCTGAGGGGAGGGGAGACACCTGAGGGCAGGAGGGGAGAGACCTGAGGGGAGGGGAGAGACCTGAGGGGAGGGGAGAGACCTGAGGGGAGGGGAGACACCTGAGGGGAGGGGAGAGACCTGAGGGGAGGAGACCTGAGGGGAGGGGAGACACCTGAGGGGAGGGGGGACCTGAGGGGAGGAGACCTGAGGGGAGGGGAGACACCTGAGGGGAGGGGAGAGACCTGAGGGGAGGGGAGACACCTGAGGGGAGGGGAGAGACCTGAGGGGAGGAGACCTGAGGGGAGGGGAGACACCTGAGGGGAGGGGAGAGACCTGAGGGGAGGGGAGACACCTGAGGGGAGGGGAGACACCTGAGGGGAGGGGAGACACCTGAGGGGAGGGGAGACACCTGAGGGGAGGAGACCTGAGGGGAGGGGAGACACCTGAGGGGAGGGGAGACCTGAGGGGAGGGGAGACCTGAGGGGAGGGGAGAGACCTGAGGGGAGGAGACCTGAGGGGAGGGGAGACACCTGAGGGGAGGGGAGAGACCTGAGGGGAGGGGAGACCTGAGGGGAGGGGAGACCTGAGGGGAGGGGAGACACCTGAGGGGAGGGGAGACCTGAGGGGAGGGGAGAGACCTGAGGGGAGGGGGACCTGAGGGGAGGGGAGACACCTGAGGGGAGGGGAGACCTGAGGGGAGGGGAGAGACCTGAGGGGAGGGGAGACACCTGAGGGGAGGGGGGACCTGAGGGGAGGGGAGACACCTGAGGGGAGGGGAGACACCTGAGGGGAGGGGAGACACCTGAGGGGAGGGGAGACACCTGAGGGGAGGGGGGACCTGAGGGGAGGGGAGAGACCTGAGGGGAGGGGGGACCTGAGGGGAGGGGAGAGACCTGAGGGGAGGGGAGACACCTGAGGGGAGGGGGGACCTGAGGGGAGGGGGGACACCTGAGGGGAGGGGGACCTGAGGGGAGGGGGGACCTGAGGGGAGGGGAGAGACCTGAGGGGAGGGGGGACCTGAGGGGCGGAGAACTGAGGGGAGGAGGGTCCTATAAGAGGATCCTGAGAAGGAAGGTGCTGAGAAAGAATCCTCAGATAGGTCTTTGGGTAGAAGTCTTGGGGGCAAGAGGGTCTCTGGGTTGGGGTATGCTGTGGGAGGGTGTTCTGTGTGGGAATCTGAGTACTGAGGCAGCAGAGTTAGGAGGGACTGCTTTGTGATCCAAGAACAGGCTCCTAAAACAACAACAAAAACACAAAAGACGAGTTTCAGAGCAGAGACAGGTCTTGTGACAAGGCTAAAGTTCTGAGACGGTAGGACATGGTTGGGAGGTGGTGGCAAGTAGCCACTCTACAGGTTCTTTCCGGGGGGGGGAGGCAGAGTCGGGGGAAGCCTGCCCCCTGCTGGAGGCTGGAGGAAGCGTCCATCAGAGCAGGCAGTTGGCACAAAGGTAACCTTAGATGCCCAGGAGGAGCATGAAGGAGTGGGAACCGGGCTAGGTGACAGTCATAGCATGGACTTGTTAGCCATTTTATTCCCCTTGTCCGTCATTCTGACCTACGCTTCTCTGGCCACCTGTCACCTTTCCTTTTCCTTCGTCTCTCTGAAGTGGGTCTTGCAGTGTTGCCCAGTGTGGTTCTGTGACTTTCCTTCCCTGTGGAGAGGCTGGATCTGACCCCCGGGAGCAGGGGCCGCATGCCAGCCACTGCTTTGGAGTCTTGCACACCTGGCGTCAGCCCTCATTTTTGTTACTCCCATAGCATTGCACCCATTTGTGTCCCAGAGACATCCTAGTGCGAGCGTCCGGGCAAGCCCGGTGTCCCCGGGAGGACGAGGTCCCGCAGTCTGAATGCTGTCTGGTTCTATTTCCATTCCCTGCTGCGGAGCTAAGGTCTGAAAGCCCTTGGCAACTCTCCTGAAGAGCTGTTTTCTGACAGCCTTCCCGGTCGGCCCTTCCTCCCAGCCAGCCGTCTGTCGTGAGCCTACACTCTTGTTAAACCCTCGCAGTGTAAGATGCCTGCTCTCAGGTTACAAAATGCTACAAGAAAAGGCACAGGGAGGTGGGTGGCGCATGCCTTTGGGAATCTTACAAATGGCGAGAACCACTTAGCCCGCTACGCAGCCAAACGAGTCTCCCAGGCTCCCTCTCAGTTCCTTCTCCCATCTTTATTTCAGACGCCATTTCTCCAGCCTCGTTGAGACAGGGCCTCACCGTGCAATCTTGGCTGGCTTTGAACTCACTCTGTAGCAGGCTGGCCTCAAGTTTACAGAGATCTGCCTGCCTCCATCTCCAGAGTGCTGGCAAGAAAGGTGTGTACCACCATGCCTGGCTCTATCCTTGCTCTTGAAAAATGTTCACAGAGAAGCCGGGCGTTGGTGGCGCACACCTTTAATCCCAGCACTTGGGAGGCAGAGGCAGGCGCATCTCTGTGAGTTCGAGGCCAGCCTGGTCTACAAGAGCTAGTTCCAGGACAGCCTACAAAGCCACAGAGAAACCCTGCCTCGAAAAACCAAAAAAAAAAAAAGTGTTCACAGAGAAAACTGAGTCACCAGTCTCAAGTCCCTCAGCCAGCATCCACACTTATAATTCTGTTCATTCTTCCTTCCCTTCAGTTGAGGACGCTTCCTAAAAAGCTCCCTTTTCATTTTGTTCATTATCAAAGTGTCCCCTAGTTCCTTCCAAATGTAAACAAATTCAGGTTGCTGTCATCTTGAAAAGAAACTCTGGAGTCTCGCCTCTCTCTAGCACCCACAACCCCTGTGAAGTTAATTTCCATAGTCAGCTTGACTGGATCAGGAAACACCCAGAGTGTCCCAGAGGACAAACAAGTGGATGTCTGGTCTTTCTTTCCCTGATACCTTGGAGTTGCTTGTGGTGCTGGTGCCACAATTGGAGGTTCCACCAAGATCAAGAGAGACTTGGAAAGACTAGGAAAGATTGGCCATAAAGAAGACTCGGGAGAGGAGAGACTTGAAAAAGAAACGATTTAATAACAGGTACCTCAACTTCTAACAGTAAAATTGAATGGTCAAATCTCCATGCTTTGCTTTAGAGATCACCTTCTAAGGAGAAGGTGTATTGTATTAAATCTCCAGGCCTTCGCCTGACACCAAGGTCAGGAAAGAAAGGGGAACCTTTTAATCCCAGCACTTGGGAGGCAGAGGCAGGCGGATCTCTGTGAGTTCGAGGCCAGCCTGGTCTACAAGAGCTAGTTCCAGGACAGCCTCCAAAGCCACAGAGAAACCCTGTCTCAAAAAAAAAAAAAAAAAAAAAAAAAAGAAAGGGGAACCTGAGAGATCATCCTCAGTTGGAGGATGGATTAAAAGTGGGTGAATTGAAAATTGGTAACAGTTAATAAAGGAGGTACTGGTATTAAGTAAAAGAAAAGGAAAAGATAAAAGTATATAGAATGGAAAATACACAGAGAGTCTGGATACTGTGTACAGTTGTGGTGTCTTTAAATTGTTTAATTGCTGAGAAAGGAACAAAAACTGCTAAAAGACATTTGATTATTAATGTTGCTAAATTAATCCAACTTACATATTTTGAAAATGCTTTGACTTCTAAATTTAAATATAAGGACAGGTTACTTGGGAGAGGAATTTCTGCTTTTGTTTCCACAGAACATAAAAAGCTGTGGGTTCCTTCCAGACTAATACGGTTTGATGAAGCAAGACCACCTGAAGCAGTGGCCCAGGTGATCCAACACCTAAAACAGCTGAGATGATGCAGCCTTACAGACCACAAAAACAAGAACGTCAACAGGTTTCTGGGGTTTGTTTTATTTTGTTTGTCCTGATCCCCATGGTATTTCAGCGCCCCTTAACAGCAGGAAGTAGTTTGGAAAGAACGATGCCCACATTCCCAAATATTGTTTATAAATGTTAGTATACTAACGTCCTCGTCACCTGAGATAGGTGCTAATTTATATATAAAGAAGGGGGGAGATGTTGGGCCCCAGCCCCATGGGGTCTCTGTGAGTTGCTGGTCAGTCTACAAGTGCAACTTGTTTTCCAGTCCAAGTGCTTTCTGTTTTCTAGTCCTGGCTTACTGCCCTGGCCTTGACACTCTGACATCAACATCTAGCAGGAGGAAAACACAGTCTGTTCTACCTGGGGTTTTTCCACCGTGCTGTAAACCTGTATATAAAGCTCCTCCCTCCTACAAGGGAGACTGGTTAGCACTTGCAATGAAGATACACACACACTCACACTCTCTCCTGGCAATAAAGGCAGCACATGCATTCTCTTAGGACAAACAAATGGACGTCTTGTCTCTCTTTTCCTGATACCTTGGAGTGGCTTGTGGTGCGGGAGCAGCACATGGAGACTATGTCAGCAGCCTTACCACTCAGGAAGTGGGGCCAGGGTGTCAGAAGTTAAGCTATCTTCAGCATGCGCTCCAGGACTACATGAGTGACTGTCTCAATACAAAAAACAAAACACAACAAAAGACAATCCACGTTTGGTTTGTGGGTGAGGGCTTTCAAAAGGTGATTAACTGAGTGTGTAACCCTGAATGTGGATCGCGTTACTCCGAGGGCTGGGGTCCTAGACTGAATTCAAGGAGCAAGCTTGTTTGTTGACCACCAGCGGTTGTCTCTGTGGGGATACATGTGACTAATTACATCTCACCCCTGCCATGATGGGTGATATGCTCAGACTATAAACTAAAATAAACCTTTTTCCTCAAGTTGATCTTGACACAGCAATGAGAAATGTAATAAAATCTCAAAGCCAAGCTTCTTGAACTTTGTTTTTCTATTTTCTTTTAAAAGTGTTTTTATATTAGAAAGAGAGAGAGAGAGAGAAGAGAGAGAGAGAGAGAGAGAGAGCACATATGCATACATTTACAGCACAGCATGAGTGTGGAAGTCAGAGGACAATTTGTGGGAGTCAGTTCTCCTTTCAGAGTGTGGAATGTGGGATTGAACTCAGGTCATCAGGCTTGGCAGCAAGCACCATCTCCCACAGAGGCACCCTGCCAGCCCTGTTCTATCTTCTAACTCATACTTTACCTCACTCTGGTCAGCCTTTCTCCGTGAGGTTGAAATCACTTTTATTAGAGTCATTATTCAGTAAAGGCTGTGAGTACACTCAGCACCTTTCCTGCTCGACTATTGTGAAAGCCTTTACCTTGCTGATGCCATTTCCTTTGAAGTTGCCGTTGGCCTCCCAGACAGCAAACTTTTGACATTTCCTTTGCATCTGGGTATGTTCCTCTGCTGACTTCTCTCCCTGTTCTTACTCGGTACTCGCCACTCAGTCTCTTCCTACTGTGTACTCTCTCCCCAGACGTTCTTAACCCCTCTCATAACTTCAATTATCAACGCCTTTTGGATCTTTTCCATCTAGCCCTGACCACCTCTGACCTGTTATCACGTCCCTGAAACCCTCTCTGTGGCTATCTTACAGTTCATCCAAATTTCAACTATTTGACTTCTTCCAAAATTGTATTTCCCTTTTCCAGGCTCGCTGTGGGCAGGAACACAAATGGAAACCCACATACTGTGTGTCAGAGAGGTTGAAATTATTACTCAAGCCCACTGTTAGATAGGCTTCTTCTTTCTCACTGTGATAAGCCTTTGTAATGAACTAGAATAGTAAGTTTAAATTCAGGATTATTGTACTTCCTGGAGTGCTGGCCGGGGATGTGGTCCCAAGCCGGACCCATCCAACACCCATTCTTCCACCATCCGGCCTTGGTCCTGCACGCTGTGGACATACATGATTTTGAGTACCTGCAGCCCATGTGTTCAAGATGTGTACATATCTCCCCCACTATATTTCCTTCTGTGCTCCTCCTGAATTCAGTTGCATCAGAGCCCTGGATCCAAGCTTAAAGAAACAAGGTGGTCTAGAAAGAGAAATTAAAGCTTGAATTCATGAGAGCAAATGAAGAGCCTGACCTCACTGAGAAGACCACTCACAAGAAACAGGCTGCAGGAGCCAGGGGTGGTGGCCCAATCCTGTTATTCCAGGGCTTGGGGGGTTGAGGCAGCATGATCAGGAGCTCAAAGTTAGCTAGGTCTACACAAAACTCTATCGAAAGCCAAAAAAGAAAACAAAATAGGTTGTTGTAAGAGGCGGAATGGGAGAGCAGTGGGTTAAGAGCCACTGAGGTGACTCTAAAGGATGCTCCTTAACTGATGCTGGCAAATTGTGCACTTAGGGAGTGGCACCATCAGCCAGTCACCTAGTCCTTTCCGTAAGACACACTCTGGATGCTGTATTTAGCGCCTCTTTATTGTATTTATTTATTTATTTTAGTTTTTTCAAGACAAGGTTTCTCCTGTATAGCCCTGGCTGTCCAGGAACTCGCTCGGTAGACCAGGCTAGCCTCGAACTCAAAGAGATCTGCCAGCCTCTGCCTCCCGAGTGCTGGGATTAAAGGCGTGCCACCACTGCTGACTATTTGCCACCTCTCACATCTGACAGCTAGGGTTTCTTTTTCTTACTAAACTTGAATTGACTCCTGTAGGAGGAAGTCTAATGCCGCCATTAAACATGTGACTTATTAGAGGCGCATACAGATGAGGTAATAAAAGGGCGGTTTACCACACCGCTAACCACACCCACTTTAGGCAGGACTAAAGACGTATACGGCTGGACATAAAGACGTATACGTACGTAGGCGGAACTACGTCACTAGCCAGGCCCACTTTTGGGCATGGCTAGGGGTCGTTACGGGGGAAGGCATAAAAGACAGCACACAGGAAGTCTCGCTCTTTTTCCTGGAGTTCGGCTTTCGGCTCGGCAGAGGAAACGGCTTCGTCCATTGAAGCCTACAATTTGGTGTCGGGAGCGGGATTGGAATCCGGATCCAGGCGCCCAGAAAAGCGGCTTCTCTCGGCCCGACCAGGCACACGTGGACTCTCCTTTCACGAAGTTCCTCACCACTTCGCTCGGCAAGGCACAATTCCTGCCGCCAGGAACCAGCACCTTCTACCTGCCGGTAAGGTTAGACGGTATTCCAAGATTTCTCTCGCGGCCACGTGCTGTTTTACTGGCGGCCTGCTGACTCCGGCCACGTGCTCTTTCGCTGGCAGCCTGTTGATTTCGGCCTGAATTACTCCACTGGTAACAAATGTAACTGCTTTATACAATGTCAACAGCTAACATTATGATGCAGGATGTTCAGAATTTTCTTGTTTTTTATATGGAGGGGATTTTAGAAAGGGTTGAGGACCTACCTGAAAGGTACTTCCTACCCACGATGGTGATTATTAGCTTCATAATCAATATAATTTTGTTAATGAAATGGCTCAAAAATAGGAATAAACTTATACAGGTCATACAGTCATCGCAGGATAGTTTTGAAATCTTAATACAAAGGATTCAGGAAATGCAAAATTCATTGCAGGAGAGTAAGAAAGGGTTGGTAGAAAATATTCAGGATATTAAAAATGATAATGTAGGTCTGACGAACAGGTTTAAAGAGACGGAACACAAAATCGAATTACTTTCAGGAAAAATGTGTTCCACAGATAGAATTGAAAAATTGGAACATATTTAACAAAAAACACGGTTCCATGTTTGATGATTTCACTAGCAAATTACAAAGACTGGAACATAAAATTGAAATGCTAACAGAAAAGAATCGTTCCATGTCTGAGAGCAATGATAAACTAACTGATAGAATATCATTTGTGGAAGGCAGTTTACATGCTATTGAAGTACTTTCTAAGGATGAGAATATTAGAAATTTGGAATCACATGTAAATGATGAATGTAAAAAAATGAAAGATTCCATGATGTCCTTAGAAAATTATTTGTCCCAAGAACTTCAAGAGCTCAGAGAAACAATGATGAATAGACTGCAGGATTTAGAAGACACTCAATCTGATACTTCAGAATCAGAAATACAGGCAACAGGTCAGGACAGGAGTTTCCCAAAGCTTCTCAAATGCCGGAATGATTTCCCTAAGGTTGCTATGTGTTCCCCTATGGTTTTTCCAATATCTGTAACAGAAAAACCAGCAACAAAAAACAATCAATGGTCCCATTGCTTATCACTGGGAGCCTATACAGATGAAGGAGCTAAAGAATATTAAGGAGGCCATTGTCTTGTATGGTCTTCATTCTCCCTTTGTCAGAGAGCTCCTAACCTCATGGGCTACTGTAAATAAAGTAACCCCAAAAGACTGGGCCCAATTAGCCTCTGCAGTGCTCGAAAATTCTTGTCAAATTCAATGGAGATGGAGGCAAGAAGCAAAAGCTATAGAAATTCAGGAATTACAGAACGGTCATGAAGTACCCCAAGACAAGATTCTTGGGGAGGGTCCTTACGCTGACACGCAGGTTCAATCTGCATATGATGAGCACATGTTGTCTTTGTGCCGTACAGCTGCTTTAAATGCCTTGGATAAGGTTTGTGAAACAGGAGAGATAATGCAACCCTACACCAAGGTATTACAGGGCCCAAGGGAAAGGTTCACTGAATTTTTAGAGAGATTATCCAGAGCAGTAGAAGTACAGGTAGCGAATCCAGAATCCAGGCGTCTCCTTATAGAATCTTTGGCGTATGAGAACGCGAATCCTCAATGCAGGCAGGTAATTTGGCCATTAAAAATAAGATCAGCGCCATTGGAGGAATGGGTCCTACATACAGCGAACCTGGAATGTAAAAGTCAGGATACAGGAGCTTGGGTAGGTGAAGCTATTTCTACAGGCTTGAGGAGGCACCAGGATGCCAAATACCCTACATGTGATGATATAGAGGCCTGGGTAGGGAAGGCAATCTCAAAGAATTTTAATAGGCATAAAGATGCAACATGCTTTAACTGTGGTAGAATAGGACATCTTAGTAGGAACTGTAGACAACGCATTCCTAGAAATAATGCTTTTACCAGGAATGCATCAAACAGAAGGCCTAAGCCTCCTGGTCTATGCAGGAGGCGTGGGAAGGGGCGCCATTGGACTGATGAATGCTTTTCCACAATAGACAGACAAGGTAGATCTTTAAAGCCGGGAAACGGGGTTCAGGGGCTCAATGGAGCCCAAAAAGGAAGATTATCCGGTCATTCCCAGTGACAGTGGAGGACAGCCTCTCCCAGGACAATTAGAAGATCCACTGCCCATTGTAAATAATATGGCACTGGATAATACATTAGCTCCAGAGGATGAATCAATTACATCAGGAGGAGATACAAAACATATATTTTGGCAAACTTCTATACAATATCATAGACCCAAGCTACCAGTTAAGGTAAATAATAGGGTGATTTACGGATTACTGGACACCGGAAGTGACGTCACTATCATTAATCAGCAGTCCTGGCCAACCAACTGGGCTTTAAAAGAGGTTAATGTTCAATTCTTAGGGATTGGAACCCTATCTGAAGTTAAACAGAGCGTTAGATGGATTGACTTTATTGGGCCAGAAGGACAGAGAGGAAGGTTAAAGCCATATGTTGCAGATATTGCTATAAACCTCTGGGGTCGTGATCTATTCCAGCAATGGAATACGCAGATTAACATTCCTCCTGTATCAGCTAGGAATTATAGACAAGCTCTTAGTGATAGAAAGAATATAGTAAGACAGTACAGAAAACAGATGCCAAATGTACATGCTGTACAGAAGCAAGATGCTAGTGCCAAACCTACAGAGCAACCAAAAGCTCTACCATTAAAATGGCTGACAGATGAACCCGTCTGGGTGGGTCAATGGCCTATGACATCTGAGAAGTTAGAGGCTTTGGAGAAGTTAGTTCAGGAACAGCTAGATGCTGGACATATTGAGGAATCAACTAGTGCATGGAATTCGCCTGTTTTTGTTGTCAAGAAGAAGTCTGGTAAGTGGAGAATGGTTACTGATCTTAGAGCCATCAACAAGGTAATTCAGCCTATGGGGTCTCTACAACCTGGGATGCCGTTACCTACTCTAATTCCTAAGGATTGGCCAATTATAGTTATAGACTTAAAAGATTGTTTCTTCACCATAGCGTTACAAGAAAACGACAGAGAAAAGTTCGCCTTCACGGTACCTACCTATAATAATTCCCGTCCAGTACAGAGATTCCAGTGGAAGGTTCTACCTCAAGGTATGTTAAACAGTCCAACTTTGTGTCAATATTTTGTGAATAAACCTCTAGAAATAATTTGTAAAAAATTTCCACATTCGTTAATATATCATTATATGGATGACATATTATTGTCTGATTCAAATAAGGATACTTTGGAAAAGATGTTTGAGGCAGTAAAGGAAATTTTGCCTCACTGGGGATTACAAATTGCCCCAGAAAAAATACAAAGAGGAGATTCTATTAACTATTTAGGTTATAAAATAGATGCTCAGAAAATTAGACCACAGAAAGTACAGATCAGAAGAGATCGTTACCGGACTCTTAATGATCTTCAAAAACTATTAGGAGAAATCTCTCAATTACAGACAATTATCGGTGTAGAAGGGCATGATTTAAAACACCTGAAAATGGCTTTAAAAGGAGATAAAGACCTAAACAGCCCACGAGTACTATCAGCTGAGGCTGAAAAAGAATTAGAATGGGTAGAAAAGAGAATATTAGAAGCACATGTGGACCGTGTGGATCCAAATCTGGACTATATTCTGGTTATTTTACCATCTAGAGAATACCCCTCAGGAATATTAATGCAGAGGGAAGACATCATTCTAGAATGGGTATTTCTGCCACATAAACAGAATAAAAAATTGAAAACCTATATAGAAAAGGTCTCAGATTTGATATTAAAAGGTAAATTAAGGCTTCGTCAACTGACTGGGAAAGACCCATCTGAAATTATTGTACCTTTAACGAATGAGGAAATTTCCTCCTTATGGAAGGATAATGAGTATTGGCAAATAGCTTGCAGTGACTTCTTGGGAAGTATTAGTAATAACTATCCCAAAACAGAGAGAATCAAATTCATAAAGAAAACAATTTGGATTCTTCCACGTATTGTGAGGCAAACACCTATTTCTGGAGTTCTTACCTTCTACACGGATGCAAACAAATCAGGTAAAGCAGGGTATAAATCAGGAAAAATAAGTAAAGTAGTTCAAAGCCCTTACAACTCCGTATAAAAGGCAGAGTTATATGCCATTCTCATGGTACTTAAAGACTTTACAGAGCCTCTCAATATAGTCACGGATTCTCAGTATGCAGAAAGAGTTGTCTTGCACATTGAGACTGCAGAATTTGTTCCTGATAATACAGAATTAACCTCATTGTTTTTATAATTGCAGGAAATCATCAGAAACAGGACTCATCCTATATATATAACACATATCAGATCCCATACAGGGCTGCCAGGTCCTCTGGCACAAGGCAATGATGAAATTGATCGTTTATTAGTAGGTAATGTGTTGGAAGCTTCAGAATTTCATAAGAAACACCATGTTAACAGCAAAGGTTTAAAGAAGGATTTTTCTATCACCTGGCAACAAGCCAAAGAAATAGTAAGAAATTGTCCCGGCTGCTCATTGTACACTCAAACTCCATTACCAGCAGGTTGTAATCCTAAAGGTGTTCACAGAAATGAACTTTTGCAAATGGACGTATTTCACTTCCCAGAATTTGGCAGTTTGAAATATGTACACCATACTATAGACACGTACTCAGGCTTCCAATGGGCTACTGCCCTCAGCTCTGAAAAAGCTGACTCTGTTATTACACACCTCTTAGAGGTAATGGCTGTTATGGGTATACCTAAAACAATAAAAACTGACAATGGTCCAGCATATGTCTCCAGTAAATTGGAGCAATTCTTCAAATATTATAATATAAAACATGTAACTGGTATACCTTACAATCCCACAGGACAAGCAATAATTGAAAGGTCTAACCGAACCTTAAAAGAGATGCTTCATAAACAGCCAGCGAAAACAAAGACACCTAGACACAGGTTACACAATGCTTTACTAACGTTGAATTTTCTTAATGCTGATGAAAAAGGACAAACTGCAGCAGAAAGACACTGGACTACAGAGAAGACTTCTGAACTGAACCAACCGGTGTATTTTAAGGATGTTATGACCTCAGTCTGGAAACCAGGATATGTGTTACGTTGGGGAAGGGGTTATGCTTTTGTTTCCACAGGAGAAGAAAAGGTTTGGGTTCCATCAAAATTAATTAAAATTCGATCAGAACAGAAAACATCTCAGGAGGAGGAAGATAACAGCCCATCTACAAATTCATAGTCCACCATGGGTAAAGTGACCTCCTAAAAGGAAAGAGAAGTGTTTTGTTTTTGTCTTCACAGGTAAACTCAACAAAGAATACTGGACATATGGATTCCTGTAGAAGAATGAATAGCTACCCTGGGGACCATCAAACAAACAGTAACTCACTGTGTGGTATCAAAGTCTAAATCTCTCTATATTGTTTTTTCATAGTACCCTTTTATCTTTATTTCTTCACATACCTCAGTCCCCATTCATTTAACTGAAGCTGGCTTTGGAGTTGGATTGGCTCTCCTACTCTAAACCCAAGCATATTATTTAAATACAATTCAGAATTTCTGTATTATATCAAAGAGCCATTGATATAAGACAGAAGAAATAAAATGAGGGACTGTTATCTGTGGATTTCTTTTTCTGAACAGTCTAATTTCCTCCAGGTTTCCCATCTTCCCTATTGTCACCTCTTTTGTATGCATACATATGAAAGTTAAAATATTTCTTTGTTAACATTAATGTTGGAGTTTTCCAGAGAACAAGGGATTTCATGACAGCAATCTTCAACTGCTTCTGAAAGAGAATGAAGATCCACTTCCTTGACCTCACCTGATTCGACTGGAGGCATCTGAACTGCCCCACATCATTGACTCCACCTGACAAGCACTATCCTGAAACTGGCTTGAAACTACATCACTCTACACAACTCCAGACCAAGAAACTGAAACAGCACATCTTCTACAATCTGACCAGAGCTTCAAGATAAGAGCTTCAATCAACACTAGAACCCCAGTCAGGAACTATAATCAAGCATCTCCTGCCATACTGAGACTGTCTGATCTACTGAGATTTTGTTATACTAACATTTTCTTTTCACAGGTCCCCATGAGATTATCATCGTCCCATCTCAGCAGGAAGTAGTTTTGAGAATTCCACGCCCCCTCTCCCTACTATTGATATTATAAGATAGTTTACACCTGTTAGTGTTAGTTTTCAATTATTTTAGAGTTGGGATTGGAAGGAGATGTTCATATTTGGGTATTTCTTTCAGATAAGTTTAGGTAGATAGAATAGATGTTTGATACATTTTGTTCATGGACACAAGTTAGTTGTCCTTTTTAGACTAAAAGGGGAATTGTAGGAGGAAGTCTAATGCCGCCATTAAACATGTGACTTATTAGAGGCGCATACAGATGAGGTAATAAAAGGGTGGTTTACCACACCGCTAACCACACCCACTTTAGGCAGGACTAAAGACGTATACGGCTGGATGTAAAGACGTATACGTACGTAGGCGGAACTACGTCACTAGCCAGGCCCACTTTTGGGCATGGCTAGGGGGCGTTACGGGGGGAAAGGCATAAAAGACAGCGCACAGGAAGTCTCGCTCTTTTTCCTGGAGTTTGGCTTCCGGCTCGGCAGAGGAAACGGCTTCGTCCATTGAAGCCTACAGACTCCTGTCCACTTGCAGTCAGTGCTGTGGTTTCCCATCTGAGTAGCTGAAAGCATCTTTGTAAGCCATCTCCCTGCCTCAGTTGTACTTCTCCAGCAGCTGCAATGATTGTTCTGGGCACAGATGTGGTTACTTCCTGTTAGAAATCCCAAGTGTCTACTCATTGCTTTTAGGAGCAGGTCCTTTGCACGTCATTTAATATTCAGAATCAGTTGTGATCTGACCTCTACTGGTCTCTCTAGCTGATTGTCCACTTCTCACCGCCCCTAGCATGGGCATTCACAAGTAACAACATACACCATCAGAGACGTAGCCTACACTCAGACTTGCATACCACATACATTCACACAGAGCACAGCAACTCGCGTGCTCTAACAGCCATGCGAAAACACCCTCAAAGCATCCATGCACGGAACTTTGTACTCCTTGTGCATCTATTGCACACAGACGCCTTGCACGTTACCTCACAGGCTTACGTACCACACACACACACACACACACACACACACGTCACGTTCAGCTAGTGCCCGCTCATGTGTCACTAGGATCACGTCTTTATCCACACTGTACTGTCTCCTAGGATGTTGCTCTCTGTCTCCATCCACAGCTGCTTAAACCCCTCCTTAAAGATCTGAAATAGTCCAAAGCTTTTTTTTTTATGTGTGTGGATGTTTTTCCTGCCCATATGTCTGTGCATGCCTGGTGCCTGAGGATGCCAGAAAAGAGTTTTGGGGGGACTGGAGTTCAAACAGTTGTTAGCCGCCATGGGGGGTCTGGGAATTGGACACAGGTCCTCTGCAACAATGCCCTCAGCTCTTGGGCCATTTTTTTTCCAGCCTCGAGTGTTGTGGGATATTTGATTACACCATGAACCCCAAGTTTGCTTTTGGGTTAATTAAATAAAATCAACCTTGGGTCAGGAGGCCCAGTTAGCAGCTAGTTGACAGGAATCATAGTCATGGGGTAAGACTATAGAGAGGCACAGGAAGTGGTAGGGAGGGACTACAGCCTCTTAGTACAGTGGTGGAGCAAAATGACACTATTTTTTTGGAGACACCAGCAAAGAAAGAAGGTCAACTAGTTGCTATTCAGCCTAGCAGGTTTTCACCCCAGCCTTTGGCTCCCAAGTCTTATTGATAAATAGAAAGACAGATATTTAATTAAAAGCTATATTTGGCAGCAGTGGCAAAGCTGATGTCGATGGGAATAGAATTCCTGCCAGGCCACAGCCTGAGTGGCCTGGTCTCTGCCAGAGAAGCAGGCCAGCGATGGAACCACATTAGCCGGCTAACGCAGAAGTAGATTAAAACAGCCTCTGTGGTGACTGAAAAACACCACCCACAGATTTAAGATTTAAATCTAAAAGCCAGATGTGTAGCATGCACCTGTAATACCAGCACTTGAGAGGCTGAAGTATGGAGCTAACTACTGTGAGGCCAACCTGGGGTATATATTGAGTTCAAGACCAGTCTAGGCTATATAGTGAGATTCTGTCTCAAAATCACAAGGGCCAGAGAGATGGCTCCATGTATAAAAGCACTTAATACAAGCATGAAGACCCAACTTGGGTCACCAGAACCTGTGTAAAGGCTGAACATGGTGGACACGTGTCTATTAAATGAAGATTCCCATGATGAGAGCAGAGGCAGAACCTAGAGAATCCCACATAAGCTCATGGGTCAGGAAGCCCAGAGTCTACAGTACAGTGGCAGAAATAGGAGGTGCCCTGACTCAAACAAGATGAATAAGAACCCATGCCTGCCTGCGGTTGTCTCCGACGTCCACACGTGTGTGTGTGCACGCTTGCCCTCACATACAAAGCCATACACAAAAACATATTTAAAAATGAATTTAGAAAGGAATAAAATCTAAGGCTTGAGGTAGGAAGCCAGAATCCAGCTTCGTAGACTATGGAACTTTTTACCTCCTCTATGCAGATTATTTTTGTCACTCTGTCTGCTATCTCAGTCATTAATGACATGACATTTAAAGCTGGAGGCACTTGCGTGCTTATGACCATACTAGAGACATGAAGAGTGTCCACTACAGCGAGGCTTGATGGTAAGGAGCCCAGTGGGTAAGGAGCTAGGGAAGAAGACAAGGGAATTGAGTAATGTCCAAAGGACTCCAGCCTCTTAGTGTGAAAGTCTGAGTTCTACACCAGAATTTCCCTTTTGAGACAGTGTCTTGTGTAACCCAGGCTGGCCTTGACCTCCCTGTGAGCTACCAATGACTTAACTTCTGATGATCCTGCTGCTGGCTTGTGTTAATTGCGCCTAGTTAAGGGGAGGGATCAAGCCCAGTGCTCTGAGCATGCTAAGCAAGCACTCTCCCAACTGCACTACATCCCCACCCTCTGGTAAGACTATCTCCAGGGATTAACTATGCCTCCAGGATCCTCTGAAGCTGCCTTCACTTGTAGTCGGGTGTTGGAGCAGTGCTGTAGGTGGATTGACTGAGGGCAGAGGGGAGGCCTTGAAGCCTGAGCTGGGAGATGCCGTGATCAACGTGAGTCAGGATGCAGACAGATTACTAAGGTGGCCTGGGAACCCAGGAAGAGAGATGAAGAAAAGGGTTATTATTCCCAAATGCTGTGCAGAGGTGGAGAAGGCACTTAGGTGGTACTTAGGATGTTACTCATAACTTTCCACACGTCCATTGCCAAGCTGTAGAGGTCTAAACAGGCAGAGTAAAGCCCTCCTCTCAGATGAGAGAGATTTCGTGCCTGATCAGAGGAAGCAGGGACGGTGAGATGAAGGTCTGTGGCAGAGGGCAGGTTACCGTAGGGGTGGATGGACTGTATGCGCACAAGGAAACTCATGGACCGGAAAGAACACAGTGTCTAGACAGGAAGGCCTGTGTAGGGAGGGAGATGGATGTAACAACTATCAGTGTTTCTCACTTGTGCACACCTTGGGAAGTGTATCAGCCATGGCATCTGTAGCTACATCCTGGTAAGTTTGTTACCCTCATATAATTCCCCGCCCCACCCCCATCTTCAATGCTGACCACTCTTTGCTCAGACTTTCCATTCTTTCAGCCCTTCCTAATGTACTCAGCTTGGTGGCCTTTGTCATCCCTTGGTGTCTGAATGCCACTTAGCATGGGTCACCCGTCCAGTGGCGTTTCTGTGAATCCTGGAAACTTCCTTGCCTGCTCTCCTCTCTCGCCCTGCTCTGGATATCTCCAGCCCCAGGGCTTCCATCACAGACTAAGAAATCCTGAGTCTCAACTTTCAGTCCTGGGTTCTCTCCTTGGCTTCCAGATAGGAGTCTCCTTCTGGCTATCTGTCTCTAACTGGAGAGAAATGCAAAGAAAGATCATGGAGAGAGCTGGGAAAGGCTGAAGCAAGAGAAGCAGGGCCAGGGAGGCTCAGGGTGGCATATTGGACTCTGTAGGGAAGAACACTGGGATCCCAGAGCTGGCCCGTTCCCAGTCTACGATGCCGCCGTTAGGTTGAGAGGCGGAGAGCTCCTGTTGGGTGAGTGGGTGTGGGGCCTACACTTGCCCTTTCATCCCGTGGTCCTGTGTATTCATGCTGCCTCCATCGGTTGAGGCCAGTGTCCTCTGTGCTGGCTACGATCTAAGCCCTCCCTCCGGTGTCCTCAGACCCCAGCACACTGCCTCTGCCTCCCTCAGCACAGCCTCACCCTTCCCTCCCCACTGTCCTACCCAGGCCTCTTATAGTTACCCTGGTGTTGGGAAGGGCCTGCCGCTGCCTCACCAAGCCCGCTGGTGAACCCGCTGAAGCCAAGGCCACCTGCCTGAGTCTTGATGGCAGACTTGAGCTCGTGATTCTCCCGAATGAGCCGTACCAGCTTCTTCAGTTCCTCATTTTCCCGCACCAGCCTCTCTATCTGATGCCGAAGGCCCTCGTAACTTGTAAGTAGAGACATGCCCCAGGGCAGTGGGGAGGGTGCGGCCCGACGGAGGGCACTGCACCTGGAGGCTGCCCAGGGCCCCGGGCCTTGCCCGGGCTGGAAAAGGGCATCAGAGTCTGCAAGGCTGGCCCAGTGGGCCCTGGGTATTGTGAGGTCAGAGACTGTGCCCTCTTCCTTGCCCTCTGTTCTAACAGGCTCAGCTCTCTGTACCTCTAGGCCTGTACCTTGCCTTACCTCAGCCTGAAATGTCCTGGCAAGGTTTGGCTAATTTTGATTTCAAGTTTGCCTCTTTTGCAAAGCTTCTTTACAAGCTAGTTTCGGACTCTGGACTTCCCCGGAAGATGAGTCCTGTGTCAGATCACGTGCCTTGTGTCTCCAAGATTAGCCCCTCAGTGCTTTCCGCCGGATATACAGTGGTGGTGTTGTACCTCCCTGGAGTCCTCAGAACACCACAAGGGGTGCAAGTTGGTACAGGCGTTTGTTGACTATTTGTTGACGAATACTCGCTATTCTGGCTTCCTGGGCAGGGTGCCTTTTCCTTTCGATACAGGGCGTGCCTGAGTTTCATCTGTCAGCCATCCCCTGAGGAAACCCTTCCTTGGATGCTGGAACATTGTCCCCTAATTTCTTCTGGCCACAAGTGCTACATTCCATCCCTGGTGATTGGCCCAGGGGCTCCTCTATCCAAGCACCAGGCTCCCCACGGCTCCTGCTCCTTGGGTCCTTGAATCTCCCCAGGTTTCATTCTTTCAAGAATCTAAAAATGACGTGATGGTGATCTGGCACCACCCTCTGTTACTCCATGGTTGCCGGGGTTGACATGGCTGATCTGGCTGGGTAGGTGACTGATTCCTCCCCATCTGCTCCAACGTGTGTCCCTCTGGAAGATGTCCACTTGGTAGAAGACAACCAGTCACAGGTAGACAAGTAGCCACACTTCTCTGCTTCCAAACAAGAACCCAAGACAGTCTTCCTCAACTGGTTTCAAGAACTGAGAATGGAATCCTCCTGGCGCTCCCTCCTCATACTGCTCTCTCCAGAGAACTCCATGGGCCTGATCTTGGCAGTCAATGGAGGCTGATCCTCAGGACCTCCACTGGCTCTGTGGTCATCTTCTCTCAAACCTCTCCATGGGATAGATCAGGAAGAGGAGGGTAAAGTCCAGTTCCAGACCAGATTCCAGTGGGCAGACTCTGGAAGAAAGTAAAGATGAGGAAGAGGACATCAGCTAGGGCTGGGCTCAGTCTGAATTGAGTATTCCATCTGGACCTCACAATGGGGGGCCTGTCCCCACTTCTGACACTCCATGCTGTAACCCTGTCACTCTGGCCGGAGGTCTGAGGGTGAGTTCTCTTCATTATGCCTTCTAACCTTATAGGTTATGTCTGCTGGGCTTCCCTCCAGCGCGTGACAATAAGCTTGGTCTTGTCTTTGAGTTGGCATTATCTGTGATGGCTACTTTGGACCTGTGGGCTTGGATAGTCTAGGTTGTGGTGCCCATGTCTTTGGGCAGAAACTGGTATAGATATTTTTGTAAAGGTATTTTGTAAGTGTGGTTAACATTTACAAAATGTTCACTTTAAGGAGATCACCCCCAAGCTTATAGGTGGTCCTCGTCCAGTCAGTTGGTGGACTTATTAGCAAAAAAACTGTATCCTAAAAAACAAAAAAACAAAAACAAAAACAAAACCTTGAAGGCAAAGACCACCCCTATTTCTTTTTGTCCCAGGGCCTCTTGCCTCTGTCTGTGCAGGCACTGTGTTAGGAACTGGAGACAGTGCCAGTCATGAACTGAATGCTCATAAGGAACACATGACAATGTTGGGCTACCCCTGGGATAAATGCCAGAAGGTGGAACGTTTCCTGCCCCGACCACCTGGTCCCAGATAACCAACTCAGAGGCTGAATGGGAAGTATAAATGCTTGGTCGATGGCTCAGGCTTGTTATTAGCTAACCCTTCCACTTAAATTAACCCCTATTGGTATTTATTCTTTGCCATGGCTTTTTGTCTCGTTTTTCACGTGTCCTGCTTGCTCGGCAGCTGGCTGGAATCTCCTCACTCTCCCCTTCTGCATCCCATCATCCTCGGTGTGGCTCTCCTGCCTGACTCTCCTGCTCAGCTATTGGCCAGTCAGCTTGTTTATTAAACCAATCATAGTGACATACGCTCACCCGATGTACAGAAGGATCATCCCACAGTAGCGTGGTTTAGACACAATTGGATCGGGGAAGCCTTACCTGAGGGAGCGACAGTTGAAATAGTGACTCAAATGTTGGGCATAGTTTTCTAGTAGAGGCCACAGGCGAGCACGCTGTAGGAAGGTGGACCTCTGGGTGGGAAGAGTGGGCCTATGAGTGCTCGAGAAGGGTAGAGGCCCCGGCCACGATGAACTGATGCTGAGTTAGACGAGCTTTAGGAAGCGGGGTGTGGAATGTTCTGAAGGGAAAAGAGCTGCTGGCAGGTGTGCAAGAAGGGGGTTGTGGCAGCCCTCCCAGCGAGCAATGAGGGGCGCTTGAAGGAGGATGGTGAGGAAAGCAGTCAGGGCTGGGAGGTGGCTGGAGGTATTAAATGGAGTGGGCTTAGGGGTGGTGGCAAGGTTGAGAGCAGGGATGGCCTTGGAGTTTCTGCCATAGGAATAGTGGAATAGTTACTGGTTGTACCAGCTCAACGAAAGGAAGGTCAAATTTAGAGAGGAAATTCCAGGTTGAGTTTAGATGTGCTACAAGGCCTTGGAGACGTGTTCGTCGGGGTGGGAGTTTCTGCTATGAATCTCAGAGTAGCGCACACACTGCACGGGCTGTAAAGATAGATGTTAGAGTCATCAGCTTCCGGAGGGGCAAGAGAAGGCGTTTGAGGGGATGACACCAGCCAGGAATGGGTAATGAATGGGAGGCCCGTTGTGCCTCAAATAACTAGGACAGGTCTGTGAAAGACGGAGGGGTGAAGCCACAGGGAAGGGTGGGATACTCTAGGAGACCATGATGCATAAGCCACATAACAAGGGACATTTCAAGGCTACGGAGCAGCAGCAGTGTTGTCTAATGCTTCTGGGAAGTCAGGTGAGACAAGGCGGGAAGGTCTATTAGTTCCAACGTGGAAGCCATCCTGTGGAAGGCTGCTTGGGTGGGGCAGTTTGGCTCCCGATTCACAAGTCTGGCAAGTGAGTAGGAAGGTAAAGAGGGAATGCACGCAGCTTTTCTCGGGGTCTGGCTGTGTGAAGGAGCGTGGGGGAGAGCTGACTGCCTTCTCTAGTACCTTTTCGTTCGCGGTTGGGTGCCGGAGTCCACTGTGGCCCTCAGCTCTTAGTCCGTGGAGCTCTGATGTAGGGAAGGAATGGCCTCAAAGGGCACCCAGACTTCCCCAGAGCATTGAGATACTCCCTCTGCTTCATATTCTACTCATGACTATGTGCTTTCTATTCTTTTTATAAAGGTTTTTTAAAATTGTGTGTGTCAAACTTGTGAATGCAGGCAGAGTTGGTGCCCACAGAGGTTAGAAGCAGACCCCCTGGAGCTGGAGTTACAGGCAGCTGTGCTAGGATTCAAGCTCAGGTCCCCTTTAAGAGCTGAGTTCTCTCTCAGCCCTGCACTTCTTGTTTTGTTTTGGTGTTTCGAGACAGGGTTTCTCTGTATTGTTTTGGAGGCTGTCCTGGAACTCCCTCTGTAGACCAGGCTGGCCTCGAACTCACAGAAATCTGCCGCCTGCTTCTGCCTCCCGAGTGCTGGGATTAAAGGCATGTGCCACCAACGCCTGGCTCAGCCCTGCTCTTTCTGCTCTTATTTCCTCTTCGTTGCATTTTTCTTTTTCCTATTTATTTATTTGTATTTTACGAGCATTGGTGATTTGCCTGCTCATGTCTGTGTGAGGATGTTGGATGCACTGGACCTGGAGTTACAGACAGTTGTGAGCTGCCACATGGGTGTTGAAAATCGAACCCAGGTCCTCTGGAAGAGCAATGCTCTTACCTGCTGGGCCATCTTTCCAACCCCTCATTACATTGTTCTTTTTTTTTTTTTTTTTTTTTTTTTTTTGGTTTTTCGAGACAGGGTTTCTCTGTATTGTTTTGGAGGCTGTTGGTCCAGCCTGGCCTCGAACTCACAGAGATCCGCCTGCCTCTGCCTCCCGAGTGCTGGGATTAAAGGCGTGCGCCACCACCGCCCGGCTACATTGTTCTTATTGTTAGTTTTATTATGTAGTAATATTATTATTTAGTGACCTTTGGTATCCAAATCAGTGGGTTTGGAAGTTTGGAGAGTGGGATTTATCTAAAATCTGCTCCCATCCCCCTGGATTTCACATTCAGGAAGTGGGGTCTGGGAAGTAGGGGTGATGGCTGTCCCTGTGCCAGCTTCAGTCTGGCTCGCCTGGGCTTCTGGGCAGTGCTATCGGCAAGCAGGTCAGGGTTGTTGACTGCGGGCAGCTGGAGGTCCAGCGGGAGCCTCCCAGCATCCACTCAATCTTTGGTTCCTCACAGGCTTCTTAGGAACTCACTGGGAACAAATCTCAGTGTTGTCCCTTCTTGAGTTGCTGAGTCAGATCTGCTCCTTCTGGTTTCCGGTCACTGGGTTTGCACAGTTTGTCCCCATTCAAATTTGTCTTATGAGATTCAGTTCAGCATTCCAGCTTGGCGATCCTTCAGGGAGCTCTCTGCTCCCCACTTTGGCTTGGAATTTTTGCAGCTTCAGTAAGCTTAAGTCTTTTTTTTTCCTTTCAAATGACCTGGGGTCTGCCTTGGAGCCTGTCCATGCCCCCTCTCACCTTTGGCTTCCCCTTTCCTCCCTGTGGATGGACCATGATATGCTGAGAGGTGTCCTCTGGGAAGCTGCCATATACTGTACATGGCCTACACAATGCTAGCTATGCTGGCCATGTGACCACTCTGATCCTGCCTGGAGTCCTTGGTGGTTGGCCAGCGTGTGCTCACATTCTGCTGATGGCAGGAGCTCCTGGAAGGGATTTCTCCATTCTCCTCCTCCACTCAGCTTACTCCCCTTCCCTTGTTTTGTTTTTGGGAATGTTGTTTCTGAAACAGGCTCTCACTTTGAAGCCTTGGCTGGCCTGAAACTCAATCCAGGCTGACCTCTAACTCGCAGAAATCCACCACTCTCTGTCTCTCCAGTGCTGGGATTAAAGCCCTGTGCCTCCATCCCCTGCTCTCAGCTAGTTTCTGTTCCTAAATGTCAGTGGCAACTCTTACCCAGCCGTCTTACACTTCAGATGAGGGAGGGGCCATGGGTGGCAGTTACTGAGTGCTGCGAGTCTGCCGGTCCCCAGCTGGGGTAGCTGTGCTCCTCATGGGGCAGGTGAGGGAGTGCACAGCCAGTTCTCTCTTCATTCAGCGCCTTCTCAGCTGTGTGGTCAGGGCTTGTGGGAGCCCCACAGTCTCCGGCTTGCCTGCCTCACTTCCAGCGCCCTCTTTCTCTGCAGTTTTCCTCTGCACAGCTGCCAACAGGCAGCGCCCTGGTCTCCCCATCAGAATGAGGCTCTGCCAGAAGACAGGCTCAGGAAGACATCCCAGAAGAAAAGAGTCACAGCATCTCTACTGTGTGTTCCAGAGCCCAAGCAGAGGTAGGTAGGCGCATTTCCGGGAGTTTGAGACCAGCCGGGTCTACAAAGTGAGCTCCAGGATAGCCAGGGTTATTAAGCAGAAAATCCAACAGGCATGGTGGCAACATGCCTTTAATCCCAGCACTTGGGAGGCAGAGGCAGATGGATCCTCTGTGAGTTCCAGGACAGCCTCCAAAAGCTACAGAGAAACCCTGTCTTGAAAAACAAAACAAAACAAATAAAAACTCCAAATGCTGGCATTGCCTAGAAAAAAAAATGTGTATACACGTTTGTATATATTTAGGTGTTCAAGTGCATATGCACCTGTGTATGTAATGTACACACACGTGTACACGTGTGTGTTTTTGTGGCATGTGTCTGGGGAGACCAGAGGGCAGCTTTAGGTGTAGGGAGTCGAGGAAGGCTTACGTGAATGTGTGAGGATGGATGAAGCCTTGAGAGACGGTGCATTGCTGTCATGCACAGGGCCTCATGATCCACGGGAAATGCGCAACAACCCCCCCCCCCCCCGGCACGCGCTGGGGGCTCAGAATCGACAAAGCTTTGCCTCTGGTCAGAGTGTGAATGTTGGCAGTGTATGAAAAACTAGCAACTGCGTCTTTCCCCTTCTGGACGTTTACAGCCTGAGATGGCTCACCTACGTAGACCTCCTACCGGATATTTAACTCCTCTCCTCTGTGGAGTACACGGTAATAACCTTGCTGAGGGTCTAGGTTCCAGCGCAGCTGGTGCCACTCCATCAGAATGCACGCAGCCCACTGAACCCAGCCTTTCTGTGCATGTGTCTATGTTCCTGTCCTTCATTCCTTCGCTGCTCTAGTCAGATGTGCACATCCAAGCCTGGAGTACAGGACTTGGGTGCTGCTCTCCAGGCACAGTCTCCATTGCGAGGGGGCAAAGCTTCACACTGGCCTGGAGTTTGCCGAGTAGGCAGGGCAGAACTGGCCAGCAAGCCCTAGGGATCTGCCTACCCCAACCTCTCCAGCACTGGAATCATAAACTTGTGCCTCCGTGCCTGGCTTCTCTTTTTAAAAATCTGGGTTCTGGTGATCCAGCTCAGGTTCTTATTCCTGCAAAGCAAGCACTTTTGTATCAGGCTTTCTTGGGAGGGGGCCACCAACCAGCTCTCAAATCATGATATAGACTTATTGGTTATAAATGCTTGGCCTAGCTCTTTTAACTTAAATTAACCTGTTTCTCTTTATCTTCCTTTTGTCTCAGGGCTTATTACCTTTCTTCCTTCCTTCCTTCCTTGCTCCCTTCCTTCCTTCCTTCCTGTCTGTTTTACTTTCACTGCTTTTCATGACTGGCTGGCTGGTGGCTGCCTGGCTTCTTGCCCTGGGCCGGTCTCTCTCTTTCTCCTCTGTCTCTTTTCTCTTCTTCTCCTCCTTTTTGAGCCTAGATTTCTCCTTCTACTTATTCTCCCTGCCTGCCAACCCACCTATCCGTTGTCTGCCTAACTATTGGCCATTCAGCTCTTTATTAGATCAATCAGATGCCTTAGGCAGGCAAGGTGAAAAGGCTGCAACACATCCTTACATAATTAAACACACATCCTTACATTGTTAAACAAACGCAGCATAAACAAATGTAACACATTTGTGTTCAGCTAAAATACTTTCTTGACTGGAAGCAGTTTCTCCCCAACCTTTGTTTTGTTCTGTTTGTTTGAGACAGGGTCTCATGTATCCCCAGACTTGTCTCAAGTTGACTGTGTAACCAAGGATGACTTTTAACTCCTGCTCTTCCTCTTCCACCTCCCAGGTTCTAGGGTTATGGGCATTTGTCACAATGCCCTTGCCTTCAGGGCTCTATACCGCCTTCTCTACGTATGTGGTGTGCTGCCTGGGTGGAGTTCTTACTGCATAATTGCTTTAGTGTCCTTGCCAGCAGGGCACAGCGAGGGTCGAGCCCATGGGAACCTGGAATGGCGGGACAAGGGACAAGAGAAACGGACAGCAGGACAACATGACTGGTCAAGCTGCATTTAATGAGAATTTCGTACAGGCTTATATAGGGGAAATGAGGTAGGGGGATGGGGCGGAGGAATGCAGGACAGTGAGGGAGGGGCAGTTGCCTAGGAACCAGGCCACTGAAGGTGAGCAGGTAACAGGTGGTGGCAAGGTTAAAGGGTCGCAGAGGGAGGGGTTAAGTGATCTAATTGGGGAGTGTTTCCTTTTTGCCATCAGCTATTTCCTGTGAGCCCAAGTTCTGTTCATTAGGAAGCTGGGGAGGGGATGGACTATTCTTAAAAAAGGCTGGCGATATTTACAAGAGGTTCTAAGTAACAATGATCACTCCCCACACTTTACATTTGGCGTGAATACCATACAGGTTGGTTATCTTAAAACAAACAAACAACAACAATAACAACAACAACAAAACAACAGAGAAGCTTCATCTGCCCCTGCAAAATTTCAGTAGCTGTGCTCTAGAAGCATAGATCTGTTTTGAAGTCCTGACTAGGATCCTACGTCAGATACCGATGGGAGTTTGCAACTTAGATGTTCATAGGCTTCCAACAGGATGTATGCATAACGCTTCTGTACTGAAGCGCCTGCTCGCACCTCTACTATGTATTCTTTCCACAGGGTTTGTTGTTGTTTTCCAGACAGGCTTTCTCTGTGTAGCCCTGGCCGTCCTGGCACTCGCTCTGTAGACCAGGCTGGCCTTGAACTCACAGAGATCCGCCTGCCTCTGCCTCCCAAAGGTGTGTGCCACCCTGCCGAGGGTGCCAGTGGTTCTGTGACCAGTTGTTTCCTGAGTGCTCTACAGCAGGTGATTTGCAGGCAGTCTGCTCTGTGTGAGCCATGCTCTAGAGACTTCCTCTCTTACCTCTTCGGCTGGAGCTTGGCAAGCTAGACGTGGGACTGGCCTGAGAACGGCAGCAGCTTCTGGGGAGCGGTGTGTGTTGACTGCTGGGGAGGAGCCTGTGTTGACTGCTGGGGAGGAGCCTGTGTTGATTGGTGAAATAAACAAGGCTTTAACTTTTTTTTTTTTTAAAGATTTTATTTATCCTGCCTCTGTGTGTGTCTGCAAGCCAGGAGAGGGCACCAGATCTCATTACGGACGGTTGTGAGCCACCATGCGGTTGCTGGGAATTGAACTCAGGACCTCTGGAAGAGCAGTCAGTGCTCTTAACCTCTGAGCCATCTCTCCAGCCCCCTAAACAAGGCTTTAACTTAATGTTCTTTCTTTCTTCATTTGACAGCAGCGTCTTATCCTGTAGCTTTGGCTGGCTTGGAACTCACTGTGTAGTCCAGAATGGCATCAAACTCAAAGCAATCCTCCTGCCTCAGAGCCCTGAATGAAGGTATTATCCATGTATGTTCCCACACTGGGCTGGTAGGGATCTTGGGAAGACAGCGGAATTCAGCAGTCAGGGCCTCTGTATACCTATGCAAGGTCCTGTTGCTAGGAAGAAAGGCCTTAGAGAAATTCCCAGAGGCCTTGGCTGGAAGCAGAGTCCAGGGCATATGACCTGGACCACATCCCCAGGTTTATCCCTCATGGAAGGGCTGGGGCCAAATGCTAAGGCAGAGACCAAAGGCTCTTCGAGGGTTTGGAGGAGCCTTGAAAATGTTCCCATGCTGCTGGTTCAATAGCTGCTTTTTTTTTTTCTTTTTTAAAGCAGGGAGGGCCAGCCCTGGAAAGCAAGCAATGTGTAGCAGTCAGTGTCACCAGAGGACAGCAGGCTGACAGACACATGCTGGAGGTGTGTGGCTGGGCTCCAGACCCTGTTTCTTTACTGCATAACAAATCAATCTAGGCAGTTTAAACAACACGCCTTTCTCTCTCACATTTCTCAAGGGTAGGGGCCCAAGATCAAAGTCCTGCAAGAACTGATTTTCTGTTGCAGATTCCTTCCTAGCCTTCAGAGAGCCATATTCTCCTGTGTCCCTCTGAGGTAGAATGGAAAGAGAGATGCAGGGAGCAAGATTACTGGTGTCTTTTTTTTTTGAGACAGTGTTACTATGTATATATCCCAGGCTGGTCTTAACTCACAGTCCTCCGGCCTCAGCCTCCGGAGTGCTGGCATGATAAGTGTGTACTTGGATTTCTACAAATGGGGTACACAAACTGTCAGTCAGTAGCAAACTCCAAGGCACCAGCGTCAAGCCCATGCTATCCTCCTGTCTTTCTGTAATTACTCCTTCAGAGTGTAGCCTGTGTGCTGCTTCTCGGGTTCTCTAAGTTGGTCAGTTCCCATCAGATCGTCCCTCTCCCTTCAGCAGCAGCGCTCAGAGCTGCTAGATTCCTGACTGTGCTGTGGGTCTGGGCTAGTCCCCCCCCCCAAGCCTCCAGGGATAGTGCCGTCCTTGGGAGCACTAGACAAAGCAATGGGAAGAAACAGGAAGCACCGCCCACAGTAAACACATTTCCTCATCAGACTGGAGATCTGGAAGCCGCCAGCAGCCAGGCACAAACAGTGTCCTGGAGGACACATCAGTGAGCAGCCGGGCATGTGAAGCCTCGTTCTCCCTCTGACTCTGCTTATAGTGCAGGAGCTGCTTAGGGTGGCCATGCTGGAAGCTAATGGGGGTGCTTGAGCTTCCCAGCCCAATTCTCTGCCTGTAGTACTCACACAGCCTGATAACTTTTTAGTCTAACCCGTGGACGTGTTTCATTTGCATGTGCACACGTGTGCTGGTGTAGAGAAGAGAGAAGGATGCAGACAGGGTAGGATCTGGGGTGTCCTTCTCCATCTCTTTGTGCCTTAGCCACTTGAGACAAGGTGTGTTTGGGCTGGAGGGTTAGCTCAGCCGTTAAAGGGAGGCTCACAACCAAAAATATAAGACGAGGTATGACTCACCCTTATCCACTTTTATGCCAACTTAATACAAGATAGAATCACTTGGGAAAAAAGAGTACCAACTGAGAAAATAACCCTACCAGATTTGCCAGAGGGCAGTCCTGGGATACATTTTATTAGTGACTGATGTGGGAAGTGCTACCCCAGGGGAGGTGGTCCCAGGTAACAGAGCAGACTGAGCAAGTCATGAGGAGGAAACCAGCCAGCAGCACCCCTCCATGACTTCCGCATCAGCTCCTGCCTCCGGGTTCCAGCCTTGAGTTCCTGCCCTGACTTCCCTAGATGATGGCCTACAAGGTATGAACTAAAATAAACCCTTTCCCTCCAAATTGCTTTTGTTCATATCTTCACAGCAATAGAGACCCTAGCAAGATGCTCACTGACCCTGAGCTCCAGTCCTCCTGGCTCCAGCTGGGGTTCCAGGGCTGTGTATAAACATGTCCTGCTTTCTATGTGGGTTCTCAGGATTTGAACTCAGCTCCCCATGCTTGCATAGCAAGCATTCTTACCCTTGGAGTCATCTCTCCAGTCCATGACCTGAGATTTAAGATAGTTACAGCTGGGTAACTGTGAACTATGTGACCTTTTCCATGCCATAGCTTATTCCTCTAAAGCAGGCAGCAGTGCAGTTCTATAGCAACGGAGAGGTCAGCACTTAGGTAATTCTCCACAGCAGGCATCTAGAGTCATCTCCTACAGTACAGTGAGCACAGCAGAGTGCCTGCTGCTGCGCAGGGCCAGCTGTCCGGCAGAAGGAAGAAGATGGCCAGATAAAGGGATAACTGGCTGGGCAGACAGATGGTGGTCATGTATTATGAGTAGAGACGCAGCTGGGAAAGGGAGCACAGGGCAGGCGGCTAGCGGGACAGAGTACTCGGAGAGGCTCCCCTGTTGTGGAATATTAATTTAAGGTGCATTACGCTATTTATGCTGTTCAACATTTGTTTAGTGATACAAAGGCATGTTATAAAATTAACCTGGGGTCAGGAGATTGAGTGAGCAACTAGCTGACAGGGTGGTAGGGGAGCCATGGGTAGCTATGGTTTATAAGTGGGGGATGAAAAGGATGCCTGGTTTTGGGGGAGACTCCAGCTAAGAGAGGTTAGTCACGGCTGGGCGGTGGTGGCGCACACCTTTAATCCCAGCACTCGGGAGGCAGAGGCAGGCGGATCTCTGTGAGTTCGAGGCCGGGCTGGACCGATAGCCCCCGAAACAATACAGAGAAACCCTGTCTCATAAAAACCAAAAAAAGGAAAAAAAAAAGAGAGGTTAGTCACTTGCTATTCAGCCCTTCTGAGCGAGCAGAATTTCACCTTAACCTTTGAATCCTGAGTTCTTTAGAGGGATAGAGATCTAGACAAAGTCCCCGTTAGTGGCAGGCAGTGACAGAGCCAGTGCCTGAGGCTAACCCAGTGCGCCAAATGTCTCTAAGGGGCAGCTACTGAATTTAATGAAAAACAATCTTTTGCTAACAAGGTAATCATGGCAGGAGACCTGACGGTAGGGAATTGAGAAAAGGCAAAACTGTGTTAGTAAGACTGAGAAATCTCAGTAAAAGCAGCTCCCACCAAGGCCTCCTCAGACTCACATGGTAAAAGCGAGAACCTACTCCTACATATGTCCTCCAACACCCACCCATGTGTGAGCAGTGACACCATGTGTGAGCAGTGACACCATGTGTGTGTGGTGACACCATGTGTATGTGGTGACACCCATGTGTGTGCGGTGACACCCATGTACCGTGTCACACAAGCAAAGTGTGATTTAAAAAAAAAAACTAAAAAGAGGCCAGGTGTGGCAGCGCACACCTTTGATTCCAGCACTCAGGAGCAGAAGCAGAAGAATTCTGTGAGTTTGAGGTCATCGTGGTCTGCATAGTGAGTTCCAGCCTAGCCAGGGTTACACAGTGAGACCCAGCCTACACATATAAACAGGTAACATTTTAAAAAGACAAAAACTTTTCACACTAAGGGAGTAACAGTGCAAAGCCGGGTTGGTATGTTAAGATCTTCAAGGAGCCCGTGAGATGAAGTGGGATAGCCGCAGGAGGGGAATGCAATTCGGGGAAGCTGAATATGAGTTTGTAGGCTGCAATAAGAACTTTGTATTTACACACAGGTGGAAGGGCCAGGGAATTCAGAGTAAAGGAAGGGACTACTCTTACTCTGTGAGTGGAGACATGGGGTGCAGGAGAGTCATTTGGTTGAGTCTCTTGAATTAATTACTGTTACTTCAGGAGGCTCGGCGATTCCACAGAGTATAAATGGACACTGCCCACCGTCTTTGCTCCTAGCTCCAGAGTAAAGTCCAGGCCTCTTGAAATTTCACCTTTGGGTGCCAGTCGCTTCCCCGAATGCCCGCCGTTCCTCACCCTGCTCCTTTGACCGGGATGGTGTGCCCTCCCCAAGTTTGTCCCTCCACCCTCGGGACACTAGGCCTGGTCTGAGCATTATTCCTGGACAGATCTGGAGGGTGCTGCTAGGCTTAGCCTGCTCCCCAGTGAATTGACCTCCCCCCAACTCCAGGTCAGCCCAATTGTAACAAATCTTTCAAAATCAGTTTTCACCAGGGATCTGTAAACAGAGGGAATTGGCAGGTTGCTGTGATGGTTTGAATAAGGATGGTCCTCATAGGCTCTTATATTTGAATGCTCAATCATCAGGGAGTGGCACTATTTGAAAAAGATTAGGAGGTGTGGCCTTGTTGGAGGAATCGAGCCATTGGGGTGGACTTGGAGGTTTTCAAAAGCACAAGCCAGGCCCAATGGGTTTCTCTTCCTGCTGCCTGTGGATCTGAATGTACAACTCTCAGCTACTTCTCCAGACCATGTCTGCCTGCTTGCTGCCATGTTCTCCACCATGAAGATAATGGATTAACCTCTGAAACTGTAAGCAAGCCCCAATTAAATGTTTTCTTTTATAACAGCTGCAGTGGCCGTGGTGTCTCTTCACAGCAACGGAACACTGATTAACACGGTGACAGTCTGAGGAAGGGTGCTTAAATACAGCCCAGCATTTACCTGGCCATGTAGGTCGGGAAGTGTGAGGTTACCTCAGACTAGTTTCCCTCGGGTTCTTAGCACCTACACTTGGCTATCTAAAGAGCCAGCTATTGTTGGGGCCCAGCCCCCACAGGGTCTCTGAGTTGTTTGTCAGCTGATAGCCACAGGTGCATCATGTTTCTAGTCCTGGTTCACTGCCCCCGCATTGCCCCACCGACATCAACATCTAGTGGGAGGAAAACAAACACTCTTCCACCTGGGGTTTTTCTACTGTGTTGTAAGAATATTATAAGACTGTTTGCTCCTACAAGAGAGAGACCTCAGCCGGGCATTGGTGGCGCACGCCTTTAATCCCAGCACTCTGGAGGCAGAGGCAGGCGGATCTCTGTGAATTCGAGGCCAGCCTGGTCTACAGAGCGAGTTCCAGGACAGCCTCCAAAACAATACAGAGAAACCCTGTCTTGAAAAATAAAAAAAAAGAGAGAGAGAGACCTCTTAGCACTTGCAATAAAGACACTTCTTAGTACAAAACAGCTGGACATCTGGTCTTTCTTTTCCTGATACCTCGGACCTGCTTGTGGTGTGAGTGCCTCAATTGGAGGTCCTGCCGAGATCCAGAGAGACTTGGAAAGACTGGGAAAAATCGGCCAGAAAGAAGACTTGGGAGAGGAGAGACTCGAGAAAGAAAAGAATTAAAAACAGGTACCTCAAGCTGGGCATTGGTGGCGCACGCCTTTAATCCCAGCACTCGGGAGGCAGAGGCAGGCGGATCTCTGTGAGTTAGAGACCAGCCTGGACTACCAAGCGAGTTCCAGGACAGCCTCCAAAGCCACAGAGAAACCCTGTCTCGAAAAACCAAAACAAAACAAAACAAAACAAAACAAAAAACAAAAAACAAAAAACCAGGTACCTCAGCTTCTAACAGTGAAACTGAATGGTCAATCCCCAGGCTGTTGCTTGAGAGGTCACCTTCTAAGGAGAAGGTGTATTGAATTAATCTCCAGCCTTTTGCCTGATCCATTGAGGTCAGGAAAGTAAAGGGGAGCTGAGAGATCACCCTCAAAGGCTGGCCAGCAAATAAGACTATGAGGATGTATTGGAAAGGAGTACCAAGTTAGGGGTACCAGGTTAAATCTCCAGGCGTTCACCCGCAAGGTCGGGAAAGAAAGGGGAACTTGAGAGATCGCCCTCAGTTGGAGGGTGGATTGAGTAAATCTTAAGGCTTTTGCCTGAGGGATCATCCTGAGTTGGAGGATGGATTGAAAATAGTTGAATTGAAAGTTGGTAACAGTTAGTAAACAAGATACTGGTATTAAGTGAAAGAAAAGAAAAAGGTAAAAGTATATGAAATGGAAAATAAACGGAAAGTCTGGATACTGTGTGCTGTTGTGTTGTCTTTAAACTGTTTAATTGAGCCGGGCGTTGGTGGCTCACGCCTTTAATCCCAGCACTCGGGAGGCAGAGGCAGGTGGATCTCTGTGAGTTCGAGACCAGCCTGGACTACCAAGTGAGTTCCAGGACAACCTCCAAAACCACAGAGAAACCGTCTCGGAAAAACAAAAAAACAAAAAAAAACAAAAACAAAAACAAAAAAAAACTGTTTAATTGCTAAGAAAGAAACAAACTACTAAAAGACATTTGATTATCAATGCTGCTGAAATAATCCAACTTACATATTTTGAAAATGCGTTGACTTCTAAATTTAAATATAAGGACAGGTTACTTGGGAAATAATTTTCTGCTTTTATTTCCACAGAAAATAAAAAGCTGTGGGTTCCTTCCAGACTAGTATGGTTTGATGAAGCAAGACCTCCGGAAGCAGTGGCCCAAGTGATTCAACATTTAAAGGGCTAAGATGATACATCCTTACAGACCCCGAAAATAAGGACTTATACAGGTTTCTGAGTTTTGTCATGATCCCCATGGTATGAACAGCATCTTTTAACAGCAGAAAGTAGTTTGGAAAGAACAACGCCCACATTCCCAAATAAATGTTTGTTTGCATTTATACAGGGTTGGTTATTGCTAAGGTCAATTTTGTGTGTCATCTCTAGAAACTTTTTACAAGGAGAGGGTATGGCGGTAGCCCCTGAGAAAAATAGCAAAAGCCGACAACAATGCCTGAGAGCTAAAGAAATCTGTACGGAACTTTCTATAGAGAAGCAAACAGTTCAAAAATTTTTTCAAAAAATAAAAAGGGGGAGATGTTGGGGCCTAGCCCCCACAGGGTCTCTGAGTTGTTTGTCAGCTGATAGCCACAGGTGCATCATGTTTTCTAGTCCTGGTTTACTGCCCCCGCATTGCCCCACTGACATCTATATCTAGCAGGAAGAAAACATGCTGTCTTCTATCTGGGGTTTTTCTACTGTGTTGTAAGACTATATATAAGACTACTCCCTCCTACAAGAGAGAGACCTCTTAGCACTTGCAAAATAAAGACACTTTTTAGTACAAACAGCTGGACATCTGGTCTTTCTTTTCCTGATACCTTGGAGTTGTTTGTGGTGCCGGTGCCGCAAGCTATAAACAGTGAGTGTAAATGAACCCCGATAATGAGTATGGACTTCTGAGACTCCTTCACTGACCTCCCTGGGGTGGTGGGAAGGACTGCCGAGATGGTCTGAAAATGCATAATCCACAGGAGATTATTCTGATCCAGGCCAGTGAACTGAATCTCAGGAGGACAGGCATAGGGTCTAAGTCCACCCTGTAGGGTTCTGCCAGCCTACTCTGCAGCTATGCAGGCATGCCTCTTTGTTCATGAGCTCAGGTTGGAGACAGCCTTTCCAGGTCATGTGTCCCTAGCTGGGCAGCAGCCAGATCCCAGTGACAGATGTTGACCTGAGGAGGTCTGGCTTCTTCCTTGATTCTTGGGCCAGCCCTTCCTGCCTGGTCTGGGAATGAGTCCCTGCTGGGTTTCAGCAAGATCAAAAAGACCTTCCCAAAACCACTGCCTAGAGCACAGGGAGCAGCGTTCTTGCAACTCTGACACTTTTTTTCCCTAACACTTTAAGCTCTTTGGTAGGTAAGGATGGATTCCTGAGTTAACCAATCAGCTCTTAAGCTCTGCTCTGATCGTTTCTTGGCTCCTCCAAGAACCCTTTGTCTGTCTGTTGGGTCCTTGGAACAATTTACTACACTTTTATGGTAAGGATAAATATTGAGTATCTTTGTCTGGTAAAGTTGGAACTGTTGCGTTTTTTGAAAAAGTTGATTGAAGGAATGTCAGTAAACGATTTTACTGTTATGTTTTGAAATGCAAACTGGTTTCAGCACTATTGATGTATTTGGGGACACTTGGATCTCAAAGTAAGTTTTGTGTTCATTGTTTCCCACCAGAAACATGATGTGAAGGGCCATAGGCTCAGCAGTTAGGAGCCCTCCCTGCTATTCTGCTGTTGCTCAACCCCAGTTCAGTTTGAGCGCCTGCATGTTGGCTCTCAGCTATCTATAGCTCCAGTTCCGGAGGATATGACACCCTCTTCTGGCCTCCAGGGGCACTACACACAGGGGTACACACACACACACACACACACACACACACACACACACACACACACACACACACAGGTACAACACACAAATAAAATAAAAATAAATCTTTTAAAAATCATTTGAAAACAACCACAACCCCAGAGGGATACACAACACAGACACACCTTGGGGGTCTACCTGATGCCTGTGTTTGCTGAGAGATCCACACCCTGTGTGGTCCTTCCCCCTGATTTCAGGTAACCCACTTTATGAAAGCTCACTCCCACAAGCAAAGTTTAGGTCTTTTTCACAGTAAATGTTATAATTTTAGTACCACTTATGTATTTCTTTACCATTTAACACATATAAAATGACTCCCGTTTCTATTAGGTCCTTACCACTTGAAACTTTTGTTATTGTATTTTGTAACTAGGTCATATGGTTGCTCTATTTTTAGTTTATTCAAGGAACTGTTACCCTGCTTTCTCCCATTACTGTCCCATCTTATGTTCTACAGTCTGTGTACAAGGACTCCAGTTTCTCCATACCCTCTCCAACTCTGTTAGTTTCTGTTTTCTTACTTTTTATTTTTTGTGTAGTTGGGTCTCAAACCCAGGTCCTAAAACACACTAGGCAAGAGTTTTACTATTGACCTGTACTCCAAGCCCTTTTTGATTTCTTTAAAAATATATTTGAGGTTATTTTTTTTAACATATGTGAGTGTTTCATCTGCCTGTGTGTGTATGTATCTTGCACATACCTGGCGTTGGTGGATATCAGAGGAGGCCATTGGATCCCCTGGACTGGAGTTACTGATGGCTGTGAGCTGAACACTGGTCCTCTGCTAGAGCAACAGGTCCTCTTCATCTCTTAGTCTGTCATTCCAGCCCCCTGAGACTTTACCTTCAAAAGAAAAAGCTCAATTTGATTCTTGTTATTTTCTCTTGTTTTGTTTTGTTTTGTTTTGGTTTGGTTTGGTTTTTCCAGACAGGGTTTCTCTGTGGCTTTGGAGGCTGTCCTGGAACTTGCTCGGTAGACCAGGCTGGTCTCGAACTCACAGTGATCCGCCTGCCTCTGCCTCCCGAGTGCTGGGATTAAAGGCATGTGCCACCAACGCCTTGTTTTGGTTTTTGAGAAGGGGTTCTCTGTGCAGCTCTAGATGTCCTGGAACTTACCTTCTCGACCAGGCTGACTTCAAACTCATATGGTTCCACTTATTTCCGCCAGCTGAGTGCTGGGATTAAAAGCCCCACACACCCAGCTGATTCTTTTTTTGTTTTGTTTTGTTTTGTTTTTTGTTTTTTCAAGACAGGGTTTCTCTGTATTGTTTTGGAGGCTGTCCTGGAATCGGGTCTGTGGACCAGGCTGACCTCGAACTCACAGAGATCCGCCTGCCTCTGCCTCCCGAGTGCTGGGATTAAAGGTGTGCGCCACCAACGCCCGGCCACCCAGCTGATTCTTGTTGTTATAGAATCTAGTTCTTGGTGGGATTTTCATATTTATTGACCTTTCTACTGCTTCCACTTGTGTTTTTCCTTAATAATCATGTTTGTACTAAAGACCTTGTTTTTTTTTTTTCTCCTCTCCATTTTTGAGTCACCTCTAGGTCTGTTTCTGTCATTTAACTTTCCCTCTTGGTTGTTAGCCAGACAACCCTATTTTGAAATACTTAGTAACTTTAGTAAAATGATAGATATTGTGTTCCAGATGATATCGTTTTTTATTTGTTTGTTTGTTTGTTTTTTCGAGACAGGGTTTCTCTGTGGCTTTGGAGGCTGGTCTCAAACTCACAGAGATCTGCCTGTCTCTGCCTCCAGAGTTCTGGGATTAAAGGCATGTCACCATAGGCTGGCTGATGTTATCTTCTTTTTTTTTTTTTTTTTTTTTTTTTTTTTTTGGTTTTTTCGAGACAGGGTTTCTCTGTGGCTTTGGAGGCTGGTCTCAAACTCACAGAGATCTGCCTGTCTCTGCCTCCAGAGTTCTGGGATTAAAGGCATGTCACCATAGGCTGGCTGATGTTATCTTCTTTTTTTTTTTTTTTTTTTTGGTTTTTTCGAGACAGGGTTTCTCTGTGGCTTTGGAGGCTGTCCTGGAACTCACTTTGTAGACCAGGCTGGCCTCGAACTCACAAAGATCCGCCTGCCTCTGCCTCCCGAGTGCTGGGATTAAAGGCGTGTGCCACCAACGCCCGGCTGATGTTATCTTCTTTTAGAAGGAATTCACTTTATCCTTTGCCAGGCATAGGGAGTGGACCGATTACCAATAACCATTGAGGCAAAGATGGGTGGAGCCTGGGTTGTGGTTTTGGCTACTACACACCTGATTCTAGTTGGAAATCTCCAGGTTTCTAGACAAGAGCCTGTGGTCTTACCACTGCTTTCTTCCCCCTGAGAGTCCCAAACATGAATTCTGGTCAACTCAGGGCAACTTCTGTCAGTAACACAGCTGCAACTATTCCCTTCCAGTTGATGGTCTGCCAAAGACCACACTGTCACTTGTATCAAGGCTGGAGGCTCATGCTGTGTTAACTTATTCATTCGATCCGTGTTTGACGTTCTGGTACGCCAGGCTCTGTACTAGGTGCTGGGCTATGTCTAAAGTTCAGATCACGGTCCCTCTGAAGGCGCTTCTAACCTACAGATGCCGAACAGTAGCCCTAGTGAGCCAGAGGCAGTGTGTCCAGGATATGAGCTTGCTTTAAGGAACTGGAGTCTAGAACTAACCTCCTGCTGTGTTTTGCAACTGGCACCAATGACAATGTTGCTCTGAGGGTCAGGGCTATAATGAAGAGGTGAACATTTTTTCCCATAAATGCTGGTGTTTAATCTTGAAAACAAGATTTAATTATTACTTATGAAACTAAGTATATTTTGATTGGAAGTTAATCACCTCCTTGGCTTTAGTACAGTTAATCCTGCCAGTGTTCCCCCATGTAATTCACTTGGGCCCATCTATGGGTGGACCAGGTAGGATTACTACCTTTAGAGACACGGGTAATTCTTGAAGCATAGACACAGAGAGAGTACAGCTTGATCTTTTTTTATGACTTTATTTTATGTGCATTGATGTTTTGCCTACACATATGTTTGTGTGAGGGTGTCAGATCCCCTGGAACTGGAGTTACAGACATTGTGAGCTGCCATGTGGGTGCTGGGAATTGAACCTGGGATCTCTGGAGGAACAGCCAGTGCTCTTAACCACTGAGCCATCCGTCTGCCTCAGCTTAGTCCTTCTTGTAGCTTAAACAATGCCTCTGTATTTTCTGAGTTTAGGTAGATAAGAGGGGTCTTGGTTTTTCTTGACCCATTATGGTAACAGAGTGGCCTGGTCTGTTGTCAATGTTTCATGAAATTGTTTAAACAGAGTATCAAGGCCTCTATCTGTGAGAGCCAGACCAGCGCCTAGCAACCCCAGTGTCTCTATCTGTGAGTGCCAGGACAGCTTCCAGCTTCACTGAAGTCTTGCAGATAGGCCAAGCCAGATTCTAGGTGTTGGGAAATGCTTTTCTTTCTCACTTGAACACCATGGTGATCGCATAGTTACAACTCCATTTAACTACATGCATCAACTTGAGAGCTTTTTAAGAGATATTTTCATGTGCTGTGTGTGCGTATGTGCAGGCATCTGTATGCCATGTTGTGTGTATGCAGGACAGAGGACAAACCTGGGTGTCAGACTTCACCTTCCGCTTTGAGATTGGGGATCTTTGTTAACTGCTTCATTCTCCAGGCTGGCCAGCAAGCTTCTACAGATTCTCTCATCTCTGTCTCCTATCTCAACATTGGGCACTAGAATTAGAGGCGTGCTACCCCGCCCAGCTTTACTCGGGTCCTGGGGGTATGTATTATGTACAGCAAGGGATTCCCCCACCCCCAGCCATCTTTACAGAGCAATGTGGACACTTCTGCCTCCTCCAATGTCAGCATGAGGAGCTTGGATTCTGTTTCAAGTTTGTTTCTCAGCAGGTAGGAGCCTCTGCTCTCCTGGCCCTTACACTCAATCCCACATGTTCAAGGCAGTATTTGCTCATGGTTTCTAACACATCTCAGCAACTCCCCATCATGAACAGCTCTCTTACTGCTTTCTACAAACCTAGGAGCTCTTGCTGAGCCTCCCTCCCTCAGGGCAGGCGGTGTTGAGACAGTTTCTCAGTGTAGCCCTGGCTGTCCTGGAAATCACTTAGTGCTGGGATTAAAGGCATTCGCCATCATTGCCTGGCAGGGCGTCTCTCATCTATAGGACACTTTCAAGCCCCCGTGTTTGGCCTTTACCTCCAGGCCCTAGCTGTTCCCAGAAAGCCCCTTTCCCCAACTAAGTTTTCCTGGGATTTTCTGATGAATCACTGCCTATTGTGATGATCCCCATGCTACTCCTCCCCTCTTGCTAGATGTTTTAACAACATGCTCTCTCTTTTTTTTTTTTTTTTTTTTTTTTTTTTTTTGGTTTTTCGAGACAGGGTTTCTCTGTGGCTTTGGAGGCTGTCCTGGAACTCACTTTGTAGACCAGGCTGGCCTCGAACTCACAGAGATCCGCCTGCCTCTGCCTCCAGAGTGCTGGGATTAAAGGTGTGCGCCACCAACGCCCGACTCAACATGGTCTCTTTTATCTGGATCTGTGAGCTTGTATCAGCAGTGGGGCTTTGTTTTTGTGGTGCTGGGGATCCAGGCCCTTGCACATGCTAAACAAGTTCTTATCGGGCAAGTTCTCAGCCATTGAGCAACAACCCAGAGCTTTAGTTGGTTACCCCAGTCGACAAGTTTTTACAGAACTTGCGCTCTAGATGAGGAACTGGATCTTCTCAAAGGAATGCAGAAGGGAGGTGGGGGAAGTGGGTTTGTCAATTTGGTATTTACAAAATGACTAAGGTTAGCTATTGAAAGTAAGGCAGACTTCAGGAAAGGGTTCTGAGCAGGAATAACCCCACCCCTTGGAAGGAAGGCTACAAGAATTGGCCATCAAGGAGAAATTCTTAGTTCACTCTGTCCAAGGCCAGGGTAGTTGGAACAGCCAGTGGCAGTTGGCAGAGCCTGGTTACCAGAATAAGGAATATTGGCTCCGCCCTGAGGGACAGGTCTTAGGTAGGTGGGCTATGGGATCCATGGCTCACATCTAGCAGTCTGGCTTGTAGACCTAAGGTCTAAATGAAGCTGAGGAGGAGGCTGGGTGGGGGAAGAATGAGACATAATGGAGGAGGGATAGCCACTTCTGGCCTGGTGAGATAATGGAGAAGCCCCATGTTTTGGGGAGGGTGCTTGTGACTTGGCACAGGCCACGGCCGAGGTACCTGTGGGACTGGGTGGCTTGTGTAGTTCCTACATGCACATGAGTAACTGATGCCCGTTAACTAAGCATACCCATACACTTCCAGGAACGGCCCAGGAAGGTTCTCGTGCCAATCAGGATACAGAATCCTAAAGAAGAAACCTCCAAGGATCAAGGCTGCCCTGACCTTGGGGTTTCAGGAGTCTAGGGCCTTGAACTGAGTTGAGATCTAGGTATCAAGGAGCCTTCTGTGGGGAGGGTGAGGACGTCTGCTTGTGCACAGCCATATTCCAGGGTCTTGGATAGGTGGCTCCAGAGACGAAGGGAGGGAGAACAGGCTTTGGAACTGGCACCGAGAGGCAGTGCCAGGACACCAGAGGCCGAGGAGCCTGTTCTTTTAGCGTTGTGCCTGTTGATCTGTTGCTGGCCCTGGGCGGAAACATAAGAAACTCACAGAGCCCACTGTTGCACTGTGCTGTTCCCGGAGTCCACTCTACTTTCTGAGTGTCACACACAGCCAGTGGACTCCAAACTGTCCGACCTGGACTATGCCTGTGTGCCAGCGGAACCCTGTCCTCAGCTCAGATCCCAGTGGCAAGACGGCAAGAAAGGAAGAGTCATTAACCTGTGTCAGTGCCCGCCCCAGTCACCAGCCAGGGCGGGCCGAGAGAAGAGAGACAAGGAGAAGCAGAGAGAAGAAGGGATCCTTTATTGGAGTTTTGATGATGGCACATGAGAGGCTCCTCCCCTGAGACATGCCATCCTTTCTGCTCTCAGGGGTCAGCCCAAGAGTGGAGCCCCACCCTGCACGTCCCTTGGAGGGCAGGGTGAGGAGGGAACGGGGTGCTCTACGCCAGGGAAGCTGGGACGGGAAGGAAGACGTGCACCCTCCCCTCCTAGAGTGGCCCTCCTCCCCTGGGACGGGCTGGCAGACGGGCTCATGCAACAATGAGTGGACAGAGGGCAGCACATGACGCAGCCCCGTCGCCCTCGGCAAGGGCGAGAGGGCTAGAAAGGGCCATGCTGTGGCCACGGAGGGTCCAAACGTTAATTATTTGCAGTGTACACAGACGAGGGCGAGGGCGGTTCCCTCTGCTCCAGGCCACGCCTGGGGGTCAGAGAGACGGAAGCACGGATGGCGTTGCTGTGCCAGGGGCCTCAGCCATCCATGCCACGCGGACCAGGGCTTGTGCTACTCCTTGGCACGGCCAATGATGGTGAGAATATACAGGAAGATGTTGATGATGTCCGTGTACAGGTTCAGAGCCGCAAACACATACTCCTCTGGGCTCAGGGAGAGCTGCTTGTTCCCCAGGAGCAGCTGAGTGTCCACGGCCAGGAACTAGGGGGTAAAGACACGGTTGGTATGAGACGACCCATTCGCTCACTCAGTGCCACCGCGAAGGCCTCCCAATGCCCTCCTCACTCACGCAGGTGAAGAGCAGAGCGCCCAGCGAGGCATACACAATCTCCAGGATGCGGTTCCGAATGAAGATGCAGAGTATGGCGAAGATGAGGAGCACCACCACACTCACCAGGAGCACACCCATGCACGAGGTGAAGTCATAGCGCGTCTGGAAGGAAGGCAAGGAGGTGAGAGACTGGGCGTGTTGAGGGCCCTGAGGCTTAGGGCCCGCCTCAGGTTCCCCTTACCTGCATGGAGAAGATGACCACCGTGAAGCAGACAGCCGTGGTGATACCCACTGCCATGATGACTGCCTCTGTGTTGTAAAAGCTGGCTATCATGCCCACCATGTAGGACAAGCTGACGGTCAGGATCGACTGCGGAAAAGGACCACAGGGGACCGTGGGTGTGTGGAGATGCTCTTGGTCCAACCCCTGCGTGCCCGCTTCCCCGTCCGACAGGCCTAGGGGCGCTGGGCTCAGGCTTGGGAGTTACCAGAGCAACAAGGTTCCAGGGATGCTTTCGCCGGAAGTCCCCACAACAGCTGAGCACAATGAGGGAGATGAAGAAGATAGCGTAGGAGACATAGTAGGTCCAGACATTCTCCCGGACAAAGCCCTTCACTTCCCCAACAAAAGTGAAAACGGCCACAGTCGACAGGGTCACTGACAGCTGCAGGGTCAGCACCAGAAACACCTGGGGAGGGAACACATCAGAGCCACACCTCAGTGGCCGCCCCAGGACGCCTCCCAGCCTACACACTTGCCAGGCCTAACCTTTCTGATGAAGGCCTGCCGGATGTTCTTGTCCCAGTTGACGGCGGGGAAGTCCTGGTTGTCATAGTAGGACGGAGGCCCTTCTTCCTGGTAGTTCCCATGCTGTGGTGCTGGGGGCACAGGGGCTGGGTCAGTGTCCCAGGAGGACAGTCGAGCCCCTGCCCCTGCCCCACATTTCCCTACACTTACAGCCAGGGTCCTGGAATGGTGGTGGCTGTCCATAGGGGTTGGGAGGGAAGGGGCTCTGTGGGTATGGGCCTTGTGGGTAGCCCCCTTGAGGGTAGGGTCCCTGAGGGTAGCCCCCTTGTGGGTAGGGGCTGGGCCCGTGGGGATACCCTGGCTGACCGTAGGAGGAGGGCTGGAAGGGAGGCTGTGGGTACGGGGCTCCGGGGTAAGGAGACTGAACATAGGGAGGCATAGGGGCCTGGGGCCCCACAGCATATCCAGGGTTTGGGGGAGGGTAGCTGTCCCCAGACACCAAGAAACTCTTTTCATGGGACATGGCCTCGGGTTCTGCGGCTGCCCCTAGAGGAGAAAAAGGGAACAGTTACCTCTATGAGACAGGAACCAGTGACAGCCCCACCTGCTCGCAATCCAGGAAGGAAAAAAAAAGCTGGACCACGACCTTTGTACGGGGTTTTAGGGAGCCTCAGAACAAGGAGGCAGGGAGCAATGGGTGGGGCTGGGGAGGCCGGCGTGGACCCTTGGAAGGGGCTGCTCTAGACCGATCTAGGAGTGGGGGAAGGGAGAAAGAGTGATGGCTGTCAGCCTCGGCTTGAAGCTTGGGAGATGCCTTCTGACCGCTGCGGGTCTTTCGGGGGAGTGGCGCAGTGGCTAGGGAGGCGTGGGGGTGTGCCCCGGCCCTCCCTCTCCTATCCCGCCCATTAAGCAGCTTGAAGGGGCCAGCGCCAGTGGCTATTTCTATCCCAGGAAATCCCCAGGCCATCTGTGACCAGCGGGAACCCTGACCCTCCTCCCAGGCGCAGGGCCGAATGTCGCTAGCTCCGGGTGCCGAGGGCAGGCCTGTAACTGGCTGCTCAGGCGCCTGCTAGTAGGGTACGCCAGGAACAGCGGGGTGCGGGGGTGTGTGGGGGATGGAAACGACCAGAGGGCGTTCAAGGGAACAAAGCAGCGATGGGGACCAGACGGGGTGGGGGGGGAGGGGGCGGCGGCCACAGAACGCGTCCCGAGGGCCGATGGGCCCTCCCGCTGGGTGAGTGGGGGGTCGCTGGGCCTCGAGTCCGGGCGGCCGCAGTGTGCCACCCCCCTCTCGCCTGCTCAGGGCCGCAGCAGCGCTCCACCCCCAATGATGCCACCAGTCTGGGCGGGCGGGCGAGCGGGCAGCGAGTCCCGGCCGAACCAACTGACCCGAGGCGACCGCACTCAGTACCAACGCAGGGATAGGATGGCCGGCTGGCAGGGGACTGCGGCGGCGACACGCTCTTGGGTTTGGCTGGGGGACTCACCGCTCCCGGGGAGCCAGAGGCCGGTGTCTACGGTGCCCGCTGCGCAGCCGCGCGCGCTGATGGCCGGTGCGTCCGCACCTGCACCCGCTGGGCGGCCGGGCTGCTTCGGCCTGCGCCTGCGGCTGGGGAGACGCAGAGAAACCTTGTGACTGGGCGGGCCTTGTGGTGGGGCGGGGCCTTGTGGTAGGGCGGGGCCTTGTGACGGGAGGGGCGGGGCCTTGTGATAGGGCGGATGTTGTGACCGGTCAGCGTGCTTTTGCGCCGACCGAAACTGCTCCGCCCCGCCTGGCTGTTTACTTTTGTTCGTGGCCGTCCTAGGTCAGAGCCGTGTACCCTGGGTCTCTGATCAGGGTTGAAGTCTGGCGCGGGGGCTGACGACCTGTGGAGGCATGGTTCTGTTTCGGCTTATGTGGCTCTCTATTCAGGGAGTTAACTCCTAAACCCAGGATTTACGGAAGCCTCCAAGGACTCCATCCCTTCTCGGCTTTGCTGCAAGCGAGTTCCAGGACAGCCTCCAAAGCCACAGAGAAACCCTGTCTCGAAAAACCAAAAAAAAAAAAAAAAAAAGAGAGAGAGAGAGAGAGAGAGAGAGAGAGACAAGGTCTCTGTAACCACAGCTGGCTTGGAACTCACTATGTTTAATCCCAGCACTCGGAAGGCAGAGGCAGATGGATCTCACTCTGTGAGCCCGGCCTCAGTAAGCTTTCTTATATAGTTCATATAAATGGTGGTTGTTCCACTCCTAATTAGTAAGAAAACCCCTCACAGACATCCCCACAGACCAACCTGTTCTAGATAATTCCACTCTAAGACTTTCTTTCTAGATAATTCTAGGTCGGGTCAAGTTAACAGTTAAAGCTAACCAGTACACGAGGCATTGTCAGTTTAACATCCAGTTTACTGACATTCCTAAAGATTTAACAACGGCAGTAATGTGAGCTGTTTTAGTGCACCCTGCCTTTGACAGGCCCTCTGAAGCAGGCATTTATCTAAGCAAAGCCCAGTTGCTAGAAGGTGGCTAAGTCCTGTAAGAAGAAAGCATAGCATAGGCAGGACAGGCTTTTTGTGGAAACAGAATCTCCTATAATCTGTGGGATCTTTGAGGAAAATAAATGACAAACACAAAGTTGACTATAGGGACTCGGAATGAGCCTGGACAACTCAGAGACCCTTTAAGTTCTTAGCGCCATTTTATATTCGCCACTGAGGGTTGGGTAAGGGAAATCATGGGCTGGCCATTCGGCTGTGTGGAGAAGGCTAGGTCATGCAGACTAAAGCTGGTCCAGGGGCACTGGTTTAGGTAAGAGGAGAGGCAGGGAGGTTGGAGCCCAATAAGCATTAGAGTGGAGAGGGATTAGAGGGATGGGAACTGGGGCCAATCGGACTTTAGTTTTTTACTGTCATTGGCCCTGGGGTTTGTAGCAGCCATTGGTACCCTGCCAGCTCTGTGGGGGATCCACAATGGGAGTGGCTAGGAGTGGCAGAGAAGACAGAATAGATAGCATGGCCCTTTGAGTAGTTCTGGAGGCTCTTAACTGTGGGGGGCAGAAGGAGATGGAGACCCAAGGACCACATACAGGGTTAGGGTTAGATTATAGATTGGGCAAACCATGACCCTCTGGAAGGACAGCAGGGCCGGGCTGGCCTGAATGGAAGGTGTGGGTGGAGGGCAACAGTAGTTACAGCCTTGGAGACGACAGAGGCAAACAGACCTTGATGGTGGGCAGGATTGGCGGTGGGTAAGAGAGTGAATTATAAAGACACAGCCTGAAATCTGCGCATGGCCGTCCGTGCCTACAGCCCCAGCATTCAAGAGAGTGAGACAGGAGAATCACTCCTAGTTCAAGACCAACCTGGCCTGCATGGTGAGTTTCAGGCATTCTGGGCTACAGACTGATAACCTGTCAGCGGCCTGTTCAAAGAATCAATGCTGCTCATGTCTAGGACCCAGGGCACAGAAGCCCAGAGACTCTTGACAGGGGTGGGGGTAGGGAGGTGTTGTACCATGAGGGCTTGTACCATGAGGGGTAGATCCCATAGGGAGGGTGATTAGTCACAAAGAGAAGCCAAGAAGGTAGAGCGAGTCTGGGAGACATGGGGTCTACCTTGCCTGTCAGAGGCTAGTGGGTAGACTGGCAGAAGGGACCTTAGAATTTCCTTGAGAGGGTTAAGGCTTCACCAGGAAAGGAAGCCTCTGAGTTACAGCCACTGGCTTAGCCCCTCCTCTTTCCTTTTTTCTGTCAGTTTCACTTTTGCTTTCCAGTGTCAGGCCTTCTGCCTGGGACAGACATCAGGCCTGACTGACTTGCCTGGGGCAGCCTGGTGAGTGTAAATATGGGGTCTGGGGAGCAGCTAGGGGCTTGGGAGAGAGGACCGCACAGGTGGAGCCGGCCTTTTCCCTTCTCCTGTGTGGCATCCCAGGTCTCTGATGGCAGAGGTGGAGGCAGGGGCAGCTGTGGAGCTCCGGGGACTGCTCCCTGAAGTGCCGGATGAGCTGCTCACCCTCTACTTTGAGAACCACCGCCGCTCTGGTGGAGGGCCTCTGTCGAGCTGGCAGAGAATCGGCAGTGGGGGTGTCCTCACTTTTCAAGATCCTGCAGGTGAGGAGACAGATGACTTCAGGGGTGCCTGGGTGCCCTGAACTCTGACACCTCTGACACCTCGCCTCTCCTCACAGATGCAAAGAGAGTCTTGAGCCAGGCAGAACACCAACTATCTGGTGTGCGGCTGAACCTGAGGCCAGCCCCACCCCGTGCCCCCGAACGTGTGCTTCTCCAACAACTGCCTCCTGACACTCCGCCTCTGAGCCTGGAGCAGCATGTCCAGGCTCTGCTGTGCGCCATGGGACTCCCCGTGCAGGCGTGCCAGGCCCTGGCCAGTCCTCGGCAGGACTGTGCCCTGGTTCAGTTGTCCACGCCCCTCTCTGAGGCAGGTAGGAAGCAGGTGAGAGGCAGGGTGGGGAATGGCTTCTAGTTAAGGAAGGTGCCTGAGTTGACTTCCATACTTCCTGTAGAGGTCTGCGCCCTGAAGGAGCAGGCCCGGAATCTACCTCTGAATGGGGTCACAGTGTCCTTGGCCTGGGTGCCCCAGACCCGAGCAGTACGTGTGGTGGATAGTGCTGTCCCGGTGGACCTGTTGCTCCTGGAACTCTACCTGGAGAATGAGCGTCGCAGTGGTGGCGGACCCTTGGAGGGCATGCGCAGCCTGCCCGGGCAACTGGGCACCGTTATCACCTTTCAGCACTGGCAAGGTGAGAAAATGGAATGAAATTAGCAGGACCCTTTCTCTATGCCAGACACCTAACGGGCTTGCTTTCTTCTCTCTTTTTCAGTGGCTGAACGGGTGCTGCAGCGGAAACACTGGCTTCAGGGCTCCGAGTTGAGCCTTGTCCCCCACTATGATGTGCTGGAGCCAGAGCAGCTTGCTGAGGGCACCAGTGAAGGGGGTCACCCAGCCATGCCGGAATCAGGAGCTGTTGAGCATGCTCTCCTAGATACTGTAGTGCCGGCAGGGGCCCTGACTACGACTGTGAGCTCTGGGGAGGCCTCAGGACAATTAGGAGCCTCTCTAAGGACAGGTCCTGTGGGGGCCCCAGGACAAGCCATGCCAGTTGATTTGGGGCCTGTGAGGTCTCTGGAGCAAGAGGAGCCTATAAACCTGGGCACTGTGGCCTCTCCAGAGCAGGCTGGTTTCATGAGTGAGGGGACCATGGGGTCTGCAAGCCCAGTAGGTCCTGCAGAAACCTTTACAGGGTCCTCAGGGCAAGGAGGATCTATGGCCTCATCCTCTATGGGAGCTCAGAGGCAGGAGGGCCTGGCTGGAGTTGCCACAGGCTCGTCAGGGCAGGAGGGGCTAATGGGTCAGGTGGGGATGGCCACAGAGTCTCCAGAGAGAGAGCTGGAAGACCCTGGGCATGGGGAGCTGCAGAGGCAAGGGGGCCTGGTGGAGACAGTGATATCCATGGATCCAGGGGCCATGCGCTTCCTGCAGCTCTATCATGAGGAGCTCCTTGCCAGCCTGGAAGATGTTGCCCTTTTCCCACTTGAAGGAGTAGATGTGACTGGCTTTCGGGTGAGCACCCCTCAGAGTCTCCTCACTTTGCCTCTTCTCTTACTGGGGTCCGTCTGGGTACCTTCCCTGTGCTCTGAACCTGTAAACTGTCTCTGTGTGTCACAGCTTTGCGGACCTACGGCCCCGTGCCAGGCAGCCCAGGAGTTGCTGCAGAGTCTTTTGGGAAGCATTAGCTGCCACACACTGACCTTGAAGCACCCAGGCAGTGCCAGGTTCCTGCTGGGTGTGGAGGGGCAGCACCTCCTTCATGGACTGGAGGCTCAGTTCCAGTGTGTCTTTGGGACAGAGCATCTGGCCAGTGCCACCCTGAACGTGGATTCTGAAAGGGTAAGATGGGGTTCTGTCCTTTTTCTCACACCCCAGACCTAGACACCCCCTCTGCGGTGACTCTGTCATCCTCTTCCCACAGATGGATCCCACTGAGGCCCTTCAGGTCCCCCATGGCCACAGCACAGGCAGCGATGAGGACAGCATGAGAGTGGGTAGGCTCCCCAGGGGCCCTGGGGTGTCCTGGGGTGTCTTCTCCATCACCCTCTCCATGCTCTACCCTATCACTTGTTTAGTGACCCTTTGGTGGTCTGCTCTGCACCCACAGATACAATCTTCATGTCTTATCCATTCCAACTCATCAGCCCCCTGGCTGGACCTGACCCCTGACCCAGTGGCCTCTTTCTGCCCTTAGAGGAAGTTCAAGAGCTGCTGGCCACCCTGGAGGGGCTACATGGGGAGGACTGGCCACCGCTGGAGATGGAGGAGAAATCTGGAGGGCAGCCAGAAGAAATCACCCTTGAGCAGGAGGAGGAAAACCCCACACCCAAGGCTGGGGAGGAGCCTGTGGCCCTCAACACTGGAATACCCGGACTGTTAGAAGAAGAGGCCACACTGCAGCTGGCTATCCACCGATCCTTTGAGTCTCAAGGCCAGGTGGCTGAGCAGCAGGAGGCTACGGCACTAAGGCAAGCCCTGGCCCTCTCCCTGTTGGAAGCAGAAGAGCCCCTGGGTGAAGACACTGGGGGCAGGGCGCAGCTGGTGGTGCACGCATCCTTTGAGCAGGATATGGAAGAGCTGGACCAGGCATTATCGGCTGCTTTGGAAGTACACCTTCGGGAGGAGACAGTGAGTCTCCAAGGCTGTACACTGCCCTCGGAGCTTGGGGCTCGCCTGGAGAGGTGCCACGATGTGAGTGTTACCCTGCACGGTGATCGCACCATCCTCCGTGGTTTTGGGGTCCAGCCTGCCCGGGCAGCTCGACACTTAGCTGCGCTGCTTGTTGGTCCCTGGGACCAGAAATTGACCTTTCCTTTGGAGGCTTCAAACAACTGTGAGTCTGTACCTTGGACTTGGGGAGGGTGGAACGGGTTGTTTTTTGAGCTATAGTGTTTGAGATGCGGCTCTGATGCCCTTTCTTCCTGTGTGTCAGTGTCAGAGGTAGGGCGGAAAGAACCTTTGGGCAGGCTGGAGACCCTGGAAGAGAAGTCCAAGGAGTTCCAGGATGTGGTGCAGGCCTTCTATGACACCCTGGATGCTGCCCACAACAGGATCGGAATTGTTCGAGTGAGTTCATGCCCTGTGTTGCTGGCCTGGTGACCTGTGTACACTTCTCTGTGTATTAGGATCAACTGACCAAAAAGCTGCTCAAGGTAGATGTGTTGAAAGCTGATAGAATGGATTGGCACATCGTGCATGGCTCCCCAGGGACCTGGGAGCCTTGAGGGAATGAAGCAAAGACAAACACAGAACGCTGGCAAGGGGTCCGGGCTCTTAGGTGGGGAAACCGCAGCACCGGGGAACCGCAGCACCGCAGAAGCTGAACGTCCTTAGTTTATGGAGTCGAGCAGGAGGCGGAGTTAAGTTACTGCACACAGCTGGACAAGGAGAGCCTCTGTGGGAGCAGTCTTCAGGCAGTCAGTATCCCAGGGGAGAAAGCCATGATGGGCATTTCCCGTACACACCATCAGCATCCACAGGCATGTCACCAACATACATTCACTCAGGGTTTCTCTGTTCCCTATAATAGATAAGTACCCCTTCTTTACCCGGAGAACAGTTAGAGCCTGAGGAAGACAGACAGAAGGGCACGGAGATTAGAGATCTGACAGGCCTGCCTGAGTGAGGTTTTCCTCCAGAGCCAATGGGGAACTAGACGACTCTATGACAGTTTCTTTGCAGCATGGAGGGGTGATACCATCTGGTGGCCAATGTGAGGATCACACTTCCTGTTCTGGGGGGTTTTCTGCCTCCAACAGAGGCCTTTTCTGGTAAAGGGCTAGTCCCACCTACTATTGGGTAAAAAAACAATAGACAATCTTTTTTTTTTTTTTTTGTGAAGCTGGGGATATAGGTTAGTGGGAGAAAAAATATGCACGCATATGCGTTTATAAACAGTGGCTGCTCCTCCTGTATTCTGGTTGCATTTGCCAACTATGCGCGTGAACAAGAAACAAGCTAGTACCAAGTAGTCGGGAACCAGAATGAAGCCTCAGGACCAGGTACTGTCCAAGCAGTGAGAAAATAAGAGCAGAGGCAGGAGGATCTCTGTGAGTTTGAGCCCATCCTGGTGTACAGAGCGAGTGCCAGCCCAGTCAGAGCTATGTAGTGAGACTCTGTTTCTGTCTCAAACACAAAAGTAAACAAATGAAGAATTGGGAGGGAGGCTAGTTTGCTACACGCGGCCAGGGAACAAAGAGTGTGCAGGGAGTAACAGCAGAGACAGTCCTGGAAATATGCTAAGGAGATGGAGACTAAGCTGGAAGGGAGTATGTGATGAAAGACAGCTTTTCTGCCTGGAAGACTGAGTGCACTCATGGATGAGGCCAAAGAGGGATGGTCATACACCGGTGGGAAGGACAGGAGTGTTGTCACTGTGTGGTACAACTGGCCAAGGTGTGCTCCACTCCTGGTGTTAAAAGCTGAGGGTGGGGATAGCAGCTTCAGTCATCACACAAAGATGACGGGAAATGCAGAATCTCTGGTCTTCCCTAGAGGTTACAAAGGTCACCACTGGAGAGGTTACAAAGGTCACCACTGGAGAGGTTACAAAGGTCACCACTGGAGAGGTTACAAAGGTCACCACTGGGTCCCAACAATAACTATCACATACCACCATCACCATCACTGCCATAGCCACTGCCATCCAAAAGTACTGCATTTACAACCTGATGATTTTAGCCGGGCGTTGGTGGCGCACGCCTTTAATTCCAGCACTCAGGAGGCAGAGGCAGGTGGATCTCTGTGAGTTCGAGACCAGCCTGGTCTACAAAAGCTAGTTCTAGGACAGCTTCCAAAGCCACAGAGAAACCCTGTCTCAAAAAACCAAAAAAAAAAAAAAAAGCCAGGAAAACAAAACAAACAAACAAATCTTGAGGAGCTAAAGAGATGGCTCAGAGGCTAAGATTACTTGTTATTCTTGCAGAGGAACTAGGTTAAGTTCTGAGCAACCATACAGTGACTCACAACTGCCAGGAACTCCAGTTCTAAGGAACTTGGCACTCTCTTCTGAACTCTGCTGACAACAGACATGTGTGTGGCGCCCAGATGTACATGCAGGCAAAGCACACACACATTAACACAGTCTATTTTTAGCATATATTTTTCAATTTTTATTTTATTTTTTATTTGTATGACTGTTTTACCTGCATGTATGTCTGCACCATGTGTGTGCCTGGTACCCAAGGATGCCAAAAGAGAGCATCATGTGGTGCTGGGAATTGAACCCATGTTCTTTAGAAGACAAACCAGTGCTTTTGACTACGGAGCCATCTCTCCAGTCCCCCTCCCCCAAAAAAACAATTTTAAGTAAAAAATAAAGCAAAACAGTGCAGAGGCTGGAGAGATGACTCAGTGGTTAAAACTGCTTTCTGCACTTTCAGCGTACTGTAGTTTGAGTCCCAAAACCCACGTTAGGCAGCTCACAGCTGCCTGTCACTCCAACTCCAGGACACTACTGATGCCTTTTGGTCTCTGAGTGAAACAACACACACATACACAAAAATTTGAAAAAAAAATCTTACCCGGAGGATGGTTGGCACACACCTTCAATCCCAGCACTCTGGAGGCAGAGGCAGGTGGATCTCTGTGTTTGAGGCAAGCCTGGTCTATAGAGTGAGTTTCAGGACAGCTGGAGCTACACAGAGAAACCCTGTCTCGAAAAACCCAAGTATTTCAGTTAAAGGTGTGAGCCACTATATGTGCCTCTAATTTGATATAGATGTAAACATTCCATGGTCTTTCATTTGCTAATATGCCCTTATTTGTCTTCATTATTATCTTGGCTGGGATATGATGTTTAGTTTCAAAATATATATTTTTTTTATCAGGTATTTGAAGACATTGTTTTCCTTCCATCTTTGTGTGGCTGGGTTCTGGGGTCTGAATTCGGGTCCTAGGCTTACACAGCAAGGGTCTTTATCTGTTGGGTGGTCTTACAGCTCCCCCCACGAAAGTTAGTACAATTGCTTTTTTAAAATTTTAAAAAATATTTTATGTATGAGTGCTCTGCATGTATGCCTGCAGGCCAGAAGAGGCCACCATATCCTATTATAGAAGTTTGTGAGCCACCATGTAGTTGCTGGGAATTAAACTGAGGACCTCAGGAAGAGCAGCCAGTGCTCTTAACCACTGAGCCAATCTCTATCAGCCTGATTTTTTTGTTTGTTTTTGAGAGATTAAAAAGAAATTGTGTTGTGCGTGGGGAGATTTTGTGTACATGAATCCAGGTGACTGTAGAGGTCTTGGATCCCTCTGGAGCTGTTGTGACCCATCTGGTATGGGTGCTGGGACTCGAACTTGGGTCCTCTGGGAGAGCAGCACGCACTCTTAACTGCTGAGCTGTCTCTGCAGCCCCAAGCTGGATGCTTTACCAACGTCCAGTATTGGTGTTGAGAAACCCAGGGTGGGCTTCCCCATCTGTGCCTGTATATTTGGTGTGCGTGTATGTACCTGCGAAGTCTGTTCGCTTCAGACAACGTGGTCTTCTCCTCCTCTCCCTCCCTCCGTCCCTCCCTCCGTCCCTCCTCACTTTCCTTTCTTATCCTGGCATCCAACCCACTCTGCCTCACACTGTGCCCAGCCTTGCAGACTCACCCTCAATGTCCTGTGTCTGATGTTTAGTCCCTTTCAGAACAGCCGGTTTTGTGGATGTTGTACTCATCTGCATTCTTCCTCCAAAGGCTAATTAGAATTTCTGTAGAAGCTCTGTTTGAAACCCTGAATTTTGTTCCCTTGGGACTGAAGTTGAGTTGGCTGGCTGAGGCCTCCTCTATTGTTTGAGGTTTGTTTTTTTTTTGTTGTTGTTGTTGTTTGCTTTTCTTCAAGACAGGGTTTCTCTGTGTAGCCTTAGAGCCTGTCCTGGAACTCGCTCTGTAGACCAGGCTGGCCTCCAACTCACAGAGATCTGCCTGCCTCTGCCGCCCAGTGCTGGAATTAAAGCCACCACTGCCCGGCTACTGTCTGAATCTTAACAGCACTGAGGCAATAGAAGCTCCTGGCTGGGATTTTGAGTGCTGAACCTGTTTGTTGGTCCTAAGTTTAGGTGAGCGGGTGGGGTCTACCCAGCTGCAGTTCCCTGGGGGAGTCAGACATCCCTGAAAGGGCTTTCCTGGAAGTCAGCTCTCCAACTTGTCTCATAGAGGTGGTTAGTGTGTCTTCCTCTGGACAGAGCATGACGGGGGGGGGGGGACGTCAAGTTTTCGTTCACATCCTAAATTCTTCCTGTCGCCAGAGAGCTGGCGATCGCTGAGTTCAGCTCTTTTCTGGCCAGTGTAGGGACAGATCCCCAATACCTCGCCCCAACCACCATGCTCTTGGCAGGTGGAACGAGTGTCACACCCACTGCTGCAGCAACTGTACCAGCTGCACCGGGAGCGCCTGATGCAGTGCTGCCAGCAACGCCCCGTGGAGCAGGTCCTCTACCACGGCACTTCAGAGTCTGCAGTGCTCGACATCTGCGCGCATGGATTCAACCGAAGCTTTTGCGGCCGAAACGGTAAGGCCCGTGCAGGGCAAGGACACGGGCCGTGCGGACGCTGGCCACCGCTCACCTCGGTGTCTCACCTGTCTTGTCCTGTAGGCACACTCTACGGACAGGGCGTGTACTTCGCCAAGCGTGCCTCCCTGTCGGTGCTGGATCGCTACTCGCCTCCCAACTCGGAAGGCCACAAGGCAGTGTTTGTGGCACGGGTGCTGACCGGTGACTACGCACAGGGCTCCCGCGGTCTGAAGGCGCCCCCTCTGAGGGCCTCCGGTCAGGTGCTTCGCTACGACAGCGCCGTGGACTGCCTCCAACAGCCCAGAATCTTTGTCATCTTTCACGACACCCAAGCTCTGCCCACTCATCTAATCACCTGCAAGAACATATCCCGGGGTTCCCCCTGATAACTGCCTTGGTCTCTTAAATCTTTTTTTTCCCCCTGGACATTTGACCTGAGAGGCCAACTTCTGGTTCTCTGCCTAAGCATCAAAGCTTCCCCTGCTGGCGCTCCTTGCCGCTGGCTGGAAAGCCGGGATAAGTGGACTAGAGAGAGGGCCGGACCTAGCCGGTTCCTCGGCCGGCTCGACCGCCAGGGGTCAGCAGAACACGGCAGGAGGGTGCATTGCCAGGCACGCCCGTCTTGGTTGGACCGCGCCCTAGCGTGGCTCTGTGTTTGAATAAACGTATTCTTGAAACCAGTTAAGATAGAAACCCGTCTGGGGGCTGGGACTCCGAATCCGACCTGTGTGGGGAGTGGGGGCCGCCCACGTGGCTAGGGGCCGGGTCAGCTGTTCACGGAAAGGGTTGGGGCGGCGGTGGACCCTGGATCGAGGCTTCTGGACGCGGTGCACTCCTGCGACCTCACGCTCGCCAGCCGCACCTCGGTCTCCTCACGCACGGTCCGCCAAGGTGTGCGCACTCGATGGGTGCCGCCTGGATCTAGTCATATCGTGGACTCCGGTTCTGCCACCTCCGGGACCAGGGCTCCTGGCACGTAGCTGGGTCACGGGTAAACCGTTTGCTGGCTCTTGGAGGTGCCCGGGCAGCGCGGTTCTCGGTGGGACCGGGGCGGGGCTCTGAGTTCGCTCCGCCTGCGCTGCCTCCGCGGTTCTCCTGGCCCCAGCAGTCTGGCTGCCGCGGCCGAGAGAAGGCAAGCGGAACCACCGGGAGCGTAGACCTGGGAGGGTATGGAGAGGTTCCAGACGTCCGGGAGTTTGGGGGGGGTACGTGTGGGGTGGGGTGGGGTGGGCTCAGACCACCCGGAACTAGGTGCTGCCTCGCAGCCCCTCCTGCTCTATGCAGAGAACAACACCTCCTGGGATCAGGAAATTGCGGAACTGGACGGGAGGTGCTTGAGTACGGGTAGAAAGGCTGCTGTGAAGGCAGGCTCGGCTGGAGGCTGGAGCAGAGACAGCCCACCGAGGGGCTCCGCGGTGCAGCGGGGTCGGGGCAGGCACCATCTCGAGGACCGCTGACTCTGTCGAGCCCTTGGCCCGAGGGCGGAGGCACAGAGCCCACATTGTGCCCCCACGCTACGCCACCCCCCTGCTGAGACAGAGCCCCATTCACCTCTTTGCACGCCAGTGCTCTTGGGGCAAGGAGCTGGGGCGTGTGCACGCGTGGGTGTGCGTGCGCTTTGGCTGCTCCTGCAGTAAGCCGGTGGGTTGCTAGAGCGGCTGCCGGGCTCCCCCGGGCCTTGCGGCATCCGAGTTCCCGCAACCCACGCCGCTGCGGCTCCAGCTATTTATAGGCCGTTGCTGCAGAGATCAGAGATAGAGGTGGGACTGCGCGGGCTGGAGGCGGGGTAAAGTGATGGGGATTCCTAGAGACCGAGGCAGGTGACAGATGTAGTGACCACGGCCTGGGGTTAGGGGTCCTTTTCTGAAGACTGGGAAAATAGGGCACAGGCACTGTTTGTTGATGGCCTCGTTGCCGGCCCCCTGGAGGATCAGGGGAGACGGAATCCGAGACTGAGATGTCGCGGTGACAGGGTCCTATCGATGTGTACTTGAAGGGAGTGCCCTCTTCCCCTCCGCTTTGACAGGTGGAGGGTGGAGTCGGTGTCCTGTGTTGGGAATGGCGCGGGCAGTCAGCGTTTGGGTTACTAGGAGACAGGAATGATGGTCCGTGTGTGTGTGTGTGTGTGTGTGCTGGACAGAGGTGAGGACAGAGGAGAGAGGGGGAGTCCGAGCTGAGCACCAGAGGGTCAGTGTGTAGGCAAGAGAGGGCCTAGGAAGAGTGTGGTATCAGTGTTTAGGTTAAGGAGGTCGTGGGTCAGTGCACGGTATCAACACCCCCCCAGGTGAGACTGAGTCCCTCTTACTCTCCCCCCAGGAGGCCATGTCAGGGGAGGACTCCGAGGTACGGCCAGTGGCAGTGGCTGAAGGGAGTTCCAATGGAAGCAGTGGCTCGCCCAGCCCCGGGGACACGCTGCCTTGGAACCTCGGGAAAACACAGCGAAGCCGGCGAGGCGGAGGTGGCTCTGTGGGCAATGGAGGCGTCTTGGACCCTGCGGAGCGAGCGGTCATCCGCATTGCAGGTAGTGGGCAAGGGTCTGCTCTGCTAGCCTCATCAGCACATGGACTGCGTGCAGATGTCGCACTGGGTGAGAGGCCAGGGACCAGCAGCATGAGGGAAGGCTTATCCTGTCCTGGTGCGGACAGGCAGCACAGCGCCACCTGCTGGCCCTACCTTGGTAGCTTCGGAAGGATGGAAGTCTTGAGACCTGGCTTCCTGCCGCAGCTGCTACCGGTGGGTCTCAGGGAAAAGGGTTCAGAGGCCCATCTCCGCGGGCATCATTTCTCGGGCCCTTGAGGTCAAACTGCTTCTCCTGGTCTTGACTGCCGTCTGAGGGCTGGGGACACATTGCCACCTAAAAGTAGAGGATGCTGCATCTGTGAGAGCCAGGGTCCAGCTGTGCCTTCCCAGAGCTGCCCCGTCTGGACGGGAAAGACCAAAGGCACTCTGGGAGGCTGCAGGCAGTTGGAGGGTAGCTTAGCTGGAAGCCAGCCAGTTCCTTTGGGATATGGGTCACCTAAGGCTGGAGGCCATTGGGTGGGACGTCCTGGGAAAGGGAGCATTCCACCAGCGGGGACCTCTAGGGAATGATGAGGCATTTGAAAGGCAGGATGGGGCCTTTTGCAGGAGGTGGGAGGGGTGAGCAGCGGAAGGGCCAGGTGCGGAGCACAGAGGTGGTACAACATCCAGGGACTTCGGTGGATGACGCCAAGCGGCAGCTTGTGGAGATGGAAGGGGACAGATAATGGAGGTGCTCCCACTCTGCATGGAAGACTATTCATGATCTGCACACACACACACACACACACACACACACACACACACACACACACACACACGCACGCACGCACACACGCACGCATGCGCACACACACCGTGCCATAAAAGTTCAGTAAAAGGGGCCATTTTCCCACTTGGATTCATGAGTACCCTTCACGCCTCAGACTTTTAAAGACGGGGTGTGGGCAGAGGTGGGGCATCCCAGTAGCCCCTTTTGCTGGTTGGGTGGTTTCTGTGTTCACTTCCTTCATGTGGTAGCCAGTGCCTATGGTCCTTCTGTTCTCTGGTAAGTTTCTAAGGACTGATTTCTAGAAGCTCTTTCTGCTCGTCGTGGTGGTGCGTGCTGTGTTTAAGGTTTCCAGAACGGTGCGGTGTCCGTGGAAAAAGGAAGGTGTGTCAATGTTGGGAGATAGGTCTGTGTCAGAGGGATGGATAGAAGCCCCCGCCCACCCGCCCCGTTAATTACGAAGGTTTTTTTTTTTTTGTGAACTGTGTGCTCCGTTTCTCTCCTGTGAGATGTTTTCCTGTGTTCTTAGGGCTTTTTCTATACCACCGTGACTACGGAGGAGGGTTGTAAATAGCAGCGAAAGGGGGGAGGGAGCCGGGCAGGAAGGGCCTCTCACCCAGGTGGCCAGGTGCAGTTGCCAGGGGCTAAGGAGAAGTCGCGGCTGGCCCAGGGAAATGGCCACCACCCAGGGCTGAGTCTGCCGCATCTGGTTCCCGAGTGGGCAGGGGAGCGTTTGCAACTGGATCTGTGTGCGATCGAGGCTCGGATTCCCGCGAAGGGGCGCCGGGCAGCGGACACCGCTCCCGGGCAGGTCCCCGACTGGCCGGCTCGGCCCCGCCCCACCCGTGGGGCATCCTGGGTGTGGGGCGGGGCGGGGCGGGGGAGGCCTCTTTAAGCCGCGCGCGCGGAGGCGGCGGGGGCAGAGCGGCTGCCAGGGCTGGCCTTGCGCAGCGGCCCGTTGCGTTCTGCTCCCGCCGGCATGGCCGATCTGCTGACATCTGGCCAGACACCCGACGAACAGGACTTCATCCAGGCCTACGAGGAGGTGCGGGAGAAGTACAAAGGTACGAGCCTCTGGTCCCGGTACCGCTCTCCGAGCGCGCGGGCCCCTTCCAGGTTAGCCAGCCTGACAGCCGGTCATGTCCCCAGCTGCTGTCCCGACCGTTGTCCCCTCAGAGTCCAGTCAGTCGCCGCAAGTTTCACCAGCCTCGTTCCCCTCCCTGTGGCCTTTGGGGCCCGGGGAAGAGATGGATGCTGTCCACTGAGCCCCCGCGTCTATGACCTTAATAGGACATCTCGAGGCACCGGTGGGTGGGGTGGGTCCTGGTGGGGGCGGGTGTGTTGTGTATAGGAAGCAGGGCTTGTCAAGATCGGGCAGTCTAAACCAGTGTCCGGTGTCTTTGCCCAGCAGACACGTGGGTCAAGGCTAAGCCATCCCCTGCCTCTCCCCTGAGGCAACTGTCTATGTGGGGTGGGGGTGGCTGCTGTTGCCTGGCAGTGAATGGCATAGCTGCTGCCTCTCCTCACCTCCCCAAACTGGCCAGGACTGGGCCACACCCTCCCTTGGCCGGGAACTCCATCGTACCCTGACATTGTCCTCTGGAAATAGCCCCTTCTTGTCTAGAGGAACCTCACAGTGTCCTACCAGCTCCGGTGGCTTTGACAATCCTTACCTGCTCCATGCCCTCCTTCAGCCTTGGACCTGCTCTGAGGTTGTCAGCCACTCAAGGCCCAAATGTTTGGCTCTGAGTTGGGGTCTACAAGTTCTGGGTCTTTCAAAGACTTTGAGGTCTGGGTACATGGCCCTGGGAAGGTTCCTGCGTAGGGAGGCCCAGGCAGAGCCCGACAAAGCAGGTTCCAGCTCCACATGGCTGGTTTTGCTGGCTCTGCCCCCAAGGGCAGCTCAGGGAGAGAAGTCCTGCCGCCTGTCACCATGGCAGGGCAGGTTTCCCAGTGCCGTGGCCACCGTGGGTGTGCTGTGTGGGCGTCTGCTGGTTCTGTGGCTGGCCAGTTTGCTTGTGTGGGTCGGGTGGTGGCGGTGCTCCGGGCACAGGAGCCGGCCCGCTGTACCCCTACAGAATCACTGGGAGGGCCGGCCTGATGTTTTGCCCTAGGGGGTCTACCTGGGAAGATGCAGGGCAAGGACATACCATTTACCCAGGCTACCGCCCTCCTGGCAACCCCCAGGGCAGTACAGTGTAAACCGGTGTTGACTCCGTAGAGCAAGCACGCTTGGCTGGTTGGGCGCTGGGCTATAGGGTCCAGTGCCAGAGCCGTGCTTGTGTAAGCAGCATGCTAAAGCCATCCTGGCCTCTTCTTCCTGGGGTGGGAGTTTCCTGCTCATCCAGGAGTATACTGACAGGTTCCTGGGGCCCCGCTGTGAGTCCTTTCCTAGCCTGGTTCCACTGGAGACGGAGGTTCATGCTGGGCACTCTGGGCAGTGTTGGCCCTTTCTGTCTTCTGGCTTGGCACTGCAGGCCAGAGCGAGGGCGGTGGGAGCAGGGGTGCTGCCCGAGGTGGAGATGCCATGTGACAGTGCAGCTGCCTATGCCTGTGTGTCTCACCAGCCTCAAAAGTAGCTGAGTTGCTAAGTAGGATGGCAGGTGCCGAGGGCTCCCAGAGCCGTGATGGAGGATCAGGAATGCTCCCCAGGCATGCCAAGCACCAGAGTCTCCTTGACTCTGACTCCATGCAGGGCATGGGTGAGGGCTGGGGCCATAGGCCAAAGCAAGGATAGCCTAAGCCAGTCCCGCAGTGCCCGACTTACCCCCTTCCTTTTGAGGCCTGACCCTAGTGATCTCATTGAGACCTGACCATGGTTGTCCCGTTGGGCTGCTGAGGTTCCTGGATTGCAAGGACATGTCTCCAGCAAGTAAGGCAGAGGACCTGGTGCCTAACATTAGCCAGTGAGGGCCTTGGAGATGACTAAGCCTCTCTTCTAGGCCCAACTCACCTTTTGGCCTTTTCTATGGAAGGCAGGGAAGCTCACCTACATCTGGAAGGTTCACCTCACATGTCTGAACTGAGGAAGGACACTACCTCTCCCCCCTTTTTTCCCTCTTTTTTTTTTTTTTGAGATCCGGTTTCTCTGTATTGTTTTGGAGGCTGTCCTGGCACTTGCTCTGTAGACCAGGCTGGCCTTGAACTCACAGAGATCCGCCTGCCTCTGCCTCCCGAGTGGTGGGATTAAAGGCGCGCTCCAGCAATGCTAGCCTTTAAAGGGATGCTACCTTCTCCTTTCGGCTCATCCCACTGACCTTCACTCCTGTTTAGTCTCCCAGGCCTCGTCCCTGGAATCATTCCTGGCTTTCCTTCAGTTGGAAATCCCCAGCAATGGTTTTCCCAAAACTTTCTACTGTAAACTTCCGGTCTGTTTGAGCCTCCTCTGTCTTTCTGAGGAGTTGAAAGCTGCGAGGCTTGTTGCTGGAGAGCTCTGAGGGAACCACGCTTGCTGTGGTGCGGTGGACCGATGAGTTTACTGCCAACTGGTCCGCCTGTGAGGGGCACCCTGAGCCCTGGTTCCCTGCAGAGCCGTGCCGCTGTGCCACGGGAGCGAGTGGTCATAAGGAGGGCACGGAAGGTTTTCAGGAGGGATGAGATGGCTTAGGGATGTGGACATGGGGATGTTGGGTAAAGAATGAAAAGCTCAAGTCCCCCCAGGCTTCAGTCAGGACGCCAGTTTATGGTGCAGGACAAGAAGAGTGCCTTCAAGGCTATCCTGTCAATCATGGGAATCGTATAGCAATAGTAGCTAGCGTGGTTGGCAGGGTGGGGCTTGGGAGTGCTGACCAGACTGCTAGGTCATCTGGGCAAGAGACATAAGCAAGGCAGGAGTGAGCACTGTTGGTGAGTGGGCAAGAGCAGGGGCCGGGACTTTGCAGGAAGCCTGTGCCTGACGCCTGGACTCGGGAAAAGGAGGGTTGGGAAAAGGCTGAGAGCTTCGTCTACAGCAGGACCTGGGGCGGGGAGCCGGTGCGTGGCAACTCACTAGAAGGCTGTCTGTGGTCTACCTGGCACTGTTGTGGGTCATGCCCTCGCCTGTGTTCCTGTCCTTTTCCACACTGGACTCTGAGCTTTGTTATCTGTGTCCCTGGCACCAGCAACCCCACCCCCACCCCGCACCCGAATTTGCAGGGTGTTTTGCGTAGATGAAACGGTGACTAAGCAGTAGAGCTCAGGTGGCAACGGTGAAGGCTGGCAGTTGTTTGGGGACTCTTTGGGGACTTGGGGTCTCTTTGCTATGGAAAGTAAAACTGCTTCAGAAAATCTAGCACCACGGAACTATCTTAAAGAAAAGTAGTGGAAAGTGGTGTGTGTGGGGTGCAGAACTTCCTTGGACTCACTGTGTCTCAGACCATGGTGGCCTCTGGAGCCACTGGCTTTTCTTGTCAGCGCTTATTCAGTTGACCTCATGCTTATTAGGGTTTGGATGTACTCCACACGGCGTAATACACTTGTTTAAACTTGCCAGGCGCTGGTGGCAGCGCCCTTAATCCCAGCACTCGGGAGGCAGAGGCAGGCGGATCTCTGACTTCCAGGCCAGCCTGTCCTACAGAATGAGTTCCAGGACTATACAGAGAAACCCTGTCTCAAAAAAAAAAAAAACAAAAAAGGGGTGTACAATTTAATGTTTTTTTCTTAGAATAGTGACAGAGTTGTACATCACAGTCAATTCCAGAATATGTTTATCCCTTAGGCCCTGCTGTCACTGATCTGCCCTTGTGAATTCTGGATTGGATATTTCATCTAAATGGATGCCTGCAATCTGAGTCTGCCTTCTTTTACATATATCAGTTTTTTTCCACCCCCTTTTTATTCCCACCCTGGTTTAGTTTTTTTTTTTTTTTTTTTTTTTTGGTTTTTCGAGACAGGGTTTCTCTGTGGCTTTGGAGGCTGTCCTGGAACTCACTTTGTAGACCAGGCTGGCCTCGAACTCACAGAGATCCGCCTGCCTCTGCCTCCCGAGTGCTGGGATTAAAGGCGTGCGCCACCAACACCCGGCCACCCTGGTTTAGTTTTAGTGTGTGTGTGTGTCTGTGACAGGATCATACAGCACAGCCCAGACTGGTCTTGCAATACTCTTGCCTCCTGAGTGTTGAGTTTACAGACATATGCCACCACGGTAGAAATTTTCATTTTATGGGTATGGCAACATTTGTTTGTGTATTTATTAGTTAATGAATGCTTGAATTATGATGACTAATTGTACTATTAACATTCACATCCACATTTGGACTTAATCTTTCTCTTGGGTAGATGACCAGGAGTGGAATTGCTGGCTCATGTGGTCATTCTATATTTAACCATTTGAGGTACCGCCGGATGGTTTTCCACGGTGGCTGAAGTATTCTACTTTCCCAATATCACTGTGTAGAGTTTCCAGCTTCTCCACTCCCTTTTATCCCCCTTTCTCTCCCTTCTCCATCCACTCCTTTCCCTCTTCACGTTTTTCCTTTTGTGGAGCGGGCATGGACCCCGGGGCCTTGGGCAGGCCATCTACCTTCCTAATTTCTTGAAGTATCTTCTGAAACACTTCAGTTTTGAAAAAACATACTTTTAATTAAAAAAACTTTACAGTATGGTATTTCCTGAGTGGGGCGAGCGTGTGCCAGGGTGAGGTCGTGGACGTTAAGGGACAGTTTGTGGGGTCCACTGCTTTCTTCCCACCTGGTGTCAGGGCTTGGACTCAGCTTGGTGGTCAGTGCTGCTGAAGCATCCTCCCAGCTCACGAAGTCTATCAAAGTCTCACTGCTATATGCCTGATTTATTTATTATTTTTGTATACATGTCATATCTAAGAAACCATTGCTTAAACTACGAAGATTTGTGCTTATGTTTGTTTTTCTTCTTTTTTTTTGTGGTGCTGGGATTGAACCAAGGGTTTCATACTAGAAAGGTAAATGATCACCACTAAGCTACACTTCTAGTCATATATATTTAGCTCATTAAAAAAATTTTTTTTCAAGACAGGGTTTCTCTGTGGCTTTGGAGCCTGTTCTGGAACTAGCTCTTGTAGACCAGGCTGGTCTCGAACTCATAGAGTTCCACCTGCCTCTGCCTCTGCTGGGATTAAAGGCGTGAGCCACCAACACCTGGCTTTCATGAAAAAAAATTTTTTTTGGTTTTACGAGACAGGGTTTCTCTGTATTGTTTTGGAGGCTGTCGGTCCAGCCCGGCCTCGAACTCACAGAGAGCCGCCTGCCTCTGCCTCCCTAGTGCTGGGATTAAAGGCTTGCGCCACCATTTTTAACTTAAGTTTCTGGGTATAATGCCTGCTTGTATGTACACCATGTGTGTGCAGTGCCTGTAGAGGCCAGAAGAGGGCGTCAGACCCCCCAGGACTGGAGTTGCGGATGGTGGTGAGCTGCATCATGGGTGCTGGGAACGGAACCAGAGCTCTTAACAGCCAAGCCCTATACTTAGCTATTGCAGTCTGTTTTTAGTTCTTTTTGTGCATGACATGAAGTAGATGTCCATGTTAGCATGCAAATGAATACCCTGTTGACCCAGCATGGTTTATTGCAAAGATTCTTTCTCCACCGAATGCTATTAACAGTCTCATGTTTTTAAAGGATTACAAAATGCTGGGTGACTTGGAAGCATCACTGTTTATTTACTTGATCTTTTCAGATGGACATTGAACTGATTTTAAAAGGTTATTGGGGCTGGAGAGGTAACTTGGCAGTTCACTTATTCTCATTTACTCGTGGAAACATCTTGTATATTAAAAGAGCAAAACACTACCATTTCCCCATTGTCAGTTTTCTTTAGAGCTTGACATTTTGACAATACAGGCAACGTTACACTTTATAGAATGGCACTGAATCCAAAATAGTGAGGGAAGAGCGTTCTAAACAAGACGTAGGTGTAAGAGACTAAATATCTCAGTATCAAACTATGTAGTTGACACAGGGGAAAAAAGCACTCACTCCTCTTCCAGAAGACCTGAGTTCTATTCCCAGAACCCACTCTGGTTGCCTTATTTCTGTTGTTTCAGCTTCCGGGGTCCAACATCCTCGTCTGGCTTCCAGAGGCACCTGCATTCATGAGGCACACGTGCACACAGATACATTCCCATGCATGTAAATAAAGAAGGAGTAAACCCTTTTTTCTCTCTATAGTCCTGGCTGTCCTAGAACTCGCTCTGTAGACCAGGCTGGCCTCAAATGCACAGAAATCCGCCTGCGTCTGCCTCCCAAGTGCTGGGATTAAAGGTGTGCACCCCCACGCCTAGCTTATAAAGTCATAAAAAAATAAAATAATGTTGTATTTCTAGAGCCAGTGAGCTGTGTCAGTGGGTGAAAGGCACTTGCTGTGTGGGCCCTGACAACTGAGTTCCATCCCCAGAACCCATGGGGAAGGGGAGAACAAATTCCAAAAGTTGTTTTCTGACTTTGGCAAACTCTCCTGGCGCCCATGTTCACACTCACGTGTGTAAACACACACACACAGGTAAAAATTTACAATGTTGTATTTCTAGATTGTTTTCTTCTTTTTTTTTGTTTTTTTTTTGTTTTTTGTTTTACGAGACAGGGTTTCTCTGTATTGTTTTGGAGGCTGTCGGTCCAGCCCGGCCTCGAACTCACAGAGATCCGCCTGCCTCTGCCTCCCGAGTGCTGGGATTAAAGGCGTGCGCCACCAACGCCCAGCTCTAGATTGTTTTCACTGTAGATGGATCCTTCAGATGTGACACCGAACTCTACAGTCTTGCTGAGAAAATTTTAATTTGAACTGGGCGGTGGTGGCGCACGCTTTTAATCTTAGCACTTGGGAGGCAGAGGCAGGCAAATCTCTGAGTCTGAGTCCAGCCTGGTCTACAGAGTGAGTTCCAGGCCAGCCAGGGCTCCACAGAGAAACCCTGTCATGAAGCAACAGCTCTGTGTAGCTATGGAGCCTGTCCTGGAAGTCACTCTGTGGACCAGGCTGGCCTTGAACTCAGGGGCTGGGATTAAAGGTGTGCGCCACCATCGCCCAGCAGTGAGTGCTCCTAACAGTTGAGCCATCTCTCCAGCCCCCACCACCCCTGGCTTCTAACATGGTTGCTAGGGCTCTACCTCAGTTCTCGTGCCTGTGTGGCAACCATTTTACAGGCTGAGCTAGCACTCCAGTTTTTAAAACTCCTTTTTCATTTGTGAGCACTCTTTAAATATTTATATCTTTAGACATTTCATAAATTTTACATTTTCTGGTTACCTTGTAAGCATGTGAAAGTTTTATTGACGTATAGCCTTTCTGTAGAAAAATGTACAAATTCTACACACACAGCCTCAGTTTCTGGGTTACGTTGTGATCAGCACCCAGACCATGGATCAGCATTTTTGGATTTTTGTATTCCGATAGCTGAATCTAACATCATCACTGGTTTTTGGAAAAAGGGTTTCTTTTCTGTGTAGCCCTGGCTGTCCTGGAACTCACTCTGTAGACCAGACTGGCCTCGAACCCAGAGATCTGCCTGCCTCTGCCTTCCAACTATCAGGCTATCTTTATTTTTGAGTCTGTTGATAGCAACTTTAGTTTTAACTATTTAATTGAATAATAAAGTAATAAAAATAATTACTATTGGAGCCTGGAGTGGTTGTGCAAGCCTTTAATCCTAGCACTTGGGAGTCAGAGGAAGGTGTATCACTGAGTTCGAGGTCAGCCTGGTCTACAGAGCAAGTTCTAGGACGGCCAGGGCTACACAGAGGCACTCTGTCTTGAAAACAATAGTAATAATAGTGATTATTACTATTACTTGAGAGGGGGCCTTGCTGTTTCCCAGGTTGGTCTCAAGCTCTTGTGCTTAGCTCATCTGCCTCAGTTGAAGCTGTGTGTACAGCTCCTGTCAGAGTCGTCTTGCAAATTTGCCAGTTTTCATTCTCTGACCTTTGGATCTGATGCTGTGGTTTGAATGGCTTCTTTATTAAGAACAAAACCTTGACTGGAGAGACATGGCTCAGTGGTTCAGAGCCCTTGCTGCTTTTCCAGAAGAGCCAAGTTTGTTTTGCAGCCCCCAAGTCTGAAGGCTCATGATGATAACCTGTAGCTCCAGCAAAACCCAGTGTCCTCTTCTGGCACCTGCAACATGTGCACGCAGACACACACACACACACACACACACACACACACACACACACACAGAGAGACAGGGAGACAGGGAGACAGAGGGGGGGAGGGGAGGGAGGGAGGGAGGGAGAGGGAGAGAGAGAGAGAGAAGAATAAAATAAAACCACATACATCTGTTTATTTTCTACCTTTAACTTGTTTGAAATTTTGGGGTGGGGTGCTGAAATATATAAGAGGCTTCAGGGTCTGGATGTGTGTTCACGGGCAACAAGGAGTATTTTAAATGTCTTTTCTCCCATCAGACTCAGCTTCCTGAGAGCAGAGTCCATGGCTTGCTGCATCTCTGCATCCCTGAGCCACGCCCCACCCTGCTTGCTGGGCGGGGCAGGTGTATGTACTCTGAGCTGGACCGCACTGCATCCTAACTTGGGGAATGACTCCTTAGTTCTCCCGAGAGGCTGCTGAGGCGGCCGTAGAGATAGAGAGCAGCTGGGTGGAGGCAGATGCCGTGTCAGGGAAAGCAGAATGGTAGGTTGGGACTGGGTGTGTACAGCTGACTCTGAGATAGGGAGCCAAGATGCTGAGAGATACTGTCATGGGCTTGGCCTGGGACAGACCTGTTCCCTAAGTCTAGGGACTGGGGTATCCAGAACACTAGACGAGGAGAGGGCTCCCTGACATGAGGGGTGCGTGCGTGCGTGCGTGCGTGCATGCATGCGTGCGTGCGTGCGTGCGTGCGTGCGTGCGTGTGTGTGTGTGTGTGTGTGTGTGTGTGTGTGTGTGTGTGTGTGTGCTGATACAGATAGCTGCCTTGGCTAGCCTGGGATTCTCTAATGTAGACCAGGCTGGCCTGCCTGTCTTTGCCTCCCTAGTGCTTGAATTAATAGCAGGTGCTGTCACGTCCAGTTTGAGCACCAAGTCCTGAGAGCAGGCAGACTGGGAAGGAGTGCCTGGGAGGACGAGGGACTGCAGCCCCCCAGATTTGTTAGGGTACAGTCGCATTCCAGGTGCTAAGGGATGTGTGGGAGCTGTTGGGGAGGGGAAGCTGGTGGAGATGACAGGGCTCCCAGTGTGGTTGGATACAGACCTTTAGGGCTCCTCATTCCTGACCTCTCTGCGGGGCTTGGGCCCAGGTTTAGCTGCGGAAGGGTCCTCTAATATGGGCAGTTGGCTATTGACAGGGACATTTATTGTTTCCCCAAGGCAAAGGAGACCCTGACCCAGGAAGAAAAAGGAGGCTATTTTGCTAACTGCCTGCCTTTCTTCACCCCCCCCAAAAAAACACATGGTTTCTCTGTGTAGCTCTTAGTCCTGGCTGTCCTGGACCTCACTCTATAGACCAAGCTGGCCTCTGCCTCCCGAGTGCTGGGATTAAAGGCGTGCGCCACCACCGCCCAGCTGCTGCCTGTTCCTGAGAGGAGGCATGCTTGCTCTGACTGGGTTTACCACCTTGTTCCTGCTGATAGCATCTTGGAAATCTACCGCTTCTGTTTCCTTCTGTCTCTGTCCCTTTAGTCCAGGCTGGCAGGGTTGCTATGGCACAGCATTTTTATAAATCTGTGTCTTCCTGTGTGTCACAGAGAGCCAGACCACTAACCACGAGCGCCTGCCACGGGGCTTTTCTGGATAATCTCTCTGCTCCTGACTCTGCAGAGGCAGTTGAATGGACCCATGAGTCACACACAGGCCGAAGGCTATCTAGTCACACATGTGGCTGCTCTTTCCAGAGCACCCTGTCCAGACAGTGACCATGCAGTGTCTGCTTCCTTTTGCAAACTGAGAAGCCTGTGGATTTCCCGAATCACCAGTGCTGGCTCCTTTTTGCTTGACAGTTCCTTCCTCAATCTCTTTTTCTTCCTGACTTTTAAGATGAGCCACAAGAAGAAGCTGGGCTATAGCTGCTTGGAAATTGTTTCAGCTAAAAATCCATGTCTGTTACTTAGAACTTCTTCACCCAACAGTAGAACACAACCTGGTCAACTTTGGCTGACAAGGATAACCTCACTTCTGTATCTGAGAATGTTTTTCTCATTTTATTATTATTATTATCATTATCATTATTATTTATTTCTTCTTCTTCCTCCTCCTTCTCCCTCCCCCCTTTCTTTTGAGACAGATTTTCTGTATAGCCCTGGCTGTCCTGGAACTAGCTCTATAGAACAGGCTGGCCTCAAACACAAAGATCTACCGGCCTCTTTCTCCTTCTTCTTGACAGGATCTTACTATGTGTCCCTGGCAGGCCTGGAACTCACTATTTGGATCAGCATGGCCTTGAACTCATGATCTATCTGCCTCTGCCTTTAGAGTGCTGGGATTAAAGACCCCTCCCTCCCTCTCTTCCTCCCTTTTCTGTCTTAGTTACTGTTCTATTGTGGTGCGAATAGGAACTTAGGGCTGCTTGGTAGCAGACAGACATGCCAGTGGATCACTAGCTACGAGCTTACACCCTGATCTGCAGGAAGAGAAAAAGAGATTGGGCCTGTTCCGGCCTTGAGAAATCTCAAAGCCACCCTCAACGACACCTCCTCCAATGAGGCCACACCCCTAATCCTTCCCAAACAGTTCCACTAACTGGGGGACCAAGCATTGAATCATGTGAGCCTATAGGAGCTGTTCTCATTCAAACCCCCACACTTTCCCCTCCGTCCCTCCGTCCCTCCATCCCTCCCTTTCTTTTCTTTTTTTTTTTGAGGAGGCTCTGCTGTATCCCATACTTAATTTCAGCTCACCATGTAGTCAGAGAAGACTCTGCTTTTGGCCCTCCTGCTTCCAGCTGCCAGTGCTGGACTGCAGTCATGGGTCACCACTGCCTCTGTGCCTGGTTTATGAGATGCTGGGGATCAAACACTCTTCCAGCTCACATGCTTTCACCAGCAACATGTTTAAGCTTCTTCTTGTCTCCCCTTCTCCTCTTTCTCTTAAATGTAGGTCTCACTACATTACCCAGGATAGCTTGAAACTCATTGGCTCAAGCAATCGTCCTGCCTTTACCCTCAAAGTAGCTGGGATGGGACCATACCATGTGACACTGCGCCCTTTTTACCTTGCGCGTTTCTAACAGCAACAGCCAAGTCAGTCCTAGATTTCTTCTCTCATATGCCTCAAAATTCTCCAACTTGGTCTGTCACCTGATTTAAAACCATTTCCACATTTTTGCTGTCTTGTTGAGACAGGGTCTCACTATGTAGTCCTTGCTGACCTGGAACTAGCTATGTAGACCAGGCTGGCCTCAAATTCAGACATCCGCCTTCCTCTGCTTCCCAAGTGCTGGGATTAAAGATTTGCACCACCATGCCCTGCTTTCATTTCCACATTTTCAGATATTTGTGACACAGCACTCCATACTTTGTAATAATATCAGCATTACTTTCCTTGATCATTTTAGGCCATGGCAGGCCAGAAGTCCAGCATCCAAGCGTTGGTGGGCGCTTCCTCTGGAGGCACTTGGGAAAATCCCGCCCTCCCTCCAGCTGCCCTGCTCCCTGTGTGGCTTGTATTACACCCCTCCAGTCCCTGCCTCTGTGTTTTCCTCTCCTGAGGACACTTGTCCTTAGACGTAAGGCCACCTAAATAATCCAGAATGACTTCAGTTTGGGATTTTAATTAGAGCTGTGTCCAAGTAAATTCACATTTATACATTTCAGGGACATCCTGTTTCAAATTGTCTTCTAGTATTTGATGGATGTAAAATGTCAGGCATGTTTTATGCCTGCTCCATGCTTATTACAGAACTTACTGGTGACTTTATGATGTAGTGTTAAAGAAGTATTTTAGACCTTTGTAACAAGTTTTTTAAGCAACCAGGTTTTTTGCTTGTTTGTTTTTACATTTTTGTTTTGTGTGTATAAGTTCCTTGCCTAAATGTATGTGTGTATGTACGACACTTGCATGCCTGGTGCCCTTGGAGACCAGAAAAAGATGGAGCTCTTCTTGCACTGGGGTTACAGATGGTTGAGAGCTACCATGTGAACTCTGGGAATAGAACATGGCTTCTCTGGAAGATCAGTGAATGTGTTTAGCCACTGAGCCATCTCTGGAACCCAGCCAACTAGGGCTTTATTTAAAGAAGGTACCCAGTGGACCTTAGCAGATCTGCCCGCCTCTGCCTCCCGAGTGCAGGCGAGACTGGGCATTTCAGTAAAGAAAAGAGGCTTATTTAGCTGGAGGTGTTGGAGTCTGAATGTCTACAGTCAACGGCTCCATCTGGTTGGCCTCTTGTGAGGAGTGAGGGCCTTTGGGTCCCAGTAGAGTAAATGGCATCGTGTAGGAGAGTGGGCTAATGGCTGTGGAAGAAAGATCCTGGGAAGGGCCAGACTCTTTGAGAACAGTCTGCTCTGGCAAGCGCTAATATTGTCCCTTGAGAGACAGTGCCCTGTGAGACAACATTAATCCTTCTTAAACAGCTAATTATTTCTCTTAGGGTTTGCCGCTTCAATCCCTTTACCTTGAAGAGCTAAGCCTCAGCATGAGTTTTGGAGGGGACAAACCACGTTCAGACCATAGCAGTACACATCCGATTAGACCATTTCCTTCTCCTAGGACACTGAGGCTGTGGTTAGGTTTTAAATTATAAACTGCTGTGGGTGGCATGGCTCAGATGGTGAAGGCTCTTCTCCCCAGGACCCACGTGGTGGGAGAGCTCACCTCTGTCTCCACTGTGCTACCACACACATACAACGAACAAATACATAAATAATTTGAATTTCCGATTTCCAAAATTAGGCTTTATTTACACCAAATTGCAATTATCATGTTGGTAAAAAAAATCCAAAAATCTGGACTTCTGAGACGTGTTGATGAGGAGCTGGCAAACGGAGGAGCAGAAGTGTCTGTCAGAAATAATATGTTTACGAGCAGGGAAGAAAGGCCAGGCTCCTGTGTGCCCGCTTAGGGAGCGAGAGAGACGTGCTCTCCCTGTGGATGTGAGAGACCACCAAGGTCTGGGGTCGAAGCCTGTGCATCAGATGTCGCCCTCTTACATTAGAAGGCAGGAAAAATCAAGATCATATTAGGATTTACTTGATTATTTTCCATAAGGAAACTGGAGGAGTGAGCAGGAAGCAATTGTATTTTCGATGTTTGAGGTCATGAAGGGGCTGATGGGAGGAAGACTGCTAATTCCCTACTTCTCATATTTATGTGATCCCTTCCCCCTTCCTTTCTTTACCCGTGAGACAGCAACTCTAGCCCAGGCTAGCCTCAAACTTTCCATGTAGCCGGGAATGACCTTGAACTTCCGACTGATCAACATGTTTTTGTTTTATTTATTTTTTAAATTTATTTGCTTTTATTTTATATACATTGGTGTTTTGCCTGTAGAATGTCTGTATGAGGGCCTTGGACCCCCTGGAACAGTAGTTACAGACAGCTGTGAGCTGCCACGGGGGGTGCTGGGGATTGAACCCGGGTCCTCTGGAAGAGCAGTCTTAACCACTGAGCCATCTCTCCAGTCATGGTTCTGTTTTTTTTTAAACGCCCCCTCCCCCACCAGTCCCCAGTGCTGAGGATGGGATCTGCTGGGGTCTCTGTGCTGAGAATGGGATCTGCTGGGGTCTGTGCGTGCTGAGGATGGGATCTGCTGGGGTCTCTGTGCTGAGGATGGGATCTGCTGAGGTCTGTGTGTGCTGAGGGTGGGATCTGCTGGGGTCTGTGTGTGCTGAGCAGATACTCTGCCACCGAGCTGCGTCCCCGCCCTCAGCTTGCTCAGGCAGCTTACACTGAAACTGGAATGATACAGGGAAGATTAGTATGACCTTTGTGCAAACAGGACACTCAAGTTCAGGAAGTGTTCCATGTTAGAAAAAAAAAATTTAGCCGGGTGGTGGTGGTGGTGGCGGCGGTGGCAGTGGTGGCGCACGCCTTTAATCCCAGCACTGGGGAGGCAGAGGCAGGCGGATCTCTGTGAGTTCGAGACCAGCCTGGCCTACCTCGTTCCAGGACGGCCTCCAAAACAATACAGAGAAACCCTGTCTCAAAACACCAAAAAACAAAAAACAAAAGACAAAAACCAAAAAACAAACAAAAAATCCACATTATTAAAATAATTTTTAAGATGTTTGCTGGTGTTGTGATAGATTTTTCCTGGGAGTACCAAAGAGAATGGACATCTGTCTCTCTAGCATCTATGTCAGCAGTTTGAAAGAAATAATCCATCTTTACCATTACATGAATGAGCAGGTGAGGTCAATGTTAACGGAATCTCCTCCCTGTGCCAGCAAGTGGTTGACAGAACCAGTTAGTGATTGTGCCTAGGTCAACTTAATGAGCACAGTTATCTGGGAAGTTGGACAGCTGCATTTCTGAATGGGGCCTATTGACTCAGATTTAGCTGGGTGTGGGGCACACGCCTTTAATACCAGCCCTCTAGAGGCAGAGGCAGAGGCAGAGGCAGGTGGATCTCTGTGAGTTCATGGCCAACCAAAGATACACAGTGAGATATACTTACATATCTTGCTTTTTTTTCTTTTTTGAGACAGAATCTCATATAACCCAGGCAGCCTCAAACTTCTTTATGTAGCTGTGCATGACCTTAAATTCTGACCCGCCTGATTGCTGGGATTATATAGCCATGAGTCATTGCAAAGACTCTTGGGTCTTTTGGAAATGTATTTGAAGCCAGTGAACTCTACTTGTTTTGGCCAGTGATAGTCTGAGTTTGTTTGGGTTCTAAGAGGAGTGGTGGATGGTTCAGATGCTAGGGTAACAGTCACACTCAGACGCTAGGGTAACAGTCACACTCAGACGCTAGGGTAACAGTCACACTCAGACGCTAGGGTAATAGTCACACTCATCTCTCCATTTGTTCTCTAACACCCCTCCCCCTCTACCCCCCCATAGTCACTGGAGTGGGGAGCATCGGGGACTGTCTCTGTGATTCCAAAGAGACACCATCCTCATATTAACGACACATTTTTCCTAGTTTATTGGCCCCACACAACTACCCTTTTTTTAAGTCTCAAGATGTAGCCAGGCTGGACTCAAACTCAAAATCTTCTTGCCTCAGCCTTGGGTGCTGGAATTACAGATTTCAGTTACCATACCTAGATTACTGGACAATGTGTGGTTCTGGTGGTGCTGAGTGTAGTGTGCGTGCGTGTGTGTGTGTGCGTGCGTGCGTGTGTGTGTGTGTGTGTGTGTGTGTGTGTGTGTGTGTGTGTAGGCTAGAATTCAGTTCACAGTGTCTTCCTCTGTTGGTTGTAATCTGATTATTTTTGAGACAGTCTCTTACCTATCAGGAGCTTTCTGTTTAGACTCGTCTGGCTGGCCAGTGAGCCCTGGGAATCTTCCTTTTTCCACCCACCCAGTGTGTCCATAGTGTCTGGCCTGCCTGGGGGCTAGGAATCTGAACCAAGGTCCTCATTCTTGCACAGCTGACAGTTTACTCACTGACCCTTTAAAAATGATAGTTTTTAGTTAGTTAGTTTGTTTTTTCAAGACAGGGTTTCTCTGTGTACCCCTGGTGGTTGAACTCAGAGAGTCCCCTGCCTCTGCCTCCTGAATGCTGGAATTAAAGGCGTGTGCCACTGCTGCCTGGCAAAATAAAATAAATATTTAAAAAACTAAAAAACCCACAGATGATCTCTAAAGCACAGTCAGCCTGTTTGTGTCTTGGCTTGCTTTTGTTGTGGGTTTGATGAGCTGGAGCCAGAAGCCAGGGCCTCACATGCTGAGTTACCACCCACTCCTCTAAATAACTCATTTGACTAAAAAAATTACCACTTTTTTTTAGGCCAAGCAGTGGTGGTGCACGCCTTTAATTCCAGCACTAGAGAGGGGCAGAGGTAGACAGATCTCTGAGCTCAAGGCCAGCCTGGTCTACAGAGCAAGTTCCAGGATAGCCAGGGCTACATAGAGAAACCCTTTCTCAAAAAACCAAACCAAAATTGTTCTATTTTGTGGATATGATGGTCTGCCTGCATATATGTCTGTATACCACTTGTGTGCCTGGTGCCCGAAGAGGCCAGAAAATGGCATCAGGTCTTCTGGAAATGGGGTTTACAGGTCATTAGAAGCTGGTACTGGGAATTGAACTTGGGTCGTCTGGAAGAGCAACCAATGCTCTTAATTGATGAGCTTATCTTTCTAGCCCCATTCTTTTATTTATTTTTTAAAGATTTATTTATTTATTACGAGCACAAAACCCTGCCCCCATGTATGTCTACACATCAGAAGAGGGCACCAGATCTCATTACAGATGGTTGGGAGCGACCATGTGGTTGCTGGAAATGGAACTCAGGACCTCTGGAAGAGCAGTCAGTGCTCTTAACCTCTGAGCCATCTCTCCAGCCCCCATTCTTTTATTTTTTTTAAATTTATTTTATGTGTATGTATGTGCGTGATGTACATACAATGCCTGTGGAAGCCAGAAAAGGCAATGGATCTCTTGGAACTGGAGTTACAGATGGCTGCGAGCTGCCCTGTGGGTGCTGGGAACAAAATCCAGGTTCTCTGCAAGAGCAGTCAGTGCTCTTAACCACTGAGCCAAGCCATCACCCGGGTAATTCTCCTCAAATCAGTAGTAAAGTAAGCAGTAGTGCCGGAGTTCCTCAGAAATACGTCTTGCTTGGACTCTGAAACTTCACATCTTCATTAGGTCCATGTTTGCTGTGGTGACAGCCTAAGGGGGTGAACAAGGGAGGGTCAGGTGCCAAGAAACAGATGGGGAGGCCTTTGTGCAGAGGCCTGAGATGGGGTTTTACTGAGTCTGCTCTCCTGGGATGGGAGCTCTCTACGGACGTGATCTGTGGCTGCCATAGTTACCCTGCACAGTACCAACTGCGGCTCCCCACTAACATACTCCACAACCAGTGAGCCCCAACAGGAAGGCTGCCATTGAGGACAGACAGGATTGAAGGTGGGCACCTTGAGGGGAGCACCAGCCTGAGGTTGAAACCAGCTTGTTTCAGGAACAAAGGGGAGGCCCAGGGCCTCAAGGGGAGAAGCATCTGATGCGTAGGATGGGTGGAGGCAGGGTTGGATCACGGCTTCCCCCTTGGTTTGGACCCGTGGCAAAGCTTGCTGGGGTTACAGGGCACCTGTGAGGAAGGGCTGCTCTGTGTACAGAGGCAAGGACCCGGTTTGATCCGGCTCCTGGAGTCCTCAGGGTGTTCGTTCCTTTCTTGGTTATTGTCAGAACGCTTCAAGAGGACTTGGCTTAGTCTGGGATGTGTGTCCACAGGCCAGGTGACATGATGGGACCCTTAGTCACCATGGCAGCGGTGTATGGTCAGACTGCCTGTCCTCTGAAGATAACCAGAACAAGCGGGAGGCTGTGGGTTTCCTGCCGTGCCCCATGCGGGTAAGCACAGCACTGAGTGTCTGTTGCTTCACAGACCCTGTTGCTTTGTCAGTGAAGCTCGTCTGTAATCCACAGTTGATTGCCAGGGACCTAGAGCCACAAAATGTGGGCAGTGAGGCCGGAGGGGCTGGGGAAGCCGTGGCGAGGGAGCAGACTGCTTCTCCCCAACAAAGGTGGAGAGACAGGGGCATGGATTGTGTAAGGACACCTCTGGTGCCCCCAGGCCCTTTTCCGTTCCCAGCTGTGAGGGCTGCCAGCTCTTGCGGCTGGAGGGTGGCTTAGCAGTTAGGAGCATTGTTCTTGCAGAAGGCCCCGGTTCAAAACAAGGTGGACAGCTTCTGAAGAACAACAGCTGAGTTCACTTCTAGTCTGCATACACTCCACACACGGGCACCCACAGACACAGACACGGACTCACATAAGACGTGTTTACTTGTAGGCTGAATCTCAGCTTGTCCAGGTATAACTTAGTAAAAAGTAGAAATTTAAGCTGGAGTATTTAGAAAATTGTGGGGTTTTTTTCTCTTAAGACAGGGCTTCTCAGCCGGGCGTTGGTGGCGCACGCCTTTAATCCCAGCACTCGGGAGGCAGAGGCAGGTGGATCTCTGTGAGTTCGAGGCCAGCCTGGTCTACAGAACGAGTTCCAGGACAGCCTCCAAAGCTACAGAGAAACCCTGTCTCGAAAAACCAAAAAAAAAAAAAAAAAAAAAAAAAAAAAGACAGGGCTTCTCTGTGTAGTCCTGGCTGTCCTGGAACTCCCATCGTAGATCAGGCTGGCCTCAAAGTCACAGCCTGTCTCTGCCTCCCAAGTGCTGGGATTAAAGGCGTGCGCCACCATGCATGTTGAAAGTCATGTTTTAATTCTTTACTATTCCCCCAAGTTTGGAAACTAGTAGACTGGTTGAATCCCAAAGATGGCAGGAAGGGGGGGCAGAGGGGTTTAAGAGCCCAAAGGGACTGATACCTGGGTTCTTGGTCTAGGTCTGTGGGTGTTACCAACATTGCTCCCATGCCGTTTCCGTGGCCTCCTGGCTCTGACCTGACCCATAGTGGTAGGCCTGTCTGCAGAAAGATGGGTACCCTGGACCTGAGAAGGCAGCAGGAGGGGGAGAGGACTGAGGAAGAGTGTAGACTTGAGTATGACAGGAGACTGAGGAAGGCTGAAAACATCGTGTGGCGGTCACCTCTGTCCCTCACTGTTTACCCAGCACAGAGGACCTGGGGTCCACATTGTGACTTCCTCTGGGACATAGAAGGAGGAAAACTGATCCTCTGCAGGCATGGACATCCTGTCTAGGATGCAGGCAGTTACCAACAACAGTGATCTGCTGGCCCCTGTGGCGGCTGGTCCAGAGAAGCTGCTGGCTGCTTCTTGGTGATGGTAGCGGTGCAGGAGCAGAGAGGACTGGACCCTGCCAGGGATTGCATGACGTGCTGGGGGGCCATGGAAGTGGTGACAAGTGGACATTCTGAAGGACAGAGTCAAAAATTGTGGGGCTGGCTATGAGGGATAGTGACCCCAAAGGTGTGTCCTGAGCCACAGCCTTAGTGGGAAGTGGGATGCCTTAGAACTGGACAGACCGGGTATGACAGAAACAGTCTGGCTGGAGAGGCAAAGGCTGGGACACGCCTGCATCATGGTGGTGATCAAGTATCACACTTGAGGAAGCTGGATGGGACAGGACCTCGGGAAGGGTCACACTGCTGGTTGTCCCCCAGTTCCATCTATGGGGCACAGCTGGAAGTCCCCTCATGTGACCCCTCATGAAGCTCATGAAGCAGTTAGGTGGCAGCTGAGGTTTCTTTTTAAAGATTTATTTATTATGTATACAGCATATATGCCTGCAGGTCAGACAGGGCACCATATCTCATTATAGATGGTTGTGAGCCACCATGTGGTTGCTGGGAATTGAACTCAGGACCTCTGGAAGAGCAGTCAGTGCTCTTAACCTCTTAGCCATCTCTCCAGCCCCGGTGGCTGAGGTTTCAATGCGAGGTGCAGATGCAACCTGCAGGTCATTGACAGGACTCAGGTAGCAGAGGCCCTGGACTGTGCAGCTGGCTGTGCATGCATACAGGCTGTGGTCTGGGTAGTTGGGCTGGACTTATTTGTTAGGAAGCTCCTGCTGGCTGTGTAGAAGGGGAGGGGCAGTGTGGTGCATGGCCTGGAGCATGCGCTTTGTCCTGAGCATTGATCAGCAGAAGCCCCGCCTCTGGCTAGCAAGCCCCGCCCCACACCTCCCAGCTCCTCCCTCAGGCTGCAGTGCTGGCCTTGGGCAGTGCGGTGCGGTGCAGTCCTGGACACAGTGGCTGCTGCACACCGTCCTCAGCCACCGAATGAAGACATGGACCCCTCGAGAGCCATTCAGCATGAGATCAGCTCCCTCAAAGGTACTGTCAGGAGGAGCCTGACTCGGACACTCAGTGACCTCTGTCTGGGTGCAACATCCCACCAGAGCTGTCAGGGTCAGCTGTCCCCATGGTAACACTGGAAGGTGCAGAGCTGGAGCTGAGGGTCCTGGTTCATGCCCTCCCGGGTTCCCTCCTGCAGCAGCCCTGCAGTGAGTGCTGCGTTGGGTAGTGCGGGCTGCAGTGGCAGCACCGGTGGGAGGGTGCAAGCTTGGCCCTTGAGCCTGTGCTCCCCGATTTGGCAGCTGCCTCACAGATCGGGGTTTGAGCGGGTAGTGCAGGCCTGCGGGGACCTTCATGCCCAAGGCGCTAGGCGCCAGACGGGCTAGCCCTGGGGAAGGCCACACTGTGGCTCTTTGTCCAGGTTTGGGGGACTAGGGACTGCCCAAGGGCGCTGTCTGGTTGCTCTGGAAACCTAAAGGGGCCGGCCAGGGAGCGCGGCTGGTCTCTTTCAGTGCTGAATCAGCAACTTCTCAGTGTTTCTGCAAGATAGGGTAGGGCACAGAGAGTTCTCCTAAGTCCAGGGACCCTGAAGACAGACAGACCCAGACCAGGGTTGTGTGTATGCCTGTGCACGTGGGGGCAGATGTGGGAGGACATGTTGTTCTAGGCTCCTCCCTTCGGTCTCAAGCCTGCAGGTGCTCTGGCTGGCGGGAGGGAGGAGAGATTCATTCCCTAGCCCCTTGCTTGGGAGCTGGGAACTACTGCCCTCTCCTGCCTAGGGGTGGGATGGAGATGGTGGCTGGGTTGAATTAGTGACTGTAAGGGCATCCACGTGGGTTTGGACAGAAGACACTTCAGGTCTAAGGACTCAGAGGACTTTAGATGTGGCTGGAGATCATTTGGGGAAGGTGGTGTGATTTGTGTTAGCTTGGTGGGTATAGGATTGGAGATCTGGTGGAATTAAGTTAGGGAACCATGTCAGGAAGGGGGGGGGAGAGGTGCAGATGTTGAGTGGGGATGGGCAAAGTATTGAGTAGTGGGGGAGGTGTCTAGGGGACAGGCCAAGTGAGTAGGAACTTGTTTGGACGTAGGGCTGGGTTGGCACTGGTCCCAAAACTCAAACACCGGTACGGAGACTCCTTAGGTGCTGTAGGGAGGGCAGTGTGTGGCAGCTACCCGCTCCTGGTCTCAAAGAGCTACTTTAGGGCTGGGCTCCGAGGGCGTGGCGCAGGGAGAGCCTGCCGCAGTGAGCTGGCTGAGTTGGTTGGCTTCAGGGAGGGCTCAGGGAACTGTTGGCTGAGCCTTCAGAGTTTCCACCAGCCACCGGCTTGTGTCTGTATGTTTGGAGTCTGCTGGGGCGCCATGGTGACAGCCCATAAACCCGCCCCACGCATTGCTTTGTTGGCTGCCTGCCTGCCGCTGGCCAGCACCTCCCACCGCAGGATCCCCCACCCCCGCCCTATTTATAATCAGTTCCTGAGTTTGCAGGGCCTGGTGGGAATGGGTGTGTCCGCCTAGGGAGAGCTTTAATGACTTGGGGGATTGGTGGGGTACAACATGGAGAGTTGGGGTACTGGCTGGCACCCGACACAGACTATATCCATGCTGGACCCTCAGTCGTGAGGGCCTCGCAGTTTTGACGATTGTGCTAGGAAGTCCTCAGGGCCTTTCACTTCGGTTCCTGATGGTGTCCTTGTGTCCTCTCTCCAGCACCTGCCCCTCTGGCCACAAGTGGACACTCCGACTGCCTGGGGGTAGGGAATTTTTAGATGGCAGGGCCACCAAGCCCGGGTGTCAGGGACTTGGTGACTTTGATTTCCTGTGGCAGCTGGGAGTCCCTGGCCTCCAACAGCTGTGTTGGAGATGTGGGTGGATGGAGGCCTCACCCGGAGCACTCCACCCTGAGTTCTCTTCAGAGGTCTTGGGCTGGAAAGTGCCTTTCTTTCGGGATGGGCCCCTAATCCGGTCTGGCATGGGAGTGTTAAATTCTGTGGTCATTTGGAGATAGGGGCAGTGTCCCTTTTCTTTTCTGATGACAGCAGCAGTGGTACCTGCAGCCAACGGTCTGTGTGTTCTGGCTGCTGTCCCTGCTTTTCTTCAGGTCTCTGCCACCCCCCCACCCCCCAGACCCCGATTCCTCTCCAGCTCTAACCTTCCTTTGGCCTTTCAGTTTTTCAGTTCAGGTGACCCCCCTTTCAGATAGCTGTGAACCAGTGACCCCAGAGATCACAATCTGGGGGGTATCCTTACCATGAGTACTCTCCTGCTCTCCCTGACACCCTTTTCCTGCCCATTCTGTCATCTTTTGGGGATGAGTCTTGAGCCATGCTAGACCCCACCCTGCCCTTCACAGTCTTTGGAACCTCAAAGAAGCGTTTTAGAAACTGATGTAATAATTCCTGACATTGTAGATATATGTGGCCTGGGAGGGGAGGAGCAGTTTATTAGTGCCCCCCACTCTTTAAGGGGCCCTGCCAGTAGTGGGTGGGAGGGGCCAGCCCTGCTGCTGAGTCAGAGGGGGGCCGGCCTAGGCGTCCTGGAGGCGGGCAGGCGGGAGGCTCAGACGGGCAGCCTTGCCGGCAGGCAGGCATTCCCAGAGCCAGGCACTAGAGCCACACTGAACTCACAGAGCCTGTGCCCCTGTGCTTAGAGCCGGAGCCTGCTTGCTTCCTTGCCAGGGACCCCTGCCACATCCTGTGCCAGAGGAGCCTCATCAGCCTCCCGGCCGTGCCTGCTGCTGCCCTCAGGCTGTGCTGACCGGCAGCTTCCAGCAGCCATGGTGGCAGGCATGCTCATGCCCCTGGACCAGCTGCGGGCCATCTATGAGGTGCTCTTTCGTGAGGGCGTGATGGTGGCCAAGAAGGACCGGAGACCCCGCAGCCTGCACCCCCACGTGCCCGGCGTCACCAACCTGCAGGTCATGCGTGCCATGGCCTCTCTGCGAGCTCGGGGCCTGGTGCGGGAGACCTTTGCCTGGCGCCACTTCTACTGGTACCTGACCAACGAGGGCATTGACCACCTACGCCAGTACCTGCACCTGCCACCAGAGATCGTGCCCGCCTCCTTACAGCGTGTGCGCCGCCCCGTCGCCATGGTGATGCCTGCACGACGGCGCTCCCCCCATGTGCAGGCCATGCAGGGTCCCCTGAGCTGCCCACCAAAGCGGGGTCCTCTGCCACCTGAGGACCTTGTCCGAGAGGAGCGACAGGTCTATCGCAGGAAGGAGCCTGAGGAGGGGGCGTCTGAAACTCCTTTGGTGTCAGCCACCACCATGGGGACCCTGGCCAGGCCAGGCCCGGAGCCTGCCCCAGCCACAGGTCAGCTGCATTTTGGCTCCAGGCCCAGAGGGGTGGGAAGGGACAGTGGGTGTTTTTGGTGCCTGGGCCTGAGTGTGGTGGGTTCTGGTGGGCAGCACAAGGTGTGTGAATGGGCTCTGCTCCGATCGGCAGGTGGCGCCCTTTCTGCCTGAGGCTGCTGGGTGTTCTAGCCAATGGACCCACGTGGCTTGTACTGCTCCAGGCAAATCCTGGTGGGGGCGGGGCCTGCAGGCCCTAAGACTGGCAGGACCAGCTGTTGGCAGAGTCCTGCTTGTACCCCTCCCCAGCACTGCCCTTGCCCCCACCCGCCTTCTCTCTACCCCGACGGCCTCGGGAGGCCCCTCTTTTCAGAAGTGGGTGTGTGCAGAAGAGCTGCTGGCCTGGTGCTGGCCCAGCAAACCACTTGTCCACGGGGGCTTGAATCTGTCTTCTATGGCCAAGTGGGCTCAGACTCTGTATCATATGAATAGTACAGCGTTCCCCAAGGCTGGGTGCTTGGCCTGCTTGGCATTGGCTTGGCCTGGAGGTGGAGTGTCTCTAGATGACATGGGAGGCCCCGATAGCAGCATTGCCTGGGAGGGCAGAGGCCAGGGCATGGGGGTGGGGCTGTTAGCTCAGCCTGTGGTCTAGGTAAGTTTTCTTTTTCTTTTTTCCCCCGGTTGGGAACCAGATCTTAGAGGATGGGACAAGACCCCATTAGCCCAGAAGCCACTCCCTCTGTAGGCTCATGTTCTCTGTGCGTGAGGCTTGTGCTGGCCATTGTCCTTTGTGTTTGCTGAGGCATCCCAGCACCCCCAGCATTACCCATGTTATCCAGGCAGGCACCAGAACAGCCTGGTCTGTGGTCTCTGTGGTTTAGCATGCGGGGAGGGACTTGTTCTGCAGGAGTGGGGAAGTGAGTCTGGAGTGAGGGGTACACCCTACATTGCGCACAGCTGCCTGAGCAGAACCCTGAGTTCTGGCCTTTCCAGGTTGGACTTCTAGGGCTTGTTGGAGCGATGATTGTACCTGGAAGGGCCAGGGAAGTTGGAGGTGGACAATGGCCTCTGGGCTCTCTCCATGGCCTTAGGCAAGTTGGTGGCCTTTCCAGCTTCCCTGTAGCCATGGCTATGCCTCAGTCCTTTCCTCTTGGGTGTGGTGAGTGGGCCGGGAGCCTCCCCTGCTTTGCTTCCCTTGCTTCCCTGTCCTCCCGTGGACCGGGCCAGCAGCAGGCAGCAGGACTAGGAGGGGGTTTTGGGTGTGGCTGTAGTGGGCAAAGAGGGGGGCAGGCTTCCCTCTGCTGCCTCTGATGGAGGTGACTCAGTCTTCCCAGCCATAACCGCTTGTGGCAATTCAGAGTTTCCAACAGGAAATAAGCCACAGCTTCTGAGTGAGTCAGGGCCCCAGGCAGATTCTCTCCCCACACCCTCGGGACTAAGCTTTGGCCTTAGGTGCTGGGTGTGGCTGGTGGTGGCAGAGGCATTATAGCTCCACATATTGGCTGGGGCAGTTCTGATGCCACCTAAAACCATGGACTAGGGTTAAAAATGAGCAAGCCGTGAGCCAAAAAGACTGTCACTTCTATAGCATGGTCCCTCCAGTGGGTTATATAGTAAGTCTGTTTGGCAACAGTGCTGGTCACCAGCATGGCCTCTGTTAGATGGGCTTTCTCTCCACATAACCCTGGCCAGCGAGCCAGAGACATGGCAGGGTGAATTGGGAGTGCTCCCCCCCCCGCCTCTAGTCTGCACATTTCCTGTGGAGGGTGTCACTGTCTTGCAGTTTCAGATGAAGCCCCCCCCCACTAGGTGAGGAGAATGTGGTAGGGGGTGACTTTAGGAGCAATCGGAGAGCTAACTCTGACAGGTTAGGGGAGGTTGGTCATCTAAGAGCCCTGCTGTGAGGAGGGAGGCAGCCAGACATTCAGACATCTCCATGTGCTGTAAAGTTGTGAGTGTTTCGTGAATGGGAATGTCATTTTAACTCCAAAAGACAGTGTTTTGCCTGGCTCAGAATCAGGGATCGAGGCAGAAGTGCCTGGAGAAAAGCTGTCTGAGCACTTCAGGCTCTTGGAGAGATGTCACCTAACAGCTCACACGTGGGCCAGTTCCCCTCTTTTCATGCGCACCTCTGACAAATGCCCCTTGCCATCCATGCCCTGTGACCCTCCCTCCACGGGGTGTGGCATGCAGAGGGGGTGCTGCTGTGTCTTCCTCACAGCCACGTGGGCTGTGACTCTTGGCAGGTGCTAGTTGGTACCAGGGTACAGGAGGGAATCTGAGGAACTCTGGAAGGCTCTAACCAGGTTGTGGACAAATGGAGTCTGCATTTCCCAGGTTACAGCTGGTGGGAGGAAGTGTGGGCTGCCAGGAGCTGTCTTTTACTCAGGCTAGAGGACTGGGCTAGTTGTGGGGGGCTTGGGCAAGAGAAGGGGCCAGGTTTGGGGTCTGAGGGGATGTGAATGCCAGGAGGAGTAGAGGACCAGCAAGACGGCTCAGCAGACAAAGACGCTCGCTGACCAGTGTGATGGCCTGAATTCGAACCCTGAACCTATAGGGCGGAAGGAGGGGACTGACTCCTCGGTTGTCCTCTGATCTCTACATTCGTACTGTGGCACACATGCTCGCTCTCTAAATAAATGTATAAATGTAACGGAAAGAAAAACAAAAGTTGGGTGGAGAAATTCAGCTTGCCCAGCGTGGTCAGGGTGCTGAGACTGACCCCTAGCCCCACCAGAATGGCGTGTGTGAGCGCACACACTCAGGGCTCTGCACCCATTGGAATGTGGGTGGGTGGGGTGGCAGGGCTCAGCTGGCGGAAGGAGGGGACACGGAGGAAACGAGAGGCCAAGGGGTGAATTAAGCTTTGTGTGGCAAAGTCGGTAGGAACAGTGGACCGGGATCCCAGAGTTTAGGAACTAATCAGGTCTGTCCTCTGCACCCCTACATTGGTTGCCTAGGTTACCCACCGATCCCATCCCCAGGCTTGGGCTCTGTTGGTTGTGGCTGACCATGAAGACCCTTTAGTTACTCATGAGGAGGAGCTCCCGCTGGGTGTGGAGGCTGGGGCATGAGCAAGCCCTCTCTCTTGCTTCCCACCCCTTGCCTCCTTCCTGCCTTCCCTTTCTCTCTGCTGGCTCTGGAGGCAGCTTGTCCTGGCCGCAGCTATGGTTAGGTACAGCATGGAGGAGCTGATCCAGCTGGGCCAAGGTAGGGAACAGCAGGAGGGGAGGCTTCAGGAAGAGGCCTGAAGACAAGAGGGACCAGAATCTCTCGCTGGGGTTGGCTCTCTATGGCAGGGGGCAGGTCCCTGGGCGGGGTGGGGGGGAGGACTCGTAGTTCTCATGACCTCAGGTACTAGGACTTAGGGATGGCATGACTTCTCACCGCCAGCTCAGGGTGTGTGTGTGGGGTTTGGGTGGGGAGCCCAGGGCAGGCCGAGTGGTAGAGAGGCTGCCCAGAACCAGGCCACTCTGCTTTGGGGGCCATCACTGAGGCTGTGGAAACACTCTGCTGAGGCTTGAGCTCCTGCAGAACGCTGCCTGCCTATCTCTGTCCCTGCCACTGCTGGCCAGCAGGGGTCTCTTTGACCTGCCTTGGGACTTCCCGCCCAGTCTGTCCAATCTGTGGCTGCCCAGAGCTGACCACCATAGGGTAGTTTTCTCCAGAAACAAGCTTCTGAAATGTGATGCAGGAGGGCAGGAGGCTGTGGTAGGCCCAGTGTGAAGAGAGGCCCCACCTCGGCAGCCAGGGTTCAAGGCTGGGTGGCTGCTGTGTGGTGTGGACAGTATGGTAGGGAGTCTCAGGCTCATCACTAGTACCGTGCCTCAGTGTCCCCATCCGAATAGCATTCTCACAGCCAGGACTTTATAGCATGTCCTCACGATTATAGTAGAGTGGAGTGCCACACAGGAAGTGTTATACCTCAGCCGTTTGTCAGCCAGGACCCAAGTGAGCTCAGGCTCCTGAGAGGTGAGGGATGGGAACATGTCTCCCCTCTGCACAGATACACGCACACGTGGTGCAGCTTGTTTCTCAGGAAGCGCTGGGGGCGGGGGCGGGTGAGTATTGCATATGGCGGATGTATTCTGACCTGCTTGCCTCCACAGACCAGGAATGCTGGTAGCCTGGGGGGAGGCTTCTCCAGTCTGTAACTCCTGGGGTACCAGGAGGAGAGGCCTGATGGGGCAGGTGAGAGAATGTCCTATGCTTAGGCTCCAGTTTGGGTGCCCGGGCCTCTGGCTTGGAGTGTGACCTTGGAGGAGCAGTCCTGTTTGCCCCGGACAGGTGTTGTGTTGAGTGACTTGCACAGAGCTCTGGGAGAAAAGGGACTGGCGCCTCTTTGGCCCATGTGGCATTTCCCAAGAGCACCCTAGAAGTTGGGCAGGGCACGGGCAGCACCGTCTCCCAAGGGAACATGAGCCTCTTTCCATGGTAGATCCAGGCACCTCCTTATTATAGTATCATCCATGGGAACTGGGGAGGGGGGCACTGGGGGGGGGCTGAGTGTTGTGGGGCCGCCCAGCCAGACGGGACTCCAGTGAGCCCGGGCTCCATATGTCATGTACTAAGTTGGGACAAATGACGGGCCTTGCTTGCCCTCCTTGGATATTTATAACCCCTGGGCCCCCTGCCCACTGCTCCCCTCCCCTCCCCCAGCTGTGCTGACACGGCTGGAAAGCCACCGTGCCCTCCTCCGGCCTCAGCACTGCCGCTGCAGGCTCGCTGCCTCCGAGGGGCCTGTGACCCTCCCCACGCCCCTTGCCCGCTCCCTGTTCGCCCCGTGGGCTCCTGTTGCTGTCCCCAATGAAGATCGTGCCCGGTAGGTGGGGCAACCCTTCAGAGACTTTTGGGAACCCGGCTAGGCTGGAGGTCGTGGTCCCCGTCTTCCTCTGTATACACGCAGCTGCCTACCCTCACTGGCCTCTCCCTCAGACCCTGTCCAAGACCTTCACAAGGGAGCCTGGGGCTTGTGAGGAGCCCCCCCCCATCTTTCAGCATGGTGGGGTCAGTTGTAGACCTGGGGAAGGGCAGTGAGGGACTGGGCACTGACACCCATTCTCCCTCTGCTTGGTGGCTGTTCCCAGAGGGCACCCTTGGAACTAGGCTGAGTTTGGGTCCTCCTCACGATGGGGACAAGGAGTGCTGCTTAGGCTTGACTTGGGAGGGAGGACCTGTGTTGAGTCTGCCCAGGCTGGGCTGGGGTGCTGGGGCTCAGGGAGAAGAGCTACAGGCCCCTCCCCCTGGCGGGTGTGGCTGTGGGTAGGCAAGGGTTAAGGCTCCAGTTAACCTTGAGCGTCGTGGCTCTGCGTAGAGACAGCTGAGCTGGGCCCTGTGGGGAGTGTGGGTGGGGAGCGGCCAAGTGCCACGGGAGGGAGGAGGCTGGAGGCTGGGAGGAGGCTGGGTAAGGACACAGTTGGTGCCGCGGGGACTGTACACTGTCCCCCGGCTAAGTGCAGATGGAACAGTAGGGCTGCCTCTGAAGGCAGGGCAGCGGCAGGCAGCCCGGGGCTAGCCCTGGGGACCCCTCCGCTCACCCTCCGTGCAGGGAGGTGCTGTCTGACTTTGCAGCATCTGGTCCCTGGTGAGGACGGCTCTGCCCATTCAGTGTGGCGGCCATGGAGCCGTCGGGCAGCCTGTTTCCCTCCCTGGTAGTCGTGGGTCATGTTGTCACTCTGGCTGCCGTATGGCACTGGCGCAAAGGGCATCGGCAGGCACAGGATGAGCAAGGTAAGCAGGCACCCTTGCCTCCGCCACTGTCATGGGCCACCGCCCCTGCCCGGAGACTGGGGCGGGGCGGGGGTGGAGGGTCCGCCTTCCTCCCGCCCCTTGCCTCCTCCTGAGCCCTCCTCTTCCTGTCCCCGAGTGAAATGCCCGTGTTTGTGAAAGTGTGGTCTACCCTGTGCCTACTCCGCATTGAAGACCCTTCCGCTTCCCAGGGTGTGCTCGAGTTAGAGCGAGCCCGCTGTCTAGCCTGCAGCAGGGCCTGGGTGAGTGAAAGGAGAAAGGCCGGGAGAGAGCCCTGGACGGAAGGCGCAGGCCTGTGGGGAAGGCCGCTCTCCTTTGCCACAGCAGTGAGAAACCAGAGCGGCAGGTTCACAGGCTGATCTGGGCAGGGCACAAAGCCTGCCTGGTGGCCTTCCCGCCCACAGAGCTTGGGCTGAGTCGTACAAAGGCAGTTTGCCTGAGTGTCCTCCAACATGGCATAGGACCCAGAACCTCTGTGGGGCAAGCTGTTAGGCTGTGTTCTGCCCTCGCTTCAAAGTCACCAGCCCTTGGGCTGTAGTCCGAGGTGGCCATTCTCACCGCAGAATGGGGTGGGGCTGAAGTGGATGGAGCCTGGGACTGTCCCTGGGGATTGGCGGTTCTGCACCAGGGCTTCTGGCCAGAGACTGCCTCATGAGATGCACCCCAGGCCAGGACTGATGGGAGGGAGTTTGTGTCCTTCGTGCCCCCTAGCGGGCCTGCTAGCTCCAGTGGAAGATTGCCAGGATGTGGGTCTTAGGATGGGTTTTCCAGGCGCGGCCCTAGGGTTCCCAGAAGTCGGTGAGTCAGCTGTAAACAGTGGCATCCAACGGAACGCACAGATCCCAAGGGCTTCTTCCCCTCGGAGATATTATTTTATTTTATTTTTTCCGTTTGGGACCAGCCGCTGGCCCCTCCTTCCTTGAGCCCAATTTTATCTGTCATCACACGAGGGAAGGGTCTCCCTGTGTCTCCTCGTGGTTCACTAGGTGCTTCGCAGTGCAAGGTGTGGGCGTGGTCGCCCGCAGGTCTGCCCATCGCCTCAGCTGACCCGGTCTCTCGGAGCGGGTGGCGCTTGCACATCCTACTAGGAGTGGCACTCCCACAGTCGCCAGGCGACTGAGTCACCACGGGCGTGGGGGGACCCCGGAAAACTCCGATCATGGAGAGTTCCCAGACCCTTCTGACCCGGAGGGCACCTGCACCCCTGTTGCCTCGAGTTCCCGCGAGCTGGTTTGCTCCCCATGGGTTGGGGCGCGGCTTCCTGGCCCACACTGGGCGGGGCGGGGCAGGTTCTCCGGGTCTGGACATTGCGTCCGGTGGGCGGGGGCGAACGTGGAAAGCCAAGACAGGGCCTTCAGCCTTGAACACAAGCTGGGAGTACGACTCCCGTGTCTTCTGAGAGCAACCCGGGGCGCCCGGGGTTCCCGGCCATGGCAGGGACGTGGGCGGCGAAGGGCGTCTTCACTTCGCAGAGGGAGGTCCTGCTGGAGCCGCTCTGCTGGCTGGATGGGGGCTGCGAGCAGGTCCGCCGGGGCTACCTGTACGGACAACTGTGTTGCGTAGGTGGGTGCGGCCGCTCAGGGTTTGGTGGGCAGGTCTTGAGCTTGTGATCGGGGTGGTACTTGGCCCAGGTACAGCCCCGCCTCCAAGCTCCGGAAACACCTGGGGAGGAAGGCAGGGCTGTCTCTCTCAGGGATAGGTTTTCCTCTGGAGGAGGGGGATGGTAAGTGGGCGGGCCAGAGGGTTTTCCGGGCTTGGTGCTTTAGCTGTGGGGCTGATCCGGGAGTGGAGCAGGCGTTGAGGGTGGGGCCCTGGGCCCTCCCACTTGCGCCGTCATTGGCCTTCAAGGTTCTCTTCCTCTGTGTGTGTGTGTGTGTGTGTGTGTGTGTGTGTGTGTCTGTCTGTCTGTCTGTCTGTCTGTCTGTCTGTGTGTGTCCGAGCGTCTGAAGTGGGGACGGGTTCTTTGCTTTTGTTAGCTTGTTGCCACTTCACCGGAAGCAGGAAAGACAAGGAATTCCTTGTGGGACCATAATTACCTCCCTCCCTAGGGAGACTGACTTGGTGCTGAGGGTCAGTTGCGTTCTACATACGTGCAACACAGTATTGGGATGGAGGGTGTCCCTGGGGCTGACTGGGCAAGTGGGAGAGCCCCATGAGCTGTGCAGCAGCATTTGAGGGCATGACTGGGCTCTGGCCAGGTGGGGGCTGGGCGGGAACCTGGGAGTTTGAGTCTTCCTAGGATGAGCGTGCAGCGGACATCTCCAGCCAGGGGCAAGGAAGGAGTCTGCCTAGAGACAAACTCATGTTCAGGGAGAGGGGTGCCCGGGTCCCACTTGGCAAGGTGCAAACACCTGCCTGGAGCTGAGTCCACTCTCCAGACAGCATCCTTAGAGCATCCCAGTGGCAAAGAGGAAGACACTGGAAAAGCAGTGTGACTGGATCTGGGTTAGGGTCAGTGTACATCTTGGATCCTGTCTCCCCCACGTCCTGGTGGTCTCTTAGGTTCCCGTGCTCAACTGTGAGCAGAGTGACAGCTCATTCCAGCAGCCCAGCCCTGTTGCACACTTCCACTCATTTCTAAAAAGACGTACTTACATGAGTGTTCTTCTTGCATGTCTGTCTGCATGACCAAAGAGCCTTTCAGGGAGAGGAGGGCGCCAGATCCCATTGCGGATGGATGGGAACCACCACGTGGGTGCTGGGAACTGAACTCAGGACCCCTGAAATAGCAGCCAGTGCTCTTAACCTCTGAGCCATCTCTCCAGCCCCAGCACACCTCCATTTCTCTGAAGGGTTTGCTTCCTGACTGGGAGGTTGTTGGCCTGCTCTTTGAGAAGCACTGACCAGAGCAGAGTCAGATTTGAGGTTCAGAGGGCCTCTTGAGTGGGAGGAATCATCTCTGGTGGGTTGTGGGGGTTGTTGGACTAGAGGGCAGGTGGTCTTGTGTTGGAGGCCGAGGAGGACCCTCAAGTGAGGGGCAGTGTATGGCACCCAGCAGCTCACTGTGCTCTGGGTTAATGTCAGGCCTAACTTGGGCACTTGCACCTACACCGCCCTGCAGAGCGTTAGTGCCCTCTTGTGGCCATAAGGGAGCATAGGGCAAACGTTTCCTGCAACGCAGAGAGGCCTTGGACTCTGGAAAGGGGCGCTGTTCCTCAGCAGTCTGCAGCTGGATCACATCAAGGCTGATGCCTGGGTGGAAAATTCTTGTGGTTTGGGTGGTATATGTTTCCTAGAGCGGGTCGGGTAGGTTGGGCAGTTCGAGACGCTGGCCACAGGTGGCTCCATCTTCTGACCCAAGGGAGCCAGAGGCTGCACGTAGACAGGTCTAGTCACAGGGGCCCCTGTGCCCTTTGCCCGGCCCTCCACCTTTACAACCTGTAACAGCTGCTATCTGCCAGCCCTACCCTGCTGCAAACAGCCCCATCCTGCCCCAAGGTGCAGCTTCCTTGGTAATGAGTCACGGCCCCCAGACCCCTCCCCAGCTCTGACTCACTGGCTGTGCCCCCTTGTGTGCTGCCTGCTGCCCAGCAGCCCTTTCTCCCACCCCAGCTGGGGAGGTGTCCCTGCAGCCTGGGCTGGTCTGCCCCGCTGGGGTGAGTCATCACTGAGCTATGAGCTGTTCTTGCCTGAGGTGTGTGCCTTGCCTGGCTGGACTGGCTTGGGCTGGACTCTTGGGGAGCCTGTGGGAGACTGCCAAAGCCAGGAAGTCTCCCTGAAAACCTAGCAGTTGTGGGGGCTACTGCTCAGTGCACGTTTGAGGAGGTATGGTCTAGGGGAGCTTCAAGAAGTAGACAGACAGCTGGTGCCCACCACCGCTAGGAGTTTCCTCTGCAGGGAAACAGGCCCGTTGTATTGTTTGAGCAGTGTAGTGGGAAGGAAGCCTCTGCTTACTGTGTGGGATTCTTGTGGATGGCCTTGGGGATAGTACGTGTTCCCTTATGATCCTGGGGCCAGCCCTCCCTCCCCCATCTCTACTGCTGTGGGTAGGGTGGGTGAGGAAACCCGGGTTTCCTGTTTCTGGTGGGCTGAGGGTGTGGCCGTGGGGGAGGGGCTGCCTTCCTCCTTTCCCGCAGGGCCACTCCCCTCTGGGGGGCGGGCAGGGAGGGGGAAGGCTTCTGGGGTGGGACGGCCTTGCTGGGAGTAAGGCGGGCAAGGGAGTGGCCACAAGGACTGCAGGCTGAGCTGAGCCTCTTTTGAGTTAGTGTCTAGAGCACCCGGCGGCTGTAGCCCTTGCACCACACGAGGCTGCCTAGACGGAGCACCTGAGAGCCAAGGGACAGGGTGACGAAGGGGTGGGGACAGCACCATGTCTCAGCACCGGCTCCGTGTGCCCGAGCCCGAGGGCCTGGGTGGCAAGAGAACCAGCTCAGAGGATAACCTCTACCTGGCTGTACTCAGGGCCTCCGAGGGCAAGAAAGGTAGCTGGCATTCTTCTGGGCAGGGCCTTGGTGACAGGAAGGTGATCAGGAAGCCTTGGCACAGAGTCGGGGTGGGGCCCTATTATAAGGGTATGGATTTTGGGGACAGGCTCCAAGATGGGACCAGTGTTCCCTGCCCATTACTGATTGGTCCTCTAAGTCAGGGGCCAGGGTGGCCAGAGCTCTCTCTGTCTCTGGGAAGGCCTACTGCCCTGTTAGGGAGACTTGACTTTCCCTCCAAAAGTCCTGCTGGTCCCATTCCTGCCGTGCCGGTGCTCGGCCTGGGAGGCAGCGTGTGGGGTGGGGCAGGCTGGGACTTGTGTGCTGTGGGCTCTGGGTACAGTGACTCTAGACCTCCTCTCCTTTAGAAACAATGGAAATTTTGAACAGCAGCACCCTGCTGGACTGGTCCCTTCTGTGGACTAGGACAGGCCAGACCTGGGTTCCTTGGTCTCTGGTGTCTGTGTGGGAAGGCTTCTTGGGGGGCCTGGGTCTTTCTGATCTTGGAAGGGCCTGGGATTGCCCTGGTAGAACCTTGTCAGGCAAGGTTTGGCCTAGCAGGCCACTGTGTCTGCATGGTGCTTCCCTCTGGGGACCTTTCTAGGCTCCCCCAGACTCTAGGTAAACTGGCTTTGTCTCCTCCAGATGAACGGGACCGTGTGCAGAAGAAAACTTTCACCAAGTGGGTCAACAAACACCTTATCAAGGTTAGTGGTGCCTGCTTGTGAGTTGGGAGGGAGCCCCTAGGGTGTTCTCACACTTCCTAAGCTCCCCTTTCATGTCCGAAGCCTGTTATTTTCTGTCCTTTCCTCCCACACTAAACTCCTGTCTCTTTCTTCTTCCTTCTGGTCTCTCATGGTCCCTGCTGTAGCACTGGAGGGCAGAGGTAGGTGCCTGCCCGGGGCAGGGGCGTGATCCACGCCCCTCCTTCCTCACACGCAGTGCAGTGCCCAGTGCCTGAGTGGCTGTGGGGATTCTCATCTGTGGCCATCTTGGTCCCTGCTGTTTCCACAGGCTCAGAGGCACATCAGTGACCTTTACGAAGACCTCCGCGATGGACACAACCTCATCTCCCTGCTGGAAGTCCTCTCAGGGGACAGCCTGGTATGTGTGTCCCTGCCTGCCTGCCTTCCTTGGGGCTTTTCCCTACTGCCCAGTCAGTGTCCACCCCGGTCTCTCACCTTCTCCAGCCTCCTCCAACCCTAACTGCTCCCCTGGCACGACAGGGTGTTGGCATCACAGCCAAGGCCAGGCCTGTGAGCGGCCTTGGTCCCGCTGTTCTCTGCATTTGAGCTCTAACACAGTAACCTCACGCTCTGCTCTGCTTTGGTTTCTCTGCTGCTTGGACTCTGAATCTTGACCTCTGCCCTTTACCCTTTGCCCTGCTCTGGCTGGGCAGCCGAGGGAGCGGGACGTAATCAGGAGTTTGCGCCTGGTGAGTGGTTGTGCCTGTTGGCATAGCGGCACCTGGGCTTCCCGAGACTGTGGAACCCACCCACCTCACCTGGGGTTAGCAGCCAGTTCAGCCTGGCCCTCATCCGGCCCCCGGGCGGGCTGATGGCTGTGTGTCAAGCTGCCTGCTGTCCTCCCTGCTGCCTGCCTGGGGCTGGGCCGGAGACTCACCAGAAGCTGCATTGGGCACCACTGAGGACCCCCTTCCATGCCTCTGCCCTCCGCCTGTGGCTTCCTGGCTATTGTCTCCTCCCCACTCCCTTCCTTCCTTCCCACAGCAGGGGTGGCTGGCTTTCCAGGCCTGCCCCTGGGCTGGTGGTCATCCAGTTGAGGAGGGCGAACCTGGGACCATGGAGGGGCTGTGGATGCATTGGGGGAAGACCCTTGGTTTAGCCCCTCCTGCTGCCTTGGGGGTGACTAAAGGGTGGGGGGCCTCGAAGCAACTGCTGCCCTGTGGACTCTTGACTGTGCCTTGCCTCCTCTCAGCCCCGAGAGAAGGGGAGGATGCGTTTCCACAAGCTGCAGAATGTTCAGATTGCCCTGGACTATCTCCGACATCGCCAGGTAAGTAAGGCTGTCTACCTGGCCCCAGGCTCTGGTTCACAAACCCCAAACCTGGCCACCTCCCTCCGCTCTGTGGGTTGTGACCGAGCCGTTTCTTCTCAGGTGAAGTTAGTGAACATCAGAAATGATGACATTGCTGATGGCAACCCCAAGCTGACCCTTGGCCTGATCTGGACCATCATCCTCCACTTCCAGGTGGGCAGCCACCCCATACCGTCCACCTTCCCCTAGGATTTTGGCGGGTTCCATGGCTAGTTGGCTGGCCCTGTTTCTGGCTAGGGTGTGGCCTGGGAGGTGGTGCCTTTGAGCCTTCCTGCCAGTCTGAGCATATGCTTGCTAGCTCTGTGGCTCCAGGGCGTAACCCTTTCTCCAAGACCTGCCTATCCTGTGCCCCTGGGCCCTGGCTAGATAGGGCTGGTAGAACCTCCTTGTAGAGGAATGCATTTTCTGCTGGCTGCCTAGAGAAGTTTCTGGAGCTGCAGGGATGTCCTGGGTGACTCATCTATTGCCTGTGCTAGCCTCACAGGAAGCCACAAATCTAAGATCTTGGGCCCAAAAGCCAGACTGGCATGGTAGCTGAGTCACATGGGCGGGCCAACAGGCTGGCACGAGCCCTGGCAGCAGGCAGGCTGGTAAACCCAGACTGGCCATGGGACTTAGGGTCTGGATGCCAGCCCCATACACTGTGTCCAGTTCCCAGGCTGTTCCTCTACCTGGGCCTGAACTAGAGGGGCCTTGACCTGCCCCTTCACCCCCAACAGGCCAACCAGCTTTGAGGGCTATCCTTCCTGTGTCCATCGCCCATCAGCTGTGGTGCATGCCAGCCTCGGGGGCGGGGGCGGGGTGGTTCAGGGTGTGCTCCAGCCTCAGGGTGTACTCCCCAGCTAAGGGGAGCCCAAAGCACCAATCATTTGACAGTACAAGTTAGGGACTCTGTTGTCTTCTGTGGAAGCTGCCGCCTGGAGTGGCCTGGTCTTGAGATGGGTGTGACAGGCTTTAGCTCCAGGAACCCCAGTGTGCCCTAAGTGGCCTGGGAGCCCTGGGTATTGCGGTCACATGCTGAGCCACTCTGCTTTCGTGCAGGTAGTCAAGGCATGTGGCGGTGTGGGTGGTGAGGCAGGCCAGGTGGCGGGACTGAGCTCTTGCCTCTGTCTCCTGTGTGTGACAGATCTCAGACATTCAGGTGAGCGGGCAGTCGGAGGACATGACTGCAAAGGAAAAGCTGCTGCTCTGGTCACAGCGTATGGTAGAGGGCTACCAAGGCCTGCGTTGTGACAACTTCACCACCAGTTGGCGTGATGGTCGTCTCTTCAATGCTATCATCCACCGGCACAAGTATGTGTTTCCGTGGAATGGAAGAAGGCTGGAGGCTGGGAGCCCTTCAACCCGGTGACTTCAAAACAAGTCAGGGCAGGGAGGTAGCAGGAGGAGCTGTCTTCCACTGTTGGAGCCCGGTGCCTGCGGGGCGTATTGAATTCCTGCAGCTTCCTCTGGGAGGTGCCCGGAGCAGGGCCCCTCAGAAGCACCTCTGTTTATCCGGGCTGTGCATGCCCACATGGACCCTTAGAAGGAGCCTGACGGGCAGGGAGCCTGTAGGAGCCCGAGTTGATGGTACCCAGGCAGTGCACCGCCCCTGTGCTGGTGCCCACCATGGGCCCCGTCGCTGGGTGTGGTGGCGCAAGCCTTTAATCCCAGTCTTCTGGCGGCAGACGTAGAGGCAGATGGATCTGTGAATCTGGTCTATGTAGGAGTTACAGGCCAGTCAGCCAGGATTACCCAGTGAGACCCCTGCCTCAAAGCACCAACACTCCCCATGGCAGGATTGGAGATGTTAGTGAAGCGGGCAGTATGTCTTTAGGAGGGTGTGGGCCGGGCCCTGTTTGCTAGGATGTCTCAGGAATGTGTCTGTGTATCCCTGCTCAGTGGGTGTCTCTGCCCCTGCCTCCCGTCCCCACTTGTCCGCAGGCCCATGCTCATTGACATGAACAAAGTGTATCGTCAGACCAACCTGGAGAACCTCGACCAGGCCTTCTCCGTAGCAGAGCGGGACCTGGGAGTCACAAGGCTCCTGGACCCAGAAGGTATGAACCGCTCACTGGCTGGCCCCATCTTCACCCTTGCTGCTTGGGCCCCACTGAACCAGCTTCCTCTACAGATGTGGATGTCCCTCAGCCCGATGAGAAGTCTATCATCACCTATGTTTCATCCCTGTATGACGCCATGCCCCGTGTGCCCGGCGCACAGGATGGGGTGAGGGCCAATGTGAGTGGGTAGCCGTGGTGGGTGGAAGGGGGGCCCCAGCCTAGACCCCGAGGCCCTGATGGCTGCTTCCTCACTCCTTTGCTCACAGGAGCTGCAGCTCCGCTGGCAGGAGTACCGGGAGCTTGTGTTGCTGCTTCTGCAGTGGATCCGGCACCATACAGCTGCCTTTGAGGAGCGCAAGTTCCCCTCCAGCTTTGAAGAGATTGAGGTGGGCCTGCCTACTTGGGCTGGTGTCCCTCGGTTGTCCTGGTGTGGCTGCTGACACCCCTTGTCTCCGTAGATCCTGTGGTGCCAGTTTTTGAAGTTCAAGGAGACAGAGCTCCCGGCCAAGGAGGCAGACAAGAACCGGTCCAAAGGCATCTACCAGTCTTTGGAGGTAAAGTGGGGCACTCCTGCGGGAAGTGAGTCGGGTGTCTACTGGTTTTTTTGGGGGGGTATGATGGCCGGAAGATCCCTGGGTAGATAAATTGAGGCCTCCATGAGCCCCAGAACTCGATGCCCTTCAAGTATGGCTTGGCCTTGCCTAGTGCTTAGGGACCAAAGTTGTACCAGGTTGTGAGGTTGTGGGGCAGATGAGCACCCAGGAGCCCTTGTGTCGGGTTCAGGCCTGGGCTTGTCCCTGTCCACAGGGGGCAGTACAAGCAGGCCAGCTCCAGATCCCTCCTGGCTTCCACCCGCTGGACGTGGAAAAGGAATGGGGCAAGCTGCACGTGGCCATCCTGGAGCGGGAGAAGCAGCTCCGGGGCGAGTTTGAGAGGTGGGCCGTGTGGACGGTGGCAGGCGGTGTGGGAGGCGGCAGGCGGGTGGGGCCCTGCGGTGGCAGGGGAGCCACCCCAGGGTGAGTCATTGCCTGAGGAGGAAACCCCCCCCCCCCCCAGACTGGGGAATCCAGCTAAGCTCCAGTGCTCAGGGCCAGCAGGACAGTACACCCCGGGCGGGCAGTGAGGCTACAGCAGAGGGGAGCCACTCTCTGGCCCTGGAGTGTGGTGGGCCCAGTGGCTCACTGCGGCGCTCGGGGTGATCTGGTTCACAGGCTGGAGTGTCTTCAGAGAATCGTCAGCAAACTGCAGATGGAGGCTGGGCTGTGTGAGGAACAGCTGAACCAGGCCGACTCCCTGCTGCAGTCGGTGAGGGGGGAGAGGAGAGGCGGGGCAAGTGGGCGGGGTGGCCGGGTAAGGGTGGGGTGGGCACCCCTCCAGGCCTGAGGGAGGTAGGAGGAGCTCTGAGCTGCTTACTCTGCAGCCAGGGCTGTGGCCAGCTGGGCTCAGGGTGTGGCACTAGGGAGCGAAAGCCGGGCCCTTCTGGTTTGCTGCCAACTCTGACCTCCTTTTGTGAACAGAGCTGACCTCTGGCCACTAGGCAGGACTCTGCCTCCCCGCCTCATTCCAGAGTGGCCCTCCTCCCTTCACCCCATCCCTCTTCAGGAAACGGGGTGGGGTGGGGAGACCCCAGCCTCATCGCTGGATAGGTGCCATGGGGCCCAGAAGGCACAGGGCTGTGTGGGCCTGGGTGGGCGCAGTTGGGTGCTGGATGGCGGGGATGAGGCGGAGGGGGCGCTGAACAAGGCTGCGACAGTCTCCGTCCTTGGACCTGCGGGAATCTTTTGGATGGATCCTGATTCCCCAGAGAACTGACAGAGATTTGTCTAGAAGCATGCTAGTAAGATATGTGGGGTTTCCAGGAGGGGAAGGAAAGAACGGGGATTCCAAGGCTGTGAGCCAGCCAGGACCTTGATCTTCGGCTGGGGAAGTGGCTGTGAAGGGGCAGCTTTGGTTGAGCACCGTAGGCAGTGAGCGAGCAGGAGAGTTAGCCGGATCAAGTCACACAGGCTCACCTTTCAGGATATTCGGCTGCTGGCCTCAGGCAAGGTGGCTCAGCGGGCTGGGGAAGTGGAGCGAGACCTGGACAAGGCTGATGGCATGATCCGGCTGTTGTTCAACGATGTGCAGACCCTTAAAGATGGGCGGCACCCACAGGGTGAACAGATGTACCGGAGGTAGGTGCCATGCCTAGGAAGGGGGCTTAGGAGGCCTGAGCGCCGCCTGACCCTCTTCCCGACTCCCGCGCTCTCTCAGGGTGTATCGTCTGCATGAGCGCCTGGTAGCCATCCGCACTGAGTACAACCTCCGGCTGAAGGCAGGAGTGGCTGCCCCTGTGACCCAGGTGACCGTGCAGAGTACACAGAGGCGCCCAGAGCTGGAGGACTCTACACTCCGCTACCTGCAAGACCTGCTGGCGTGGGTGGAGGAGAACCAGCGTCGGATAGACAGTGCTGAGTGGGGTGTGGACTTGCCCAGCGTGGAGGCGCAGCTGGGCAGCCACCGGGGCATGCATCAGTCTATTGAGGAGTTTCGGGCCAAGATCGAGCGGGCTCGGAACGATGAGGTGAGCAGCAGCACACCTGGGGCGAGCAATGGTTGTGGGCCAGGCCCAGGCCGCTGCAGACCTTACTACGTGTGTGTATCCTTTGCAGAGCCAGCTCTCCCCAGCCACCCGGGGTGCCTACCGAGAGTGCCTGGGCCGCCTAGACCTGCAGTATGCAAAGCTGCTGGTGAGTGGGGGGGCTACGGTGGCTGGGACGGTAGGCAGCGGCAGGCAGGCAGCTGACTCATCCTCTCCTACTTCAGAACTCCTCCAAGGCCCGCCTCCGGTCCCTGGAGAGCTTGCACGGGTTTGTGGCGGCTGCCACCAAGGAGTTGATGTGGCTGAATGAGAAGGAAGAAGAGGAAGTGGGCTTTGATTGGAGTGACCGAAACACCAACATGGCTGCCAAGAAGGAGAGCTACTCGGTGAGGCAGCCTTCTCTTCACAGGGCTCCCTTCCCACTCACATCCATGCTGTCTCCCACTGTCGGGGGCCCCTTGAGCTCAGTGTCGGGGCTCTGTGAAGATGGGCGTGGGACTTGCGTTGCATTTACAGCCTTCCTGAAATTGTCCCTGACGCCCTTTTCCTTTCTGTCAGGCCCTGATGCGTGAGCTGGAGATGAAGGAAAAGAAAATCAAGGAGACCCAGAACACTGGAGACCGGCTGCTGCGGGAGGACCACCCCGCGCGGCCCACAGTGGAGGTGGGCACACCTGCGGTGGGGGCAGGGCTGCGGGACTGGTGGCGTGGGTGTGGGGCCTGAGGACCGTGTTGTCTGCAGTCCTTCCAGGCCGCCCTGCAGACCCAGTGGAGCTGGATGCTGCAGCTGTGCTGCTGCATTGAGGCACACTTGAAAGAGAACACGGCCTACTTCCAGGTGAGGGCTGGGCTCTCCCCCGTGGCTCGGCTGCAGTGCTCTGGAAGCGCCCCCGTCGTACCTGACACGCGTATCCCCGACTGCCAGCCCCCCTCCCTCCGGTCTGGCTTCTTGTCCTATGCCTGCCCAGGGTTTGGGCCTGTCAGCCCTGTGTGACCCCTCCTGCCGTCCCAGTTCTTCTCAGACGTTCGGGAGGCGGAGGAACAGCTGCAGAAGCTTCAGGAGACCATGCGCAGGAAGTACAGCTGCGACCGCTCCATCACCGTCACCAGGCTGGAGGACCTGCTGCAGGACGCCCAGGTGAGGCAGGCGTGAGCAAGGACAGAAGGACAGACTGGACGGAACACGGGTTGCGTGGGTACCTGTGGATGGGATGGGTGGCCCAACAGGAGACGCCCAGGGTGCAGGCGCACAGCAGACGGGAGAACGGTGGCCGGCTGGTGGGCTGGCATGGACCCCACACCTTAGAGCCCACCTGAGTGGAGCTGTCACCGGCCCTGTGGTGAATGGGCTTTGACATCATGGCCTGATGATCGAAGCAGGCGTGGCTGTAGGGCTGTGAGTGGCAGCTGGATGTGGTGCCCTTATCCACTGGGGTGTGGTTGGGGTATCTACAGTAGTCTCAGTGCTCTGGACAGGTAGTCATAGAGGCAGAGGGGAGAGGAGGGAGCTATGGACTGAACCAGCTACGGTTCTTACCTGAGGGATGGGAGAGGTCCAGGTGCTCTAGCGTGGACTCTGTCCTTGAACTGCCCTCGGGAACTTTGTTCTCAGGTTAGACGGGGAGGAGGATGGCTTTCTTCAACTAGAAGGGGAGGGAGGAGAGGCAAGGCCATTGCAAGGGCTGGCTTGTAAGTAGGCCCTACCCCTTCTTTAGAGGATGTAGGTGTGGCCCAGGGTGGGGATGGGGTACCTAGTCTTGGTTGGAAGGAAGGAGATCAGCGGAATCAACTTGTGGAGACCTGTACCCTCTTGCACCCGTACCTGCCTTGAAGTGCCCTCATTCCCAGCATCCGAAGCCTCCCCAGACAGGGTGCTGGGGGGTGTCTGCTGCTTTCTGGGCCGGGTGTCTCTGCGTCTGGAGCTACATGGGTCGACCCTGAGCCTCTCCTCCCCACAGGACGAGAGGGAGCAGCTGAATGAGTACAAGGGGCACCTCTCAGGCCTGGCCAAGCGGGCCAAGGCCATTGTGCAGTTGAAGCCACGCAACCCTGCCCACCCTGTGCGGGGCCATGTGCCCCTGATGGCGGTGTGTGATTATAAGCAGGTGGAGGTAAGGGCCGCGCTAGGCTGTGCCCAAGGCGGGATGGTTCGGCCAGGGCATGGTTTACTTTGCCTTCATTGCTTACGGCTCCCACGCTCCCAGGTGACTGTACACAAGGGTGACCAGTGCCAGCTCGTGGGCCCTGCCCAGCCGTCCCACTGGAAGGTGCTCCGCGGACCCAGCAGTGAGGCGGCCGTGCCCTCGGTGTGCTTTCTTGTGCCGCCGCCCAACCAGGAGGCCCAGGAAGCTGTCGCTAGGTGGGTGACCAAGGGTTCACAGCTGCCGGGGGGCTGTGGACAGCGAGGAGGGTTCTAGACACCCCTGAACGTGGCCCTCGTCTCCTAGGCTGGAGGCCCAGCATCAGGCCCTGGTCACACTGTGGCACCAGCTGCATGTGGACATGAAGAGCCTTCTGGCATGGCAGAATCTCAGTCGTGACATACAGCTCATCCGGTCCTGGTCCCTGGTCACGGTAGGCCTGCACACTGGCCACGGGTACCGGGAAGGACGGGAGGCGGTGTCTTGGCGGGCACCAGCTGGCCTGGCCCCGTTCTCAGCGATTGGTGTCACCCCCAGTTCCGCACGCTGAAGCCAGAGGAGCAGCGCCAGGCCCTGCGCAACCTGGAGCTGCACTACCAGGCCTTCCTTCGAGACAGCCAGGACGCTGGCGGCTTCGGGCCCGAGGACCGGCTGGTGGCAGAGCGGGAGTACGGATCTTGCAGCCGCCACTACCAGCAGTTACTACAAAGCCTGGAGCAGGGTATGGGGTGGGCGAGGCCCTGTGGTGTGGCAGGTGGGCAGGAGTAGGCTGTCTGTTCCTGTTAACCTGGCTGTTTCCCCAGGCGAGCAAGAGGAGTCTCGTTGTCAGCGATGCATCTCGGAGCTCAAGGATATTCGGCTGCAACTGGAGGCCTGTGAGACCCGGACCGTGCACCGTCTGCGGCTGCCTCTGGACAAAGAGCCTGCACGGGAGTGTGCCCAACGCATCGCTGAGCAGCAGGCAGGCACAGGCCCCTATCTCACGCCTCCTACCCACCCCAGCCTCGCTCGCCTTCAAGGGAAGCTGCTTGTTAGGCTCTCTGCTCAGTGCGCCCCTACCTGCTCTCTCTACAGAAAGCGCAAGCTGAGGTGGAAGGGCTGGGCAAGGGAGTCGCCCGCCTCTCTGCTGAGGCGGAGAAAGTTCTAGCGCTGCCGGAACCATCACCCGCTGCTCCCACCCTGCGCTCAGAGCTGGAACTGACCCTGGGCAAGCTGGAGCAGGTCCGAAGCTTGTCTGCCATCTACTTGGAGAAGTGAGTGGTCCCGTGCAGGTTTTGGGGTCCAGCGGGGCTCCTCTGCTGAGGGGAGGTGAGGGCGGGGGGGGGGGGCGGGGTAAAGTGGCCGTGTGGCTAGGGCATGGTGGGCGTGGTCTGGGCCTGCACCGCAGCACGAGGTGGTAAGCAACGCACAGAGCACCGTGGAGATCTTCTTGATAATGGGGTGTGAGGTGTGGGGTGAAGATGTGCTTGCTGGGAAGGCGTAGACTTGGCGCCAGCCAGGAGCCCGCCCAGTGGAAGGGGGGGAGGTGGATTGGAGCAGAGGTTGTTGCAAGTTGTGAGTAGTAGGGGGCACAGATGGGAGGGAAGGAGGGAGGGCGGGGAGAAGGGAGAGAGGCCGTGAGTATGGCCAGACTTGTGGGTTCAGGAGGAAGGACCAGTCTGCTACATGGAGGGCATCAGTGGTTTGAGGGACAGATGAGCTTCTTGGTGGAGAAAAATGGAGACTCAGAGGAGCAGTCACGGCTGGAGGAATGCTTGAGACGTTAGAGGGACAGGCAGCAAGACTCCCCCCAGCCTCTTCGCCTCATCCTTGAGGGTCCTTCCTTGCCTGAGCTTCTGGTGGCATAAGAGCCTCTCCAGAGCCCCTCCTGCCTATCCTCCTGTGCCTAGCTGCAGTGTCTACACTTTCCTGTCTGCACATTTCAGCATATTTCCATTCAGAGGCGCTGTAGTACATTCATAGGGCCTGACTGCCAGAAGCCTTGTGCCCTCAGCGTTTACTTCCAGCATGAATTGCTTCCTGTATTACATAGTACATCCACCTTTTTAAAAAAGTTTTTATTTTATGTGCATTGGTGTTATGCCTGCACACATGTATGTCTGTGTGAAGGTGTCAGATCCCCCAGAACTGGAATTACAGACGGTTGTGAGCCGCCATGGGGTGCTGGGAATTGAACCCAGGTCCTCTGGAAGAGCAGTCAGTGCTTTTAACGGCTGAACCACCTCTCCAGCACCCGCACCCACCCTTTATTAACAAGCGCTAATACGGTGTTAGGACTGCCTCTGTTGGGCACATGGTCCCTTCCCGCCTCCTGTTTGCTCATCAAGTCTCGTGCTGGAGGCTGAGCACTGCCCTGCGGGGTGCTATAACCTGCTCCCAGCTGAGTGCCCTCCCTCCCCCTGCTCTGGCCAGGTAGGGTCTGGGCGTAGCAGGAGGCGCATAGTGGCTCTGGTTCCTTCATCTAGGGTGTGTTGCTTGAGCCCCTGTGTTTCCTGGCTCTGAGCCTTGCTGTCCCCTACCTAGACTCAAGACCATCAGCTTGGTAATTCGCAGTACCCAGGGGGCGGAGGAGGTGCTCAAAGCCCACGAGGAGCAGCTCAAGGAGGCGCAGGCTGTGCCTGCCACGCTCCAAGAGCTTGAAGCCACCAAGGCCTCACTAAAGGTACTGTTTGGGAACTTGGGCTTCACCGGGGGCCGGTCCGTAGGAGCCCGTGTTAAAGCGGCACCCGCCTCACCTCCCCCAACAGAAACTGCGGGCCCAGGCAGAAGCACAGCAGCCTGTATTCGACACCCTAAGGGATGAGCTGCGGGGGGCACAGGAAGTTGGCGAGCGGCTGCAGCAGCGGCACGGAGAGCGGGACGTGGAAGTGGAGCGCTGGCGAGAGCGTGTCACTCAGCTGCTGGAGCGCTGGCAGGCCGTGCTTGCCCAGACTGACGTGCGGCAGCGTGAGCTAGAACAGCTGGGGCGCCAGCTTCGCTACTACCGCGAGAGCGCTGACCCACTGAGCTCCTGGCTGCAGGATGCCAAGAGGCGGCAAGAGCAGATCCAGGCTGTGCCAATACCCAACAGCCAGGCTGCACGGGAGCAACTGCGCCAGGAGAAGGTAGGCCTCAGATAGGCTTGGCGCACGCTAGGGTGCAGCCGGGAGCTCGGTGCTCACTCCTCCCTCCCTCAGGCCCTGCTGGAAGAGATTGAGCGTCACGGTGAGAAGGTGGAGGAGTGCCAGAAGTTCGCCAAGCAGTACATCAACGCCATCAAGGTGAGGACCCCCCCCCCCCGCCAGCTCTAAAGCTCAAAACCGGGCACACTTGCCGATCGCAGGCGCTGGGTTCCTGAGGGGCTCTCCCAAGCCTGGACTGTGACAGAGAAGGCCTGTGAGGCAGCCTGGGATCAGGCCCAGGCAACCAGAGTGTACAGAGCTGGCAGCTGACCACATTGTGTGTCTATAGGACTATGAGCTCCAGCTGGTCACCTACAAGGCACAGCTTGAACCCGTGGCCTCCCCAGCCAAGAAGCCCAAGGTTCAGTCTGGATCGGAGAGTGTCATCCAAGAGGTAGGAAGGGGTTGGGCCAAGCCTCGGCTGAGCAAGGGGCTAGGTGGGCGTCGGGGACTCCTGGACATTGACTGGCTTTCTCCTTTCTCCCAGTATGTGGATCTGCGGACACGCTACAGTGAGCTGACCACACTCACAAGTCAGTACATCAAGTTCATCAGCGAGACCCTGCGCCGCATGGAAGAGGAAGAGGTATGCCTGGGGCCGGGTGGGCAGGCTGGGGGAAGCCCCTGTTCCTGGTCTCAAATGCAGCCCATAGGGACCTGTCTGGGACCACTTGTCACAGTTCACTCCATCCCCCCTGCCCAGCGCTGCCCAGTACCCCACCCCAGCACGGCTCCAGGGGTGGCCTTCCTTGCGGCCCCCACCTGGGTCTGCCTCAGCTCTGCTCTCCGCCTGGTGGCTAGTGCGCCTTTCCTCATTGGCGAGCGCTCCTACATGCTTCCTTCTGGCTCTCGTAGTGCTCTTCCTGGGGACCCTGTGTTGGTGTCACTGGGTCTTACCCTAGGAAGAGTCAGTGTATGGGGTTGTGGGGTTTGCAGAGAGGCGTCTCAGAGTAACCTGGCCAGGCATGGTGCCATCTGTCCAGCTCCCCATCCCCCAGGTGGCCTTGTTGGCCAGCTTGGGAGGCCTTCTGTGCTGCTCTGGTCTGCACGGCTGTCCCTACATTGGCTGCCTCATGCCCCCACCGCATCGGGCTTTGGGGACAGCCCCTCTCCCCGCGAGGGGACAGGGTGCTTGTGGTGGGAACCAGGCCTGAGAGGCTCTGGTAGAATTCAGGCAGGACTGTGGTGTGGTGGGTGTGGCTTGCAGGCCCTGCGAGCCTCCTGCTTTGCTCTCTCTTCTCTCTCTCTCTCCCTGTCCGTCTGTCTCCGTCGCCTGTCTGCGGGAAGAGGGGAGGACGCCTGGGCCTCCTTCCCCAGGCTGGTGAGCATGGTGGGGCTGCTATGCTCGCTGTCCAAGTACCCTGGGCGGGTGCACGCTGTCTCCCTGGCTGGGTTGGAGCCTCTGTCCCCCCTGATCCCCCCAAATTGTACTGTCCAAGTGAACTGTGGTAGTACCGTCCATGTCACACGAGCGCCCGGCACCCTCCCGACGCTCATGCTGTGTCGTCTCTGGTTCTCTTCCTCTCTCTGCCGCCGCCGCAGAGGCTGGCTGAGCAACAGCGGGCAGAGGAGCGTGAGCGACTGGCTGAGGTAGAGGCTGCGCTGGAGAAGCAGCGGCAGCTAGCTGAGGCCCACGCCCAGGCTAAGGCCCAGGCAGAGCTGGAGGCGCAGGAGCTGCAGCGGCGCATGCAGGAGGAGGTGGCGCGGCGTGAGGAGGCGGCGGTGGACGCGCAGCAGCAGAAGCGCAGCATCCAAGAGGAGCTGCAGCACCTGCGGCAGAGCTCAGAGGCAGAGATCCAGGCCAAGGCCCAGCAGGTGGAGGCTGCAGAGCGCAGCCGGATGCGCATTGAGGAAGAGATCCGAGTGGTGCGTCTGCAGCTGGAGACAACCGAGCGTCAGCGTGGAGGGGCAGAGGGTGAGCTGCAGGCGCTGCGTGCACGGGCCGAGGAGGCCGAAGCCCAGAAGCGGCAGGCTCAGGAGGAAGCCGAGCGCCTGCGAAGACAGGTGCAGGATGAGAGCCAGCGCAAGAGGCAGGCCGAGGCAGAGCTGGCCCTGCGCGTGAAGGCCGAGGCCGAGGCAGCTCGAGAGAAGCAGCGGGCCCTGCAGGCCCTGGAGGAGCTGCGGCTGCAGGCCGAGGAGGCTGAACGGCGGCTGCGCCAGGCCGAGGCGGAGAGAGCGCGCCAAGTGCAGGTAGCTCTGGAGACGGCGCAGCGCAGTGCGGAGGTGGAGCTGCAGAGCAAGCGTGCGTCCTTTGCGGAGAAGACAGCGCAGCTGGAGCGCACGCTGCAGGAAGAGCACGTGACAGTGACCCAGCTGCGCGAGGAGGCCGAGCGTCGGGCCCAGCAGCAAGCGGAGGCTGAGCGAGCCCGCGAGGAGGCTGAGCGGGAGCTGGAGCGCTGGCAGCTAAAGGCCAACGAAGCGCTTAGGCTGCGGCTGCAAGCAGAAGAGGTGGCCCAGCAGAAGAGTCTGGCGCAGGCCGATGCAGAGAAGCAGAAGGAGGAGGCCGAGCGTGAGGCCCGGCGGCGCGGCAAGGCCGAGGAACAGGCCGTGCGGCAGCGAGAGCTGGCCGAGCAGGAGCTGGAGAAGCAGCGGCAGCTGGCGGAGGGCACCGCGCAGCAGCGCCTGGCTGCGGAGCAGGAGCTCATCCGCCTGCGGGCCGAGACGGAGCAGGGTGAGCAGCAGCGGCAGCTGCTGGAGGAGGAGCTGGCCCGGCTGCAGCGGGAAGCGACCGCAGCCACGCACAAGCGCCAGGAGCTGGAGGCCGAGCTGGCCAAAGTGCGGGCCGAGATGGAGGTGCTGCTGGCCAGCAAGGCGCGAGCCGAGGAAGAGTCCCGTTCTACCAGCGAGAAGTCCAAGCAGAGGCTAGAGGCCGAGGCCGACCGCTTTCGAGAGCTGGCCGAGGAGGCTGCGCGTCTGCGCGCCCTGGCGGAGGAGGCCAAGCGGCAGCGGCAGCTGGCTGAGGAGGACGCAGCGCGCCAGCGGGCCGAGGCAGAGCGAGTGCTTACGGAGAAGCTGGCCGCCATCAGTGAGGCCACGAGGCTCAAGACGGAGGCAGAGATTGCCCTCAAAGAGAAGGAGGCCGAGAATGAGCGCCTCCGGCGCCTGGCTGAAGACGAGGCCTTCCAGCGGCGGCGGCTGGAGGAGCAGGCGGCCCTGCACAAGGCCGACATAGAGGAGCGCTTGGCCCAGCTGCGCAAGGCGTCGGAGAGTGAGCTGGAGCGCCAGAAGGGCTTGGTGGAGGATACGCTGCGGCAGCGGCGGCAGGTGGAGGAGGAGATCCTGGCGCTGAAGGTGAGCTTTGAGAAAGCCGCCGCCGGCAAGGCGGAGCTGGAGCTGGAGCTGGGGCGCATCCGCAGCAGTGCCGAGGACACAATGCGCAGCAAGGAGCAGGCGGAGCAGGAGGCGGCGCGGCAGCGGCAGCTGGCAGCCGAGGAGGAGCAGCGGCGTCGGGAGGCCGAGGAGCGCGTGCAGAAGAGCCTGGCCGCTGAGGAGGAAGCCGCGCGGCAGCGGAAGGCTGCACTGGAGGAAGTCGAGCGGCTCAAGGCCAAGGTGGAGGAAGCGCGGCGCCTGCGAGAACGAGCAGAGCAGGAGTCCGCCAGGCAGCTGCAGCTGGCCCAGGAGGCTGCCCAGAAGCGACTGCAGGCAGAGGAGAAGGCGCATGCCTTTGTGGTGCAGCAGCGGGAAGAGGAGCTGCAGCAGACTCTGCAGCAGGAGCAGAGCATGCTGGAGCGGCTGCGGGGTGAGGCAGAGGCGGCGCGGCGAGCTGCCGAGGAGGCCGAGGAGGCCCGGGAGCAGGCCGAACGGGAGGCGGCTCAGTCTCGGAAACAAGTGGAAGAGGCGGAGCGGCTGAAACAGTCGGCGGAGGAGCAGGCCCAGGCCCGGGCCCAGGCCCAGGCCGCTGCAGAGAAGCTGCGTAAGGAAGCTGAGCAGGAGGCAGCGCGTCGGGCACAGGCGGAGCAGGCAGCGTTGAAGCAGAAGCAAGCAGCCGACGCGGAGATGGAGAAGCACAAGAAGTTTGCAGAGCAGACGCTGCGGCAGAAGGCCCAGGTGGAGCAGGAGCTGACGACGCTGAGGCTGCAGCTGGAGGAGACTGACCACCAGAAGAGCATCCTGGACGAGGAGCTGCAGCGGCTGAAGGCCGAGGTGACCGAGGCTGCCCGGCAGCGTAGCCAGGTAGAGGAGGAGCTCTTCTCTGTTCGCGTGCAGATGGAGGAGCTGGGCAAGCTCAAGGCCCGCATTGAAGCCGAAAACCGGGCACTCATCCTGCGTGACAAGGACAACACCCAGCGCTTCCTGGAGGAGGAGGCTGAGAAGATGAAACAGGTGGCGGAGGAGGCTGCGCGGCTGAGTGTGGCTGCCCAGGAGGCGGCCCGGCTGCGGCAGCTGGCCGAGGAAGACCTGGCGCAGCAGCGGGCCCTGGCAGAGAAGATGCTTAAGGAGAAGATGCAGGCGGTGCAGGAAGCCACCAGGCTCAAGGCCGAGGCCGAGCTGCTCCAGCAGCAGAAGGAGCTTGCTCAGGAGCAGGCCCGGCGGCTGCAGGAAGACAAGGAGCAGATGGCCCAGCAGTTGGTAGAGGAGACGCAGGGTTTCCAGCGGACGCTGGAGGTAGAGCGGCAGCGGCAGCTGGAAATGAGCGCGGAGGCCGAGCGCCTCAAGCTGCGCATGGCTGAGATGAGCCGGGCGCAGGCCCGTGCGGAGGAGGATGCCCAGCGCTTCCGGAAGCAGGCTGAGGAGATTGGCGAAAAGCTGCACCGCACTGAACTTGCTACGCAGGAGAAAGTGACATTGGTGCAGACGCTGGAGATCCAGCGACAACAGAGCGATCACGATGCCGAGCGTCTGAGGGAGGCCATTGCTGAGCTGGAGCGGGAGAAGGAGAAGCTCAAGCAAGAGGCCAAATTGCTGCAGCTGAAGTCTGAGGAGGTACCGCCCTCCCTCCTCACAGGCGGAAGGGCGGGCTGGCCGGCAGCGGCGGGGGGGGGCCCTTGGTGGTGAGTGCTCCTGGGTCTCCGTCCATCCTCCCTGAGGGCTAACCTCCTTTCCCATTCCCGACAGATGCAGACTGTGCAGCAGGAGCAGATCCTGCAGGAGACGCAGGCGCTGCAGAAGAGCTTCCTGTCTGAGAAGGATAGCCTGCTGCAGCGGGAACGCTTCATCGAGCAGGAGAAGGCCAAGCTGGAACAGCTTTTCCAGGACGAAGTGGCAAAAGCGCAGCAGCTCCGGGAGGAGCAGCAGCGGCAGCAGCGGCAGATGGAGCAGGAGAAACAGGAGCTGGTGGCCAGCATGGAGGAGGCCAGGAGGCGGCAGTGCGAGGCCGAGGAGGCCGTGCGGCGCAAGCAGGAGGAGCTGCAGCATCTGGAGCTGCAGCGGCAGCAGCAGGAGAAGCTGCTGGCCGAGGAGAACCAGAGGCTGCGAGAGCGGCTGCAGCGCCTGGAGGAGGAGCACCGGGCCGCCCTGGCTCACTCTGAGGAGATTGCAGCTACTCAGGCTGCCGCCGCGAAAGCCCTGCCCAATGGCCGCGACGCGCTGGATGGCCCGTCCATGGAGGTGGAGCCTGAGCACGCCTTCGAGGGACTGCGTCAGAAGGTGCCGGCTCTGCAGCTACGGGAAGCGGGCATTCTGAGCGCGGAGGAACTGCAGCGGCTGGAACAGGGCCACACCACAGTGGCTGAGCTCTCGCAGAGGGAAGATGTGCGCCAGTACCTGCAGGGCCGCAGCAGCATTGCGGGGCTGCTGCTAAAGCCCACCGATGAGAAACTGAGTGTCTACACAGCCCTGCAGAGGCAGCTGCTTAGCCCCGGAACAGCTCTTATCCTTCTTGAGGCCCAGGCGGCCTCAGGCTTCCTGCTGGACCCTGTGCGGAACCGGCGGCTGACTGTCAACGAGGCCGTGAAGGAGGGCGTCGTGGGTCCTGAGCTGCACCACAAGCTCCTGTCAGCCGAGCGCGCTGTCACTGGCTACAAGGACCCCTACACGGGGGAGCAGATCTCCCTCTTCCAGGCCATGAAGAAGGACCTCCTCGTCAGGGACCACGCCATCCGGCTGCTGGAGGCCCAGATCGCCACGGGGGGCATCATCGACCCCGTGCACAGCCACCGCGTGCCCGTGGACGTGGCCTACCAGCGCGGCTACTTCGACGAGGAGATGAGCCGCATCCTGGCTGACCCTGGGGACGACACCAAGGGCTTCTTCGACCCCAACACGCATGAGAACCTCACCTACCTGCAGCTGCTGGAGCGCTGCGTGGAGGACCCCGAGACGGGCCTGCGCCTCCTGCCGCTCACAGATAAGGCCGCCAAGGGTGGTGAGCTGGTGTACACGGATACAGAGGCCCGTGACGTCTTTGAGAAGGCCACTGTGTCTGCACCGTTTGGCAAGTTCCAGGGCAAGACCGTGACCATCTGGGAGATCATCAACTCAGAGTACTTCACAGCGGAGCAGCGGCGGGATCTGCTGCGGCAGTTCCGCACGGGCCGCATCACGGTGGAGAAGATCATCAAGATTGTCATCACGGTGGTGGAGGAGCAGGAGCGGAAGGGCCAGCTCTGCTTCGAGGGCCTCCGAGCCCTCGTGCCTGCTGCGGAGCTCCTGGAGAGCGGGGTCATTAGCCACGAACTCTACCAGCAGCTGCAAAGGGGGGAGCGTTCTGTGCGGGAGGTGGCCGAGGCAGACAGCGTGAGACGGGCCCTGCGGGGTGCCAGCGTCATTGCAGGAGTGTGGCTGGAAGAGGCAGGGCAGAAGCTGAGCATCTATGAGGCCTTGAAGAAAGACTTGCTGCAGCCAGACGTGGCTGTGGCCTTGCTGGAGGCCCAGGCTGGCACTGGGCACATCATTGACCCTGCCACTAGTGCCCGGCTGACCGTGGATGAGGCGGTGCGCGCCGGCCTAGTGGGTCCCGAGCTGCATGAGAAGCTCTTGTCAGCTGAGAAGGCTGTGACAGGCTATAGGGACCCCTACTCGGGACAAAGCGTGTCACTGTTCCAGGCCCTGAAGAAGGGCCTCATCCCCCGAGAGCAGGGCCTGCGCCTGCTGGACGCCCAGTTATCCACCGGCGGCATGGTAGACCCCAGCAAGAGCCACCGTGTGCCACTGGATGTTGCGTATGCCCGGGGCTACCTGGACAAGGAGACCAACAGGGCCCTGACGTCACCCAGGAATGATGCCAGAGTCTACCTTGACCCCAGCAGCCAGGAGCCAGCCACCTACAGCCAGCTGCAGCAGCGGTGCCGTGCTGACCAGCTGACCGGGCTGAGCCTGCTGCCAGTCTCGGAGAAGGCCGTCCGGGCCCGGCAGGAGGAGGTCTACTCTGAGCTCCAGGCCCGTGAGACGCTGGAGAAGGCCCGAGTTGAGGTCCCCGTGGGCGGTTTTAAGGGCAGGACAATGACAGTGTGGGAGCTCATAAGCTCTGAGTACTTCACCCAGGAGCAGCGGCAGGAGCTGCTGCGGCAGTTCCGCACAGGCAAGGTCACCGTAGAGAAAGTCATCAAGATCGTCATCACCATCGTGGAGGAGGTGGAGACCCAGCGGCAGGAGCGACTGTCCTTTAGTGGCCTCCGTGCCCCTGTGCCGGCCAGCGAGCTCCTGGCTGCCAAGATCCTCAGCAGAGCTCAGTTTGACCAGCTCAAGGAAGGCAAGACATCAGTCAAAGACCTGTCAGAGGTGGGCTCTGTGCGGACACTCCTGCAAGGCAGCGGCTGCCTCGCTGGCGTCTACCTGGAGGACTCTAAGGAGAAAGTGACCATCTATGAGGCCATGCGCCGGGGCCTCCTCAGACCCAGCACAGCCACACTCCTGCTGGAGGCCCAGGCTGCCACTGGCTTTCTGGTGGACCCTGTGCGGAACCAGCGTCTGTATGTGCATGAGGCTGTCAAGGCGGGAGTCGTGGGCCCTGAGCTCCATGAGAAGCTCCTGTCCGCTGAGAAGGCGGTCACCGGCTATAAGGACCCCTACTCAGGCACCACCATCTCACTCTTCCAGGCCATGAAGAAGGGCTTGGTCCTCAGGGAGCACGCCATCCGCCTGCTGGAGGCCCAGATCGCCACGGGGGGCATCATCGACCCCGTGCACAGCCACCGCCTGCCCGTGGACGTGGCCTACCAGCGCGGCTACTTCGACGAGGAGATGAGCCGCATCCTGGCTGACCCGAGCGACGACACCAAGGGCTTCTTCGACCCCAACACGCACGAGAACCTCACCTACCTGCAGCTGCTGGAGCGCTGCGTGGAGGACCCCGAGACGGGCCTGCGCCTTCTGCCGCTCAAAGGGGCAGAGAAGACAGAGGTGGTGGAAACCACACAGGTGTATACGGAGGAGGAGACTAGGAGGGCGTTTGAGGAGACGCAGATTGACATCCCGGGTGGTGGCAGCCACGGTGGCTCCTCCATGTCCCTGTGGGAGGTGATGCAGTCAGACATGATCCCAGAGGATCAGCGAGCCCGGCTCATGGCTGACTTCCAGGCTGGCCGAGTGACCAAGGAGCGTATGATCATCATTATCATTGAGATCATCGAGAAGACCGAGATCATCCGCCAGCAGAACCTTGCCTCCTATGACTACGTGCGCCGCCGCCTCACTGCCGAGGACCTGTACGAGGCCCGGATCATCTCCCTCGAGACCTACAACCTCTTCCGGGAAGGCACCAAGAGCCTCCGTGAAGTTCTGGAGATGGAGTCTGCCTGGCGCTACCTTTATGGCACAGGGTCAGTGGCCGGGGTCTACCTGCCTGGCTCTCGGCAGACGCTGACCATCTACCAGGCCCTTAAGAAGGGGCTGCTGAGTGCTGAGGTGGCCCGCTTGTTGCTGGAAGCACAGGCAGCCACAGGCTTCCTGCTGGATCCAGTGAAGGGTGAGCGGCTGACCGTGGATGAGGCCGTGCGGAAGGGTCTGGTAGGCCCCGAGCTGCATGATCGGCTGCTGTCCGCAGAGCGGGCTGTGACTGGCTACCGTGACCCCTATACCGAACAGACCATCTCACTCTTCCAGGCCATGAAGAAGGAGCTGATCCCTGCTGAGGAGGCGCTGAGGCTGCTGGACGCCCAGCTAGCCACAGGAGGCATTGTGGACCCCCGCCTGGGGTTCCACCTCCCTCTGGAGGTGGCTTACCAACGCGGCTACCTCAATAAGGACACACATGACCAGCTGTCAGAGCCCAGTGAGGTGCGCAGCTACGTGGACCCCTCCACGGATGAGCGCCTCAGCTACACACAGCTGCTCAAGCGGTGCCGCCGTGATGACGGCAGTGGCCAGATGCTCCTGCCGCTCTCTGATGCCCGCAGGCTGACCTTCCGAGGCCTGCGCAAGCAGATCACTGTGGAGGAGCTGGTGCGTTCTCAGGTCATGGACGAGGCCACGGCGCTACAGCTGCAAGAAGGCCTGACCTCCATCGAGGAGGTCACCAAGACCCTGCAGAAGTTCCTTGAGGGTACCAGCTGCATCGCCGGAGTCTTCGTTGACGCCACCAAGGAGCGGCTGTCAGTGTACCAGGCCATGAAGAAGGGCATTATCCGCCCCGGCACGGCCTTTGAGCTCCTGGAAGCACAGGCGGCCACTGGCTATGTCATTGACCCTATCAAGGGACTCAAGCTGACTGTGGAGGAGGCTGTGCGCATGGGTATCGTGGGCCCCGAGTTCAAAGACAAGCTGCTGTCAGCCGAGCGCGCCGTCACTGGCTACAAGGATCCCTACTCTGGGAAACTCATCTCTCTCTTCCAGGCCATGAAGAAGGGCCTAATCCTGAAGGACCACGGCATCCGTCTGCTGGAGGCTCAGATCGCCACTGGCGGCATCATCGACCCCGAAGAGAGCCACCGCCTACCTGTGGAAGTGGCCTATAAGCGTGGCCTCTTCGACGAGGAGATGAATGAGATCCTGACCGATCCCTCAGATGACACCAAGGGCTTCTTTGACCCCAACACAGAGGAGAACCTCACCTACCTGCAGCTGATGGAGCGCTGCATCACTGACCCCCAGACTGGCCTGCGTCTCCTGCCACTGAAGGAGAAGAAGCGGGAGCGGAAGACGTCCTCCAAGTCTTCAGTGCGCAAGCGCCGTGTGGTGATTGTGGACCCTGAGACAAGCAAGGAGATGTCGGTGTACGAGGCCTACCGCAAGGGCCTCATTGACCACCAGACGTACCTGGAGCTGTCAGAGCAGGAATGCGAGTGGGAAGAAATCACCATCTCCTCGTCAGACGGCGTGGTCAAATCTATGATCATTGACCGGCGCTCTGGCCGACAGTATGACATTGATGACGCCATCACCAAGAACCTCATTGACCGCTCCGCACTGGACCAGTACCGTGCGGGCACACTTTCCATCACTGAGTTTGCTGACATGCTCTCGGGCAATGCTGGCGGCTTCCGCTCCCGCTCCTCCTCCGTGGGTTCATCATCTTCCTACCCCATCAGCCCTGCCGTCTCGAGGACCCAGTTGGCTTCCTGGTCTGATCCTACCGAGGAGACCGGCCCAGTGGCTGGCATCCTGGACACAGAGACTCTGGAGAAGGTGTCCATCACGGAGGCCATGCACCGCAACCTGGTAGACAACATCACTGGCCAGCGGCTGCTGGAGGCACAGGCCTGCACTGGGGGCATCATCGATCCCAGCACGGGTGAGCGCTTCCCAGTCACTGAGGCTGTCAACAAGGGCCTGGTAGACAAGATCATGGTAGACCGCATCAATCTGGCCCAGAAGGCCTTCTGTGGGTTCGAGGACCCACGCACCAAGACCAAGATGTCAGCCGCGCAGGCCCTGAAGAAGGGCTGGCTGTACTACGAGGCAGGCCAGCGCTTCCTGGAGGTGCAGTACCTAACGGGTGGTCTGATTGAGCCCGACACCCCTGGCCGTGTACCCCTCGATGAGGCCCTGCAACGTGGCACCGTGGATGCTCGCACGGCCCAGAAGCTGCGTGACGTCAGTGCCTACTCCAAGTACCTCACGTGCCCCAAGACCAAGCTCAAGATCTCCTACAAGGATGCTTTGGACCGCAGCATGGTGGAGGAGGGCACGGGGCTGAGGCTGTTGGAAGCCGCAGCACAGTCCAGCAAGGGCTACTACAGTCCCTACAGTGTCAGCGGCTCTGGCTCCACCACCGGTTCACGCACTGGTTCACGCACCGGCTCCCGGGCCGGCTCCCGCCGTGGCAGCTTTGATGCCACTGGCTCTGGCTTCTCCATGACCTTCTCGTCTTCCTCTTACTCTTCCTCCGGGTATGGCCGCCGCTACGCCTCAGGGCCTCCAGCCTCTTTAGGGGGTCCTGAGTCCGCGGTGGCCTGACCCCTCTGCCTGCACCCTGCCCTCCCGCTCTGCATGCGGCCAGGCTCCCTGTGGAGGCGCTGGGGTCTTTTAACATGTAAAGGTGTCTTCCTCCCAAGCGGTGCCTAAAATTTAACCAAAAAGACCAGACTAACACGTTAATATATATATATATATCTGATGTCCAGACAGCCTGTGTCTTGGGAAATGGGGCTGGCCCAGGCCCAGTGACCACTTCACCACTCCCCTTGGGTCCCCCTAACCCTCCCACCTGCCACTCACCACTGCTAGGTGCCTTGGAGAATCCAGAGCTGGGCACTCAGCCTACCACGCCTCTCTCTCCTGGGAGGATTCTATCTGGGAAAGGCCTCCAGACCTCTAAGCCAACCCCGCCGGATGTCTGCCTGCTGGCCCTAGCTGCTGAGGGGACCTGGGGAACGATCCTATGAGCAGACAGCTCTTGGGCCTCTTGAGGCCTCTGTCCTGAGCCAGCTGCGTCTCTCCAGTGTGTCGCTGAATTACCTGCCTATTCATTTGGGTCTTGCTGGCAAAGGAAAGGCCCCAAGCCAGCCATCTCTTCCAGCCTGCCCGGAGAGGCCCCTTCCCCGTGGGAAGATGAGGCCCGGCCCTGGCCCCAGCCTCCCGCCTGGCTCCTGCAGCTGCCATTGGAGCTATGCTTTTGTAGCTCACCGGCCCGTACTCACCCCCCGCCCGAGACCCGAGCCTCTGCTTCAGCCTCCAGCCTCAGCTCCCCTTGTAAGTGCCTTCTGTGTCCCTCTTGTGCCCTAAAGACCCAGACGCAGGGTAGGAGATGGACTTTGTGGCTGGGCAGGGCTGGACGGTTCTCCAGATCTGAGACTTCTCCTACCCCAGAGGCCCAGTGGCTGCTCAGCCTGTGGAAACCCCCTCTGGGTGCTGCTGCCCACCTCTCTTCCAGGGAGCCTTGGCCTCTCCGTGGCCCAGAGACACTGGCTGGCCCATCTGTGCAGACATCAGCACCCGGCCAGTGCCACCTCCCTTCCTGTCCAGCCAGCCCCTGGCCTTGGTGGCTCCTACCCCTGCCTCCACCCTCTGAGTGAGCTCTGCATGTTCCACTAACCTCGAGCTGGTGGCAGGTGGAGATGCCAGGCAGAACACTAACCTGACCATGGGCGGAGCCCCGCGGTGGCCGCCCCTCAATAAAAGCAATTCCAACCTTCCTCTGGGTCTCACCTTGTCCTTTGGTCCTAGATCGTCGTGTGTGGGTGAGAAGGTAGAGGCTGTGGTCCCACGCTCTGGGCCCAGCAAGTGTGTCCCGGCCAGGGTGGCAGCTGGTAACACAAAGCAGGAAGAGCCATGTGATAGCCAGGCTGCCAGGCACAGAAGGCGTAGTGGAGAAGGGGGCAGACTACACCCAGGCGGGCCCGTTGTCGTCCGTCTCGTGTGGGCGCGTGTGGGTGACGATCTGTCACTTGGCCCACCCCCCTGACAGTCTGGGACACCCCCACTCAGAGCGGGTAAGTCCACAGGGCCCTGTACTGGCTTTGGTGCGGTGCTCAGCGTGAGTCTGTGTCATGTGACCTGGAGGTCTCGACCCCAAGCAAGGCTTCACAGACTTCTCAGATAAAACCCAGGCCTTCTAGTATGATCCCACATCCAAGATTATCACACACATGAAAGCACACATTGAAAACAAGTTGGGAAAGCAGAAACCAAAACCAAGGGTTTAAGATACCAGGATTATTCAGTACATGCACAGTAGCAGGGCAGATAAAAATGCTGTGTAAGCCTGGTGACCTGAATTTGATCTCCCACCCCCCATAAAAATCCTAATGCCCTGGTGTGCATCTGTAATCACAACACTCCCAAAGTGAGATCAGAGGTAGAGACGGGAATCAGCCAGAAGCTGGTATAGGCCAGCTAGCTGGTAATGCGCATCATAACTGCAGACAAGGCCATGCCTTGAAACAAAGCAGAGAGTGAACTGACTCTAGAAGCTGTCCTCTGACCTTCATACATACTAATAGGTATAATATGATACATATACATACAACATGTTTACATGGACACATATATATGGTGTGCGCGTGTGTGTGCGCGTGCGTGCGTGCGTGCGTGCGTGCGTGCGTGCGTGCGTGTGTGTGTGTGTGTGTGTGTGTGTGTGTGTGTGTGTGTGAAATCATGCCTAACCTGAGCGTTACTTCCCGAACCCTGGTTCCAGTACTCCAGGAGCATCAAGTTTTCTCTCCAGATGGCTTCCCTTACGCTGTTGCAGAGTGTCTAAGAGATCAGGCCTCGTGCCCTTCCCCAGTCGCGGCCCCCCCCGGCCCCCCCCCACCCCTATGCCTACTACTGCCCCTGCATTCATCCCATGAATCAGCTGGCTCCTGGTATGGTGGGGTTAGCGTCACACAGACAATGGCGATGTCACAGTAAATATAAGCACACTGGGTACGATAGCACATGTCTGTAATCGCATTGCCTGGGAAGTAGTGAGTCAGCCTGAGCGACAGGGCTCTTGCTCTGGGTTTACAGGGACTGCAGAAAGCACACAGAACCCGTCTCAAAAAACCCAACCCAATAAAAAGTGCCAGGGGTGAGATGGGCGGATGGCTCAGGGGTAAGATCACTTCCTAGGAAAGCAGGGGAACCCAGGTTCAAATCTCGAGTGCCCACTTAAGTCGGGTGTGGCTAAGTGTGCCACCCTATAATTGAGAAGTGGAGACAGGTGGGTCCCTGGAGCTCAGCGACAGCCAGTAAACTAAATGGTGGTGTGTTTTTTTCTCTTGCATTTAAAACAATGATTCAGGAAGTCAGACACAAGCCAAAAGCAATATAACTGCAAGAGGAAATAGACTATACTAAGTGGAAGGTTTCCACACCCTTCAGTTACCCAGAAACGTAGAAGTGAACCTCTTTTTTTTTAGTTTGTTTTTTGTACTTATTTTGTTCTTTTTTAAAAAATTACAAACCCTGTCTCGAAAAACAAAACAAAAAAATAAAATAGAAATAAAAAATTACATACCCAGTTTTTATTACGTACATCCCAGGTCCCCCTCCTTCCACTCCCCTCCTCTCCCCCCACCCTGTCCCCCATCTGCTCCTCAGAGTCTGTCCCGTCACCACGCTGAAGCGGGACCGAGGCCCTCCTCCCTGTGTCTAGGCTGAGCAAGGAATCTCTCCATAGGAAACGGACTCCAAAAAGCCAGTTCATGCACTAGGCACAGATCCTGGTCCTACTGTCAGTGGCCCCACAAACTGTCCAAGCCACACCACGGTCACCTGCATTCAGGGGGCCTACTTTGGTCCTATGCAGGTTCCTCCGCTGTCAGTCCAGAGTCAGTGAGCTCCCGCTAGCTGGGGTCAGGTGTCTCTGTGGGTTTCCCCATCATGGCCTTGACCCCTTTGCTCATATTATTGCCCTTCCCTGTCTTCGACTGGGCTCCAGGAGCTCTGCCCAGTGCTTGGCTGTGAACCTCTGCATCTGCTTCCGTCAGCTGCTGGATGAAGGTTCTTTGATGACCATTCAGGTGGTCATCAATCTGACTACAGGGGAAGGCCAGTTCAGGCATCCTCTCCACTAATGCTTAGAGTTTTATCTGGGCTCATCCTTGTGTATCCCTGGGAATATCCCTAGTGCCAGATTCCTCGATAATTCCACAATAGCTCCCTCTGTCAAGGTATTTCTTTCCTTGCTCTCCCTCTCTGTCTTTCTCCCAACTTAACCTTCCATTCCTTCATGTTCTCCTCCCCACTTCCCTTCCTACTCCACCCCACACCCCAATTTGCTCAGGAGCTCTTGTCTATTTGGCAGATCCATGTATGTGTCTCTTAGGGTCCTCTTTGTTACCTAGAAGTGCACCTTTAATCCCAGCACTCGGGAGTCAGAGGCAGTAGATCTGAACTGGAAACCAACCTGATCTACACAGAGAGTTCCTAATAGAACTGTTAAGACCCTATCTTAAACTAACAAACAAAAAGCCAGGAGGGATGTCCAAGTCTTTAATGTTTGCTGTGGATTTTTTTTTACTTTTCCCTGAGACAGGGTTTCTCTGTGTAACAGCTCTGACTGTCCTAGAACTCACAGAGATCCACCTGCCTCCACCTCCGGAGTGCCAGGATCAAAGGCGTGCGCCACCACCGCCCGGCCTGCTGTGGGTTCTTGTCCCGAATTTATAGTGACTGCAGCTACCTGAAAGCTCATAGGGCACTTCCTAAGCCAGACCAGAGTCCAAGCTATAAAATCAGTCTCAGCAGCATTATGTACAAATGTGTCATGTTGGTTCCAGGGAGGTGTTCAGTAATTGAAGTGTGTGTTGCCTGTGCAAGCTTGAGACCTGAGTTGGGATCCTCAGAACAAATGTAAATACCAGATATTCGTAGGGGCCCATGGTAATTCTGATCTTGGAAGCTGGAGGCAGGACATCCCTAGAGCTGACTGGCTAGCAAGACGAGGCACACTGGTGAGCTCTGGCTTTGACTGAGAAATGCTGTCTCACTGGATACGGTGGGAGAGCAGTGGAGGGTGGTTGCAGATGTCACCTTGAAGCCTCCACACATGTGCCAACATGCACCCCATGCACAGGTGAGTCCATGCACATACATACATACATGCATGCATACATGCATACCCACACATGTGCCAACATGCACCCCATACACAAGTGTGTCCATGCACATACATACATACATACATACATACATACCCACACATGTGCCAACATGTACCCCATACACAAGTGTGTCCATGCACATACATACATACATACATACCCACACATATGCCAACATGCACCCCATACACAAGTGTGTCCATGCACATACATACATACATACATACCCACACATGTGCCAACATGCACCCCATACACAAGTGTGTCCATGCACATACATACATACATACCCACACATGTGCCAACATGCACCCCATACACAAGTGTGTCCATGCACATACATACATACATACATACATACATACATACCCACACATGTGCCAACATGCACCCCATACACAAGTGTGTCCATGCACATACATACATACATACATACCCACACATGTGCCAACATGCACCCCATACACAAGTGTGTCCATGCACATACATACATACATACATACATACCCACACATGTGCCAACATGCACCCCATACACAAGTGTGTCCATGCACATACATACATACATACCCACACATGTGCCAACATGCACCCCATACACAAGTGTGTCCATGCACATACATACGTACATACATACATACCCACACATGTGCCAACATGCACCCCATACACAAGTGTGTCCATGCACATACATACATACATACATACATACCCACACATGTGCCAACATGCACCCCATACACAAGTGTGTCCATGAACATACATACATACATACATACCCACACATGTGCCAACATGCACCACATACACAGGTGTGTCCATGCACATACATACATACATACATACACATGCATACATGCATACATACCCACACATGTGCCAACATGCACCCCATACACAAGTGTGTCCATGCACATACATACATACATACATACATACATACCCACACATGTGCCAACATGCACCCCATACACAAGTGTGTCCATACACATACATACATACATACATACATACATACCCACATGTGTGCCAACATGTACCCCATACACAAGTGTGTCCATGCACATATATACATGCATACATACATACCCACACATGTGCCAACATGCACCCCATACACAAGTGTGTCCATGCACATACATACATACATACATACATACCCACATGTGTGCCAACATGCACCCTATTCACAGGTGTGTCCATACACATACAAACATACATACATACATACATACATACCCACACGTGTGCCAACATGCACCCCATGCACAGGTGTGTCCATACACATACGTACATACATGCATACATACACACACATACACATGAAAAATGGGAAAAGAAAACACGTTATCTGACACATGGAATTCTATAAGCATTGAATGGCTGGGAATGGTGACACACGCCTTTATTGCCAGCAGCACTTAGGCAGAGGCAGGCGGATTTCTGGAAGTTCTGAAGCCAGTTTAGTCTATTCCAGGACAGCCAGAGCTAAATATCTAGGCTGTGTCTCAAAAAAGCAAAATAACAAACTAATAAATAATAAAATAAATTAGAAATGAGTAGAAAATTTTCAAATATTTAGAAATTAAATATCACGCTTCTGTGTCATTCTGGGCCAAAGAAGAAATCAAAAGGGAAACTAAAGAGTACTTCACCCCAAATTGAAATGAAAAACAAATTAAAGTTAGGGAAATGTGACAAAGGCAGTGCTTAGAGAGTAATTTGCAGCCTGTAATAGAATTAGGGTTAGGTGTTAGAGCCTGGTGTTAGTGGCACACACCTTTGATCTCAGTGCTTGGGGGGCAGAGGCAGGTGGATCTCTGTGAGGAGGCCAGCCTGGTCTACAGAGCGAGTTTCAGGACAGCCAGGGCTACACAGAGAGACCCTGCCTCGAAAAACAGAACAAACAAATGAACAAACAAAAATTAACGAAGAAGGGCTGGAATGAATGACCACAGCCTCAAAAATGAGGTGAAAGGAGAGAGCCAATCCCAAAAGTTACTGGCAAACGGCCTCGCGTTCACCATGGCACGTGCACACGCACAGTTACGTCTTTTATTTATTATTTATTTATTTTTGGTTTTTTGAGACAGGGTTTCTCTGTGGCTTTGGAGCCTGTCCTGGAACTACTTCTGTAGACCAGGCTGGCCTCAAACTCACAGAGATCCGCCCGCCTCTGCCTCCCAATACACCTTTTAAAAGGTGTATTGTTGGGGCTGGAGAGATGGCCCAGAGGTTAAGAGCACTGCCTGCTCTTCCAGAGGACCTGAGTTCAATTCCCAGCAACCACATGGTGGCTCACAACCATCCGTAATGAGATCTGGTGCCCCCTTCTGGTGTCCAAGCATAGAACACTATATGCATACATAATAAAAATTAAAAAGAAAAACTTTTTAAAAAAAGTATATTGTTCAAATGGAGCTTTCAGTGCTGTCTGGGTAGCCCAGCAATGGTAAGGCGCCTCTGAGAAAGCCTGAGGACCAGTAGCAGAGCCCCAGAGCCCTGGAAGAGACGGGCGTGGTGTGTGCTCTTCTAATCCCAGCACAGGGAGGTGGAGACAGACATCCCCAGGGCTCATTGGCCAGTCAGCCTCGATCAATCAGGGAGCTCCAGGACAATGAGGAATCCCACCTAAAGTAAAAAAACAAAACACGCTGACACAAGCCTGCATCCACTCATGCTTATGTGTCTGAAACAGCGGAATTGCTGCTTGGCTCAGTTTACATTGAGAATTATGGGAAATGTGAACAGGTCTGTGGGGCCAGGGGGCCAGTTGGTAGTTACTGAAGATGGGACAAGGCACTTTGAGCACTGTGATCTCTGTGTGTCACAGCATTTTTAAGGACCCCAGGGAGGCACAGGAACTCATGGCTGCCACCACCCCTCCCTCCAGTCTTTTGTGGGGCCTGGGGCAGCCACAAAGGTGCTTCCTTCTGGCTCTGGAGCGGGCAGTGGCCAAGGCTCACAGAGAAGTCGGTAGATGCAGTCAACGAACTGCAGGTCCTTCTCCCTGCCACACCCCAGGAGCAAGCATGCGACTGTAGCTTTGGGACTGTCAGGAATGTGCCTGGGTGCTGTGACCTTCCCAGGGGAGGCGGCACAGGAGCTCAGGGGGGGAATGCAGAGAGGCTGGAGCCAGACGGTGGGTTAAAGTTTGCAAAACCTCTTGGAGGATGAACCTACGGGGCTTCAAGTTTGGGTATGAACGGAGCTACACCTTCCAGCTTTCTCAGGAAGGACGGTGTAGCTATCAGAATGAATGAGACCAAGAAGGATCTCTTAGAAGAGTCTGCATTTTGAGAGCAAAATTGTTGATCCATCCAGTGTCACCATCATGCTTCGAGGAACCCGAAGAAACGACAGTGTATCCTCCAAAGAAGGAAGACTCATGAGGCCCCCGGGAGCTCAGAGAGCACCTGCAGGGTGGTGTGTGATAGCCCGTGTGACTGCGGGACCTGGCTGGTGCCCCGGCTGCTTCCTGGTGGCATTTCTTTATGTCTTCTTTATGTATAGGTTTTCTGCAGACCTAAATAAGGGTGGACATGGTGGCTCACTCTTGTAACCCCACTCCTTGGGAGGGTTGTAGAAGGATCTCTCACAGCCTGGGCTACAGAGGGAGACCGCCCCTTCTCAAAAGACTTTTAAAAACAACAAAGCCACCAGTGGGAGTGGGCTCACTCAGCTTGGGTTCATGGTTTTTACAGTGAAATCTGGATTTCTGAATGATCACAAGTGAGTCCTCCAGAGTTGGGACTTGTACCCAGAGACGGTGCCTTCCACCGTGGGGTCCTACTCCCTCCAGGCACACACTGCTGGATTATTACTCTGTTTAACCATCTTCATTAACAGAATTTAGAAATACATTCACCCCTTAGTTTTAAATTGGCTTTGAAATTTAGGGAAACTTTTCGATCTAAAACAAAAAGTAGAAGCAAAACAAAACCAAATAAACGAAAAACCACACTGTATTTTAGAGACACAATTAGGGATCTAGTTCCCCACAGATGCTGAGAGCTGGCCTTGCACTGTCTTTTAACTCTGTGCCTGAGGACCTGCTAGGTAGCCCTGGACACACAAAAATGGAAACTTCAAATCCACTTGGCTATTTTGATGATGACCTTGTAAACATTTAATGTGTTTACGAATGGTCTGTACAAGATGTTATAAAGCACTATGTTAGGAATTGCTTGAAATAGTTTTTTAAACATTTATTTATTAATTATGCATACAATGGGGCTGGAGAGATGGCTCAGAGGTTAAGAGCACTGACTACTACTCTTCCAGAGGACCAGGGTTCAATTCCCAACACCCACATGGCAGCTCATAACTGTAACTCCAGTTCCAGGGGATCTGACACCCATGGCAAAAAACATCAATGCACATAAAATAAAAATAAATTATGCATACAGTGTTCTGTCTGCATGTATGTCTGCAGGCCAGAAGAGGGCACCAGATCTCATTACAGATGGTTGTGAGCCACCATGTGATTGCTGGGAATTGAACTCAGGACCTTTGGAAGAACAGCCAGTGCTCTTAGCCTCTGAGCCATCTCTCCATCTCTTTTGAAATAGATTTTTAAATTTTATTTAAGTTCAGATTTCATTCATTTTACGTCCTGACCACAGCTTCCCCTCCTCCCTCCCATTTCCTCCCCACACCTTTCCTCTGCCCCCTCCCTAACCCATCCCTTCTCCACCTGTGTTCTGAAAGAGGCAGTCCTCCCATCCCTTCTCCACCTGTGTTCTGAAAGAGGCAGTCCTCCATCCCTTCTCCACCTGTGTTCTGAAAGAGGCAGTCCTCCCATCCCTTCTCCACCTGTGTTCTGAAAGAGGCAGGCCTCCCATCCCTTCTCCACCTGTGTTCTGAAAGAGGCAGTCCTCCCATCCCTTCTCCACCTGTGTTCTGAAAGAGGCAGTCCTCCCATCCCTTCTCCACCTGTGTTCTGAAAGAGGCAGTCCTCCCATCCCTTCTCCACCTGTGTTCTGAAAGAGGCAGTCCTCCCATCCCTTCTCCACCTGTGTTCTGAAAGAGGCAGTCCTCCCATCCCTTCTCCACCTGTGTTCTGAAAGAGGCAGGCCTCCCATCCCTTCTCCACCTGTGTTCTGAAAGAGGCAGTCCTCCCATCCCTTCTCCACCTGTGTTCTGAAAGAGGCAGGCCTCCCATCCCTTCTCCACCTGTGTTCTGAAAGAGGCAGGCCTCCCATCCCTTCTCCACCTGTGTTCTGAAAGAGGCAGGCCTCCCATCCCTTCTCCACCTGTGTTCTGAAAGAGGCAGGCCTCCCATCCCTTCTCCACCTGTGTTCTGAAAGAGGCAGGCCTCCCATCCCTTCTCCACCTGTGTTCTGAAAGAGGCAGGCCTCCCATCCCTTCTCCACCTGTGTTCTGAAAGAGGCAGGCCTCCCATCCCTTCTCCACCTGTGTTCTGAAAGAGGCAGGCCTCCCATCCCTTCTCCACCTGTGTTCTGAAAGAGGCAGGCCTCCCATCCCTTCTCCACCTGTGTTCTGAAAGAGGCAGGCCTCCCATCCCTTCTCCACCTGTGTTCTGAAAGAGGCAGGCCTCCCATCCCTTCTCCACCTGTGTTCTGAAAGAGGCAGTCCTCCCATCCCTTCTCCACCTGTGTTCTGAAAGAGGCAGTCCTCCCATCCCTTCTCCACCTGTGTTCTGAAAGAGGCAGGCCTCCCATCCCTTCTCCACCTGTGTTCTGAAAGAGGCAGTCCTCCCATCCCTTCTCCACCTGTGTTCTGAAAGAGGCAGGCCTCCCATCCCTTCTCCACCTGTGTTCTGAAAGAGGCAGGCCTCCCATCCCTTCTCCACCTGTGTTCTGAAAGAGGCAGTCCTCCCATCCCTTCTCCACCTGTGTTCTGAAAGAGGCAGGCCTCCCATCCCTTCTCCACCTGTGTTCTGAAAGAGGCAGTCCTCCCATCCCTTCTCCACCTGTGTTCTGAAAGAGGCAGTCCTCCCATCCCTTCTCCACCTGTGTTCTGAAAGAGGCAGTCCTCCCATCCCTTCTCCACCTGTGTTCTGAAAGAGGCAGTCCTCCCATCCCTTCTCCACCTGTGTTCTGAAAGAGGCAGGCCTCCCATCCCTTCTCCACCTGTGTTCTGAAAGAGGCAGGCCTCCCATCCCTTCTCCACCTGTGTTCTGAAAGAGGCAGTCCTCCCATCCCTTCTCCACCTGTGTTCTGAAAGAGGCAGTCCTCCCATCCCTTCTCCACCTGTGTTCTGAAAGAGGCAGTCCTCCCATCCCTTCTCCACCTGTGTTCTGAAAGAGGCAGGCCTCCCATCCCTTCTCCACCTGTGTTCTGAAAGAGGCAGGCCTCCCATCCCTTCTCCACCTGTGTTCTGAAAGAGGCAGGCCTCCCATCCCTTCTCCACCTGTGTTCTGAAAGAGGCAGGCCTCCCATCCCTTCTCCACCTGTGTTCTGAAAGAGGCAGGCCTCCCATCCCTTCTCCACCTGTGTTCTGAAAGAGGCAGTCCTCCCATCCCTTCTCCACCTGTGTTCTGAAAGAGGCAGGCCTCCCATCCCTTCTCCACCTGTGTTCTGAAAGAGGCAGTCCTCCCATCCCTTCTCCACCTGTGTTCTGAAAGAGGCAGGCCTCCCATCCCTTCTCCACCTGTGTTCTGAAAGAGGCAGGCCTCCCATCCCTTCTCCACCTGTGTTCTGAAAGAGGCAGGCCTCCCATCCCTTCTCCACCTGTGTTCTGAAAGAGGCAGGCCTCCCATCCCTTCTCCACCTGTGTTCTGAAAGAGGCAGGCCTCCCATCCCTTCTCCACCTGTGTTCTGAAAGAGGCAGTCCTCCCATCCCTTCTCCACCTGTGTTCTGAAAGAGGCAGGCCTCCCATGGGTGCCAACAAAACATGGCCTATCAAGTTGAGGTAGGGCTAAGCTCCTCTCCTTGTATTAAGTCTGGGCAAGCAACCCAGCATTAGACAGGTTCCCTAAAGCCAGCCAAAGTGTTAGGGACAAGCCCCGCTCCCACTGCCAGGAGTGCTACAAGTAGGCCAAGCCACTCAGTTGTCACACATGTGCAGAGGGCCTAGGCCTGTCCCATGCAGACTCTGTAGTGTGTGAGCTCCGATGAGCAGGCCATTGGCTTCTGTGGGTTCCCTTGCGTTGACCCTGACCTCCCTGGCTCATACAGTCCTCCCCCCTCTCCTCAACAGGATTCCCCGGGCTCCTCCCAGGGCTCAGCTGTGGATCTCTGAGTCGGTTTCCTTCAGTCCCTGGATGGGGGCTCTCTGGTTACCAATCTGATTACAGAAGATGGCCAGTTCAGGCTACCTATCCTCGATTGCTAGGAGTCTTAGCTGGGGTCATCCTAGTGGATTCCTGGGGATTTCCCTGATCCCAAAGTGCCCCCATTGTCAAGACAGCTCTTTCATTATTCTCCTCCATCCACCCTTCAACCTGATCCCTCTGGTCCCATCCCTCCCCTCCCCTGGTGTACCCAGGAGATCTCTTCCCTTCCCAGGGGATCCATCACCCTCCTTTGGGCCTCCTTGTTACCCAGTCTCTCTGGGCTGTGGATTGTAGTATAGTCATCCTTTACAGTTAATATCCATTTATGAGTGATACATACCATGCTTGTCTTCCTGGGGCTGGGTTACCTCATTCGGGGTGATTTTTTTTTCTGGTTCTATCCATTTGCCTTCAAATTTTCTGATGTCATTTTTTCCCCAACATTTTTAAAGTTTATTTTACATACCCATCACAGTTTCCCTCCCTCCTCATCTCCCGACCCCTCCCCCACCTCACCCCCATCCACTCCTCCTCCTCTTAGACTTAGATGGGGTAAGGCCTCTTTGGAACCCATTCCCTGTGGTGGGATGACATTGCTTCTAACAGCTGAGTAATACTTCATTGTAAACACACGACATTTTCTTTATCCATTCTTTGGTTGAGGGGCATCTAGGTTGTTTCCAGGTTCTGGCTATTATGAATAAAGCTGCTGTGAACACAGTTGAGGAAGCAGTATGAATGTGGTATGATTGAGCTTCCTTTGGGTATGTGCCCAAGAGTGGTATTGCTGGGTCTTGAGGTAGACTGATTCCCAATTTTCTGAGAAACCACCGTACTGATTTCCAAAGTGGCTGTACAAGATTGCACTCCCTCCAGCAGTGAAAGAGTGTCCCCCTTTCTCCACATCCTCTCCAGTATAAACTGTCATTAGTTTTTGATATTAGCCAGTCTGATTGGTGTAAGATTGTATCTCAGAGTCGTTTTGATTTGCATTTCCCTGATGGCTAAGGATGCTGAACATTTCTTTAAGTGCTTCTCAGCCATTTGAGAGATTCTTCTGTTGAGAATTCTCTGTTTAGATCTGTATCCCACTTTTTAATTGGATCATTTGGTGTTTTTGGTGTTTAGTTTCTTTTTTTCCAAGACATGGTTTCTCTGTGGCTTTGGAGGCTGTCCTGGAATTAGCTCTTGTAGACCAGACTGGTCTCAAACTCACAGAGATCTGCCTGCCTCTGCCTGGGGTTAGACCTAGAGTTCTTGTATATTTTGAGTTCCTTGTATATTTTGGAGATCAGTCCTCTATCAGATGTGGGGATGGTGAAGATGTTTTCTCATTCTGTAGGCTGCATTTTGTCTTATTTACCATGTCCTTTGCGTCACAGAAGCTTTTCAGTTTCGTGAGGTCCTATTTACTAATTGTAGGACTCAGTGGCTGTACCGCCGGTGTTGTGTTTAGTAAGTGGTCTCCTGTGCATTCAAGGCTGCTCCCACTTTCTCCTCTGTCAGGGCTAGTGTAACTGCATTTATGTTGAGGTCTTTGGTCCACTTGAACTTGAATTTGTGCAGGGTGATAGATATGTATCTATTCGCAGGTGTGGCCTGTGTGCGTTCATCCGTATGTACACACATAAATAATATTAGGGAAAAGAATATTTAATTGAGCCTGGCCTGGTAGTACAGGCCTATAATCCCAGCTACTTGAGAAGCTGAGGCAAGAAGATCTCAAATTCCAGGCCAGGCTGGGCAAGATCCTGTCTCGAAAAAGGAAAGATTAGGGATGTGATTCAGTGGTGGAGAGATTAGCTTTCATGTACAAAGCCCTGGTTCAGTCTCTAGCACAGGAAAGAAAGCATTTGCAGAGCTCGTTAGGTATCACCCTGGAGGTTAATTTTAGTAAAACAAATATACTTGAATTGTCTTCATTGCTCAAATATTGCTGTTGTCAGAAAATTCATGAGGGCCGGGCGTGGTGGCCCACACCTTTAGTCCCAGCACCTGGGAGGCTGAGGCCAGCAGATCTCTGTGAGTTTGAGGCCAGCCTGGTCTACAGAGCGAGTTCCGGGACACCCAGGGGTATATAGTGTGACCCCATCTTGAAACCCCACCGCCACTCCCAGAAAAAAGGAAAAAGAAAACTCATGAGTCTGGAAGCATGGCTCAGTTGGCAGAGGACTCACCTAGCACTCAGGAAGCCCCGGGCTTGATCCCTAGCAAGGTACAAGGGAGGCGTGACGAAAGACGCCCGTCGTCCCTACACTCGGAAGGCGGGAGCAGAAATAAAAAAGGACGTTCATGGTGTCCTCAGCCACATAGGGAGCTTGAGACCAGCCTCTGACACATGAGACTTTGAAAACAAAAGCAACAGCAGCCACAAAATGAAGTTAAAAATAAATTTAAAAATTGAAGAAGAAAGAGACAGGAAAAGAAAGCATGATCATTGTATGTTAATTTGTATATTAAACATATTTTAATGCGACAGGGACTTTTATACATACTTACACATATTGATTTAGATGCCACAATCCCTGAATTGCTTAGATTACATATGTATTTTGAGAATCTAGTGCTAACAATTGCAGAGAATAAAAGGTTGACTTTTTTCAAAGGTGGGAGGTGGGTAGGATAGGAAATGTCATTATTTCTGTGGATAATACCAAGAAAATGTGTATTTGACCTTTGCTAAGTATGATTTACACCATTTGGTATTTATTTGTTTGAAGTGACTTTCTGTTAAGAGACAAAATGAAGAGAACCCACAACAAGCCCGCGTTTTAAAACAGCCATGCGAGCAGGCTTGTGCACAGTTGTGTCTCCTTTGGAGAAGTCTTACAGCCACAGGTGAGATGTGCCTGCACTTGCCGCATTCCTGGGACGTGGAGTAAGGCTGTGTAGCCTGGTGGCTTCCAGCAGGTGAGCTGTTCCCACAGGACGGGGCAGGAGCTCCTATGAAAGGCAGCTGCGTGGCGCCAGACTTCTGATCAAAGCCCAGGGTCCGGGTTGAGCACGAGAATGCTTTTTTTTTTTTTTTTTGACGGACGGAAAGTTTCTGGCCGACTCTGGATTTTGCTAAACATTCTAAAATACGAAAGTAACCTTTACAAGAATGAAAGGACAATGTGCCCATCCAGCCGGGAAGCAGCTGGCCCTGCAAACAAAGGCGGCCTTGTAAACCAGGGAGGGAAGGCAGCTCTGGGAGGGTGTGTCCCCGACCTGCCAGCACTTGTAATTGTTATATCAGGCAGATGCAGTGGGAAATGCCCATCCCTGCCAGGGTGGGTGCCTTTCTCTTTTCTCTGTTTCCAAGGGTGTTTTATCTGCTGTTTATTTTCCCGCCTCTTTGAAGGCCTCAAGTGGCAACTTAACCATTCCAAACTTGGTCTCCCAAATGCCTAGCCCCAGCCTGGGAACGTGTGGTGCCGAAGTTCTGGAAGCCCTCGGCTGTCTTCCTCATGTTGTGGTTTCAGGGCTTCTGCACTCCCTGGGCTGTGAGGAAGGTGATGTTCAGTGTTGCAGGTGCTGTGCTCTGGACGGGCAAGTGGCCATGGTTCAGGACACTCTGCTGGTGTGCAACTGAGCCCTTCTGCCTGGTCTGAGGCCCGCTGCCTTCCATGTCTGCTGTGGGCAGCAGGTGGCTTCCCATGCCTGCTGGATACCAGCCCTGCCCTTCGCGGACTGGCTTAGCACACAGCACTACAGCCATGTTTGTTGGCATGCAAGCTCACAGACCCTCCTCCGGCTTCACGTAGACAGCCCGTCACATGGATGGTGCCTTGTTGGGCCCTGGCTGGCCATCTCACAGCCCTGGAAGCCTTCCTGGGACCACGCTTCCCCACAGTCAGCTGCACCTGTAGGCCTCAGACGGATGGATGGGGTATACAGTAGGGCAGGCAGAGGCTGGCCTGCCAGGGTGGGGATGGAGGTGACAGGCCAGCCACTAGGGAAGGTTCTGAGGTAGGAGAGCCTGTCAGCCTCAGTGTGTCTCAGTGACTGACACAGCAGGGTGTCCTGGAGGTCTCCATCTCCTGGAGTACAAAGGACCCAGTGTAACTGAGGAAGCTCCCCAGGTCCAGGTACATCCAGGGCCTCATTGGAATGTCAGCCAATAGCTAGTTTCTACTGTTTGGTTTTTTGTTTTGTTTTGTTTTGAGCTGGGGTCTCTCTCACTATATAGCCCTGGCTGTCCTGGAACTCACTATGTAGACCAGGCTGAATTTGAACTCATAGAGATCTGCCTGCCTCTGCTGGAGTGCTGGAGTTAAAGGCGTGTGTCGTGTCCCACCAGGGGCTAGTTTCCATGGACTTCTCCTCAGGAGGATGGGGCTTCCTGGGCTGTGTTCTCCGAGAATGGAAGCTTTACAGTGTGGAAAGGCACCAGCAGGATGGGACTTGAACAGTCCCCGACACAACCGCTTAGATCTCCAGGCGCTCTTGGAAGCCAACTTGAAAGCTGGCAAACAAGAAAAGAATGAGTCGTTTATCCTTCCTTTCCTCTGTCTTTCTCTTTCAGAAGGTTTCAGTACATACAGGCTGGCCTTGAGCTCACTGTGTAGCCCAGGTTGGCCCTGAACTTGATGCTTCTGTGTCAGCTTTCCCGGTGCTGGCGTTATAGACTTTGGTCACCAAGCCTGGTTGATACTCTATGCTCCCTTCACTAACTGGGCCTCATGTACCCAAATGGTCTGACAGGGACGTTTCTCTCTGTGACAGGGACGTTTCTCTCTGTGAGAGGCTAGCAGATAGGGAATGTCAGGCCTGTGTTGCAGACACAGTGGGTAATCCCTGCCCCCATGGGGACCTTGCTTGCCAAATTCACCAGCCCTGATTCTCACACACTCCAAAGGCTGTCAGGAGACAGTCTGAACCCTGCCCTACCGTGACAAGAGTCAGCAGGGTGTCCAGGATGGTGAAACATCATCAAGAAGGGGAACTTGTCGTGGGGATGGCGATGGGGCCACCATTTAAAGGATTATTAGCCAGGCTTGCCCAGAGAATGATGGATGGGAGTCATTAAGGAGCCTAGGCTCTTCTTCCCTGCTGGGCTCCACTTTCAGATCGGGTCAGAGGATGCTGGGCCGTGGGGCAGTGGGGACAGCGGATGACCAGGGCTGCTGTCTGTGCCCCTGTCTTCACCCTCACTTTCCCCCAGCTGAGGCGCTGCCTGGCCCTTCTCAAGGACAGGACTGCGTGGGGCAGATCCCTGGCCTAACTCTCTTCCGTCGCATAGGCCAGCTCAGAGCCATTCCAGCAAGGAATGCTGGGCGGCAGAGCCACTCCTAAGAGGCGCTGTCGTGACCCTGACTTCTCTCTTTAGACAGTTATTTCAAATCTCCATGTGTGGACATTGATGAAGCAGCAACGAGCTGTTATGAGATTCTTCCAGCAGGTGGCAGCATAGGGTCTTTGTTCCACAAGATCAGCGCTCATTCCTGTTGCAACAGAAGAAAGAGGGTATTGTTTTGGATCTGAGAGTGGCCACCCCAGCCCCTGGGCAGCCTGACATCATCTCAAAACCCGTGCCCTTGTCACTTGAGCACACAGCTGACCAGGGCCTCTGAAGAGACATCACCGCCTGGGGACGGCAAACAGCCAACAGTCCCGGAACTTACCCTCCTCAAATGCAGACTCCTGGCCCCCAAAACTGTAGCCACGGTGAGAAAGTTTTAGGAAACACATTGAATACGAGTTATTCTAATTAAGTATTTTTCTTTTTGAAGACAGGATCTCACTATAGAGACCAGGCTGGCCTTGAACCCACCTGCCTCTGCCTCTTGAAGGCCACCGACACTCTCTTTTAAAGTAATATTTTAGATTTAGTTTTCTTTAGTGTGTACGAGTGTTTTGCCTGCACATATGTCTGTGTATCACATGTGTACCTGGTGCCTGTGGAGGCCAGGGGAGGGCTGTCGGGTCTCTGGAACTGGAGTTAAAGGTGGTGTGAGCCTCCATGTGGGTGTGAGGAGTCCAACCTGGGTCTGGAAGAGCAGTCAGGGCTCTTCACCACCAAGCCATCTCTCCCACACTGAAGATTTTGTTTTAAAAAAGTCGATCCTGGCCATGTGGTGGCAGAGACAGGGGGATCTCTGTGAGTTCAAGGCCAGCCTGGTTTACTGAGAGTTCAAGGACAGGCTCTAAGGCTACACAGAGAAACTCTGTCTCAAAAAAAAAAAAACCAAAATAAGACAAAACAATAAAGTAGAGCCTGGTTATTTTATATAATATACAAAAGAAGGGATTATGCATTTTGGTTTTGTTCCAATTTCTTTGACCATGGCAGGGGTGCGGGGTGGAGGGACCAAATGAAGAGGAAGATGAGTGAAAATCCCGGCAGCTCTAATGGTGCCTCCGAGTCTCGGCCAGCCCGCCAGATTTGCATGTCCTAGGAGGATTGAACGGAGGACAGCAGGGAGGGGTGGCAGCCTGCGGTGTAGACCACAGGTTTGGGGCCTTGCTGCTCTACACCTGAGCCCTTGGTGTCAGGTCCTGCCTCTCAGGGGTCTGCTTCTCAGCCTTCCTAACGCCCCGACTCTTCCCACCCACCGTTCCTCACCTTGTGGTGACCCCCAGCCATAAAACTATTTTGTTGCTACTTCATAACTGTAATTTTGTTACCATTATGAATCGCAGTATCTGTGTTTTCTGATGGTCTTAGACCATCCTGTGAAAGGGTTGTTCGACCTCCCAAGAGCTGGTGACCCACAGGTTGAGAACCTCTGCCCTGTGCCATCATCCGTTGAGAATATTTCAGATGAGAGAAGTCGTGTGACTAAGCCCAGGAAAATGCTTGAACGGGAGTTGTAAAACTCCATGCGTGCTGCCTCTGAGCGCCTCGCCTCAGCCCCTGCCATGCTCAGCCAAGCACTCCTTTGTCACTCTCTGGCTATGCAAAGCTGCCTTGGGCTATCGTGACAGGGCAGGCATTGTTTTCAGGAGGGACAGAAGGCTTTCCTCCACGCGGTCTTATTAAAATTATTTTATTGATCTGTGGGAATATAGAACTAAGGTGTCCTTATGGAAATTCTGCTAAGACATGTGCGCGCGCGCACACACACACACACACACACACACACACACACACACACACACACACACACACACACACACACACTTCCTGAAGTTTCAATGCAGGAGAACTCTCTTGAAGGTGCTCTGTGGCTGCATCAGCTTTCAGAGGGTCAATGTCCGGGACTCAAAAGACCACCCAAACACCGAACTCCTGGCAGGAGGAGAGTACTTTTCACCTGGCAGAACCGTGGTAGAATTCAGTGACAAGCCACCATGTCACGTAAGCAGAACCTTGGTGCACAGGGCATCTCATTCTTCCTCTTTAGAGCGAACTGCACACGACCAATAATTGACCCTTGGCTGGCATGAGGTGAGGGGTGGTCACTGGGACTGCTCGCCAGTGTCCCTGCATCCCCGGCCCATGGCAGAGGGAAACATGGCCTTGTCCCCTGGTGGCCCACAAGGGTGTGTAACCAATATTAGCCAGTGAGGTTCAAAGGAGTCGCATTTAGTGCCTAAATATGTCATTGCCAGGCTAAGCTCCCCATCCTACTTCAGCCAGGAAGAACCACGATGCTGTAGACAGTTGGCTAGGTCCTGGAGTAAAGATGGCAGAGCCAAGCCTTAGCCAATCCCTGCAGGCAGCATGAGTGAGAAGGTGAGACTCTTCAGTCTCTGGGACGCTGGGCATGATGGTTAGTACTGTCAACCTGACACAGCGTGCAATCGCCGGGGACCAAATGCTCGAAGAGGGGATTGAATCTATCCCGTTGGCCCATGAGCATGCCTGTCGAAGATTGTCCAGATCTGTACCTGGTGTGGGAGTCCACAGCCCGTTGTGAGAGGCACTATCCCTTAGGCAGGGGATCCTGAACTATGCAAAGCATAGAGATCTGAGTACTAACAGGCTCAGTGTTCGTTTCTCTCTGCTTTCGACTGTGAAGATAACGTGACTACTGCCATCTTGACTTCCCCACAGTAATGGATTGTAACCTGGAACCGTGAGCTAAACGCAAACCCGCCCTCCCCTAAGGCGCTTGTTGTCGGAGGATTTTTATAAAGGCAACAGAAATGAAACTAAGATGCTGGGGTTGTTGGCAATGCTGGGAGAGCCAAGCCTGTCCCAGCCTGATGGAGATCAGTGCGAGACATGTGGCGCTGTAGCACCCAACCCCATATGACTTTGACACCAGGACTTACAGCCAGGCACCTGTCTTCAGCAGTTAGAGGGAGGGGACTCATGTAATGCAAAACACTTGGCAAGATAGCACGGAAGCAGGCTGAATATCTCATGACCTTGTGACCCAGGAAGGAGGGCACAGGGAGTCTGTGTTTATTTGCTGGGTACTGCCAGGGAGAGCTGTGCTCAACTACAGCAGGCGCCAGCAGTGACAAGGCTTGGGACGGTGTAGTCTCATTGTTAAAATCACTGTACTTGGCCGGGCGTTGGTGGCGCACGCCTTTGATCCCAGCACTTGGGAGGCAGAGGCAGGCGGATCTTCTGTGAGTTTGAGACCAGCCTGGTCTACAGAGTGAGTTCCAGGACAGCCAGGGTTCTTACACAGAGAAACCCTGTCTTGAAAAACAACAACAACAAAAACTACTGTACCTTATTATTTTAAATATCTAGTTTTGGGGCTACTGGGTGAAACACTTACTGCTCAAGCATTGCGACTTATGTTTGCACCTCCAGCACCTGTGTAAACACCGGGACGGTGTGTCAGCTCACCTGCAACCCTAGTGGCTTAGGAGGAGACAGGGTTTCTCTGTGGCTTTGGAGGCTGTTCTGGAACTCGCTCTATAGACCAGGATGTCCTTGAACTCACAGAGATCCACCTGCCTCTGCCTCCTGAGTGCTGGGATTAAAGGCGTGCGCCACCACCACCCAGATATATCTGTAAATTCTAGTGAGAGATATTAGTGTATAAGGTATATAAGGTAAGAGAGTGAGGACGATATCCACCACCAGCGTCTGGCCTCCATACGTTGCTATGTACCTACACATGTTCCCCCATATGTGGGAACACATACACACACATATGTACATACCATATACATACATAAAAATACCTAGTTTTCCCTTTTTTGGGGGAGATAGGGTCTTACTATGTAATTACCTAGTGTGCTGGCCAGTTTTTATGTTAACTTGACATATCTTAATTGAGAAAAATGCCTCCATAGAATTGACTTGTAGATAAGTCAATTTTCTCAATTGATGACTTTGATGGGGGAGGCCCCAACTAACTGTGGGTGGTGGCACCAATTGCCGATGGTCCTGGGTGTTATAAGGATTAGGCTGAGCAAGTCATGAGGGGCAACCCAGTAAGCAGCATCTTCCATGGCCTCTGCATCAGCTCCTGCCTCCAGATCCCCAGCCTGCTTAAATCCCCGCCCTGGCTTCCTTTGATGATAGACTGTGCTGTGGAGATGTAAGAAACACGAGCCCTTTCCCTTTTCCCGTTCCCCACCCTCACCTCTCCATGTCCTGACTGCAAATCACAGTGCCCTGAGTCTTCTGCCAATGGGCAGCTACAGGCTTATCTTAGCAGGTTTGGGGCCAAGCCTGGGCCCCAAACATTTCTAGGCACTAACAAAATTATCCAAGCCATTGCCCAGGGCACTGAAAGAACCAGCTTTGTCCTGAGTCATGTCCTTAAGTCTTCATATAAATGGCATCCCCCTGCCCCATACCTTTCTGGGGACATACCCGGCAGGAGATCTTTTTCTTGTGTTGTCATTACAAGGGTAAGCTGCGGAACAGTGTGGGTGCCTCTGGTATATGCTTGGGCTTGTCGCCTAGTGTTTGCCTAATGAATCTCCCTTTGATTCCCAATTGGCCCCAGTTTAGGTTGACTGGGGACCCTTGGTTATGGGGTTTACCTGCTGTACCTTTTGGAAAAACTTGTAGTGTGGGATTGGCAGGAAAAACACTGAAATGTTCAGTATAAGGAAAAGAAAAAAATGCAAGTGAGCAGAGCCTCTGCAACCTGTGATGCACATGTGCACACAACATATTCTTAGTGAGTGCTGCAGAAGCAGGGAGACGGTGACAGGAAAGGTAGCGGATGAGTCAAGGCCAGGCGTTGGTGGTGCACGCCTTTAATCTCTGCACTTTCGAGGCAGAGGCAGGCCAAGGCTACACCAAGCCTGTGCCATGAAGCCATGTCTTGAAAAACAAACAAAAAATGGACAGAAAAGTCTCAAATTTGATACACTACGTTAACCCACACATCCAAGAAGCTCAGCTCCAATAAATTCCAAGACTGCTGCAACAAAGTTAGTCACTAGTAAACACATCTTTTTCTTTTCTGGTCTGATTTTTTGAGACAGGGTTTCTCTGTGTAGCTTTGGAGGCTGTCCTGGAACTCACCTTGTAGATCACTCTGGCCTTGAACTCAAGACATCTGCCTGGCTCTGCCTCCCAAGTGCTGGGATTAAAGATGTGCACCACCACTGCCCAGGCAGTAAACTCGTTTTAATCACGCAGATGAACTCCAGATTCTCTACCATAAAGGCAGTCACCTGGAAGCAACTCCAGTTGGGGAACCATCAGTGAGGTTAACAGCTGGTTTCCCATCAGATACCAAGTTGACCAGAGGTACCAGAATGTTACCATGAGGTAATATTCTCAAAGTAGGGGAGGGAGGGGCAAGCAGCCAAAAATTCTGTATCCAGCCAAAATTATCTTTCAAAAAACAAAGAAAAATTTCAGTTATTCTTAGATAGTGAAAATGAAGAGTTTCTTGATAAAGATATGCATGATGTCTAATTTTATGTCAACTTGACACAAGTTGGGGTCATCTGAGGGGAGGGAGCATCAGTTGAGAAAACGCCTCTGTACCAGTGTTTCTCAGCCTTCCTAATGCTGGGACCCTTTAATAGAGTTCCTTATGCTGTGGTGACCCCCAGCCATAAAATTGTTTTCATTGCTACTCCTTGACTATAGTTTTGCTACTGTTATGAATCGTAATGTAAATATCTGGTGTAAATTTCTGGTGTAAATTCGGCGACCCCTGTGAAAGGGTTGTTTGTCCCCTAAAGGGGTCTCCACCCACAGGTTGAGAACTACTGCTCCACTTGCTTAGGCTGCAGGCAAGCCTTTAGGGCATTTACCTGCTTAGTGATTGATGGCAGAGCGCCCAGCCTAGTGTGGGTGGTGCCATCCATGTGCTGCTGGTCCTGGGCTCTGTAAGAAAGCAGGCTGAGCACGCCATGAGGAGCAAGCCAGCAAGCAGCACCCTCCATGGCCTCTGCCTCAGCTCCTGCCCACAGGTTCCTGCCCTGATGTCCTATGATGATGTACTATGAATGAAGGTGTAAATGGAATTAACCCTTTCCCTCCCCAACTTGGTTCCGGTTGCTGTGTTTCATCACAGCAGTAATAACCCTAACTAGGACAACACTTTAGGATTTGTTTCTGACCTATAAGAAATGCTAAAAGGAATCTTTCAGGCTGAAGTAGAAGAATATTAGAAATTAATTCAAATCCACAAAAAGAAATGGAGAGTTATATTTCACGCTGATGTACGTACTTCCCGGTAAGGTATCAGACAGGGTTGCGGAGATGACTGGTGGCTGAGAGCCCTTGCTGCTCTACCGGACGACCTGAGTCTGGTCCCCAGCACCCATGTCTGTGGTGTCACAGCCACCTGTAACTCCAGATCCATGGAATCCAACATCTGCTTTGCACTCTTCTGGCCCTCTTGGGCACCCACACACACGGCATTCACAGACACGCATGTACACTCACACAAATAAAAATAAATCTTAACAAATAAAGACAGAAAAGTTTGAGGTTTTTTTCTTATTGCTTATAAACCCCCTTTCCCTACTTGATTTAAGAAAGCAGGTTGGACATGTGGCACACGACCTCAATCCTGGTTTTGGGGCGGTAGATAACTGTAAGTAAGTAGTGTTCCAGGCCAGCCTGGTCTAGGTAGTGATTTCCATCCGGGTCAGGTCAGCCTGAGTGATATAGTGAGACCCTATCTTAAAAACAAAACAAACGCAAGCAAACAAACAGAAATTTGTTTGCTTCTTCTATTTAAAAATGTTAATTATAGCTGAGTGGTGGTGGTGTCATCACAACGCCTTAAAAACAGAACTCAGGAGGCAGAGACAAACAGATCTTTGAATTTGAGGCCAGCCTGGTCTACAGAACGAGTTCCAGGATAACCAAAGCTACACAGAGAAACCCTATCTCAAACAAACAAGAAAAGTTAATTATTATTGTAGGGAGGTACATATGAGTTATTCCATATGTGTGAGGTCAGAGGTCAGCTTTGCGGGGTTGGTTCTCGCTTCTGCCTTTAGGTGAGTCCTGGGGATTGAACTCAGATCCTCAGGCTTTCGTGGTAAAAGTCTTTATCTGCCGAGCCATCGCCTTGACCCCGGTGCTGTTCCTCCCACGGGGCTGGAAGCAAACTGGTGCGTAGCCTTCTGTTTGTCCTGCTCCTACCTCCTCAGTGCTTGGATTGCGGGAATGAGCCGCCAAGCCTGGCAAGCTTTTATCTACAGCAGCACATCTTGCATAATCGTGATGCTCTACCTAGTCAAGCCGAGGTGTCTTCTGCCTGGCTGACCTAGAAGACAATTGCATAAACAGTAACCGTAAAACTATGCTGATGGCTGTGCGAGGTGTGTAGGATTTGTCACAATGAGAACATGGATGATGTGGAAATGGAGCTGCACATGAGTGAAACTTTTGTTTATCTTTTAAGCACAGTTGGCTCAAATAATCCGAATTGTTATCAGTTAAGACACTAATTGTAAATCCCATGTAACCTAGTAAGAAAACATCTGTTTGAAAAGGAGGGCTGGGACGTAGCTTGATTTTAGAGCACTTACCTAGACTACGCAAGGCCCTGGGCTCCATCTTCTACAACACATACACACACACACGCACACACATGCACGCACGCACGCACGCACGCACAGAGTCCTAACATGTGGAGGAGGTGGGGGCAGGAAGCGCAAGACCAGGCTTATTATTCACTGTATAATGACTTTGAGGCCAGTCTGGGTTACATTAGATCCTGTCTCCAAAAAACTAACCATCCATTCAACCAACCAACCAGCCAAGAAACCAGGCACAAAAAGCTGTGTGTTATACACTGCTATTAATTTGGAATGCTCAGAGAAGGCAGAGCTATGGGGACAGGGCATAGATCTCTGGTTTTTACAATTAAAAGGCATGGGAGTGCTGGGCACAGTGGCCCCACTTACAGCCTTTGGTGGCTGAGGTAGGAGGCTCAGCTGAGGCCAGCTTGGGCAGCTCAGCAAGACCCATTTTAAAAAACAAAGGTGTAGGGTTTCTTTTCGGGCAATGAAAATGTTTTGAAATTAGATAGGGGCGGTGGTTGCACAACCTTGGGATTGCACAAAAAAACACGGAGCCGTACACTTTAAAGGGGTGAACTGAATGGTACGTTGGGAGTGGAGGAGGGAAAAGAGAGAGAGCCAGGGCAAGAATGGGCTGGAATGGGCTGGACGCTGGAACAAAGAGAAGGGATCCAGTGTATAACGTCAGTGGCATAAACTTGGAAGAGACGACCGAGTCTCATTCCCAGGCACGAATGTGTTGAGTGACAGCAGCCTGTTGTATCCTATCCCGAAATCAAGATCAAACCAGAGCGGGCAGCACACCCGTGGCTAAGTCTCTGCAGGCTTTCTCTGGTGCATTAGGGAGGCACCTGGGTAACCCTTCCAAGAACCAAAATGGCTCAAGGGAAGGAGACTAAGTCAAGAAAAAGAGCTGTCAATGTGCTAAGACCAAATCTGTACATTTCTCTCTGAAAAAGAGCTGAGGCGTGGCTGTTGGCACGCCGAGCTCTGTTGGAGCAGATGGATAAGAAGCCAAGCGTTTTGTTATTTCTTTGGAGGCTTTCTAGTGGCAAACTGAAACGCAGACTGTAGACGGCTCCACAGTCAAGAGCACTGGCTGTTCTCCCAGAGGACTGGGGTTCAGTTCCCAGCACACACAGCGACTCCCAGCCATCTGTAACTACAGTTTCAGGAGATCCAACATGTTCTCCTGGGCACTGCGTGTATGCGACCCACCTATGTGCAGGCAAAACGCTCAGACAATAAAATAAAAATAGATAAGCCAAAGTTTAAGCAGTGAATTCAGACTTCTCCCTGGCCGGCGGCTTCATGACTGGGGGTTTCGGTGGCTTATATTTTACTGCAGACTGAAAACATTAAGTGGGACATTCCAGAAACAGAAGTCTCTTGGCTTTTAAATTGCACAGTATTCTGAATAACAGGTTGAAATTTCATACCGTCATACCCTGTCCTGTCTAAGTCATGAATTATCCCCGATAATAAACAGGTCTCGCCGTGTAAGTGTATGTAGTGGAGACTCTGAGAAGCGAACTTGAGGCAGTCTGCTTTATAATCATGCTCAGCCGGCACCAGCCTAGAATGGTTTGTTGGTTGAACAGAGTGATCTTTATGAGCCCTGAGCGCATGGCTGGTCCTCTCCTTTTTGGATAGTCAGGAGGGTGTAGTCTTATATGCCATCTAGGTCATAGCTACCCATCACCTGTGTTTGTCCTTTTCTCAGCAAAAAAAAAAAAAATACATACATGGATTCAGCTCTATATGTTAAATTTATGGATGCTCTACCTGCATGTATGTCTGTGTAACACTTGTGTGCTCGGTGCACACAGAGGCCAGGAGAGGGCATTGGATCCTCTGGGACTAGAGTCACAGACAGTTAACAACACCATGTGGGTGCTAGGGATCTAACCCAGCTCCTTTGCAAGAGCAGCCATTGCTCTCCTAACCTGTGATGCCTCCCTCCAGGTAGCTTCATGTTTCCTTTCATTTTTAATTATATATATCTGGATATATCTGCTTGTGGTGTGTGTGCACATGATGGCGTTGCCTGCAGAGGTCAGAGGTATCATCAGTTCCCCCGGATCTAGAGTTACAAGTGGTTGTGAGTTGCCTCGAGTAGAAGAACTCAGGTCCCCTGCAAGAGCAGTATGTGTTTAATCTATGACCCGTCTCTCCAGTCCATCATCTCTGGGTTCTACATCCTATTTATTCAAAGCTTATTAGACACCTGGCCTTGCAGGAAATCTTGGCTGTTTTAAACTTCTAGTCTGGAGCCTGGGATATCTTAGCAGAGAGGTGGGTATGCGTATGTGTTTGTGGATGTGTGTGGGTGCCTGTGGGAGTCAACTTTACAGTGTCTTCTTCAATCACTCTTTTTTTGTTTGTTTGTTTTTTTGGAGACCGGGTTTCTCTGTAGCTTTGGAGCCTGTCCTGGAACTCTTTAGACTGGCCTAGAACTCACAGAGATCCGCCTGCCTCTGCCTCCGGAGTGCTGGGATGGAAAGTGTGCACCACCACTGCCCTGAGGGTGTCTAGTGTGAGATGTGTTAAGTGGGGGCTATAATGAGACCCTGAGTGTAGGAGCTTATATGGAAACAAGTCTACTCCTCCACCACGAAGCCTCCGAACAGGTGTGCAGGGAGTGGGACTGCCCCTGGAGCGCCTCAGAACCCCGCCCTCTGCCCTGTTGCCCCCTCCTTCACTAAGTTGCTCTCCTCCCGCCACGGAAGCGTTGGCCACTGCTGGGCTAGTGTCTTAACTAATGTGCTGGTGAGGAGGAGTGTGAGGACAGTGGGTGGCAAGTGTTTACTCACACCTAGTTGTATTTCTACAGCTTACCGTGGGAAGTGTGTGCCCACACACTCAGGCTGGCATTCCTGCTAATGACGGAAGAGTCATTGCTCTACACGGCTTCTTGTTAGAGGTTATTAATATTAATGTAACTCGGCTGCTGCCTTTTTTGTTGAAGGTCAGTCAATGGTATTGACATGTGGTGTGTGTGTGTGTGTGTGTGTGTGTGTGTGTGTGTGTGTTGGGGGAGGCAGCTGGCTCACTGTGCTGTTCTGACTGACCTCAAACTCACAGAAATCTGCCTGAGTGCTAGAATTAAACGTGTACCCCTTTTCCTCAGTTGGTATTGACCTGTTGTGACTGAAATGTCCTTGTGGCCCGACAAATGCATAGAGGCAGCAGCGTGTGTGCTGCGCCTGTGGGGCGTCTCCCTGGTCCATCAGCGGCCGGGAAATCACGTGATTCCCCCAAAGCTCAGGTGATCCGTGTGGCCCTGCTTTTATGTCTGAAAGGGCGGGGCTGTGAGCACTGCTTGTTTATCAGCCATAGGACGCCTCTCCTTTCCTTTAAGACCCCTGGGTCAACTACACACCAGTCTCTGAAGGAAATGAGGTTAGTCGGGAGGCCAGTACCTGCACACCCAGGACGAGCACCATGATGTCAGAGCATAGGAGGCTGGAGCAGGGAGACTCTTTTAAAGCCAGAAAGGAGACGTCTGTGCACACAGCTCTGAAACAAAGCTCCTTAGTCTGCTGCTGGGGCCTGGCCACTCATCACTGACAGCCTGTTGCTGGGAGCTTCTCCAGGGAGCCGCCTGGCTGGAATTTCTCTTGTTTTCAGTTTGTGTAGTAGGTTCTCAGCAGAGCACAGACGCATCAGGACCCTGTGATAGCCTTTCTTGTCGGCAGCCAGAAGTATGAGCCTCCCGTCTTGGTCCTGTGGACCCTCTCTCTCTCTTTCTCTCCCCCCCCCCCCCCCCCCGTCTCCTTCTGCCTCTCTCTGGCTTTCATCAAGCTCTGCACCCAACCCAATCTTTCTCTGGCTGCCCAACAAGCCCTTCTCCCCCTCCTAGGATCCTTCTGTCCCTGCCTCCCAGAACTGGCATTCTCCGTAGGTGCTGGGGTCAAAGCTCAGGCTTACGCTGTGGGTGGTTTGTTGAGTGAGTCTTCTCTCCAACCCCATTATTTTTCTTGGTTTACCTTATTTATTTATTTTGAGTCAGGGTCTCACTATGTTCCTCTGGCTGACCTAGAACTCATTATACAGTCCAGAACTTACAGAGATCCATCTGCCTCTGCCTCTTGAGTGCTATGATTAAACGTGTGAGCCACCATGACCATTTTTCAAGTTTGATTCTGATAACTCTCTAATTGATCAGGGTTAACTAAGGAGACTCAGCAGTTAAGAGCACTTGCTGCTCTTCCAGAGGACCTGGGTTCAGTTCCCAGCACCCACATGGGAACTTCAGTTCAAGAGGGGTCTGAGACCCTCTTCTGACTTCCATGGACACCAGGCATGCAAATGGTATACATACATGCACACACACATACATACATACATACATGTGAGCAAAACACCCATACATGCAAAATAAATAAGTCGCCGGACAGTGGTGGCACACACCTTTAATCTCAACACTTGGGAGACAGAGGCAGGCGGATCTCTGTGAGTTCTATGACTCTGTCTTGAAAAACCAGTAAATAAATCTTCAAAAATACATTTTAAAAGATGTAAGTCCATTTCCTTTCTGTTCATGTGCCTTTTTTCATTTTAAAGGTGTTCTCGCGAGGGCTGGAGATGTAGCTCAGTTGGAAGCCTGTTTGCTCACCATGCAAGGCCCTGAGTTTGATTCTCAGCGCCATGTGAAGCAGGCGCATGGCTAGAGCGGCGGTGCAAGGGTAAAATAAATCACGCACACCCGAGTTCACGTCCCCAGAACCAACACATAGCAGGCTGCTGTACTGTCTGTCTGCAGTTCCGCGAGAGGGAAGCAGTGGCAGGAGGGAGGCTGGTGCCAGCCAGCCTGTGTACAAAGCGTCAGAACAGAAAGGGCCTGTGTCAGGTAAGGTAGAAAGTGAGGACAAACACTTGAGGGTGTCCTCTGACCTCCACATGTGGACTGTCATAGGCACACACCTGCACATCTCTCAAACACACACTCACACACACACTCACACATGCCTGCACATCTTACACTTACACTCACTCATACACACACTCACACATACCTGCACATCTCTCAAACACACTCACACACACACACTCACACATACCTGTACATCTTACACACACACTCATACACACTCACACATACATGCACATCTTACACACACTCACTCATATACACCCACACACACACTCACTCATACACACACTCACACATACCTGCACATCTTACACACGCACTCACACATACCTGCACATCTTACACACGCACTCACACATACCTGCACATCTTACACTCACACTCACTCATACACACTCACACACATACACACTCATACACACTCACACATACCTGCACATCTTACACACACTCACACTTACATGCATGCATATCTTTCACACAAATACACACTCACACATTCTCTCTCACACACACATACGCTCACACACATGCTTACACATTTACACTCTCTCTCACATTCTCTCTCTCTCTCTCTCTCACACACACACACACACACTAAAGCAGCACTTGGGAAGCAGAAGACTGAGAATAAAAGTTAAGGTCTGGGCTACAAGTGATATTGTCTCAAAATAAACAGATAAATAGAAGTAGGCAGCATGTTGACGGATATTACAAGTCATTTTCCTTGGTGGATTTGGTCTACTTCCCCGCGTGTCTGCTCAGGGACTCCGCTCTACAACCTGGTCACCGTGCGATCTTGCTCCCTCCCCACTTTCCTTCCCTGTGGATTTATCTTATTTTCTCTTGCTAATTTAGAAATGTTTGTAGCTTGGCTGCCCCTAAGGCTCACTCATATACCTGTCTGTTTCTTCGTCTTCACTTTTCAGCCGTGTTAACGTCTCATGTTTCCCTAGAGAGGAAGATGGCCACCAGACCCAAGGCTAGTCTGTGTGAACACCCATTTCTGCTATTCAGTCTCTGTCTCTTTTCCCTTCAGCCCTGTGGGATCCACCCCCAGACTCTCTCATGTCTGCCCTTTTCTCCTCTTGTCACCTCCACAATGCTCTCACCCTGGGAGGACTTGGGGTCGGGGTGCTGTCATTATCCCGACCTTGCATTGAACAATGTCTGAATGGCTGTGACTAACGGCTGGGGTTCTGTCCTGCCTGTGCCTCAGAACAGCACTCTATTGTCTGTCACACTCAGCACCGCTGCTGTGAAACCCTCCACGCAGCCTGCCCCGGCTTCCTTCCTTTGCCGTCAGCGCCCAGACAATTTCCCTCTTGTCCTCGATGCGTTTCAGCTTCGCCGTGGGCTCAGGGTGCAGCTCCATCTTCTCTGATCCTCCCAAGACTTGCCCTGCGATCTCTCCTTCCTCCAGTGCTGGGAAGCAGGGTTCCGTCCTCCGCTACTCTCTGGGGCAATGTGCCCTTGCCTCTGCGACTCCTCTCACCTGGATGTCACACGATAAAATGAAAGACCCAGAGACTGATACTGGAGTTCAAACTTCAAGCTGGATATCAGAAAAGCCAAGCACTGGCCACTAGCTTCTTACCTCTCCCTCAGGCTGAGTGGGCTGGTCCTCTCTCCATGAGCTCTCACCAAATCTCAGACTGTAACCTCTCCTCAGTGTGGCTGGAGAATAAACGCTCCCATCTTCAGTGTGGCTGGAGAATAAACGCTCCCATCTTCAGTGTGGCTGGAGAATAAATGCCTCTCTGAGACCTTGCCTCTGTCTCATATACTTCCCTAATGTTGGGATTAAAGGTGTGAGCTATAATTCTCTTTAAGATTAATTACTCTTGTGTAGATCTGGGCAGCCTTGTACTCACAGAGATCCGTCTACCTCTTAATTCTGAGTCCTAGGATTAAAGGTGTGTACCACCACCTCCTAGCTTCTGGCTTCTGGGATTAAAGGTGTGTGCCTGGTTTCTGTGTCTTGTGGGATGACTTTGCTTTTTTGAATCCTCAGTCAAGCTTTAATAAATCATAAATAACATATCACTACACCTGGACATTGGCTTCTTACTCTGTTCTTTTTAAAAACTTATATTATCTTTTTTATTTTACATTATTGTTGCTGGTATGTATTTGTATGTGTGTGTATGATGTGTGTGTATGATGTGTGTGTGATGCATGTATGTGTGTGTATGATGTGTGTGTGATGTGTGTATGATGTATGTGTGTGTGATTGTGTGTGTATGATGTGTGTGTGATTGTGTGTGTATGATGTATATGTGTGTATGGTATATGTGTGTAGTATGTGTATGATGTGTGTGTATGTATGTGTGTATGGTGTGTGTGTAGTATGTGTATGATGTGTGTGTGTATGTATGTGTGTATGGTGTGTATATGTAGTATGTGTATGATTGTGTGTGTATGTATGTGTGTATGGTGTGTGTGTGTATGGTGTGTGTGTGTGTGTGTGTGCAGGTACACATGTGCTACAGCACAAATTGTCTCCAGGAGTGGAACTTACGTTGTCAGGCTTGCAAGACAAATGGTTTCACCCATTGAGCCATCCTGCTGGCTCTGGCGTTTCTGTTTTGTCTCCTCTGCTAGTGTGGCCCCCAGCCCTCCTCTCCACGTCTCTCATCAGTTCTTTCTCCATGTGCGTTCTTTGAAGCCCTCCATTTTCTCTGGCATGCTTGCTTCTATTACAGTGTCTGTGCCAGCGTCTCGGCTTTAGGTTTGTGTCACTCGCAGTAGTGAGTTCCTTTCTCTATGTGGTGCTTCCCTGCCCTGTGTCTGGCAGAGCAGGGATCATGTCTGGTCACGCATGGCCTGAGGGTCCCTGGGTCAAAGAGGTAAGCACAGATCATCAGGGCTCTTAGATCCCCTTGTGGGCATATTCAGGCAGAAATAAAGGGGTGCCCTGGAATTTAGAAGGTGGGGAGATGGACAGTCAGCCCACACCTGCCGTCGTAGTTGGACACCCACACGAGTGTTTCTTTGGTCATGATCTTCTTCAAAGTCTCACAGACTGTGGTAGCAACATGGCCCAAGGGGAGGTCAGGACAGTCCTCAGGCCAGGCCAAGGGAGGGGACAGCGAGCACAGAGGCGAAGGCTTTTGGAGCTGCTCATCTCCTGAACCACTAACCTCCCCCACACTACTTAGCGGTCACTGGAGCACCAGCCCCTGTGGCTGCTGGGGCATCTCAGTAGTTGTACTGGGGTGGCCATGTGGGCTCAGGTATGTGATGGAGGATGGAATGCTCCGCATGAGCTCTCTGGGCCGCCCGGTGCCATGCCTGGAAGCTCTGACACTGTCTCAGGCTTTGCAGAGTGGGTGGCCTCGGGACAAAATGGAGGAGGAGAGAACCCAACACCAGGCCACTTTCTAGGCTCAGGTGCACAGCCACCTTAGCTGAGAGATCTCAGTAGGAGGCTCCTCCCACAAGGCTGTCTGACAGCAGCCTGGATGCTACAAACTTGTGGGTCAGTAGTGACCACTGGGAGAGGAGGGGCTGCCAGGGTTTTTGGGACCCATGGGTTCCCAGCTGCCAAAACAGATGAGCATCCCTGGGGGTCTTCGTGGATTTCCCCAGAGCTGAGGCCTTGTTAGGCGTGGATCGCATACTCAGACTAGAAGTGCCACACACCCTGCAGTGTTTCCTTTGTCCCTCTTCCCAGGGTACTCTGGAGAGCCCCACCCAGACTCAGGTGACAGCCGCTCCATGGCTGAGCACATGGCATAGCCACCTGTCAGGGTCTGGAGCTGTTGGTGCCGTAGAGTCTGGAGATGCCTCCGACACACCAAGCTAGGAGGTTTCACACACTGGAAACGTGTTCTCGCACACCTGAGCCACACCTAGATGGAGATCAGACACGGCTGGCCATGGAGAGGCTGAGGGGAAATCTGTCCCCACCTCTCCAGCTTCTGGTGGTGCCGTCGTCCTGGGCATTACCACCCCCTCCTCCTGCAGTCACATGATGTCTTCACCTCTGTGTTGCCGCCTGCACACAGCAGTATTTTTATAAGGACACCAGTCATGTTGGACTCTTCCCTCCCAATAAACCCCTTGGATGAGCTTTGGGTGAAGACCTTCTTTTGCGGTGGAGCAGAGACGACCCTGGGCAGAACAGAGCGAGCAGGGCTGTAACATTTTAATGCGGAAACCTTCCGCTGGCAGAGCGGAGTTGTTAGACTCTACTCTCCGCCCTCAGCTCTCCCAGGAACAGAGCTGAACTGTAGCAACTTCCGCATGGGAAACCTTCTCCTGCTGGAGCAAAACTGCTACACTGGGCTGGGAAACCCTCTCCTGCTGGAGCAGAGCCGATACCCTGGGGAAGCCTTTCCCTGAGGCAGGGCTGTAAGCTGCTATGCTTACTGTGACCTGTGGTAGTCCTTGGCTCCCAAGCTCCAGGATACCTTTTCATCTGGGCTGGGTAACACTCAATATTCTGTGACTCCCGAGTGCCAGAATACCTGTTCTATCCAATCCGTCCAAAATGCCTACAATATCCAGGGAACTTTTGATACACTTGGAGCCAGGAAAAAACAAAACAAAAACAAAAACAAAAAACAAAGAAGTGTCCCGCCTCAGAGATTTGAAGGGAACATAACCACAGACACCTCGATTTTGAGCTGCTGGCTTCCAGAGACATGAAAGAATGTATTTCTGTTATTTCAGGCACCAAGGTTATGATTTTTTTAGCGTCCACAGTAAAGAAAGGTGCATTTATTTCCCCAGAACTGTAGCACAACATGATGGCTCTGTCCTCTTTTTCTTTAAGGGTCCAAAGCCACCATTCTTAAGCTGCTTTTAAGAGCGCTTTCTCCCCCTGGCAGCTGCCTAGAGTTTGGCTATGTGGCGGCTTCTTCTTCTTCTTCTTCTTCTTCTTCTTCTTCTTCTTCTTCTTCTTCTTCTTCTTCTTCTTCTTCTTCTTCTTCTTCTTCTTCTTCCTCCTCCTCCTCCTCCTCATCCTCCTCCTCCCCCTCCTCCTTCTTTTTTTTGTTTTTTGATACAGGGTTTCTCTGTGTAGCCTTGGCTGTCCTGGAACTCACTCTGTAGACAAGGCTGGCCTCAAACTCAAAGATCACCTGCCTCTGCCTCTACCTCCCGAGTGCTGGGATTAAAGGCCTGTGCCACCACTGCCTGTGGAACCATGGCTTCTAATGAGTTCTGTTGGTGTCTGTGTGGGTGGTTTCTGGTCTCCTTTACCAGCCAGGTTGCCCTGATAAACCATGTGGGATCTTTGCTAGCTTAGTGGCCTCTGAACTCACTGAATTTTCATCAGCCCTGTCAAGTTATACCCCGTGGGGTTTCCCTACCTCACATAGCTGGAGGGAGGTTTCTGTTCTTCCCGTCTGGTGTGTAGACATGACAGGTAATCCTCTGGAGCCTTCTTTTGACCAATGGCATTGAAGCTAAACTAAGAATGGCCGATGAGAAGCACAGACAGGGGAAACTCCTAAGCACCCCCCCCACACACACACACTCTTCCTCTAAAGGTAGGGAATACGCCTTGTGCACAGCCCTTCAGTCACACGGGGAGTGCCCTCAGAGGAATCACTGCTCCGTAGGAGCTCTGAGGCGGCAGCCTCTGAACAGAGTCCAGGTGAACAGCTCTCACAGTGCTCCTGTGTCCTGCAGAGAAGGGTCTGTGTGGGGCCCCTAATGCCTCTCAGGCAGGAGCCTAGCATGCCCATCTATCTGCTCCCGAGCCTCGACAGAGATGAAGGAGACAGCTGGGAAGCTAGGTCAGGCCTCTCAAGCCACCTGTCACAATCTAGTGTTTATAAAGTTGGGTGGGGACAGGCAACAGAACTCTAGTATATAGAGAAGTCAGCACCACAGGCGCCAGCAGGTCCCAGGGAGCTTTCCCTTTTAGATGAGTGCTTTTGTTGTCCTTTCTGACCTTTTGCTGGAGCTCAGGGCATAGATATGCCAACCGGTTATGAAGATGACAGTTCGGGGTGTCTCAGCCCAGTGCATCATCCCCATCTGGAAGGATGTCCCCCATTATCTCAACAGAGGCCACCGACATTCACCCAAGCAGCCAGCAGTGTCTGAAGCAGTGCGTCCAGATGTCCGTCATGGGCAGCAGCCTGTGCTCAGAGAGAACGGGGAGGATGGGACAAGTGTGTGGGGGCTGGGAGGGCAAGAGGCTTGTGATGGTGACCGCTTCCGTGGACACAGTGTGAAGAAAGGCCCTATGCTGAGGGGTTCCAAGGAGCTGGGGACATCTTTCCATGACAGGCTGTCACCCAGGGGGTGCTTATGAGGTCATGAAACTGGTAGCTGCGGAGGCAAGGATCCAGGCCCTGCTTGGGCATAAGCACAGGGAGCTGTGCTGAGTGTGGCTGGGCCCGCCTCTGAGTGCTCTGGCAGAAACTGAGAATTGGCCCAATACAGCACCCAGCCAGGACCAAGCAGCACACTCTCATGGCATGTTGGATGGACACCAGTGGGGAGGCTGTTGTTTCAGAGGCTCTGAGCCAAGAACTGCTTTTATTGACTTTGTGAAGCCTCAGGAGCCCATGGTGCCTCCTCAGACCTCACCCCAGGACCTGTATCTGGGGCAGTGTTGTCGATGGGGTGGATCTACAGGAGGCTAAAGCCTAGCCTATACTGATGAGATTTCTGCAACTGACTGAAAACCCTAGTCCAGAATTCCAAGTTCCTGATCTCATGCTGCTAGAATCAGGCAGCTAGACCCAAAGATGGGCCTTGCTTGTTATGGCTCAATCTTACTCCTCATACAACTTGCACCTCCTCAGAGACTCCTGGGAATGGCCGGTTCTATTGCTGTGGGAGGGTATCAGGCTTCCTGCCTGGTTTGGGCTTTGGTCCTCAGGGGCCATCTATGGGAACCAAAGAAAAAGCAAGAAATCTTTGGTCTTGTGGGCAGCTCTCCTCATTGCTTGCTGGTCTGAGGAGATGCAGGAAGGGCAGAGGAAGCATGTCCCCTGCTCTCTGGGTATTTGCTGACTGGAGTAAAATGACAGTCCCTGCTCACAGGGTCTAACTCACCACTGGGTTTGACTGTGTCATGATTTTTCTCACCTCCAAGTGTCAGCTCTAGGCAAGGATCTGGAGATGCGCTGTTCTCTCCCTCTGCGGATCTGTCTGCCGTGATCAGCTGCAGCTCCAGACCTCATCTCCGGATCCCCAGTGCTGTTCTGGGGCCCATGAAGCATCTTGGAACCCAGGTGCCCCTTGGAGACTTGTCCTGGGAGAAATTCTCCCTGCCTTTGGGTTCAGCGGCCTCACCTTGGGGAGAGGCTCACCAGGTATGTGGCACTTGGCCCTGCTCTGGGGATAAGTGGGGGCGGTGCAGCATCTCCAGGTCTAGTGGGTGTCCCCAGGGAGGCTGAACCCATTTAACAGACAGGAAGCTGAAGCTTCGAGGAGAGCCTCTCCAAAGCCTGGAGGAAAGGAAGAGAGAGAGAGGGAGAGAGGGAGAGGGGGGGGGCTGGCCTTGAACTTGCAATCTGCTTGCTCCTGCCTCTAGAGTAGCTGGATGACAGGTCTGTGTCAACATGCCTAGCATGTCTCTGTCTCCATGGAGCCCCTGAAGTGGGGGACGTATTTTAGCCAAAGTGCTGTACCGCTGGGGTAAAGGCGCCTCCCCCAAAAGCAAGCCACCCCTGAGCATCTGGCGCCACCGGAGTGGAGGTGTGACCCGAAGAGCTGGATCCCAGTGAAAGCGCCTAGGAAGTGAAACCAGAAAAGCAGGGTCAGGGTGGGGACAAGGGCAGGGAGGAGCGGGAGGGGTGGAGAGGACAGCTCGCGGCTCCTGTTGGTTGAATCAGCTCCAGTCCAGGGCTGGGTAGGGCTGGTAAATTCATAATCATGAGCTCTTTACCAACTGCCCCAGGGGACTTCCTTTTTAAAAAAATTAATTAAATAATTTTAAATGTTTAATTACTGTCTTTACTGTATTATGTGTCAGTGTTTTTGCCTGCATGTATGTCTGTGTACCATGTGCAGGCCTGGTGCCCACAGAGACCAGAAGATGCATGAGATGTCTTGGAACTGGGGTTACACATGGTTGTAAGCCACCTTGTAGGTGCTGGGTATCGAACCCAGGGCCTCTGAAAGAGCAGCCAGGGCTCTTTCTCTCCAGACCCTATTTTTTAATTATTATTATTTTGAAAGTGTCTCACTACTTAGCCTTGACTGGCCTTGAATTCCCTACATAGACCAGGCTGTCCTATACAGATCCTCTTGCCTCTGCTGTTCAGTGCTGGGATTAAAGACGTGCACCACCACACCCATCTTTCTTCTTTTTAAGTTAATTTTTTAAATTGTTTGTGTCCTGTAGTGTTTGCACGGGTGACGTATGAGCGCATGCTTGTGAAGGTCAAAGGCTGACATCACATACCTTCTTCAGATCCTCTGACCGCCTCAGCTTTTGAGACAAGGTATTGTAATAACCTGAAACTCATCAACTCAGCTAGACTGGCTGGCCTTCAGGAGACCCAGGATCCTCCCGTCTCTGCCTCCCCAGGGCTGGAATGTTTTTGCAGGGCAGTGGGGGGTGGGTAGTAGGGAAGGAGAGTACTGGGATTGGACTCAAGACCTTGTGCTTGTTTGAAAGCACTCTGTCCTAAACTCTAGTCTCCCCCAGGGACTTAAACTTTCACACACTTTGTTACATCTGTATCCACCTGCCAAGCAAATCTCCAGGGCTGAGGGTGTTACGGGGGCAGGTGTACCAGGAGACGGTGAGCACAACGCCCCCCACGGGGGGCGCACTGCAGTGGTGTCCCGGAGTTCATGCAGTACCCTCAGATCTAACTAATGATTCTCCTGAACCGTGGCTACCATGACTTCTAGAAAAGTAAAACTGACTTGTAAGTGCGTGCAGGGGTGGGGTGGGATGGAAATGGAGCTACAGAGACATGTTGCAGTCACAGAGCTGCAGATGGTCCAGGTGTTGCTAGCACACCCTCCTTCTGTGTTCGAACTCCTCATTGTTGGAAGCTCGTGTGCTGGTCCTTGAGCCCTCAAGGGCCAGGTGTCTGTGTCCCTGAGCACCGTCTTTACTTGGCTTTTTCTGGGGCCCTCTCCACTCTCCCTGCAGGTGAGCTGTATGAGGTAGGAGTGGTGTCACACCAGCCCCAAGTATGGCCTGACTTGGGCTAAGTCATCGGGATGCCACCTGTCAGTGTGTGATCCCCTGAACTTAAGGTTGAGCTCTTCCCACCCCGACTCTGGCAGTCACTCCCAAACCTGAGGCACCTTGCTGAGGGCTGCTGGCCCTCCCGTCTCCGCTTCTTCACGGAACCATTTCGTACCACTGTGTCTCATGTTGGCACAGCATTCTGTCACAAGGTCACATTCATATTGGATGGCAGCCCATTCTAATGACTTCTACTTGATGACACATGCAAAAACCCCATTTCCAAATAAGGTCACACTCCCAGGTTTGGATTAGGAGTTGGTCATGGATAGCTTTTAGGACAGAGTTCAACCTGTAACAGCAGGTGCCCCAGCCAAAACCGCTGAGAGAGCATGAGATTTTTTCTAGAACTTCTGGGTAAAGGTGATGGGTATCCAGCCTCCTGGTCAGCCTGGTCGTGGGGACCACTCAGTTTCTAGCTCACCAGACTGAAGGCTGGTCTATGGCTCCTGGGAACTCATGCCTCCCTTCCCCTTGGGACTGAATATTCTGAGCTGCCCATTTCTTTTTGCTTTTTCTTTTTCATTTTACAGCCTTCTTGTTTCTATGACCAGTCAAAGCCTATGTCCTGCCTACCCCTCATGGGACCACAGCACTTAAGACTTACCATGTGGCCAGCCATTTGTCCCCAACTTGAAGAGCTAAGGAGCCTCTGCTGCCCAGACTGGACGTAAACCCCTGGGATTCAATTCCCCCAAGCAGCCCAGACTTTTCTAGCACTGATAAATATAGAAACTTTGCTCTTAGTCACTTTTCTATTGCTGTGAAGACACACCATGGCCAAGGCATCTCTTACAAAAGAAAGCACTTAATTGGGGGCTTGCTTACAGCTGTAGAGGCTTAGGCCATTATCATCATGTCGGGGAGCGTGGTGGCACTTACTGTGCTGGAACAGTGGCTAAGAGCTACATCCTGCTACATCCTGATCCACACAGACCAAGAGAAAGATGGCCTGGGCAGTCACAGTGACACACTTCCTCCAACAAGGCCACACCTTCTAATCCTTCTAATCCTTTTACACAGTTCCGTTACCTGGTGACTGAGTGTTCAAATATATGAGCCTATGGGACCATTCTCATTGGAACCCCCACACTCTCTTGTTGTACTTTCTCTCCTTGAAAGCTCTGTACCCTGCAAAGCCATGCCACCCATGTCCGTGTCCATCCTTGTCAAGAGGGGCCTCTGAGTCAGATCTGCTAGGGCTCTCCCCATGCCGCTCCTCCAGGTGCTCAGTTACCTGAGAGCAAAGCCTTGCGCAGGACGGCCCCTGTGCCATCCGTCCCTGGGCCAGCCCTAGGCTCAACTCCCCTGGCTGCCTCAGCCTTCTTGCCCAGCAGAGACCCCGACACCTCTCCCCAAGCACGTCGCCATTATTCGCTGAATCCATGGTCCCATCAGTGTATGGAAGCCAGCTTAGAAGAGCCACGAGTGTCCACTCGCAGGACTCGGTCTGACCAGAACCAGCCAGGGCTGTGTTGCAGACCTGCGCAGCCTGGGTTCCTCGCTGCAGTCTGGATCTATCTGAACCTGACCCCAGCTTCAGCATGCAGTGAGGCCTTTTGTGTGTCCCTGTGCTTGCGGCTGCTTGCCTTAGTGACAGGGCCGCGGTCCCCTAAGGGCTGGAACTAGCAGGGCAGGGGGCACTATTTAGGGGGGCCTGGGTGGGGTACTATGATCCATTGCGAATGTACAAGGGGAGGGGGGGCCTGTGTGGGGCCCCAGAGGCAGTGCCAGGGAGAGGCTCCAAGTCACACAGCTGTGGGCTTTTGTGAGCCAGCCATCCTTGCTTAGACACTCAGGAGTGTGGGCAGCTTGGTCAGCACTACTCTTCCCGGTCATCCACTCACCTGCTGTTATAATTCAGGAACTTCATGTACAAAGGAGGTCGTGTGGCCACTAAGCTGCCAGGATCTTTGGAGGGAGGCCTTTGACTCAGAGTAGGGGTGGCGTGGCCGGAGGGACCTGCTGAGGAGGTTGCCCACCGTTGGTGCTCAGCATAGGACCCTGACCTCGTGAGATAGGCGGAGGCTACATCAAGTAGGTGTCAGCACCTCCAACGCTTGGGCCTCTACTGTCCCGGCCATAGACAGCTACAGGGAGGCTCGTACACAGATTGACCCAGTTCTTCTGCTTTGGGCAGCAGAACAAGCCAGAGGCCAGGTATCAGAGGCAGGGGTCACCCTAACTCCTCTTAGCTATGGAGGCCCAAGGATGAGTGCGGAGAAGGGGAGAGGGTCGTTCCAGACTGTGAACCCTATCTGGGGTAAGGCCCAGAGACCGGATGGGGCAGCTGTTCCTAATAACCCCATGGTCCCTTAAAGAGGCAGGGCGGTCAGGAGGGAGTGAAGTCTGCATGCCAGGTGTGGGCAGACTCGTGCCGGGACACACCCTTCCAGCCCACTGAAGCTTCCCCCAGGAACGCACTTGGTGCCTGGCCTGGGGTGGGGGCTGAGAAAGGAGAGCAGCAGGGCAGGGTGGGCCGTCCTAGGGTGTGAGGCAAGCCCTCCTGGGAGAGGCGTCCACCAGCCATCCACCCACAGTGCGTCTACGGCCTGCCCTAGCCTGCCAGCCTGCCCACCTCACCCAACATTTTCCATGGAAAGTTCCCAAGGTAACAGCAACACAAACTTATGACAAAGATGAACCCAAGCAGAGGCAGGTCTCAGGGTGGGGTGGGGGCGGGGGTGGTCACAGGCCCGGGGTGGGTGGATGCAGCAGGAATTCCCAGGTCACCTCTGTCAGCAGAGAGGCAGGGCCTGGGACCAACATGACCATGGGCAGGTAAGGGCTTTTAGCTTGTGTGTTGAGCACAAATTCCACTCCTTGGTAGAAGAATTGATGACGGTTGGGGAGATGGTGAGCAAATGGGCTCACGCCGGAGTCCATGGCATGAAATACACCGTGGAGACCCTGAGTCCATGGCATGAAATACACCGTGGAGACCCTGAATCCATGGTCCATGAAATACACCAGGCACCCGTGGAGACCCTGAGTCCATGGCATGAAATACACCAGGCACCCCTGGAGACCCTGAGTCCATGGCATGAAATACACCAGGCACCCCTGGAGACCCTGAATCCATGGTCCATGAAATACACCAGGCACCCCTGGAGACCCTGAGTCCATGGCATGAAATACACCAGGCACCCCTGGAGACCCTGAGTCCATGGCATGAAATACACCAGGCACCCCTGGAGACCCTGAGTCCATGGCATGAAATACACCAGGCACCCGTGGAGACCCTGAGTCCATGGTCCATGAAATACACCAGGCACCCCTGGAGACCCTGAGTCCATGGCATGAAATACACCAGGCACCCATGGAGACCCTGAGTCCATGGCATGAAATACACCAGGCACCCCTGGAGACCCTGAGTCCATGGCATGAAATACACCAGGCACCCGTGGAGACCCTGAGTCCATGGTCCATGAAATACACCAGGCACCCCTGGAGACCCTGAGTCCATGGCATGAAATACACCAGGCACCCCTGGAGACCCTGAGTCCATGGCATGAAATACACCAGGCACCCGTGGAGACCCTGAGCATCCACTCCCTCTGTTCTTCTATCCGGTGGGGACTCCAGGTTAGGGGAGGACTAGCTCACTCCAGGCTCAGGTGGGGTGTGTGTGGCAAGTGTGAGGTTCCTGGAAACAGAGCCGACCAGTCTAGGGTGCCAGGAAGTCTTGGGTGGGGGTTGTCTGGGTCCCGTGGAGTAGCCATGTGCCTGGGAGAGGGTGTCGTCTAGTACTCTCTGGGGGCCGCATGGCTGTGGGAAATTCCTGTGCCTCTCCAACCCCCTCCTAAAGTGTGTGTTGATGCCCCCGTTTCCTATAATTCCTAGCCATCCCCAGGGCAGCTGGTACCCTTTCTAGCAGCCCTCTTCCTTTGAGCTCCTGACCCAGGGGAACGTCAGCCCCATGGCCATGTGAGTGACCCATGTGAGGCTTGGGTGACAAGTGAGCTCCCTGAACCCCCTCCCCTCCCTCATACAGGAACTGAGGGGGAGGGGCCAGAAACTGCAGCTAGAAGCCCCTTCCTCTTCACAGCCCTTCCCCCTCCCACATGACTGAGGGTGGGCACTGGGTTTCCCAGGAAACAGGAAGAAAAGAACTGAGGCCAGCCTGGCTGGGGCGGGTGGAGCATTGGCTTCAGGGGTGGAAGGTAGGGCGCACAGAGCTACACAGAGGTGAGCGCTGCTTCCCTCCAGTCCCCTAGGCCTGGGGAGTCTGCCCAACCCAGGGTGTGTCCCCGGCACCGGCCTGTGCAAGGGTGGAGGTGGGTGGGTGGAGGTGGGTGGGTGGGCCTGTGGATCCCCTGGTCCTGACGTGGGTCCTCCTGCCCTTGTAGGACTGCCCTTACTGTCCTGGAAATCCTGCAACCTGCTCACCACCTACCATGGGGAACCCCGCTTCGAGGCTCGGCTGCTTGGGGGAGAAGAGGAGCCGCTCGCACACCAGCCCTAGAACCCACACCAGCCCCGGGACCCGAGAGGACCTCTCTCCATCTGCGGCTCCTCAGGGTCCACTTCCACCGGGGGTCCCCTGGGCCTGGTGGGGCTCCCGTGCTGTTCAGGTGACAGAGGTCACAGAGACAGTGGTGACAGAAACAGTGGTGACAGAGGCTGTGGAGATGGGGCCCTGTGGGCACAGAAGGCAGCCAGCCCAGGTGAGGAAGGGCAGCTGTAGAGCGTGGGGAGTCCAGCTGGAGGCCAGACGAAGTGAGCGCATCCGTCCTGCAGGCACCCCTCGCAGCTCTGGACACACTGTGTAGCTGGATGGATGGCATGGAGGACCTGCAGGCCTCACAGGGACCCCTGGCTGCAGATGCCACTTTGGCTGCCTCCCAGCTGCGGGAACAAGAGGTACAGGGCCAGGAGATAGCTACAGGGGTGGGGGGCACTTTCGTCCTTCGAGCCTCGGGTCAAGTCACTGGCAAATAATTGGTGGTTACCATGTGCTTGAATACAATAGATCTGGTCTCCAAGGGCAGGATGCATGCATATGCCTGTTAATGTTCCCATGGACGGTGATTAAAAAAATGGGGGAAGTGATGGGAGATGGGTAGGGACCCCAGAAGCCTGCACAAGCCCCCTGACCTCATGCCTGGTAGCTGCTCCTGCGCCTGCTGAGGGAGCGTGCACCTCACGTGGAGCCAAGATTGCAAGAGGCTGGGAGTCCAGCAGAGCTGTGCACGCAGTGGCTCCGCCTGGTACAACAGGCAGAAACCAGGTGAAGTCACAGGTGGGGGACTCTGAGGGCTCCAGGGCAGGAGGGACACCACCGTCAGCTCCTCCATCTCTGCCCAAGGTGGAGGCTCCTGGAGCAGCTTGTCCCGGCAGCACAGAGCTTTGAAGCAGCCTGCAAGGCTCTGCTAGTGCAGCTGAGCCCGAGTGAACAGCTCCTGGCTGAGCTGCAGCGGGGGCCCGAGTGCCCTGAGGAATCCTTGCAGGGCTTCCAGGTACGGCCCAGGCTTGGGGTGAGAGTCTGTGGGCTGCCACAGGCTCAGTGTCCTGTGTATTCACAGGAGGTGTGCGAAGGGGTTGTGGCACGTGCCAAGGACCTGGAAAGGGTTTTGGAGACCGGCTGGAGGCTGGCAGAGCTCCTCACAAGTAAGTGGACCTCAGCCCAGACAACCCAGCCAAGATGTGGTCATGGAGCCCTCCGAAGAGCCTACTACTCTCAACCCTGGGCAGACATCTGTTCCGTTTCCCACATCCCTGAATCCAAGGCCTCAATGTCTTTGTCCTCGTTGATGGCTCCCAAGGACCCTTCTAATGCCCTCATCCCTGCTACTGGTCCCCCAGTTCCCCTTCAGTGTCAGTGTTTCCTCCCTGGCCTCTTGCCTCTGGCTGCAGATGACCAAGCTCAGCTGGTACGGCTGCAGCTGGATCACTTCCAGGAGCGTGTGAGGTTGACGGAGTCACAAGTCGCCCGTGCCCAGCAGAAGCTGCTGTCTGCTCAAAGAACAGTGTCCTCCAAGTCCTCACCACCAGCAGGCCTGGAGGCCCAGCTTGAATTGGAGGGGTCTGCCTCAGCACATCCAGTGCTCAAGGATCAGAAGCAGGTGTTTGTACCCCCTTAACTTTTCACAGAAGAAAGACCTCCAACCTACCTCATGCCCTCTGAGGAGACTGCAGCCCACTGTACCAAGGAGCTAGGATGCCTGGGAGTGTGTACTCTATATCCCTGTTTGGGGCTGTCTAGAACAATGCCGGTTTCCTCCCGCAGCTGAGTGTCCAGCTGGCCCAGCTAGCAGAGCGTCTTGAACAGCTGGCACAGTGGGCAGAGACTTCTAGTCATGCAGCGGCATCCGCAGTGACCATCTGGGACCAGAACCCCTCGTCAGGTACACCAGGGCCTTGGGGGTACCTGGGAGTCTTTGGGAAGCCACTGCCAGGCCTGGGGGCAGGATCAGGCCTGTGCTCAAGAAACCAAGATGGGGTGAGTGTGAGGGTCTTGCTAAGGCTGGCCTCTCAGGTGACCATGTTTCTCCCTAGCTGTGCTTCAGGCAGACACGAAGCCCCTGGAAGGGCACTGGTTAGAGACTCAAGAGCAAGACACTGGGCCGAAGGCCATATGGGAGCCAGCTGTGCAGATCTTGTGTGGCCTCATGGAGCAGGCAGTCACTGAGGAGCTGAGGCCTGACCATGACTGGAGCTCAGCCTTGCAGGTGCCTTGAAAAACTAGGGGGAGGAAGGTGTCACCAAGAGTCCCTTGGGAGACCGGGCGTTGGTGGCGCACGCCTTTAATCCCAGCACTCGGGAGGCAGAGGCAGGCGGATCTCTGTGAGTTCGAGACCAGCCTGGTCTACAGAGCGAGTTCCAGGACAGCCTCCAAAGCCACAAAGAAACCCTGTCTTGTAAAACCAAAAAAAAAAAAAAAAAAAAAAAAAAAAGAGTCCCTTGGGAGGAGAGGTGACCACAGGGACACTGGACAACTAGGGCACTCTGAGGTTGGACTGTTGTTCCCTGGCAGGAGGATCTGAGGCAGAGGACTCTGGGAGTGAGGAGAGTGTAGCGTCAGGGAAGGGAAATGGAGGCTGCAGAGCCAGCTGGAGCGATTTCTAATGATGACTCAGCTCCAGCTACCGGCAGACAGACCTGAATCTCCATTTAAGGCCACAGTGGGGCCAGGCCTGAGATCAGACCATCCCTGCCTGCTAGGCAAGGGCAGCTTTGCTGGCCAGCACTGTCAAGCCTCCAGGCTGTGTGGGGAGGGGTGGGAGCTGACACATCTACATGCCTTTTCTTATTAAGATCAAAACTTGCTATGAATGAGTCCCAACAGCTGGAAAGAAAATATGTCAGGGGCAAAACAGAAAGAAGTCTGGGACGGTCCAGCATTTATTGCAGCAAAGAGGTGGGAGTGGGCTCTGCCCCCCTTGGCCCCCTCTTCTATAACACAGGGATGGCTGGGATCCACGAGACCCTTCCTGAGGTTTGCTGCCTTCCCGGAAGTTCAGGTTCCTTCACTTGTTCTCAGATCGTTCTCATTTTGGGGACTCTGGTGGTTCCCTGGGTGGCTGGAATCAGTTGTCACCAATGGGGACGTTGAAACCGTGGTTCTATCCTAACTCAGAGTTCTGAGGGCTCCTGAGAGCTGTGGGGAAAGGTCTGGTTTGCCTCCTTCCTTGCCATGCACACAGTGTCTTCTTCCTGTGCTCTCTGTGTAGTTTTTGTACAAATCCCGCTCCCCTTTTGTGTGTATACATGTTTACATGTATGTGTATGTGTGCACACCTGTGTGGATGCTGGAAGTTGGCATCTGGTGTCTTTCCCAAACACTCTCTACCTTATTGTTTTTGAAGATTTATTTTGTTTTTAATTATACATGTTTGTGTGTGTATGTATGAATGCACGCATGTGTGGGTGTCCACAGAGACCAGAGGACACTAGATCCACTGGAACTAGAGTTATAGGCAGTTGTGAGTTGTCTGACCTAAGTATTGGAACCTGAACTAGGTCCTCTGCAAGAGCATCAAGGACTCTTAACTGCTGAGCCATCTCTCTGGCCCCCTTTATCTTATGAGTCGGGGTCTCTCTCCCTGAACCTGGAGTTCTTATTTGTCTAGACTGGCTGACCATCAGGTCCCAGGAATCTTACCTCTGCCTCCCTGGTATTGGGATTACTGGCAGGCGTGCCACAATGCTGATTTGTTTGGATGCTAGGAATCAAACCCAGGTCCTCATACTTTGCAGCAAATGCCTCACCAACTGAGCCATCTTCCCAGTCCCCAAGCCACCCCCTTCTTAAGGGCACTCACATTGGTGCCCACATTCTACTGTGATCTCCCCCTACAGCTGCCTCTTTCTAAGTAAAGGCTGGGACTTAACATGGGAATGGGTGGTGATGGCGGTGGAGGTGAATGCAATTCGCCCACAGGGAGGAGCTTGCTGGCTTTCTTCACGGGCCCAGTGCTGGGTATGGCTGCCCTCCTCACAGTGAAGAAGCCTAGGGGCAGAAGGACTGGGCCAGCGTGTGCGGTCTCTTGCTAATGCGGTGGGTGGGTGCTGTGAGGTTCAGGGTAAATGGAGTAAGGAAGAAGAGGGCTCAAGATGTGAGGTGAAAAGAGTCCACCCTTCAGCTTTTCCCGCTGGGAGAGCCAACAGCCCACAAGGCTATTCTGACGGCAGGAGTCCCTGTGGGGAGAGCAAACCCTGGTGGTGTCGTGGCTGAGGAGGGGCGGAGACACTGCCCGTGGGAGCACCCACCCCTTGGGCCTGCTAACGGACCAGCTGGGCTGCCAGGCTGCCCTGTCCAGCCCCTCCTGTGAGAGGTGAGCCTGCTTGCCAGCTGTCCCCGCCACACTCGCACTGCCCCCCCCCCCCCCCCGCCCTGCTCATATCCGTCCAACCCTTCTCCAGGATGCACACGCTGGAAGGGATGCTGCTGCTTGTGGGCCATCTTGCCGAGAAGCTGGTCCTGTGCTCCCAAAGGCTGACCCAGGCTGAACCCTTGGGGAACAAGGTGGGACCAGTGGCCAGAGGCTTTGGCCCGCACAGTAACTGTGGAGCAATCCAGGGTTAGCCCAGTGACGTTGGCTTCAGTGCCTTGGACCCTCTCCCCTTGAGTCGAGCCCTCTATGAGACCATTGGATCTCTAGGAGGAGCTAGCTGGAAGGCCTGACGTGCAGGGCAGGACTGCTGAGAGGCACTAGGGGGTGGAGGCATTGCGTCAGGGGAGGCAGTGGAGTGGTGGGAAGTTTTGGGTTATGGGTTCCTGCAGTCCCTACCTAGCATTGCTCCCTAATACAAGGCACAAGCCCAGAGCTGGGTGTTAGAGGAGCTGCCTGGGGCCCTGAGCCTAAAGTGCCGGAATCAAGCCCCAAGGCAGGTACTGGCTCTGAGGAGTCTTGACCAGGGGACCCCTGGGGATCCTGGGAGTAGAGCTAAGGCTTGCCTCCTGGGGAAGACTTCAAAAGAACAGAGCTGGAGGCCTTGGTGGGCAGATACGTCACCATGGAGAGTCGGAGTTGTAGGAAGCCAGAGCATAGCAAGAGGAACCAGGAGAAAAGGGACCATGGGTACAGAAGGAACAGGGCCACCAAGAGCAGGTAAGGGCAGACACAGACATACTCTGTCCACTCCCGGGCACACAAGAAGGACTTGGCTTCACCCCACAGCAAGGAGCCAACATACACTTGGGTCTTGTGGGGGCACTACCTGTATTGCCTTGGCTGTAGAATAAAGTGGCCTAGGGTATACTTCGTACCCCAAGCCACAGACTAGACTGAAACATCCCCCAGTAGGACCTTGCGGACAGCTTCCAGGCGGCTGAGGAGCAGGACAGGGATGGACAAGGCTGGCCTGGCTATTCCTGGGGGAAGTGTGGGCCTGACCACAAGCACCCTGCCGTGTTGGGGCCAGGGCTCTCTGGTGGCCAGAGACAGCCACACAGCACGGCCAGAACAAGGAACATAGAAGGGACAAGCACACCAGTGGCCAGAGGCAGGCCCAAGGTCCAAGGAGCCTTGGTGAGCAGGTGTGAGTGTGGGTCCGTGACAGTGGGGAGGACACAGCCTCAGGAACTGCCCCCAACCCCTACGTAGAAGGCCAGACACCCCTGTTCTCTGCAGGCCACAAGAGGAACCCTGATGGTTCGTGTTGGAGGTGGTTGGGCAGCCCTAGATGAATTTCTGGTCAAAAATGACCCAGTCAGAGGTGAGAGCTGGGGTTAGGAAAGGACATTGCAAGTCGTCAGGGGCTGGGGTGGGTGGGCGGGAGCCGCTTGGCGTCGGCTTTGGTTCAGCAACCTGAGATCTCTGAGCAGCAAGAGGCAGGACCAGCCAGAAGATCCATGAGAGGTTCCTGTGCTGGACTCCTAGTGAGTCGGCGGCCCCTGAAGTCATCACCCTGAGCCTCTGGACCTCCATCCGAATGAGCTCTAGCCGGCCCCTGTCCCAGAAGGTGAGAGTGAGCTAGCATGGGCTTCGGAGCCAGGAGTCGTCCTCCAGATGGACCGGGTGCCTTCTTTGAGCACAGGTGGCGGAACTGAACGGTAATGTGAAGGCTGGCCACCCCTTTCAGACAGGGTTGCAAACTGGCAAAGACCACAAGAGACCCCAGCTCCTACAAGGTCAAAACCCCGGAGCAGCCCACTGAGAAACCATGAAGACTCCAAGATCCAGCACACAAGGACAAGAAACAGCGGCAGAACTCGCTCAGGGACTGAGCAGGAGGAGCCGGGGTCACATGGTCCCAGCACACAGGGTGGGGCTCTCCCTCTCAGCAATAAAGAGGAGTTAGGGGAACGGAAACTCTCTGGTGGGTCCTCATTTCCCTTGCAAACTCCATTCAAAAGCCACAGGGCTGAAGCAGGTTACTCCCCACCCCCACCCAGTGCCTGCCCCACATTCTTTCTCAGTGACTTGTAGTGGGGAGGGAAGGAGGGAGGGACCTTGCAACTCAGCAGCCTCTCCCAGCTGGAGCTGCTCAGAGGTAGCACTGCCCAGTGCCACAGTCTGCGCTCTCCTGCTCACTCCACCTGTCTTGCCTGTGCCCAACCTGGCCTCAGCCCCGCCTCCCGCCCTCAATGGGGAAGGGACTTGGGTCATCATAAGGAGGGGCCATGCAGATTTAAATGATTGTGGCGCGGGGCTCTGGTGCAGAGGGAGCAGAGAGATCGTGGACACTGCAGCAGACCTTGCCACAGCAGGTGGGGAAATAAGGGCGGGTGGGGGAAACGAAACCGAAACACCTGTGGCAGCCAAAGGCCAGTGGCCCCAGGCCGATATAGTGAGGGACCCAGGTGCCCAGAGCTGGGGCACCTGGCCCCATTTACCACCCTGGGCAGTCTGAGCTCAGGACTGAGCCCTTGGGATGGGTGGGGAAACTGAGGCCCTTGCCAGGCTGCTGTGCAGTCGGTGTGTGCATGTGCGTGCGAGCACGTGTGTGTGTGTGTGTGTATGTGTGTGTGTGTGCATGTGTGTGTGTGGCTAGTGGTTCCAGCAGGATATGTGGTGTGCTGTTTGGTGCTGCAGGTGGGGTGTACCTTGTACCCATTGCAAGAAGTGAGGTTAGTGGTGAGCAGCCTATGACAGAGGCTGGCAGTCAAGAGGCTCCTGGCAGCCTTGATTAGGTGAGGGCGGTGTTGCTGACCCAAGGCGGAGCTACGAGCTGTCTAGGGTGAGCAGTCATAGAGATGGCCCCTTGGGTGGGATTAGAACCCTTGGAAAGAAGAGGAAGGGAGCAGGGCTGTGTCCCTACCCCCACTTGCTTATCACGCCAGGCTTGTACAGGGTCATTAACTTCTGTCTTTCGAGCAAGGTACAACTGATACCCTCCTTCGTGCCGCCCACGACAGGGCAGAGGCCACGTTTTCTGTCTCTGTGTGTGTTCAGCTGAGTCTGCCTGGCCTTCTCGTTCTGTTCTGATCTAGCTCAGTGCAGCAGCAGCTGTGGCAGCGGTAGGCCCTTGTGCCCATCCTTGTCACAGCCTGGGATGGGGGCCCACCCTTCAGTGTGGCGACAGGTGGTGTGTCTGACGCCCCAGGGATGCTTATCCACCCGGCTCAGAAAGGTCCGTCTTTTCTCTTGACAGCTAAGGTAGCCTGCTGTGGGCCGCTAGGCAGGCAGGAAGCCTATAGCTCTCTGCCAGGGGAATGTGTGAGTGTGGGCTGCCTGCCTTCGCCAGCCCCTACATTACTTAGGCTATGGTCCCAGACCTGGGACCCTGATCCTTTACCTTTATTGGTTACTTCCTGGGTCTCCTGCCCTCCTTGATGGAGCTCTGTATACCCCCTCAAATTTATTTATTTATTTATTGGTTTTATGAGACAGGGTTTCTCTGTATTGTTTTGGAGGCTGTCGGTCCAGCCCGGCCTCGAACTCACAGAGATCCGCCTGCCTCTGCCTCCAGAGTGCTGGGATTAAAGGCGTGCGCCACCACCGCCCGGCTTATTTATTTATTTATTTCTATCTTATGTACACTGGTGTTTTTCCATGGGTGTTGGGTCCCCTGAAACTGGAGTCATAGACAGTTGCGAGCCACCATGTGGATGCTGGGAATCGAACGCAGGTCCTCTGGAAGAGCAGCCAGTGCTCTTAACCACTGAGCCGTCTCTCCAGCCCTCACCCCTCAAATTCTTGACCCATGTGTTTGGTTGTCTTCCCAGGCAACCACTGCAGTCGCCAAGTGTCTACTCCTCTGCCCTTCTGGAAAGGGGCAAGGCCCAGGGAGAGTCATACAAGGTCCAAGGTCACCCACTAGCCAACAGGGAGTGGCTGCCAACCACAGGCTGCACCTCACAGGACTCAGCTTCTCGGCCCTACCCCTCCCCAGAGCCCTGCTCTCTGGATTTTTGTCAGTGGCTTCCCATCCTGAATCTCTTCTTTGTTCGGGGAAGCGGGGCAGCTTGCTTAAGCTAGTGTTGGCTTCTGACTCTGCCCTCGCCCTTCTGTACAAAGCATGCCTGTTGCGCTGGCTGTCCTGGACTAGGTCAGGAGCCACTCAAGACCATGCCCTCCTGGCAGTCTCTGTCCATACTGTAGTCTCAAGTCTCTATGTCCCCTCATTTGCTGGGCAGTGAACTGCTTGTCCTGGATCCCCACCCTCATGCAGCCATATGTCAAGAGACAGCTACCAAGCCTCCACCCTGGGGCCTCTCCCCTGTGCTCTGCCCTGTCCTGGGCAGCACCATGCATGATTTACCCCAACTCGGTGCTTTGTAGGTGGGCAGGCGATGTTGGGAAGCAGAGTCTTGCATGAGTCATTGAGGGTGTTCTTAGAACACACACAGTCATGGAGGGGACAGGAGGCAGGTTGGCGGGAGAGGCTAGTCTGCCATGCTGTCTAACTTGCCCCTGGAAATAGACAAGTCCAGGCAGCCCTGAGTCTACCACAGTCACACTGTGCCTCAGAACCAGTCTCTTGGGGGCCGTTGGGTACCTTCTTGAGGAAGGGCAGGAGTAGAACGTCTGTGGGGTGGACCTGGTCCTGTTGTGGCTTTCAGGTCATGCTGGCCATTTGTTACTTCTCCCAGTCATCTAGAGAAAAATACCACGGACTCACTACAACTGCTGGCTGGGGCTGCTGGGGTGTGACCAGACCCCCTTCCCTGGGAGTCTGGTCTTGGGCCAGAGCAGCTGTGTACTCACTCACTCGCTGTCAGCTGCCACATGGTAAAGGACGGCTACACCCGTGACGTAGCGGCTGCTCTCCCCTGCCAGTCGGGTCTGCCTTCGCAAGTGTTTCTTCTTCTGTGGATCCTGGAGCTCACGCTCCCACTGTGGAGGCCACTGCTCCTAGGCTTTGGTTCCTGGGCCTGAGAAGCTCTTCCGGGACCCAGAAATGTATGTTTTAGGATGGAAATGCTCTGTTCTGGGGATGGTGCCTAGACTGCAGGGTGTAACCCGGGAACCGGAGTCTAGGCTGTGCCGTTAGCAGTTATCTCTACACCCTACCCACTAGCAGCTTCCGCTGGGCAGTGAAAACGGCCATGGCCTCCTGACCTTCCCCCAGTGCATACCTCATCCTCCATGGCCAAAGAACCCCTTAATTTGTTCTCCCTAAAGACACGAGACAACCAGAAAGTAGCCCTGTGGCCACACCAAGCTGATACGGAAGCCCAGGAACTCTCAGGCTGTAGGAGCTGGTGGGTGTGCCTGGGGTCCATGTCACTGTCAAAGCATGGTCGGTGAGTAGAGCTCTCCTCCATTAGAGTTGGGCTGCCCTTGCCTTCTTCTTTGGACCTGTTTCACGTGGCATCCATTCTTGTTCAGACGTTCGAGGCTGATGGCACCTGTACCCCAGGCACTGGGTTTGGGCTCATATTCACTTAGGGGCCTATCCATAGCCCTGAACCTGTTTGAGGGATACCTGATCTTCTAACTCTTCCTGCGACTCTGTGTGGCTAGACCCATCCGACTGCCCCTCCTCAGGTGGTCATCAACACCAGGTCTGTGCTGTTGTGTGTGTGGGCCCTCACTGACGGATAAGTCATGACTAGCCTGGGAGCCCTGGGGTCAGTCCATGCCACAAGCAAACCGCCAACGCCTGGACTGCTTTCCTTGGAGAGGCACAGCCTCCCTCGACTTCAGCGTCAGCCTGTTAAAGGGATATGTGTCCGGGTCCTTACTGCTGTGCTCTGTCCACCCCCTGCTCTGAGAAACCCTTCCCTAGCCAACCTGACTCTTGGCCCATCCCCTGCCACCTTCTTGGGTTGGTTTTGGATCTCTTTCCTGGCCTCTAGGCTGACTTGTGGGAGACGAGAGGCGTTGGCCCCTGCAACATCTAGGTTAACTGTGAGGAGGAACCCTTTTATGGGTACAGGGGCACCAAGGGCATCTATGGATTTGAGAGTTTGGGCTATATTAATCAAGACGTTCACCCCGACTTAAGACTCAGCCTTGGCAAAGGGTTCTTTCTGCCCCGTGTTGAAGTTTATTCTAAGGATGTAGCTGCCTGGGCCTTCCTCTACAGCTGTCCAGCTGGTCACCCCTGTCTTTTGTGATCTTATCCCCACCATCTGTGTCCTATATAGTCTTTCTCCGTGCTCCACACTGCCCCATAGAAGCATCTCCCACCCCTGAAGAGCTGAATGGTTGTCCTGATGCTAGGGCTCTGGCTGCTTTGCTGCAGGTTGATGGTGGGCACTGCTGACTCTGTCCAGGTGTCTGCCTGGTTGTAGGCCTGAGGCCTGAGGCTCTGTAGGATACCTCAGAAGGCTCAGGAGCAGCCTGAGGGAGGGGATAAAGAGGGACATTTTGCCAAAGTTATGACTGTAATGCCGTCTCAGTAGTATCCCTAAGGACCATGACTTAATAGCCTGCAGAGTCTCCCTCAAATCATGCCAAGGGACTGATCCTGTCACAGGCCCACAAGTAGGACAATTCTTGAAAGGGTTAGTGGGACCATCTGTCCATAACCCTCCCTAAGTTGGTCAGTGTCTTTTCTAACAAATCATGTGATATCAAAGCCTGGCTTATCATCCACAGGACAGGCTATGCGCCTGCCTTGACCATGCTTGACCATGCTGCACAACCAGCCAACCTGACTGTTCCTGCTTCCCATTCCACATGTGGTGTAGGCATTGCTGAGGATCCTTGAAATAACTGATGGTAGCATGCACAGCTTCCATATACATTGTGCAGAAGCCTAGGCCACGGGAGCAGGCAATCTGGCTGAGAAGTGACAGGATGAGCTTTGAGGAGCCATGGCAAAGTCATGAGGACTTAGATGGGTGGGAGGTGGACAGTGGACAGCCAGCATGCAGCTGTACCCATCGAAGCACTTTTAAGAACAGAGTGTAAGCCGGGCGTCGGTGGCGCACGCCTTTAATCCCAGCACTCGGGAGGCAGAAGCAAGTGGATCTCTGTGAGTTAAAGACCAGCCTGGTCTACAAAGCGAGTTCCAGGACAGCCACAGCAGTTACACAGAGAAACCCTGTCTTGCAAAACTAAAGAAAGGAAAGAAAAAGAAAAAGAACAGAGTGTAAGGGAGGAATGTTATGTGTAAGGATCTGTATCCAGAAAGGCAGGACAGTCTATGACTTCAGGGCTGGCTGGCTCAAGCTGCAGGTGAAGAGATCTGAGGACAAGCCAAGGATTTCTTGATTCACTGGACACATAAAGACAGAGTAAAATCCTGTTACAGAAGGACCAGATTCAAACTCTGTTAAGTTCCACAATGCAAATGTATGTCAGGGAGGGGTAGGCAGGCCCCTCCCAAAGTTCTTGCGAGGACCCGTCTGGCTGAACTTCTGAGCAGAGAGAATGTTCTGGCAATGCTGAGCTGTGGACTAAGAGAGGACACAGTGTGCAGTCTCAGTTTACAGGGTGGTTGTCTTCTCGCTAGGCAAGTCTGCCATCTTTTAGAGATGCCAGGTGTACTGGATTGGAGCCAGCAATGCTCCAGGATGATCTCATCTTAGTTATATTCACAGAGGTCCTGCTTCCAAATAAGGTTACAGTCATGTTCTGCAGGTTAGGACTTTGAGTTGCCTTTCTGGGTAATCAACTCAGCCCAGCTCAAAAGCTCCAAGCCTTGGCGGAAGCTTAGAGGCCTGAAACCAAGCAGGACCCATGCAGACATGAAGACCCGACACACATCTTCTGAGTCTGAGGCAGGGCTGGGGGAAAGGGGTGCTCTGGAAGGCCCCAGGATCCATTGACTAGAACCCTGGAGACTTGGAGTAGAGGTCGGATGATCTGCAGGGAGTCCTGAGAAGAGCAGCTTCTTGCTGGCCTCAGATCCCTGTATATTATGAGTATGCTATGCCAGAAATGTGGACAAACACGTTTGTGCCTTTCTACAACGTCAGAATTTACTGAATGACCACAAATTCACAAGGTTCAGCAGTTTCAAAATGCAAAGAATTTGCCGTATAATCCCACTGACTCCAGTAATCTGTCCAAGGTGGAGGCAATCAAGATTTTCCAATCTTAATCACTAAAGCAACTTTTATCACCTGTCGCACAGCACACAGTGAATCTCCTTATATATTTTATGTATGTGTAATTTATTTATTCATGTGGAGAATGAATACAAGTTAAAGAGGCTGCAGCTGGGTCCAGAGAGCGTCCTCAGAGCCCTGAGAGTCCTATTGATAAGATGCCAGATGCCACCAGGAGGGAGAGCTGCAGCCAGGGCTGGAGAACAAAGCTGTAGAGTCTGTGAGGGGAGCAGCCAAAGCAGGCTCCAGAATCAGGAAATGGCAGGTCCGGGTCCAGGTCCAGAGGGACAGACAGATGGATGGGCATGGAGTCAAGTAGGGGACAGAGTCAAGCTAACCCTGCTTCAACAGTTGGGGAATCCGCTGCCTGCTGGTCCTTGATGCACCCACCAGGAATCAGGTGACTGGTTGATGAAAGGCCAAGCCATCGCGCAGTGTTAGGTGTCCACGACTTTATGGGACCCGCATGAGGGAATTATACCCTCTTCTCAGATTGGGTGTCTGATAAATTCTTGGGCCTGGTTTCCCTGGTATGATTTTAATACACCCATGTGTACCTGCAGGCATACAGGGAACTTTACAAGGTGCCTTCCTTTCTACTATCTGTGCAGAAGCTGGTACCTGACAGATAGACCTGTTTGTGGATCTACCTGGGACCTGCAATCTGCTTCCCTCAAAATGGCAAAAGACACAGTGTAAAATGGAGTCTCCTAGGGCAAGGCATGGCCTGAAAAAACACTGCTTTATACAATATGGTATAACTTAACGCAGGGCATGGCCTGATCTCAAGACAGTGACCGTATACTGTCTCTTGCATTGTCTGAGTTCTTTGGGCAGCCTGTCCTAATCCCTCTTGAAGGGACCTGCAGGTCAGAGCATTCTCCCCCAACAATGAGATTTCCTCATGCCCTTGGAGGGCCCTTGGCTTCCATGAACCTCTGGCTACTCAGTGGTCTTCCTACGGATGTGGTTTCAGGACTCTCAGCTTAGATTGGCCTGTGTTTGACCCCCATGATCATATCTTTCCCCCTACCCAGCCACTCAGAGTCCCTGACTGAGTCTTTCTGTCCCCTACAGGTCACACGTGAATCTTGAGCAAATTCTGCGCTACCAGCTGCCGTGATGAACGGCCAGCCCCCTCCTGGTGATGCTGTGGTTGCCAATGGCACTGAGCAGTCCATTGTCCCTAAAATCATGAAGCACCAGTTGGGAGCCAGCACCCATTCCCAGCCCCAAGCAGAGGCTGCCCCACCTACCACAGCCAGAAGTATTGCTGGGGTGTATGTGGAGGCCTCGGGGCAGACCCAGAGCTTCTATGCTGCCATAAAGCAGGGCCTCCTGCCTACTGGACTTGGGCTGGCATTGCTTGAGTCCCAGGCAGCCACTGGGGGCCTTGTGGACCTTGCCCAAGGCCAGATGCTTCCTGTATCTGAGGCCCTGAGGCAGGGTCTGGTGGGGCTGGAACTAAAGGAGAAATTGTTGGCTGCTGAGCATGCAGTTACAGGCTTTCCTGACCCCTATGGGGATGGAAAGCTGGCCCTCTTCCAGGCCATCAGGAAGGAAGTTGTGGATAGGGCCCTGGGGATGAGATGGCTGGAGGCCCAATTAGCTACTGGAGGCCCAGTGGACCCAACCCAAGGTGTGCGAGTGGCCCCAGAGGTAGCTTGTCAGCAGGGCCTTTTAGACAAGGAGACATGGCTCAGCCTGGTGGAATCAGAGTCCGGCATGGGTGCCCCAGGCTTTTTTGACCCCAACACACTAGAACAGCTGCCATACTGCGTGCTGTTGGGCAGGTGTGTGCAAGACCCCAGCTCAGGCCTGCCCCTATTGCCCTTGAAGATCACCTTCCATACCCTGGGTGGAGCAGCCAGCGCATCAATGCTGCTGGAGGCAGGAGTACTGGATGAGGAGACAGTTCGAGGCCTGCAGGAGGGCACACTGGCGGTGTCAGATGTGGCCACACGCCCCGAGGTGCAACGCTATTTGGAGGGGGTTGGAGGGCTGGCGGGGGTTGTCCTGTTGCCTGGAGGCCACAAGAAGAGCTTCTTCCAGGCTACAGTCGAACACTTGCTCTCTAAGGGCACTGCACTACAACTCTTAGAGGCTCAGGCTGCCACCCGCACCCTTGTGAACCCAGCCACAGGCCAGCGGCTGTGGGTGGAGGAGGCAGTCAGGGAAGGTCTGGTTGGCCCAGAACTCCATGAGCAGCTCCTGGTTGCAGAGCAGGCGGTGACTGGGTATTATGACCCCTTCAGCAGCTCCCACATCCCCCTTTTCCAGGCGATGAAGAAGGAGCTTGTGGGCCAGCCGCTGGCCCTGCGCCTCCTAGATGCTCAGCTGGCCACAGGTGGGCTTATATGCCCAGCCCACAGATTCCGGCTGCCCCTGGAGGCTGCCCTGCGCTTCGGCTGCCTGGATGAGGAGACACAGCAACATCTCTCTCAGGCAATGAGCTTTTCAGATCCCACCACACACGACAGCCTTCGCTATGAGCAGCTGCTGGCCTACTCCGTCACTGACCCCGAGACGGGGCTTGCTTTCCTGCCTCTCCCTGGAGGACCCCATGCTAACGAGCCCCAGGGACCCACATTTATTGACCATTGTACTCGGCAGGCCTTTCGCGAGGCCACGACCTCCATCTCTGTAGGGAGATTCCGGGGCCGGCCTGTAACCCTCTGGGAACTGCTCTTTTCTGAGGCAGTGCCCGTTAAACAGAGAGCAGTCCTTGCCCAGCAGCATCAGAAAGGGGCCCTGTCGGTGGAGGAGGTGGCAGCTGAGTTGAAGGCCATTGTTGAGCAGGCTGCAGCCACTGCCAAAGTCACCTTTGCTGGGCTGAGGGACACCGTGACACCAGGAGAACTGCTGAAGGCTGAGATAATCAACCAGGACCTGTTTGAGCGGCTGGAACGTGGACAGACCTCAGCCCAGGATGTGGGCAGTCTAGACTCAGTGCAGAGGTACCTGCAGGGCACAGGCTGCATTGCAGGCCTACTGCTGCCTGACTCTCAGGAACGCCTCAGTATCTATGAGGCCCGTACCAAGGGGCTCCTCAGGCCCGGTACTGCCCTGATCTTGCTTGAGGCCCAGGCTGCCACAGGCTTTATCATCGACCCAAAAGAGAACAAGAGATATTCTGTGGAGGAGGCACTGAGGGCTGGTGTCATTGGACCTGATGTCTATTCAAAGCTGCTGTCTGCAGAGCGTGCAGTCACAGGCTACAGAGACCCTTACTCTGGGGAACAGATCTCCCTCTTCCAAGCCATGCAGAAGGACCTCATCGTCAGGGACCATGGCGTCCGCCTGCTGGAGGCCCAGATCGCCACGGGTGGCATCATCGACCCTGTGCACAGCCACCGTGTGCCTGTGGACGTGGCCTACCAGCGTGGCTACTTTGACCAGATGTTGAACTCTATTCTGTTGGACCCATCTGATGACACCAAGGGTTTCTTTGACCCCAACACACATGAAAACCTCACCTACCTGCAGCTTCTGGAGCGCTGTGTACATGACTCCGAGACAGACCTGCACCTCCTGCCCCTTAGTGGTACACGAGCCCAGCTGGTAGATTACTCCACTCGGCAGGCCTTTCAGAATCTCCTGCTGTCTGTAAGGTATGGGCGGTTCCGGGGGCAGAGAGTTTCTGCATGGGCACTAATTAACTCAGAATACTTCAGAGAGGACTGGAGGAGGCAGCTACTGCAGCGTTATCGGCAGCGCAAGGTCACACTGGAGCAGGTCGCTCAGCTGCTGGAGGAAGAGATGAAGAAGTGGGCAGACATCACACTCCCTGCGCTACAGGGCCAGGTCACTGCCTACCAGCTCTTAGAGGCCCACATCATCAGCCAGGAGCTCCTGGACCAGGTGCTGACAGGGGCGGTCCGCCCAGATTCCCTCCTTCACATGGATGAGATTCGCAGGTACCTTCAGGGCTCAGGCACTGTGGGTGGTGTGCTATTACAGCCCTCCAACCAGCGAATCAGTCTCTACCAGGCCATGAAGCAGAAGCTGCTGTCCCCAGGTGTAGCCCTGGCCTTGCTGGAGGCCCAGGCAGCCACCGGAGCCATCACAGACCCCTGTAGTACGGAGACCCTGTCGGTAGATGAGGCTGTGTGCAGGGGAGTAGTGGGAGCAGAAGTCTACGGCAAGCTAAAACGAGCAGAGCATTCTATCACTGGCTACAGAGACCCCTTTTCTGGAAAAAAAGTGACCCTGTTCAGGGCCATGAAGAAGGGCCTTGTCCCTATGGAGCAGGGAACCCGCCTATTAGAGGCCCAGATGTCCACAGGAGGGGTCATTGATCCCACAACCCACCTCCACCTCCCCATGCCTGTGGCAGTCCAGCGTGGCTGCATTGATCGTGAGATGGAGGTGGCCTTGTCCAGCTCTCCTAAGACCTTCCCCACACCTGATGGCCGGGGACACACCAGCTACGTCCAGCTTCTGGAGCAGTGTCTCCAGGACAAAGCCTCTGGGCTTCACCTTCTGCCCCTGACAGAAGATGCTCCCGCTATCCCCACAGATATGCAGATCCAGGAGACCCTGCAAGCATCAGCTGGTACTGAGGACGGTTTGTCCCTCTGGGATCTGCTCACCTCTTGCCACTTTACTGAGGAGCAGCGCAGGGGCTTCCTTGAGGACTTGAGAGTTGGGAAGACTTCTGTGTCACAGCTCCAGGACACTGTGCGTAGCTGGGTGCACTCAGCTAAGCTCGTGGCCCGGGCACACATCACTGTGCCGGGCCCACGGGGTGAGGTCCCTGCTGTGTGGCTACGAGACGCTGGTATTATTACCCACGAGACGCTGGAAGCATTGGCATGGAGCACACAGTCGCCTGCTGAGGTAGCTAAACAGCCTGCTGTGGAGGCCTGCTTCTGGGGCACAGGCTGCGTGGCTGGTGTGCTTCTGCAGCCCTCAGGGACCAAGCTGAGCATCGCCCAGGCTATAAGGGATGGCCTCCTACCCACAGGCCTGGGCCAGCAGCTGCTGGAAGCCCAGGTGGCATCTGGCTTCCTTGTCAACCCCCTAACCAACCAGAGGTTGTCGGTGGAGGGTGCAGTGAAGGCCGGCCTGGTGGGCGGGGAGCTAAGTGAACAGCTTCGGCAGGCAGAGAGGGCGGTCACAGGATACTCAGACCCTTATTCAGGCGGCTCCCTTTCTCTATGGCAGGCCATGGAGAAAGGGCTTGTACCCAAGAGTGAGGCCTTTCCTCTCCTCCAAGTCCAGCTGGCCACAGGCGGTGTTGTGGACCCTGTCCATGGGGTGCACCTGCCCCAGGCAGCGGCCTGCAGGCTTGGCCTCCTGGACGAGCAGACAAGCCAGGTGCTGACTTCCACTGAGGAAGAAAGCAAGCTCTTCTTTGACCCAAACTCCCGTGAAAAGATGACATACCAGCAGCTCAAGGAGCTCTGTGTGCTGGATGCTGCCACTGGCCTGTGGCTGCTGCCACTGCCCCAGAACTCTGTGCTTGAGGTGGATGACCATACTGCGGTGGCACTGAGGGCTATGAAAGTGCCCATCAGCATGGGGAGGTACCAAGGACACAGCGTGTCACTCTGGGACCTGCTGCACTCCGAGTATGTTGGAGCCGAGAAGCGGCGCGAGCTGGTGGCACTTTGTTGTTCTGGTCGGGCTGCAGCCCTGCGGCAGGTCATCAGTATGGTCACCACCCTGGTGGAGGCGGCAGAGAAGCAGCCCCCACAGGCCACCTTCAAAGGGCTCCGGAAGCAGGTTTCAGCTGGGGACTTGTTTAGGTCCCAGCTGATCAACAAGCAGACACTGGATGAACTCAATCAGGGGAAGAGGACAGTCCAGGAAGTGACAGAGATGGACAGTGTGAGGAGGTTCCTGGAAGGAGGCAACTTCATCGCTGGGGTCCTTATTCAGGGTACAAAAGAGAAGATGAGTATCCCAGAAGCCTTGAGAAGGCACATTCTGAGGCCAGGCACGGCGCTGGTGTTGCTGGAGGCACAGGCGGCCACCGGTTTCATCATCGACCCCGTAGAGAACAGGAAGCTAACTGTAGAGCAAGCCTTCCAAGCAGGCATGTTTGGCAAGGAAACCTACATGAAGCTGTTATCAGCCGAGCGCGCTGTCACGGGCTACACGGACCCCTACACCGGGGAGCAGATCTCCCTCTTCCAGGCCATGCAGAGGGACCTCATTGTCAGGGACCACGGCATCCGGCTGCTGGAGGCCCAGATCGCCACGGGTGGCATCATCGACCCTGTACACAGCCACCGCGTGCCCGTGGACGTGGCCTACCAGCGTGGCTACTTTGACAAGGAGATGAATCGCATCTTGGCTGACCCGAGTGATGACACCAAAGGCTTCTTCGACCCCAACACGCACGAGAACCTCACCTACCTGCAGCTGCTGGAGCGCTGTGTGGAGGACCCCGAGACTGGCCTGTACATGTTGGAAATTGTAAAGAAGGGAGAGACCTACTCGCATATTGATGAAACCACAAGGCAAGCTCTGAGATCCAGAACTATGAAAATGTACGTAGGGAAGTTTGCAGGCCAGACGGTGTCCGTGTGGGACCTGCTGTCTTCTCAGTACTTTACAGAACGAGGGAAAAGAAAGCTTTTGCGGGAGTACAGAGCCCAGAACATAAGCCTAGAGAGGCTGCAGGAGGTTATCACCTCCACCGTGGAAGAAACAGAGAAGCAAAACCAAACTTTCAAGGTGGCAGGCATCCATGGTGACGTGACTGCCGCAGAACTGTTCAACTCCGGGGTCCTTGATAAGAAGGCCCTGGACGCGCTTCACAGTGGGGAGAGGGGGCTCCAGGACCTCCGCCAGCTGGGGAACGTAGGCATCTACCTGGAAGGCAGCAGTTGCATTGCTGGGGTGACTGTACCACTCACCCAGGAGGTGATGAGCTTCTATGAGGCCAGCAAGGAAGAGCTCACCCCAGCAGGGTTTGCAGCTCAGATGCTGGAGGCGCAGGCTGCCACTGGGTACCTAATGGACCCCCGCACCCAGCAGAGACTGTGTGTGGAGGAGGCCGTAGCAGCGGGCCTGGTAGGTAAGGACCTGAGAGAAAGGCTTGTGAATGCGGAGAAGGCAGCCCGGGGCTACGAAGACCCAGCCACGGGGGAGACCATCCCACTGTTCCAGGCCATGGAGAAGAAGTTGGTCGGGAAGGAGGAGGCTCTGAGGTTGCTGGAGGTACAGGTGGCCACAGGTGGGGTCATTGACCCACGGCACCACCACCGAGTTCCCCTGGAAACAGCCTGCAGGCGTGGCTGTCTCAGTGACGACACGGTTGTGCTCATTGCTGACCAGAAGCACATGAGGAAAAGGTTTGTGGATCCCAACACACAGGAGAAGGTCACATACCAGGAGCTGCAGGACAGGTGCCGGAGGGAAGAGAAGTCCGGTTGGGCTCTGTTCCCAGTGTTCAAGGACAAACAGGACATGGAGTATGTAGATGAGGCCACCAAAAGGGCTCTGGAGGCCGAGCAGGTAGAAGTGACTGTGGGGAGGTACCGAGGGCAGAGGCGCTCAGTGTGGGAGCTGCTGAACTCAGAGTACGTATCAGAGGAGAAAAAGATGGAACTGGTTAGGATATACAAGGCTGACACAGCCAGGGCACTGCAGAGAGTGGTGCAAGATATTCTGCAAATGATTGCAGATGAAGAGGGAAAAAGCAGGAAATTGTGGTTCCGAGGGTTACGAACACAAATCACAGCTGAGGAATTACTCAGCTCAGACATCATCACAAGGCAGACACTAAAGGACCTGGAAGAAGGAAAAACCACAGTAGATCAGATTGAAAGAAACGAAGAGGTAAAAAGATACCTTAAGGGAACAGGATGCATCGGAGGAGTCCTGGTGCCCGTGCAGGGGGAGCCTGGGCGGCAGGAGAAGATGAGCATCTATCAGGCCATGTGGAAGGGCGTGCTGAGGCCCGGCACGGCCCTGGTGCTGCTGGAGGCGCAGGCGGCCACCGGCTTCATCATCGACCCGGTGCACAACCGCAGGCTGTCGGTGGAGGAGGCCGTGGCGGCGGGCGTGGTGGGGGGCGAGGTCCAGGAGAAGCTGCTGTCTGCCGAGCGCGCTGTCACGGGCTACACGGACCCCTACACCGGGGAGCAGATCTCCCTCTTCCAGGCCATGCAGAGGGACCTCATCGTCAAGGACCACGGCATCCGGCTGCTGGAGGCCCAGATCGCCACGGGTGGGGTCATTGACCCCACGCACAGCCACCGCGTGCCCGTGGACGTGGCCTACCAGCGCGGCTACTTCGACGAGGAGATGAACGGCATCCTGGCTGACCCTGGGGACGACACCAAGGGCTTCTTCGACCCCAACACGCACGAGAACCTCACCTACCTGCAGCTGCTTCGTCGCTGTGTGCGCGACCCAGAGACCGGCTTCTACATGCTGCAGCTGGCGGGAAAGGGCTCCAGCGTGCACCAGCTGAGCGAGGAGCTGAGACGAGCCCTCCGAGATGCCCGAGTGACGCCGGGCACGGGCGACTTCCGGGGCCAGAGCATCTCCGTCTGGGAGCTGCTCTTCTACCGCGAGGTGCCCGAGAGCCTGCGCCAGGATCTGCTGCGTCGGTACCAGGCCGGTGGGCTGACGGTCCAGGACGTGAGCTCCACCCTCACCTCCCTGCTGGCCCGGACCAGGGATGGGGGCCCGCGTGCGGACCCCCAAGGGGCCCTGGGGAAGGCCACCATGGAGGTGAAGGTGGGCCGTCTCCGGGGCCGAGAGGTGCCGGTGTGGGACGTTCTGACGTCCGGCTACGTGAGCGGGGACGCGAGGAAGGAGCTGCTGGCCCAGTTCAGCTCTGGGGCGCTGACGCTGCCCATGCTGACCCGGAGGCTGACCACCATCATCGAGGAAGCCGAGGAGACCCAGGAGTCCAGGCCAAAGCAGGCCGTTGCCTCCTCGCGGGACCAGCAGGAGACTGGGGGCGGGAGCTCGGGGTCGGTCGCCGAACAGGGCAAGGTCGGGGACGCTGCAGCAACTGCCAGGCAGACTCAGGAGCAGGCCCTGCGCGCCGCCACCATGCGGGTCCAGCGTGGGCAGTTCGGCGGCCAGCCGGTTTCCGTGTGGCAAGTCCTGTTCTCCTCGTACCTCAGTGAGACCCGCCGAGAGGAGCTGCTCGCCCAGCACTTGGCTGGCACCCTGGGCCTGCAGGAGCTCATCAGCGTCCTCGCCCAGGTGGTGGAGGAGACAGAAGAGAGGCTGAGCAAGGTGTCCTTCCCTGGGCTGAGGCGCCAGGTAACTGCATCCGAGCTGCACACATCCGGCATCATAGACCCCGAGACCCTGCGGGAGCTGGCACAAGGGACCAAGACCCTGCAGGAGGTGACGGAGATGGACTCCGTCAAGCGCTACCTCGAGGGCACCAGCTGCATCGCGGGCGTCCTGGTGCCCGTGCAGGGGGAGCCTGGGCGGCAGGAGAAGATGAGCATCTATCAGGCCATGTGGAAGGGCGTGCTGAGGCCCGGCACGGCCCTGGTGCTGCTGGAGGCGCAGGCGGCCACCGGCTTCATCATCGACCCGGTGCACAACCGCAGGCTGTCGGTGGAGGAGGCCGTGGCGGCGGGCGTGGTGGGGGGCGAGGTCCAGGAGAAGCTGCTGTCTGCCGAGCGCGCTGTCACGGGCTACACGGACCCCTACACCGGGGAGCAGATCTCCCTCTTCCAGGCCATGCAGAGGGACCTCATCGTCAAGGACCACGGCATCCGGCTGCTGGAGGCCCAGATCGCCACGGGTGGGGTCATTGACCCCACGCACAGCCACCGCGTGCCCGTGGACGTGGCCTACCAGCGCGGCTACTTCGACGAGGAGATGAACGGCATCCTGGCTGACCCTGGGGACGACACCAAGGGCTTCTTCGACCCCAACACGCACGAGAACCTCACCTACCTGCAGCTGCTGCAGAGAGCCACTCTGGACCCTGAGACTGGATTATTGTTTCTCTCCCTGTCTAAACGCTGATGGTTTTCTTTTATGGTTGAAGTGTACTACAGCGGTTGCAACTTTTCTCAGTTGGATAGTTATCATCTCTATATTTTTGAACTCATATTCATCCGGGTTCAATTTTTGTTCATGCTCATTTCTTCCATGCTACCTGGTTTGTTTTTGCCTATTTTTTTTAACCAGGTATGTCCTCCCCTTTGGTGGTTTTTCTACAAATTTCTCATGTTGTTTCTCGTATCCTATTTTTGATGTTGTTTTGGACCTGGAAAGCGTGCTCTCCTCACGTAGGCTCTCACCGCATTGCCGACTGTGTCGTCATTACTCAGCATTGTGTCCACACTGCTCCAAAAGCCACTCATGCTCTTCCTTTGTTGGTCTCCTAAGCACTGGGTGCAAGCAACACCGCTTGGGAAAGATCTTCAACATTTGAATGTCGGGCGCTTTGAACACAAAGCATATTGATTTTCTTCTGTATTTAGCATGGTGTTTGGAACCCCTCTCCATGACCCCTGAAACCTCCCAGCTGTTTATTACGTCGCAGTTTTTAGTGCATACATGTCTTTTGATAATAAATGAATTTCTGACAGTAAAATGAATTTTGTAGGTGCTCATTTTCCCTCAGCTAAAGTCTGTTTTAGTGACAGTGGCTGCGTTACTGTCCCCTATATTTCTCTGTCCCTCATTGTGTGCTGGGCTGCAACCATTAACTCGTTGTGATCCCCTGTGTGTAGCGCAGTCTTCTGGGTCACCTCCCCACCCCAGTAGGGACTTGCTAAGCAACTGCTCTGGCAGGTAATTTGCCAGGATATGTTTATATATGACCTGAATTCCCATTATCTTGAATGATTTGAAGCTTGTTTTTGTTTTATGGACGACACGGTTTATTTTGACTCCAAATTTGGAAGATTCAGGTGCAAGGTCTTTGGTGACAATATTATTTGTGATTTAATAAAGCTTGCCTGAGGCTTCAGGATGCAAAGCCAGCCACACTAATTAGCTATGGAAAATGAGGTAGTGGTGGTACATACTCAGGATTAATTTGTAGATGCATCTCTGTTAGTTCAAGGCCATTCTGACTACGTGAAATTGAACCAGTCCTAAAAGAAGAAGCTCACACAAAGGTGATCTCAGCACCTGGGATCACATGCTTTTAATCCCAGTAAAAGGGAGGTGGAGACGGGAGGATATGGCTGGGCGGAGAGAGGAATAGAAGGTGGGCAGAGACAGGACCTGAGAGCTTTTGCCTCTGAGGATTCATGGAGACAGGATTGCCATTTCAGCTGGGTAGAGGAAAGATCTGCTGGCTTAGCTGCTTTGCTTCTCTGATCTTCAGCTTGAACCCTGAACCTCAATATCTGTGTCTGGGTCCTTTATTAATCATGTTTCAAAGATCTTCCTCTGGTCATGGCTTTCCTGCTGTCAGAGTCCCAAAGAGGTGCAGGGCAGAGCAAGAAAGCTACAAGGACAACACAGCAGGGGCTTGAGAGGCAATTCAGAGGTTGAGAACACGTGGTTGTTCTTTCGGAGGACCTGGATTGGTTCAGCATTCGGTGACTGATAACCATTCCCAGCTCCAGTTCAAATGGGTTCAAACCTCCTTCTGACTTCCAAGGGCACCAGGCTCACAAGTAGCACACATATATGCATGTAGGCAAAACACTCACTGACAGAGGGTGAAATAAATCTGACAAAAAAACAAAGCTCTTGTTTCATTTTAATTGTATTTATTATCATTTTTAATTGTATATCTTTATTTGCTTTCATTGTATGAATGTTTTGCATTTCATGTATGTCTATTTGCCACCTGTGTGCCTGGTCCCTGTGGAGATCAGAAGAGGATATCAGATCACCTGGAACAGGAGCCATCTCTACACAGAGAGAGAGAGAGAGAGAGAGAGAGAGAGAGAGAGAGAGAGAGAGAGAGAGAGAGAGAGAGAGAGAGAGCGCTCCTATTTTTATCTGAGGCGTTTGAAGTTTCATTCACCAAACTTAAATTCTCTAATTAAACAAGGGGATCAGAGAACCTGAAGTCTGGCCTGTGTTGACTGAGGTGACTAGGAGTGTCTCAGAATGTAGGCGAGAGCAGGCCAGGTGGGGGTGGGGACTGCTCTCTGGTCACTTCCCTCAGCAGTGTGGGTGTCTGCAGTGACCTTGGCTGCTTCCAGTTCTGCAGAAACATCCACAGGCTACCTGCAGTAGTTTCCTCTGATGTGATCCTGTCTGGAGTACTGAACTCCCTCATACCAAGAATTTATAGATTTCATCAAATCGAGGACATTTTCAGCATTACTATTTCAAACTGCTTTTCTGTAGGTCTGTGTTTCCCCCTTTCAGAAGGTAATGCAGTGATCTTAGCTCTCCTGATGCTGTTTCACTGACCTTTGAAGCTTTGTTTGTCTCTCTGAAGTTATTGTATGCATCTCAGATTGGAGGTGTGTGTGTGTGTGCACACGTGCGTGCGTGCGCGTGTGTTCTATAAGTAAGATAAATTGATATAATCCTATAAATATAATAACTTGTGTGGTGATGGCTGACTTTTTTTGTAGCATTGAGCAGTAACAGCAGCCTGCTATTTTGGACTTTGTCCTACTAATTCTAATAACTGGGCTATCCTCACTGCCATTTGTCCATTGTCTTCTCTCTCCATACCCCCCCCCACTCATTCCAGCACATAGACTGTAGAGACACTTGTTGTTGTTTATCTTGTATATTCTCATGACCTACTGTGTCCTGTTAAGGCCTCCTAAGTATGTTGACCTTTTGTGCAGCTGGCCATCATTCTCTTTGGTTTGGTCCATGGGTGATGTCCACCTACTGAGCTGGTGGTCTCTGTACCCATCTCTTTTGAAGCTTTTGCTGTACTGTGAGGACACTTTCTCCATGGGTGTCTCTCAGTCTGGATGTGTTCCTGAGCCTTAGGTAAGCTGTGTGAAGAGCAGAGGGCCTCTCCTCTAGCTCCGGCTAGGTTGCTAGGTGTCCTACACACACACACACACACACACACACACACACACACGCACGCACGCACGCACGCACGCACGCACGCACGCATGCACACACAGACTCTGGTCCCCAGAGGTACTCTTGTGATCCCCCATTTGGATGCCCACCTTTTAATTCCTTGAGCTGCCAGGCAATTCCGTATAACCATGCACATAGCAAAGCAGCCAGAGGATAGAGGGGTCCTGCCACACTGCTCTGGCCCACCAGGACTCGGTACCTGAATCCCCTGTCCACAGAGGCAGTTTCTGGAGGCTCTTGGCTCCTTATAATGACACCACAGGGTTGGGAAAAATGAAGGAAATGGGAATTCCTGTTATACTCTAGATACAGTGGTTCTCAACCTTCCTAACACAGTTCCTTATGTTGTGCTGCCTCCCAACCATAAAATTATTTCTTTGCCACTTCATAACTGTAATGCTGCTACTGTTATGAACCGCAGTGTAAATATCTGATATGTGACCTCCCCCAAAGGGAGAACCCCTGGGTGAGAGCTTGTAGAGGAAGGAGTAAGTTTCTCTCGGGACTTTAACTTACTTGCCGTATCCACTGTGGCGCTCACAATCCACCGTCCTCTGCTCAAGGCCATAGACACCACAGAAGAGTAACCGAGCAGACTTGCCAACCTACCAATTGCTCCCTTCCAGCCACCACTGCGAGCATTCCAGTCCCCACACAGAAGTAGCTATTCATGTTCTACCCAGAGATGCTGGCTGTGGGAGATCTGGGCTGAGGTACATTCCTTCTCGTTGGCCGGGCACAGGGTGGGAGATGGGGAGGCCAGTGATTACTACTCTGACTTGAAAAGAAATGCTATGCCAGGTTCCAGAGCCTGGCTGGAAACGTGCAAGCACCAACTACAAGCTGCATGCTCGCCCGGCGAGCTCTTGTCTGCCACTGAAAGGGTGTCACTGGCTACATGCTGCTCTAGGAAATCCAAGATTCTGAGACAAAATCCAGGTTTGGACAATGCGTTCTAGGAACCCACCTCTGCTCCATGTGCCCAGTAGCTTCTGAAGGCTCTGACAGACAGGCATGCGGTGCTCTGGGAGAGTCATCAGGCAGCACGCTGTGTCTGAAAAGGAGGGGGTGAGTGCATCTGTTACCGCTCAGCAAAGCAAGTCTTGTAATTCTGATATCCCTTGACAGAATGTCTCCCAGCCTTGGACATCAGCATTCACAAACTGACCATGTCTTCCAAAAAGAGTGAATCCAGGCTCCAGGCTTCAGCTGCTGCCTTCAACTCCCAGTACCAACTTTGATTTCTTGACATTCCAGTTTCCTTTGTTTTCACTGTCAAAGGGGCATAATAAGAGCACTTGAATCAGAGGCGGTCATGTGTCCAAGTCACATGTGTCCTGGAAGTGATCCCAAAATGTCTGCAATGATGGAACAACTTTTTAACATGTTTGTAGTTTTCCCCTCTTATTTTAATAGAAGAACCCCCCACAAAAAATCGGGCCAAGGAATCCTTCTAGCTAAGAGAAATTAGAGTTGCTATAGAAACTATTTGAAGGCAGAAATTAGTTAATAGCTTGTGTTCAAAACTGACTTTAAACTAGACAAGGAGACCTCTACCTGTAATCTCAGCACTCGGAGGCTGAGGCAGGGAGATCATGGGTTTGAACACAGCTTGACCTTGAACAAGCCTCAAAACAAAAACAAAGCAACAGAGAGAGAGAGAGAGGGAGGGAGGGAGGGAGGGAGGGAGGGAGGGAGGGAGGGAGGGAAGGAAGGAGGGAGGGAGGACAAAAAAGGAGTTCCCAGGGCTGGGAGTGTAGCTCACTGGCAGAGTACCTGCTTACTGTAGACAAGATGCTTGTCTTGCTCTCCAGAGCCCCAGCCAAGACACAATAACCCTACAGACACCCGAGAGTTTCTGGGAAGAGAACTGAGCTCTCCAAAGCTGCAGAAGTCAGGTAAAGTAGGTCCCAGAGAGAGTCGAGGACCACACATAGATACAGAATTTTAGTAAGTGATTGTATATGCAATGCCACCCTCAGTTTAGTGACTCTGAAGATCACCTTCCAGGGTCTGTTTGAATTATTTGGAGGATTATTACCAGGTATGACCTCTGCCTTGACAAGGCTTGCGAGTAAAGCCAAGTTGATTAGCAGTCTGCTTTCCTGTGGGGGCAGTATCCAGAACTGCTCCCTCTCTTCAGCTCACATGCTGCCCTTGCCTAGGACCCTGCTTCTCTATTCTTTAGGCTTTGCTCCTATTCTGTGCAGTCTGAAAACATCCCGCATGTTCCTGTGGGCCTTCTTGGAATTTGCATGTTGTGTGGCAGTCTTTCCTTATAAACAACGAGGCTCTTGGTGCTGAGACGCTGGCTGGAGTGATGCCCATAGCTACACTGCAATCCCTGACATGGGCAAGGTGCTCTTTATGCCCAGCCCACACCTGCTCTCGGATTCTTACCACATTCCCAGGGGCACTTTCCTTTTATTTCTTTCAAGAACTTAGGAATGCTCAATTCTAAATTGTTTTAATTGTGTTTGATATATACATTAGTTCCCCGCCTGCATGCCACACGCACACCTGGTACTCACAGGGGTCGAATGAGGGCATCGGACCCCCTGGGCGGGACTGGAGCTACAGAGGGTGGTGAGCCCTCATGTGGTGCTGGGAATCAAAACTTGTTCCTCTGGAAGAACAGCCCGTGCTCTCAACTTCTGAGCCGGCTCTCAAGCCCCTCTGTGATTAGTTGTCTGCTTTGTCTTTAGAACCCAGGCCCATGTAGTTCAGGCTGGCCTGGAACTCCCAAAGTAATTGTGTATGACCTTGAACTTCTGGTTTTCCTGCCCCCACCTGTCACGTGCTGAGACTGCAGGCCTATGCCAACATGTCATCTTTCTATGTCCAAGTCTTGAAGATCCTTTTAAGGCGAGAGGGATGGCTTAGCAGTTTAGGGTGCTTACTTTTGTTCCAGAGGATCTGAGTTCAATTCCTAGGACGAACACGGATCAGGCAGCCCACAGCCACATGTAACCCAGATTCAGCGGATCTGGCGCGGTCTTCTGGTTTCTTCAGGTACCCGGCACACAGGTAACATTCATTTACACACACATACAAATAAAAACAATAAAAATACATCTTTAAAGGTGTCTTTCTGGGGCTGAAGAAATGACTTAGTAGCTGAAGGCTAACCATAACAGCAAAAGCTGTTTAGCAATAGTCCATAACAAACCATGCTGATTTAAAAGAACTACCTATGAAAACTACTCTAAAAAGTTCAAACGTAGACATTCTCACGGTTAGGTTAAACGTGCTTTAAAATGTGACTATTTGCCTGGGTGGTAGTGGCTCACACCTTTAATCCCAGTACTCAGGAGGCAGAGGCAGGTGGATCTCTGTGAGTTTGAGGCCAGCCTGGTCTACAGAGTGAGTGCCAGCACAACTAAGGGAATACAGAAAACCCAGTCTCAGAAAAACAAGGTAACTGTTTGGAGACAGGATCATTAAATGGAAATTAAGGTATACTGAGGTCACTAAGGTAGTCTAGAACTTGCTATGTGGCTCAGGATAGACTCAAGCTCCCAATCCCCCTACTTCAGTTCAGGTTCCTCAGTGTGGAGATTACAGGTATGTGGCGTCACACCTAGTGCAACCGTTAGACTTAAGGAAGAGGAGGTCAGGGCCTGGAGACATAGCTTAACAGCTAAAAGCACTTTCTGCTCTTCCAGAGGGTTCCGTTCCATTCCTGGCACCCGTGCGGAGGCTCACAACTCTCTAACTCCAGAGCCTCTGCTGACCGACTTGAGCACTCCAAGCGCACAGCGCATGTGAACATATGCAGTCAAAGCACTCTTACACAAACAATAAGATGAATAAATCTCTTTTAAAAGGAAAAAGTTAACACATAGTTCAAGATCATGGGGAAGAGATACTGTCCACACATCATGGGGAGCTTTAGGAGGGATAAGCCCTATCCCACTATGATCTTAGATTTCTGGCCTTGGACTCACCACATCTGTGGTATCTGTTATGACAGCTCAAATAAACAATTTAATAATCTCTCTCTCTTATTTTCTTTTTCTTTTTTGTTTTTTGAGACAGGGTTTCTCTGTGTAGCCCTAGCTGTCCTGGAACTAGTTCTTATAGACCAGACTGGCCTCGAACTCACAGAAATCCACCTGCCACTGCCTGGGCCACCACTGCCCCGCTTTAACGGCTCTCTTAATGAGAAGAAAAATGTTACATTGTGTCCCTTATTATACAAGTTACATCTTTGTCTTCAACTTCCACCAATTTTTAGCCAATAATGAAAAAATAAATAAAACTTGCCTGTGGCATCTAGTAAGTCGTCTCAATTAGAGAACTAACTTGTGTCGTGCGGCTGAATGGCGGAGTGTCTCCCACTCTGAATGCTGTGATTACTGACAAGTCCATTAAGAGCTCGAGGCTCATCCACTGACAGGCGTGCCCGTTACACAGCTTCACATTTGTTTGCAGAATTCTACTGTTCCACTGACCAAGTGCAATTTGATCTTTTTGGCACATTTTGTTGAATAAAAATGTAAACGTCCAAGCTGGGTGTTGGTGGCGCACGCCTTTAATCCCAGCACTCGGGAGGCAGAGGCAGGTGGATCTCTGTGAATTCGAGACCATATAGGTCTAGTTCCAGGACAGCATCCAAAACAATACAGAGAAACCCTGTCTTGAAAAACCAAAAAAAAAAAAAAAAAAAAAAAAGTAGCTGTCCCTAGGCGCTACCTTCGAGGTGGCTGCCATCTCTTTCGCGGCGTCACGGTTGCCCTCACCCTCTGGTGAAGTCCGAAATCGTCAAAAAGAGGACCAAGAAGTTCATCCAGCACCAGTCAGACCGATACGTCAAAATTAAGCGAAACTGGCGAAAACCCAGAGGTACTGACGACAGGGTTTGGAGAAGATTCAAGGCCCAGCATTGGTTACCGGAGCAACAAGAAAACCAAGCACATGCTGCCCAGCGGCTTCCGGAAGTTTCTGGTTCCCATTGTCAAGGAGCTGGACGTGCTGCTGATGTGCAACGAATCCTACTGTGCTGAGATTGCTCACAGCGCTTCCTCCAAGAACCCAAAAGCCGTCGTAGAGCAGCACAGCTGGCCATCAGAATCACCAATCCCGACGCCAGGCTTCGCAGTGAAGAAAATGAGTAGATGGCTGGTGTGCATGTTTTATTCGCATTTAAATAAAACCACAAGCCGGGCGTTGGTGGTGCACGCCTTTAATCCCAGCACTGGGGGGCAGAGGCAGGCGGATCTCTGTGAGTTCGAGGCCAGCCTGTTCTACAGAATGAGTTCCAGGACAGCCTCCAAACAATTCAGAGAAACCCCGTCTTGAAAAATAATATATAAATAAATGAATAAATGAAGGAAGGAAGGAAGGAAGAAAGAAAATTCCACAAAAAAAAAAAAACGAGGGAAAAAAAAGTAACCATCCAAGGTGTTCTTGAAGGCCATTTGATATGCATGATGGCGGGGTTTCATCACTGAGGGCCTTGTACCCGAAAAGCATTTGGCTATCGGGTCATTTGCTTCCATTTGGCATTGCTGCCTCTATTCCTCAGTAGTAATTAATGATTCAGTAGATGTCTTCTGAAACCTCTTAAAACAGCTGACCATTTTTTTCTCAACAACTGGCCACTTTCAAACATACACACTCACTAGAAACCACTTCCAAACTTGAGGAATTGAGAGACGGTGATTTGTCCTCACCGACTGATGTCATCAAGTTTCCTGTCACATGGGGCTCCCCAGGGGAGCTCAGAAGATCAATGTCGGCTTCTTTGGAGCAAGAATGGAAGCCACAGTCTAGCCACTCATCCCAAAGGGGCCAACCTCTCGACACACTGCTTTCCCCGGTCTTAGAGGCAAGTTTTCAAATCCAGTCTGCTCTTCAGGAGGGTAATTGCCTAAGAGCACAAAGCCAGGTGGCCAGGCAAGGGGCCTCCTGGCCTCCTCTCTGTCTGCCTGGAATGCTTGGCTTCTGGGGATACCTGCCCAAGCCCCAGGAAGCACCTGACAGGGGAAAGAAGCAGTCAGGAATTCTGACATCCAATCAGCTGCCTACCCTACAGCAAGCAGGAAGAGGCTCAGAGAGACCCTGAAGGGACCGCGACTGGCAGAGGAGGGAAAGCGCTAGGTGCTAAAGCTCAGGGCAAGGCGTCAAGGACTGGGGGATTCCTGAGAAGGGGTAAGCCCAAGGGACATCTGACGAATTGCCAGGACTTGGCAGGAGTGGAAGCAGGGGACTGGAGGGCAACTGGGTCTGGAGCAGTGGCTGACGAAGGTGACCAAGAACACACCCAGGCTTTGGCCCCATGCCAAATATTGGATTCCAGAGCCCGCCCTAAATCCAGGAAGAGTTGTCTCAAATAAGGCCATTTCCCAGGCACTAGATTGGAATGCACACATCTTTTCCACCTGTGGCATATTTATTTATTTATTTATTTTGGTTTTTTTTTCGAGACAGGGTTTCTCTGTGGCTTTGGAGGCTTTCCTGGAACCAGCTCTTGTAGACCAGGCTGGTCTCGGACTCACAGAGATCCGCCTGCCTCTGCCTCCCCAGTGCTGGGATTAAAGGCGTGCTCCACCAACGGCCAGCGACCTGTGACTTTTTATAGGGCAGAAAAGGGAAAGAAAGTGCACTGAGGCCCGGCTCAAATGTTGACACTTCAAGCCTCTGTTTGAACCACCCACCTAAGCCTTCGAACATCGCGCCCACGCATCCATCGCACCACCCATGAGGGCCTGGTGTGTGCTGAACTCTGTCGTTGGTACGAAGAGCAGACACTCTGCCCTCACCACATTCCAGGATGGGCAGACAAAGCAGACAGACACAGGCAGGCCAAGCGCCAAATGCCACAGAGAAGGTCCTGAGGCCAGGGAGGTGTGCAAAGACAGAGCCCGGGAAAGTCTTGTCTTAGAGATAACACCTGAGTCAAGACCCGAGGAGTGGCAGAAAGTGTGTTTCACGCATAGGACACAGCCGGAGAGAAGAGCCTGCAGGGATGGGCCTGTCAAGCGCAGCAGTCAGAGTCCGGGGAAGGTTTTGAAAACCAGTGGGGCCGGGCGTTGGTGGCGCACGCCTTTAATCCCAGCACTCGGGAGGCAGAGGCAGGCGGATCACTGTGAGTTCGAGGCCAGCCTGGTCTACCAAGCGAGTTCCAGGACAGCCTCCAAAGCCACAGGGAAACCCTGTCTCGAAAAACCAAAAAAAAAAAAAAAAAAAAGAAAGAAAACCAGTGGGGAGACTGGACATGGTGGCACACGCCTTTGATCCCAGCACTCGGGAGGCAGAGGCAGGCAGATCTCTGTGAGCTCAAGGCCAGCCTGGTCTACAAAGTGAGTTCTACAATGGCCAGCGTGGTTGTCAGAAGCGGGATATGAATTTCCACGTAGAATGACAAAAGCTTAAAAGGGATTTTAGAAACAAAAGAACAGAGAAAAGCATGAGTTCTTGGTAGCAGCATTTTCTCAGGTGGGCTCTGTTTTGCTAGCAACAAGCAGAGACTCACTCGGCTTGCTTAAGGGAGTCTTCCTGACTCAGCATAAGCAAAAAACAAAAACAAAAACAAAGAAAACAAAATCAGCAAGGTTCTTTTAAGAGGCTCTGCTAACGATTGAAAGGTGTGTATGTACAGCTAGAAGTGGCAGTGACCACATCTCTGAGCCAGCAGCTTTTGCTGGATGTCAGCATAGACTGAGACAATGAGCTGTAGTCACGCTTACGCCCGCCATCTTGGAATAACTACAGTTTAAACAGCCACGGTTTTATTAGGTAAGACATGTGGCCAGAAAAACAAAGATTTACAGTAAAGTCAGACTTGGATGAAGAAAAACCTCTAAATGTTTACAGTGTCTTTAAAATTATACATAAGATTGAGAGAGAAAAAGAAACAGCATAGTGGTAAGTAAATAGGGAATCTGGCTGTGGTGGCGCACGCTGGTAGGATTTGCTGCAGAGGCAGAGGCAGGCAGATTTCCAAAGAGAAACCCTGTCTCAGAGAAATAAATAGACAAAAGTAAAAGTAATAGAGTAATAATAGATAAATAAATAAGCCACGTAAAGATGGAAAATAACACAAAAAGTCTGGATACTGTATGTTATTGTGTTTTTCAGTTTTCTGATTGCTAAAGAAGGAAAAACTGCTAAAGTACACTTGATTATAAATGTTGCTGAATTAATCCAACTTATATATTTCAAAAATGCTTTGACCTCTAACTTTAAGTATAAGGACCAGTTACTTGGGAAAAGAGTTTTTGTTTATGTTTCCACAGAAAATGAAAAGCTGTGGATTCCTTCCAGGCTTCTGTGGTTTGATGAACCAAGACCCCCGGAAGCAGTGGCCCAAGTGATTCAACATCTAAAACAGCTAAGATGATGCAGCCTTACAGACCCCAAAAACAAGGACTTATACGGGTTTCTGAGTTTTGTCATGATCTCCATGGTATGAACAGTGCCCCCATCCAGCAGGAAGCAGTTTAGAATGAGCAACGTCCAAATTCCCATATTGTTTATAAATAATCTTCGTTTTCATTTGAATGGAGTTGCTTATAATTGGTTAATGATCACAGCCAATCTCTTTTTAATAGTAATAGGGGAATTATGGTATGGAAATGAATACTTGGTATGGGTATAGTTTTTCATTTATTGATACAAATTCAAGATCAATTTTGTGATATGTATATTTCTCCTCTTGATTAAGTATTGTGCTTATACTGATCTTTTAAAACATAATGCATAATTAAATATAGATTATAGATAGTTACTAATAATAGTCAGAACTTATAGTTAGCTAAGTTAGGTTTTCTAAATATATAGAGATGTATTTGAGATAGATAGTCTTCAAACCTTTCAAAGACCTTCAGAAAATGGCATTTAAAATAGTTTAGGATTTTTCTTGACAATGAGAAATGTCTGCCCCTGGCAGCATCAATTATATCGGAGAGGAAGATGGGCATTGAAGAAACTTGTTATGGAGTTTGTTTTCAACATGGCAAGTTAGCCATTTGGGCATGAAATGCTCTTGCCTAGACTGATGGACTGTTGCTGTATAAACTGGACATGTAGGACCCATAGGAAAGTGACTGCTGAACCCAAACAGTCCTTCAAGGTTCCTGCTTCATGGAATAGTCTACAAGACTTTCTGCAGGACACAGAAAAATAAATGACAGACTGCCAATGCAGATGGACAGTTTGAAATTTCCTGCTTTGCTGAGAAGTCTTCCAGACACACTGTGGCCTATGGGCTGAAGATGGATGCCCCAACATTACAGAGGAACTTCTGGTGGACTGTCCAGGAAGCAAGATGTCTTTGTCAATCCTAGTGTTTATATACTATCCTTCTGTGGTCTTTGATGGAGTTGAAGACAGATAGTTATAATTATAGTTTTCCTTAGTTATGATAAAAGATAAGCTACATATAGGACTTTGGACTCACAAGGATGGAATAGATTATATTTTCTTTAAATCTTGCTAAATGTTGATGGACAAAATATTGTAACTGTGTTCTTACTTGATAACTGTTCTGTTATATAGAATTTGACTATGTTGAAGTTAAAACCTTTCTTATTTTAGACAGAAAAGAGGAGATGATGGGAGATGTCATCCTGAAATCTGTCTCTTATTGGTTGTTGAATAAAGCACTGTTGGTCAATAGGGAAGGCAAGATAGGTGGGACTAGGAGTCGAGGAGGACTCTGGGAAGGAGAAACACAGGGAGTCACCATGTAGCCGCCATAGGGGTAAGAAGTCCAGACCCTTTCTCCGGTAAGAATAATACTTAGATTAACAAGTATGGAGTAAATACTTAAGTTAGAGATAGCCAGTAAGAAACCAAGCAAACTGCCAACAGCTTCATAAGTAATATAGCCTCCTGTGTGTTCATTTGGGACTGATGCGGCTCTGGGACCAGGCTGGAGGGAAGGCTTCTCCCAACACCAGGGCCTCAAAAAACAAACAAAATCAACCAAAAAATAAACGAATGAATGAACAAAAAACATTGGTGGCAGAGCTCATGTGGAATGGACCTAGTAAAAGCCTGTGTGGGTATCCAGATGTCCTGTTCCTGATGGGACATGTGTTTCTGCAAGCAATAATGTGTAAATGCCACTACCCTTGGTGTTGTGGATTGTTTTTAAGATTTATTTTATACATGTACCACTGTGTGTACTTGGTACCCATGGAAGCCAGAAGAGGACATCAGATCCCCTGGAAATGGAGTAACAGGTAGTTGTGAACAGTCTTGCTGGTACTGGGAATTGAGTTTGGGTCCCCTGCAAGAGGAGAAGCACTCTTTTTTTTTTCTTTAGATTTTTTTCTTTATTAATTTATTTTTTACATTCCAATTCCAGTTCCCCCTCCCTCCTCTCTTCCAGCTCCCCTCACTTCCCCCCACCCACCTCCCATCTGCTCCTCAGAGAGGGTAAGGTCTCCCCTAGAAAGTCTACTAAGTCTGTCCCACTAGGGAGGACCAAGGCACCTCTCCACTCCCCACACCCGTGTCTAGGCTGGGCAAGGCGTCTCTCCATATAGAATAATGGACTCCACTAAGTCAGTTTGGGCATTAGAGTTAGATCTTGGACCCACTGCCAGTGGCCTCCTATATTGTCCCAGTCACACCATTGTCACCTATATTAAGGAAGTCTAGTTTGGTCTCATGCAGGTTCCTCATTTGTCAGACCTGAGTCAGTGATCTCTCACTAGCTGGAGTTAGCTGATTCTGTGGGTTTCCCCATCATGGTCTTGACTCCTTTGTTCATAGTATCACTCCTCCCTCACTTCATTTGTACTCCAGGAGCTCAGCCCAATGGTTAGTTGTGGATTTCTGCGTCTGCTTCCATCTGTTTCTGGAAGAGGGTTCTCACTACTCTGGGGTTATGGATTGTAGCCTGGATATCTTTTGCTTTATGTGTGGTATCCACTTATGAGTGAGTCCATACTATATTTGTCTTTCTGTGTCTGGGTTACCTCACTCAGTATGATTTTTTCTAGTTCTGTCCATTTGCCTGCAAATTTTAGGATGTTATTGTTTCTTTCCACTGAGTAGTACTCCATTGTGTAAATATATCACATTTTCTTTACCTATTTTTCGGTTGAGGGGCATCTAGGTTGTTTTCATGTTCTGGCTATTACGAATAATGTTGCTAAGAACATAGTTGAGCAAATGTCCTTGTGGTATATGCCAAAAGTGGGATTGCAGGGTCTTGAGGTAGGTTGATGCCTAATTTTATGAGAAATCGCCATACTGATTTCCACAGTGGCTGTACAAATTGGCACTCCCACCAGCAATGGAAGAGTGTTCCCCTTACTCCATATCTTCTCCAGCATAAGGTGTCATTGGTGTTTTTGATTTTAGCCATTCTGATCTGTGTAAGATGGAATCTCAGAGTGGTTTTGATTTGCATTTCCCTGATGACTCAGGGTATTGAACATTTCCTTAAGTGTTTTTCCTCCATTTGAGACTGTTCTGTTGAGAATCTTCTGTTTAGATCTGTACCCCATTTTTAAAACTGGATTATTTGGAAGTGTATGTTTAGTTTCTTGAATTCTTCGTATATTTTGGAGATCAGCCCTCTGTCAGATGTGGGGTTGGTGAAGATGTTTTTCCATTCTGGAGGGAGCCGTTTTGTCTTGTTGACTGGGTCCTTTGCTTTACAGAAGCTGCTGCAGTATACTCTTAACCGATGAGCCCACAATGTTATTGGCTTTTAATTGCGTTCCATCTGCAGTCTGTGAACCCTCAAGAGGCTCTGCTAACAGTGGTACAGGGCTCCTCATCATTGATATTCTTAGTACAGACTCTCCAGTGTGGCAAGGGCCCCAGTTAAAAAGACACAAATGTGTGGACCCAGAGACTTGGGAGTTGTCTTCCAGTCATTGGCCCTATTCTGGTTTCTGTGGTCAACCCTTTTCAGATTAGGATGGGTAGACCACCAGGGCAAGCCACAGCCTTCTGAGCAGGCTATGACAGAAGTCATAGGCATAGGGAGCAGAGCGGTCAGGGCCCAGCTGGTGTTTACATAGGAGGGCAGCAGACTGTGGTCTCTGTATAGAAGGGAGTGAATGTGGGGAGTGAGGAAAGTGAGGCTGGAGAAAGGTTTTTAGGCAATTCTGCGGGATGTGGCAAGTGAGCAATGGTCCCTGTTCCGTTCGTGGAGCCCAGGGGTGGAGAGGGGAGGGTCACACGTGGGGAAAGAAGAGAAACTTGCCATCCTGAAAAGTGGTTTACTCACTGAAAGAGAAGCACGGAATTCTGGGCAAGGCAGAGAGAGTGCACCCTGTCAGTTTGCTGATGTGCTGGTGTGTTTATCTGCCACCTTTAGTGGTGCTCTCCTTGTATTTCCTTGGCTACCGGAGGGGAGAGCTGGCCCCATTTCTGAAACCATATGGCCTCCTGCCACTTAAGTGCCTGCTCCCAGACGCCCTTGACCCTGACTGCCCCATCCAGACTATCGGACCCTCTACGTCAGACCGAGTTCAGGACATATGTGATAGGAGCGGGATCGGGATGCAATGCAGGAAGAACTGGCTCCAAGAGCTGGCCAGGGTGGTTCCCGAGGAGGCCGGCCATGGCGTGCAGCGCGCGGAGAGTACGGCTGCCAGGGGAAGCCGAGGAGGGGCCTCCGCAGGAATGGGCGGTGCCTTTGAGGGGCGCGTCTCTTCGAGGCGGGGCTTTTGGGGAGCAGGAGTGGTCTGGGCGGACGGGGGCGTGTCCGGGGCGGGGCTCTGCCGCCCTTGGTCGAGCAACCACTCCAGCCCCGGCCCGCAGAGGCGGCTCCGGAGAGGCGGGGCAGCTCCTCCCTCGGGTCCGCTGCGAGCCCGCACCTCCCAATTCCCGGAGCCGACGAGGGCTCGCGGCGGCTGCTTTGCTCTGCTCCAAGGTTGGGCTGCCGGGCCCTGAGCCAGGGAGAGCGGGAGCGGGGCGACGGCTTGCGCGGAGGGCGGCGGCCTGGGCCCGCCGAGCCATGGCGGCCCCGGAGCCGACGCCGAGGCGAGGCCGGGAGCGCGAGCGGGAGAGGGAGGACGAGAGCGAGGACGAGAGCGACATCCTGGAGGAGAGCCCGTGTGGCCGCTGGCAGAAGCGGCGGGAGCAGGTGGGCACGGGTGCGGGTGACACCGCCGTCCCGTAGCCTAAGGCTGGCGGCCACGGGGCCCGTGGGGCCGGGGTAGCCTGACGGTCTCCCCTGACGCCCTGGCCTCTGGAGGCCCTCGACCCCTTTGGCCCCACACCCTGGTGAGAAACACCCCCCCCCCATTCCTTGAACACCAGTGGATCCTGGGACCACCTCCAGCCTCTAAAATCTACTCCACGTCCTGGTCCACCCCTGCACCACCCCTAGCCTCCTAGGGGGTAGGTCCCCAGCCTCACCACCCCCAGCTCTCCCACTGAGCTTGGCAGGGCTGGCCGCACCTTCGTGGTTGGGGGAAGGTTGTGGCAGGGGCCACGTCCACACCACCCTGGGTCTCTTCGTGTCAGGACACACATCCTTCCCGCCTAGGTGAACCAAGGGAACATGCCGGGGATCCAGAGCACCTTTCTGGCCATGGACACGGAGGAGGGCGTAGAAGTGGTGTGGAACGAACTCCACTTCGGTGACAGGAAAGCCTTTTCGGCCCACGAGGTGAGCCCCGTCCACCACCACGCCCCCCCCCGCTTTGCTCCATATCGTGACTGCCCCCACGACCATCCTCCTTCCCCTAGGAGAAGATCCAGACCATGTTTGAGCAGCTGGCGCTAGTGGACCACCCCAACATCGTCAAGCTGCACAAGTATTGGCTGGACGCCTCTGAGGCCCGTGCAAGGGTGAGCTAGGGGCGGGTGTGGGGCGGAGTGAAGCCACAGGCTGGGTGGGGCAGCGTGGGGACCCACCCGCAACGGCGGAGCCCGCCCGCCCGCAGGTCATCTTCATCACAGAATACGTGTCGTCTGGCAGCCTCAAGCAGTTTCTCAAAAAGACCAAGAAGAACCACAAGGCCATGAACGCCCGGGTATGGGGAGTGGGCAGGGGACTGAAGGGAGTCCAAAAGAACTTAGGGACAGTAGTGGGGCGGGGGGCTCAGAGTGGCCTCGGGACAGGAGTGGGGTAGCGGGCGGGCTCCGCAGGCTCAGCAGCCTTTTGGTGCCCGCCCGACGGAGTCGTGCGTCCGCTGCCAGGCCTGGAAGCGCTGGTGTACGCAGATCCTGTCGGCACTCAGGTGAGGACCAGGGCTTGCCCACGCGCTTGCCCCCTGCTTTGCACCTTTCCGGTGCCCTCTGACCCGGTTCTTCCTGCCTCCCTTCCTCTCTGCTTGCAGTTTTTTGCACGCCTGCAGTCCCCCCATCATCCACGGGAATCTGACCAGCGACACCATCTTCATTCAGCACAACGGCCTCATCAAGATCGGCTCTGGTGCTGGCGAGGCGGGGCGGGACAGGGGGCAGGGTTGGGGAACCTGCGGGAGCCCAGAGACTGCCCAGTGTGCCAGCCTGCTGACGCCTGCTCTCTCTCTCCACCTTGGCCATTGCAGTGTGGTACCGCATCTTCTCCAATGGTGCGTGGGGCCTCTGGGGTGTGGGAACCGTGGAGAAACTGCTCTGCTCAGCCACACGCTCTCCCTTAGCACTGCCTGATGATCTCCGGAGCCCCATCCGCGCTGAGCGGGAGGAACTTCGAAATCTGCACTTTTTCCCACCAGAGTATGGCGGTGAGTCCTTAAGGAGCTCTAGGGTACCTGACCTGCCGGCACATCAAATTGACCAGCCCTGACTTGTTCTTCCCGTTTCAGAAGTCAATGATGGGACTGCAGTGGACATCTTCTCCTTTGGGATGTGTGCTCTGGAGGTACTGTCCACTCTCTGCATAGCCTCTTCTCCTCCGGACTCCACCCGGGTCACCATGTCCAATCTGCCCCTGTACCCAGATGGCTGTACTGGAGATCCAAGCCAATGGGGATACCCGGGTCACAGAAGAGGCTATTGCTCGAGCCAGGCACTCACTGAGTGACCCCAACATGCGGGTAAGCAGCTTACTTTGCCCCTCTGGGGCTGGCGACAAGTCTGTAGGTAGGTTAGAGATACCGCCCGGTTAGTGCATCCGAAAGTGTACCAGGTGCTGCACTAAGGCCGGCCTGGAAGAAAAGACTTCCGGGAGCTCACAAATCTCACAAGGATGGTTGGAAGTAGAGCTTGGGTGTTTGGGGCTCAAGGCCTGCCTGTCCTCAAGTTTACAGCACCAGATCCTAAGCGGCTAATGGGACGCTTTCTCTTCTGTGCATTCATACAGGAAGGCTCTCGGCAGCATCGCTGAGGAGGGAGGGTGTGTTGATTGGGCTTGTGGGGTCTAGGGTCCCTGGGGACCTCCTGTAGAGCAAGGACATTCCACCCACCCCCTGCCCTTCCCCTCTTCCCCTCTGCACCTAGGAATTCATCCTCTCCTGCCTGGCCCGGGACCCTGCCCGCAGGCCCTCTGCCCACAACCTTCTCTTCCACCGAGTGCTCTTCGAGGTGCATTCGCTGAAGCTGCTGGCAGCCCACTGCTTCATCCAGCACCAGTGTGAGGGGCGGACGAGCGGGGTGGGCCAGGACCCTGGGGTCAGAACGTGGAAGGGTCCTTGCAGGACCCTTAGCTTGGGCCCATCTCCCTGAGCATTGTTGTGGTTCACAGACCTCATGCCGGAAAATGTGGTGGAAGAAAAGACCAAGGCAATGGATCTGCATGCAGTCTTGGCTGAGATGCCTCAGCCCCAGGGCCCCCCCAATGCAGTGGCGGTGAGCAGCAGCTGCATAAGGCCTCCCCTATGAGCTGCCTGGCTAGCCTTTGGTCTGACACCCCTCTTGTATCTTCCTCCCATGCTAGGTACTCAGAGGTCTCCTTCTTGGAGCTGGACAAGTTCCTAGAGGATGTCAGGTGAGAGCTGGCGTGAGACTGAGGAGAAGCATGGTTAGACCTGAGCCCCCAGCTACCCCCTGGTATATCTCCAGGAATGGGATCTATCCACTGATGAATTTTGCGGCTGCCCGGCCCCTGGGACTTCCCCCGTGTGTTAGCCCCACCCCCGGAGGAGGCCCAGAAGGCCAAAACCCCAACACCAGAACCCTTTGACTCAGAGACCAGGAAGGTGAGTCCCAACGCCTGCTGCACTGTGCTGTCTCTCAGAATTGTCCACAACCAGATAATGGGTGCCTTTCTCTGGGGACCTGTGTGTCCCCCACCCCAGTCCTCCAGGCTGCCAGAGAGCAAACCTAAGTTGACCCCTTTTGGAAGCCAACCAGACGGAGACACCTGTTTTCCCCAGAGGCTTCTTGCTTTTGCAGCTTTCTCCATCCTGTTACACGCCCCATTCCAGAGGCCTTGGCCACCTCCATTCTTCATCTGGGTCCGGAGCCATCACCCTGGTCTCCCTCCTCCTAGCTTCCTTCCTTCCACCGTGTACCCTAAGTTCCCATGCCGGCAGTCAAGGCGTCCTGGATCCTGGCTGCCCAGAGAGCTAGTGGAAGGCAGTATGAGCCTGTCTCCTGGCCTGCTCCTACCGGTGCCTTACTTTTCTGTACAGTCACATCCTGGGACACAGTGTCCCCCCCCTCTGTCTCTGTCTCCCTCTCTTCCTCCCTCTCTCTCCTTTTCAAGGCCTCCTCTTGTGAGTCTTCACTCACACTTCAGTGCTGGTGCAGTGACTGAGCTTTCTGGACCTCCCTTGGAGAGGGTTACCATGCCTGGACCTCCCTTGGAGAGGGTTACCATGCCTGGACCTCCCTTGGAGAGGGTTACCATGCCTGGACCTCCCTTGGAGAGGGTTACCATGCCTGGACCTCCCTTGGAGAGGGTTACCATGCCTGGACCTCCCTTGGAGAGGGTTACCATGCCTGGACCTCCCTTGGAGAGGGTTACCATGCCTGGACCTCCCTTGGAGAGGGTTACCATGCCTGGACCTCCCTTGGAGAGGGTTGCCATGCCTGGACCTCCCTTGGAGAGGGTTACCATGCCTGGACCTCCCTTGGAGAGGGTTGCCATGCCTGGGTCTCTGCTGCTCCTTCTGGGCACCTTTGCTAAGCAGCACTCTGTGGCTGACACAGCTTCCCAACCCTCAGGTGGTCCAGATGCAGTGCAATCTGGAGAGGAGTGAGGACAAGGCTCGGTGGCACGTGAGCAAGGGCCCAGGGCGGGGCTGGGGGAGATGGGGAGGGATCAACGCTGGTGCCATGCTGGCCATGCCATCTCACCCACAGCTCACTCTGCTTTTGGTGCTGGAGGATCGTCTGCATCGACAGCTGACCTATGACCTGCTCCCAAGTAGGCTGATAGGGGACCAGGTACTGGGCTGAGGCTTGGGTACTGCCCGGTGCCACCACTCACGTGTCCCCTCTTCAGCTGACAGTGCCCAGGACCTCGCGGCTGAGCTTGTACACTATGGCTTCCTGCATGAGGTAGGCGGGGCGCAGTGCGGGTTCGGAAAGGTGCAGGGTGGGCCGAGCTGCCCGGTACTCCATGCCTCCCTACCCTCCACTGCAGGACGACCGGACAAAGCTAGCAGCCTTCCTGGAGACCACCTTCATCAAGTACCGTGGGACACAGGCTTGACTTCCCTGTCCTGGCAGCCCAGCGGGGACACCAGGGCTTGAGGTTGTCCACTTGGCAAAGAGCCCCGTACTGCTCAGAGCTGCCTTCTGCCTGTGTTTCTGTGGAGCCAATGAAGACACCGCCCCCACCCCAGCTTTCTGCAGTAATGTGGGTGCCTGGGGTGGTGATGGAGCCCCAAGCCTACATGGGAGCAGAGGATACAGGTCATTTAGGGGAACTACTCCATCTGGTATTGGACAACAGCCATACCTTCAGATGATGTAGACACCTAGGGAAGGAACCTGAATTCAAAAGTAATAGAGCCCCTTCAGGTGTCAGACACAATCCTGGGCATCAGGCAGATCAGACCTGATCAGAGAATCAGAGGTTAGAGAGCTTGGGGTTGGACCCATGGCCAGCAAACTCCTGGTCCCACCCAGACAGTCCCAATCCCATGCAGACCTGCCCTGAGCCCTTCCTCTGATTTTCCACACACTTGAGACCAGAACCTATGTCCTCCCCAGTGTCCTCCAGCAGGATCTCTCTGTTCTTCATCCCTGGTCTGAGGACTCAGAGGCCTGGCGTCCTCGGCACCTCCTTCCTGGGGGAGTTGTGTGTTGGAGCTCTGAGGCTGAGGGCTCCTGGCTGCCTCTTTCTCCACAACCCAACTCGTCTCAATCTTACTCATTGCAAATCCTGACAGAGTCTTCCCTCACAGCCACCCTGATTTCTCGGGTTCTTGAACTGTCTGTCTTCCACCTTCAAATTTAAAGGTCTTAAATGTTTTAAACATATAAATTTAATGCATTCAAGTTCCTTTTAAAACAGTTCTTTCTGTGAAACCAGAAAGGCTCACTACTGTGTTATTAATAGTCCCACATCGCTGCTGTCACACTTACCACAAACCTAGTGGCTGGGCACTACACAAATACTGTTCTGTACACCCAAAGTTTGATTCAGGCCCTCACTAGACTAAAACCCAGGCGTCAGTGGCTGTGTTCCTTTCTGGAAAGTGGGGGTGAACTGGGGGTGGGGCTCACCTCCTGCTCCTTCCAGCTATTGGCAGAATTCCCTGCCATGGTAAGGCAGAAATTCCTACTTTCTTACAGCTGCCAACTAAGAGCCCTTCTCAGCTTCTAGAAGCCTCCAACTTTTCTTAACTTTCCTTCCACCTTCGAGACCAGCAGCGTCAGGCCGAATCTCTGTCGTGCACTAGCTGTCTGGTTTTCCACTGCCTGGAAGGTTGGGGCCTTTTGTGAGTAGGTTGGACCCACCTACATAATCTAGGATGATATCCCTCTCAGGGTCTGTAGAGGAACCACACCTGCAGAGTACCTTTTGCTATGGAGACTAATCATCCTGGGTTTTGGTGCTGAGAGGATGGACATGGGCACACACGGGGGTGGGAGTCTTGTTGTGTTGCCTACCACACCACCTTAACCAAAACCTAAAATAAAGCAAATTTGTCATGGAGCATCTAATAAATTGAATGAACACTGATTATGCATGGTCTGATGTAGTTTATTTGGAAAATCCATGAGATTGTACAAGTGATTAAACTGATCTGAAAGCATCAGTGCTGTACTATATATTGTCTCTTTTCAGTTTATCTTTAGAGATAAGATACAGTCCTGTTATACAGCCCCACTTGGCCGGAACTCAGTATTCAGATCAGGCAGGCCTGTGCTGTGTTTATAGGTGTGAGCAACAATGCCTTAGCACATACTCTTTTAGAAGTAGAATTGTTGGGAGTGGGCAGAGTCAATAGTAAATAACAAATAGTCTTCTACCCTGATTCAGTCTCTAACCTCAGCCTGGAACTCACTCCATAGGACTGCCTCAAACTCACAGAGATCTATCTGCCTGTCTCAGATTCCCCAATACTAGGATTTAAGGTGTGTGCCACCATGGCTGGCCACAAGCATGCATTCTATCCTGCTTGTTGATTTTTATGTTAGGTGTCCCCACATGGCAACTTGTTAAGGCTAGTTGCCTGCCCACCCTCTGACCCAGCATCATCTGAATTTGATGGGCATCACGGCTGTACTATCTTTCTTATTGGTGTAGGTCTCAGCAAGGAACAAGGTGTCCTAGATTATATATTCTTTCTTGCACAATCTTTTGTTTTCTCTGAAGTTAATAATTTTCTTATTTGCTTATTTTTTAAAAAACGCGTGTGTGTGTGTGTGTGTGTGTGTGTGTGTGTGTGTGAGTGTGAGTGAACGCGCCATAGCACAGAAGATCAGAGAGAAATCTGTGGGAGTTTGTTTTCTTTCTACCATGTGGGCTCAAGGGATTGTACCCAGATTATCAGGCTTGGTGCCGAGCTCCATTGCCTGCTGAGCTCTCACTAGATCTTCTCAGTTTTCTGTATGTGTTTGCTGTTAATTCATCACTGGAGTCCTCTCAATGTTTAGGACCAAGTACAACTGACCACTATTTCTCCTTTCCTGACTCTCCACTGAGAGCCTGATGCCTCCCTCAGGCTGCTTGTTCTGCATTGTGGCTCATACTCCTCTCTTCCTTCCTTTACCCCACTTGAAAAGGAGCGTGCTTCAGATTGCCCGAGAAAAATATATGGGAAATTATGGAATCTTTGCCTGTCTGTCTTCATTTTTTTTGTTTGTTTGGTTTGGTTTTTTGTTGTTGTTGTTTTGGTTTGTTTGTTTTCTTGTTTTTGTGGGGGTTTTTTTGGTTTTTCGAGACAGGGTTTCTCTGTATTGTTTTGGAGGCTGTCCTGGAACTCACTCTGTAGACCAGGCTGGCCTCGAACTCACAGAGATCTGCCAGCCTCTGCCTCCCGAGTGCTGGGATTAAAGTTGTGCACTTATTCTAATCTTATACATGATTGAAAATGTCCGGAGGTACAAGAAGTTTGCTTAGCTGAAAACCCTTTCTCCTCAGGACTCAAGGGTGTCGTGTTACACTTCCAGTTCCAGGGATTGCCATGCTTCTGAATTCCCACCTGTGTAAGAGTGCTTGTGTCTCTCCTGTCTTTTTTTTTGCCTAGTGTTTTGGAAATTACCAGAAATTCACCACTGGGGGAAAAAAAGGAAATGACATTTTAGTGAATTTTATCTCTCCTATTTCCTAGATAAATTATCAAGATGAATATTTGTATCCTGTATTGTTTACTTATGTGTTCATGTGTTTTGTATCTTGTATGTTTTACACTTATGTGTTCATGTGTTTTGTATCTTGTATGTTTTACACTTATGTGTTCATGTGTTTTGTATCTTGTATGTTTTACACTTATGTGTTCATGTGTTTTGTATCTTGTATGTTTTACACTTATGTGTTCATGTGTTTTGTATCTTGTATGTTTTACACTTATGTGTTCATGTGTGCGCAAGCCTGAGTGAGCTGCTCTTGAGAGGGCTCTAGGGCAGGAATGAAGACTTTTTTCTCTTATTTTGTTTCAATATATCCCAAGCGCAGTTTCCTCTCCCTCCCCTCCTCTCAGCCTCCCCAGCCCCCAGGTCCACTGCTCCTCCATTTCCCTTCAGAGAGGAGCAGGCCTCTTGGGGATATCTGAGGGACACTGCATAACAGGATACAGTAAGACTAGTCACAAACCTTCATATCAGGGCTAGGGGGGGCAACCCAGTAAGAGGAAAAAAGGTCCCAAGAGCAGGCAAAAGAGTCAGAGTCATCCCCATTCCCACTGTTTTAGGAGTCCGATAAAAACATCAAGCTAATGACCATAACATATATGCAAATGACCTAGCGCAGACCCATGCAGGTTCTGTGATGGCTTCTTCAGTCTCTGTGAACCCCTAGAAGCCCTGCTTACTTGAGTGTATGGACTGTGTTCTCCACCTCCTCTGGCTCCTACAATTCTTTTTTTTTTTTTTTTTTTTTTTTTTTTTTTTTGGTTTTTCGAGACAGGGTTTCTCTGTGGCTTTGGAAGCTGTCCTGGAACTCACTTTGTAGACCAGGCTGGCCTGGAACTCACAGAGATCCGCCTGCCTCTGCCTCCCGAGTGCTGGGATTAAAGGCGTGCGCCACCACCGCTCGGCTGCTCCTACAATTCTTCTTCCCCTTTTCCTTGGAGGTTTCCCAAGTTCCAAGGGGAGAGACTGGATGGAAATCTCCAATTTGGGCTCTCTGCCTAATGTTTGTGTTTGCATCTGCTCCCATCATCTGCTTAGAGAGGCCTCTCTGATGACAATTGGAATAGGTGCTAATTTGGACTTCTGGCTGCTAGGGTGATCTCTGGTAGAGCAGGGAGACTTATTTTCAAAAGCAACTCCGTGAAATCCTGGGGTTCAGTGTTTTACATGAGCAGGACTCAGGAGAGGGACATTGCCTATGGGTAACTCTAAGAACCTGGTCCAAGCTGGGTGGTGGTTACACACCTTTAATTCCAGCACTTGGAATGTAGAGGCAGGAGTATCTCTGAGTAGGAGGCAAGCCTGGTCTACACATCAAGTTGCAGGACATCTAGGGACACCCAGAGAAACACTGTCTGGGAAAAACAGACAAAAACCCCGGTCCAGTTATCACTGAGACAATGGTGTTTACAGACTGGACCACTCCATCAGGAGTGGGTACAGGTTCTTGGGAGTGACAATAAAACAAGGACAGGAAAATCAGGATAGGGGCAACCATGTTCTGGGCCGTGCTTGTAACAGGCACTCAGAAGCTGTTTTTGCTAAAAGTCATTGACTCTCCATTGATTCACAAGATATAATGCTGTCTCCATGCAGGCTAGCCTCTGGTTGATTCTAAAGAAGACAGATTCAACATCTCACTAAGTTTTAAGTTTTTAGCAGTTTGCCAAAGATCTCTCTAAATGGAAAGCTACCACCAGAGCGTGGTGCCCGGGGTTCCCCCCTGGTGGTGGTTGGTAAGACCCAGGCCACTTAATACCCTGGGGGATGCAGGCGTGGGGGTGGGCTCCATTTTCAGAGGCTCTGGTAGGCCCATCTTGGAGACTATTGAAGGCTTCTGTTTTCTGGAACCTTTCAACTTTTTTTTTTTGAGACAAGTTTTCTCTGGCTGTTCTGGAACTCGCTCTATTGACTAGGATGGCCTTGAACTCATAGATATCCTCTTGCCTCTGCCTCCTGAATGCTGGCACTAAAGGCATGTGCCCCCACTACCTGACCTGGTTTTTTTTTTTCCCCCGAGACAGGGTTTCTCTGTATTGCTTTGGAGGCTGTCCTGGAACTCTCTCTCTGTAGACCAGGCTGGACTCGAACTCACAGAGATTCGCCTGTCTCTGCCTCCCAAATGCTGGGATTAAAGGTGTGCACCATCACCGCCCGGCTAAGATATGATTTCTTTATACCTAGCTGTCTTGGAACTTGCTTGGAACTCAACTACTTGGAAAGGTAGATCAGGATAGCTTTCAACTCATAAAAATCCCTCCGTCTTGCTCCTGCCTTGAATGCTGGGATCAAAGGTATGTGCCCTCACATACAACTCAACTTTATTTTTCAATCTGTGTAGTCCTGGCTGTCCTGGAACTCTCTGTAGACCAGGTTGGCCTCAAACTCAGAGATGCAGCTATCTCTGCCTCCTGAACACTGGGATTAAAGTGTGTAGCATCACCGACATTGGAAGAAATCTCATTTGGTAGCCTTTATGGTGTTTTTGGGATGAAACAACTTTTGGGTATCTTTGATGTTATTGCTTTCTCCATTTCTGTTCTTATTCTTCTGTGTCTTATTTCCTTATCCTCTTGTGCTTGGTGATTACAGCTGGCTGATTGTGCTTAAGAATGAGATGCTAGCCGGGCGGTGGTGGCGCACACCTTTAATCCCAGTACTCGGGAGGCAGAGGCAGGCGGATCTCTGTGAGTTCGAGGCCGGGCTGGACCGACAGCCTCCGAAACAATACAGAGAAACCCTGTCTCGTAAAACCAAAAAAAAAAAAAAAAAAAAAAAAAAAAAAGAGATGCTAGAGCCGGGCGTTGGTGGTGCACGCCTTTAATCCCAGCACTCGGGAGGCAGAGATGGATCTCTGTGAGTTCTGACCAGCCTGGTCTACAGCTTCCAAAACAATACAGAGAAACCCTGTCTCGAAAAACCAAAAAGAGAGAGAGAGAGAGAGAGAGAGAGAGAGAGAGAGAGAGAGAGAGAGAGAGAGAGAGAGAGAGAGAGAGAATGAGATGCTAAACCGGGCAGTGGTGGCCCACACCTTTAATCCCAGTAGTCAGGAGGATCTCTGTGAGTCTGAGGTCTGAGTTCCAAGACAGACTTCAAAGCTACAGAGAAACCCTGTCTTCAGAATGAGATGCTAAACTGGGTCTCTGCTCCTTTTCCAGAGTAGAGATAATCTGCAATCAATGTTGGCAGAGCCAGACCTTCTAACACCTTGTAGTAGGGACACGAGAAGTTTTGAGGCAACTATGTTTTTGTTTTTGTTTTTTTCCTTATCTGCGCCTTTTCAGAAAATTCCAGACACAGCCATCACAAACCAGTCTACTAAGGCAGCGCCCACTTTCCCCTAACTCCCCAGCATTTCACTTCTCTGCCCCTTAGGCTTTGTTTTCAATATAGCTCCTGTGGTATTAAAGGGGCTTCAGAAAGGGGGGAGGATATTCTGCCTTATTTTGCTAGAGATCTCTGTATTAGATTCTAAAATTTTCAGGGGTGGAAAACAGAATGGCTATCAGGGGCAGTAGAAGATGCCTGAGCTTACAGATGTGGTATCTTGCAGGCAGCCTTAGGGTCTCAAACTGCGTGTAGCTGGAGACAAATGTCAGGGCAGCTCCTCACACAGCACAGATGAGCATACAGATTTAAACATAGCTCAGAACTTGGGGTCCAGAATGCACGTTGTGTCCACAGTACTATAACCACAGGGCCAGCTGGGGAGCCATCTCTGTCCACCGTTTTAAGAGGCTACTCTCTCACTAGGGAAGAGATGGACTGTGTTTCCAAATAAATGCGGACTCCTGACTTTAGAGATGGACAATGCAGAGACGATGCATCATCCTTTTGTCTCTTGTCTCAGGGGTCAACGCACGGAGTCGAGAAGGGATCAACCGCTCTTTTCCGCTGCTTTCCGCAAGTGAGCTCAACTGAAAAAAGGGTGCTGGGAAAGTAGGCTGACGGAACCGATTCCAGCCCGCTACCGGGCGAGCGCCGCAGGCCTCACCTGGCCTCCACGCCCACCCGTCGGGCCACGCCCCACTCCGCCCCGCTCCTCTCAGCCCTTGTCGGGTGCATTAACTGCCTGCTCCGCCCCGGAAATGCGTCCCGGTCTCCGTCCACGTAGCTAGGGAAAAGTCTATCGCGAGAGTTCCGCGTCCGGCGCCCAGATCGCGCGAGACTGCGGAAGGAGCTGGGGCTTGTGGCGCGCGCGGCGGCCGCGACGGACGCAAGATGGCGACGGCTACTATAGCTCTCGTAAGTGAGTCCCTCGCGGCCGGGAGCGGCCGTCAGCTGGTGGGAGTGAGTCAGGGGCCGGCCCAGGGCGCGGAGGGCCCCTGGGTGCGCAGCGGCGCGACCGGGCCTCACACGGACCCTCTTGTGGCCCCCGGCACGCGGGGCGGGGGCGGGACGGGCGCGCGCGGCTACTGCCGCGTCTGTGGCTGTAGCTTCCGGCTCAAGGACTCCAGTTTCCGGCGGCTGAGCGGGGTGGGCCGGCCGCAGGCGGCCCCGCTGCATCTCCGCGGGGCGGTCCTCGCCCTGCTGAGGCTGGGCGATCGCCGTCTAGGTGGCCGGCGGCCTCGGGGAGCCGTGACGCCTGCTCCGGGTTTCCGCGACTGCGCCCGTGTTGGGGACGCGGAAGGGGCGGACCCCATGGCATTTGCTCTGCGCGGTGGTGCAGGGAGAAAAGGGTTTCCCATTCTGTTACCCCACGCAGGAGGGGAAGGGCAGCCTCCTCCATCTTCCGAGCACTCATTCTTGCCCTCGCTCTGTTGGAGAAGCCGACAGTTAGTGCCTCCTGCGTTGGCCGCAGATCTTGTGGGCATCGTCAGACTTTGCTAACCCTTGTGCGGGCGAGCCTCGGCCTGCTCTGCTCAGCGTTTTCCCTCTTCAGTCAGGAATGTTCCTAGAGTGTCTGCCCCACGTCTTACTCCGCACTTACCTTAGGAGCCACTTAATCTCTTGTACCTAACCCCACTGCAGCCCAGCCTTTCTTATTAACTGCCACCCTCCCCCAGAGGGATGGAGCGAGGTCTGAGAAGGCTTACACGCAGGTTGCTGGAGGCGGGACTGGTGGAACCAAGTAGTATACACGGCCCTAGCTGGGAGCTGCACCCTCATACTTGGAAAGGGGCCCTTGCCCCAGCTTGTGAGGGATAGATCACAAGCTAGGATGTGCCAGTCACATCAGGGTTAAATTTTTTTTTATCGTGCTTTGCTGCTTGAAGGTCCAGGAGCAAATGGTCTTGGTGCAGAGACAGGTTGTTGAGTCCTTGGTGACTACCCTTAGGTGGCTGTGCGATGATAGAAGATAGAGGGACAAGAATGAGGTACTTTGACCAGCACTGAGCAGAGTGGATGCCTCGTTTTCTGAGTAACCCCCGGTGTTCGAGCAGACTGAAAGATTACCTGGGGGTCAGCTTGGTGCCAGACAGGTATTGCCATTGTTGAGATGGGTTCAAGATGGGCGTGGGCAGTGAGTCTCACCATCGAAGCAGCTGGAATAGTCTTTGCTGTCCGTTGACCGTGAGGACCCTAGAGTTGTCTTTCTCTTTCTTGTTTTGCTGCATCCACAGTGCTCAATACAAGCCTGGCTACCCAGGGAACAGCACTGCACCCTGTGAAGGGACCTGAACAGATGGAAGACAGCGTTCTGCAGCCAGTCCTATTCTAGGGACCTGTCACTCCTGTCGATGGTACTAATAACTGCTAGAACCTGTGGCTTACTTCCCAGAGACTAAGGGACTTCATGGAAGATACAATCTTCGATGCTGCCTGAGAGATAGGCCATGCCCCTCCCTGCACAAGAGGAGCTTAAGGCCTAGACTTTAGGTGATTTGCCTCAGGTTATTTAAAATGTCTTGTAATGAAAGCAACTGTTTGTTCTGAGATGGTGAAGGGTAGAGCTTGGCTTGTGCACCAGAGATGCTCAGCAACACTGTCCCTCAAGGGGGCTTCCCTTCTCTTAACTCACTACTGCCTGGTGTTGGGGAGCACTGTGACTGCAAGACTTGCCGTTCCCATTGCCCAAAGTGACAGCATGTGACTGTTAGGTCTTAAAACAGGGACAGCTGGCTGAGATCCGTCTTAGTGACTAGCTGTGATAACAGATGATAGTTTTCTGTAGGCTCTCCCAGAGATGATGAGAACAGAATTCTGGACTCTGTTGGGGGAACTCTCTCCTGTGGTGAATGGGCTAAGTTGGGTGGTTTGTTTTCCTTTGTAGCATCTGTAGGTGAGCTTTCCCTGGAATGCTGCTTTCAGCACTAACCCTGTCCCTGCATGACTAATAAGTTGGAGAGACAGGAAGTTGTACTCGTGCCCCAGGTTCAGCCTCTCACTGCTGTGTGACTAGGGCCTGAAGCATGCTTTCACTGCGTGTTGAGAAGCAGCCTCTGTTCTGTAGATGCCTATGCACAGCAGTCAGCCATTCCTTTAGTTTTCTCTGGATATCATTTCTACATCACAGTGGAGCTGAACTAGGCAGGAGTGTGCACGTATGTTGGTAGCATAGGGACAGCTCCAGGTTAGGCTGGGCTGGCCATAGTCTACATTATATTGGGCTGTGCTGCTGTCCCTCCTTCTGTAGTCTGATGACCTGAGAGACCCACTTTGTCTAAGTTGGCCAGCCTCTGGCTTTGTCTCTGACAATGGGCACAACCATCTCACTGTCTTTTGATATTTGTGGAGCATGTTCTTGAGCTGATGGTAGTGTAAGCGCATTCTAACTTCTGTTCACACTGCAGTCTCAGAGAAGCCCGGGTAGGTTTTAGGGCCTTTCCATGACATTCCATCTTCCTACTCTTACCACATTGCCCACCTCTTCCAAGATCTGTTGGGTGGCAGAGGCCACTCCACTAGGCCATGTTAAGAGCTCTATCTCCTGAGGACAAAAGGTTGAGCTTAGAGGCCTGGCCCAAGTGTGTATAGAGTTTGATGGAAAGAGTACTCCTGCTGCCATGGGAAGAAGGGGAGAATACAGCCAGCTGCTCACCCCGTCTAATGTGGCTCAGTCTGTCAGCACGAAAGGGTGGCTTTCCTTGGCCTTGGGCTGGAACACTGCTTCCTCTCTTTTTGTCCCTTTCTGGGGGACTGTCAACTTGGCCTGTCGCAGCTGCTGCTCTGCTTTCTGTCTGTGCCCTGGGCGGCTGCATATGTGCTGGCAGGGCAGAGGGTGTACAGGCAGCACAGGCGCTGGCAGGGCAGAGGGTGTACGGGCAGCACAGGGGGATTGACGCTGGGAATGAGAACTCGGCTGACCACCTTTAGCCCTTGCCCAGCCTCCCTTGTTCTGGATGGGGAAGGCAGCCTTCAGCTTTGTAACAGTGATGGGTTTGTATGACTATTGGTTATGTTTCCTTCCTGCCTGCAGCAGGTCAATGGCCAACAAGGAGGGGGGTCCGAGCCAGCGGCAGCAGCCGCAGCGGCGGCAGCGGCAGTGGTGGCAGCAGGAGACAAATGGAAACCTCCACAGGTATTAACCTTAAACATCTTTTCCCTCAGGCCTGCCTGCCTGCCTGCCTGCCCATGCGTCTTTGGGCCTAGAGAGACCTGACTGGGCAACTTGGACATGTGGTTGGGGGAATCCAGTGACCAGCCTCTGCTTTCTGGGCCTAGCCCTGCCCCCTCCTCAGCCAGCTTCTGATTTGCATCTTGTCTGTGGGAGTCCATCTAGCCTAAGCCTGGCAGCGCCTGGCAGTTGGCTAGCCAAGCAGCAGGGGGAGGGTGTAGATGATGGGAATAACTACAGCCTAGCCCTCAGTGGTGCTGGCTTGGAGCCATTGGCATTGTGCAGAGGGATAGGCCCTCTGTTTCAGAACGGCAGTGTTGTTTCCAGACCAGAAGTAGGGATTTCCATTTTAGCTCTTTGTTTTCATGCAAGTAAAACAACAAAACAACATGTAAGTCAAAGCACACTTCTCTTGGGGGACACCCCCCAATTGCTTCTCTCGGCTTATGGGTAGTTGTGGGTGGATTTTGTTCTCTAGTCACTGGCCCATGGGAGTAAGTCTTCTGGGACGTGAAGCTGGATCTGTTGTTGCTAAGTTCTTTATTCCCGCCTCCAGAGTCCCACAAGGTTTCAACAAGATAGTGTGGTGGCCTCTGATGTGTGTATGTGGGAGGGTGCAGACAGAGATGTTGGTATGCAGCCTGAATCTTGGGAAGTTGTGGGGGCTGAAGCTCTCTGTCCTGACTGACTGGCCAGTATGCCATTGGTTGGTGGGAGAAGGGCCTTTTGTTCACCAAGACAAAGAAGAGATTGAAAAGTTTCTAGGGGCTGAGAAGAGCTGGCATTGATTTCCATGGTGACAACCTACTCTAGTGCCACAGCCTCATAGGCCTGGGGCCAGCTGAGAGGGCAGAAGGCAGATCTAGTGTGAGCCAGACTGCAGCCCTTGGTTCCATCCATTGCCAGCTCTTGGGAGACTTTGGGGTCTTCTTGGGACTGCCCCAGGGTGGCCTTATAAGCCTCCTGCCTTTTGACCTTTGACCAGAAACTCAGCACTTTGGCATCCATGGTGGGGTTCATGGGGTTTGAGTCCAGCCAAACCCTGCCTGCCTTCTTTGTACTTCAGGCTTGCCTATTACTCCTGTGCTGAGGGCCTTCCTCTCTGCTGCTGCTCTCAAAGCCTAGAAAGTCACAGAGGGATTTTGAACTGGTTAGATCCATAGACTGGCTCTGTCCATTACTCCCAGGGTCTGCTGGCTCTGACATTGGGCTTTCCCTGTTTACATGGCTGTTTCTCTCCTGCAAACAACTTGGAAATGCTTTGATGGAGTAATGTGAACACAATTCTGGTACCATTCGATTATGTCTGCGGCAAGTGTCCAGCCTCCCCTGGCCAGTACCATGTGCTCTACACTCATTTGTCAGGATGCTGCTCTGCACCTGGCTTCTTGGTGCTGGACACATGCCATACAGGAGTGTTGATGGAAGTGAGCTCATGAACTGAGGAGGAACACTCACCCTCTTTGGGAGGCGTATAGAAAGAATGTCTTCAGGGCCCAAAATGAGCATTATTGGAAGGAGGCCCCTTGCCTTGTTCCAGGGTGGCCTGAGGCCCTGGCAAGGGCTATTGAAGAAACCAAGAGGCTAGAGTGCAAAGTAGCCTCTAAGTAATGAGTCTTTGATCCTGGTTCTGCTGCCTGGGCTCTGGAGCACGACAGAGGTTGGCTGTTCTACAGGACTTGGGACAGAGACTGGGGTCAAATTGTCAACAAGGGGTAGGCACACTGCTCTCCTATATTAGTTGCATGAGGAGGCCATTGTGCTGCTGGCCCTACAGGATACCTGCCTGGTTTTAATATGTCCCACCCATGAGTCATGCCTGACAGAAGCCTAGGTAGGGATAGCAATGTCTGAAGGGAAGACCTGTATCCTAACCAAGCAAGAAGTAGCTTATACTGGGGCTTGTATTTTACTTTGGTTTAAGAGTCTAGGGATAGAGGGCCTGTGGGGTTTCTGGGACATAAGAAATTTTGGGTTTGCTGCTGAATAACTCCCCTGTTTCCTGCTCCAGGGTGCAGATTCTATCAAGATGGAAAATGGGCAAAGCACAGGCACCAAGCTGGGGCTGCCTCCCCTGACGCCCGAGCAGCAGGAGGCCCTCCAGAAGGTGAGAGTGCACCTCCTGGGCACAAGTGCTCAGCCAAGATTGGTGAGGCAGGCCATCCCCCTGTAGGCTGGGCTCCCCAGTGCACCTCACTGCCATCTCTTGCAGGCCAAGAAATATGCAATGGAGCAGAGCATCAAGAGTGTGCTGGTGAAACAGACCATCGCGCACCAGCAGCAGCAGCTCACCAACCTGCAGGTGAGCCCCGCCACCCTCCTGCACACCACTGCCACTATCTTGGGGCTGGCTCTGCTGGAGGCCCTCCTGCCCAGCCTGGGCCAGGAAGCCTTCACTGCCCCTCCCCACTACCTCCACCATTTCCTCCTCTTCTCTGCCTCCTCCTGTGCCTGTGGCCGACTGCCCCGAGAAGGTGTTATCACTCTCAGACTCTCAGGATTCATTCTCTGGACCACCAGGGTCCTCTCTGAGGCATGAGTGGCCTGGCCTTTCCTCCTGTTGCTTGATAAGGCCCCTTCTCCATCCCCTCCCCACTCCTTCTCTGTAGCTCTGCCCAGTTCTCCTTCTTGGTCTTCCCACTGGTGCCTCTGGGTCTCTGCCACACCCTTGTCACCCAGGCTGTGCACAGCCATGGTGGCAGCATGTATGTAGGTTGTGATCCTCCCTACCCCTATGGTCAGGCCTTTATCCCTGGGCCTTCGACTAAAGGGGCAGTCTAGGGGTATGCTCCCCTGGACCCTACTCTAGGCTGGAGGCTGTGATATCTGTGGGAAGAAGCCTATGTGAAGCTGACAGGTTCCTGGGCCTTGAGCCTTCCCCACCCCCAGGTCCGGCCCTCAGACATCCATACTGGCTGTTCACTGTGCTGTCCATCCCTCTCCTCCCTTCCTTCTGCCCTCGCCGGTCTTGCTGCAAAGGCTGTGGGGCGGGGCCCCTGGGGCTCTGAAGCCCCCCTGGGCAGGTGCCAGTGACCAGCCAGAGTGGCCAGCAGTGTGGGAAGGCAGGCGGGCCTCCCTGGCAGGGCGGGGACTCCGCGCCTTGCTGCTGTCTGCGTGAGGTGTTGACGAGAGCGGGAGACTGCTCGGCTCCAACAGACTGAACTCTGTCTTTACTGTCTTTCAGATGGCAGCAGTGACAATGGGCTTTGGAGATCCTCTCTCACCTTTGCAATCGGTCAATAGAAATGCTCACTTCTTCTGGGGCTCATGTCCTTAGTCAGGGCTAGAGGGGGGCAGTGCAGCCCACTGCTGGGGACCTTGCTCCCCTGGCCGGCCCTGCCCGCCAGCTCTGGACGAGCACAGCAGAGCGCCAGGCATGGTGGGGCCAGTGGTGTGGGCACTCACCCCGGGACCGCCCCTGGGGAGGCCTCCATCTGCTCTGAGGGCCCACCTTAAAACTAACCGGCCAGGTAACTGCGGAGGGCAGCCGCGGCAGCCAGCCAGGGAGGGTAGCTGCCAATGCAGGCTCATCTGTGCCTTGCCACCCCATGTGGGGGATGTACCTGTGGGCCTCCAGCTCTGACAGTCTCCAGGCTGCCCGGGCTCTTGGGTTGGGGTCAGGCCCCTGATAAGAGAGGGGTCCTAACTGTGGCCCCATCACACTCTGGAGGGAGGGTGGATGGATGGGGTGGGGGCTGGGGGCCTGAGTGAGCAAGAGAGGGAAGGGCACATACCAACTTGGTCACAGACCTAGCTCTCAGCAAGGGGTAGAGGTCATGTGGCCATGGCTGCAGTAAGCAGAGAGTTTGGGAAGGAGATGGCTCTTCCTTGCCCAGAGGCAAGTTGAAGTGGTCAGGCCCTATCCTGGGGAGATCCTGTGGGAAGACATGGCCCTTTCTCTGGGGTATCCACTTGGAGGGTCATCCCTGGATGAGTTGCCCTCACATTTGAGACATACTCTATCTACTCTGGGAACATGTGTCTGAAAGGGAGCTGTTGACCCTCTGAGGAGCCCTGGGAGATGCCAGAGACCTGTAGTTGTGCAGTTTCACCTTGAAGGGGAGACTTAGTAATCTCTTGTCAAGTGTGACCTGAAAGACAGACGTAACTTCATATCTGTGGAGCTTAGAGAATGGGTGGCTCTATCCTTGGGGCCCTTCATCTGGGCAAGAGCCTGAGGCTTGTCAGGAGCCAATCTGAGGGAATGGCCCCAAGTTTAGGGTACCCCTTATGTGAGGAAAGATAGGCCCTACCTGGGTGAGTCCTGTGTTGGTGGGCCTTTTAGTTCTCTCTTAGGGAGACTGGGCAATCCTTGGCCTGCTAATGTCTCAAGAAGTAAACTGGTCTCCTGCCCCTGGGACCTTTGTTAGGGTGAGAGAAGTCCTTGTGTGTGTTAAGGAGTAAGGCTTTGCCTGGCCCATGGGGCCCCACCTGTGACTCTAGAACCCCTGCCTGGTACATCTATGAAGTGTTGCAAGGAGCCTTTCCCAGGGCATGGGGCGGTCCCTCATTACAGTGGCCCAGCTCACTGCTAGTCCTGCCAGCTTCCCAGCCCCCAGGATCCCTGAGGCTTCTTCATTGGGTTCTCTGCTGCCTTGTGACGCTCTTACCTGGGCCATCTCTTATGGCTACCGTCATGTGCTCCAAGCAGCTCTTTTTTGTGGGAGGTGTTGGTGTGGGAGTGTAGAACACACTGAGTCCTCACCTATGTCTCCCTGCATGAGCAGTTTGCTCCTTGTTCTATCCAGAGAGCCCCTGTCTGGGCTCCCACATTCCTTCCCTGGGATCTCTTCTGGGCAATGGCTGCCCTGTCTTCTGCCACCCTCTCTTCTGGCCTCCATGCCAGTAGGTGTCTCTGGCTTGGACAGCTCCTCCTTCCCTCTTCTGTCCCAATACTTGGTTGGACTGGTGGGAGGCTCTCCCAACCTAGCCCAGGTACCTGGCCCCCAGACTGGAGAAGAGGGCTGAATTACAGGGCATTCAGCCTTGGCTTCTGGCCACCTGTCAGCTCTGCTGGCACAGTCTGTCTGGGACCTGGGTGGGCTGGGTCCTTCCACGTCCTGCTGTTGGGCCTGGCCTTCCTTGGGGTGGGGTCCTGCCGACCCCTAAGCCCTGACCGTAAGAGCCCAGCCTGCACTTCACTGCTGTGTGGGAGCCCTTCCCACAGCAGAGCTGGGCGGGTGGGCTAGGAAGGGAGAGGGTTGCTTAATTTCTGCCTTCCTGACAAGCCAGTGGCTCTCTCCTTCTGTCCTGCTGCAGATGGCAGCTCAGCGGCAGCGGGCACTGGCTATCATGTGCCGGGTCTATGTGGGTTCCATCTACTACGAGCTGGGGGAAGACACCATTCGCCAGGCCTTTGCTCCCTTTGGCCCCATCAAGAGCATTGATATGTCCTGGGACTCTGTCACCATGAAGCACAAGGTACGCAGGTTGGAGCTGTCCCTCGTGTCCTAGCTTGCCCTCCTGTCTGCTTTCCTGACCTGATGGCAACTCCCTGTGTTTAGGGCTTTGCCTTCGTGGAGTATGAGGTTCCAGAAGCTGCACAGCTGGCTTTGGAGCAGATGAACTCGGTGATGCTTGGGGGCAGGAACATCAAGGTAAGGACCAGAGAGTCTTGGTCTTAGGCCCAGAGCTGAGAATGCAGGAGAACTTCGTGTGCTCACATACAAGCAGGCACCATAGGCCTAGGCTGATGGGAGACTTTGTTCTTGACCTCTTTTTTCAGGTGGGCAGACCCAGCAACATAGGACAGGCCCAACCCATTATAGACCAGCTGGCTGAGGAGGCTAGGGCTTTCAACCGCATCTACGTGGCCTCTGTACATCAGGACCTGTCTGATGATGACATCAAGAGTGTGTTTGAAGCCTTTGGCAAGATAAAGTCTTGCACACTGGCCCGGGACCCCACGACTGGGAAGCACAAGGGCTATGGTTTTATTGGTGAGTTTGGGGAGGGCCAAGGAGAAGGGGACCACCTGGTATTGGGGCTGGCCTTCCTCACTGCTCATCCTGCCCTGCAGAATATGAAAAGGCCCAATCGTCCCAGGATGCTGTGTCTTCCATGAACCTCTTTGATCTGGGTGGCCAGTACTTGAGGGTGGGCAAGGCCGTCACACCCCCCATGCCCCTGCTAACACCTGCCACGCCTGGAGGTCTCCCGCCTGCTGCTGCTGTAGCCGCAGCTGCAGCCACAGCCAAGATTACAGCTCAGGTGAGAGCTGGTACAGTGGTTGGGTTTGACCGTGGGTGGCAGGCCCACTGACCCTTTGGGAACTGACTCTAGGTGGCTTTGGGTGGAGGTAGCCAGACTAGAAACTGACTGTGGTTGCCTTTTGGTTGCAGGAAGCAGTGGCTGGAGCAGCCGTGCTGGGTACTTTAGCTACACCAGGACTAGTGTCGCCAGCTCTGACACTGGCCCAGCCCTTAGGGGCTCTACCCCAGGCTGTCATGGCTGCCCAGGCCCCTGGAGTCATCACAGGTGTGACCCCAGCCCGCCCTCCCATCCCAGTCACCATCCCCTCTGTGGGAGTGGTGAACCCCATCCTAGCCAGTCCCCCAACACTGGGTCTGTTGGAGCCCAAGAAGGAGAAGGAAGAGGAGGAGCTGTTTACTGAGTCAGAGCGGCCAGAGATGCTAAGTGAACAGGAGCACATGAGCATCTCTGGCAGCAGTGCTCGGCACATGGTCATGCAGAAGCTGCTCAGAAAACAGGAGGTAGGTGGGCCGGGGCCGGGGCCTCTCTGGGGTAGAGGGGATAGCGTGGTGGACAGGCCACAGCATTCAGTCTCCTTTCTTCCAGTCCACAGTGATGGTTCTGCGAAACATGGTGGACCCCAAGGACATCGACGATGACTTGGAGGGAGAGGTGACAGAGGAGTGTGGCAAATTTGGTGCTGTGAACCGGGTCATTATCTACCAAGAAAAGCAGGGCGAGGAGGAGGATGCAGAGATCATCGTCAAGATTTTTGTGGAATTTTCCATGGCCTCAGAGACTCACAAGGCCATCCAGGCCCTCAATGGGCGCTGGTTTGCTGGCCGTAAGGTGGTGGCTGAAGTGTATGACCAGGAGCGTTTTGATAACAGCGACCTCTCTGCGTGACTTTGGCCTCATTCCCTGGACTTGCGCTTGCCCCTCCCTCCCTCCGGGTTTCGTAGAGTGTTAACAGTGGTGTCCCTGCGACCCCGCACTCTGCCCAGCCCACGCTGTAGTGTACATAAAGGTGCAGATACTGCTGGCCCTAAAGTTCCTGTCTGGAGTTGGTCCCTTGGCCCAGGACGGCTGTGTGTGGGGTGTTGACAGGGCACCGATGCCCAGGAGGGTGTTGGGCATACCGCGCAAGCGTGAATGGAAAGGCGGGGGGGGGGGGCGTTGCTTTATCTGCCTTTGCGAGCATGGCTCGCAGCACCCGCTCACATGAGCAGTGCTGAGAGAGGTTTGAACCCGAGAGTCGTGGCATCCAGGACCAAGGGGGCATCTGGCACACTGGATCTATGTTATTATTACAGCGGTTGTGTTGGGTCACGCCAGAGCGGGGCGGAACTCCCGACATGCCCTGCGCGAAACCGCTACGGGTCGTCGGAGGCGCCACGCCGCGGGGCCTACTGGGATATGCAGTTTTGAGCAGTGAGGGCGGGCCTAGGCTTCCCGGCGGGCTACGCGGCTGGGCGGTTGTCGCGGGCAGCGGCGGCGGTTCCGGCTGCGGTGCTGCGGGCGGACGAGCTGCTTAGGTGAGCAGGCCGGGCGGGATGCGGAGCCGCCGCCGCGCCCCCAGCGCCTGAGAAAGCGCTGCCGGGTCAGGCCGGGCCGCCAACTGGGTGCCGCCGTCCGAGACTACAGCTCGTATTGAACCTGGGCCGAACCTAGTGCGGACCCCGGCCGCAGTCCGGGTCCCGGCGGCCCGCCCCACCCCCGCGCGGGCCGTGCCGCTCCGCCCGCGCCCGGCGCTCATGCGGGCCGAGCCCCGCCCCCCGGCCGGAGCCCGCGCTCACTGCCCGCCCGCATCATGCTCAAGTGCATCCCGCTCTGGCGTTGCAACCGGCACGTGGAGTCGGTGGATAAGAGGCACTGCTCGCTGCAGGCTGTGCCGGAGGAGATCTACCGCTACAGCCGCAGCCTCGAGGAGCTCTTGCTCGACGCCAACCAGCTGCGCGAGCTACCTAAGGTGAGCGGCCGCTGCAGCACCTGCTGCCCCGTCCGCGGTCCCGCGCTCAGTTTTCTGGACAGTGTGTAACTTCCGTGGCAGCCGGCTAGAGCGAGACCTCAGCAGGCGCTGCCCGGGCTTGGTCGGCACCGCAACCTCCAGCCGGCCCTGCTGGTTCTTACTGGCCAGAGCCCCGCCCCAGCCAGCCCCACCCTCACCCAGTAGCCTGTGTTGGCACCTGGTGGCAGCCTGTCTGGGGACCCGGTGGATAGTGAGCCTAAAAGGGGAGCCTGAAAGGGAAACCTGTGAGAGCACAGAAGGTGGGTGGGAGCAGGGTGCGAGGTCAGCCTAGGCTAGCAACAGCTTACTGGGCTACTTTAGAGGTACGGGCCTGGTTTTCTGGTGCCGTGTTCTGCTCCCCCTACTTTCCCCCTTGGGCTCAGAACTGAGTGGGACCCTCCTAAGACCCTCGCAGCGGCAGATCTATTCTGTCGTCTCTCAGAGGAGCCCCACCTCTCACTGCCCGTGTTTCTTCCTGTCGGTTGTTGGTTTTGTTGTTCTGAGGCCGCTCCAGAAAGAGGACCAGAGGAAACAGGCCATGAAAGCTTTACTTTTCCGAGGTGGAGGGCCGAGTGACCTTACATTCTTGAGGACTGGTGGCATGGGGTGTGGCCTCGGTCTAGGTCTGTTTGCAACAGTTCTGTTCTTCATCGCTCTTTATAGCATCTGTGTGTGAGTCCTGAAATTCGTGTGCCTGTGCTTCTTGATGGCGTTTTTTACTACAGTCTTTGTCGAGCTTTTGCTGTCCATTGCCGGGGTCCTGAAGAGTTTATCTGTGATGGAGGAAGCAGCGTGGGTAGTGGGTGGGGAACCCTAGGAGTGACCGGTAGGGTAGAGGGCAGGCACTGTCCAGACAGGAGCCAATGACGCTTCGGCTTGGGCGCATTCTCTGGGAAGCAGGATAGTAGTGGTGAGTGTGACAGATGACACGAGGCAGATCAGGCATCAAGCGGGCACAGGCGTGCTGTGCTTGATTCTCAGCCCGACTTGCCAGCAAGATTGCCAGAACCAAGGTGTGTGTGACGTGGGACACAGAGGTTCGGGGACCCGTGGCCGTGATCCTCCTGGTCTAGAAACTCCTTTCTACCCCTAGAGCTCTGGCTGCAGAGCTTGCTCACCTGATCACGTCTTTTGCTGTCCACAGCCCTTCTTCCGGCTATTGAACTTGAGAAAGCTGGGCCTCAGTGACAACGAGATTCAGCGGCTGCCTCCTGAAGTGGCTAACTTTATGCAGCTGGTGGAGCTGGATGTGTCCCGGAATGGTGGGCAGGCAGGCAGGGTGGAGCAGGGGGACTTCTGGCATCTCCTGAGGCTGTAACCTGACAAATCCCTATCCACACACAGACATCCCTGAGATACCCGAGAGCATAAAGTTCTGTAAGGCTCTGGAGATTGCAGACTTCAGTGGGAACCCCCTGTCCAGGTAAGTGTCACCACATAGTCTGGTTGGCTTTGGGCTGTGGGGGGCTCTGTAACCCTTGTGGGTGTCTGAGGTCTTCTGCTTCCTTTCCCTAGGCTTCCAGAAGGCTTCACACAGCTGCGCAGCCTGGCTCACCTGGCCCTGAATGATGTGTCCCTGCAGGCACTGCCTGGAGATGTGGGCAAGTGAGTGTCTTCTTGGTGAGTGGATCAGAGTGCAACAAGTACTTGTCTTGGCCCTGCCTTCCTCAGCCTTGGCCCTTGGTCTCTTTCAGCCTGGCCAACTTGGTAACCCTGGAACTCCGGGAGAACCTGCTTAAATCTCTCCCTGCGTAAGTGTGGGGCCTCCCCTGGACTGTGGTAGGGCTGTGCTGGGGCTTAGACGTCAATAGTTGTCCTTTCTCAGGTCCCTGTCTTTCCTGGTCAAGCTGGAACAGCTGGATCTGGGAGGCAATGATCTGGAAGTGCTGGTACAGCGGGGGCCGCTGGGGAGGAACAGGTGGGTGTGGGGCAGCTGCTACTGGCGGGTGTCACACTGCTCTGCCCTGTCTTTGTCCCTTCTTGCAGCCTGATACTCTGGGGGCTCTGCCTAACCTGCGGGAGCTGTGGCTGGACCGAAACCAGTTGTCAGCACTGCCCCCGGTAAGTGAGGGTGGGAGTGGCTTCACCCTACCTGCTGCCCTTTGACCTCCCATCTGTCCTCAGGAGCTAGGCAATCTTCGGCGGCTGGTGTGCCTGGATGTGTCAGAGAACCGGCTAGAGGAGCTACCTGTGGAGCTGGGTGGGCTGGCACTGCTCACAGATCTGCTGCTTTCCCAGAACTTGCTTCAGCGGCTGCCAGAGGGCATCGGTCAGTGTGCCCAGAGGGCCCTGGGGACTATACATTCTCATCAGTGGCCTTATGAATTGCCTGACGGGGTCTTGGGTTAGGACCTGACTTTACTCAGGCTAGAGGTGTCTGGAGAGGGAAGGTTAAGATACGGCTGGAGTTATATAAGCTACCGTGCAAGTGACCCAAGTGACAAGTTTCACAAGTGACAAGTGACCCAAGGGTCGGGGTCACTTGTGGTCACAAGAGTTGAGAATATGGGCTTACAAGGGTCAGTGATGGGGAAGAGCTTTGGGGGAAAGCATAGGGAATCTTGGAATTCTCAAAGAAATGAGCTGTCACTGGAACGTGGGACTAGTCTGTGGCCATTCTGAGGGCCCACACACTTGAGTGCCCTTGACCTGACTCAATCTAGTCACATGTCTCCTTGATGCCAGGTCAGCTGAAGCAGCTGTCTATCCTGAAGGTGGATCAGAACCGGCTGTGCGAGGTGACCGAGGCCATTGGGGACTGTGAGAACCTCTCTGAGCTGATCCTCACAGAGAACCTGTTAACGGTAAGGCAGTCCTGAGACACCCAGCCCTCTAAGATGTGCTGAGTGCGGTCAGTGCTAATATGTAGCAGGGACACAAGCGCCTCGTGGCAGTGGCATGTGCTGATGGTGGCTTATCCCAAGGGACCCTTGGGGTCAGGAGAAAGAGCTCACTGGCATACAGATGGCCTAGGGCCCATGGGGTCCTATAGGATTCTGCCAGGTATAGCGTTCAGGCTGTGTTTTTCCAGACATGTGGTGTGGTGCCAGGGAGGATCGGACAGGAAGAAGACAGCCTGTCAGCATGTGTGACCCATTGTAACCAAGGAGAACAGAAACTGTAGAGCCCCAACTAGAGGTGTCTGCATCAATGTTAGACTCAGGCTGAGAGACAGACGAGCGTGTGCGTAGTGTGGAATGTTCCTGTGTGTGGAGTATCCAGAATCACAGTAGTGAGAGAAGAGAGTGTCCTGGAAACAAATGGCAGGTATAAGTAGCAGGCCCGTGGGATGGTGACGGTCACAGACAGATACATGGCCTTGGTATACTGAGCTAGGTGGCTGTAGGAGAGGGCTAGAGAAGACAGTCTGGGGAATTAAGTGGCCTGGCAGGCTGTTTGGTATCCTTGAAGGTAAACAAAACAAAACAAAAATGGGTATGCAAACTGGTTCGGTGTTCAGCCATGGTTCCTGAGGGCTGTGGGAACCCTGGTGAACTAGCCAGTTTATCTCAAGGGAGACCTTTCCTCCTACCCCAGGGGGTTTCTGTCAGCCTCAGATGCTTCCTTTTCCCGGCCAGGCCTTACCCCGCTCTCTGGGCAAACTGACCAAACTGACTAACCTTAATGTGGACCGCAATCATCTTGAGGCGCTGCCACCTGAAATTGGAGGCTGTATAGCCCTCAGTGTCCTCTCTCTGAGAGACAATCGCCTGGCTGTCCTTCCCCCTGAGCTTGCCCACACAGCTGAGCTGCATGTGCTTGACGTAGCTGGGAACCGGTGAGTGTCCGTGTGACCCCTGGGGACCAAGGCTGCACCCCCTGTGTATGCTGACCATGCCTGCCTGGCCTCCAGGCTGCGGAGTCTGCCGTTTGCGCTCACTCACCTCAACCTCAAGGCACTGTGGCTGGCTGAGAACCAGGCACAACCCATGCTCCGCTTCCAGACGGAAGATGATGCCCAGACTGGTGAGAAGGTGCTAACCTGCTACTTGCTGCCCCAGCAGCCCTTGCCAAGCCTCGGTAGGTTGCTGATGGCCGGGTCCTGAATAGTGGGTGGGTGGTTGACACAGAGAGACTAGCATGGGTCCCTAACTCTTGCCTTCCACAGAAGACCCTGGACAGCAGAGCAGTCCCTCAGAGAGCTGTAGTGATGCCCCTCTGAGCCGTGTCAGTGTCATCCAGTTCATGGAGACGCTTGAAGGCGATGAGGATGCAGAGGAAGCTGCAGCTGAGAAGCGGGTATGGAGGGGTGGGGACTCTGGGCGGTACACTTCTATCCCACCCCTGCCTGACCCCTTCCCGGCTTCTGCTCCTCATCCCTGTCCCCATGGCAGGGCCTGCAGCGGAGGGCCACACCTCACCCCAGTGAGCTCAAGGTGATGAAGAGGGGCATTGAAGAGCGCCGGAACGAGGCCTTCATCTGCAAACCTGATTCCGGCCCACCCTCGCCTTCAGAGGAGGTAGGCATGAAGGGGTCGGGAGCCCTGGATGTCTGTCCCTCCTTGGAGCTGTGAGAGCAGAGGCCCCATGGGGGAGGGGTGCGGTATGAGCTGGTGAATAGGACTGCTTTCACATAGGCAAGCAGCAGCTGGGGGTTGGGCTGGGGTGCAGGTGGATGGGTCTCACATAGTGCCTGCGTGTGCATAGCCAGGGTTGGGGCTTTCCAGGACAAGTGCTCGGCGTGCCCTGGTGGCGCGTGATGAGGTTGGCCAGGGGTCAGACTTGAGAGCTCTCCTGTCTGTACCTGGGAAGGAGTTTGGTGCTAGAGCAGGGCAAGGCACTTGCTTATTAAGAAGCTTCTGTTGTCAGGGCTGTGGGATGATTCTGAGTACCTGGGTACAGTGGCTAGGCAGACTGGGCATGTACTGGATAGCAATAGGGCTCACTTCCGGTTGATATCCTCCTGGGATCCTTTGTGTTTGTTCTCCTGAAGCTTGGAAAAGGCATTCCTAAAGTCTGGGTCATAGAACCGTGACCTTGCATGACTCTGGAAACAAACAGGGCGTGATTGCAAGGAGTGATCCTGCTGGGCATATTGTGACCAGGGCAGCAAGAAGCCCAGCAAAGGTCTGCCACATGGGTGTGCCCTTTGGGTGACAAACTTCCATGCAGCCTGACCCCACTTCTCTGCAGGAGAAGAGGCTGAGTGCAGAGTCTGGCTTGAGTGGAGGCTCTGCCCCATCAGCAAGCACAGCCTCCGAAGGTGAGCCTGAGATCCTGCTGGCTGAGGAACAAGGGCTAAGCCAGCAGGACGCCATACCTGGACAGGAGGAAGACACAGAGGAGGACTATGAGGAGGTAAGGGCAGACGGGAAGGAGCCTGTAGGCCACAAGAAGGGCTTTCTAGAAAGGGTCGATTGCCATCATCCTGTATGTATGTCTTCCTGAGCCAGATGTGACAGTGGCCACGCCAGACGCTGCCTGGCAACGGAGGGATGTTGAAGGGCTCCCTCTGGCAGAGTTTGCGAAATGTGGTACGGGGGGGGGGTCCTGAGGGCTCCAGGGCAGGTGAAGTTCATTTCTCAGCCAAGCTCAGTACTGTCAGGGTTAGCCCCTGTGCGCTTTCCCTAGACGGTGTCCCCGCTTTCCTGGCCTCGTTGTGTGCTCCACCTGCTAGGGCTTTACCGTTCTTCGGTGGCCACTTGCATCACCATCCCTACCTGGGAGGAGCAGCTGAGTTTTCCGTGGGCCTCTACATGCACAAGCCTCAGGCCGTGACCTGCCCTGGGAGGGGTGGGCTGGGACGGGGCTGCCACCCTGTCTTTTTACCACCTAGCCCACAGTGCACTTCGCAGAGGACACACTGATGCCCAGGGAAGATGGTGAGAGAGAGGAGGCTCAGCCCGAGGCTCCCTGGCCTCTGCCCAGTGGCCGGCAGAGGCTCATCCGCAAAGACACACCCCACTACAAGAAGCACGCCAAGGTCTCCAAGCTCCCACAGCCCGAAGCTGTTGTGGCCCTGCTGCAGGGGGTGCAGGCAGGCAGGGAGAGCCCGACAGGAGGTTGGCACAATGGCCCCCACACACCTTGGGCTCCTCGAGCCCAGGAAGAGGGGGAGGAAGAGGAGGAGGAGAGGGTTGAAGAAGAAGGCGACGCCACCGTGGAAGAAGACAAAGAAGAAGCTGTGGCTTGTGCTCCCTCAGTCAAGGTATGTGTCACTCAAACCCCTGGCTGACCCAGGCCCCACTGCTGAGTAGGCTGCTGTGGACCCTGGCAGACGACAGCATGGAGGAAGACATCCAGCTAATCTGACAGGCACACGGGTCAGGAGAAGGATAATGAATGTGCTATAATTGGGATTGTTGTCACCATGTACTCATCACTTAGTCCCAGGATTCCCTGCCATTGATCTTACTTAAAGTTCTTGGCAGCTCCCTGGGTCTGCGTGGTGGGGCGGGAGGCCAAGGGCACTTGGAAACAGAGGGCCCCTCAGTGTCCTGTGTGTTTCAGAATCTTGGACAAGGTCTTCCTCAGGAGCTGCTGGCTCTCCCAGGATCCTTCCTGCCTCAGGAAGTGACTAGCCTTGAGGCCTTGCTGCTGGCCTGTGGCCCATCCTGTGGGTCTAGTGGAAGCTCTTGTGCCTTGTCAGGTCCTTGTGGGATCCAGGCACATCTAAAGAGCAGTGGCCTCTCCTCATTATCCTCGTGTTTGATTTTGATGGCTCAAAAAGGACCTACCCATTTATTGGAGGTTCCTCAAGGCCCAGAGAAAGCCCCAGCTACCAAAAGTCCAGTCCTTTTTGCCCCTACAATGCTCCTACCCTGAGAGACTGATGATATATGATATCTAGGGACAGCCAGGAATAGACGTGTCCCTCTGGAGCCTTCATCCCAGGCAGCTGAGCCGCACCATATAAGTGGTCTGCAGAGTCTGCCATGCTCTTACAGACCTGGGGGTCCAGGCAGGAAGGGGCTGACTCAGTTCACAGGAGCTTGATGGGATCTTCCTTCTGTTCTGCCTACTCGTGGTGAGGGCTGGGTAAGGTGGTGGCAGTTCCCAGCGGTGGCTAACCTGCATGCCTCGCTGCTCCTGTCCTAACAGGGGGTGTCGTTTGACCAGGCCAATAACCTGCTGATAGAGCCTGCTCGCATTGAGGAGGAAGAGGTCTGTACTGCTCGCTGCTCTTTGCTCTGGGCCCGGGGCTCCTGCTGACTTTTGCTTCCTGGGCTGCGGGCTCTCACTTCTCCCCACCTCGATGCCTCAAACTCAGACCCTGTCCCAGAAGAGTTCCTGACAGCTGCCACAGAGCTGGGGTTCTGGTTCCACTTCCCCAGGGCCTCCTGGTCCCCTGGTGGGGCAAGCAGTCTCCATACTGGGGCAGCCTGCCTCGTAGGGGATAAGTGGAAGTACTGGGCAAGTCCTCATATCCTGCTGTGAGCCTTAAGGTAGCCTTAGGTACAGAATCGAGGGCAAGCTTCACTTTCTGGAGGACAGCCCGAGCTAGCTCACAAAAGTTGTGCCTGCCCTAGGATCACAGGAGCCTCCCTACTTCCCACTACTACCCAAGTGGGCACAGATATCCAGGGATGAGCTAGCTGGGGTCGTCTGCAGCCAGCCAGCCCTTCCTGCTGCTGCAAGCGCCTGGGTGTCCCAGGTCTTTTCAGATATCCATGTCCGCTCTGTTTCCAGTTGACACTCACCATCATGCGACAGACAGGGGGCCTGGGCATCAGTATCGCAGGGGGCAAAGGCTCTACCCCCTACAAAGGAGATGATGAGGTGAGCGGCTAGCTTGTCATTTAACCCGACCCATCTCCATGAGCTCTCTCAACCACACCTGCCACTCTTGTTTCATGAGACTTCCTCTTTCTCTCGGGGGTGTCAGTGGTCACTCCAGATGTCCTGTTCACCACCCTTTAGGATCTGTGCTTGCATGGGTCACCCCAGGACACCAAACATATCCAGGCGGGTGGTCAGGCAGAGTGTTAAAAGTCTGAGAACAGCTTACGGGGCAGCTGGGTTGTTCCCTCTAATGACAAGTTTTCCTTCCTCATGTTCTCATGGCAGCTCTGGGGTCAAAGTCTCTTTCAAGGTTGACTTGAATATTCTAGCTTCTTGTGCTAGAGCCCTCCCAGTAGCTGAGTACAGCCTCTCTGACCTGGAGAACCGCTGCTCTCCTTCATGCATGTAGGGCCTTTGCGTCCTCTCCAGGGCCAGGCCAGGCTGTGTCTGGTCTCTGCACCTCTTACAGCCAAGAGGAGAAGGTGCTTGTGCTCTTGTGGACTAGTTCCCACTTGTCCTCCAGGGCATTTTCATCTCTCGAGTGTCTGAGGAGGGCCCTGCGGCCCGTGCTGGAGTCCGAGTGGGTGACAAACTCCTTGAGGTAAGTAGTGACCCCCACTTTGCTGCAAGGTCCACATTGTCCTGATTATCGGGCTACTTGACTGTTCCCTTCAGGAAGTGGGGACTCTGTCTTCCCCATCCAGAAGCCTAGGACCCAAAGACAACTAGGTAAAGCTATTGGGACCTTAAACAGTAGGCTTAGAAGCCTTCCATGCCAGGTTCCCTTTCTATCTGGGTCTAGGATATAGCTTGGTGATAAGTCACTAGCCTACCATGTAAGACATACTGGTTTAATCCCCAGTACTACAAGAAGATTGGGTGTAAAAACAAAAAAGCAGCCCTTAGCCTTAAGAAGAGGCATCAGAAGTAGCCTGGTAGGGTCAGACTTCAGCATCCTGGTGGGAAATTGGTCCCTCTGTGGAAGCCTTGGAGGTTTCTGCCTGGGATCTTGGCCATTAGAGAACTTTGACCCTCCTGTGGGAACAAGGATGAGTGAGGGTAGAAGGTTCTGGGGTTCTAGACCAGGTAGGCTTGGAGAGGGGATGCTGGTGACCCTCATGCTTTCCAATCCCAGCTCTGCCTAGAAGCATGTGGAGTTGGCAGCCTAGTAAATAGCCTTGCATGCTCTCTGCTAGGCAGATGGCAGTTTCTGAGTGAGGGCACCAGGGTAGAGTGACCACAGGTATCTGCCTAAGCCTCATGGCTAGCCTGAATCGTGGCATGAAGACCAACATAAAAAGAGCCTAAGCATACTGTCAGAATGTCAGGTGGCTATGCCTGGAGGGTGATCTGTGCTACAGCTTTTGTCTCTCGTTGCCACAGGTGAATGGGGTGACCTTACAGGATGCCGAGCACCATGAGGCCGTAGAAGCACTTCGGGGGGCAGGTGCCGCTGTGCAGATGCGAGTGTGGAGGGAAAGAATGGTGGAACCTGAAAACGCAGTCACCATCACCCCCCTACGCCCTGAGGATGACTATAGTCCCCGGGAGCGGCGGGGAGGTGGCCTGCGCCTGCCCCTGCTCCAGCCTGAGACTCCTGTGCCCCTCCGCCAGCGCCATGCTGCCTGCCTCGTGCGCAGTGAAAAGGGGCTGGGCTTCAGCATTGCTGGTGGAAAAGGCTCCACACCTTACCGGGCTGGTGATGGGGTGAGGCAGTGGCCTAGGGCGGAGGCAGGGGCTGTCCTGGTGAGCAGAGGCGTGTTAGGTCTCTGGTATAATGGCGTCAGGGTGGTTCCTCTGCTCTCTGCAGGGCATCTTCATATCCCGCATCGCAGAGGGAGGGGCTGCCCACCGGGCAGGCACTCTACAGGTTGGCGACCGTGTCCTTTCGGTGAGTGGGGCCAGGCATGTCCTAACTCATGTCTTTTGTTTGTCCTGCTGACCCTCTCTGACCTGAGTGTGTCCCTGTAGATCAATGGAGTGGACATGACTGAGGCGAGGCACGACCATGCCGTCTCCTTACTGACTGCTGCTTCCCCTACCATCTCCCTGCTTCTGGAGAGGGAGACTAGAGGAACTTACCCACCCAGCCCCCCACCTCACTCCTCCCCAACCCCTACTGCTACCGTTGCTGCTACCATGACCACTGCCATCCCTGGGGAACCTGTGCTACCTAGGCTGTCCCCTAGCCTGTTGGCCACTGCCTTGGAAGGACCATACCCTGTGGAGGTGAGACACCTGCAATGTCCTGCTTGTCATCCCCCCTGATCCAGGCCTAGAGTAAACACCACCCGGATCCAGGAGTCATAACTTGTAGCAACACTAGACAGAAAGCAGAACACGGCCTTTCTGCATGTGCCCAGGAAGCTAAGTCTCTCCAGTCAGCCTCCATGGTACCCCATCTACCCTAGCATAATCTGCCAGCAGCCTGCTCTGCTGCATGTCCATAGTCAGTGAATGTGTACATGTCAGGCTGTGTATGTACTGGGGTAGCAGACTGCCCCAAAGGCAGGTGGGGTAGCATAGGTCCGTCCATCCTACCTGTACTCCTTCCCTATGTCCTCAGGAAATCTGCCTGCCCAGGGCTGGCGGTCCACTGGGGCTCAGCATTGTAGGCGGTTCTGATCACTCCAGCCACCCATTTGGTATCCAGGATCCTGGTGTATTCATCTCCAAGGTAAGCGAGCCTGGAAGGCAGCTTGTGCCAGCAACACCTGCCGCAGCTGCTCCGGGCAGCCATCGACGCAGCCGCTCTGCTGGTGCTGTCCTTCCCTATAGGTGCTTCCTCGGGGCCTAGCTGCTCGCTGTGGCCTTCGGGTTGGGGACCGTATCCTAGCAGTGAATGGGCAGGATGTTCGGGAGGCCACACATCAGGAGGCGGTCAGTGCCCTTCTCAGGCCCTGCCTGGAGCTGTGTCTGCTTGTGCGGAGAGACCCACCACCACCAGGCATGAGGGAGCTCTGCATTCAGAAGGCTCCTGGGGAAAAGCTGGGCATCAGCATCCGAGGAGGTGCCAAGGGCCATGCGGGGAACCCCTGTGACCCTACAGATGAGGGCATCTTCATCTCCAAGGTGAGGGCTCTTCCTTCCTGGGACCACGGATAGGTGCCTGGTGGCAGTCTCACACGGTTCTCCCTACAGGTGAGCCCTACAGGGGCTGCCGGACGCGACGGACGGTTGCGTGTGGGGCTGCGGCTGCTGGAAGTGAACCAGCAGAGCCTGCTGGGCCTCACACATGCCGAGGCAGTTCAGCTGCTGCGCAGTGTGGGTGACACCCTCACCGTACTTGTCTGTGATGGCTTCGATACCAGCACCACCACAGTCCTGGAGGTTAGTGGGCTACTCTGGGAATTAGGTGCTGTCTTAGCACTGACCTTTATAGTCTGGAGGAGTCTCTCTGCTTGGTCTGAAAAGTACTTGCAGTTATGAACCAGCCGTGCATGGGAGTGGTGGCTACTGTGTTTTGCAGGCCCTTCTCTGAGCCCTCATCACAGTACTGTCCGGAGGCTGTGGTCTGGATGGGCGGGCAGTGTAGAGGTGGTCTGAACCTCTGTGATCGGGTCTTGAGGAAAGAGCTGTAATAGGGCTCTGGGAAGGCAGTACTTAAGGGCGTGTGGCAGCTAGCAGGGTAGGGAGGACAAGGGGCCCTGCTGATAGTCCCCCTGTGCCCAGTCCCCCAAAGCAGGAAGGCGGCTTCCTGGCCCTGCTGGCCCTTAGGGTGTCCCTTTTAACAGTCCCCTGATAGAGCTTAGTCCCATCTTCTGGTGTCTGGCTTCTTTCAGTACGGCACAGGGCAGAACCAGAGCCCCTTCTACTTTCTTGCTCCCTGGAGTTGGACAAGAATGTCCAGCTGCCAGAACTAGGCCTAGCCCCAAGAGGCAGGCACCCTGGACAAGTCTCCCTCTAGTCTCGTTGCTTCCTCGTTTGCCTGCTATCATTGGGACCCTCAACATCTTCACCTATAGTCCAAGTGAGCCCTCGAGGGACCGTTCTGTGCACTGGCTGTCTGCTGTTCTGGACATCCTCGATAGCCATGCTGGTCTCCAGGCTGCTAGTGGCTCTGTTCCCACTTCCTATGGCTTTTATTCCGTCAACCCCAGGGGACAGGCAGCCATCCTCGGTTGGTCTCCTTTGGTAGTGGATCTTAGGTTTAGTGACTTCCTGTCAGATGCTGGCAGAAAGACACCCTCTGGCCACAGACTCTGTACCTTGTCCCAGACCAGCTGGTGAGGGCCACTGGATGGGAAACAGGTTAGCCTTTGTTTTAGCATATAGATGGATATTGGGCTACAGCCTGTGTGAGATGCTGCTCCCTATCTTAAGGTTGGCCCTTGCCCAGCTTCTGCACTGAGTCTTGCGTCCTGGAGGAGTCTGTATGCCTCATCTCTGGGTGATGGGGACCCTAGAGGAGCACCTGCTGCCTCGTGCACACACTCTAGCCTCTTAGTTCAGAGTGAAGCCCTCTGGGAAGATCATGAACTTAAGTCTGCAGGGCTGGCATGGTCCTGGGTCCCCTTGGCTGTACATCTGATCTCTGCTGTTGTGACCTAGGCTGTTCCTGCAGTACCTGGGTGCTCATGAGTGGAGGGAAGTGGCTGTGTATCTGTCTGCACATGCGTGGTCCTGCTAGAGCCTGTCTTGGCTGGGTGTTCCTCTGTACCCTGTCTGAGGAGCAAGGCAGGCTTCTGTTAGCCTAGCTAGTGAGAAGCTCTGGGCAGTAGGCAGCTCACCGAGAGTCTTGGAGGAGCCCTTCCCTGCCCACAGCAGCTGTCTGCGTTGACCACCGTCCACTCTAGCCTTTATCTCATCAAGGTGCCTTACTTAGTTCAGGTGCACACCACCTTCCCATAGCGTCCACTGTCTGCTCCCCCACCCTGGGAGGGGACATCCTGCGCCTTGAATGCACTGTACTCTGCCCCTAGCTTCCTAGCACGAAACTGTTTCCCTTGTTCCACTGAGCCTTTTCTTTCTTAATGTTTCTGGCTCCAGAGTTAGTTGGTTAGAAACAAGTCTCACTATGTGGCAGAGGTTGGCAGTCCCCCTGCCCTCTGGAGTTAGAATTACGTCTGTGTGCCTTGTGTTCGTTTCCCGTTTAGGATGGGATCCTTTGATTGCAAAAATGTACAGATTTTATGAATCAAGGCTTCTTTTTTAGGGCTGTGTGTGGCGTATGGTTGTTTTGTTTCAAGACGGGTTTTCTCTGTGTACCAACCCTGGCTGTCCTGGAACTTGTTTTGTGTAGATCAAACTGTTCTAGAACTCACAGAGATCTGCCTTCCTCTGCCTCCGGAGTGTTGGGATTAAAGGTGTGGGCCACAACAATGGGCTCCTTGATTTAAGACCAGATCTCACAAGCAGCTCCAACTGTTCTGAAACTCATTATGTGGACCAGACTGACCTTGAACTCGCCAAGGTCAACCTGCCTCTGCCTCCCAAAGTGCTGTGATTAAAAGTGTGCCACCACACCCAGCTATCCTGGAATGTGCTCTGTAGACCAGGCCTTGAATTTAGAAATCCACCTACCTCTGCCTTCAAGAAAACACTGGGATTAAAGACATGAGACATGTGCTACCAGGGCCCAACGTACTTTGATTTTTAAAATACTTGTCAGTTGTCCCCACAGTGATTAGTGAAAAGCCTTTACTTCCCCACTGCTGAGGGGCAGGCGCATGATTTGGCTGTGTGGTGGGTCCCATGCACTCCAGGGCTTGTTCTGGACTTGGCCACAGTGAACTGTGGAGCCTGCCAGGACAGTGCCACACTGTGCCGCAACAGTCACCTTATAGTGTGTTCTGCTTCTGATCAGTCACATCATCCACTCTTTTTTGTTCTTTTGAAGTTTTGTCTGCTGTGTGCTCTCTTCCAAACAGCTATACCAAGTTCCATCACAAAACTGGTGTGACTCTGGGATCGCTTTGTGCATTTTTCTTGAGCCTCTTCCAGGCTGCTCTCATTTTCTGTTAGTGCCAGGGGCTCCTTGTTGGCTGGCTTGGCTTTATCTCCTGGCAGAAGCACGGTGGCTCGCAGCCGTCACACAGTGGCGGTAGGGCCTCCCCAGGGCTTCCCTCTGAGCTTTCGGCCACCAACCGTGGTGGCCTGGCCCTTGTGCCAGACTTTAGCAACTGTTTGTTGTTTCTTTAGGAACATTTTCAACCGCGGGAGCTGTCTCTGCTTGTAATTGTGAAACAGCTATCCCAGGTGGACACTGGGTTTCCTGAAGGGGCCTTACACATATGCTCAGGGAGACTGGCCAACCTCTGTCAGGACTCTTTACTGCAATGTATGGTTCTTGACTTCTCATAGAAAAGCTGAGGACCTGGCAGTGGTGGCTTTTATCCCCACAGGATTGCCCATTCTGAACCCTCTTGGCATGGGAGAGCATATATGTATCCTTACTTACACTCTGCTTTAAGAAGAAAAGATTATTACACGTATTTATGTGAAGAAGGGTTGTGTGTGCTATGGTGCATGTGTAGAGGTCAGAAGACAACTTGTGGGAGTTTGTTCTCTCTGCCATGTCAGTCCTGGGATTGAACTCAGACCAGCAGTCTTGGCAGCAATTGCCTCTCTCCGCCACAAGCCACCTTGCTGGCCCAGCACCTCACTTTTCTCAAACTACCCACTTGAGTCATCTGGGCTTGTTTGACCTGTGGGATCAGTTTGCCAGCTGTTTAGTGGCTTTGACCTGCATCTTTCTGCCTCCCTCAGGCTTTTGGGTGTGTGGGGGGTGGGCATTGCTGGCTGTATTCTGCCTGCCCTGTGCTAAGGACTGGTTGTCAGGGTTCCTGCAGGGTTTCCATAGGTGGAGGCTCTGCTGTTGTCTATGCAGCTGCTGTTCTTCTTGATCTCTCCCTGAAGCCACAGGTCACCTCAGCATACCCCACCTCACTACTACCCGAGTGGCCTAGTCATTGTGGTCTCTCAAAGAAAACGTTTTGGTTTGCTTCCCCATGTGTTTGGTTTAAAGAGAATATTTTCTGTTGCTTCTCTAGTTCACCCCTGTAGGTCACGTGTTCCGTCTTTTTACCACAGTTGCCCAGCTTTCTAATCCAGATGGCGCTTGACTTGGAGGTGTTGGACTTAGGGCCTTTTGACTTCACAGTGGCGGCAGTGATGCCCACATGGTAGAAACTGCCTCAGCACCCCCAGCCAGCAGGAAGTACCTGGAAGCATCCCTGACTCTGTCCTCTTGCTTCTAGTCAGCCTGAGCTCCTGTGTTGGCACCCGAGGAGTCCTCACGCCTTGCGCTTGTCCCTGAGCCTTGGCTGTAAGGACCGGCTTTCCTGTCCTTACCCATCAGCAGTGCAGACACTTTTCCCATGTTGTGCTTTTAAGATTTATTTTTTCATGGTGTGAATGTTTTGCTTGCATGGATATATTTACTGTGTGCATGCCAGAGCCCATAGGAATCAGAAGAGGGCGTAGGATTCATAGAAGTAGAGTTTTGGACAGGTGTGAGCCGCCATGGGGCTGGATGGTGGGAACTGAACCCATGTCATCTGCTGTTGCTTTTACTGCTGAGCCATCTCTTCAGCCCAGTTACAGTTACTGTAGTGATCAAATTGTTGCAATGTTGCCTCATGGAAGAAGGCTTGAGGCTGGGCCTGGGTCATTTTGATCTTCTAAGGTCTTCTAAGGACACGTGACCTCTGGACTCATCTCACACTTTCCTGCCCAGCTGTGGGGTTGGCTGTTTTCCCCAGGAGTACTGATTTCTTTTGGTAAGCAGTGATGTTTAGAAGCCAAGGTCTAGTGCACTGCTCTTGGGTGTCGTGGCCAGAGATAAGGACTGTGTGTGGATAGTTGTTGTCTGCTTACTTCTGGAGCCATACGAAGCCTCGGGTCACTTCATGGCATTATCCGTCTTTCCAGCCAACACCACAGGTCAGCCCTTCTTACTCGAGTGGCCTTTTCTGACGTGGGAAACCAGGCTCCCTCATCCTTGCTGGGTTTGCTTTCTGCTCAGTCCCTCTGTATGACAGTCCTTCCCACCCTGCTGAGCCTGCCTCTCTTGGGCCTCCACTGCCTTTTTGACTAAATTATTCCAGAAGTGAAGAAGGTGGGCACCTTGTTTATCGTTTGATCTAGTAATGTTGTCAGTGTCTAAGAGACAAGTTTGTCACCATTGTGGTTGGTTTATCCAGCTTTCTTATTTCTAGTGACCTTTTCTCTGCATTTGTTTAGTGTTTATAGTTCGTGATCATTGTAAACTCACTCTGTTGTTCATTGTTCCCTGCTCCTGCTTGACCTCAAGTTCCATCTTCCCAGGTGTGAGCAGCTGCTCCCGTCTGTTTTCTCGGTCTCTCATCATTTACCTGGTCTCTGGATCAGCGTTACATAGCTGGGTTTGTGTCTGAGGCCACATCTGTGCACATAGTAGGAACCCTGATGGCAACCGGGTGGCAGTTATCTTGCCTTCCATCTGCTGTCACCTCCTTCTCCTGTATCCTCTGGTGGCAGAGGCCTCTGGTCCTTTGTGTGTGGGGGATGGAAGGAGCTGATGCTGCCTTTCCATCACCCTTTATCTCAGCACATTCTAGGCCATGTGCTCACAGAGGCCCACTCCCTGCCCGGCACTGACACACACACTCACACACACACTCATGAACACTCACACACACACACTCGTGTATACACACATACACACGTGTACACTCTCACACACTCATACACACTCCATCCCAGACTTCCAGTCCCAGAGCTAGTTGAATCTCCCCTTTCAGAATACACACTGTAAACACAGCCTATCCATCTGGGAGTGTTACTCTACTACCAAGCTCATTCCCTTCAACTATTCCCTTCCCAATCCCATCTTACTAGCCATTCCTCCTTTGTTCCTAGAGAGGCCACGGTCAGCTTGTGTTATCCCCATGCCAAGCATCGTGGCTGAGCATGGCCGCTCCACATTTCTGTAGTGTGCAGATATGACCTATACCCACAGTGACCCCATGAGCCTAGAACCATAACCACTCTTTGTTCCTGGAAGGCTGGGGACAGGGAGGTCATAGGTGGACCAGCAGCTTGTCCACAGAGCCTCAAGTGGCCAGTTTGTCAGGATATGGGGTCCTGGGTCCAGACTTCAGCCTGCCCCAGCAGTGGGACCTTGTCAGCAAGTTTCTTCTCTCAGCCCACTCCTTTCCTTTCAGGTGTCTCCAGGTGTCATTGCCAACCCATTTGCAACAGGCCTTGGCCACCGGAACAGCCTGGAAAGCATTTCATCCATTGACCGGGAACTGAGTCCTGAAGGCCCAGGCAAGGTCAGCATCAAAGTGGCTGTTTGAGCATTGGTATTCAAGAGCCCTGGGACTGGCTCTGAGCTCCTAGTTCTTGACCATGTCTGCTCTGCTTACAGGAGAAAGAGCTGACCAGTCAAGCTCCACCCTGGGAGCCTGAGTCTACAGAGACTCTGGTAAGTCCCACACAGACCCTGCTCTGAGCCTGGGTAGCCTCCCCTGACAGGAATTGCAGTGGTGAACACAGCCCAGGAGTGGTGGGCAGTCACATTCCTGGAACATAGATTCCCTCTCAGCACTGACCCACTCTGTTCTCCAGGGTCGGAATCTGGAGCCCCTGAAGCTGGACTACCGTGTCTTGGCTGCTGTGCCCAGTGCTGGGAGTTTGCAAAGAGTGAGTGGTGTATGCTGGATCTTACTCCATCTGGCCCGTCAGTCCTACTGATCTTAACTGCCTTCTTCCCTGTGGCAGCCACTGCTGCCAGCTTGAGTGCCAAGGTCACCACGCAGAGAACTTTTGCCTTAGATCAGGCAGGGCCTACAGATGTCTGAGCTGGAGCCCTGCCTCTAGCGAGGCGACATTTGGGATTTGTTGTGGTTCTTGTTTGGCAGTACTGGGGATACAGGATGGAGCCTCATGAATGCTATCACCGAGCATCCTGCCACTGACCTGCATGCCCAGCCCTTGTGTAAAGCTTTGGCCTTATTTGTGGCTGTCGCTATAATCCCCTGTCCTAGGTGCCAAGGGGTGCCTTTGAAGTCCCTGACCTCTTCCTTCCCCATTGTCTACCCCTAGATAGCTGGATAGGGCAGAGCCCTGATGCTGCAGGCAGGCTGCTGGGAAGAGACAGCTGCCATTCCTCAAGCATCTTGGTGGGGTCTCCTGGCGGGGGTGGGCTGAAGCAGCTGCAGCCCATGGAAGGAGGCCTTGTGGGTGTGGAAGTTGTGGCACTAACAGCTGGTCTGGGAGTGGCCACTCAGGGCCTAAGCTAGAGGTGTGGCCTTTGAAACAGTTGTGAGCCTGGGGGCAGGCAGAAAGGACATTCTGTCCTCGTTGTTCTCCAAGAGGTATTTAAAACTATCACTTCCAGAGGATAATGGGAGACCATTGCCTGAATGTAAGTGCCTAAGAGGTGGGCTTGGAGGGGATGTTGCTGAGCAGGGGGAGACAGGGAGAGGTCAAGAAGGGCATTTGGATTTTTGGGTACCATCTCTTCCCACTCCAAACAGCCCTGACAGAGAAGCCAGCATCATCTGAGAAAGGGACAGCTAGGCTAGGATGCTTCTCTGACGTGCATGACTAGGATGCTTCTCTGACGTGCATGACTGGGAAGAACCTGGGTCAGAGACTGGTGGTGGGTAGGCTGTTGTGTCCCAACTGTCTGGCTTCAATCTGTTGTCTATTTCCAACTTTCTTTGTAGATCTTAGGGCTGTGCCCGTGACACCTGACTGCCTCTCCAACCTAGGCCCTGGGGAGAGCAGAGGCTGAGGGCAAGGACCACCTGTGTCCAGCCTTGGGGAAAGAAAGCCCTTTGTGGAGGTCTCACGGTCATCCACACCTGTCTGATGGCACCCCTGGGTTGTGGTCAGGTTGGGGTATAGGGCTGTCCCTATGCTGCCAGGGTAAATGTGTAGACCATTTCCTGGCTGAGATTCTGCTAGGCCAGCTGACCCTCCTTCCCAACCACCACCTTCTTCCTCAAGGGACCATCTGGGACCACTGGAGGGAAGATGACTGAGGCCCCTTGTTCCCCTGGCAGCCAGCAAGTAAGCATCCCAATCACAGGTACCCCCCTGTGGGCACCTGTGCAGATGGGTACTGGTATGCAGGATCCCCTTGGGGTATTGCTTCAGATGTGTTTTTGTCCAGGGACACCTTCCTGATTAAATGGCCCTGGTGAAGGCAGAGACCTTGCTGGAGGAGTTCAAGCCTCATAAAAACCAAGCATAAGATTTTTTCTGGATAGTTGTCCTTCTTGTCTGTGGGTCCCTCATCCCCACCTTCCCCCCTGCATGGACAGGCTTTTCAGCATCCCTGATAATGCATTGCAGAGTGGGGGTGGGCACAGGGCCATTCCCAGTCTAGCTCCTAGCCTCAACCCTTCCAAGACAGGTGTTTGGATTAGTGTCCCCTTGTCTCCATCTCTCTCTCTCTCTCTCTCTCTCTCTCTCCCTCCCTCCCTCCCTCCCTCCCTCCCTCTCCCTCTCCCTCTCCCTCTCCCTCTCCCTCTCCCCCCTCCACTCCTGGACCTCTGACCCTGCTCTCCTCTGCCACCACCCCCTTCCCCTTTGCAGACAAAACCGGGGGTCATCCAGCCATTGGCTCAGGCCTGGCCAAGGGGCTCCCCGGCGCCCAGGGGCAGAGATGGTCCCTGCTCTGTGAGTGAGGGTGATGAGCAGGATGGCGGGTATGGGCCAGGCAGGTGGAGGACACAGCTGGTGGCTCTTTGGGAAGTGGCCGCACTGGGACAGCTGCCCCCGCCTCACGTGTGGGCGTTTCCCCAGCTGCCCTCCCCCGATGAACTGCCAGCCAATGTGAAGCAGGCCTATAGGGCCTTCGCCGCAGTGCCCCCCGTGCACCCTCCCGAGGACAGTGCTGCCCAGGTATGTGCAGAGGTGCCCTGCTGCTGCTGCATGCTCTGTAGGGTGGGTGCTGGAGGTGCCCCCAGAGAAACACCAGCCAAGTCTGAGGGCCTGCTCCCCCTCTAGCCTCCAACACCTGGTCCCGCAGCCTCCCCAGAGCAACTGTCCTTCCGGGAACGGCAAAAGTACTTTGAACTGGAGGTCCGGGTGCCTCAGGCAGAGGGTCCCCCCAAGCGTGTGTCCCTGGTAGGTGCTGATGACTTGCGGAAGATGCAGGAAGAGGAAGGTAGGAGCCCAGATGTGAGGGGCCTGGGTGGGATGATGACCTGGCCTCGTCTGATAGTCTGTCCTGCCCGCCCACAGCCCGCAAGCTGCAGCAGAAGAGGGCACAGATGCTTCGGGAAGAGGCAGTGACCTCAGGGCCTGACCTGGAGCTCACCTCGGACAGGGAGTCCCCAGATGATCAACAGGAGGCTGAGCAGCCCTGGGCTATGCCAGGCCACGCAGGAGGGTGAGTGCGTGCGGGAGGCTGAGCCCCACTCCCTGGCTGGTCTGCTGCATGCCCTTTCTCACAGTGTTTCCTGTCTTTCTCCAGCTCCAGCCCTTCTTCACCCCCACCCCTGGGAGGCAGTGCCCCTGTGAGGACAGCCAAAGCAGAACGACGCCATCAGGAGCGGTTGCGCATGCAGAGCCCTGAGCTTCCTGCCCCAGAGCGAGCCCTGTCTCCTGCAGAACGCCGGGCTCTAGAGGCAGAGAAGCGGGCACTGTGGCGGGCAGCCAGGTGAGCACCTCCCTACCCCCACCAGACCCTGCCCATGGCACATGAGGCCCACTCGGCAGACCCTGCCACGGCACATGAGGCCCACTCTCTCTGCCTCCTCAGAATGAAGTCTTTAGAGCAGGACGCCCTCCGTGCACAGATGGTCCTCAGCAAGTCCCAGGACGGCCGTGGCAAGCGAGGACCCCTGGAGCGGCTGGCCGAGTCCCCTTCACCTGCACCCACGCCATCTCCCACACCACTAGAAGGTGTGTGTTCTCACGGGCCAGGAAAGGGCTCTGTCTGCTGTGAGCCTCTTCCAACACTTTCTTCTTGTTCCCAGACTTGAGCCTCCAGACCAGTCCCTCCCCTGGACGCTTGGTAAGGATCCTACATCTAGGCCCTTCCTCCCACACATCCTCTGTCTGAAGCTGCAGTCCCCGCCCTCACCTCGCTGTGCTCTCTGCCTCTCCCTCATGCTGTCCTTTCAAGCCCCTGTCTGGGAAGAAGTTTGACTACAGGGCCTTCGCAGCCCTGCCTTCTTCCAGACCTGTCTATGACATCCAGGTACTGGAGGCCACCTGGCCCGTCTGCATGCTCCTACCCCTCCTCTGCCTGTCACCTGCCCTCCCCCATTCCTTTCTGTGTTTCCTGCTGTTTCCTGTGGGGCCTCTCGGCCCAGTCTGCTCCGACCCTGCCTCAGGCTCTGTGGGCCTAGCCCCTGACAACTAAGCTTGCAAGTTCAGGCAGGTGGAGCCTGCCTGACCAGCCTGTCTCCCCACCAGTCACCAGATTTTGTGGAAGAGCTTAGGACTTTGGAACCTTCTCCCAGTCCTGGTGAGTTGACACCTGTCTGGGGTGAGTGCCCAGACACCCAGAGTTCTGGCTGCCCCTGGCTCCTGGCTTTTGTAACCCTCTCTTTACCAGGCCCGCAGGAAGAAGACGGTGAGGTGGCCCTGGTGCTTCTTGGCAGGCCCTCACCTGGCACTGTGGGCCCTGAAGACGTGACGCTGTGCAGTAGCCGCCGGGCCCTGCGGCCGGGACGCCGGGGTCTGGGCCCTGTGCCCTCCTAGGGCCCGGTTCCTCCCCAAGACTTAGGGGGGAGCCTGCCGGCTTCATCGCCTCCCTTACCCCAAGTCTTTTAGCCTTGGTGTTAGCATTTTAAGAGACCCCTCAGGAGTTACGGCTTCTGACTAACTGCCCCCGTAGCCGGGCTCTCGTGGCGAGACTGTAACTAGTGATGTTTGTACAACCAAAGACTCTATTTTGTGGTTTAAGGAGAATAAAGTTAACTACATTTTACCCCCTGTTCTTCATTTATCCTCCTACCTGCTGGTACCGACTCTGCTCTGTAGGATGTCAATGCCCAATCAAGTCTGCCTTCCCACGCCCTTCTCCCTAACCCTGGCACCTGCTCCCCTGTGGGATTTGGAAGCCACTGTCCTCCAGCTTGGGCCCAGACGGGCTGGGGGTGTGGACTTGCTCACATGAACGCCTGGGGCACATGCTTTATTGGGGTGTGGCTAGACTCCACTGGACAGCTGCACACGCACTGGGAGCAGGAGCTGCAGCTGCTCAGCTGGCGGCCACTGCACGCGGGTGACAAAGACGATGCGGAAGTGCTGTAAGCGCGCCTCCTGGAACTGCGAGGGGTCGTACTCGGCCCCATCCGTGGGCCTGATCAGTGACAGGTAACCTTCCTGGGCCAGCAGCCCACGGCTCAGCAGTGCCTGGGCCAGGCCAGGCTGTACCGCCTCCAGCTGCTGCTGTACGGCTGAGAACAGGTCCACTTCACGCAGGTCGAACACCAGTGGCTTCCCATACCTGTGGGGGTGTCTGGTGAAGAGGCAGGGGAGGCCCAGGGTGGGGGTGTTGCGGACCCTGCCTGCCATACCTGAGTGCGCCCAGCAGAGCCAGCCGAATTGTCTCAGGTCTCAAATGCTCTGGGTTTACGGTGTCCACATAGTTGGTGTCCTGGTATCTCAGGAAAGTGGCTGCCTGACCAGAAGGGTCGATGACAAGAGGCCACCTGAAGGCAGCCGCCTGGTCACTTCTGTCTGTGGGCACCTCTGACTTGTACCCACACCCAGCCTGGATACTGACCGTCCATCAGCTCGGATTCGGTCACCGACGTCCTTCATCAGCACGTCGTGAAGCTCTGTGACCTTGCACTTCAGCCCAGGGGCTGCCATCTCTTCTTCTGAGGAGGGGTTAGTTTGCGGAGCATGGGAAATGTAAATCCCACCGCAAACCCCATCCCTGGCGTCACCTCTCCAGGTCCCCCGGCTGCCCCACCACACCCTGCCACCCTCCTGGGCTGCTCCCCACCCTCCTGGGCTGCTCCCTCCCTCCTGGGCTGCTCCCACCCTCCTGGGCTGCTCCCACCCTCCTGGGTCTGCTCCCGCAGTTCCAGCCTGGCCATCGCCAGGGTCTCTTCAGCCTTTTGCGCCTCCTGCCGCAACCTGTCCACTTGGGCTTCTGCGTCCTTGATGGCCTAAAGAAGGGGCCATGGTGACCGTTGCTCTCCCCATCCCTTCAGAGTTCCCCATGCCCTCAAGGAGGCCACTGTTACTAAGTGACACCTTGGGTTTGAAAGGCAAAGATGCCTGAAATCCCCTTGGAAGGAGACCCCCAGACTGAGGCTTGGGGAGATCTAGAAAAGGCAGTGTCGGGAGCCCACCTGCAGCGTGAGCTCAGTCTTGCCCATGCGCTTCCTCTCACACTTGTCGTGCTCCATGATCCTCCGATTGAGCTCGCAATAGGCCTGCTGCAGCTGTGGGCAGACAAGGTTTGCAGACCCCAGCAACTCACCCCCACCCAACCTTGCCGCGAGTCTCCTTCCTGGAGGGAGGTCTAGGTCACCTCCTTGTGACACCTCTGTTGCTCCTTAGCCAGCTGCTCCACCTTGAGGTTGAGGCTGCAGTGGGAAGAAGCCGGCTGGTCAGGGTCATCCGCGGCCTTGTCATTCCCCCACCCCCAGCCCTCCCAGACCCTTGGCGCACCGCTTAGCCTCCGTCTCCTTGTGCTTCTGGACCTCCTGGGCCCTGCGCTGCTGCTCAGCCTCCATGTTCTGGAGCATAGCCTCTGTGAGGCTCAGGTCCCACGACTGCAGCACGCTGGCCACTGCAGCCAGTGAGGCCACCTAATGACAGGGCATTTGGTGCTTAGAGCCATGTGTGTTCTGCCAACCTAGGAAGGAGGCTTCCGTTTCAGAGGATTGGGAAAGGCTAGGGGGCCATGGCTGGGGACGGGCACATCACAAGCCACTCAGCCCATGGGCTCCCTGTCCAGATCCAAGCAGACCCAGCTCTCATGGTAGAGCCTCCAGGGTCACTGTTCCCCCCCCTCCATCTTTCCGCCAACCAAGCTCCTCGCTTCTGTCTACCACTCATGCAAAGCCGCCACGGCCTCCTGGCTACCCACACGACAGGCACAGATGCAGTTGTGTGGAACTGTTCTCATCTGCTGCCCACCTGTCCTTAAGGACCACAAAGACCCACCCAGGTGTGATGATGCACCCCTGAGACCCTAGCAAAGCTGAGGCGAGGAGAGATGGAGAAGGGTCTAGAGAGGAGCGGGAGACTAAGCGGGGCATGCTGACCCACTTGAAGCACATCTCTGTCCCATCCCTTCGTGCTGGCGGGCAGCCCCCGACTGTTGGCCCCGGCTCATTTGCTCCATATTAGCTCAAAGCCCAAGAGAGACGACACATAATCTTTCAGCTTCAGCTGCTTTTCACGCAGGCCACGGTTAGTTTTAGAAATTCAGAGACTGCCTGCCTTTCACATTGTACAAATCAGCACCCAGTTGCTACAAGCCTCAGCCAAGATAGCACCAAGGGCTGCCTGGGCTCCTCACTGCCATCACGGCCCTCCACAGCTGAGCTCCCTTGGCCATGAGTGGCTTCAGATGGCACTGGCCCTCCACCTGCAGATGGCATGCATACCACTGACACCTTTTGTCCAGAATCCTCCTTGATCAGCTCCGTCCTTGGACATCACAGCACCCATACCTTCGCCTCTAAATCCCTCCTCCACTTCACGTCTGTCCGCCCTAGTGACACAGCCCCTTAGCCTGCTCCACTCCCCACATCTCCTCACGGTATTTATGCTATGGAGCGACTGACCACCGGGCACCTAGAACGTTGTCAGTTAGTCCAATGGCTGGGTGAAGCACTGAACGATCTGTTGGTGTGCATCTGAGTGTACTGATGTGAATGGAGAGACAGGGATAGCAAATGTGGCCACATGGGAAGAGCCGCTGAGAAGTGAATGGACAGAGTTGAGAGGATGACTGAAGGAACTTACGAATGAACGTATGACTTCTGGAGATCACATCATTTATCCCTTCCCTTTCTCTCCTCCAACCCCTCCCATTCGCCCCCTCCTTACTTTCTTCGTGACTTTTCTTTCTTTGACTGTAATGTATGTACCCATATCTACCTAAGTACAGCCTGCTCAGTCTGCATGTTACTCAGAAGGATGTTCCAGGGCTGACCATTTGGTGCTGGCTAGCCAGTTGGTGTGCTCTTCCCTGGGGAAGACTATTTCTCCCCTCTCAGCATCCCTCAGCTGCCTGGAGTCCTTCGTGTAGGACTGAGGCCTCGTGAGCTTTTCCTGGTCCCCACTGGCATGTCTATTGTCCTTGTTCAGCTCACATTTGGCCCGTCATTTTGTTGAGATTGGATGGGTGTATCTTCTGACATTCCCAGGAGACACAATCTCAGAGCAAACTCCCTGATCCTGTGACTTTCACAATCTTTCTGTCCCCTATCCTAAAATGCTGTTCCCTGAGTCTTGGGTGACTTTGTAATTTAATTTAATTTTATGTGTACGGGTGTTTTGCCTGCTTGCATATCTGAACACCATTTGTGTGCCTGGTATGCGCAGAGGGACTCAAATTTCCTGGAACCGAAGACGGACAACTGATGGGTGTTGAGAACTGAACCCAGGTCCTCTGGAAGAGCAGCCAGTGATCTTAACTGCTGGGCCAACTCTCCAGCCTCAATATATGACCTTTTTTTGAGATAGGGTCTTATATAGCCATGGATAACCATGAGTTTCTCATCTCCTGCCTCCCATCTCCTGAGTGCTGGGACTACAGGCACGTGCCATGCTTGGTATATCTGGAACTGGGGATGAAACCCAGGACATCATGCATGCCAGGCCCTCCCCCATCCTGTAACATGTCATTTTAAGTGATCACTTTTGTTTTGTTTTGCTTTGTGACAAGATCTTGCCATGCAGCCCTGGCTGTACCCTGTGTAGACCAGGCTGGCCTCGAACCCACAGAGATCACCTGCTTCTGCCTCCCAGTGCTGGGATTAAAGGCGTGCGCCACCACGCCCAGCTTAAGTGCTTGCTTTGGATGGAAGTTCTAAGGATTGCATCCACAGAACGAGTGACCCAGAACTGGGCTCTCCCCGGGACATCAGCTGAACTTCAAAGCACTGAAGCTGACAGGACCCTGGGCCCTGGCACACAGCAAAGCAGAGCTGAACCCTCGGTGAAATACGGTGCACTGATTTAGTTATTTAGTTAGTTAGTTATAGACAGGGTTTCCCCGTGTAGCTTTGGAGCCTGTCCTAGAACTCACTCTGTAGACCAGGCTGGTCTTGAACTCACAGAGATTCACCTGCCTCTGCCTCCCAGTGCTGGGATCAAAGGCAGGTGCCACCGCCACCCTGTTAAATATGATATGATTTAAAAACAAACAAAATACTTTTTTAAAAAAAGCAGAGCCAGGTGGTGGTGGCCACAACGGCAGCACACGCCTTTAATCCCAGCACTCGGGAGGCAGAGGCAGGCGGATCTCTGTGAGTTCAAGGCCAGCCTGGTCTACAAGAGCTAGTTCCAGGACAGCCAGATGACAAAAACATGCACAGGGCCCTGGAAACTAGCCATCAGCTCAGGGTAGAGCACCCACCTAGCATGAATGAAGCCCTAGGTATTTCAAAAACCACATGTTCAAGGTGATGAAGACTGGATTAAGAATTTGGTAAGGAGCTGAAAGATTTTATCTATATGATGTAACAAATGAAGTTTCTAGAAGTTAAAATAATCAAAATTAACAACAAAGTTTAAATACTTAACTACTGGGTGCATACAGCTGGAGAAAAAACTAGTAAAATAGAAGGCATGTCAGGAGAATGAAACTGGTAATTATTAGTGCTGGCCACTGCTCATGTCCCTCTCACTTTCTAGGCAGGTCAGAGAATACTCCTGACAACTCAAGGTCAGGAGGGGCCAGATCTGTTCAATAAGCAGCAGGTGGTGTGCACTAAATAATTTGGATGCCTTTCCTCTGGGACAAAGACAATTCAAGACGGTGGCTCCTCTGTCCATCAGGCTCCCCAAAAGACGACAATGAACAGAAGCTCCTGTGAACCCTGCAGGGGACCCTGAACACAAACTCATTCTGCTTCAAGCTACTGAGCAGCACCAACTGTGGACCAAGTGTTAAATTCATGAACTTATGGGACAATCAATTCTCATTCCAACCACACCCGGTGTAATAGTTATTATTTTAATTTGCATTTCCCTGTTAATATTGGTGAGAAAACTGTCTTAGGCCTATTGGTCATTTTGACTCTTTTGTTTTTTATCTAGAGCCTTGCTTTGAAACTCTGGCTGGCCTGATACTTGCTATGTGTCCCAGGCTGATCTCAAATTCATGGCAATTCTCCTGCCTCAGCCTCCTGAGTGCTGGGATTACAGGCATGTGCCATCATGCCTGACCTAGATTTTTTAAAGTATATTTGTATTGCATTTGTTTATGTTAATGTGTGTGTGTGTCTGTGTGTCTGTCTGTCTGTGTATGTCTGTGTGTGTGTGTGTCTGTGTGTGTGTCTGTCTGTCTCTGTATGTGTGTCTGTGTGTGTATGTCTGTGTGTGTGTCTGTGTGTGTGTGTCTGTGTATGTCTGTGTGTGTCTGTGTCTGTGTGTGTCTGTGTGTGTCTGTGTGTGTGTGTCTGTGTATGTCTGTGTGTGTCTGTGTGTGTCTGTCTGTCTGTGTGTGATCAGAAGATAACTTGTGAGAAGTTGGTTCTCTCCTTCCACCATGTGGATCTCAGGGATCGAACTCATGGTGTCAGACTTGGTGATGGTCAGCACGGAGCCAACTCATCAGCCCGGAAGACATCTTTTTAAAGAGGTCTTTTCAAGTGAGTGTCTACTTTTCTTGAGTTGTCTGATTTATTTCCCACCCGGAGGTGTAGATATTTGTAGCCATCTCTCAAATATCTTTCCGTTAACTCTCGATGTTACCAGTAACTGAAGTTGGACTTCCTCACAGGACGCCTGCAAGTTTTTTCTCCCTTTTAGATAGCGCTCCAGGGATCACTTTAAAGGTATTCATAGTCAGACATAAAGATCTTTCCCTCACATTACTTGTTTATTTATTGGTTTTCTTTTGAGACAAGGTTTCTCTGGGTAGGCCTGGCTGTCCTGGAGCTCACCATATAGACCAGGCTGGCCTCACACTCACAGAGATTGCTCTGCCTCTGCCTCTTGAGTGCTGGGTCAAAGGTGTGGCCACCATGGCAACCCTGGAATTTCCCTTTAGATTCACAGTCCACTGAATTTGGTTTTATGTGTCGTTTCTGTTTTGTCATTCATCAAGTTGTATAAGCATGTTTTTCTTCTTCCATGATTTGAGAGCTTCTGAGGCCAGGCATGCATGCCAGGGTCGAGGTCCTGCAAGGGAGCTTTGAGAGGCCAATGAATGGAGCCGTGATGGTGAAGCCTGGGTTGCAGTGAGACTGGAAGATGTGGGGGAAGACAAAGCCATGAGCCTTCTGCCAAGGAGAACTGCATGTGTGAATAGAACCAGCCCGACAGACAGAGATGTGTGTTGCAGTCAGCAAAGGTGGTGGGGTCTTCCAAGCCTCTGACATGAAAGTTCCAGAAAGAAGACAGAGCCACAGGGTTTGTGTCTGCCCCGCTGGCTCTCAGTTTTGCTTTGGTCCGGTATTTCCTCACTGTGCTCCCTCTCCTCCATTTTGAAATGGCAACACATAGTCTTTGCCATTGTGTCATGGAAGCATGTCATTTTTTTTTTTTTTACAGTGGGTCATGTTTAGAATTTGCCTTGAGTCTCACAAGAGATTTTGAACTACTTTCGTTTTTAAACAAGAGGTTTATTTAACAACAAGATGCTTGGGTTGAAGCGAAAACTATTCAGGAACATGTTGTTCAAGAATAATTTATGCCTACTCAAAGACAAATTACCCTACATGTAGTGACTACATACAGAAAGGTTACAGAGTGTCCTTGGTTTTATGATGATAAATAAAAGACATTAAAGTTCTCCAACTGAAGAAGGCACACAAGGAATTTTATGTTGTTGTTATTTTGTTAAAACAATGAGAGCAAAATAACTTACTGAACTGTAAAGATAAGAGCTGAATGAGCATGCCACTAATGGAGAAGGGGATATTTTCACAGAACCACTATCTTCCAGCCTGTCTCCATCCGAGGGCAACCAAAAGAGAACATTTGCTGTTTAGTTTAAGAAAAAAGTTCAGTGTGTTTGTGCATATACACCAGGTACTTTGTGTTCAAGAAAGGAATAGGGACAGGGAAAGGAAAAAATAGAGAAAATACAGTATAGTTGTCAGGGTGTGTGGGAACCAAATTGCAGCTTTCTAATTGAGTGAGAATGTTTCTTGGTTTATAGCAGAATTCTGGAATAAAAGAAGCAGCAGTACCCGGAGCACGTCCATCCGACCTTCATCCTCCATTTTTCTGATTGTTTGCCCATCCAACTGGACGCTGACCTGCCTTATGGCGAACTCGTTCACAGGGGGCTTTCATTAGTTCAGCGAGCCATGTCTGCCTCTTCATCCAAAACTCCACCATGCAGCCATCCTGCCCACCACCTTCAAAGTAATGTGCTTGTAGTCTTGACTCCTTCATTGGGTTTCCTGTCGGCCATGGTAAGCATGGGAGTCTCCCCAGCCATCACTTCACAAAAGATGCACCAGGAGACTTTGGACTTTTGAACAACGCTGGGACTGTGAAAGACTACAGGTAGTTTTGAAGTTGGAATAAATGCATTTTGCATTGTGAGATGTGCATGAGCCTCTGGGGCCAGGGTGTAATGTAATGTTGCAGGAAAGTTGTCCTCTACAGGTTCATGTACTTGAACTTGCTCCTTAGTTGGTGGCACTGCTTGGGGAGGTTATGGTGCCGCTAAGGAGTTTGAGCCTTGCTAGAAGGACATCATTGGGGGTGGGCTTTGAGGGTTTATAGTCTCGTCCCACTTCCTAGTCTTTCTCCTGCCTATGTGTGTGTGTGAAAATGTGATCAGCCAGCTTCCTGCTCCTCCTGCCATAACATGCTTTTCCCTTGTGGACTCTATCCCCTTAGAACCATAAGCCAAATGAATTCTTTCTTCTCTAAGTTGCTTTTGGTGAGGTGAATGTTGAGCAGCGGGCCAGCAAGGCCACTGGGAGTGAATGGGCTGCCATCCACGAAGCAGTGGCTGTGTACAGGAGACACGGCTAGGGCACACACAGCACGCTGCAGCCATATCTGGAACCCGAGTCTCAGCACAATGCATGGCACAGTTGAGAATTCATGTACTGAAGCTCTCCACACCAGTGAAAGGACATAAACTACAGCTCTGTGCAAAAGACTGGAACTCACAGACAGTTTGTGACAAGAGATGCCAGAAGAACAATGCCACATAAACTCATGTGCATTCGATACAAAACAGTAGGAATACACTACAGTGTCTGGACATTTGGATCTAAAAATGGATAGATGGGCAACTGAATGGGTGAATGAATGAATGAATGGTGATTTAAATATGAAGTAAATGGCAGGACAGGAGAAGCAAGGAAAATATCCCTGTAAAATCCACCATGTCATTCCCTGGGCAGAGAGGGTAGCACTCTGGCAAAACGGCATTCCCTTATATTGCTTCTGCTGGGCATATCTTATGGTGAACCACAGAGCCACACACACAAGTTTGATTCATTCAATGCCCAGCTTATGCTATGTACTTTATAAAATAAGGTCCAAGACGTATATAAATTCAAAAGAGTTGGTAGACAAGTGGATGCATGACAACCGAAGGGCTGAGTGACCAGATGAGTGTTTGCACATGTGGACAGCCATCTGGGTGAGCCACAAAGTTCAGATCTTAAATAAACCATGGGTGCTTATCCAAAGAATCAGTTGAGAAATATGTGCCAAGATTTTGCCAAGGAATTTGGTGGCTATCTCTAGTCCTGCAGAGCTGGGCTGCTACCTCTGGCGTGTGCAAACAGCTCACAGGCTTGTGAGGGTTGGCCTGTGGGTGGAAGAGCTGTAATCACCGGAAACCAAAGGATCACAAGAGGAAGGCGTGGTGAGTCGATGGCTGTCACACCAGCAGATCGAGGTTTTATAAGTTAATGAGGTGGCAGGATAAAGGCTGAGCTCATCGAAAGGAAGGCGTGGCCACCGCACCAGGCAAGCTGCTGCAGTGAACGGATGCCACAGCAAGCCTAAGAACGAGCTGATGGGTTCACTCAATACAAGCTTCTGTACCCACCACGTCAGTGTGCCTCTGGCCTCCCCTCCTCACCAATCCCCTCCTCTTCTTTTCCTTCCTGTAAAAAATCACCAATCTGTCTTTCATGTTTGCCATTTTGCCAGTTTGAGATGGAGTTGTGTACTGAGTACTGTGGGAGGGGCTTTTTCTCACAGTTCCCTGGAGAGTTACTCAAGATGCTACCTCCATCCTCTGTGGCTACGGGTGTGCCAACTTTCACCATGAAAGCATATCTGTATCCAGTCTGGGGCTGTTACCATGCAAGCTTCCGTGGATATCACTATGTGGACATAGCTTCCCTCACTGGGCTAAGTGCCCAAGAACATAACTGCTGAGGCACACAGTGTGTTTTCATCTTCGAAGTCTGCAGAGGGAGCAGAGACCCCAGTTTGTAAAGTCTGCAGCCTCCCGTCCCTTCGCTGCGTCTGTGCTGCTCTGCAGTAGTCACGTCCTCTCAGGGACAGCACGTTGACTTGCTGTTGAGATCCAATGTGCTTCTATGTCCCAGGGCAGTGCCCTTGGTCAGGTATATGATTTGTGACCAGTCTCTCCCCAGAGCTGGCCCTTGCTTCTCGTCAGGGTCCTGTGAAGGGACACTTTCCTTTCCTTCCTTTCTTTTTTCTTCAGGGGAAAGTGAACGCAGTCCCTCTCGACCACTAATTATGTCATCTTGTTTCCCACATTTGGGGAAATCGCAGGGGTCAGCGCATCCTGATAAGCCTCCGCCCTGGGAAACCACCTTCGTGATCATGGTGTCTCCCTGCCAGGTGAATTTGGTGAAGCCCATGTTTCTTTCTTTTGTCTTCTTGGTATGGTATCTAAGAATGCTCCAATGTGCCCTCAGGCCCAAAGATCTTAGTGGGTCACTGTTCATGCTGAAACCTCAGATCTGTTGAGTTGACTTTGGGTCAGGATGAGACTCAGGTCAGAACTCATTGCCTGGCCTGTGGGTGCCAGAGACTCTTGGCTGAGATGAGTGTCCTTTGACACCTTCCTGTCGCCACAGCCCCCCAGGCACTGGCTCTTGGGCACTCTCCCAGAGTCCTGCTGTACTGCAACTTTACCTGTTAGCCCAGGAGGTTAGGTTCAGCCCAGAGAAAGGTCCAGAGGAGGAAAGCTAGGAGTAGCCTGAGACTGGTACCCTTTAAGGGTGCCAAAAGGCCTGACACCCAGCCCATCATTTTTGACAGCAGCTGCAATTTTAGGTGTGAGATGGGGTAACTAGCTTTAAACTCAGGTGACTTACAGGAAATAAAGGTAAAGTCAGGTGTGACCCCAGGATTGTTCCTGGCCAACATGGGCTATGAAGTAGGTGTGTGTGTGTGTGTGTGTGTGTGTGTGTGTGTGTGTGTGTGTGTGTGAACAAACAGAGGCACTTCCTGGCCTGACTTCTCAGAGCTGTCCCACGCTGAGTGAGTCTCACCAGTGACTTCCTGGGCCCACACTTCCCCAGTGGTTAGCATGGGGGCCACAGCTGGGAGACAGTCCCACTGACTGAGCGGAGAGAAACAGGCCAAGAGACTGAGAGCAAACCAGTCAGTACATCCCAAGCTGTGAAACCTGGCCAACCTGTGAGGCCGGAGGACTGTTTGCTAATCTATCACAGCAGCTGCATCCTCCGGTAGCCGGAGTGCTGAAGGAGCGAGAAGGAGACAGAGCACAAAAGGTGTACCCAGGCAAACAACCATTGTTCAGAAATGGTTGGTGGGATGGAACCAGATTCAGAACCTAGGAATCCCTGTATCCTGTCGACATTTGTTTGTTTTCCTTAAGACAGGGCGTCTCTGCCTGGCTTCTAGCCTGGAACTCCTGTCAGTCCATTTGCCCAGTCCTGGGGTTACAGATGCACACCAATACACCAGAAACCTTTCGAGTAGGGATGTGTATGCCAGGGCCACACCTGCTCCGGAGTGCTCCCGTCTTCTGCGTACACCCGGGGGTCTGCTCCGAGCTTCAGAAGCACCTCCACGGCTTCCAGGTGACCCCCAAAGGCTGCCCGGTAGAGCGGTGTGCGGCCGAAGGCGCCCTGCAGAAGGGGCTCCCTGAGCGCGTGCGGGGACCAGACCACGCCGCCGCCGCGCGCACCGCGCCCACCTTGCTGTTGGGGCTGGCGCCCAGCTCTGCCAGCAGCTGGATGGCCAAGGGCTGCCCGCCCGCCGCCGCCTCCGACAGAGGCGTGTTCCCGTGGCTGTCCTCGCACTCCACAGTGGCCACGCGCCTCTGCAGCCGCAGAGCCTTGCCCGCCTCGTCGTGGCCCACGCCTTCGCGCGTCAGCAGCTGATCCACCTGGGCGCAGGGCAGTGTCACCTGGCGCCCGCCCCTTCCCGCCCACCGGCTGCCGCCACAAGCACGGACCTCCTTAAGCACTGCGCGGATCTCGCCCAGGTCCCCTTCGAAGGCGGCCTCGAGCAGGCGGTGGCGGCGCTGCAGCTCCTCCCGCCGTGCGCGCTCTGCGGCCTCCTCCTGCTCGCGCTGCCGCCGTGCTGCCTCCTGCTCTCGGCGCACCAAGGCCAGGTAGGCCTGCAAGACAAGGCCATGGTCACCGTCCCCAGCAGCCCAGAACACTGCCGCAGTGTCCGCTGCTCACGGTCACTGTGCAGGCCAGACGTCATGTCCACCACCTTGAGGTCCACATCTAAAAGCCAAGGTCATTGCTCCCCTAGACACTCTGTCCAGACCTTCCCTCTTCCTCGGGTCCTGGCACCCAGGGTCTTGTGGCTGAACCTCCTCACCTCTCTCTGCAGCTTCTCCATTTCATCCAGGTACTCCTGGCGCTCCTGCCGACGGCGCGCCAGCTCCTTTCGTGCCAGATGTTGCCGGAAGACACACTGGATGACAGTGGCGGCTTTGTCCTCAGCAGTTGGGGCTGGAGTGAGGAGAGTAGAGATTTGGACCCCAGTCCTCCTTGTTAGCCATACAGAGGGTCTGAATGGCTCTCAGAAAGCACAAAGGCCGATGCAGTGACCATGCCTGTCTCCCAATACTCAGGAGGAACCACAGAGTTCAGTAGTTTGAAACCAACCAGGGCTATGTGGTAGACAGTGTGTCAACAGTGATAAAACGTCCCAAAGAGCTGAGTCAGAATAACACTCCCTCAGTAGAACCAGGAAAAGAGTGTGGTCCAGACTGGAGCAGGAAGTCCACAGGGTCTGAAAATCGCTAGAAATCTGCGGCCAGAAAGATGCCGTCTGAGAGAAGCTGAAGGAAGCCCCAGAGAAAAGGACAGAAAAGCTGCCACTGGGCCTCAGGGCACACACACCCGAGCCAGAGGCCCAAAACATCCTCGAAGACTGGGAGTTGCAGCTAAGCCATAAACTGCCTGGAAAGGGGAGAGGTCTCAAGTGGTCTCAGCCCAGGATACTCAGAAGAGGGTGTGAGTCTAGAACGTGCCACAGTGACACACATTCAGGCTGTTTTGTAGCGGTCTACATGCTGGCCTTGCACAGTGGCTTCCAGGAGCTGGGGGTGGGGAGGACACCACCACTGTGAGTAAACTCAGGGCGACTACTACACCCCTTCCTGTGTGCATGTGGGGGGGGCACAGTGAGATCAGCAGCGAGGAGAATACAATCAAAAGCGAGGTATCCAGATATTGCACAAAAGGTAGATGAAAATCTTATCTAACAGGGACTCCAAGACAGGCTGGGCAGACCGCCAGGATAAGTGAAAGATACGTCAGTTTGTAGACAGAACCAATCAGAAGACAAGATTCAGGAGCAGGAAGACTATGCAGTGTGCTGTGGCTCCGTGGGGGGGGGTTCCAAGTGACCCAGTCGAGGAACAGCACAGAGCAGAAACCAGGCAGAAGAGAAACAGCGCAGCTCAGACAACAAAGCCCACGGCACAGGCCGGCGTGGAAGGAGGGGCCGTGCCGAAGTGAAACAGTGTAATAGAGGAAGCTAGTGGCCTCCAATAGAATATAAGTAAAATGTTTAGAAAAAGATAAAAGAAAATGGCTAATGAGGGTATAACTGGAATAACACATAGGTCATCAACTTTGGAATACAGTTTTTTGAGACAGAGTTTCTCTGTGAAACATCCCTGGTTATCCTGGGAACTCAGTTTGTAGACCAGGCTGTCCTTGAACTCACAGAGCTCCACCAGCCTCTGGCCCTTGAGTGCTGGGATTGAAGGCATTTAGTTTGGTTGGAAGAGAGTTTTGGGTTTGGGTTTTTTTTGGGGGGGGTTCATTTTTTCAAGACAGGGTTTCTCTGTGGCTTTGGAGGTTGTCCTAGAACTAGCTCTTGTAGCCCAGGCTAGTCTCCAAATCACAGAGCACAGAGATCCGCCTGCCTCTGCCTCCCGAATGCTGGGATTAAAGGCATGTGCCACCAGTGCCCGGCGGAAGAGAGTTTTGAAAGCTAACAAAAGACATCAAGTTACAGCTCTAAAATGCATTTTGAATCTCAATAATGGTAAATACAAAAGTAAGCCAGCACCCAAAACCACAGATCTGGAGAAAAATGCCAAAACTGGGGGGGGGGGGGTATAGTCAAAGAATCAGTAAATGTATTAAAAAAGCAAAGCAAACAGCAGCAGAACATATACCAATACTGTATACAAAAGACAGGCTTCAGACAGAAGGAAGGCATAACAGATTAGACTCATAGCTTCATGAAAGAATGAAATAAATAAAAGACAAATGTTTGAATAAACATGCATAAGACAGTAATGCAACTATCAGATTACATGAAAATCAAAACACACACACACACACACACACAGCATTTGACCCATCTCATGGCTCTTAGGTTCTCTCTGCCCTCTCCTCTATGATGTGCCCTGAGCCTTGCAGAGGCTGACAGAGGCTGACAGAGGCATTTATGGCTTGAGCGCTGGGTAGCCACTTTCTCTGCACATTGACTAGTTATGAGTCTCTGCAGTTACTGCTGCCCACTACAAAACAACGACAAAAACTTTTCTTTCAGCCGGGCGGTGGTGGTGCACGCCTTTGATCCCAGCACTCAGGAGGCAGAAGCAGGTAGATCTCTGTGAGTTTGAGACCAGTCTGGTCTACAAAGTTCCAGGACAGCCTCCAAAGCCACACAGGGAAACCCTGTCTGGAAAAAAAAAAAGCACCTTTCTTTTCTTTTTGTTTTTTTAACAAATCCTTTCTAACTGTGGCAGTTTAAATAGGAATGGGCCCAATAGGCTCCTATATTTGGATGCTTAGTCACCAAAGTGGAACTGTTAGATGCATTAGAAGGACCAGGAGGTGTGGCCTTTCTGAGCAGGTGTGGCCCTGTTGGAGGGAATATGTGGCTGGGGGTGAGCTTTGAGGTTTTAAAAGCCCAGGCCAGGCCCAGCGTCTCTGTCAGCCTGCAGTCAGGATGTACTCTGTTTCCAGTGCCATGTCTGCCTGCTTGTTGCTATGATTCCCACCATGGTGATGATAATGAACTAACCCTCCGAAACTGTAAGCCAGCCCTCAATGAATATGAATATGTATCTCCATCCTTGGTCATGGTATCTCCTTCACAGCAACACAGCTATGACTAAGATAATAACTGAAGCTGACAGCAGCACTCATCTATGCGTAAACACAATTACTTAGTCACATCACACCTATTTACCAAAACAACAGCAGTATCTTCCCCACTAGGGTCCATGACCTCACCAGCCGTGGTGTTTGGCCAGGTTTACAACACCCGATGTGAGCTCCTTCCTGTGGAGCAGGCCTCAAATCCAGCCAGAAAGCAGTTGGTTGCCCCACGACAGACTTGCCGCTGTTGCACCAATGGGCACCCCTTGCCTGGACAGTCGGCCGTGCCATAGTCAGTGCCCACAGCCGTGTTAGCCTATTGCTGGCAATCCTCCCCAGCAGCCTGCACAGCACCTCCCGGCACTAAGAGGGCAAGCTGGTATCTTCAGCAACAGGTTTTTAATTTTATTAACCTGTTTGTATGTGGGTGCATGCATACCACAGCCCACACAGTTAGAGGACAACGTGTAGAAGTTAATTCTCTCCTTCTACTGTTTGGCTTCTCAGGATCAAACTCAGATTGTCAGCCAAGTCCTTTTATCACTGGCCACATAAGAGGTTTTTTTTTTTTTTTTTTTTTTTTTGAGCGGGGAGGCAGGGTTTCTCTGTGTAGCACTGACTGTTCTGGAACTCACCCTGTAGACCAGGCTGGCCTTGAACTCACAGAGATCCACCTGCCTCTGCCTCCTGAGTGCTGAGATTAAAGGCGTGCACCACCACTACGTGGTGGCTATATGTATATATTTTAATTTAAAGTTTGTTTCATCTGCTAATAACATAGGCCTTCATATTTTCTTATATTAAACATTTCTCTGTGTGTGTGTGTGTGTGTGTGTGTGTGTGTGTGTGTGTGTGTGTGTATGTGTGCATACATGCAGGCAAGTACGTTTTCCACAGTGCATGTGTGGAGGTCAGAGAACAACTTGAGGGAGTCGGTTCTCTCATTACACTATTTGAGTACTTTTGGACACTGGAACTGACCTCAGGTCCTCACACTTGGTGGCTCCCTTACCCACTGAGCTGTCTCACTGGAGGTTCCACCACCACTTACTTTTGGTAGCTGTTGTTGAAATACTTCTTTGTAGGGAATGGGAGGAGCTCTAAGCAGGTGAGGTTCTGAATGGATGTGTGCTGTTGGCATGAGCATAGCCATGACAAGAACCAAGGACTCAGACCCGTCCGTGTGGGTCATACTAGGGAATGGGAAAGCCTTCTTCCTGTATTCTATGTATGAGTGTGTGTGTGTGTGTGTGCAAAGGCACATTGGTCAGTGTGTGTAAAACTAGCATCCACAGCCTCATCCTCCTGGTCTTTACCATCTGAGACTCGCTAGGCCCTCCTCCCTGAGGCAGACGTAATAAACACAATAAACACACCAAGGTCCCAGTTGCAGTAATAGTAGGTAGAGCTCCATCAGAGCGCAACTACTCATCTGACCCCAGCTCTTCTGCATGCATGTGAAGCTGTTACCGTGACAAGCAAGGTAATTTATAGAAGGAAGAGTTTCTTTTGGCTTGCATTCCAGAGGGATAGGCATGGCAGGGAGGCATGGGCAAGTGGAAGATGTGGCGGCAGGAGCAGGGAGCTCAGAGCTCACATCTTCTACCACGGGCATGAAGCAGAAGAGGGGACCCAGAAGCAGGCGAGGCTGTCTAACCTCAAAGTCTGCTCCCACGGATGTATTTCTTCCAGCGAGGCTGTCTCACCTAATCCTCCCCAAACAGCATCACCAGCTGGGAAACAAGTGTCCAGATAGAATGAGCATTTCACATTCAAATGCCTACTTGACTCCCATTGGCCCATGACCAGACCATAATGCAAAATGTATTTAACCTGACTTTAAAAGTCTCCACCGTCTTTCATAATCTCAGTTTAAAGGTCCAAAATCGGAGCCAAGCACAAGGCTTTAATCCCAGTACTCGGGAGGCAGAGTTAGGCAGATCCCTGTGAGCTCAGAGCCAGCCTGGTGGTCTACACAGTGAGCTCCAGAACAGCCAGGAACACACGGAGAGACAATAACAACATCATCACAAAAAGTCCAAAGTCTCTCCTGAGACTCAAGGCAATTACCTAATTGTAACCCTTGTAAAATCAAAAGGCAAGCCAATATTCCCAACATACAATGGCATAGAGGCCAGAGAGACAGGGAGATGGAGAGAGGAGCCAAGAGAGCTGAAATGGCTATGTAGGAATGAGAAGGGGGGACAAGGAAGTGTGAGCGGAGTTTTGGGTGGGGAGTGAAGTGAGAGGAACCAAGAGGCCTGCATGGACTCTGAGATGCTGGAGGGCAGGGAGCCAGCACCTGCTTTGGTGTGCTAATAGACACTGCAGTTAGCCTGTTTTGGACTTGACATTGCAGCCTCTTTGTTGATGATAAAGGGTGACGTAATCTCTTCTTTATCTGTTTCTTGGCTGAAATTAGGGTGTCATGGGTGAGGGGGACAGGAAAGCTGGAAAGCTGGCCAAAGGCCTGGAGCGAGGAGATGACCCGGCGCTGTCAGGTTGCAGCCTGCAGGAAATCTGCTGTGACAGACATGGACTAGGGACAGAAGGTAAAGTTGAGGAGCTTAGGGGAAACGTCTTTACCATGAGTATACACTTGAAACTTCCAGCCCTGTGGTCTTGATAGCTGGGAGTGTGGAAGTAGGGAAAGAAACCCACCCTCAGGGTTAGGGTGTAGGTGGCATGGCTTAGGCTGTTGACTGACAGGAGTACTTATCTAGATTCTGCTTGACCTGTGACAACGTAGATCCAAGGTGTGACTCCCTGAAGCTCACATGAGTTTTTCAAGTTTACAAAAAGTGATGAAGGTTTTAGACGTATTTGTAGACAGAGGTTTCTGTCCTACTAGGTCCCACAGCCATTTAGTCCCAAATAAACACACAGAGGCTTATATTAATTATAAACTGGCCTATTTCTCAGGCTTCTTATTGGCTAGCTCTCTCTTAATTATTAATCAATTTCTATTAATCTGTGTATCTCCACGTGGTCTTGGCTTACCAGTTCTCTTGCTTCTTCGGCAGCTACATGACATCTGACTCCACCTACTACCTTTCTCTGTCCCTGTTTGGATTTCCCGCCTGGCTAAATCCTGCCTGCCCATTGATCGAAACAGCTTTACTCACCAACCAATAAGAGAGACATATAACCGGGCGTTGGTGGCGCACGCCTTTAATCCCAGCACTCGGGAAGCAGAGGCAGGCGGATCTCTGTGAGTTCGAGGCCAGCCTGGTCTACAGAGTGAGTTCCAGGACAGCCTCCAAAACAATACAGAGAAACCCTGTCTCGAAAAACAAAAAAGAGAGACATATATTCACAGCCTACATAAGGACATCGCCCATCACATATTAGCGTCACCATTGTTTGTACTCTGTATTGAATCCCGTTGTAGAAAAAGCAGTTATCAATGTCTGTAAACCACTGGAGCCGACTTGCCCTTGAGCCATAGCAAAAGCCTGGCTCCCATAAATGGTTCTGGATTAAAACCACAAGCACTCTCTCCTCCATCAAGAGGACTGGGCATAGAAATCAGACAGACACGTTTTCAGCATGATGAGAAGCATGCTCTGTTTTGTTTATCAAAACAGGGTTTCTCTGTGTAGCCCGGCTGTCCTGGAACTAGCTCACTTTGTAGTGAATCCCAGGACAGCCAGGCTGACCTCGAACTCAGAGGTCCACCTGCCTTTGCCTCCACTATACTTAGCTCTTACTTTTTTCTTTTAATGTGCGTTAGTGGTTTGCCTGTGTGAGGGTTCTGGGTCCCCTGGAACTGGATTTACAGACTGCTGTGAGCTGCCATGTGGGTGCTGAGAATTGAACCTAGGTCCCGTGGAAGAGCAGCCAATGCTCTTAACTGCTGAGCCCCGCCCCCAGAGAAGCACTTTTAAGGCCATACTTAGAAAACAACCAAAGAGAATTTAAAATTTTGAGCTTGTGACTATGGTAATCATAGTCAGTGTTTACCTGAGCTAGATTAATAGCTTATCAGACTCCACTGATTAATAATACAATGCTGGACTTCTGGAGTCTTACTATAACATAGCATAGAGAGGGAAAGAAACCCAAACCATCTCTCGTTCACATTGAATCACTTCCTCAGACCTTCATAGCTTGCATTTACACATCTTGAGTTACTCTTAGAGCCCTACAACTTTCTTAAGCCTTCTCATCCTCAGACCTTTCAACTTGCATTTACATCCCTAAAACCACTTTCCTAGACCATCGCTGCCTACATAAGGCTCAGTCCTTTTCTTTTTCCAGTCGTTTACCAGGAATCAAAAGTGGTTGATTACCGAGAGCAGTCATTGCAAAGCAAGCTCCTTTACACAAAGGAGTGGTAAAAACCTGTTTGTGAATGTATCCCTTTTCCTGTGAAGTCTGTGAGTCTGATTTTTACATATGAAATGGACTGACAAGGCAGATCCACCCTCGGGTAGCGGACAGCTGGGTGCTTGTTGATATTAAACTGATAAACATCATCAGAGACCTGAGAAGGGTAAATTAAAGCAAGAATTATAATCCAAATGGTCTCTGTTAAATGACAGTTAAAATGACAGAGACTTAGCTGCTCTCCAGGCATTACCCTAGGTTCCCTTATGGTAGTCTCAGTGGTTTCATTGGGGACAGTTTGTCAGTCTGGCTATCACGCAGGAGAGCATTAGCCTTTAGCTGCCAGACCCAGATGGTCTGAGAGATTTTCCTGTGGAGAAGGAACTCAGGAAAACTAACCTACCTGGGCTAAGCCTATAGTCAACCCAACAGTGATTACAGTGTGGGCAGGGCCTCAGCAGTAGGCGAGGCAGGAGGGGGCAGTTCTCTTCACAGAGGTGAGTATGTACACAGCCCAGGTGAGACAATCCGTGCCCCTGCTGTCTTCTTTGGAGACCCCAGAGTAGCCACTAGGTGCGGCTGTTTCTCTCTATCACGGGAAGCTTGTTGTTGTTTGAGACAGCGTTTCTCTGTGTAGCCCGGTTCACCCAGGAGATCTCAACTATTTCCCCTTCCTGGGGCCCTCCGTGTGTGTCCCTCTTTTAGGGTCCCCCTTTTAGATATCTTGACAGAGGGAGCCGTTATGGGGTTAGGGAGAAACCTAGTGCTAGAGAAATTCCCAGGAATCAGAAAGGATGACCCCAGATAAGACTAGTAATAGTGGAGAGGGTGTCTGAATGGGCTTTCCCCTTTAATCAGATTAGTGACTCCCCCTAATTGTCACCAAAGAACCTTCTCCCAGTAACTGATGCAGTAGCCCACAGCCAAGCACTGGGCTGAGCTCCTGGAGTTCAGCTGAAGGAGGGATCACATGAACAACGGTGGGGGGTCAAGAGTATGATGGAAACCCACAGAGACAGCTGACCTGAGCTAGTGGGAGCTCATGGACCCTGGAGCAACAGCTGGGGAACCTGCATGGGACGAACTAGGCCTTCTGCATGTGGGTGACAGTTGTGTGGCTTGATCTCTTGGGGCCCTGGCAGTGGGACCAGCACCTATCCCGGGTGCATGAACGGGCTTTTTGGAGCCCACTCCCTATGGTGGGACACCTTGCTCAGCCTAGGTAAGGGGGAGGGGCTTGGTGCTTCCTCTACTTGGTGTGCCAGACTGTGTTGACTCCCCAAGGAAGGCCTTACCAGCTCTGGGAGTGAGGGGGGGGGAGGGACAAGGGGAGGGAGGGGAACGGGGTTGGTATGTAAAGTGAAAAAACAAATTTAAATAGAAAAGAACAGGGTAACCTACTCTTAATAAAAGGAAGAAAAGAAAGCAAGAAAGAGAAAAAGCCAACAAGGAAACCAATACTTGGTAATGTAGTTTTAAAATATCATTTCCTATTTTTAAAGAGTCTGAATAGAGACCTCCCAAGTGGTTAAAGATGCTTCCAGGAGTTATAGATTGTTAAATGAAAATTTTGGTGCCAGGAGTGGGCCACCACCGAATGACTTGTAGGTTAGGGAGATCCCTGAGGCCCCCACAACAGTATATGCAAATGCCACACAGTGGGCTATCCACCAGAAATAGACGGTAAGAACCTATTGCCACAAACACCATATTTTCTCTAAGGACACAGGTAAATCAAGCTGAACAGGGCTGCAAGCCCCCCACCCCCACCCCCGCTGGCTTGCCCTCTTAGTGCCGGGAGGTGCTGTGCAGGCTGCTGGGGAGGATTGCCAGCAATAGGCTAACACGGCTGTGGGCACTGACTATGGCACGGCCGACTGTCCAGGCAAGGGGTGCCCATTGGTGCAACAGCGGCAAGTCTGTCGTGGGGCAACCAACTGCTTTCTGGCTGGATTTGAGGCCTGCTCCACAGGAAGGAGCTCACATCGGGTGTTGTAAACCTGGCCAAACACCACGGCTGGTGAGGTCATGGACCCTAGTGGGGAAGATACTGCTGTTGTTTTGGTAAATAGGTGTGATGTGACTAAGTAATTGTGTTTACGCATAGATGAGGGCTGCTGTCAGCTTCAGTCAGAAAGGTTTTTGTTGTTGTTTTGCAGTGGGCAGCAGTAACTACAGAGACTCATAATTGGTCAAAGTGCTGAGTGAATGAATGCTCAGCCATAAGCAGGACATCTGTCGCATCCTCTGCAAGACTTGGGGACACTGCAGAAGAGATGGAAGAAATAACTCATCAGTAAAAAGGGGTAGACTGCTGTATGACACTGTCTTCCAGGCAGACATCGATATAATCTTCCTTCCTTTCTTTTTGGTTTTTCAAGGCAGGGTTTCTCCATGTAGCTCTGGCTGTCCTGGCACTCACTCTGTAGACCAGACTGGCCTTGAACTCAGAGATCTACTGGCCTCTGCCTCCTGAGTGCTAGATTAAAGCTGTGCACCACCAACGCCAGGCTAGGATACTATAACCTTAACTCAAAGCAGTGATTACCACACAAGACCTGCTCAAGACTTGGTCCATGCAGTGTAGGGAGGGGACTTACGATGCCCCTATGAGACCTATGGTCGGTTCATGGTTGCTGGGAAAGGAGAGACGTTTTATTTACTGGTGTAGCCACTGGTAAGGTACCTGTGCTCCTGTAAATAGTCCCTCACTCACATTCCTATACGCAGCCCTAGTGAAATGACCTCTTTATCTTTCTCTCTCTAACACACGCATGCACACGCACACGCACACACTCATGTACACACATAATAGGAAAGTAGAAGGGGGACTGATTGGAAAGAAGATGGGGATTAGTGGAGGGGAGAGGGGGACAAGAGAGAGTAATAAGGGTGGATATGAGCCTGGCGTTGGTAGCACACACCTTTAATCCCAGCACTCGGGAGGCAGAGACAGGAGGATCTCTGTGAGTTCGAGGCCAGCCTGGTCTACAGAGTGAGTTCCAGGACAGCCTCCAAAGCTACACAGAGAAACCTTGTCTTGAAAAACCAAAAAAAGAAAAATAAAAAAGGGTGGATATGATCAAAATACATTATATATCTATATGAAAATGCCAAAATGTACAATCACTATATAATTATCTATAAATAATATATGCCAGTAAAAAGATAAAAAGGCTTAAAATAGGACAAAAAGAACACTATATAATCAAAAGATTTAATACATGCCAGTTCTAAGTATGCATGCATGTAATGATGAACCATTAATGTTCAGAAAAAACATCAGAGTCAAGGGAGAAACAACTCTACAACAGTAACTGGAAGTGAGATGAGACACAGAGTTCTTAACACAAGACAGCGTGGGACCCAAAGCGGTGCGACCCACCCCCACATACACACGATGCCTGAGTGCATGGGGACACTATCAGGGAACATGTGGCAGGCCACAGAAGGAATCTCAGTGACTTAAGAACATGCGCTCTGCCACTGAGCGCCACTTGTCCTCAGAGGCACCTGTCCTGACGCAGTGTGGTCAAGTAGAGGCCAAGGACAGAATAGAATACAGTTGGAAAATGCGCAGGACGCGAGGGTAACAGTGCCTTTTTGTTTTCTCTTTTCTTCGTTTTGGTTTTTCAATAGAGGATTTCTCTCTGTAGCCCTGGCTGTCCTGGAACTCACGCTGTAGACCAGGCTAGCCCCAAACTCAGAGCTCCGCCTGTCTCTGCCTCCTGAGTGCTGGAATTAAAGGTGTGCACCACACCACACTGCCCAGCAAGCTATGCCTTCTTAAACAAGGTATCAGAGACAAAACCACAATGAAAATGTTTAGCAATAGGTGAAAACACAACACACCAAAAGCTACCAGGTGCAGCAGTGCCAAAGGGAATTAGACATTTAATATCACATTATTAAACAAGATAGACCTCAAACCAGCAGCCCACCCTAACAAGAAAAGGAAAACTAAACTAAACTCAAAGATAGCAAAGAAAATCAAGATTAGATAGAAACAAAATGGGAAAAACAAAAATCAGCGAGATCAAAGTTGGTATTTTGAAACTATCAGCAGGTTGTGTGTGGCGGTGCATGCCTTTAACCCCAGTACTTGGGAAGCAGAGGCAGCAGATGAGAGAGTTCAAGGCCAGCCTGAGGTCCAGGTTAGGTTAGCCGGTGCTATATAGTAAGAGCCTGTCTCAAAAAAACAAAAAGCAAATTAATAAACCTTTAACTACATAGACAAAGGAAACGAAAAGACGCAAATAGTACGATCAGAGATGAAGGTGGGGGTGTGGCTGGAGAGATGGCTGGACAGTTAAAGAGCACTTGCTGCTTGCCGAAGACCTGGGTTCGGTTCCCAGAGCCCACATCAGGTCTCACAACTGCCTGTAATTTCAGCTCCTGGGGGCCCATCACTCTCTCCTGGCCTCCGCAGGAACCTTCATGTACAATGTACATGCACACACATAAACAAGGAGGTTCATTCACATAACTGAAAATAAAAACAAGCCTTTTAAATAGGAAAAATGAAAGGGGATCATACTTCTGATTCTACAAAAATAAAAATTACTATAAGGGAATGGGTGTAAGTCAGGATGATTCCCTCTCCCAGAAGGGTCCAGAGAGGTAATTCAGTAGTTAAGGGCAGCTGCTGGTCTTCCAGAGGACTTGGGTTTGGGTGAGTTCATTGCTACTTCCGGCCTCTCTGGGCACCACACTTCCATGCTCATACCACCCCCACATTCGCATAATTTTAAATAACAAAAATAAACTCTCAAAAGGTAAGGGGCCACAGGTAAGAGCTATCACTGCTCTTCCAGAGGACCCAGAGCTGTGATCTTAGAACCACTTCAGGTGCCTTCAAACTACTGCAGTGTCAGCTCCAGGGGACTGGCCTCGGCGGCCACCTGCATGCACACGATGCACGAAAAATATGTGAAATAAGTAAATCCGAAGAAGAAATTATGAGGCCAGAGTCCCCTAATGCTAACACAGGCAAAGAAGCCACGAGAATAGCCAAATCAGCACCTCTTTGGAACATGGACACAGAGTCCCTGGCCAAACCGAAAGATCTCTCTAGAAAGCCCCATGCGTACTCCTGGCACCCAGCAGCAATGCTCCTGCGTCTGGCCTGCCCAGTCACTGCAGGTCTCCCCAGGACATGCAACAGCAAGAGGCAACACTTGAGTGGTGCTGCAACACAAGAAACTGCACTCGGTGTGGACGCCGAGTCCTCCTGTGTGGTCTGTGTCTTCTGGGCATTGTGTCCCCACACATCTGTCTCTGCTCCAGTCGCAGGACTGTTTGACCTTGAGGCATACAGAACCATGCCAATGTATCAGGCATGTGAGACTATGCTACAACAACCTACAGACGTCCCGTGCATTCTGTCCTCAGGACAAGGCTCGTCCTTTATCCAGGACCAGAGGACGGGAATGGAAGAGGCGGACAAGTAACAGGTTTTCACAGGAAGCACGGTGCAGCACCTCCCAGTGCTGCACACCCTGTGGCTGCTCTGAGAATCTGGGAGGTAGAGGCAACGGCAAGGAGAGGCGGTGGCCAGACGGAAGCAGGCACCTGAGGCTCCGCGAGACCTAGAAACTGGGCAGGGAAAGTGCTGAACAATGGGGCTGGCTGGGATGGGTCCAGGCATCAGTCACTGGGAGCATCGTGGACGGAGGGACACTGGAGTGAGTTTAGAGACACTTAGGCTGGATGTGCTGCCTTCAAGACACCCGAAGGGGAGTCAGAGGCACCTGAAGTGGGGTGGAGGCATTGGCGGTGAGATCTTAACCTGTTAGATTGCGAACTTTGGGGATACCCTGCAGAGCTGAGGCCAAAGCCAGGAGGCAAGCAGGCTGGACAGATCTGGCCCTGCCCATAGGTACTGGAGCCCAGGCACAGGACTCCAGACTCAGGTGGGACTCCCCAAGTGCCGCCCATGACTGGGTCATTTTACTGCCACCAGGGGGCGACCAGCTCATCGCAGGAGACTCATGCTCCTTTGGGAGGCAGTCCTGAGCCATGGGCTAGCGAGGTCTGGAAAGGGGGCTTCTGTGTGCTTCTGCCTCCTGCACAGACTATATGCACACACATATGCGTACACGAATGCATACATGCCCCTGCACATTCATGCATACACATGTGCATATGTAGACACACACACTTGTGCATGCTATGCATGTCTGGGCCCAGGGAAGTCCCTTACTGCCAGCCCACCCCTCAGCAGACGTAGGACACCCGGGATCTCACCTGCAGGGACCTTGGGGTTCTCAGAGTAGGCCCCTCTGGCCGGCTGACCTGTCTTCGTCTGCAGCTGGCGATTCTCTCCCGGCTTCCCTGAAGGAAGGTAGCAGAAATGTTAGGATGTGAGTTGTCCCTCACCCAATCAACTTCAGGTGGCATTTATGGCTTCTTCCTGGGCTCTTAGGGAAGGCCTCATGAGGCCAGCACATGCCACAACTTTAATGAGCAGCGTCTTCCAAGAGCAAATACATCTTAATCCTGGTATATTAAGAACCACCAGACACACCTAGCCCTGTACCTGCAATTGACCCCAGGGCTGGGTATGTGGAAGTCCCTAAAAAGTGTGCCCCTCACTGTCCCGACCGCTGTCTCCCACCCACACAATGCCTCTGCCCTTCTCCACACCCCTCAGCAAAGCTCTGCTCTGCCCGGCTCTGCTCCAGGCTGGCGCTCTCTGTCTGCTCTTAAGGTTCCTGGGCAGGGGCAGGATGGATGGGGGTGTGTGCTGGGCAGGGCTGGACCAGTCAAACCAGTCTGACCAGTGAGGCAGAGCTGGCAGGGATGAGACCCTGGGCGTGGGCGTGAGTCAGCGGGCGGGGGCTGGGGCACCACTGGGGAGGATGCCACCTGGAGCGGCGCCTCGAAACAGGAGGCCTGGGAAGGAAGGCTCAGATGAGAGTTGGTCCTGGACCCCCAGCTGCACCCCTGGGACTAACAGGTGGGCCTTGCTTTAATTCAGAGGGGGAGCTGGGCTCCCAATCATGACAGTAGGCGGGCCCCACGCCCATGTTAGGAGACAAGCTAGACTCTTCTTTCTAGGCTTTTGAAGGCTCAGTGTCTTTACCAGTCCACAGGGTGCTTCACACTGGGCTACGGTGGCCTTCCATCTCTAGCAAGTTCTCCAGGCAAGTTCAAGCCCTGCAGGCTCCATCTGCATAGACTTGGAGCTCCGGTGGCCAGTTGGATTGAGATGGCCTATGGTCGGTGAGGGTCTGGGCATTCAGGGCTGGTGCATTTGAGATGCAGCCCTTAGCTCTGTGGACAGTTTGAGTTTCCCGCGACCGAGGGTGGAGTGAAGGGTGGGGGGCCTTGGTGACGTCCAGGCAGGACCAGGCATGTACTCAAGCAACAGTCTAGCTACTGAGAGCCGCCCCCAGTTTCTCAGTCCCCCTCCCAGTCTGGCCAGTGAAGTCTGTGGTCTGTAAAGTCCCGCACCCTGTCAGCACGTTAGTCAGCCTTCTCGGTTAGGGTGAGCCACTGTGCCGCCAGAGTCCCTATAAACTCCCTGGTGTGGCCCAGTGCCACAGAGTGGGGCCTGTGGGGCCTACAGGCAGAGCCAGGGAGAGAGGGAGCGCAGAGGGCTGAGCCTGGCTGAGAGCAAGCAGCCTACTGTGGCCTCTGGGATGTCCTCTGAGCTCCCCAACAAGGCCAGTGGATGAGCCAGGCCCCTGGGGAGCAGACATCTGGTGAAGGAGCACTGGATCCGGGGCCATGTCTGGGAAACGAGGTCGAGCTCGAAAGCCCCGAGGCAAGAGGGTGGGCAGGGCCCAGCGGGCAGCTGGGCAGCAGCGCCCTGAGGCTGAGCCCCCGCCCCCCAACACAGGGGGCCCTCAGGACCAGGTGGGGGTGGCCGTGACAGGTCACGTGATCAGCACTCAGCCGGCTCCTCAGGGACACTCGAGGGCCCCCAGGCCAGAGCAGCTACAGGCAGCCTGGAGGCCAGTTCAGGCCATCACTGTGGAATCCGAGCCGGTGCTGGCCCCTGAGCACATGGAGGGCTGTGGAGCCGGCGCCCCCATGCCAGCCCTGGGCCCTGAGCTGCTGAGACTCCACGAAGTCCAGCTGTGCCTAGCCCAGGAGCAACTGCTGCTGGAGGACCGGAGGCGGCAGGTCCAGCTGCAGATGCAGCTCTGGCAGGAGGAGCAGCTGTGGCTGCAGCAGCTGCAGGAGGAGCAGCTGTGGCTGCAGCAGCTGCAGGAGGAGCAGGCCTGGGTGCACATGGAGGGGCTGCAGCTGGCTGTGGCCCTGGAGCAGCTCCGGAGTGAGGGCCTCGAGGCACTGCAAACCCAAGGCCAGGTAAGGCCTAGAGGGCTGTGGGTGAGGGCAAGGGCAGTGTGACGGCACGGAGGACACTCAAGCATCTTATAGATGCATGAGGGCTGGGAGGCCAAGCTGGCTACAGAAACTCTCTGGGCCTGTATCCCTGGAGGGTCTGGTGCCCACTACACAGAATGTTGCCCAGATGAAGGACAGCAAGTCTGCCCGGATCACACAGGGCTTGGCGGTCACTGAAGGAGGAAGGGAGGGAGGGAGCTTGTTTGGGGATGGCGGTGTCAGGAGACCAGGACGAGTAGCCACAGGAGCTGTCCAGGGCAGCACGGATAGTAAGGTGCGGGGTGAGAGCTGAGTGCACAGTTGACAGACAACAAAACTGACAGTCCCCTCCCCAAGAACCCCGGACGGCTTCTTGTCCAGTGCACCTGCCCTGCCCACTATTTACTGCAGCTTGGTGCTCAAGGCTTGAGATCACAGAGGCAGCACGCAGTGCTGGTACCCATTATCCTCATTCCAGGAGGAAGACTGGCCTCAGACGCAGCTGGGGCTAATTTGGGCAACTGGGACTTCACCCCAGCGTGGTGTGGAGTCACCATCACCCGCCAGCTCCAGGGAATCTGGTACTGCCTGGTCTCAGATGTAGGGCTTCATCTAGGTCTGGGTGCCTCTTGAAGTAGGTTTGGGTGCAGAGCCCGAGAGACAGGCTGGAAGATGTTCACAGCTGTGGCAGAATGAACGTTGCGTGAGCAAAGGGGTGGTAAGGGCTTTAGGAGGGCAGGCACAAGGACAGGAGAGTCCGTTTTGTGATGTTCCACAGAAGCCAGCCCAACCTTTCAGCCTGGAAGTGCGGCGGAGAGATGATAGGAAGGGAAGGGTGAGGGGACTGTGGAACAATGAGTGGATGACCACTTAGGAAGATTCCCAACTTGGGTTCAAGTCCTCCTCTTTTTCTTTTTTTTTTCTTTCTTTTTTTTTTTTGGTTTTTACAAGACAGGGTTTCTCTGTATTGTTTTGGAGGCTGTCGGTCCAGCCTGGCCTCGAACTCACAGTTATCCTCCTGCCTCTGCCTCCCAAGTGCTGGGATTAAAGGCGTGCGCCACCAACGCCCGGCCCCTCCTCTTTTTCAATATTGCTTTTGTTGTTGTTGTTGTTTTCAAGACAGAGTTTCTCTGTGTTACCCTGGCTGCCCTGGAACTCACTCTACAAACAAGGCTGGCCTCGAACTCACAGAGATCCCCCTGCCTCTGCTGCCCATGTGCTGGGAGGAAAGGCGTGTGACACCACCACACAGCTTCAACACTGCTTTTAGCCATCTGCCCCTCCGATCTTCCCCTGACCCCTTTGCTACCTCTAGGGGCTCTAACAGTGTGTCTTTCTGAGTCCAGTGCCCACCCCAGCTCTAGAGGTCCAGGCTACAGTGGATGTTTGAGCTTAAACCATCAAATCCATGCCCAAGCACCAAAAGAGCCTTTGAAGACGACTTGGAGGGGAGGGTTTCTCAGAGGAGCCCTATGTACTTAGTGGTCTCAAGGTCAACGTGGGGGCAGTGCCCTGGAGGTCAGAGGATGCACTCACCAGCAGCAGCTCGAAGCTTGGACCCAGGGAGGGGCGCCTGCCTCTTCCCTGGTGCAGCTTTGGGCCCCCCCTTCTTACTGCTCATTCTCCTGGGGGTGGGAAGGAAAAGTCCAGGGAGGGTATGTTCAGGAGGGCAGGGGACAAGGCAGTGGACATACCGCCCTGGCCCTGGAACTCCAGCACACTTCCCAGCCAGTGCCTGGCCCTGGTTATCTGAGTGTGTGCCCAGTAGCGCGGTCAAGGATGTCTGGCAAGATGTCTCTCCCTGTATGCTTGTGTGCCTGCCCTCTACCGCCATGGCCCAGCCCATGCTGCTGGAGTCCACAGATCTGTATTCCGGCACCAGTTTCTAAATCACCGGGCTGTGTACGAATGCCTTCAACTGCCCTCAACCCTGGCCTGCTGAGCCCAATCCCTCCCTACCATCAAACCCCCTCTCCTCCAAAACTCTGCTGGCCCCCATTCATTCCCCTAGGAAGAGTTTTCTTTCCACTTCAGCCTGTGTTAGGGTCTTCCAGTGCCTTAGAACCCCTCAGATGGCACACTGAATAGGAAATCCAGGTAGTGCAATCGCTGACCCCATACACCTGTGTTCCCACCCTGCTGGTGCCACAGGAGCATCTGGGAATGGAGTTGATGAAGTGTTATCCTGAAAATAGGACCAGAGAATGACTGAAGGCTGTCTTACAGAAAGTGTTCGGGCAGGTGGCAGACACTGAGAACCTGGTAGGTGGGAGTTGGCTTGGACACAGGACTGAGTTCACGGCAGGGCCTAAGTAGGGAAATGGGTTAGAGGGAAAACTGGGCAGACCAGGGACCTAGGAGGAGCTAAGTGTTTAGGTGTATGGATGTTGTCTGGGGCTTGATACGTGCACGAGGTTCCCTGTCTATAGAGGTCCAGTAATTGCAGCATCCGAGATGCAGACTCTTTAATGTACGTGCGTGAAGATGGGACCCCTGTGCCTTCGGTTTGTGATGAAGACACCATCAGTGGGTGCGGATTCTGTGTGGCGGTGGGGTTTCTGCTTATGGGTCATCCGAAGTCACAACCCATGGGTACAGGGCTGTGTGCGCAGGATCCCTTATGTTGTCGGCATCTGGGTGGGAAAGCCCGTGGAGCTCCTATGCCGTCGGTTTCATGTGAGAGGATGGGTCTGCGAGGGGTGTGGTGGGGAAAGCAGAGGTGTGTCTGCGGGCTGTAAGGCGGGGTCCCCGTCTGCAGCCTTACCTGCCTCACCTGCCACTTGCAACGCACAGAGGCCAGAAGCTCCGCCCCTCACGTCGAGCTGGCCAGTTTCCTAGCGACTAAGCCGGAACTTCCGAGTCATCCCAACTTCCGGGGCGAGGGTCAGGGGTCGGCAGTAGGGGCTTCGAGCTATCCGTTCGCAAATGAGTTCAAGGGGCTTCGGGGTCCTGAAAAGAGGAGACTCTGGCACAAGGGGGTGGCGCTGGCCAGAATCTGGGGCGCAGTTCTGGAGCGCCACCGGAGCGCTTGGGGGTAGGGGATGGGGATGTGGGCTGGGGGCGCCAGCGAGGCCAGGATGGGACCGGGGGTCGCGGCCGGGGTCCGGGCTGCGGAGGGCGCAGGAATGCGGGCGCGTCGGGGTGGGGCCGCCCCGCCCAGGTGCTGCCCGGGCAGGCAGGAGGCAGAGCGCGGGCGGGGCGGGGGCGGGCGCGTGAATCAGGCCGAACGGGCGGGCGGGCCGCGGCGGGGAGTGGCTGCAGGACGGACCAGACCGTGAGGCCGCTGGGCGGCGGTGGGCTCCTGCTGCCCCTGTGCGAGAACCCGCTCACCTGGCCAGGTAGGGTCCCTTCCCCGGCGCGGGCTGGGCACGGCGCAGCGCGCAGGACCGGAGGCCGGAGCCTCCGCGCCACGGTACCTGGGTCTGGTCTCGGGACCCGGGCCGGGCGGTGCAGAGAGCGCGTGCGTGGGGCTGGGTCGGGGACAGGGTGACTGCTCCCCGGAGTACTGGGTAAGGGGGTTCCGAGGTGCATGCTGGCCAGGAGGAGGTAGGGGAAAGGGTGCGACACACTCTCATCCTCGCGGCCTACATGTTGGCTGGGCATGACCGTACCTTTCCCAGAGCCTCTCCCCAAGCCGCCATGAGCCGGGGTGTCCGGGGCAGGATCCCTGTGTGGAGGACAGGGAAAACTGGGGTCTCCTAACTCCTGATCCCTCATCCTTGGGCTGGATGGGCAGATAAAGACGCCTGGCTGGGTAGCGGCTAACTTCCTGGGGTACAGTAACACCCTTGGGCCTTGCAGTGCCTAACCTGCAATCTGTAACTCATCGACTTCCGGTCTTTGAGCCCCATCCCTCCGATTCCCATCCACTCACGTCCCCTGCCACTCACCCCTACTTGGCCACTGTCACCGTCTTCCCCATGGGATCCCCTTCCAGATGTGGGAACACTCCCTCCTGTCAGGTAGGAGGGGAGGGGTCATTTTCTAGTGCTGTTAATGGTGAAGGGCCTGGAGAGTGGCTTCAGGTCAGAGGTCAACAACAGATGATTCATGCTGAGTCATTGCTTTGGGTGGGATATCCTTCCTTCAGCAGGGCCCCACTTGAATAAGCAGATGTCCTAAAGCAGGCTCTTGGGGTTCATTGCTGGTACATAGTCAAGAGGGATGTGTGTCGTCGAAAGAGCATAAGGGCATTTGAGGTGACTGCCTTGTGAGTCTACGTCCCTCAGTGGGCATTCGGGACCAAGGCCCCTTCCCAAACAATAGTGCCTTTGATGGCTCCTCACCAGAAGTCCACAGGCTGGACGCTTTCGATTCTCAGTCTTCCTTGTATCAGGAATTCCCCCCTCAGTGACTACGCTCCAGGTTTGAGCATGCTGTCTAAGACGGCTTGGGGCCTGTCCAGGCAGACAAGCCAGCATTCTTACTACAGGTGGTCTGCCTTGACCTCCCCAGAACAGTGTGCCACACCTTACTCTGCAGACAGGAAGGAAAACCAACAGCCTACAGTCAGGGCAGTGCCCCAAAGGGAATTTAGAGCACTCTTCTTAGGATAAGTAGACATAGGAGTGTCCCTACCTCCAAGCTCTGTCACATTTGGACCTGTTAATGTGTTGCACCATGCCCCTAGGGATGACAGACTCTGTAGCTCCCTGGGTCACACACAGCACAGGCCTGACCCCCAATGTTGCCAGACAAGTGTCCCCTCATAACAGCAGCATCACTGACACTCCACTCCCTGGGCAGAATTACTTTTCCTAGTCCCGACTAACATCCAGGAACCTGTGTGCTAGGCAGGGCAAGAGTCCCAAGCCATTCCCAACCCGAGCAGCAGTGGGGAATGGGGTTAGGCTGCCCTTAGGCAACTTCCAGGGCCGGAGGTGCAGGTTTCTAGATGTTTGGTTGTTATTTCTTTTTTTTTTTTTTGATTTTTGAGGCAGGGTTTCTCCAAGGCTTTTGGAGGCTATCCTGGAACTAGCTCTTGTAGACCAGGCTGGCCTCAAACTCACAGAGATCCGCCTGCCTCTGCCTCCCGAGTGCTGGGATTAATGGCGTGCGCCACCACCGCCCGGCTTTGGTTGTTATTTCTAATGCCTTCCTCAAGCACAAGCCTCTGCTACCCACCCCCACTCCCAGCCACTGAAGAACAAGAACAGTCGTACTGGGGCTCCCATTTTCTGTGGGAGCTCAAAGGTTTGCCTTGTTCTCAGCATATGGGGCAGAGGGTGGTGAGCCAGGGTCTTGGGAATGTCTGTTGCCATTAGGATGCGCGGGTCTGGGAGGGTGTAGACACCCTACAAGGAAGTGGCTGACCCCAAGGGACTGGGGCCCAGAGAGGTCTTAGCTGAGATGGGACAGAGGCGAAGGGGGAGGGGGAGGCTTTCCGAGAGGTTGAACGTTCAGGAGCTGGGGCAGGGAGATCAGTAAGGGGGTTGTAGGAAGACACAGGGGTGGACCCAGGGAAGCAGTGTGGGTGGGGCTTACGGCCTTCAGCCATGGATGAGTCAGTCTCGGCTCTACTGAGCTCACCTTGGCCAGGTACAGTGTCTCTCCACCCTGCTAGCTATGTACAGTGAAGGTACCAGGCCAGAGCGCTGCCCAGGGTCTTCAGGCAGTAACAACAGGGGCCAACAAGACTAATCTCTTGGTGTTGGAGGGAGTAATCTCATTGCTGGACTGCATTTGTGTCTTAGTCAACAACTTATTATTATAGGAAAAGAGATCCACAAAGCAAATGGGATATAAGTCTCTCACCTGTCTGGAATGGGGGCAAACATTGGCAGTCCCCGAGACCCTGACGAGAACAAGGTCTCAGCCCCAGGAAGGGGATGTAGGGCTGAGTATCAGTGGCCCATGTCTGCCCCCAGGGCCCTGCTATGGCCTCTAGAGCTGTTTCTGAGCCTGTCTTAGTTGGGTCCTGGAAGGCCTCCCAGCATAAGCTAAGCCCAAGATCTAGCGTCTCTGTCAACTATGTGTGTCTACTTGTGAGGTCCTACTGCCCCTAGTTAATGCATCTTCCTGCCCTTCCAGGCCCCTGGCCCCAACATGGCCCGTCGCTCCCAGAGCAGCTCGCAGGGGGACAACCCATTGGCACCCGGGTACCTGCCGCCTCACTACAAAGAGTACTACCGGCTGGCAGTGGATGCACTGACTGAGGGCGGGCCAGAAGCCTACAACCGCTTCCTGGCTTCTGAGGGGGCACCTGACTTCCTGTGCCCTGAGGAGCTGGAGCATGTGAGCCGCCACCTGCAGCCCCTACAGTATGTGGCCCGGGAGCCGCCTGAAGGCAGTCCTCCTGATGTGGACATGGATGGTTCCTCAGGCACCTACTGGCCAGTGAACTCAGACCAGGCTGTGCCTGAGCTGGATCTGGGCTGGCCCCTGACCTTTGGCTTCCAAGGCACAGAGGTCACCACACTGGTACAGCCACCGCCACCTGACAGCCCCAGCATCAAAGATGAAGCTCGGAGGATGATCCGTTCTGCCCAGCAGGTGCAGTAGCTGGACTTGACGGATGGTGAAGGGCAGCCTGGGCTGGGTTTTGAAGCATGGATAGGAGGGCGTGGGAAGAATAAAAGCATTCCTGGTGCTGGGGATGCCAGTGCTGGTCATCCAGACCTCAGCGGGAGGGTCACTTTGTGACGTCTGTCCATTGTCACCTGGGCCTTGGTTAGTAGCCTCTATGCATTTGCTGGCCTAGGATCATGGCCAGTACCCAGAAACTTGAGGCTGTTGGCACATTGGTCTCTCCAGACCTTGTCCCCCTGAGAGCAACCCACTGTCAAAGCAGTTGACAAACAGAAAAAAAAAGGCTGTTAAGCCAGGAAGACTGGCTCGTGCATATAATCCTAGCATTCAGGGAGGTTGAGGCCAGCCTGGACTACGTAGTAACACTCCATACTGTATTCAAAAACAAAACACTCCCACAAACCCCGGGAAGATTGCTTCTGCCCCTGCTCCAGGTTGTAACAATGGCCCTGTTCCTTATCAAGCCTGCCCCAACAGCCTGGGATGTGACCACACACAGTCAGGTTGCAGCTACTCCCCACCCCCCACATGAACTTCCCGGTGTCAGGTGTCCTGCTTTGTGTCCCTCTGCTGGGTCCCTTTCACTGCCCCCCCCCGTGGCCGCTCTCCTGAGGGGGGCTAAGGGTCGTTTCACAGTGCTTGTGGGTGAACGTGTGACTCCCGCTTGCTGACCCGCTCGCTGTCCACCTGCCTCCCAGGTGGTAGCTGTGGTGATGGACATGTTCACCGACGTGGATCTGCTCAGCGAGGTGCTCGAGGCTGCTGCAAGGCGGGTCCCGGTCTACATTCTGCTGGACGAAATGAATGCCCAGCACTTCCTGGACATGGCCGACAAGTGTCGTGTCAACCTGCACCACGTGGATGTGAGTGACGGAGCGACGGAGCCGGGAGCAGAGGGAAAATGCCTTTGGTAAAGACCTGACTCCCCTTTCTTCCAGTTTCTGCGTGTGCGCACGGTGGCAGGGCCCACCTACTACTGCCGCACTGGGAAGTCCTTCAAGGGCCATCTGAAGGAGAAGTTCTTGCTGGTGGACTGTGCCGTGGTGATGAGCGGGAGTTACAGGTACGTCCAGGGGGCTTCCCTCAGCCCTGGCCCCTCCCCACAGAGTCATCCTTTGTGGTCCCATTCCTTCCCATGAAGCCCTCCTTGAGACAGCCCACCAGCCCAACTCCTTATAGACCCCAGTTCCCTGATCAGCTTCCGTTCCCTGACTTCCACCATCCCGCCCACAGCTTCATGTGGTCCTTCGAGAAAATCCACCGCAGTCTGGCTCATGTGTTCCAGGGAGAGCTGGTCTCCAGCTTCGATGAGGAGTTCCGCATCTTGTTTGCACAGTCGGAGCCGCTGGTGCCCTCAGCTGGGATGCTAGCCCGCATGGATGCCTATGCACTTGCTCCATACTCTGGGGCTGGGCCCCTGGTGGGCGTTCCCGGGGTTGGAGCACCAACACCCTTTTCTTTCCCTAAACGGGCACACCTCCTGTTCCCACCGCCCCGGGAAGAAGGCCTGGGCTTCCCCTCTTTTCTAGACCCCGACCGCCACTTCCTATCTGCCTTCCGCCGTGAGGAGCTGCAGCGCATGCCTGGGGGTGCATTGGAGCCCCACGCAGGGCTCCGGTCACTGGCGCGTCCAGCTGAGGCTGGGCCCATGGGAGAGCTCGCAGGCCCCCGGGGCTTCTTCCAAGCACGGCACCTGGAGATGGACGCCTTCAAGCGGCACAGCTACACAGCAGCCGACGGGGCAGGAGCAGTGGAGAACTTTGCAGCTGCACGGCAGGTGTCGCGACAAACATTCCTCAGCCATGGGGATGACTTCCGCTTCCAGACCAGCCACTTCCAACGTGACCAGCTCTACCAGCAGCAGCATTACCAGTGGGATCCACAGTTTGCACCCACGCGACCACAGGGCCTCTTCGAGAAGCTTCGTGCAGGCCGACCTGGCTTTGCGGAACCAGATGACTTAGCACTAGGTGCTGGGCCCCGCTTCCCAGAACTCGGTGGAGAGGTGCACCAGCGGCTGGAATATGTGCCATCCAGCGCATCCCGAGAGGTACGTCACGGCTCGGATCCTGCCTTTGGAACTGGCCCTCGTGGTGCGGAGCCTAATGGGGCCTTGCGTCCCAACCTGGGCCAGCGTTTTCCATGCCAAGCATCTCTGAGGCAAGGCCTGGACACCACTACGGAGGCGGAGCCTGAGCGGAGGGGTGGGCCCGAGGGACGGGCCGGACTCCGTCACTGGCGCCTGGCCTCCTACCTGAGCGGCTGCCACGGTGATGGTGGGGAGGAGGGTCTGCCGATGGAGGCTGAGGCCTATGATGATGAGGTGCTGACTCCTGGGGGCCGGGACCTGCTCCCCTCCGCCTTCCGCACTCCTGCACCCTTCCCAGCCAAGGGGCCAAAACCAGGCTCAGGAAGCGGCGGTGGCGACAGCTCAGAGCGCGAGGGCACAGAGGAGACCAGCCTGGCTAAGCAGGACTCCTTCCGCTCTCGCTTGAACCCGCTCATTCAGCGCAGCTCCAGGCTGCGCTCTTCTCTCATCTTTGCCTCACAAGCCGAGGGTGCCGGGGGCACCACAGCAGCCACCACAGAAAAAGTGCAGCTGCTACACAAAGAGCAGACAGTCAGTGAAACTCTGGGTCCCGGTGGAGAGGCTGTTCGTTCCAGTGCCTCGGCAAAGGTGGCGGAGCTGCTGGAAAAATACAAGGGCCCTGCCCGGGACCCTGGTGGCGCAGGGGGTCCCATCACCGCGTCCCACCACAGCAAGGCTGTAGTGGCCCAGTCCTGGCGGGAGGAGGTGGTAGCACCAGGAGGAGCGGGAACTGAGCGCCGCAGCCTCGAGAGTTGCTTGCTTGATCTGCGAGACTCCTTCGCACAGCAGTTACATCAGGAGGCGGAGCGACACCCAGGGGCAGCTTCACTGACTGCTGCGCAGCTGCTCGACACGCTGGGTAGCACAGAACGCCTGCCTTCACGCTTCCTCTCCACCCAGGGTCGCTCCTTGTCTCCACAAGGGCGAGATAGCCCTCCACTAGAAGGGCCTGGAACGCACCAGTTGCCTTATTCTGAGCCAAAAGGGAGCCCCACCCCAAGTTACCCTGAGCGCAAGGGGAGCCCCACATCTGGTTTTCCCAATCGGAGGGGCAGCCCAACCACAGGATTGACTGAGCAGAAGGGGAGCCCCACTTCGGCCTACCCCGACCGCAGGGGCAGCCCGGTGCCCCCACCTGAGCGCAAGAGCAGCCCGGTGCCCCCCGTGCCTGAGCGCAGGGGCAGCCCGGTGCCCCCCGTGCCTGAGCGTAGAAGCAGTCTCACCTTTGCTGGGGAGCCTTCGAAGACTGGGCCTACCGAAGAGGTGACCGGTGGCCCCATGGAAGTCCTGCGAAAGGGCTCTCTCCGCCTCAGGCAGTTGCTGAGCCCCAAGAGTGAGCGGCGTGGGGAGGATGAGGGCAGTTTCCCAGCCCCACAGGAAAATGGGCAGCCTGAGAGCCCCCGGCGGCCCTCGCTGGGTCGGGGTGACAGCACAGAGGCTGCTGCCGATGAGAGAAGCCCAAAGGTACGCCTGGCTTCAGCCACCGCCAATGCCCTGTACAGCAGCAACCTGCGAGATGACACGAAGGCTATTCTGGAGCAAATCAGTGCCCATGGCCAGAAGCACCGCGGAGTCCCTGCCGCAAGCCCTTCGCACAGCAGTCCTGAGCTGGGTCGCCCAACAGCTGCAGGAGACTTGTCTCCAGACATGTCCGACAAGGACAAGTGTTCTGCCATCTTCCGCTCAGACAGCCTAGGGACACAGGGCCGCCTCAGCCGCACACTGCCCGCCAGTGCAGAGGAGCGTGACCGGCTCCTGCGCCGCATGGAAAGCATGCGCAAAGAGAAGCGTGTCTACAGTCGCTTCGAGGTCTTCTGCAAAAAGGAGGAGGCCGGCAGTGCTGGGCCAGGAGACAGCCTGGCAGATGATGACACCAGGGACAGTAAAATGGGCAAATTTGTTCCCAAGATTCTGGGTACATTCAAAAGCAAAAAATGAGTCTTCTGTCTTGGAGGTCAGGACTCTGTATCACTGCCACATAGCACTCACAGAGCCCATCTGGTACAGGGGGCATGGTGGCCGCCAGACTGGTGTCAAGCAGTGTGGGACCTGGCTGACAACCACTTGTACTGAGCGCCACTGGAATTCACCTGACTGCCTTGCTGGGAGCTCAAGCCCCCACACAGTGCGTTTTCATCACCTCCTTCGCCTGACTCCACCATCTGGGCTCAGGTTCACCTCAGGGACCCAGACCTCTGCCTTATTCTGCCGTTTTTCAAGGACTCACCACTGTGCCTCAGTTGTCTCTTAGGGTCTTTTATCTCAGGGTGTGCGTCTCACTCAGCCTCCTGAATCCACTGCCTCCCTCCGGGGACAGCCCCCTCCCATCCCCCACCTGCATCCCTCTCTGGAACTCACTCCCCTGCCCTGCGCCCACCATCTCCTCACTGCCTCCTACCACCTGCTTGGCATCTGTCCTCTTGCTGTGGGGAAGGCAGGGATGCTAAGGGCAGGCCACTGGCAAGCAGTTGCCAAGCACTATTGCCTTAAGTCACCTCTGCCTTCTCCAGCAAATCTCTGCGTAGCACTTGAAGAGGAGCCAAAGTGGGGGAGCACTGGACTTTGTATTATAATAAAGCCGTCTGGACAGACTTTCTGTGACCCCGGCTTCAGTAAGTTCCTAAGCCAAGTCTGGAAAGAGGTTGTGTGCAGTGTTTGGACCTCAGCAAAAGCCAGAAGGTGGGGTACATGCAGTCTAAACCCCAGCAGACACCCCTCCCCCTGTCCACCCTAGTCTTGGTCCTTCCTATTGTCACCAGCAGAAAGAATCTGCCCAAGGTCCCTGGTTACTTTTATCTTTTCTTACTTCCAAGAATTTTGATTTGGAATGATACAAATGCATAAAGAGCCCCCACATACTGTTAAGCATTGAGAAATGTTTCTTTCCAAATAGTTCCTACCTGTGTGTGAGAGAATGTGTGAGTGTTCACAGTCATGATATGAACTCCCAAGAGGGCGAAGATAAGAAAAAGCCACTAAATAGTCCTTCTGACTCCAGCAGCTGGAGAGGGGAGGACACAGGAACTTGGGCAGTGACCGGATTCCCACTGTTAAAAAAACCCCAAGTTCCTGGCCAGAGGCCCACGGCCCCTCAGGAGCTGGATGAACTGAGTCTTCCCTAGTCTTGACATGCTCACGGCTCAGCTTGTCTCAGGGCCCATGGTAGGTGTCCTGTGCGTCACTGCTCAAGCTCAGACCTGTTGAGCTCTGCAATGGGAAAGTGGAGGCTGGTAGTCCTTCCTGGGGCCCTCTGGCCCCTGACTGCACCCTTCATACCTTTCTGAGAAGGACGTTTTTGAAAGTGTCTTGTGTTCTCACCTTAACAGTAAACACAATGTACAAACTCCAACACGGCCCGGTGCCGGGGAGGCCGCGGTAAGCTGGGCAGCCTGAAACAGCAAGCCCCAGGCCAGCCAGGGCTACGCAACGAGATCCTAAGAAAAGAAGAGAAGGCAGCACGTCCCCAAGTGGTTAATTTATACATAGCCTTTAACCCTAGGGCCTCCTAGTTTTCTTTTTGGAAAACCATGGGTCCCTCTGCACCCTCACGCTGTATGAACACCTCTCCCATCCCTACAAGCCCCTGGCTCTGGGCCGTCCATGTAGTCGCCTGTCCGGGTCTGCAGCCTGCAAGCCCAGCAGACACTTCTCAACCTTTATCTTGCAGCTGCTGTCCAGCCTGAGCCCTTCTGCTCCGATAGCCAGTTCTTGGCCTGGCAGGCACACTGGTGTCTGGTGTTCACCCTCACAGACTCCTTTGTTCTGTTTGTCAGCAACTTGGAGCTATGCCTCAGACTCTTGAAACCACGCACTGTCCACATTGGCAGCCAGCCGCCTCAGGGGACAGAGCTTTTGGCTGCAGCTCTGACTAACTCTCCGCCATGTTGGGCTCACACTCACCCTGTCCTGACCCTGTCTCGTTTCACCCAGTGTCACTGCTACGCACGCTCCAACTCTGCCCAGCTTCTCCTGCACGTCCTTGTCCCCTTTGTCATCTGCCCTATTTGGGGCAGCACATTGAGAGTTCCCCTAGCCAGGTGGCGGGGAAAGTGCTTTCCTGCGTTCTACTCTGGAATACTTGAGTGCCTGCACAGGTCTGGCCCCACACCAGACCCTTTGCACAGTAGTAGTGTCGCCACAGGATCTTCAGTGTGTCTTCCTGTCCTTTTAAATCGAGACCTGGAGACAAACCAGGAGTCGGCCACTGGTTAGAGCACCGGCCGGAGTCACCAACAAAAGGTAGCCAGAGCCTCGGACCAAGACAAGTGCTGCACCCCCTCCCTTTTCTGTGTGGTTCATTGGTAGCCTGCACCTGGATACAGCGTCCCACAGGACTAGGCTGAGTGGGCAGAAGCCTCAGGGCGCGGACATGGCTCCCAACTTTGTACTGAACACGGGTCAGATGTGGGACACTCACGGCAATGGGTTCGGGAAAGGTTTGGGAAGTGGATGAAAGATGGCTTAGCTGGGCTGGGTAAAATATGACTTTATTGGAAGCAGTTGGCGGTGGTGTGGAGCGGACACCGGCTTCTACTCTCCCTTAGGGGAGAGAGGCTCAGAGAACCCTCCCGGAACTCGAATGCAGATGGTCAGAGGAGGAAGATGCGCTGGGGGCTGGGGGACGGCGCCAGGTTGACGCAAAGAGGTCGGTGGGCGGCTCACGCACGCGGTCCGGGGAGCAGGGGCAGGCGGCCCAGCGCCGAGTGGCACACGGTCCCGTAGGCTTGGGAGTAGCCGCCAAGTGCAGCTCTGGCTGCGCCCTGGGCCCCCTGGGAGGCCGAGGTGCCAAACATCCTTCGGCCAGGCCGGGGTTCCGGGGCGTCCCGGGGCAGGCGGAAAGGGACCTGCACGCAGGCGAGGGTCTTGTTCAGGAGGGAGAGGAGTGGAGCAGGGCTCTGGGGGGTACAAACCGCACTGGAGGGAGCTGGGAAGGGCCGGGCTCACCCGTCGCGCGCCGGCCGCCCTCGGCCCACCGCCCCGGAACGGGTCACTGCGGATCAGGGCCTGATTGGCCGCCTGAGCCGCTGCCTGTGAAGTCAGGGAGGGCGCCACCACCCTAACATGTGTCTTCACCTGGAAGGGGTGTGCCACAGGGTCACGGAAAGGTACTGTGAGAGGCTCTTCCGTGCCCACCCAACCTCGACTTACCCCTGAGGGTACCGAGGGTGGCTCCGCTGTGGCCCCTGGGGGCCTTTCCCCCCTGCCTGGTGGCGGAAGTTGGAACAGGGGGTCTGAGTTCTGCCTGGGAACTTCTGTGGGATCATAAGGGCAACCCCCGGAGCCTGTTAGGTTCCCGCTGTGCACGTTGGTGGCCCTACAGAGATGGGGTCAGGGGTGCGTGGGAGGCGGGCAAAGCTCACCCACGGGCTCGGGGTTATGACCAGGGCTACTCTGAGGTCTGGGTCCGCGTTTCCGCGCAGGCGTCTCCGTGGAGACCTGGGGGAGGACTCCGGGCTTGAGCGACTGTGCCCGGGCCTGGCAAGCCCTGAGCTCTGCCCGCGAGGCGGCTCCCCACAGGCCTTCCTCTCGAGGGCTGCGGCTGTTCCCCCTCCGCTCCAGGATCATCTGCGGGGTGGGAGGGGCGCTCAGAGGCGGGGTGGCGGACAGCACCGAGGTCGCTGGGAGAGGCTTCGAGGGCGCCCGCAGTCCCAGCACCTGGTACAGGCGGTTGCGATACTCTGGTGCAGTGAGCTGGTCTCCCTCGTGCACCGGGAGCCGCACATCGGATCCCCGGGTCCACTCGCGGTCGGGGCAATGGAATCTGCGGAGCCAGAAGGATGGATGCAGACGAGGCAGGACGCAAGTCACTCAGGCTCCCACCCCTGCCCTTCGCTCACCTCTGCACGTAGGGGTGTTGCAGCGCCTGCTCAGCGCTAAGCCTCTTGTCCGGAGCAAACGCCAAGAGTCGCTTGAGGAGGTCCAGGGCTTCTGGCGGGGTGTCTGGCGGCAGGAGGGCGTCCAGCGTCTGCCGTGGCCTGTGGGCAGCTGCCTGTCGTCTCCTCTCTAGGGCCCCACCCACGCGCGGCACCTTCTGTCTGCGGCCTGACCTCCACCTTTCTGCTTCTGTAAATCCCACTCCTGGAGTCCCCCTTCCGAGGTGGTCACCTCTCCATACCCCATACCCTCTCCCCTTTTCTAAGGCTGGATGTTCTCATTTCTGGGGGGGGGGGTGGGTCTTGTTTCTCTTTCCTCTTTTTCTTGCCTGTCTCCTGGATTCTGTCTCCCCGCACTTCCCCCCCCCCCCGTAACTAAGCTTTAAGAGGCTGGGGCTGAGCACACAGCTCTGCACTGGTACAAATGGGTTCTTGTGCCAACTGCAAGATGGCAGCCCCTCCTGCCACCTGCCACCCCTCCCCCACACCTAAGGGTTCCACTCACTTGGACCCTAGGTTCTGCAGAATCAAAGCACTGTAGTCTGAGCCAAGGCCCTGGAGCTCTGTGGGTGGGCGGAAGACAGGTGTGAGCAGGCTAGGGGAGGGGCAGCATCCCTTCTGGTCGCATAGGCAATAGCCTCTCACAGAGTCTGTGGTTTAAAAGGGCTCAGGCCCCTAAAATCCAGTCATTTGGTCCAGGTGAGTGCCCTAGCTGTGCCTTACCTGTAAATCACACACTCTCAACAAGCTCACGAAGAGGATGCTGGGGTCACATCTCCCAAGGGGGGGGCATGGCACCCTGCTGGGCCTCGAAAGGTGTCTCCCTCTCGCCAGGTCCCTCTCCACAATCGCTGCTCTCAGCAGCCCGCCTAGACACCTCTCTCCTTCCCCTGACCCTCCGCACAGTCAGGTGGCTCCCCCTGGCCTGTGACCAATCCTGCCTCTGCGTTAGGCCCCAGCAGCAGCCCCTGGGCCCTCCCTCCACAAGGCCCTTTTCAGTTTTCCTGGGTCAAATGCTACTCTCCTCTGCACAGTACAGGGGACACTCTCCACAGCTGTGCCCGCCGAGGCTGGGACCTGAGTGCGCATGCTCACCCTCCATGGAGGGCAACGGAATGGTCTCCAGGATCAGCTCCAGCTGGTGGAAAGTAGATGTGCCAGGGAACAGCGGCTGTCCCCGCAGCATCTCTCCCAATATGCAGCCCAGGCTCCACATGTCCACCCCAGGGGTATACCTGGGGCAGGAAGGGGCGTGTGCGAGGGCAGGGAGCACAGAGGCCTCGGCAGAGGCAGGATGGGAGCCTAGGGACAGGGCACTGAGTACTCAGGTGGGCCCAGGCAGGACCAGGATACGGGGTACCCTAGGGTGAAGGTGGGTGGGGTCTCCAGGGTTACCATCGGGAGGAGAGAAGAACCTCTGGGGCTCGGTACCAGCGTGTGGCCACATACTCCGTCAGGGCCTGGCCCTCGGGCCCTTCAGAAAGGTCACTCAGGGAACGTGCCAGGCCAAAGTCACAGAGTTTCACCCGACAAGCAGCATCCAGTAGAACATTGGCTGGCTGGGGAGAGGCATGGGCTTGAGACCCAACGATCTGGGTGCACAGTGGAGCCAGGGACCAGTGGGCACAGTGTGGACCCAACCTTCTGGTCCCGGTGGATGACACGCCCTGAGTGGATGAACTTGGTGGCCCTCAGGAGCTGGTAAAAGATGCAGCGCTTGTGGATGTCCTCCAGTAGTTTGCCCTTCTGGATGACGGCATTCAGGTCGGTGTCTGGGAAGGGGCAGGACCCGGGGAAGGATACGCAGGTCAGGCTGGAGGGCGAAGAGTGAGGTCTGAAGCACTTTGAGCCTGTGCCAGCCCTCAGCCCATCCTGGACTCTCTGCCTGGCTACCTGGCCATCGCATCTGTCCTCACTGTCAATACAGCCAGAATGCCCTAAGGAATTACTGTCATTCTGCTTCGTGATCTTTTCTTACAAACTGAGTGGGAAGAGAGAGAGCACGGCAAGCCAGGGCAGAGCAAGAGCCCTGTGCGGAAGGGACAAAGTGGGGGAGTCACCACCAGGCCAGAGCAGGCAGGGGAAGGGGCGGGGTCACTACCAGTCTTGAAGGTCAAACCTCACCAGCCTTGTGCTCAGGCTCAGAGACAGATGAGAGTGGCAGATACAGTGTGGCCTGGGCACCAGAGGACCGTAAGAAGGGAGCCAGGCCACGTAAGTACCGCCGAGGTCTGGCCAAGGCCTCACTCACCCATGGACTCAAACACCAGGTAAATATCCCTGTCATTCTCTGCTGGGATCACGTCAAGCAGGCGGATGATGTTGGGATGGTCCCCAAACTCCTGGGAAGACAGACTGTTGCTGCTGCGAAGCCAAGGCCATGCTCTGGGCCAGTGGTACCAGCTTCCCTCTTGTCTGTGGGGCCCTGTGCCCAGGGAAGGGATGTGGCAGGGTGGCCTGGGCCACTTACCTGGAGAAGCATGACTTCCCTGAAAGTTCTCTGTAAGAGACAGAAATACCCAGCAGGCTGACCGGGACAAGCTGGGAGACCTGCTGTGACAGGCCCTCCCACAGCTCACCACACCTCCACACACTCCCCACTGCTCATTTACCTGAGCATCTGTCTGGTCCCTGAAGGCATCAAAGATTTTCTTGATGGCCACTACATCGCCAGTCCTCCGATCCACTGCCTTCCACACAATGCCATAAGCCTGGGGGACGCATGGTCAGCCGGGTGAATGATGCAGGGGTGTTCTCTCTCTCTGTCTCTCTGTCTCTGTCTCTCTGTGTCTCTCTCTGTCTCTGTCTCTCTGTGTCTCTCTCTGTGTCTGTCTGTCTGTCTGTCTGTCTGTCTGTCTGTCTCTCTCTCTCTCTCTCCAGGCTGTCCCATCCAGCTCTGGATCCTGGGGGGGGGGGGGGGGGGTCAGAGTGTGGCAGGACCTGGGGTGGCAGAGGCCGCAGCATCTTCTGGAGTGGTGGAAAGGGTGAGGAATGGAAAGGTCCCTACCAGGATATGAAGTCACAAGTGGGTACTACTTACAGGGCCTGAAGCCTGCTGTCTCTGGAATGACCTCTGACCCCTGCAGCTCCCCAGACATCCTGACTTTCTCTCCACCCCCACGCCATCTGCTTAGGAAACCCCTTTGACTTGGGTTTGGCCCTCGGGTTGGCTATGTGCCCCCCCTGCCGCTCCCACCCATCACCAGCACCGCCAAGCCTCCCCAGGCCCCTCCCACACAAGGGGACCCATCGCTGTCACTGTATAGAAGTGTAGTGTGTCTCCAGCAGCCCAGCAGGTCTTTGCCTAGGGACCTCTGCCATTGCCGCTGGCTTGTTTCCCCTCCACGACACGCAGAACACACCTACACAATCACACACATTCACACACACACAGCCCCATACGCTCAGGCCCAGTTACAGTCACAAATACACCCGAACTCACACACACAGTTAGTTCCTGTTCTCAGTTTGTGTATTCGGACTCAGACTTCCTGAGCCTAGAAACTGGAATGGGCCAGGCTTCCCCAGAACAACCTATGGGGACCCAGAAAGGTAGCGGAAGTCGGTGGAGGAGCATCAATACCACTCCTCCTGCGACCTGGGGGGCCCTGGTAGTCGCCAGCCTTTCAGGGCGAGGTCCCTGAGGGCTACCCAGTTTCCTAATGGAAACAGGATTACAGGAGCGTCCGAGGAGGCAGAACGGGAGCCCGGAAGCCAGCATCCCATCTAGAAGAACTAGACTTTGAGGGGGCTAACCAGGCCCCCCAGGTGACTGCAGTGCCCCTCGGATGGCCGGGCGTCCCTGCGCTCACCCCTTTCCCAAGCCTCCGCTTAATCAGGTATCTCTGGGCTACGTGGCGGTCCACCTCGGCAGCACACATGACGAGAGGCAGGCGCCAGGCTCTTGGTGTCCACAGACTCCTCCTCGCAGCTGAACCTGTTGATCCGTTGGCTTGGGAACCGGCAGCCGTGGTGCGCCACCCTTGCGCCTGCGCCAATGGGCGGGGTCTGCAGCCAGCCCCACCTGTCTGCCTGGGTCCCCTGGTCCATGCTGCTCGCGGCGTGGGGGAGGGGTGGGAGTGGGGAGGCTATCCCCGAATGCGCTGGGCACAGCGGCAAAGCAGCGCTGCCAACCCCGGGGTGGGAGTTGAGCGTCGGGGACTCAGAGCCGGGCTCTCTCAGCATCGAAGCCGTTGGATGCAGCAGTGGGTGAAAAGCCGGCCAGGTCAGGGCGTGGCGGGTGCCCTGGACCCTGGTGGAAGAGCACTAGAGCTGGTGACCCGGAAAGGCGCCCGACGTGTTTGAGCCTCCAGACCTACTTGTCAGGGGCGCTGAATGGAGATCAAAAGTGTGGGCCACCCAGAAGATCAAAGCACTGGGCCCACTGACGTGAGGGAGGAGGTTGCGGGAGGCAGGGAGGTCGCGATTGTGCTGGACTGGGAACACCACGCAAGAGCAGGGAGCACTGCGTGAAAGTGGATCCTGGCTGCCGGAGTCTTTGTTCGGATGTGGGAAGGGTGGCGGGCTTAGGCTCCAGACACTTATAATGAAGGTCTGTTGACAGCATGGTTCAGTATCACATAAGCAGGGCCCAGAGATCGGAGTGGTACATAGAGTAAGGGCGGAATTCAATCTGATGTAAGTCAGTAATTAAAATCTCCAACACACGAAAGAAACCATCGTCGTCGTCGTTTATTTACTGGATTGGACAGTTAAATTATTCTGTGCTACACCTTTTGAGAGAGACTCTTGCCGCTGAAGAGATGTCTCTTCGACAGGATCCAGGTTCAACTCCTAGCACCCGCACGGTGGCTCACAACTGCCTAGGACTCCAGCTCTAGCACCCTCACACAGACATACGTGCAGGCAAAACACGAAAATGTTATAAATCATAGCAAAAGTTTTTCCGATTTCCCTTCTGCCTTGATTCATTGAATACCTGCCATCAGTGACAGCAGACAAGTCAGGCCTGTGGCAACTAGTAGCCAAAGAATTGATGAGCATCAGGTGGCTCTGTGAGGTCTGACCGCGGAATCGCTGAGATGTCTGCCATTAACCGCTGACCCCTGGCAGGGACGGTGTGCTCCTCTTGTATCCTGGGGAGTAATAAATGCTGCAACCACTTTACCTATCTCAGTAGGCAAAGTGGCCGTAATGAAGGAAAAATATTGTAAAGCATTTTTCAGTAAACGTGCTTAGAAAAAGTTATTACACAAAAGTAGAAGTTAGCTAAGGAGCACTGCCTCCAGTATGACTGGAAGATAAGCAGTGTACTAACCAGACTTCTTAGGAACCACAGAAAGATAAGAAATATAGAGCTGTTGGGCGATGGTGGCACACACCTTTGATCCCAGCACTTGGGAGGCAGACACAGGTGGATCTCTGTGAGTTCGAGGTCAACCTGGTCTACAGAGTGAGTTCCAGAGCAGCCAGGGCTACACAGAGAAACCCTGTCTAAAAGACAGAAAGAAGTGTACGTAGAGCTGGACTCTAGTAAACTCTAGGATTACTGAAGGTACATTTTTGTTAATATTTGTTCACCAAGACTGCCCATTAGGATCGATGACAGGCAGATTACTAGTTAACAATGACCTAAAAACAACACTGACCTATTTCAAAATAACCTGGAACTATCTTTGCTACGTCAACCTCCCATTTGTCCAAAATGACCAAGCTTCCAATTTTTTCTTTGTTTTGCTTTTTGTTTTTCGAGACAGGGTTTCTCTGTGGTTTTGGAGGCTGTCCTGGAACTCGCTCTGTAGACCAGGCTGGCCTCCAGCTCACAGAGATCCGCCGGCCTCTGCCTCCCGAGTGCTGGGATTAAAGGTGTGTGCCACTAACGCCCGGCTCTTCCAATTTCTGTGAAGCATGTTTAATAGCACAAAGTGTAACTTGGAGCTGGACCCTCAAAGAGATTTCCAGGTAACTTCCAGTGTGAGATGTCCTAGCTTAAAATCTATGTTAGCTGCAAAGAATTTCTGTTTAAGGCCAGTTTCTCTTTGAACTTAAACTAGAACCAGACATACACAATTATGAAAGAGTTTTTACTCATTATTATTCTTCAGTGTTTGGAGAAAAATCTCACAGACTGCCTCAGTCACTGTGCAGGCCTGGGGACCAAAGGACCCGAGTTCAATCCCCAGCACCACATAAAAAGTTGGCTATGGTAGTGTGGGTTTGCAATCCCACTGCCTGTAGTGGAGATGGGTGGGTCCCTGGAGTGTGCTGGCTAGCCTGCCTAGCCTAGGTACTCTCCAGGTCCCAGGGACAGACTTGTCTGAAAGAACAGAGTGGAGGTCTCTTGAGGAACAGCATCCAGCATTGACCCCTGGTCTTCATATACACACAGGATGCTCGCAGAGACAGTGCACACATCTGCACCTGCACAAACATGAGCGCACACAGCCAAAATTCTGTTAGAGTGCGGGTCGGGGGAGCATGGTTGTACTGGAATTTCCAAGTTTGTTAGGAGGAACGCAGGAAACCGTGCATTCTGAGAAAATTGGGGGGAAATATTTCTAAAGGAATAGTGCAAGTTTCTTTACTTAAAATATGGGAACTTTAAAAAAAAGATTTACTTTTTTCTGGGGATGGTGGTGCATGCCTTTAATCTCAGCACTGGGAAGGCAGAGGCAGGAGACTCTCTGTGAGTTTGAATCCAGTCTGATCTACATAGTGAGTTCCAGGACAGCCAGGACTAAATAGAGAGACACTGGTGGGTTTGTTGTTGTTATTTTTTGAGATATATTTTTGCTGGGCAGTGGTGGGTGGTGGCACAAGCTTTTAATCCCAGCACTTGGGAGGTAGAGGCAGGTGGATCTCTGTGAGTTCGAGGCCAGCCTGGTCTACAAAGGTAGTTCCAGGACAGGTTCCAAAGCTACACAGGGAAACTCTGTCTCAAAAAAAAAACAACAACAATATATATTGGGGCACTGGAGTCACGGGAACTAAAACTACAGATGATTGTGAGTCATCACTTGGGTGCTAGGAACCAAACTCAGATCTTCTACAAGAGCAGCAAGTGCCCTTAACTGCTGACTCATCTCTCTGGTCTTGAGAGAAAAAATGAGGTAAATTTGGCTCCTTCCTCAATCTGAGGATGATGTTTTCTGATTTAAAAAATTTAAGGGGTTGGAGAGGTAGCTCAGTGGTTGAGAACATGCATTGCTCTCCCAGAGAACCAGAGTTAGGCTCTTAGCGCCCACATCAGTACCTCGCATCTGCCTGTAACTCTAGCTCCATGGGTCGACACACTTTCCTGGCCTCCACGGGACCCACAAATATGTGTGCGCACGTGCGCACACACACAGAGACACATAAAATTTAAATGATTTTTAAAATTCAAACATATCTCAGAGCTAAACAAATTTTGAGGTGAAGGAGTATTACACAATCTGCTATTTTGTCCTCTTTGGCCCCATGCCTGTTCATTCCATGTGTTTTCATGTGTCTGTTTTCATAAGCAACTGTCGCTGGTTCATACTGTGATTTATTTCAACGCATGCTGCAGGCATGTACGGAACTCACCGTGTGTGTGTGTGTGTGTGTGTGTGTGTGTGTGTGTGTGTGTGTGTGTGTAGGATGGTTTATGAGCTACTTGAGTCAAAATTATCCAGCAGCACATAAAGGATGTGTTCACACACTGAGTCCTAGCAAACACACATCCACACCCAGAAAACCTCATTCGGGTGCCGGACGCCATCACCTCCAGCAAGTACTCGCGTGTCGCTTCCTATTAAATTGATGCCTTCATTCCCCAAGAGGCAAACATTATTTCTACATTGCACCACGTGGAATATTCCGCTTTCTAATCTTCATAGAATAGTTCTATTTGGGGTTGGGAGATGGTTCAGTCAGTAAAGGACTGCTTGCAAGCATGAGGACCTGAGTTCAATCCTCTGAACCTACATAATCCTCCCATGCACCCCCCCTCCCCGGGTGATGATGCATGCAATCCCAGCCCTGGGGAGGTGGATACAGGTGGATTCTAGAGCTTTCTGGCCAGCAAGCCTATCCTACGTAGCAATCTCTAGGCCAGTGAGAAAAGAAAAAGAGAAAGACAGTGTCTGAAAGACAATACCAGTGTTGTCCTCAGGTCTCCACACACATGCGCAACTAAAACATGTGTACCCACAGGTACATGGGCATACATGCACATAAAGTGCTCTTTTATGTAACTATTTCTCTCACCATTTTTCCTGAGATTCGTTCATGTTATGCATCAGTAATTTAGCCCTATTCAGTGTTGACTATGGTATGAGACATTGGAGCTATTTTTACCTTTGGGTCTTTTATGAATTAACATGCTGCTGATACTCTATTCCTTCTTGGACAAACAATGCATTTCCATTATTCTCACATATTGAAATGTAGTAAAGTAAGTGAGTGCTCAGTTCCATCAAAAACTAGGTAACCAGGGGCTGGAAAGAGGCTCACTAGTTTTAAGAACACTGACTGTTCTTGCAAAGGACACAGGTTCAATTTCCAACACCAACATGGTGGCTTACAACCATCTGCAACTCCAGTTCCAAGGGATCTGATACTCTCTTCTGGCTTCCTTGGGCACTTCTCATAAACATGGTACATAGACATATATGCAGGCAAAATACCCATACACATAAAAATAAATTTTAAACAACAACAAAACACTAGGCAACAATTTTGTTGTTGTTGTTGTTGTTTGTTTTTTGAGACTGGGTTTCTCTGTGCAACATCATTGGCTATCCTGGAACTTGTTTTGTAGACCAGGCTGACCTTGAACTCACAGAGATCCACCTGCCTCTGCCTACTGAGTGCTGGGATTAAAGGCATGCGATGCCTGGTTTAGATAATAATTTCTAAACTACTTTTGTCATGTAACATCTGAGCAACAGTGTGTGAAAGTCTGAATTTCCCCATGTACCCAGGAGTAGGTGTGATCAGTCTTGTCTTATTTTGCCCATGTAGTGAACCAGAGGTTATTTTATCTAGTCTTAATTTGCCACTTTCCTAATATACAAATACCCATGTGTCTCGTGGCTATTGCCGTGTCCACATTGGCAGATTCTGTTCAAGTATTTGCCCATTTTATTTTTTTTCCTCAGTGCTACAGGTGAGTTTTATGACTTGCTCTGAAATCCAGTTCTACTCTGCTCCACTCATAGGTGTGTCAAACACCCAGTCAGTGCAAAAGCAGCAGCTTAGGCCAGGTGGTGGTCGGACACACTTTTAACCCCAGCACTCAGGAGGCAGAGACAGGTGGGTCTCTGAGTTCGAGACCATCCTGGTCTACAGAGTGAGTGCCAGAGCTACATGGAGTAACCCTGTCTCAAAAAACCAAAAACCAAACTAAAGCAAACAAAAACAACTGTAGCTTTGTAACAAGACGTGAAGCCACTGACCCAAAAGGCTTCTCTGATCCTAGGATTTCAGATCCAAAGACAAAATAGTATAGCCTTCACTTAGACACTCAAGTTAACAATATGCAGGATATTAATCATATGTACCAATTCTGGCACCTTCTCGGGGACCCATGCTCAAGGTAAAATCTATATATAGAAAGATCTTCTTAATAGCATCAACTTAGCCTCAGACTGCTTCAGGGGATAATTGCCCCCCAAAGGGGGGTGACAGTTGTGCACTAAAGGGGACATCAGTACTTTGGAGCCGAGGCAGCCGACACTGTGGCTGAACACGCAGCTTTGCTGGGAGAAATGGCTCTCCACGTGCCTTGATCGCCTGCCTCTGTGGTGCCTTTGTTCCCGTCTACCATAGAGCAAGAAACCGAGAAAGCTAAGGGCAGCCTTTCAAACTCTTTTACCAGGCATTCAAGTTCCCCCACACATCACCTGAGCTTTCTTGGATTACAAAAAAATAATTAAGGGGCAGAAATTACTATGCAGGTTGGATTTTTGTCAGCTCGACACAGACTAGAGCCGTCTGGGAGGAGGGAATCTTTTTTTTTTTTTTTTTTTTTTTTTTTTTTTTGGTTTTTCGAGACAGGGTTTCTCTGTGGCTTTGGAGGCTGTCCTGGAACTCGCTCTGTAGACCAAGCTGGTCTCGAACTCACAGAGATCCACCTGCCTCTGCCTCCCGAGTGCTGGGATTAAAGGCGTGTGCCACCAACACCCGGCGGAGGAGGAAATCTTAACTGAGAAAGTGCCTCTACCGCGATGGTTTGTCTGGTGCATTTTCTTGATTAAGGGTTGATCTGGGAGGGCCCGGGTCACTGTGGGCAGTGCCACCCCTGTGCTGGCGCTTCCGGGTGTGAAAGTGGACCTCGCAATCCGGTAACCAGTGACCCTGCATGGCTTTGCTTCAGTGTCCGCTCCAGGTGCCTGAGTCTGGCTCCTTCAGCGACCTTGGCTTCACTGAGAGACAGTTGAATTGAGGCTTACCAGGGAAAAGGTCCCAGGTTACCTCAGTGTCTCACATGTTGTTCACATCTGGTTAGAGGAAGAGGGGGTAGACACTCTGTCTTAAAGGTTCCATCGTGTTCAAGCTGAGCGTTGGTGGCGCACGCCTTTAATCCCAGCACTCGGGAGGCCGAGGCAGGCAGCCAGCCTGGTCTCCAAAGCACGCACCAGGCCAGCAGCCAAGGCTGCATAGGGAGACTTGACTCAAGAAAGAAAAAGGGCGGGCGTTGGTGGTGCACGTCTTTAATCCCAGCACTCGGGAGGCAGAGGCAGGCGGATCTCTGTGAATTCGAGACCAGCCTGGTCTACAAAGTGAGTTCCAGGACAGCTTCCAAGACAATACAGAGAAACGCTGTCTCGAAAAGCCAAAAAAAAAACAAAAAAAACAAAACAACAAAAAAACAAAAAACAAAAAAAAAAAAGAAAAAAGAAAAAGAAAAGGGAAGATGTGCATGTTCAGTTGCTGCCTGTCGCCTTACTTTTCTAAGCCATCATGAAACCTAACCCTCTCAACAGTAAGCCCCAATAAACCCCTTCCTTCTGTAAGTTGTCAGAGGCAGACAGATCTCTGTGAGTTTGAAGCCAGCCTGGTCTACGGAGCAAGTTCCAAGACAGGTTCCAAAGCAGTACAGAGAAGCCCTGTCTCTAAAAACAAAAACAAAACAAAAAGGTGTATAGGGCAGTGGTTCTCAGCTTTCCTAATGCTGTGACCCTTTGATACAGTTCCTCATGTTGTGGTGAGCTCCAGCCATAAAATTATTTTCATTGCTATTTCATAACTTTGCTACTGTTATGAATCATAGTGTAAATATTTGTGTTTTCTGATGGTCTTAGGTGATCCCTGTGAAAGGGTCACTAAAACACCCTGGCTGTCTCAGGAGTGATCAATGGCCTGGTAATTCACCTCCTGGGTCTGACTCTCCTTGTGGTGCATTTTCTTTATTTTTAATTGTGTGTGTGTGTGTGTGTGTGTGTGTGTGTGCAACTGCGTGGGAGCGTGTGAATACATATGTCCATAGAGGCCAGAGGCATCAGAGATGGAGCCTTCTCCCCTAGCCCTTCCCTCCCTGTAGCCTCTAGCCGCTCCCTGAGGCCAGATTAAGGCAGAGTTGCAGACAGCAGGTGGTTAGGAGTGGCTGCAGACGCAGGTGAGGATCCCAGGTCTTAGCACTCTGTGAGGGATGCAGACAGTCAGGAAGCCTGACTGCCGGAGCCATCTTTTGCAAGTTGGCGGGACTGAACCCCTGAAGATGGCAGCTGTGTGAGCTGGAGTCATGTGTAACAGACCAGCATTCTGTAGCAGATTAGGTTCTGCTTTCAGATTAAAAGGCGGTGTTTTAAGACTAGCATCGAGTTGCTTTGCAAGATTCTCATAAAGGGCCAAGTGGTTTAAATATCAATACTTAAAGGAGGTCTTCATTGTCAGCCAGGCGGTGGTGGCGCACACCTTTGGGAGGCAGAGGCAGGCGGATCTCTGTGAGTTTGAGGCCAGTCTAGTCTACAGAGTGAGTTCCAGGACAGCCTCCAAAACAATACAGAGAAACCCTGTCTCGAAAAACCAAAAAAAAGTTCTTCACTGTCTTTAAATTTGGTATTTATTTATGTGTATGGAATGTGAGATAATACAAAACAATTTTCATCATGTGGGTTCCAGCGATCGATCACATTCTGGTCATCAGACTGAGCGGCAAGTGACCTGCTGAGCATCTCACCGGGCCCCAAGCGTAGTATCATTTTAGTTTTACTTATTCTTTTTTTTTTTAGATTGGGACTCATGCAGCCCAGACTAGCCTTGAACCCCTTGATCATCCTGCCACCACCTTTCAAGTGCTAAGAACACAGGATCAATGACACCAAGCTGTATTTATATGCTTTTATGAGGGGCTAATGCCTCAATTACTCTGCCACACCTACCCACCCAGCCTAACTAATAACAGTGAGTTCTCAAAACATTGCAAAATGCTTGGTGACGTAGCAAATTCCACAGAACTGCTGCTGAAGCTTGGTGTCTTCTTAGGGTTTCTATCTCTGTGAAGAGACACCACGACCACAGTAACTCTTATAAAGGAAAACATGGAATCGAGGTGGCAGCTTACAGTTCGTTGTCATTATGGCAGGGAGCATGGTGTTGGATGCATCTTGATCAGAAGGCAACAGGAACTGTGAGGGGCAATTACATTCAAACTACAACACTCAGGAAGGAAACAAAACTTACAGGTTGCAGAAATCTGAAGCTTACAAGATTCACAGTGCTTCTGCCAAGGTTACTCAAGTCCCATTGCTCATCCACAGGGAGATTCCTCCTCCCCCTTTGTGCCTTCTATCCGAGCCAGAAGATTCTTCTGCTAACCTGCCTGCGAGTCCTGTGCAGGTTTCCGGGGATGCAGACTTCCTGAGTCTTCAGCCTTGCTGGCATGGGCATATTTTGGTGATGTGGTTGCCTTTGAGTGAGTGGTTCATGTTCTGGTAAGTAGCTCCAGGAAACTCGTTGGCTCATGATGCTAGACTTGGGTGGGACAGTTTCTGTGGTCCTTTGGTCATGTCTCCCCAGGAAAAGTCACACAGTTGGAGGATTAGTAAAATCTTTGTTAAAATGTGGTTTCACAAACTCAAATCTGTCCATACCTAGCAAGTATGGACAAACTGAACAGAAATTCTAGTAAGAGATTTCATGAATCTCAGAAGAGATTTTGAACTTTTAAATATTGTTGAGACTGGGATAGACTATGGGGACTTTTGAAGTTGGACTAAATCCATTTTGCACTATGATATTGTTATAAGCTATGGGGTTCAAGGAGTGGAATGTGGTAATTTGAATGTAAATTGTCCTCCTTCATAAACTCATAGGGAGTGACATTATTAGGGGGCGTGGCTTTGTTGGAATAGCTATGGACTTGTCAAAGGAAGTGTGTCATGTGGGGGTGGGCCTTGAGGTTTCCTATGCTCAGGTCACGCCTACTGTTCAGTTCACTTCCTGTTGCCTGTGGATTAAAGAAGTAGAACTCTCAGCCCCTTCTCCAGCACCTTATCTGCTTGCATGCTCCCAAATGTCCTGCCATGATGATAATGGACTAAACCTCTGAAAATATAAGGTCCCCAATTGACTATTTTATGTATAAGAGTTGCTGTGGCCGGGCGTTGGTGGCACACGCCTTTAATCCCAGCACTCGGGAGGCAGAGGCAGGTGGATCTCTGTGAGTTCGAGACCAGCCTGGACTACCAAGCGAGTTCCAGGACAGCCTCCAAAGCCACAGAGAAACCCTGTCTCGAAAAAAAAACCAAAAAAAAAAAAAAAAAAGAGTTGCTGTGGTCATGGTGTCTCTTCAAGGCAACAGACACTCTATTGAAGGCAGAAGTTGGTAATGGGAGTGCACACAACCAGTGCAGATATAATCTGTCTGTCAGAGCTGACTGCAGGCTGAGGTTTCTCACAGGAGAAACAGGAACACAGCCCCAAGGTGGTGCTGCGCCAGGCTCTAGAGGCACAGTCGTATTTAAAAGCTTTATCATTCAGGGGGATAAGTTGAGTGAAGAACTTCTGGGAGGAAAGGGCTCTGAGTGGGCTGCTGTTATCCAGGAGAGACAAGAGTGCCTGCAAGCTAAACTGTTGAAAATGACAGAAAGTCCTGTTTCTGGCCTGATCATAAAGATACGTATGCCCCCAAATGCCTAAGAATAAATAAAAAACAAGGAAGGCAAAAAAGCTGCAATGCTCTTTAATCCCAGCACTCGGGAGGCAGAGGCAGGCGGATCTCTGTGAGTTCGAGACCAGCCTGAACTACCAAGTGAGTTACGGGACAGCCTCCAAAGCCACAGAGAAACCCTGTCTCGAAAAAACCAAAAAAAAAAAAAAAAAAAAAAAAAAAGCTGCAATGCTAAGGACAAAAATCTCAGAAAAACACCAAGTGACCGAAAGAATGTTGGTCTGTTTGTCTGACCGGAATCCAGTCTTTATCTTTTGCTCCCTCTTGAAGAATGTGTATGAACACCATGTATGGAATCCTTTTTCCCAACAGGGGTTCCTCTGTACGGTACACCCACTTACTCTATACACGGTCACCCATGGATGTCAGCAGCAACCTAAGGTAGTCTTTCTGGGCTAGTTGCTTCTTTATCAAAACAACCACCCCTAATGACATCTTCAGGATCTGGGCCCTTCAACTTCTCACCAAACAATGAGGAGCATGGTGAGAGCAATGGAGTCTGGGGCCTCATTCATCATGGCGTCCAGATATCCATCAGCTCGATTTCTCCCCAGAGAGGCAAGTAGAGCGCACAACTCCTCTATTTGCCCAGGAGCCAGCCTGGTTCTAGTTGATCACGTTAAAGGTTTCTTCTACCTCCCTGATCTGTGATTGGTCAAACATTGCAAGCACATTGGGCATCGTGTTGCTGAGGGCACTTCTTGGCGACCATGGCTGTTGCCATCTCGCTTGGCATGGCGATGGTTAAGTCCCTGCACCGGGGACAGAATCGGAACACCTCGGCCAGCCAGTGCTCGGCATACTGTGTTACCACTCTGCTAACCCAACAGGTACCCACTGAACGGCCACCTCCGGCATCCACCAGCAAGCCTGTGGACGGCTCGTGTTTTCCAGTCAAGATCGAGTCCTGTAAGGACGCTGTCTACACGAAACCCCTGGGGTAGCCCTTATGCCCTCCGGATGTCTGGCCTACTAGGGAAAGAAAGGTAAGAAGGCGGTAGGTGAACTGTGTGATGGATGGGTCTCAGGGAAAAGTTGCCCTGGCTAGAAAAATGGCCAAAAAGTGCATTTCTAATGTGAGGGGTATTGAGCAGTCATTAATGAAGCATAAATCTAACTAATATTTCAATAACAAATTGGGAGTCAGATATCAGGGTAAAAACCTGAAAGATCAGAGAAACAGGGGAGAAACCAGTTACTTCCTACCTCTTCCTTTCCTCTGTCCAAAAGGGACCAGATCGTCTCCATGCCTGCCTTATCACTTCCTGTCTCCTTTCTGTATAGTCCTCCAGATCTCTATGGTTAACTAGTGGCTAGCTCTGCCCTCTGACTCCAAGCAAGGTTTATTTGTCACAACACAAACAGAACATCATACAACATTTCCCCCTTTTTTTCCTAAATAAAAAGCAAAGGTTTTAACTAACATAGGGAAACTATCTACAATAAGTACAACAACTATATACAAATATACACAGGCAAGAACTGCATTAACAATGTCCTGTTCATTTGCATTTAACAAATTCAGAGAAAATACACCATATCTATCCTACCTGGGTGAGTCCAAAATGTTGTACCTAATTCACTTTCTATCTTAACTTGCATTACGAACCTAAACCTATCTTTTTATGTCTCTCAATCTTATACACTTTACACCTCTTTTGTGAGTTTCTTTTCTGAAATTGTTAACAAGGAAAACTATAATTATAACTATCTAGTCTTCAACTCCATCAGAGACCTGAGAAGGATATAACATTACCTGCGTAAACTTCCAAAACTTAGAAACGACAGAGACCACTGACTGCCTGGACAGTCACCCCAGGTTCTTCTGCAACGTCGGGGCATCCATCTTTGGCCCACAGGCCTAGAATATCTGACAGACTTTTCTGTGAAGCAGGATTTTTGAAGGGCTGTTCCACATTTTCTTGGCAAAGTTTGGCAGTCCTTTCTTTGGTGTCCTGCTTGTCCCTTTTCAATGTCCATCACCTTCTCTGAAGTAGATTGGTGCTGCCAGGAGCAGACATGTCTCATTGTCATAAAAAAGAACCTTATGTTATTAAAACATGTCGAATGCCATATTCTGTAGATCTCTGAAGTATTTGAAGACCATCTGTCTACCTAAAATATATCTCTGGTTGACCTGAAAGACATACCTAACATGACAAGTTTGATTGTAATAGGTGACTAACTACTAACCTGCATTTCCTTATTATCCTAAATATTTTTTTTTGGTTTTACGAGACAGGGTTTCTCTGTATTGTTTTGGAGGCTGTCGGTCCAGCCCGGCCTCGAACTCACAGAGATCTGCCTGCCTCTGCCTCCCGAGTGCTGGGATTAAAGGCATGGGCCACCACCGCCCGGCCTATCCTAAATATTTGTAACAATAATTTTCAAGGACTAGAAATTTACATCACATTGTTAAATGAGTTGCATAGGTACAATACCCTAAACAAGAGTAGAAATGTGTGTACAGTACGTTCGAACAAAAATAACCTTAAATTTATATCAGTTTACAAAAATCTAAGAGTAGCAATATATATGCAATAGAACAAAAATAACCCCAAATTTGTATCAATATACGAAAACCCATACCATTCAAAATATTGATGACTATTAGTTTCTTTTTTGATTTAAAAGTAGATTCAAGCCAGGTGGTGGTGGCACACGCCTTTAATCCCAGCACTTAGGAGGCAGAGGCATGTGGCTCTCTGTGAGTTCGAGACCAGCCTGGTCTACAGAGTTCCAGGACAGGTTCCAAAGCTACACAGAGAAACCCTGCCTCAAAAGACCAATAAATAAACAAACAAACAAACAAATAAAGGTTCAATGATCTAGCCTTTTATCCTATCATTTCTGTATCTTCTCTTTTTCTTTTCAGAACAAGATCCCTGAATCTAATCTCCTTTGTTCAGCTTTTTTCCTGGCCATTACCAACAACAATTTGTAACCAACCCTCCCAAATGATGACAAATATCCATAAACCACTGAACGACCCAAAACTGCCCACCCCATCTCTTGGGAATGTGGGTGTTGTGTTCTTAAATTTACTCCCTGTCGTCTGCGGGTGTTGGCATCTTTAAGGGACCCTGAAATAAATTGGGATAATGGTCAAGTCCTGTGAATGGGAAAATGCAGGGCTTATCTCCAGTCCTGGCTGGAGATAGTCTGTGAATATCTGTGAGTAGTCTGTGAGGCTGGGTCATGTCAGCTAGCCACCTTAATTGTCCTGAGCATTTTATAGTTCAAAGCCGATTTTTAGGTAGTGATTTCCAGCTTAGTGGTATAACCATAGTCCCAGTGAAATCAGCTTTGTGGGACCCCATCCTCCTTTTGGAGACTTAAAAGGTTACTGTTAGGCATGGTCATGGTTCACTGCAGAAAACTTAAACATTTTAAATGTCATATGCAACAGACCTCAAAGAGGCTAAAGAACCATAGTTTGTTATGTACATCCAGAGTACAAAACCTAATTCCTTAGTAACTCAAACCTGAAATCATGTACAGGAAGCTAGATGAAGTCTTTTTCTAGAATTAGTTAGTGGTCTATATGACCATTAATGTCATGACAAAAAGATTAATATACATATTGATTTTATAAATTTTGAGCTAATATACTTTAAGAAAAGTTTTAAAGAGCCAAAATAAAACCAAAGAATTATGCGATTAGTGGCAATATAATAGTCCCTAATTTTGTTTTTTCTCCTGTCCCATATCAGGTGGCTCTTCTGACATGAGACAGAGATTTTGAGTTTTTCTTTAACAAGCATGCTTGGGTTTAGAAGGGAGAGCCACACTCCAACTCCAAAGCCAGCTTTAATTCTTTATTGAACTGGGACTACAAAAAGACTGTTTGCATTAAATGTCTGTATAGAACAGCATAAATAAACATCGGCCAATTCACTCTTTTTCTCGGGACGTTTTCTCTGGATGATTCTTTTTCCTTCAGACGTCTCATTTGTCCAGTGGTCTTCAGATTCCTTAACTGGATGCCTTCATTCTCCCGGAAAGGCAAAAACAAAACCCTGCCCCAACCCTAACTTTGGGGAGTTTCCCTCTGGGGCAAATAAATCTTTGTGCTGAGAACTTGGCCATGGGGGTTCCGAGACGATACTTTTCCTTTCATTAGGAATATAAAAGGCACTGTTTTGAGCCAAATATGCAGGCCAGCCATTTTTTGCTTTTTTTTTTTCCTACAGGCACACAGATTTTGACTATACCCCCTGCAGAGTCATGCAAGCATGTAAGAAACAAACAGCAGGGAATGGAAGATTGACATCAAGCCGTTGCCAGAGCAACGGAATGGGCTGGGGGTGGGGGCAGCGACTAGGTTCTGTCTCCATAGAGGTTGCGCAGGCTGGACATCAACATTCCTAGACGCACGCGCCAGGATGCGACAGTCGAGGTCTGGAGGAAACCTTCAGATACAGGTTGGCCAAGATGCTTTCTGATCTCTAATCCTGCCTTATAAATCGAAGACACCTCCTTGGACCTAGGGTGTAGTTCTCCAACACTTTGGGTAAGGAAGGGGGTTGGCTGAGCTGAGGGCGCGGGTGGGGCACGATGGTCTCGTGAGTGCAGCTGGCCCCCGCATCGAGCCATGGCGCCCAAGAAGAAGCGCGGGCCAAGCGCCGGGCGCAAGCAGGCGGGCGACAGTGCGGAGACCCCGCTCTCCGAGCGCGCGCAGTATCTGCTGCGCGAGTACTCGCTGCTCTCAGAGAAACTGGTGGCCTGTGAGCAGCAGGTCGACCAGGTGCTGGAGAACAATGCGTTCCTGGACCGCGAGGCGCAGCGCTTACGCGAAGAAAACCGGCTTTACGCCAGTTATGTGAGCGCGCACGCGCAGCGCTGCGCCAACGCCATCGTGCGTCTCGAGGACCAGAACCGCATGGACCTGGCACAGATCCGGTGGCAACGAGCCGAGCTGGCGTCGCTTTATCACGGGCGCGAGGACGGGGTGCGTGCACAGCTGCTGGAAATGAAGATGCGCGCGGAAAACATGACACAGAAGGTGCAGGAGCTGCAGCCCTACAAGGCCAGTGCGCGCGCCTCCAGGGACCGGGCGGGGTCGAGAGGGATGGGCGCGCTCCCGCCTGTGCGCTGATCCGCGCTCCCGCTGCAGGAGCTGCAGCTGGAGCAGCTGGCGCGAATCCGGACCCTCGAGCGTGAGCTCCTGCACATGCGCGTGGAGCACACGCAGCTTCTCCACCGGGTGAAGCGACGCTTCCTGGATGACAAGGCTGCTTTTGAGCGTGAGGCGCGCCTGCACGTGCACTCCCTGACGCGCCGCTCAGAGCGGGAGGCGGCGCGCGCCCTCATTACCCACACGCAGGCCATCAAGGCGGACAACGGGCGTCTCCGACAGGAACTCCTGAGGCTTCTCCACCGGGCCTACGTACTACAGGACATGAGACTGCAGCTGCTGGAGCAGCGAGAGCAGCTGCGCAGGGAGCACCAGGACATGCAGAACCTGGAGTACGTGCACGGCTGGCTGCACAGGGGGCCCGGGGGGCCACCACTCTGGCAGCCGCCCCAAACCCACCTGCCCAACTTGCTCACTGGGTCACTTAGCACCCTGTTGGAATCCTCCTATACAACTTTTAGTCCCCAGGTTATGGCCCAATCACGTGTGGCCTCTTGGGCCTCATCGGTGGCCCAGTCACACCGAATCTCCGAGATTGCTTCTGTAAAGTCCGAGGAGTCTTCTCTTGTCCCGTCTCTAAAGGCTGGGTCTGTGATTGCTCCCCTGACTCCAACACAACCAGGATCCCGAGTCCCATCTCTGACTATGTCGCACCGGGGCTCGCGGATACCGTCCATGACCCAGTCACGAATGGACTCCAGGGTGACATCCCTGACTGTATCGCCCAATACTTCTGTCTTGCTGCCGCGCTCGCGCGAGGGCTCTAAGATCTCTCCACAGCCCTCCTTGCGAGAGTTCTCTCAAGACGCTGACGCCTCTGCAACGTCCAGCTCCAAGCTTCTCTCTGTTCAATCCCAGGATCCGGTCCCTCTCAGCCCTCAAATGGAGGAGACAGCAAACACTGACGATGCCATAGAAATTATCTTGGGGCAAGCCTGAACCCACAAACCGGGGAGGAGACCCGTAGGACCATGGTGTGGGAGAAACATACCCTGAAAGCTTTCTTGGTACATAAAGATGTTAATAAAAGTGTAAAATAAACCCCATGATGATCTGGCACCTGCCTGGTTCGCTGCCCACGTATTTCAGATGTGCAGAGGTCTGCAATTCGAGCTACAAGGGAGCTCGATGTCTCCTCCTCTGCTGGAATTCGATGTCCTTCCACCAACAGCCCACCTGGGTAGAGAGCCAGCAAGGTAGACTTGGGCTGTGCTCAGGGTAAGTTTGGTAGTGTAATTTCGAGGGAATTTCTACAAAAGAGAACAGGTTACATCTTCATCACCGCAGAGAGCCTACTGAGGCGTCCCCAATCATTTAAAATATGTGTTTTCCAATTTAGGGAAGACTGCAAGAATTATCTGGGAATTCCCATTGCCACACACCTAGAGGAACAGGGATATGTACTTTGGTTCTTTGAGTCAGCTGGGATCCTTCTGGAAAGAGTTATGTCTCTTTTTTAGACCAGGCTGGCCTTGAACTCACAGAGTGCTTCTGCCTCCCAAGTGCTGGGAGTAAAGGTGTGGTCACCACCGCCCAGCTTTAGTTATGCCTCCTAATTTTAAACACATCCCTTTGTGTTTATTGGATAGAACTTTGGTCTGTTTCTTCTGGTGCAGGGTTGAACCAGGGCCATCTGCATGATAAACAAAGAGTTACATCCCCAGCTCCATCCAATGTTTCTTCAAGACACGTCGTATCTTGCAACCCATTGTCCTGTCCTTTATATTTATTTGTTTGTTTGCTTGTTGTTTGTTTTGTTTTGAGACAGGGCCTCAATATGTACATCAGACTGGGTTGAACTCAGAGATCTTCCTGCCTCTTCTTCCTGAGTGCTAGGATTAAAGGTGTGCACCACTTGCCGGGCGGTGGTGGCGCACGCCTTTAATCCCAGCACTCGGGAGGCAGAGGCAGGCGGATCTCTGTGAGTTTGAGGCCGGGCTGGACGACAGCCTCCAAAACAATACAGAAAAACCCTGTCTCATAAAACCAAAAAAAAAAAAAAAAAAAAGGTTGCACCACCACCTCACCACCTCCCAGCAACAAAACTGTATTTTAAAACAAGTTTTTTTGGGGGGATTGGAGAGATGGTTCAGCAGTGAAAAGCACTGGCTGCTCTCCCATAGGTCCTGAGTTCGGTTCCCAGCACCCACATGGTGGCTCACAGCAATCTGCCATGGGATTTGATGCCCTCTTCTGGTGTGCACTTGTGCGTGCAGACAGAGCACCATATACACAAATACATAAATAGATCTTTATGCTTTTTAGGTTTATTTGTGTGTGTGTGTGTGTGTGTGTGTGTGTGTGTGTGTGTGTGTGTGTGTAGTGCATGCCTCGTGCCTGCGGAGGTCAACCGGGCTATCTGATCCCAGAACTGGAGTTACAGATGGTTGTGGGCCCACGTGTGGGTTTTGGGAACCAAACCTGGGTCCTCAGCAAGAGCAGCAAAGTGCTTATCTTGGTGTCATCAATCCAGCATCCCACCTGCCGTCTTATAAGTTCTAACAGTCAAGCTCCAGGACCTGCAGACTTTGAGCATGTGGGCTATGTGGGAGTGTGCCTTACTGTCGGAGAACAGCCCTGTGACCTCTCCTATGCCAGATCCTGTTGGGGTACCCCGAATTGAGGAGGGGTCCCCAAGCTGGATTCGTCACCCCAAGAATCAAGAGTCCACGCGCCAATTGATGCAACACGCAAGAGGCTTTAATTAGGCATCTGCAGATGGGCCTCTCGGTCAGCTTTCAGACCGATTGGCCCCGAGGTTCAGTTACAATCAGCTTTTAAAGACAAAAACCACAAGCTTTTGTGAGGGGTCCCTATCTTGTGATGGGGGAAGGGGGTACGTGACTACTGACCAGGGGAAGTAGATGTCTTCCTGACCTACATGTTGTAAAATCCTCAAACCTTGGTATGAGTTAATCATCTCTCCCTAAGTAAATGGTGTTATCATCTCCTTGTTTCCCACAAATCTTGTTTGCCCATCTCTGACGCCCTGGTCAGTTCTTCACAGGTGGTCAGCAGCCCGGAATTGGCCTTTTGTGGGTTTACAGCCCTTCTACAATTAAGGTTGCTAAACCATACATTCCATTCTGTGGCTTGGCCAGTTCCTGGGATGGGGTCCTTTGTTCACTTCCCAAGTTCTCTAGTGGGGTGCCCTCCCTGTTTACGCTTATATTTTATTTCTATAAATTCTGGGTCTTTCAATCCAATATCAGATTCCGAAATCTAACTTGTATGTGCTGTGTATATGCAAGTTTGCGTGCCTGTGGGTGTGCTCGTGCAGGCTGGGGCTCAACGTCATTGGCTCTTCCTTGAGTACTCTCCTGTGTTAACAAGACAGGGTTTCCTGGTGAACCTACCCCAGTCCAGCCAGCCAGCTTGTTCCATCAGTCCTGTCTCTACCTTCTAAACTCTAGATTATGGGTGGGCCCTTTCTGTGAGTGCTGGGATTCATGCTTGGGCCCTCAGGCTTGCACATGAGTGCTTGATCCAACAAGCCCTTGATCTCCCACACCCTGGATGCTGCAAATGCAGTGTGAAATGCTTGCTAAATATTATGCCTGCCATCAGAGTTGACTGCCCAGACACTCTCACAAAATCAAGCCTGTAAAAGGAGTTAGTTTGTTTTTTTTTGTTTGTTTGTTTAGTTTTTCGAGACAGGGTTTCTCTGTATTGTTTTGGAGGCTGCCCTAGAACTCACTCTGTAGACCAGGCTGGCCTCGAATTCACAGAGATCTGCCTGCCTCTGCCTCCTTAATGCTGGTATTAAAGGTGTGCACCACCAATGCCTAGATGTAAATGGAGTTCTTAATTGTCTAAATAATAAAAATCCGGAGTAATATATAGAAGAAAATGCTGAGAGATCAGAGAAGGAGCAAGCCACAGCCACCTTTACCTCCTTAGCTTCCCAGCAGACAAGAGAGCACATTCCTGTTTCCTCCTGCAAATATCCTCTCTCCACCCAGCCATCTCACTTCCTGTCTGTCTGCACACACCTCCAGACCTCTATGGTTAGCTGGTGGCAAACTCCACCCTCTGATAATCAGGCTTTATTTGTACAAGGAGATATCACCCACAAGCCAATCAACATTCCCTCTCAATGGGTGGGTCATCAGACCACATCTAAGATCCTGGACACTCCCTACTGCCAGCCTCAACTCAGCAGTCTCCAGACATGCTAGAGTATAGAGGTGGGGTGTTAACTGAAGGTAGGACTTCATGTGAAGCGTCTCCATTATGCAGCTGCTGTAAAATGAATCAAATACTGGTTCACCGGGCTGGAATTGAATGCCATCCTTCCTGTCTCTCAGTGGATGCTGATGGAGTACCACGGCTCCTGGAGTGATCTGAATGAGAAATGTTCCCATAGGCCAGAGTGTGTGAGTGCCTGGTGCCCAGCTGGGGGTGCTGTTCCCCTTGCTAGAGGAAGTGTGCCCTGGGACCAGGCTTTTCCATGAGAAGCCTCATCCTGCTTCTGTCTTTGCTTAGTGCTCATTGCTGAGCATGTGGGTTCTCAGCTTCCTGCTTCTGCTGCCACTCCTCCTCGGCACGATGGGCTCTCTCCCTCTGGCACTGTAAGTCAAAATATACTCTTCCTTAAGCTGCTTCCAGTCATGGTTTGTTTGTTTTTAAAATCACAGCAACGAAAAAAGTAATTAATATAGCTTCCCGGAAAAAGTCACTAAACACTCAGCTACATTTCCATATTTTAAGTACCTCTTTAAAAGAGTATTACTGGGAGCCGGGCGTTGGTGGCGCACGCCTTTAATCCCAGCACTCGGGAGGCAGAGGCAGGCGGATCTCCGTGAGTTCGAGGCCAGCCTGGTCTACAGAGTGAGTTCCAGGACAGCCTCCAAAGCCACAGAGAAACCCTGTCTCGAAAAACCAAAAAAAAAAAAAAAAAAAAAAAGAGTATTACCGGTGATGGTGGCATATGCCTTCAGTCCCAGTCCCAGCACTCAGGAGGCAGAGGCAGGTAGAGCTCTGAGTTTCAGGACAGCCTGATCTAAGGAGCAAATTCCAGGACAGTCAAAGCTACATAGAGAATTCTTGTCTTGAAAAACCAAGAAAAAAAGTATAGTTTCCCCTCTTGCTTTTATGGGCTTTGCAGTTTTCCACATGGCCTGTGGACCAGGAAGCACGTGAGCCGTGATGGACACGGGACAGTGAGCCCACAGTAATTGCCAGAAGCAGCTTCAGGACAATGCAGCTGGCTGTGGTGGTGCAGGTTTTGATCCCAGCACTTGGAGGCTGAGGAGGCAAAGGGATCAAGTTCAAGACCAGCCTGGGCTACATAGTAAGATATTATCTCAAACAAGCAAGACATAATGACACTGCAGTTGTGGATAGGGTAGGCATGTGGGAGATACGGGGGGAGGTCATTGGTGTCTTCCCATCCTCTCTAGTGAGGACACCTCAAGCCCTGACATAAAATGTACAAGTCACCATGTTCAACAAAATTGAGACAAACCCACCACAAACAATTCTAAGGTCTTACTTGTTGGTGCTGGACAGTCAGTGAACACCCTGGAAGGCTGATGGATCATGTAGGCTCGACTTCCCTTGGATTTGGAATGGGAAGTATCTGTAGCTCCCTCCCATCCAGTAGTGAAAACTGGTGCAGGCTGTCAAATCTCCTAACAAGGATGCTGAGTCGGGGTAGGGCAGCGTGAAGTGTCAACTCTGCTCAGGTGTAGAGGTGGCCCCAGATTCCCGTTGTCCTCAAGATGCCACTGTGAGTGGATCTCAGGTTTCCACAGTGTTCTGAAGAGGTGGTTGGGATCAAGAAAAAGATGCCTTTTTAAGTTTTAAATGCAGTGTGCTTCCAACATTCCAAGGTCACTGAAGAGTCAACTCTTTTTATGTCATTTGAGGGCCAACAATGCAGATCCCAGATACACATGCAAGGTGCTTGTTAGGGATAGACACGTGCTGAGAAGCAGGCCCTCCACCTCCCAGAGTTTAAGGATCTCCAAAGCTGACACACAGCACACAACATGCCACAACTACCACATAGTGTGAGATAATGCTCCTGTACCCTGTAAAGATTACAACTACCACATAATGTGGGATGATGCTCCTCTACACCGTGAAGATTTGTCGCTCTATTAGTTTACTAAAATGCTGACTGACCAGTAGCCAGGCAGGAAGTATAGGCAGGGCTACCAGACCAGGAGAATGCTGGGAAGAGGAAGGCAGAGAGTGAGTCTCCAGCCAGATGCAGAGGAAGCAAGATGAGAGTGCCTTACTGAGAAAATGCACCAAGTCATGCGGCTAAACACAGATAAGAATTATGGGTAAATTTAGGTTGTAAGAGTTTGTTAGTAATAAACCTGAGCAATAAGCCAAACAGTTTATAATTAATGTAAGCCTCTGTGCGATTGTTTGGGACTTAATGGCTACAGGACTGGGCAGGACAGAAACTTCTGTCTACAACCATGAACAATCCTCATCTAACTGGCATTCTGCCTAAGGAACCTACTTAGCCATGGTTTCCAGATGCTGAGGGAGGGGTGTGAAATTCTACTGGAGACACACTGTGTTCTTCCTAGGCCTGTGGACCTCGTTGCTGGGTCAAGACAACCAGTGAATACCACATGGTTTATAGCTTACTGGTCAGTGTTGCCTGGGACCAGCCCTGCCATCTGGGACCACCAAGTAGCCCATGCGCACTACCCTACAAGGCTGATGCAGTCAGGAGACACTGCTGGCCACTCACCCCCAGGGAAACCTGTAAGTCTGAGAAGGGAGTGAGATGAAACTCCCTTCAATGTCCCCGAGCCAACTGTGGGAAGTTGCCTAAGTGACAAGCAGTCAGGGATGCAGAGCTTATCCATGATGTGCTATAACTCTTTAGAGGAGGCAGGACAGAGATGTCGGCCTGACCAAGAGCACAGTACAGGAAGCAGGCTAACTTTTGAATATCAACTGGACAAAACCACAACCAAGCACCTGGACAGCCTGCTCTGGCTTAACATAACAGGTAGCTGTGGTGATATATTGTTTATGATCTAATGAAGCTACTGGAGATCAGTTTGCAAAGCCAGCCACACCAGTTAGCTATAGAAACTAGGCAGAGGTGGCATATGCTTTTAATCTCCTGACTCAGGAGATAGGCAGATGGATCTGAGTTCAAGGCCACCCTGATCTACACAAGAGTGAAGAGTAACAGAGCTCACGCCTTTGATCCTAGCCCTTAGGTCACAGTCCTTTAATCCCAGCACTAGGGAGGTGGAGACGGGAGGATATGGCTGGGCAGAGAAAGGAATAAAAGCAGAAGGATACAGGAACTGAGAGCTTTTGCCTCTGAGGATTTTGGAGACAGGACTGCCATTTCAGCTGGGTAGAGGAAAGATCTACTAGCTTGGTTGCTTTGCTTCTCTGATCTTTAGCTTGAAGCCTGAACCCCAATATCAGTCTCTGTCTGGGTCTTTTATTTTTTGTGTTACAAGCAACAGTTAGCAAGTAGCTCACAGTTCACTGCCAAGTTCTGGCACAGTTAACATCACACAGCTATCATGAAGGGAAAGCATTATGGAGGGTTATAGCCAGGTCTGCGGGCCGGAGGGCAGCTCAGTGGGGAAAATGCTTGCTGCTCAGGTAGGACAACATCCCTCAGTGTCCACATAAAAGCCAGGCACTGTGGCACACGCTTATCTGATCATGGAGGAGAGTCACAGAGGAGTAGATGACCTCAGCTTCCTGGCCACACATTCTAGCAATTAGTGAGCACCAGGCTTAGTGAAGACTCCATCTCAAAGGGGGGGAAAAAAGGTAGAGTGTGACAGAGGACCATTGATGTCTACCTCTGGCCTTCACATGCACACACAGGCACCCACTTGCAGATACATACACACACACCACAAACAAAACCAGGTAGAGGCCAACTGGTTCTGGAAAGTCACTCAAAACTCAAGTCTGTAGGTCCTGGTGGTACAAACTTGTAATCCCAGCTATTTGGGAGGCTGAGGCAGGAGGATGGAAAGTTCAAGTTCAGCCTGGACAAAGTGAGGCTGTCTCAAAGAGGGTTGGGGAGGCAGTTCAGCACTTGCCTAGCTCTGGCTAGGTTTAATCTCCAGATCTCCAAAACTGCAAACCACTCAAGTCAAAGTGTGTACTCCCCACAGACACAAGGCATTGCACTCCAACAACAGGCCACTCTGCGACCGCACCCACCTGTGAAAAGCCTTCCCAGCTCCACTCATTGAACACTGACAGACACCTGGCAGCCCCTAGGCAAGAAGGTGAAGGTGCATTTTTGTTTATCCAGGTTTGTATTGTGTAAGTGCAGGGGATGTCATCTGCATCTAGAGGGTGCACGTCCATTCATTGTCTCCTGACCTGCAGAAGTCCAGACAAATTGCTGTGTTGGAACTACCAACTCGATGGCATGAATGCAGATGCCGGGTCTGGTGGAAGTGACCCAGCCTGAATGAAATCGCGCAGGTGGGATCAGCACCTTTGTAAGAAGAAAACAGAGCTCCAGCGCCTCTCATGTTTGCCCGGATGCTCTCTCACCAGGAAGCCAGATGCTGCATTCTGATCTCCGAGCCTCCAGGTCTGTGGGAAAAAAAGTGTTTCTGTTTAAGCCACTCTGGTATTCTGTCATGGCTTCTAGCACAGGCTAACTCTGAACAATGATCAGTATGTACAGATTAACTTAAAACAAGGAATTACTGAAACTTCAAACACACACAACCTAACACCCATTGTTATGGCTGAAAACTTGCTTTTTCCAGGGCGGAGGGTGTTGCTGAGCTGGTGTAGTGCCTAGTATAGTGCTTGCCTAGCATGCACCAAGTCCTGGATTTGACCCCCAGCACTGCAGAAACCAGGTGCATTGTGGTACACAACTATAATCTTAGTATTCAGGAGGTGAAAGGAGGGTCAGAAAGTCCTGATGTTCGTGTCTGTCCACTTTAGGAGTTCGAGGACAGGCTTGGCTTAAGTAGGTCTTTAACACTGGAGCAATGGCTCAGGGGTTAAGAGCACTTACGGTTCTTGCAGAGGCCCTGAGAACTGTTTCCAGCACCTATGCTCGCAACCGTCTGCAAAGTCAGTTCCAAGGTGCTTGAGTCTCTTCTAGACATTCATAGGGAACGGCACACACACACAAAATTTACACATAAAAAATTTAAAATCTTTAAAACTTGGAAGCCTTAGAAGCCTGGTGTGGTGGTGCATGCCTTTAACCCTAACACTCAGGAGACAGAGGCCAGCCTGGTCTACAAAGCGAGTTCTAGGACAGCCAGGATTGTTACACAGAGAAACCGTCTCACCGCCACTCCCAAAGAACAAAAACAAAACCAAAACACAACTTGGAGTAGCTTATTAAGATCTCAGCTCCGCCGGGCGGTGGTGGCGCATGCCTTTAATCCCAGCACTCGGGAGGCAGAGGCAGTCAAATCTCTGTGAGTTCGAGGCCGGGCTGGACGACAGCCTCCAAAACAATACAGAGAAACCCTGTCTCGTAAAAACCAAAAAAAAAAAAAAAAAAAAAAAAAAAAGATCTCAGCTCCACCTGACTTACTGGGTCTTCTGGTATCATCTCCTATTGGGTTCGGCTCAGCACTTTCTCAGAAGTTTGATCTTCTGCTTCCTTTTCCTTTAAACTCTTTCCAATTCCATGTGCTTTTATTGTTTTGCTTTGTTTTTCTGCAGCTTTGGAGTTTGTCCTGTAACTTGTTCTGTAGACCAGGCTGGCCTTGAACTCACAGAGATCCACCTGCCTCTGCCTCCCAAGTGCTGGGATTAAAGGCATGCGCCACCAACGCCCGGTCCCATATGTATTTTAATAAGTTATTCTTTTAAATTTCATTTTACATTCCAATCACAGTTCTCCCTTCCCCCCCCCGCCCGCCCCCCTCGCCTCCCCCCAACCCTTATCCTCACAGATAAGGGCTCCCATGAGGAGTCAACATAGTCTAGTATAATAAGTTGGGGCAGGGCCAAGCCCCTCTCCCATGCATTAAGGCTGAGCATGGCATCCCGCCATAGGGAACAGGCTCCAAGGGAGCTAGCTCACGTACCGGGTTTGTATTGTGGTCCCACTGCCAGGGGCCCCCTCAGGTAGTCCAGCTTCACAACTGTCTCCCACATACGGAGGGCCTAGTACAGTTTCCTAGAGTCTCCACGACTGTTGGTCTGTTATGCCCAAGTCTCAAGGATCCCCAAAGACCACCAGGGAGACAGACTCACCGATGCAAATGCACAAGGCTTATTTTCTATCCTACTACGGGAGGGACTATTTAGCAAGCTGACACAGCAGCCTTCAGAGGGAGTGAGTTCCTTGTCTACTGGAGGATTTTTAAAAGAAAAAACTGCAGGGTTACATCAGCGGGAGGGGAGACATACGGATGGATAGGTTCCTGATTGGTTGATATTTAGGGGAATTTTTCAAAGTCTTATTTTGGCATGGAATACCCGTGTACCAATTATTCTCATTGGTTGGTGCTGGGAGTGAACATTCCATGGTTTCTATGGCTTTGTCTGTTACTTGCAGGTGGCCTGTTGTACACAGATACCAATAGTTTTCACAACTGTATCCTGGAGACTACAGGAGAGGGGTTTTTGTCTCTCCTGGAGTTTCTTGTGGCAGAACAGTTTCCGGGAACTAAGTATCCTAGAGGCTGGGGGTCTGGAGTCCTTTGTGTTCAGTTTTGGCCCCAGGCATGTTGCATACAGCACAGTCTCCTGGAGCTAAGGTTCCTAGAGGCTAGGCGGGGAGGGTTTGGTCTGGAGTTTTGGCCCTTCAGGCCTAGAGTTCATGAGTTTCCACGAGTTTGATTCAGCTGTCTCTAGGTTTCCCCATCATGGTCTTGACCTCCTTGCCCATGTTCCCTCCTCCTCTGACTGGATTCCTGGAGCTCGGCATCCCGTTCCATCAGTTACTGGATGTGGGATGGTTGGGGTATTCACCAATCTGATTAGAGGTAGGCCTGTTTGGGCATTCTCTCCACCGTTGCTAGGAGTCTTAGCTGGGGTCATCCTTGTGAATTCTTGGGGACTATGTAGCACCAGGTTTCGCCCTAACCCCGTTGTGGTTCTCTATTCTCTTCATTGCTCTCCCACTGCGTCCTTCCCCCCTCAGCCATGCTGACCCCTTACCCTCCCCCCTCAGCCATCCCGACCCCTTACCCTCCCCCCTCAGCCATCCTGACCCCTTACCCTCCCCCCTCAGCCATCCTGACCCCTTACCCCCCCACCCCCAATTTATCCCTAGATCTCATCTAATTTCCCTTCCCAGGACGATCCATGGGTCCCTTACGGTCATCCTTGTTACCTAGCTTCTCTGGAGCTGTAGATTGCAGTCTGGTTATCCTGTTTTACATCTAATATTCTCTTATGACTGAATACATATGTGTTTGTCTTTCTGAGACTGGGTTACCTCACTCAGGATGGTTTTGTTTTACTTCCATTTATTTTTTAAACTGGAACTTTGAGACAAGGTTTCCCTGTGTAGTCCTGGCTGTCCTGGAACTCCAGAGTGCTGCTGCTTCTCTCAGTGCTGGGATTAAAGGTGTGCAACACCATCCGGAAACTGACTGGAACTTTTTTTTTTTTTTTTTTTGGTTTTTCGAGACAGGGTTTCTCTGTGGCTTTGGAGGCTGTCCTGGAACTAGCTCTTGTAGACCAGGCTGGCCTCAAACTCACAGAGATCCGCCTGCCTCTGCCTCCCAAGTGCTGGGATTAATGGCGTGCGCCACCAACGCCCGGCTGACTGGAACTTTTAAAAATCAGATGGATAGGTGTTTTCCCTGTATATACATCCCAACACCACATGCATGCCTGGCGCCCACAGCGGTTAGAAGAGGGGTTGTTGTGGAATAATCTTTTTGTACACTGTGAAGATGTGTCTTTGCCAAGGTACCTTCTGATTGGTTTAATAAAGAGCTGAATGGCCAATAGCTAGGCAGGAAGAGTTTAGGCAGGACTTCCAGAGACAGAGGACACGAAGCGGGAACAGGTGTCAGATGGAAGAGAGGTACAGGCCACCAGGCAAAGCACAGGTGAACACAAATGTGTTAATGTGAGTTACAGGAGCTAGTGAGACAAGCCTAAGCTAGAGGCCCAGCTCTAATAAGTCTGTTTTTTGTGAGCTGGAGGCCCAAAGAAAAAGTTACATAGGATGTTGTATCCCCTGGAACTGGAGTTACAGACTGCTGTAAACAGCCGTGTGGGTGCTGTTATTTAAGCCTGGATTCACAGGAAGAACACTCAGTACATTTAATGGCTAAGCTATCGCTCCAGACCCCTGGAATTCTTTCAAAGTATAATCTGCAAAGCTAGAGATAACCTGATTTCCAGTGGATACAAGTGCTTGATTCCTTGAACAGCTTTCTGAATGCAGACCTGTGCCCAGGAGATCCATCTGGGAAAATGAGGAACCTGCCCAACTCCATTCTGATGGCACGAGCCATTATGCTGAATACTTAAAAATTTCTATTTACTGTCAGAGTTGAGCTGCTCTGGCTCCAGGAACATGACCTTTCCCAACCCATGATCTTGATTTATCTTGCTCCTTAAAAGGGGGCCAAGAGATAGATTCAGGGCTGCTCTCTTCATTCCACCTTAGAAGGCAGCCACTGGTCAGCTCTTGGTGCAACCCAATTTAAGAAAAAAAAAAAAATCAAGGTTGCTTCAAATTTGGCTCAAATTGTGATAGTGGTCTTATTCTTGCCATTGAGATTAATGTGAGTTGACACGCTGATTTAGAACACAGGGTTCCCACACCTTTGGGAAATAACCTTACAGTTACACTTTAATGAAACCAAATAAATACAAGCAAAGGCCCAGTATCTCTAGCTGAAGAAGCTGAGAAACAGTGCTGAGGATACTTTAGCAAACTTGTACCACCCATGTGGACTTGCAGTTTGTTGCTGTTCCCACACATGCCCAAACACTAGCTACCCCAGTATGAATCCAGGTCTTTATGTAGCCCTTAGCAAGGGTGTTTGTTTCTATGGTCACCTGTGAAGGTTGGAGAGGATTTTTTTTTTTTGGTGTTGGAGAGGATTTTTATCTTCATTTATTTGAGGATTTTTATCTTCATTTATTTATATATTTATCTGTGTCTCCATGCACACATGTGCTGCGGAAACTCAGAGAACGTACGGCATTGGTTCTCCCTCTGACCGTGTGGGTCCCTGGGAACCACCTGGGTTTTCAGGTTTTGCAGCAAGTGCCTTTACCCACTGGGCCATCTTGCCAGCTCTAAGCGTGAGCTTTACTTCTGCCCAACCCTCAAGCCTCCCTCCCACAGACAGGAGACATGGTGAAGTGTAAAGTGCGCACAAGTGACACTAGGGACAGCTGCTGCCCACCCTGCCTGCATACTTCAAGTCCCCTTCCCTGTGCTAATGTCCTGGCAGAGCCTCCAGACTCGGAAGCTACAAACAGTTCATTCAAGGACCACATGGCTTCTAGGCTTGGGAGCACCTGCCGCGGTTCTTCCGCGGCCCAGATGAGGCACGTCTACACTTCCCCACGCCCGTGAGTCCTCTGATGCCGAGTGAAAAAGCCCAGGTGGCGGAAGCCCTTCCCACAGTGCTCGCACTCATAGAATCTCTTTGTCAAGTGCAGCCTCTGGTGGATGCTGAAGCCCTTGGGCCACCTGAAGGCCTTCCCACACTGGCCACAGGTATAGGGTTTCTCTCCACTGTGAATCCGCTGGTGGTGGCTGAGGTTCTCTTTGGTACGAAAGGCTTTCCCACAGCTGTCACAGTAGAATGGCCTCTCTCCAGTGTGAACAAGCTTGTGCCGGAGGAGGTTTGACTTCTGTTTGAAGGCCTTCCCACAGTCACTGCACACATATGGACGGTGTTCCGTGTGGATTTTGCGATGCTGTGCCAGGCGGTCCTTCAAGCTGAAGGCCTGTCCACATACCTCACAGCAGAAGGGCTTTTCACTTGTGTGGTTCCTCTGGTGGCGCAGAAGGTTTGAGACCCAGCGGAATGTCTGGCCGCACTCAAAGCACTCAAAGGACCTGGTTCCAGTGTGCACTGTCTGGTGAGCAGCCAGGCGGCTGTGGCAGCTCAGTGCCTTCCCACAGGTGCCACAGATGAAGGGATGGCCCTCTGCGCCACTCCTGCACTGCTCCTTGAGGCCTAGCTGCTTCCTGCAGGGTTTCCCACACAGCTGATTCTGGAAAGCTTCCTGTTTGTCCATTTTCTTCCCAGAGGTGGCTCTGGGAAGGTGCACCTTACCCGATGTCAGGACACTCTTCTTCAAGGTAGCCCCTCTCTTGGCTCCTGTCCGAGGAAGGGCCCTCTCCTGAGCCGAAGCCAGATCATGAGGTCTCTTATGATCTATGGACTTTCTGCCTCCTGTGGTAGAACAGACACATTTACACAGAACTGGCCCAGGGACAAGTCAACTTACAAAGCAGCTATCCTACAAAAGATGAAGAAAAATCTATCAAGTGTCCAATCAACTTAATCTATTTAGGGAAGTGGAGAGAGAACAGCATGGAACTGTGAAGCATATATGTTCCATGTACTCAGATGAGCCAAAACTACCAAGACGTAAGGCGAGCCGTGCTCACCTGACCCAGACAGTAGAAGACAAGGGCCTGGTACTCCGACCCAAAAGAATCCACGAGTGTTCACTAAACTTGTGGCACTTCAAGTAACAGGCCTTATTCCTACCATGGAGGTGGACCTGGGGCAGGTCCTGAGAGCTAGCTCTCTGCAATTAGAACCACTCACCCTCTGAGCCATAAGCTTCCTGCAAACAGAGGCCTGATACACTCTGCAGCCGGGGCTCCACATAATCTGGGGGCCCTCCCAGCTTGTCTCAGGTAGACAAAACTGCTTGGTCTCACTTCTGGGAGGCTATGAAGGAAAAAAACAAAACCCAGGGCAGAGGTGCAGCTCAAGAAATGCTTGCCAAAGCCTTGAGCTCTACGCCTGTCATGACAAAAAGAAAGCAAAAGCTCCTTGACCACCGGGAACATGTTACTAAGGAAAAAGCCAGGGCTTTTATTGCTAATGTTACAAATGAGCAAACACACGTGAAACAGAGAACCTGCCCCGGTATCACAAACCTGCAACATGTCAAATCCAGTCAGACAGACATGCACACACTCCCTGTGCCCGCCAATGGCTATCAGTCAAATCGCAGACAGCGCGAGGACACTGCCTCCTTTTCTGCCCTCCACAGCCTCACCGCAAGGGTCCACTGACACACGGACACATCCCTCCCATCAGAGCTTAGTGGCAGAAGTATGCCACTCATGCACCTCCAGTCCCTAATTAGGCACCCTGTGGGATGGAGCGGTGACTCAGAGGGTTATGAGCACTGGCTGTTCTTCCAGAGGTCTTGAATTCAACTACATGGCAGCTCACTATCTTTTTTTTTTTTTTTTTTTGGTTTTTTTATGAGACAGGGTTTCTCTGTATTGTTTTGGAGGCTGTCGGTCCAGCCCGGCCTCGAACTCACAGAGATCCGCCTGCCTCTGCCTCCCGAGTGCTGGGATTAAAGGCGTGCGCCACCACCGCCCGGCAGCTTACACTATCTTATAATGAGACCTGATGCCTTCTTCTGGCATGCAGGCAGACAGAACATAGTAAGTAAATAAATCTTTAAAAAAAAAAAGGTGTTATACATCCACTGAAAGGTTCAGGGATTACGCTGGCCTGCCCTGTCACCTGGCAGAATGCACTGAGGCAGCACTCTGGCCAGCCCAGAGTTCTGTGAGAACCAGCCTGCACTCAGATGCAAAGGACCCCTTTAAAGGACAGACCCCTGCCCCCCCCAATCTTCCTCTGCCTCTTGTCTTCCTCTCTCATCCTCTCTCTCTCTCTCTTTCTCCCTCTCTGTCACGTCTGTCTCCCCCCTTCAGTCTCGCTATAATAAACTATGGTTAACATGCTCTCCGCGGCTTGTGCTGTGCCTCACGGTCCTTATCCCATAGTTAACAACACCCACTCTCTACCACTGAGTCTGTCTGAGGGTGGGAAAAGCGGCCTTCATCGGTGTGGGGAATGGGACGGGCCAACCAAGAGCAGCCCACCCTCCATGCTGCTTACCTGGGCAGACACCTTTTCCTGCTTCTAGAAACTCAGGTCTGTCCTGATCTTCAACCCATGGTTCATCCCACTGTTCCAGGTGAGAAATGAGGTCTGGTCTAGGGCCGCAGTATCCTTTTCAAAAAGTGAGAAACAGTATCTGATTAGTGTAATGACAATGTAAGGCCAGGACTCAGGCTAGCTCTGGGCAGCACAAGATGACCCCAGCAGCCCGGTGAGCCCTTGCAGACGCCCTGGAGAAGCTGCTGGAAGTAGGGATGAGGAAGACAGAGGCTTACAGGAGGGAGGAAGGAGAGTGCCTGCCTGTGCATGAGTGCACACATGCTGACACCAAGCCCCATGCAGGGACCAGGGGTTTGAGGAAAGACGTCAGGGTACCTCCAGGAGCCAAGAGATGCCCTCGGTCAGACACAACACACGGGACCTTTATCTAGGACCTACCAGGCTCCAGAAACTAACATGCAGTCTTACCCAGTTCAAGGAAGTTCCTGAAGATTTCTAGCATCACGTCCCGGTAGAGGGTTCTCTGGCCAGGGCTGAGACACTCCCATTCTTCCCTGCAGAAGTACACGGCCACATCTCTGAAGGTCACTTCCTGACACACAGATGGCTCCAGGACTGCCTGCTACTGAGTGAGAATGAGTCAGAAAAAGCATGCTAAAGCCCGTACACTGGACACGAAGAAGGGGTGGGGTGGGTGATGATCTCTGCGGTGATTAATATTCTTTGAGAATCACCGAGGAGACACACCCTGTGGATGTGTTTGTGAGGGTGTTTCCACAGAAGTTTAACCAACCCTGAATGTATAGACTCTCATCCCATGGGTGTGGTTCCAGTCTCATGGGAAGGAAGACAGGCAGCTGACATCAGCATTACTTCTCTGCCTCCACAATGGTCTGTGTCCTTCAAACTGTGAGCCTAAACAAACCTTCTTCCTTTGAGTCCCTTTTGTCACAATCACAAGAAAAGTGACTGATGCAGAAAACATCCTCACTGTGCTGGGCATATAATTCTCCAGCCGTCCTGTGCCAGCTGAAAATGAAATATGGAGTCACAGTGGTGCTCACCTTTAATCGAAACACTCAGGAGGCAGAGGCAGGTGGATCCTTGAAGTTGAGGCCAGCCTGGTCTACAGCGTGAGTTCCAGGACAGACAGAACAACACAGAAAAACAAAAACCCCAAAACCAAAACAGAAAGAAAGAAAATGAACCATCGTGAGCTGCCCCTTGTTTGGTTACAGACACAGCATGACCTTCCTTCTGGATCATCCATTTGCTATCAAGAAGGTGAGGTAATCCTGATTCTGTAGTCAGGACAACAAAATAAGCACACAAGAGGGTAATAACTAGGTGCACTGTGGTCAGTCAGGGCCACCTCTCTCTAGCAGGAGGGAAGTCTGCTTGTGCTCAGCTGCCCCTCTCCTTTTCACTTGGTCCAGTTAGTAAAACCATGCTACCCACATTCAGGGTGGATATTTCCACTCAGCTAACCAGTCAAGAACTGCCGTGTCCACTGTGGGGTGGCGGCACATGCCTTTAACCCCGCACTTGGGAGGCAGGGGCAGGTGGATTTCTTGAGTTCAAAGCACTGATGGAAAGAAATAAGGATGGTTATGCTGGTACGGTGGCACACACCTTACAACCGGGGTCCCTCTGGACGAGCTGCAAGAACCCAACCCGAGTCATCTCTCCAGCCCCTCGTACACACCTTTAATCCCAAGATTACAAGGCAGAGACAGTCAGATCTGCCACAACGATCTACTTATCTAGTTCTGGGCCAGCCAAAGCCACACAGTAAGATCCTGTCTCTAAGCAAACAAAAACTCTTTAAAATTAAATTAAAGGTTGGGTTGGGCGTTGGTGGCGCACACCTTTAGTCCCAGCACTCAGGAGGCAGAAGCAGGTGGATCTCTGAGTTCGAGGACAGTCTGGTCTACAGAGCGAGTTCCAGGACAGCCAGGGCAATAGTTGTTCTCTACAGAAACTCAATCTCAAAGACAAAGAGTTCAAGGCCAGGTGTCCCAGTTACATTCTGCTGCCGTGATAAAATTCCGTTAAAAAAAAAAAACAATCTAGAAAAGAAAGGCTTATTGAGCTTACAATTCCAAGTTACAGCCCACTGTGTGCGGGAGTCAAGGCAGGGGTTTAAGATAGCCAGCCACATCCTAGTCAAATGCAAGAAGGAACATATAAAATGTTTATAACTCTGGCTTGCTCTCACTAATCTTCCAGAGTCCACGGCCTGTGTCTGCCCATATCAATTAAGCCAATCAAGGCAATGCCCCCACAGACATGCCTAGATAGGCCAATCTAAGCTTAGGACCCCTTACACAGACATTCTTCCCAAATGATCCTAGGTTGTGTCAAGCTGAGAAAGTGATCATTACACCTACTTTGCCTACACAGCTATGTCAAAGACAGCTTGGGATAGTTAAGACCCCGAAGCTCGGGAAACTCGGATCCGGGTAGTGACTGCCAACCTCAAACTCTGGTTAGTTGATAAAAGGAGAACATTGGCCCTCATCGGAACACCGGAACCGGTGCCCGCGAGCCTGAGAGCAGGGGAGCGTGGGAACTCCACCCAAAACCCGAAGACTGCAGTGCCCGCGAGGGGAAGGAGACCCGAGCGCGAGTGCCGTGAGGATGCAGGTGGGGAGAGGGTCCGTGCTCACCGGAGGGGCCTCGCGGTGAGCCCGCCCGGGAGAAGCGCTGCCCCGTCGGAAACAGCGCTCGCGTCGAGCCTCCCGGGGAGCGGCGGCGGCGAGATGAGCGCGCATCCGTAGGCCGCAGGCGGTGCCGGGGTCGGCCGGCTTCAGCGCGAGCGCGGTGGCACGGAGCAGGGCAGCCCAGACCTGCACGCCCGACCCGCGACCGACGATCGCCGCAGAGCAGCTGCAGCTTCAGTCCTCAGGCCGGCTGCGCGCCGCCTCGACTTCAACTCTCTAGCGGAAATACGCCAGAGGCCGAAGCCGCTTCCGGCAACTCTAGGAACCGCTACTCAGTGGTGCGCGCCCGGCGAAAGCGCTCGCTGAGCCGCCCCCAGAAGGCCCGCCCTCCGGGAGCCCCGCCCTCCGACTGCTGCGGGCAGGCGCGCCTGCGGTGCCCCTAGTTGGTGCGCACCTGTGTCCTTCACGCGCTTGCCCTGCTGTCCCTCCACCGAGGAGGCTGGTTGGGCTCTGGCGCTCCTGAGCCCTCTAGGAGGTTTTTTTGGTTTTGTTTAGACAAGGTTTTTCTGTGTAGCCCTGGCTGTCCTGGAACTCGCTCTGTAGACCAGGCTGTCCTGGAACTCAGATCCACCTACTTCTGCCTCCCGAGTGCTGGGATTTAAAGGCCACGATTCAAGTAATAACACAACATCCACTTTCTAATCCGTTGAGTGTACAAGTGGTGTATGGACCTGAAGTTTTTTTTTAATATTTATTTTATCTATTATGAATACAACATCCTGCCTCCATGTATGTCTGCATGCCAGAAGAGGGCACCAGATGTCATTATGGGTGGTTGTGAACCACCATGTGGTTGCTGGGAATTGAACTCAAGACCTCTGGAAGAGCAGTCAGTGCTCTTAACCTCTGAGCCATCTCTCCAGCCCATGGACCTGAAGTTTTGCGGTTTGCATCTTGAAAGCTGGTTATCATGCAAATCAGAAATGTTTCTGCCCAAAGAACTTTCCTCCAGTTCCTCTCCTGCAGCCAGGGCCACCAACGTTCTTTGTTTGAAATGTGTCCCACCACCTTCTCAACTTGATGTTTGCCAGGTTCATTCACGTGGTGGCTTGGGGCAGGATTTCCCACCTCGTTCTGTTCAATCATCGGTCAATGGACATTTGGGTCACTGTGATGCTAAATTTAATTCGAAAGAAACCCAAACTTGTAATTCTAGTTTAGTCAACACTTCATTCCACAAAATAAGATAGTCCCACTATCTATGAAGACAGGTGTGCATTATCTGTGCACATTCACTTCTTTGGGCTGTGTATTCAGGAACTAAGATTTCTGGAATTTTCTACATTATATATTAATTCTATGTTCGACACGTTGAGGAATCAGCACTGTCTACATCAGATGCACCTGTGCTCTGAGCAGCAGACCCGAGGTGTTCAAATCCCAAATCCTTACCAAACAAGTTAGTTTTCTTTTATTTTTTTAAGATTATGTAGACAATATTCTGCCTGTGTGTATGTCTGCATGCCAGAAGAGGGCACCAAATCTCATTACAGATCGTTGTGAGTCACCATGTGGTTGGTTGCTGGGGATTGAACTCAGGTCCTCCAGAAGAGCAGCAGTCAGTGCTCTTAACCTCTGAGCCATCTCTCTAGCCCCCCATGTTATTAGTTTTCTGATTTGGAGTTGTTTCTGGGCTTTTTGTTTTGCTTAAGTTGTAACCATCATAATTGATTTAGAGCAGTATGCTGTTGGAAACCCTCATCTTAGTGTTGCACAAAGTAGCACAGATCAAAGCCATAGTAGTCTGGCAAGGCAATTTCTTTTTGTAGGAAGGATGTGCCAGAACCGGAATCATTGTAACATAGTAAGTGGACTAGGCAATTCTAACGCAGGTGGTGACTGTCTGTCTGTCTCTCTTCTGTTGGCTGGGATCCACCTCAGTCTTTTGCCAGTGGCTTGTTTTAAAGGAATCAGTCAAAGGAAGTGAAGGGAGAATGGATCAGCCATTCCAGGCTGTCAAGTTCCCAGAATGCAGCAGGGCCTTTGTATACATATGTTTTACCAAGTAGGAGAAATGAAAAGGTTTGCATAAAAGCTTTATAGGGTGGGTAAGATTGAAGGTAAAGGGGAAACCCTCTCTCAAAACAAACAAACAAACAAAAACCCAAAGAGCCAGGCATGGCGGTGCAGGTTTTTAATCCCAGAATTTGAGAAGCAGAGGCAGGTGGATCTCGAGTTTGAGGCCAGCCTGGTCTACAGAGCAACCCCCTGGACAGTCTGAGCTACATCATAGAAAGAGCTTTCTGAAAAACAAACAAACAAACAAACAAACATATGATGATGGAGACTTTAAAAAATATCCGTTGGCAGGCAAGCTATTTTTTCCTTTTTGAGACAAGGTCTCATTATGTAATTCTGGTTGGCCTGGAAGGCTGGTGTTGTCTGTTTTATTCATTTCCCAATAGTGATTTTTGAAAGCGCTTATTGAGTTATTGAGTTTCAAGGGGGACACTGAGATGGATTATCCTTTTATAAAAGACTAGAATAGTAACACCACAGACAGGAGGTCGTAGCATGCAAGGGGCTCTATGTAGCATTCAGGCCTGCGTGGCCAAGCAGGGGTCTTTCTTACAGGTTTCAGAGGAAGAGGGTGAGAAGTAGATTAAGTTACCTTTTCCAGTTGTGGTTGGCCATTCTTTAAAATTTAATGTGTATGGGTGTTTTCCCTATGTGTCTGTCTGTGTACCAAATGCATGGCTTGTGCCCAGAAAGCTGTCAGAACCAGAGTTACAGATGACTGTGACCCATTATATGACCGCTGGGAAATGAACCTCTGGAAGAGCAGGCAGGGTAATTAATCTGAGCTCAGGTTTTTGTTTTGTTTTGTTTTGAGTACTGGGATCAAAAGTGTGCACCACCACCAGCTGGCCTCTGAGCTTAAAGCTTTCTCACACACACACACACACACGCACGCACGCACGCACGCACGCACGCACGCACGCGCGCGCGCGCGTGCGCGGGTGTGGGGAAAAGGGACTTTTGAAGTATGTTAGCTTTTCATTGCTGTGACAGCACATGTGAAACTGACATGAGGATTAGCCTTTGCTCACAGCTTCAAAGGGTTAATTTAGTCCATGGAGTTTGCTTCACTGCTGTGGGGCTGTGCTGAGGAAAACCCCTCTGGTAGCAGCAGCAGGTAATGCAGAAGGCTGCTCACACAATGGTGGCCAGGCAGAGAGACAATAGGGGGGAGGGGATAACCCTCTCCCAAGACTGACTTTCTCCAACCCAGCTCCACTTCCTAAGAGCCACTCAGATTATAGGTGGGAGCCAACCTGCCCAGTTTGGGAGTTTTATTTTTATTTATTATGTGTATGGGTGTTTTGCCTACATGTATCTGTATACCACATGTATTTCTGGTATCCATGAAGGCCAGAAGGCATTGGATCCCCTGGAACTCAAGTCATAGACAGTTATAAGCTACCGAGTGAGTGATGGGAATCAAACCCAGGTCCTCTGGAAGAGGAGCCGGCGCTCCTAACCACTGAGCCATCTCTTCAGCACCTTGGTAAGCTGCTTTGCAAAAGACCCATACAAAGGTCAGGCATGGTGTCCACACCTTTAATTCCAGCGTTCAGAAGGCAGAGACAAGTGGATTTCTGTGGGTCTGAGACCAATCTAGTTTACCTTGTCAGGTCCACGCCAGCAAGGGCTGCACAATCAGACTGTCCAAAAACAAACAATAAAACTAAAACTATACAAGTGGGGCATACCTATAATTTCAATACCTGTAAGGCTGACACAGAACTATCACTTAAGACCAGCTGAGCTGCATGGTAGTACCATCTCAAAACACAAAACAACAACAAAAGAGAATCAAGAATGGAGAGACAGGCGGATCACTCTGAGTTCGAGACCAGCCTGGTCTACCGAGTGAGTTCCAGGACAGGCTCCAAAACAATACAGAGAAACCCTGTCTCGAAAAACCAAAAAAAAAAAAAAAAAAAAATCAAGAATGGACTGACAATCCCAAGTGTTGGCAAGGACAGGAAGCGACATGGGCTTACACAAACTAGCAGGAACATGGGCCAGTACAGCATGAGAGCTCTGTGCAGCGACTTCCTACAAACCTAGTTCTCTCCTTGTCTACAGCTCTTACAAGGCCAGCACACTCCACACAGGATGCACGGCACCTTCTTACTCTCATCTGTTCCTCACAGATCTTAATACGCTTTCAAACAAGTAGTGTTACAAGAGGCGTAGAGCCTGGAGCTGCTAAAACAGAAAAAGGGGTGTGGTCATGAGGACACCGACCTCAAAGCAGTGGGAAGCTCTGGATGAGGGCGTGGTACACCTGGCGGAGGGCACTGCACACAGATTGTCAGCAGCTCTTAACAAGAGCACGTACCAACAGGACTTGGGGAGACGGTACTTCCTAGTAGAACAGATCACACTGATGACAAACAGAACAGCCCCCCACAAAAAGCAATATAGAATGGTAACAAGGTGTTGTACACATCTGTAATCCCAGCACTGAGGAAGCTAAAGGACGGCTATGAGTTTGAAGCTAGCCTGGGCTGCATGGTGAGAACCTGTCTCAAAAGGTAAACAAACAACAAAACAAATAGAAAAAAACAGACGGATAACGGATATGCCAATTGCACAGACTTGGGTTTTTATTGTTTATTGTCATGTGCTAGACACTAGGGACATAGGAATCAATGACACATGATCACTGTCCTCGGGGAACAGAGCACAATGAAAAAGAAAGAATTCGAAACTGTGAAATTTAAAAGCAAGTGCAGCAGCAGAGGTTAGCACTGAGAAACAACCACAGGACACAGACCCAGCTCAGTACCAAGGAAGCATTTTGGGGCATGGTGCCTGAGAGAGGCCTCACATAATAACCAGGAACAGCTTGGACAAGGCGAGAGACCATGAGAAACAGGAGTGGGAAGAGTCTGGAGGATGTGCGAGCAGAGGCCAGACAGTCAGAAAGCAAAGCCAGGGGCTGAACCCCAGGGCTTGCAGTTTACTCCCAAACAGGAACCACTTACAGTGTCGCATGAGAAAAGCCCGTTCTTCAACCTTTCAGATAGGTAACCACTTCTCAAGCAATTCAGCTCTGCTCTGAAAGGGTTGAAATCAATGGTGTGCTGGAACTTCAGAGAAAACCTAGAAAATTCTCTACAGGCTCCCCCTCAGTGTTCAGCTCAAAGCCAGCTGTCCAGTCCCTCAGCTTTCCTGGTCTGGTGACAGACAAGAGACTTAACGGAAAGCAGCCCATCTGTGACTTGGAAAACTGTGGCAATCCACATCTTAGCTATAACTAAGTATGCCCATTTCCAAGCACCACTTACTGACTCCGAGAGTGACTGTCTTATCAATTATCTGCATGACACTCCTGATCTGTAGCGTCCTCTCCTAAATGAATGGAAGTCTCACTCAGGGAAAGATCACCCTGCTGGACAAGATCTGGGGGTGGGGTAAGATCTTTTCCATGCTGGCTGTACTTGCAGAGCTTCTCTTCAGTATGCATCTTCTGGTGCTGAAGGAAGTTGGACCTTTGTATAAAGCCTTTCCCGCAGTAACTGCACACGTAAGGCTTCTCTCCAGTATGGACAATTTGATGCAGCAGCAGCTTAGAGCTCTGGATGAAGGCTTTCCCGCAGTCTTTGCACTCAAACGGTCTGTCTCCAGTGTGGATCTTCTGGTGCTCAGTGAGGTGGGCCTTCTGCAGAAAAGCCTTGCCACATTCTTTGCATTCGTACACCCGCTCCCCAGTGTGGATCTTCTGGTGCCGGATAAGGTATGAACTCAGGAAGAAGGCTTTCCCACAGTCTTTGCACTCATAGAGTTTCTCCCCTGTGTGGATTCTCTGATGCTGAGTGAAGTTGGATGTCTGACTGAAACGCTTGCCACACTCATTGCATACGTAAGGTCGCTCTCCAGTATGAATTCTCTGATGCTGAATGAGCTTTGAGCTTCGGATAAAGGCCTTCCCACACTCATGACACTCAAAGGGTCTCTCTCCAGTGTGAATCCTCTGGTGCTCAATGAGGTCGGAGCGGTGTCGGAAGGCTTTCCCACAGTCCCTGCATTCATACTGTTTGACCTCCGTGTGGATCTGGTAATGCCGAATAAGGCTTGAGCTCCGAATGAAAGATTTTCCACACTCATTACACTCGTAGGGTCTCTCTCCTGTGTGGATTCTTTGATGGCGAATGAGTAAGGAGCTCTGACTGAACCCTTTCCCACACTCCTTGCATTCGAAAGGCCTCTCTCTGGTGTGGACCCTCTGGTGCCGAAGCAGGTCTGAACTGTGACAAAACGCTTTTCCACACTGTGCACACTTGAACGGTTTTTCTTCTGTGTGGACACGTTGATGTTCAACTAGGTTTGCATAGTGAATAAAGTCTTTCCCACACACACTGCACACATAGAGTCTGTCCCCAGTGTGGACTCTTTGATGTTCCGTGAGGAGGGAGTTCTGACTGAAGCCTTTCCCACAGTGAGCACACTGGTAAGGCCTCTCCCCTGTATGAGAAGCCTGCTGTGGAACTACACTTGAACTCAACGGGAAGCTTTTGCCACCAATACCACAAGAATGGGCCTCCCCTTCTATAAGCTCTCTCTGGAGTATAAGAAGGTTTGAGTTAAGAGTAGGATTCCCTCCTGACTTACTGCACATCTGGGCTGTTTCTCCTGTTTGAATTTTCCAGTGGGTCACTGGCATCTGTTTGAGGTTCCCCTCCTGAGTGGGGGGACTCTCTAGGATCTTCCTTTCTGGATTCCCCAACAGCTGCACTAATCTGTCTTCATGAAATTCCCCGGGCTCAGAGATGGGGGGCTCCAGCACAGTGAGTTTATCTGACATCATATTATGTGAATTTTCATCCCCAGAAATTCAGGCTTCAAGATCACCTTCTTGTCCCCAGCTCCTACGGTGGAATCTGAAACGAGAAAAGAAGATGGTCTTTCCCCTTTGTTAGCAAGAAGCTGCCGCACAGGCAGACGGCATGAAGTCAAACCCCGTGCAGGTGAGAGAGGGAGCAGCCCTCTGCCCACACTTCGGGCCCAACTGTTACCAACTTTCACCTTGCTCCAACCAACTGTCAACATGGGAAGGTTTCTTGGGGCTCCACCGCTCATATCCAACCCCAAGACAAATAGGCCTGAGCTGTCTAAACAGCATTCCTCTAACTTGTGACCAGTGTGGGAGACAAGCGAGATAGGGATATAGGCAGGGCTCTGCTTAAAAATCAAGACACGTAATTCCAAAGGTCACTCAAATAAATCTATCAGTCCTACTATTCTCCACCCTCGTGGCTATCCTGTCCCTACCCGTGTGCAAACCACGGCCCACTTATCTGCAGCGCACAGGGATTCAGTGCTAGCAGCAGTGTAGCCTCCCCAGCGGTGAGAGCAAAGGTACTGGGAACTGGAAACATCTTAGGGAAGAGACCCCAGGACCTGCACAGTGAAGAAAGGGATATAATCCTCTTCATGCAACTCGCCCGCCCTTTTCTTCCTGGCCTGTGTGGGCCGCAGCTCTGGCCAGACGCAGCCTGTGCTGAATCTGTCTGAACTCTCGCTGGCCAAGTGCTCTCAACGTCTACAGCCCCAATGCCCTAGGACTGTCAGCCATGCCCACACGCACCCATCTCTCCTTTTCTTTCTTTTGTTGTTGGTTTTTGAGACATGGTCTCACTCTGAAGCTCTATCTGGTCCTGGAACTTGTTCTGTAGACCAGGCTGGCCTTGAACTCAGAGAACCACCTGCTTCTGCCTCTGAGTGCTGGGATTAAAGGTGTGCATCACTGCCTGGCCATCCTTTTCTCCTTTTTAAAAGTTGCACAGTGGGGCTCTAGAGATGGCTGGGCAGTTAAGTACACCTGCTGTTCTTGCAGAGGAGCCAAGTTTAGTTCCCAGCACCCACAACAAAGGTAGCTCACAACTGTCTGTAACTTCAGTTCCAGGGGATCTGACACTGGTTTCTGACCTCTGTGAGTACCAGGACCACATGTGGTACACATACACACATACAGGAAAAACTCATGAATTAAATATTTAAAATGTCTAACACTTTTTTCTATCCCTCAGCTGCTGTGGGATAATCCTTCTGTATGCTGTGAAAATGTATTACTCCCATTGGTTGATAATAAAGCTGATTTGGCCTATAGCAAGGCAGAATAAATTTAGGCGGGAAAGCCAGACTGAAAATACAGAGAGGAAGAGGGTAGAGTCAGAGAGCTGCAAGCAGTGCTGGGAAAGCAAAGCCAGGAGCCATGTGGCAAAGTATAGATCAATACAGATGGATTAACTTAAGCTAAAAGAACTAGTTAGTAATAAGCCTGCCCTACCGGCCGAGCATTCTGTATTAATAGAAGCTTTCGTGTGTCTGCTTGGGACGGGGCAGTCGGCACAAAAGACAAGCTCTGCCCGCCTCCGTTTACACTTAGCCCTGGCTTCAATAAGAAAACAAAGGCAGTGACACAAGAATGCCCATTCCATTACCTGTGTCTGCCTCTCTCATTTCAAGAGCCAAGCTGTACTTGACCTGAGAGAAGGGTCTCACCTTCCCTGCTCTAGACCCTCTCCCATTCCACCTTGTCCAGCCATCATTCCCTCCCACGAGACAGAAGCTTCTCTGCCATTCCAAGCAACAGACAGCAATGCCAGCTCTCCCATCCACTTCACTGGGGGAAGAGTTGCCAGATTTGACATAGTAGGGAACAAGAGGGCCTTGACAACTAGGTAGAGTGTCAAAATCTCATTTAAAAACTAAATGGCACATACATCTAGTCTCTGCAACTCTGAAGGCTTCAGACGATGAACTACTCTGGGGAAACATGGCGACATCCTGTCTCAAAGAACAAGAATGCCAACCTAACTTCCTGAACTGGACTTCCTCTCCAGCTACTGTCCCACCTCTCCTCCATGGTGACACTCAATGGACACTGAGTTTGTCTCTGCCTCTCCTTTGCTTTCTTAAATGCACTGGGGTCAGATGATCACAACAGTCTATTGTAGAACTCCACGTCCGCCACACGTGACATCCAGTGACTCACTCATGGCGTCATCTTGTCACAGCCTCCTGCGACAGCCTCTGCTAGCTTTCTCCCTAGCTACCCCCTCCCAGTGTTCAGGGATGACAATGGAGTCTTGTCACAATCCAGGCAAGACCTCCTCCATCTCCAGTGACCCAGCTTAGCAGAGGGATGCTCTCCTCCTGCAAGTGGGCTCTTTCCCAACCTCCACCACATCTATCTCTCAACCTGATGCTTTCACAGGCTTTCAAACTTCAGGAGTCAACGTTCTTGCTTCTACTAAGTCTGTCTGGCCCTCCTACAGTGAGATCTCCAGCAACTTGCATTTGTTCAGGCCAGAACTGTGCAACAGGCCTCCTTGGTTCCCTTTACTTTATTCATTCCCCACATCTAATCTACCAGCAGACCTGTAGGCCAAGCCCTGATCCTGTCTCAAAACCCACTGCCATCATCTACTATTATTTCTTTTTTTTTTTTTTTTCTCGAGACAGGGTTTCTCTGTATTGCTTTGGAGCCTGTCCTGGAACTCGCTCTGTAAAGCAAGCTGGCCTCGAACTCACAGAGATCCGCCTGCCTCTGCCTCCTGAGTGCTGGGATTAAAGGCGTGCGCCACCAATGTCTGGCTATCCTCTATTACTATTTCTTAACACACAAGGGTGACAATCTTCTAACCTCTCTCCATTGCTTTTCTACAGAGCCCGCAGGATGACCCTTTAAAAGCATAAATGGAATGGTGACTTTCTATTTTAAAACCTTCAAGGCTCTCCGATCCCCTGACCACCGGCATTTTCTCCAAGTAGCAGGACCACTTAAGTCACTGACCAGGCATTTGAGCCCAACTTTCCCCACCACCCCTCCTAAGAGCTAGCTGTTTGCAGACGCCACTGCTCCACTCTGCTCCCAGAAAGCTTCAAGCTTCAGGACCATAGTGCTGCCAGTCAGCTGCCCCAGAGTCTAACTGGCACTCAGCGGAAAGAGCCAGCCACGGTGCTTAGAAGTTCCTGTGTCATGACACTTGTGCCATAGAGTAGATGGCTGCAGAACTTACAGGGCGGAAATAGACTAGAAGAGAAAGCAAATCAGCCAAGACCACTAGCCCAGTCAGGAGCGGAGCTTCCATTTCCTGATTTGAGAGACTTTATCCTTTGTAAATATATGTTGGCTCTACAGGTTATTTTGCTTAGGGATGGCCAGGATCAGTACTACGAGAAATTTGTATGCTGAAACTTAATGTCTGAAAAAAGGGTAAAATGGACAGGTGGTTTCTGGTCTTATGCATTATGAAGAATTCAGGGTATTACACATGTTAGGCAAGTAAGTGCCTTACCAATGAGCTACACCTCAGCTCCTGATACCATACTGAAAATGACTATGCTACCTGGAAACAAGCCTGCATCTGTTTACAAGAATAGCTTAAAACCATTTGTGCTTCTTGGTGACTTTTATAAGTTCTACTTTTTTTTTTGAGACAGGGTTTCTCTGTGTAGCCCTAGCTGTCCTAGAACTAGCTCTGTAGACCAGGCTGGCTTCCAATTCACAGAGGCCTACCTGCCTTTTCCTCCCGAGTGCTGGGATTAAAGGTGTGTACCACCACTGGCCAGCTTATAGATTCTTATTTTAAAGTTTCTTAAATAAAGTATATCTGCTTGAAGGAATGTCATCTCAAAATCAGCAAATTGGGGGGCTAGAGAGATGGCTTAGCAGTTAAGAGCACTGGCTACTCTTCCAGAGGACCTGGGCTCAATTCCCGGCAGTTCATAACACTGTAACTCCAGTTCTAGAGTATCCAATGCCTTCTGTTGGCTTCTGAGGGCACCAGGCACGCACACGATGGACAGACTTACAAAACACCCATACACATAAAATAAAATAGGAGTGGAACAGTTTGCATAGCTTCAGCTCCTTAGAAGCCTGTGCAGATGTGCAGGCAGCTGGGAGTCACGTGTGCAAAGCAGGTTTGTATCATGCTCCCCTCACAAGCATCCATACGTTTACCAGAGCCAGCTTACTTGAGGTCAAAAAGAACAGAGCCAGTGTCTGGCTTGCCCTCTTGGGGGCTCCTGTCTGTGGCTGCCCCTGGAACCTGCACACACATGGTCTCCTGCTGACAGGAGCAAGCTTCTCTTCCCAGGAGCCTTTTAGCAGCCATCTCCACAAGTCAAAAGAGCAATTAGGGAGGCTCTCGGCTACACCTCGGGACACCATTATGCTCTGGCCTGCTGCTTCTCTGGTATCTCTTCCACCTCCTGATTAGCTCATAGACATGGGGGCCTTGCCCAGAGCTGCTATCTCTCCATCATCCCCTAAACTATTCCAGAACCAGGAGTGTTCCACGCTAAGTGTACCGGCTTGTGAAGTGTCTCTATAACTCCCATGAAGTATTAAAGCAGATGCAAGGCCACAGCCACGACAGAAACAAAGTTCTGCTCCCTGCTAATAGGGAGTGAAGCGCTGCCTTAAAACTTGGTGTGTAAGTGGGGCATGGTGGCACTCGCCTTTAATCCCAGCACTCAGGGTCTCTGTGAGTTCGAGGCCAGCCTGGTCTACAAAGTGAGTTCCAGCCGGGCGTTGGTGGCGCACGCCTTTAATCCCAGCACTCGGGAGGCAGAGGCAGGCGGATCTCTGTGAGTTCGAGGCCAGCCTGGTCTACAGAGTGAGTTCCAGGACAGCCTCCAAAGCTACAGAGAAACCTTGTCTCAAAAAAAAAAAAAAACAAACAAACAAAAAAAAAAAACCAAAGTGAGTTCCAGGACAGGTAGGGCTACACAGAGAAATCCTGTCTCAAAAAATCACCACCACCACCACCAAAACCCCTCGGCGTGTGTGTGTGGAGCAATTCTGATTTCTTTGTGAGCAGGAGACATTTATTTCTCTCATTCATTGGGATGGGTCTCAGAGAAAGGATGTCTGTGAGTGTACAGGGTGACTATAAACACCAGCTCCTGGAAACTGCTTGCGTTTAGAGCCTTACTCCTGCTAAAACCCACAGGGAACCTTTACCGTACTACTCAGGCCCTGGGGACTCCAGGACCTCGGTGGAGCAGGATGCAAAGTGGGTTAAATGCCCCTAGCATCATCACAGAGATATCACAGATGTGGACTCACACGCTTCTGACTGAAAAGCTAGGACAGCTTGGCTGACACTTGACCCCACCTGGAAACTCTCCTTCAGATCACAAGGAGCTGGTTTGGCCCAACACGCACATTATCTGAGAGCCCTGTAGCACCGGGGTCCCTGTAGGGCATCTTCTCCAGCAGAGGCCGAAAAGCCTGCGGGAAGTCAGGAGGGCAAGGTCCAGGCACAGCGGCAGATGCGCGCACCTGCATTCCTCCATCACCTGAGCAGACGGCCTTCCAGCGGCCAAAAGAAAACCTCTACGTCCTCGGGCGACAGGTCCAAGCATCTGCCACACCCAGCTGGGCGAGGAAAGGATGCAGGGCTCGGCCCGAAACAAGAGAGGAGCTGCAGACACCTGCAAGAGCGGAGAGCATCCGGGCCCGGGACACCAACTGAATAGCGAATGCCGCTGGCCACGAGCCCGCCCGCCCGCGCTGGTAACGCCACCCCACTCACCCGGAGCCCGACGACGACAAGAGGACAGCGAGGAACCAAGCCAAGCTGCACCCGGCCGCGCTAGACCGGGGTGGCCACAAAGCCCACGCCGCCGCTGCACGCCTCGGCCGGAAGCCGCCGGAGGCCCCGCCCGGAGGACGTCCGCAGCCGCTCTAGGATGAGAGTGGGGACCAGAGCCTTCTCCGTGCCAGACTTCCGGCCCAGACCACTGCGTCCAGCCAAAGGACCCAGTACGCAGACGCGGCGGGGAGGACTCGTTTGCACAAGTAGGTGTGGGGTCAGCCGCGGAAACAACGACCTTACTTTGTAATAAGCCCCTGGAGACTCAGAGCAGTGAAATCAAGGCAGTATATTTTATGACCTTGCCAAGTCAGGTGAAAACCTAGAATGGGAAGCTCACTGATTGAGCCAGGGAGCCTTATTTATTTGTTTGTTTGTTTTTATTGTGTATGTTAGTGTTTCGCCTGTGTGTATGTGTGCACCGTGTTTGTGTTTGGTGCTCATTGGAAGCCAGAAGAGGGCACTGGAAGGTTTCTACACCCCAGTAAGCCTCTCCGCCATCCAAATCAGACCCAATTAGAAAAGCCCATATTTAATGGATACAACGCTTCCGGATGGATGGCCTTCCAGACCCCTCCCCCCCAGAGAGGAGAAGGGAAAGGGAGACCAGAAAAACCATTTTTCTGGGGGGCAGTTTAAATGCCCTGTGGGAGTGGTCTTGAGCATTTCTGGGGGAAGGGTCATCGTTTGCCGGGCTTTCTGAGCTGCAGCAGAGTTTGGAGGGAGATGGGGAGGGGGACTTGGGTGGAACCTCCACCGTAGCAGGCACCAGATCCCCTGATACTGGAGTTTTAGACACAGGTGTTAGCTGCCATGTTGGTGCTGGAAATCGAACCAGGATCCTGTAAGGAGTCTTTTTCCTGTCCCTCCAGATAGCTCCCAAATAATGACACTTCTTATTGAAGGGCCCAGACCCTCACCCAGAACCCTGCCTTGGCAGTCATAACAGGCTGCAGAAAAGACCCTCCAAGTAGTAGGCTCCTGACTCGGCAGGACGTGCTGAGCCCCCTGACCATGTCCAACCTTGCTCTAATTCCTGGGAAGAAACTGCCAGACACCCTCTATGTAGCAAGGAACCAATCAGAAGTCAGCTGGCAGGCTCTGGATGTGCTTTACTGATGACAGTGGAATGCAGAGGGCAGCAACCTTTCTGCAGCTGCAGCTGACCAATCAACTCAGGACAGGTTCCTCCAGCCCAGAGGAGGAGCACCAATCCTGAGACTGTTGCTATGCAACTAGCAGCCCCCCCCCAAGCATCCTCTCCCTTGCTCTACTCCCAGTACATGTCCTCCCCCACTGCTGCTCAGGTCACTCCTACTCCACCCATTGTGTCAGACAGACCCAAGTTAACTCGTAATTAATAAGACCATTTGCTTTTGCGTAGAATCTGGCCTCTTGATGGTTTGGGGAGTTGAGTCTGGGCACAGCACTTATTAACTATGAAAGCCCAGTCTGGGGGCTGGAGAGATGGCTCAGAGGTTAAGAGCACTGCTTGCTCTTCCAGAGGTCCTGAGTTCAATTCCCAGCAACCACATGGTGGCTCACAACCATCTACAATTCAATCTGGCCTCCTCTTCTGGCATGTAAACAGAACATTGTATATGTAATAAATAAATAAATCTTAAAAAAAAAAAAGAAAGCCCAGTCTGTATCTTAGGCTTGTTCCTAACTAGCTCTTACAACTTTAACCCATGCACAGTAACCTACATTCTTTGATGTGGCGTTACCTCTCTTCTGTCTTGCACCTCCTGTTTCCTCTCCATATTCCTGGTGTCTCCTGCTTGCCTCGATTCCTCCTCCTCTTCCTTTCTCTCCCTGGAAATCCCACCTGTGCCTCCTGCCTAGCTATTGGCTGGTCTGCTTCTTATTACACCAATCACAGCAAACATCTTCACACAGTGTCCAAATATCCCACAACAAGCAACCAGTGTTCTTCACTGCTGAACCATCTCCCAGCAGAGCATGCCTTTTTTGTTATGGTGTGGGTGTTTTGCTGGCATGTATGTCATTGTTCACGGATGCCAGAAGAGGATCACTTCTTTGAAAAGCATTCACTCTCTGTGCCTGCAAAGCAAGCACTTTACTGACTGAGCTACCTCCCTGGTCCTAACCCAAGCTTTCAATGGCAAAGGGGTGGGTGTAAACTTCGAAACTCGTGGTAAGTAATGCAGTGCTTTCTGAAGCTGGACTTACGCCGTGCCACAATATACCTTCCTCACTTATCTGAGATCTTTCAAGTGTTTAAAAAGCCCCACAGTAGCTGGGCATTGGTGGCGCACACCTTTAATCCCGGCACTCAGGAGGCAGAGGCAGGAGGATCTCTGTGAGTTTGAGGCCAGTCTGGTCTACAGAGTTCTAGGAGAGACAGGGATACACGGAGGAGGAGGAGGAGGAGGAGGAGGAGGAGGAGGAGGAGGAGGAGGAGGAGAAGGAGGAGGAGCAGCAGCAGCAGCAGCAGCAAAGAGGGCTGGAGAGATGGCTCAGAGGTTAAGAGCACTGGCTGCTCTTCCAGAGGACCTGAGTTCAATTCCCAGTAGCCACCTGGTGGCTCACAATCATCTGTAATGAGATCTGGTGCCCTCTTGTGGTGTACAGGCATACAAGCCCACTTGTATACACAGAAAATAAATACATCTTAACAACAGAAAAGGAAAAGCATCACAACTGCCACAGGTGTAGTCTGACTGGCTGCTCAAGAGGGGCTGCTTGGTTAGAAGTTCTCCACTCCAGGAAGCTAGGCACAATAATCTAACACTTGTCAATTAAGAATTCAATTCAGCACTACATCTTACCTTATTTGTAAGAAAAATAAACATGAAATGGGATGATTAGCAGCTGGGTACATACCTTGGGTGGATCTATGTGAGTTCAAGGCCAGCCTTGTGTACATAGCTAGTTCTGGACCGGCCAAAGCTACATAGTGACATCCTGTCTCAGAAAAAAAAATTGTGTGGAGGGATGATTACAGTAAAGTTTTATCATTATTAAACAATATGGTAACAATGCTAAGCTTGTGCCCAAGACGTTTTAGATGGGGTCTGGGACTAGATCTGCTCTAGAGATAAGCAGCCCTGAAGCTCCCTACACATCTTTCCAGTCAGGCCCAAAGACAACCTCTTCTCTGGAGATGAGCAGCCCAGCGGCTCTGGTGGCTCAACATCACCCTAGCTAGAACTGCTCTGAATTCCTGAGAATGTAGGTAAGAGCTGTCCACACAGCAAGAGCTTTGAAAGACCTGCATGCCAATCCTTTGGAATGTCATCGGCAAAGATGGGTTCCAAGTCTGTCAGTGTGGGAAGTTGCCCATGTGACAATAAATGACCCTACACCCATGCTTATGCAAGCAATCCTAATTATATTCAATGAGTCACTAAAAAGACACAAAATTGGGGGGCTGGAGGATGGCTCAGTGGTTAAGAGCGTTGGCTGCTCTTCCAGAGGTCCTGAGTTCAATTCCAGAACCCACATGGTGACTCACAACCATCTATAACGAGATCTGGGCCATCTTCTGGACACTGTATACATAATAAATCTTTAAAAAAAGAAGGGGCTCAGAGAGTAGGGGGAATAAGAAAAGCTAATGAATGTGAATTAAATAGAAATACATTGTTTACATGTATTAAATCCTTAAGCAGTAAATAAAAGATGTTGAAATATTTCACTCCAGAGAGAGGCTCCTTAAGACTTGGGAAGCAGACAACTCACAGGTCTCAAGATGTCCCTAAAACCAAATTCATAGGGTTATATAAGCAGTAAGGACAGCTGAGGAGGGGAGATGCCCAGCCAACCATAAATCACGCAGAGCGCTCCAGGGACTCAGCTTTCCTGAATCATCACTCGTGCTGGGGTGAGCGTTTTAATGCTGTACTCCTGCAAGTAACCCCGATAAACTCATTGGTTCTCAAGCTGAAGGGGATGTCACAACAGTTACTGATCAACTCCTACCCACACCTGTCATTCCTATCAGCTTTCCGTTTCTGTCTCTGCAGCCTTGAACTCTGCTGCAGCCCCTTTAACCCGTTGTAGACATTCTGTAGCCTACATGCTGACAGATTCACTGTGTGATATATAATCGGTAACCTCAAGGTTAGTAGTCATAGTTAAGGGTAGAATAAAGTAACTCGTGTTTGCTTCGGCTCAATATCAAGATTAGGACTACTCGGCATATTGATCCCAGTGACATCACTATGCTTTTGAACTTATTATTGTCCAATAAATTATGATATTGTGGAAAAACACAAGTGTGCCAGTTCTCTCTACAGTTTATTTGGGCTTGGGGATTGAACTCAGGTCATCAGGCTTGTTGGTAAATGCCCCTGCCTGTTGAGCTGTACCCTCAGCCTATGTCTGTATTTTTTAAAAGACTTATTAACTTTTATATGCATTGATTTTTTTTTTTTTTTGGTTTTTCGAGACAGGGTTTCTCTGTGGCTTTGGAGGCTGTCCTGGAACTAGCTCTTGTAAACCAGGCTAGCCTCGAACTCACAGAGATCCGCCTGCCTCTGCCTCCCAAGTCCTGGGATTAAAGGCGTGTGCCACCAACGCTCGGCTATGCATTGATGTTTTGCCTGCCTGCATATTTGTGTGAGAGTGTTAGATCCCCTGGAACTGGAGTTACAGACAGTTGTGAGCTGCCATGTGGGTGCTGGGAATCAAACTCAGGTCCTCTGGAAGAGCAGACAGTGCTCTTAACTGCTGAGCCATCTCTCCTGCCCCAAAACATGGTGGGAAAGAATTTTTGTTGTTGTTGTTTCTGAGTGAGCTGTCTTTATGCACAGCAGAAGATGGAATCAGATCTCATTACAGATGGTTGTGAGCCACCATATGGTTTCTGGGAATTGAACTCAGGACCTCTGGAAGAGCAGCAGCCAGTGCTCTTAACAACCTGAGCCATTTTATGTCTGTATTTTTAAATCACTACTACCAACCCAGTTGATATACATATAATTAGCTAAATTCATTCATCTGCTGTCCTAATGTCATCCTCATAACCAATGTATATAATACATATTTATAGATAATTACATTTTTTGGGTTGGTTCTGTTTTTTCCCCCCGTGTATCCCTGGCTATCCTGGAACTCGCTCTGTAGACCAGGCTGGCCTCGAACTCACATAGATACACCTGCCCTTGCCTCCCGAGTGCTGGGATTAAAGGAGAGATTTTATTCACTGCTTTAAAATACTGTATTCAGGTAAAAAGAATGCGAGTCTTCTGTGAATTCCTAGCGGAAACACACAACTGGCACTTAGAGGCTTGGGGCTGGATGTGGCTCAGCCAGGAGGAGGTGCGTGGCCGCTCAAAGACGTGCAGAAGCGTCGATGGGTCGTGGTCTTCGTTGCAGGATAAGAAATAGAGATTCCTGGTCAGCCCGCTACTGCGCTGCGGGACCTGTGTCGGTAAAACCACCAGTGTGTGAGTGGGTGACCCCAGCGTTACAGTGCCGGTGGCCAAAGCCGGAGCAGCCACGCCACGCCCACAGAACTCGGTTTCCCAGAAGCTCCCGCGCCTCACTGGTGCATGACGAAGACTCCATTTCCCAGGGTTCCCCGGGAGGGCCTCGCCCCCTCCACCTGGACCGCGCGAGTAGCTGGAGAATTGTGCTCCGGAAGCAGCTCTTGAACTGGTGGAACCCAGCGCAGGTGAGGCTCCCGGGTGGAAGCGGTGCAGCAAACTAGGGATCCCACAGCATGGTTGGTCGAGGCTGTAAGAGTTCGAATGGCATCAGAGGGCTCCGTGGGCTTGGGCTGGGTGCCCTGCAAGATCGGGAACCACGGTGTGGGGGCCGGACCCTTGCTCATGAGGTGACGGTGGAGCCATGGGGATTGGCCAGAACCATCCTGCAGGGGTCGTAGCATATTTTCAGCGTCCCGAGGCCTTCCAGGGGTTGCACCCTGCCCTAGAAGAACTAGGCTTTCCTAAGCTATTGGCTGTCAGCTCAGCACTAGTGGGTATCGGGCTCCAAGCACGGGCACCGCTTGGGTAAACGTTGGGGAGAAGCAGCCTTTACGATATGTGCCCAGAACTGCCAGCCCTCAATTTTCAGTCGTAGGGATGAGATGTATCTTTCCTCTACCTAGTAGGGTCATGGCTTGGGACCTAGCTGCTTTGGTTTGGATAGCAGCCAGCAGGAACCTCTGGAGCCCAGGGCAAAGGACTTAGGGAAACAGATCTGGGTGTGTCTGGCCTACACGTCACTACCCTTTAGAAGTTTGATTTTGTGTCTGTTACCCATTGGCTCAAGAGACTGAGGCGGGGAGAACAGCACATCCTATATCTCCTTAGCTCGAAACATTTGGCCCTCCAGGTGTAGCTACAATGGGTGAGCCCCAGGGATCCAGGAGGATCCTAGTGACAGGGGGCTCTGGACTGGTGGGCAGAGCCATCCAGAAGGTGGTCGCAGACGGTGCTGGCTTACCCGGAGAGGAATGGGTGTTTGTCTCCTCCAAAGATGCAGATCTGACGTGAGTTGGAACCATATTCAGACCCAGCCCTTCTCCTGATTCCCTCTCCAGGCTGGAGTGCCCTGCTGGGGCTGTTCCTGAGCCTAGCAGTAGCCCTCCCTGAGCCTGGGTCCTCCCTGCCAGGTGACTGATCTGGCAGTGTTTGCTGCCTGTACTAAGCAAACATCCTCCTGTGGTTCCCGGTGCCCACACCTAACACCCAGGAAGCCCTGAACTTGGCTGTTGATCCCTTTGACTGCCCGTCTAGCCTTAGACCCATCCAAGCTTGCACTGGCTGCCCCAGCTCCTAACCCTGATTTCCTCAGGCCTCATTAGGCCCACTGGTATCCTGGCTTCCTTCAGGGATGCAGCGCAAACCCAAGCCCTGTTCCAGAAGGTACAGCCCACCCATGTCATCCATCTTGCTGCAATGGTAGGAGGCCTTTTCCGGAATATCAAATACAACTTGGATTTCTGGGTAAGATGGGGTGCTGGGGACAACAAGCATTGGGAGCCAAGAACTCAGATGCTTGGAACTTGCACAGATTCACCCTTAAGAAGTCCCCGAGAACTGGTTTTGCATGGCCCTGGGGTCACTTGGCCAACTGCTGACCTGCAGGATTGGGAAGCTTAAGAAAGCCAGAATACCACACTGTGTACCTGGAGGCAGATTCCTGCTAACTGAATACACAGTGTGTACCTGGAGGCAGATTCCTGCTAACTGAATCCACACTGTGTACCTGGAGGCAGATTCCTGCTAACTGAATCCACACTGTGTACCTGGAGGCAGATTCCTGCTAACTGAATCCACACTGTGTACCTGGAGGCAGGCTCCTGTTAACTGAATACACACTGTGTACCTGGAGGCAGATTCCTGCTAACTGAATACACAGTGTGTACCTGGAGGCAGGCTCCTGTTAACTGAATCCACACTGTGTACCTGGAGGCAGGCTCCTGCTAACTGAATCCACACTGTGTACCTGGAGGCAGGCTCCTGCTAACTGAGCCTGCCAGGCTGCCGCATTCTTGAGCTCCCAGGCTTGGTTCAGTCAGCTCCCTGAATCTACCAACCATCGGGTTGGCATGTCTCTAGCATGCACCTTAGGAGGAAGGGCATAACGTAAGCATTCTGCTTTGGCTGACCGTGCTCCTCAGAGCACCTGTACCTGCTTCTGGGCAGTGGTCTCGTCCTGACTGGCCTGACTGGACACAGCTACATGCAAAGGTTCCCACCAGGTTTTGCCCATGGACTCTGTCACCCAAAGCTCTCCTTGAGCATACTTGTGTTTCCAGCAAATCTCTTGGTCACTACCTCTTCCCTGTTCTTAGACCAGCGTGCCTCAGACCAGTTTAGGGAAGAGACCTGAGAGGCCAGGATGAGGCACTGAGAAGAGGCTGGGCATGACTCCTGTGGAGTGGGAGGAGGGCTTCTTTGTAGGGGGAACCCCAGCTACAGCTCCCTCATCTCTTTTTTTTTTTTTTTTTTTGGTTTTTCGAGACAGGGTTTCTCTGTGGCTTTGGAGGCTGTCCTGGAACTAGCTCTTGTAGACCAGGCTGGCCTCGAACTCATAGAGATCCGGCTGCCTCTGCCTCCCGAGTGCTGGGATTAAAGGTGTGCGCCACCAATGCCCGGTGAGCTCCCTCATCTCTAACGCCTACCCTGCACTGTGTAGCCCTGGGAATGCCACTCTGTCCTCCACACCCAGGCAGGCAGGGTAGGACTTTTCTGTGTCTCTACAAGATGTCAGCTTCTATAAGGTCAGTTCTGGGAGGCTTAGACTTGCTCCAAAAGCATCTCAGATAAATAGACACGGATAGTGCTCACATCTGAGCTTCCAACTAAATGCACGGAGACTTATTGTTACTTAGGAATGCCCAACCTTAGCTTAGCTTGCTAACTGAAATTTTTCCCTTTCTCTTTAACTATGTTTTGCCTCTGGGCTTTTCTCTATACATCTTTCTTTCTAACTCCGAGGCTGTTTGCGTGGCTGCCCCTGGTGTCCTCCTCTCCTCCTTTTTTTTTTTTTTTTTGATTCTTTCCTCTTCTCTTTCTCTCCTTCTCTTTATTCTCTCTGCCTGGCAGCCCAGCCTATCCCTCTCCTGCCTAGCTATTGTTCAGCTCTTTATTAGACCAATCAGGTATTTTAGGCAGGCAAAGTAACACAGCTTCACAGTTAAATAAATGCAACATAAAAGAATGCAGCACATCTTTGCATCATTAAACAAATAATATACAGCATAGATGAATGCAACCCATCTTTTTTTGGGGGGCGGTTTCAAGACAGGGTTTCTCTGTATTGTTTTTGGAGGCTGTCCTGGAACTCGCTCTGTAGACCAGGCTGGCCTCAAACTCACAGAGATCCGCCTGCCTCTGCCTCCCGAGTGCTGGGATTAAAGGCGTGTGCCACCAACGCCCCGCAAATGTAACACACATCTTAAATTGATATTCTACAAGGTCTAACCCACCTATGCCCATTTCAGAGGAAGAATGTGCACATCAATGACAATGTCCTGCACTCAGCCTTCGAGGTGGGCGCTCGCAAGGTGGTCTCCTGTCTGTCCACCTGCATCTTCCCTGACAAGACCACCTATCCTATTGACGAGACGATGGTGAGGGTCAGGGCCCCCCCGGGGTAGGACCTGAGGGCGTGGGCAGAGCCGAGCGAGGGTTCTCAGCGCATCTCCTCCTCCTCCTCCTCCAGATCCACAACGGCCCGCCCCACAGCAGCAATTTTGGGTACTCGTATGCCAAGAGGATGATTGACGTGCAGAACAGGTGCTCCTTCTGGTCTTGCCCAGGCCTCCTTGGAGAGGGGAGGAGGGGCCTTGGGTTAGTGAGGCTTCGTCGCTGCCTCGTTTGTAGCTTCAGAGGGAACTGGGGACACTAGAGGCGTGGGGTCAGGAGACGCCGTCTCTGCAGGGCCTACTTCCAGCAGCATGGCTGTACCTTCACTGCTGTCATCCCTACCAACGTCTTTGGACCTCATGACAACTTCAACATTGAAGATGGCCATGTGCTGCCTGGCCTCATCCACAAGGTGCACCTGGCCAAGAGTGAGTGACGCTATCCAGCACACGCCGGGCCGAGGCTGCCTGCCTGAAGGAGCCCTGAGCCCAGCTGTGGCCGGGGTGGCCGGGGTGGCCGGGGAGCTGGCTCTGGCTGCAGAGCTCTGACGCCTGCCCCATCCGTAGGTAACGGTTCAGCCTTGACTGTGTGGGGCACAGGGAAACCACGGAGGCAGTTCATCTACTCACTGGTATGTACAGGGACAACGTGGCTGTCCCAAAAAACTGTGGGGAGTGATGGCCTTGCCAAGCCCCCAGGGAATCAACTTTGGTTCAGTGGGAGAAAGCGTGACCTGGATGAGGGACCTCTGTCTAGGGTGAACCCTGACTGTGCCCCCAAAGGAGCAGAAACAGCAGTACAGCCTCCCCACTAGGGGCATTTGGGATTTGACCTAACCTTTTGACCTCCAGGACCTAGCTCGGCTCTTCATCTGGGTCCTGCGGGAGTACAGTGAAGTTGAGCCCATCATCCTCTCAGGTGGGCACTTTGCAGGTGTCATTTCCTATAGCAGGGCAGGACCTGCCTGTGTCCACCCCAAGGAGTGGGAGCAGACATGCCCCTAGGGATCTGGACAGGGAGGCCTGACTGACTCCCGGCCTGTGGTCCCCGCAGTGGGCGAGGAAGATGAAGTGTCCATCAAGGAGGCAGCCGAGGCCGTAGTGGAGGCCATGGACTTCCGTGGGGAAGTCACTGTATCCTTTGACTCCGGGCATGGGCGGAGGGACCGTGGAGGGGTACTGTGGCTTCCCCTCGTAGGATGGCCAACATAACAGCACTTTGTCTCTGGAGGTGCTTGCCCTGGCAGCAGGAGGGGATGTGCTGCGTTCCAGACCTGTCCCAGGAGAGGACAGGTTCCAGGTAGGGAAAATGGGTAGTGCTCCTTCTGCTACAGCCTTGACCAACGTGTCCATTTTGATTCAACGAAGTCGGATGGGCAGTACAAGAAGACGGCCAGCAATGGAAAGCTGCGGGCCTACTTGCCCGATTTCCGCTTCACACCCTTCAAGCAGGGTGAGCTCCTGTCCCTGTCAGAACCCTTAACCACCCCACCCCGTGCCTCAGGCCCCTTCCCGGTTCAGCCCTGAGCTTCAGCGCCAATGGCTCCTCCTTGTTCCCTGCTGCAGTCTTGGCCTCCATGCTGTGACTGGAGGTCTGGAGCCCTGCAGGCTTGGTCACCAGACCCTTATCAGAGCCGCGTCCAGGGGAAGCGGGCGTTGTAGTTTAGTGCTGTGTCCCAGGAGCTGGTGTTCGCCCGTGCAGGTTGAGGAAAGTGGAGAGGCAACCGTAGGATGAATTCAGCCTTCCTTTGCCAGCCGCAGTGTGGTTTGCTCGACAGACTGAGCCGCTCTCCCTTAGCTCAGGGCTCCGTTGTTCTCCAGTTTACACCTTAGCGGGTTGATTTCCACATCCCCAAAGCATCTTAAGCTTCTGAAGGGACCATGCGGATTCTCATCAGAACGTACCGTGGCTTTCTGGGTTGTACTCGGGCTTTGCGCCTCTGGGAAACTCCCATACAGGTTCACATGTGTTAAACAGAAGGCGCTGAAAGAGCAGATTAGGGCTGCATGCCCGCACTCAGGAGCTGGCTGCTGCTGTGCAGGAGCTCCCCCTTACAGTTTAGGGTGTGTGGGGGGAGCCTCAGCCCTCTCTACCTCCTGGGGTGGGGGGTGATGGCATCACCGACTCTCATCTGTCTGCCTCTGCAGCCGTGAAGGAGACCTGTGCCTGGTTCACCAACAACTATGAGCAGGCCCGGAAGTGAAGCATGGGACAGGCAGGTGCTCAGCTGGCAATGCCCAGGCAGCAGTCACCCCTCAGACCTTGCCAAGACCTGAGGGTAGTGTCCAGCGACCTGAGCCACGCGCCCGTCTCTCTGCCAGGGGGCTCCATGCAGCCATCCAGTAGGGCCCATGTTTGTCCATCCTCGGGGGAAGGCCAGACTAACACCTTGCTTGTCTGCTTCTGCCCCAACCTCAGTGCATCCGTGCTGGCCCTGCTGGCCCTTGTCTAGAAACCAATAAAATGGATTTTTGTAAGCCTGGACTCAGAAGCTGCGTCCAGCCTTCCCCTCCCCACAACACAGCCTTCCTAGCTTTCCAGTCCTGGGACCCACTGTACCGCTCTGTGTACACTCTGTGTACCACTCCTGAGAGCTGGTAGGCCCAACGCAAGAGTTCCCTTACGAAGGGCCAGAGAGTGGAGATGTGGTTTCAGGAAGCAGGCAGAGCAGGTCAGTTGTGGACCGTCGGTGGACTCGGGTGTAGGGCAGGGTACCCCCCAACACTCTGAGCTGGATCTTGGTCATGTTTAGCCCTTCCATTTGTGGTCAAACACAGGCCTCTCTGCCTCAGACTTGGGGACCTTGGCCGATCTTGATTTGGACTGGTTCACTTTGGGATTGTTTGTCAAGTCTTTGTCCAATGCAGCAAGGGTCATTTTCAGACTCCCATCCTAGATTACATTGGCTTAAGAGTGTCAGGATATTTCCTTGTCCATGATGACATGGGGTTGGAAGCTACAAGCTCCTCGACTCCTCAGTCTTGAAATAGAGCTACCATTGTCCCTGAAGACTGGGGAGAAAGGAGGGGAGCATTTGCTCCCAAGACTCAAGAGACACAGCTGCCGGCAGGCAAAGGGGACAGTTGGCACCTGTGTAATACATTAAGACTGTCCTAAGCACCAGCCACATGGTAAAAACTGACACCAGGCTGCTGGACCAGTCAGTGTTCTCTGGAATATCACTGTTATACATACATGTATAGTGATTTAGCCAGTTGGTGGTGGCACGTGCCTTTAATCCTAGCACTCAGGAAGCAGAGGCAGGTGGATCTCTGTGAGTTCTAGGCCGGCCTGGGCTACAGAGCGAGTCCCAGGAAAGGCTCCAAAGCTACACAGATAAACCCTGTCTCGAAAATAAAAATAAACAAAACAAACATATATAGTGATTTATGGTCTGGCTTTACATGATGTTCTCTGGATAGCCCAACAATGACTAACACTGGAGAAGCCAAGAATCCAGTAGTTGTTCAGTCAGTGAGTTGGCTGGATGCCTCAGCAGTGCCAGCCTGGCCTGGAGGACTCCTGGATAGTTGCTGGTCTTCTGTGTGCTGTGTACATTGGGATCATAGATGGACTTGGTAGCCACAAACAGATAAAAAGGTTTCCTTCCATGTCCTGTTATCTGGGCTGCCACCAGAAGGCACTGCCTTGATTTAGGGTGGGTCTTCCTGCTTCAGATAATCTTAAGAAGGTCCTTCTGAAGGCTTGCACAGGCGCTTATATTTTCAGTTTATTCCAGATGCAGAGCGGACAGCTCCGACCTCCATGTCCCTTCCCCCCAGAAACCACGTCTATTCCACCGCTCTGCCCTTTTCCCAGGTGATCAGCCTGTCGGCTGCATCTCCTCGCGTGCTCAGATTTCCTCAGCCCAGCCTTCTGTACATCCTGCTGCTCAACCTCCCAGGAACACTAAAGCTACCCAGTTATTTTCCCCATCCCACTAAGCCTTGGTCCTCAGCCCGCAGGACACTGCGGCCTGCCTGTTCTTCCACCCTCTAAAAGCAACATCTGCTGGCCTCTCCTATGCTGTCCTGCCAGTGTCCTTTGACTCATGCCTTTCCAGCCACCCCCGCATCTCCAGGTTTCCTTTAAGCCTAGCCCTTTGATGAGAGTCCAGGGAGGGGACCAGGGCATTAAGGATGTACCCCTCCAGCCCCCAAGAAGAGCTGAGCTGATCAGAACCTGCCTGACACTCAATTGTCTGGGGCCCACCAGTCTGTACTAGCTGCATCATCATGTCAAGGGACACGCACGCTGTCCAGTGAATTGGAATGCCTTGACCACTGTGACCAGGCAGCATGCATTTTCTAGCTGGCTTGAGGCCAAGTCTCAATTGGTTGCAGCCCAGAATACAGAAATTCCTTACACTTGTGTTTGTGTAAATGTTCCTTGTCCCCCCACCTCTCCATGGACATTCCTGGGTAGTTTTTTGTTGTTGTTGTTGTTGTTGTTGTTTTTGTTTTGTTTTTTACGACACAGGGTTTCTCTGTATTGTTTTGGAGGCTGTCGGTCCAGCCCAGCCTCGAACTCACAGAGATCCGCCTGTCTCTGCCTCCCGAGTGCTGGGATTAAAGGCGTGCGCCACCAACGCCCGGCCTCCTGGGTAGTTTTTTGTCCCTGTATATAGTAAGGATTCTGCAAGTACCCTGTGTCAATCTGCTTTCAATTGCTACCTAAGACAATTATCTTGTAACAAAGGAAAGTTCTACTTAGTTTTAGTTTTTATAGATTTTATAGGTTTCCACCCATCATCAAGCAGACTCATCACTCTTATGCTTCTAGTAGGGCCTGGGGAAAGATTGGGGAATACAACTCCACTCACGCTATGCAAGAAGAAAGGACTTTTCACACATTCCAACTGTGGCAAGCAGAGGACAGCCCAGCCTGACCTGTAGGACCTCACAGTCCATGGGCAGCATCACCCTTATAAATTCCGTGTACTGCTAAGTGCTGTCTTCTATTTTGCTTGATTTACACATTAAAAACAACAAAAACTGTCGAGCAGTGGTGGCACATGCCTTTAATACCAGCACTCAGCGAGGCAGAGGCAGGTGGATCTACAAGTTCAAGACCTGCCTGGTCTACAGAGTGAGTTCCAGGTCAACCAGGGATACACAGAAGCCCTGTATCAAAAAACTACCAAAACCAAAACAGCCAGCAACAACCACCTTTACCCAGTTTGTGGGAGGTCTGTATACTATGGACTCAAAGTTACTTTAGGAAATAAAAATAAGGTTGTTTGAGTTGGTTAATTTGCACGAGACAGGCTGGTGCCCTGATCATCTTTGTTCTTTTTGGGCATAGGCTTCTTCTAGTTTTGTTTGCCTTTTCTTTCTTTTGCTCTTTCACTCCAACTACATGACTAGAGTCTATCGGACGCATGTGTGGTATTGAATAGATCATTATTCTGGTGGGACACTAAAGCAAACAAAAGTTTTTCAAAAAATAAAAAATAGCAGGGCGGTGATGGCACACACCTTTAATCCCAGCACTTGGGAGGCAAAGGCAGGCAGATCTCTGTGAGTTTAAGGTCTGGTCTACAGAGTGAGTTCCAGGACAGCCAAGACACAGAGAAACCCTGTCTCGAAAAACAAACAAAACAGTTGTGTACTGTTGTGACTGATTAGTGCTTCCCTTAACCTTGGGTACCAGAACCGGCAGCTCCCAGGATCGAACCCAAGGCACGCAAACCAGGAAAGAGCTGTACCAGCTTGTCGTACCACCGTACACTCCCAGCCCCATGATTGGAGCTTTTCCTCCGATTCTCTCTGCAGGGCTTTTGGGGGGACTCCAGCTTCGGATTTCCAGGTCGAAGCAGACAGCCTGTTTAGGAGTTTATCTTTCCTCTCGCGTTACCCTCAGCAAAATCACCAGCTGCTTCTTCCAGGCTTGTAGAAAATCCCACCTCAAAAAACAAAACGCAACCGTTGGCCCCGCCCCATACTCCTCCCCGAACCCGCCCAGTCGCTTCTGCCTATTAATACGGCTCTAATGGGCGGGGCCCTCTGCATAAGGACGTGAGAAGGAGCACGATGGCGGCGGCAGGGTCGGAGCATCTACGTGTGGGCTTCGTGGGCGCAGGTCGCATGGCGGAGGCCATCGCCCAAGGCCTCATTCGAGCAGGTGGGGAGGGGAGGCCTGGTTGGGGGGCTTTCCAGTGGGAGGACTCCTTAAGCCTCGGCGGGCGGGGCTCAAATGGCTCGCCCCATTCCTGGGTGAGAACCCTACAGCAGGCTTCCATCAAGGTCTCCGCGGTCCCTGGGTGAGCCGACAGCCCTTTTCCCAGGAGGGTGGGTGGGCGAGCCAAGCGTGGTGTGGAGGAAAATAACACAGCTTATTTTATTTAACACTGATTGTATTGTTGAATGATATTCCTTTAAATGTATTGAATTAAAGAACATTACCATTAACTTCATTTGTGTTCTTTGTGAGGGTTTTGCTTGTTTGGTTGGTTTTTGTTTTTTTCAAGACCGGGTTTCTCTGTGTCGCCCTGGCTGTCAGGGCATTCTCTTGGTAGAGCAGGCTGGCCCTGAACTCAGAGATCTGTCTGCCTGAGCGCTGCGATTAAAGGCAGGCTCACTTTTGACTTCTCGTTTCCTTAACGTGGCTGTGATTTTCTCGTTCCATTTGTGGCGCAGACCGGTTTTGCCTTAGACTGGACTGGCCTAACGCAAAGTTAGTGTCCAGCTTCCTGGCGTCCTCCGCTGCACCCCTGCTTTTCTGTCATGCATCATCTCTATTCTCAAAGGTGGGCAGCTGTGTGGACATCTGGGAAGAAGAGGACTCTGTGTACTGAAGAGTGCCTGCCATCACTGGTTTGTCATCTCTCCATGCCAATGCCACCTTGAAGGCCAAAGCACAGTGCCACATGTCGGCTGCCCGGGAGCTGGGGGTGGGCTGAGGGAGGAGGCGGGCTCCTCCTGGCCGAGGACCGCTGTCAGAGAGGAGGGGCTGTCAGGATGGGCCTAACTGCTGTGTAGCTGTTAGAACACCTTACACACACTGCAGGTAGACAACGTTGGCGACCTTCGGCTTCTCTGCTATCAGTTGTACTTCAAAGTCCGGAGGGTCGTGGTCATTAAGAGATCGGCTTCCTACAAGAAGTCTCGGGTGTTTACGTGTAACACCTGGCAGTTCACCTGCCTCTTGGTGTTTACCAGCTGGGTGACATGATTAGCTGCCTCTGTGTTCAGGTTGTGTGTGCTCCATCTGGCCCAGTCTCTGTACCTCTATACCCTGCAAAAACATCATTTCCACCAAATGCTCACCTTGTCTCCCCCAAGACATTCCAGCACACTTGCTCTGTTGCAAGAGAGCTTGTCCCATCAAGTCTTTATCAGATGGGCTATGTTTTTTAAAAAAGAGTGTTGTCTGTCTGTGCAGTATGTGGTGTGTGTGTGGTGTGTGGTATGTATGTGTGGTGTGTGTGTGTGTGTGTGTGGTGTGTGTGTGTGTGTCCTGGGAATTTATCCCAGGTCATCTGCAAGAGCAGCACGTACTCTCAACTGCTGAGCTGTCTCTCCAGACCCTTCAGCAGCCGTTTCCCTGTCCACCACGCCACTCCAGGCCCGGTGTTCCCACAGAGTTTTTTGCATTTTGGCCAGCAGACATAAGTGCTCCAGTCAGTTGCCCCTTCTCTGGAAGCAGAGGGCCTTGGGCTCTGTCTTGTCGGGATCAGGCAGGTCCCTGGCCCCGGTATCCAACAGCAGAGATGGCAGTGGCATTCGAGTACAGTTCACTTGATTGCCCAGCACCAAGGACAAGCATCCCCACTGTGACCCTGCAGAGCCTTAGGCTCACAGTGGGCTAAGCAAGCCGTTTCCTGTCTTCCCAGCCCTTACCAGCTTTTGCCTTCCCATCCAGGCAAAGTGGAAGCCAAGCAAGTGCTGGCCAGTGCACCAACAGACAGGAACCTCTGTCACTTCAGGGTGAGTGGGGCTTCACGTCTTGTCCTTCTGAAGCATTTTTCAGGGGCGGGTATGGCTGAAGGTTTGAGATCATTTGCTTTGTCCTGGAGAAGGAGAGGTCAAAGGCCAGGAAGAAAGTCAGGCTTCTGGAAGACTAGAGCAGATTGAATGTGTGCCTATGTAGGGTGGTTGTGAACACTAATTAAGGAAGGTTCTAGAAGGTAAATCTTGAAGTCTGTGGGGAGCAGGGCCTGTTTGATTTTTCTTAATACAGGTATTTGTAACAACAGAGGCCTGAGGGAACCCATGGGAGGCAGGATGATTGGTGGTACACAGGTGGGCTATGGGATGCCTCCTCACACAGCCTCATTTCTGGCCCTGGTGTCTGTGCAGGCTCTGGGTTGTCAGACTACTCACTCCAACCAGGAAGTACTACAGAACTGCTCACTTATCATCTTTGCCACCAAGCCTCAAGTCCTGCCAGAGGTTCTGGCAGAAGTGGCCTCTGAGGTCACCACTGAGCACATCGTGGTATCTGTGGCTGCTGGGGTCTCTCTGAGTTCTCTGGAGGAGGTGAGTGGTCTATGGTTGAACAAGGCCTGAACTATGAAATAGACTTTGTTGGTTACACTCAGGAGGCAGACAGCATCCCAGGCAACCTCCAGAAGTGTTGGCCAGGGTTAGGTGACTGGGATAGTGTTTGGTCACTGTGCCTGGGAAGCGGGGACTAGAGGCTGCATTTCACTGAGGTGTTTGCCTGGAAGGCCCAGTCTTGTCGGCCGCCTGACACTAAGCTCTCTTTTGCCCAGCTGCTGCCCCCGAGAACACGAGTGTTTCGAGTCTCTCCCAATCTACCTTGCATAGTTCAGGAGGGGGCCATGGTGATGGCCCGGGGCCACCATGCTGGGAATGATGATGCTGAGCTCCTACAGAACTTGCTGGAATCCTGTGGACAATGTATAGAGGTTCCTGAGTCCTACGTAGATATCCACACTGGCCTCAGTGGCAGTGGTGTGGCCTTTGTGAGTATTGTCTTAACCCACACCCTTGGAGGCAAGGCCTTAACTTAGCAAAGGGCTCACAGTCAAGCCTTGGGGACTCAAGTGGTCCATGGGCTACCAGTGAGTTCTGCTGCCTCTCAGAACTCACAGTCTGTTGAACCATCGAGGCTGGCCACTTTACGAAACTCTGGGCTTAGGCCCAGTAGCTTCAGGTGTTTGACCATGTCCAGGGCCTGCTTTCTTGTGGTTCTGAGCCAGTGATTCTCAGCTTTCTGAATGCAGCGACCCTTTAATATAGTTCATGTGGTGACATCAACCATAAAATTATTTTTGTTGCTGCTTCATAATTAATTTTGCTACCGTTATGAATTTAATGTAAATGTCTGTGTTTTCTGGTGGTCTTAGGTGACCTCTGTGAAAGGGTTACTCAGCTCCCAAAGGGGTCACACCCCACAGGTTGAGAACTGCTGTTCAGGACATTCTCTAGCTGGGAGGGGTGTCCAGCCAGATGTCAGCTGTGACATTCCCCCTCCTGACTCCCGATGCTCTTGCTACAGGTGTGCACATTCTCAGAGGCCCTGGCCGAGGGGGCCATCAAGATGGGCATGCCCAGTGGCCTGGCGCACCGCATTGCTGCCCAGACCCTGCTGGTGAGTGAAGGCTTCCTCAGGAGAATGTTGGGAAGGTTCGGGTGTGGGCTGTCTCCAGCAGACAGGAAGACAAGCCCGCAAAGTCCAGACAGGCTAGGGGAACCAGCCCCGCCTCTCTCAACTCTCCCTTAACGCCTCTCCCCAGGGGACTGCCAAGATGCTGCAGCAGGAAGGGAAGCACCCAGCCCAGCTGCGGACAGATGTGCTCACACCAGCTGGAACCACCATCCATGGGCTTCACGCCCTAGAGCAGGGCGGTCTTCGTGCGGCTACCATGAGTGCGGTGGAAGCGGCTACCTGCCGGGCTAAGGAACTCAGCAGGAAGTAGGCCGGACGCCAGCCTCCGAGTGGGTGTCCTCCAAGCATCACGGTCATCGTCTTCATCAGGGAAGTGGTGACGACTTCTAAGAGACCCTCACGACTGGCTCTGTTGCCTGTGACATTCAGTGAAGGAGGCAGGGGACGGCGAGTCATTTGGCCCTCATCTGTGACTCCAGCTCCTCCCTTCTTCACCTCAGCCAGATGTAGTCGTGTTCCAATTGCACACTGCCTCATGGTCTCAGGAGGTGGTAGGATTAGCTGAAGCAGGAGAGGTTTCCATCTTTGCAGGTATGGGGGACATCATCCGTGCTGGCATGAGACGTTTTCACGATGTGGCTGCTTTGGGGTCACCCACACTCCTGTAAGCAACACCCCACCCATGCTCTGTAAGCCCAATAAACTCATTGGTTCCCCAAGTTGGACTTTGGTGGAATTTGTACTTTGGTTTGTCCTTGGTACCCTATAAGGAGCGGGTAGATGTTTCTATTTCCTCAGGAAGAGTATCTACAATTCTGGGCACCAGCCTCCTTGCTTGCCCAAGGTACTCCCATCTTCCCCTTGTCCCACCTAAGGACAGTGGTTCTCTGTCCATCGCACAAATGTTTCCACTTCCTCTACACTTGGAAAAGTGTCCATCTCTACAGCCCCCCGCCCTCAGAGTAGCAATAATCCTTCTAAAACGACATAATAGGCAATGCTGGTTCTCAGGTGCCTGAAAGCTGGCCTATTTCTTTTTTGGGGGTGAGGGTTGGAATTCACGACAAAGCTGCTAGCAACAAGAGCTACTGGGCCTGGTCTAGAGCCCTGACCCTTCTCTGAATTTCCCTGGAAGACCTCAAAAGTTAGTGGTCGTACTAGTGGAGGATGGGGGGAGGCACAGGGACAGGTGGCACTGCCCAAGAAGCTCCCACCCTCTCCATGAAGCTAGAACCTTGGCCCATAGGAAACAGTCCCCAGTAGAAGCTGAAGAACCCTCCTTCCCTGAGCATTCAGCGGGTGGCGTGGCCATGGCCTTCCATAATTGAGGAGGAACTGCACCGAGAGGCCTCGTGCTGCAGACCTGTGCTGCCCAGTTTGCCCTGTGCTCAGGCTACACCAGTCAAGTGGGAGAGCTGTTTAAAGTCAAAGGTGAGCCCTAGCTAGCTCTGGAAGACTAGACCCCTGCCCCCAGCTGGCTCTGAGGCAGGTAGAGCTTGAGCCTGGTACAGCAGCTACAGAGACAACCCTGGTAGGATCTGACTCTCTAATACATCCTTTCCTAGGCCAGCAGGTCAGGAAAGCCAGGACTTAGAGGAAAGTGAGGCTACGGATTGAGGACCGGTGCTCTGAGACTACTGCATAGAAAGGACTGATATGGCTCTGACCCCCACCCCAGGTACCCTCTTCCCCAAAACTTTCCCGGCCACCTAGACCCCAAGATGCTGGCTCCCTCATGTTTACCCAGCAGCCTCCTGAGACTTGAGAGCATTCATCAGTGTGGCTTGGGGCAGCCCCCTTAGTGGCAACTGCTAGCTGCGTGATACCGGATACCTATCTATAACTAATATTATACCTAGACAGGAAGAGGCTGCCCCATCCCCAGTCCCTCTGCTCCAGCACTGCGACCCTTCCTTCTCTTAGCTCTTTGCCTTGGATGTCCCCATCTCATCCCGTTTCCAGTGAGTGACTCCTCTCAGCCAAGGGCTAGCCGATTGGACTCTGGCACAGTCACTTGTTAGAAAGGCCATCAGAGTCCACTCCATGCCCTTATTTCCTCAGTTATAAGGACTTACAGGAAAACAGCTCAGCTGTTGTGTTTATACAAGGTGCGGAGTGAGCTGACCAATGAAAATGAGAAGGCAGCAGAGACAGCATGCAGAGGGTTCCATCTCTGCTGCAGGGCCACTTGCCTGCAGGGTCTAGGTAAGACAGGGTCCCAGAGTCTGGTACAAGGCACCCCCCTTATGAGAGTCCCTTGGGCAGCCTACCTGTCAAGAGAATCACTGATGGGGAACCAAAGATGTTTCTCTGAGACCAGGACTGGGAGGTGGGACACACCCCTTCATTGCCCAGTCACGGTCCAGAGGTGACAGGCTGGGACACAGGCTGTTGGCTACTCAAAGAGGCAGCTTTGGGGCCACACAGCTGTGACACTATCACCAAGGCCTCCTCCTATGTATGCTGGTCACCTGGCCACTGCTCTCTGTGATAAAAACTGGTAGGTACTCATGGCATTCTCTGTAGTCGATACTGTCCCACTTTTAGTGTTCCAGATCCAAGCATTAGATCCAGTCACAAAAATAAGTCTCAAACAGGATGACTGATGAGGTCGACCTGTTTCACCTTTATTACACAATTGCCATTAGACCTTCTGGCCAGGTGAACTTAGCTGTGACAAGTTTGGGTGTCAGAGAAAGGGCCCTGCAATAAGGTATGAAACCCACAAGCCCATGACCCTACTGAGGGCAGCCAATGGGGTCAAGGTGCTCCTGTAGGTACCTTTACAAGAGGCTAAACTGTACCAGGTCCCAGCTGGCTGTCTGGTAGGCAGTCCTAACGAGGCAGTGTGAAGGGCTCAGCCTTCAGATGACCAACCTCCGAGCTTGAGGTGCTCCCTCCTCTCAAGCCATTGTTTCACCCACAGTTCTGTTGCTTTCATTTTCCAAGTACATGGACTTTGGGGGACAAGGCTACCTGTGACTGCTGCAAGCCCCGGGCCCCCAAGAGTGGTGGTGATGGTTCCAACAGGACCTACACTCACCCGTCCTTCTGTGCTGGGTGAGTGTGAATCTGTTTGTGAATCTAGGGCAAGACCACTTAGCAGAAAAGGCTGCCTGCACTTCCCAGGCCAAAAGATCGCCACACTGTGTGGGGAGTAGGCAAACCTCTGGGGCAAGAGACCCAGGGTTCCTGCATGGTGCCTGGTACGCAGCACGTGTGCAATGGCTACGGAAGAAAGGAGCCGCTTTCCACCCTCCTGCGACACAGATGAGTGCACCGTGAGAGCATCGCGCTCTCCTAATGGGCCCGCTGGAACCCATCAGACACTGCGTGCACAAAGATGAGGTGACTGCACATCTTGGCCACAGGATATGCAGTACTGCAGCCCCAGAGTTATAGGACCTTCTGCTGGGACGCGTGGGCACCTGAGTACTCAGCCACCAGAACCATGCTATAGCATGTAAAGAACACCAGCATATTCTAGTGTTCTTTACATGCTGTTGTTTGAACACAGGGCCTTGGGTATCCTAGCAAACACCCTAGCATCCCTAGCCTGAGATGACACCCTTGCACCTTCTCATGGGCGTTTCCCTAGCCCAGTTAATGATGGTATACAGATACAAACCCGACAGGAACTCTGTGACCCACTCGGCCCACACTTGATCATTTAGAGGGCAGCAGCAATATGGGGCCATAGCAACCTCCTGGACCTTGTATCCCCGGATGAAAGGGGCTTGGACAGCTAGGGAGGCTGGTGAGAAGTCTCACTCCTGAGCCCTAGTGTCTGCCAACTCCAGTCCACCTGGGCACAGGCCCAAGGAGGAAACACAATAAAAAGGACAAAGAAACTACTGGAAACCTCTACAAAAGGTAGCCTATCCTGGAGCAGCTACTAGAGGCTACCCAGGCTTGATGTAAACCCAAGGCCTAGGCAGGTCTGCCTCCCCAGACTTGGAAGCAGGTCTATCAATGCCTGATGGTAGCTCCTAGCTGGCTGCTGGTATAAATACATTAGACTTCTAAAACCTCACCTAAGTTGCTAGTACCTGAGACCCTCGACCAGCCACGTTTGCTCAAGGTTCTCTAGGTCTTAGGCTTGAGGAGGCCAGAGTCATAGGTGACCAGATGAGCTCCAGTGTGTACAGATGGAGTCGGCTACCCGAGCCTCCATCTCGTTCCATGTTTTCCCTCAGCTCTTACTATTTACTCAGATTTTTGACTGGGGTGTCCTGTGGTTCCAAGAACTGTATTCTTGGATTTACATGGAGATCATCCAAGGCTCCATCCATTGCCAAGTTCTTGTGCCCTTTACCCTTCCCCACTTGGTATTCTCAAGGCTCAGACTATAAGGAGAGAAGATAGGGGAGAGTACCAGCGTAGGACTCAGGATAACACCTCTGCAAAGGCAGTGTCCCTGCCCAGATGCAGGTGCCTCAGCTCTAGATCACCAGGAGCAATCTGAGTCCAGTTGGACAGAGAGCAGCGTGACTCAGAATTGGGACATTCCTTTGAGTCTTTTCTCCTTCAACCTGAGCCATTCAGCAATAGTCCCTCAGCAACACCTTTGGAAATACCAGAAGGCAGATGAGTCTAGGGGGAGGGTTGGTGCAGGAAGAGCCCATGGGGGTTGGGGTTGACCCTAAGGCACGGCAGAGCTCCCAGATGGTTGTAAAGGCTATATGACCCGTTTTCAGGTAGATCAGAGAGCTCTAGAGCTAGACAAAGTGGTTTGTGGTTTGTCCTGCCATTGGTCAAGCCACCTGGGTCCAAATCCAAACGCTAGCCAACATCATGAACAGGAGATCTATCCAGAATGAAGTGTTTTTTTTTTTTTTTCCAAGACAGGGTTTCTCTGTAGCTTTGGAGGCTGTCCTGGAACTAGCTCTTGTAGACCAGGCTGGCCTCGAACTCACAGAGATCTGCCTGCCTCTGCCTCCCGAGTGCTGGGATTAAAGGCGTGCGCCACCAACGCCCGGCTGAAGTTTTTTTTAAGAAGTAAAAATCCAAGCAGAATAGAATCTACTATACCCTGCTGAATCCAAAACCTCACTAAGCACTGGGCTTCCATCCCCTCCGCTTGCCACTCTTGTGAGTACACCACCCCAGGCCAAGGCACTGGGGCCTACGCTGGGCTCGGATCCAGCACCACAAGGGACTTCAGTCATAAGAGCAAGGGCAAGAGAGCCCAGAGAGCATGTCACTCTGCCAGCACCCATGGTTCCCTATGAAGAGCATCTTTTAAAACAGGTTTAATGTATTCTTGTTTGTTTTTAAAACAAAACCAAGTGCTTTCCCACTGAGATGAGGCCAGGTAGCACCAGGGAGGCAGGTGAATCAGAAGCAGCAGCCTCATCCAGTGCACATGGGGGCAGGGGCAGGGATAAACCCCATAGGGGCCAGAAGGGCGGCACAGTCAACTGTTCTCCGTCCAGTCAACTGTTCTCCAGAAGGTGCTGTGCTTATGGGCCCACATGTGCCTACTCAGCAAACAGCACTTGCTTCTCTGAGCCACGTCCCCAAGACGTTGTGGACCACGGGGCAGGGCATCCTTTACCAACAGAACTCCTCTACGGTGGACTACACCATGGAAGAAAGGTGGAAGATGGCAGCCGGTGCATGCCCCCTCTCCCAGTGCAGCAGGAAAAAGGCCAGTGGGCCGCAGTAGTCACACACCGTCAGGCAGAGCTGCTGGTGAGGGCCCAATGCCCGCAAGCCTCCGTGCCATGGTAATGAGGGAACGTAGCTGCACTAGCCTCAGAGGGCCCACTTCTCTGGGATCCTGGCTTTCCAGCCACCTCAGAGCTGTCTCTAGACCCCAGACAGCTTCCCCAGCAGTAGGTACCAACATTGCTCCTTGCTCAGCGGCCTCTTCCTCCTCCTCTCCAGCCCCCATGCTGGAGGGCAGGCTGGCTGGGGATGGAGGAGCTGCAGGGACCACCTCCTGTCTGTAGCCCTCAGGGAGACCTCCACCACCACCGAGGTGCGGCCACTCAGCCACCTCTTCAGGTGCCAGGCGCTGTGTGAGGTCACTGAGCACCCTGCCGTGTTCAGTAGTCTCCTCTACCTGGCGGACTGGAGGCTGTCCCGGCTCAAAGGCTGCCCGAAGCCTCAGCAGCCAGCAGCGTTCTATGCTGCCTGCCTGGACCAGGTCCCAAGAGAGGCCAGCCAGGTATAGCATGTCCTTGAGCATGAAGCTTCTCATGAAGTCCAGCGGAGAGCCACTGGCACAAGACACAGCAAGTCTCAGCAGCTCTCGTCTGTACAAATGTTTGAAGGCTGCCACCACACCATGCTCCAGGGGGGCGGGGATGTGTGCTCGGCTGCTGCCCTTGGACAAGAAGAGCACTCGGACTGCACCATCAGGTGTCTGCAGCTCCTCTGGAGACCCAAAGAGCTCGGGCTGGCACTGCTTAGGCGTCTCCTCACTCTCCTCTAGGGCAGGCATCCGAGCGGCCCAGCTTGGACAAGGTGGATGGGCCACCAGCAACACCGCCTTCTGTTGCAGGCAGCTTCGGCGCAGGTAGCGCTTGACGCCAGGGACGAATTCCTCAAAGAACCAGCCCCGAAGAAGAGGGCGACTGAGCCAGGCATCCGGACTATAGCGGTAGGAGGCCGGGAACTTGTCCTGGTTGTGGTGACGCAAGCTGGGTGGGTCTGGTAGCCGCCCGATAACTAGTGGCTTCAATTTGTGGCTGCCGGTCAGGTTGGCGGCCAACAGCACTGTCACTCGGTCACCGGGCCAGCGCCGGCTGCACCCACTAGGTCCGCTGGAGTTCCCAGCGCCCTGAGTTGCGGCCTGCTCCGGAAGCAACCTCCAGTAGAGACCAGTAACGTTGGCATTGTAGATCTGTTCGTCACCATAGCCGCCCTCGGAGTGGGGCAGAGTAGCCAGTGCACGGCCAGGTAGGACGGCGGCGCCGGGTGGCTGTGCAGGCTCTTCTTTGACAGGCGCAGGGCCTGCGACCGGGGGCTCAGCCTCGCCATAGATGCGCTGGCTGGAGATGCCGTGGCGTTTCTGCCAGCGCCAGAACCAGCCGTGGCTAGCCTTGAATGTACACTCGGGGCCATAGATCTGGCGAGCAAAGGCCTCGGCCTGCGCTTGGATGACCGGACCGGACAGCGGCACGCCGTGCTGGCGCAAGGTGAGGAACCACGAGTAGACGGCGCGGTCGATCTCCTCCTCGTTGGCTAGCCGCATCTTCTTGCGCTGCGTGCCCACCTCTCCACCAAGCTGGTCCAGAAACCAACGCAGCTTGGGCTCGTCCTTGAGCCAGCCGCGCAGCGTGCCGCCCGGCACGCCGAAGTCGCGGCACACGCTGGCTTGCCGCTCACCACCCTTGACGCGCTCGATGGCCTGCAGCTTGTCTTTGATGGAGTAGGCCTTGCGGAAAGTCATTTTTACCGCCACGCGGGGCCGCGGCCCGGGAGCGGTGGGCGGCGGGCGCGCCGTGGGACCCTGGCCGGGAGCCGGCGATCGCGGCGGCTCGGCAAGGCGCCGGGGCGGGGGAAGACGAGCGCGATGAGGGACCGGATGCAGGGCCGGGCCGGCCGGTGGGCTCGTGGGGTACATGGCGTCGGCGCCAGGGACCACCGGGCGAGCGAGCCTGACACCCAGCGCGGGACGCTCGGGGCGGGGCTCGGGGGCGGGGCTGCCCGAGTCCCTCCCTTTTGTCTCGCCAGCCCTGCCGGCACAGGCGCACTCGTCCCGCCCCCTCCGCCTCGTGGCGCCTGCGCACGGTCTGGACTTGGGCGGGTCACCCGCGCGTGCGCACACCAACTCCGCCTCGCCCCGCCCTAGTCCGGCGGCTCCATTCTTCATGCTGTGGAGGGGTGCTGTATGTTGGGACGTCGGGTTCTCGGCTGTTTGTGACAACTCCTCGGGTAAGGCGCGGTGTCCGAGGCATCTGTCCCTCGGACTCTGCCACAGTGGTCCCTGCGTGCATCGTGGTGCATGCTCCGCGGGCGAGGCAGCGCGTGCTCAGAGTTGTGTCCCCCGCCGGGCACCTCGTGGTCTGTGCCGCTGCGTTTTCCGGGAGCTGCGCGGTCGCCCTTCCTTTCCTTTGCAGTCCTGAGCTCGCAGTTCCAGGTTTTGGTTGCTGCGTCCTTGGCTGGCGTGTGAGTACCGCGGGCCCCGCCTCAAGGAGCGCACGTGCGGCAGAGGCTGGAGCGTTCCTGCCCCGCGCCGTTAGGGTTGGCGCCAGTGAGAGCTACGGGTGGGCGTTTGGTCCTGTGTGGGGCCAGGCTGGTGACCACATGGTTGCCAGCTTCCTGAGCGCCGTTTCAAGCTGGCCGCACGGCGGCCTGCCCCGGCCATGATTGACACCCTTGCCGGGCCGGCGTTCCTCTGCCTCGGCTGTTGCCAAGGTCCTAAGGCCTTGCGGCTAAGCACCGATGGCATACCAAACTCTATGCGTAGAGGGAACTTGCTTCGGGTGCAGCCTCATGGAAATTAGGAGGCCCACGAACGCAGGGGAGAGAAAAGGCACGTGTGATGCCACCGGTTCAAACGAATTAGGGCTGGTTTGAAAAAGGTGGTTCTGGGCAAGTTTCTTGGGAAAGGCAAGTTGAAGGGTACGGTCATTTCTCTTTCTAATACACAAGCGCTCTCTTTCCCGGCCCCATGGTTTTCCAGAATGAAAGGCTATCTCGCAACAAAAGAACTTGTTGAAGCCTATAAGGGGTGCCACCCGTAGGTGCTTCTGAATTGGCCCTGTCACTCAGGGATAGCTAGCTCTTAATTCAGGCTTATTCTCATGGATGAAGCAAAGGATGGATGTGACAGGACCACCAGGTGCCCCCTGAGCCAATCCCGGGGGCCGCAGAGTCAAGAGGAAGAATTCCTCAAAGAACAAGGAGCCCCCTCCCAGTCTCTGGCTAGTTCAGCATGGGCCTCCACTTTGACTGCTGGAGAACTCGGTAAACAGTTGGAGAGTTGGCAGAGGGAGCCGCTTGCTTTTTTTTTTTTTTTGGTTTTTCGAGACAGGGTTTCTCTGTGGCTTTAGAGGCTGTCCTGGAACTCACTTGGTAGTCCAGGCTGGTCTCGAACTCACAGAGATCCGCCTGCCTCTGCCTCCCGAGTGCTGGGATTGCCGCTTGCATTTTCTTAACCTGAGATGTGCTCTGCCTGGCTCTCCATCCTCTCTGGAGGAAGCTGGTACAGGGCGAGTCCTCCAGGATCAGCTTTTGGGCCGCTGAGGCTCCAGGGCTTACTACAAATGAGGTAAAGGTGCTTGAAGAGGGTTTGATGGGCAGAGAGAATGGCATTGGGTATTTCTTCTGCATGCTTGTTGAAGGTTGGAGTCAGACATTTGTGTGGAGGACAGGTACTGGGACATGCCTGGTCCCTGGCTCCACGCATCATCAAACTCAGTGGATCTGGTGGTTATACCCATCAGTCTTAATTTTCCTTTCTGGGTTTAAAATGTCACACAGCATTACAGTGTTGCCAAGTATAAACCAAGAGCTGTCTAGCAAGCCCCAAGACCTGTGTGTCAGGTCAGGGTACCACAGGTTGGAACAGAGATAGAACTAACAGTGGTATTTGGGATAAGGAGATTGGAGCTGCCTGGGCGTAAGCGGGGCACTAGCCTCTGGGTCTCAAGGTTGGACAAACAGCACAGGCCAGTGTTTCTGAGTAGGACAGGGAAACCCCAGAGGCAGAAGCAGGGTGGGAGCTTGGAGATACAGAATTTAACCCATGAAAAAAGACCAGATGCACCGGCGCTCCTGTGCTTAGATGACTACAAAGCTAGCCTTTGCTCCTGGGTCCTCCATGTTCCAAATGGCACCAGCTGCCTCTTTGGACACCAGACTCAAAGTTTCCGTAGGCAGCACTGGTTCACAGACTCCAGCTAGGTGAGCCCAGAGGGTGTTGCTGTTGTGGTGAAGGGGTGTGAGTTGGACTTCCTAGCAGACCCTATTCCCTACCACCCTACTCATGAGGACAGACAGTACTGGGAGCCCATCAGTCATGTGACTTATGAGGTGACATGCTGTTTCAGAATGTCCAGAGGAAAGCCAGCTCTTAGGTTCCCAGCACATGGAACCCTTCAGATGTTTGCTGCTGTGGTGGGCCATACCTGCCATATGCCCTTTCTCATCTTCCTCAGGACCCAGTCCCCAAGCCAGAAGAGTCCTTGATGGGGGCCACTGCCTGGTCCAGAGTAGAAGCTATGAAAGCCCCAGACTCTTGTGGACTTCTCTGCAGAGCAGGTGCAGGTTGGCCTCAGAGGCTGCAGCTGGCCAGTAAGCTCTTTTGGCAAGTTCCTTTTGAGTGGGACTCAGTCTGGGTGCTGGGCTACATGGCCACGACTGGCTGTTGAACATATCTCAGGACCTGGGACCTGTCAGGTCTTTTTGTCTGCCGCATGAGCTGCCTGCATCCAAGGCCCTCAGGCATTGTCAATCTTACACACAGGGGCCTTGACAGCTCGCCTCTGGTGGTCAGTCTTGCAGTCTGTACTCCAACCTATCTGGGAGCAGGGCAAGGGCTGCTTAGGTCACTCTTTGGTTTTTCGAAACAGGGTTTCTCTGTGGCTTTGGAGGTTGTCCTGGAACTCTCTGTAGACCAGGCTGGCCTCAAACTCAACAGAGATCCGTCTGCCTCCCGAGTGCTGGGATTAAAGGCATACGCCACCAACGCCCGGCTAGGCCACTTCTTTCTAAATGATGTCTGAGCCTGCTTCTCTGGAAGTTGGCTTTCTTTCTGGTACTTCAATCTCAGGCATGTTTCTGCCATTTGCCCAGATAAAACCTCAGGAGAAAGGAAGACCAGCCCTGTTGTAGGGGTGTGGGTATTGACAAACCTGTCCTTGGGGGGTTTGAGAAATTCATTACTTGTTTTTCCTGGGCAGCTGCAGGTTTGCGTGCACGCGTTTGTGTGTGTGTGTGTGTGTGTGTGTGTGTGTCTGTCTGTCTGTCTGTCTGTCTGTCTGTCTGTCTGTCCTCCAGGGAAGCAATGGAGTTCAGGTATACCCAGTCTGGGTGCAAACTGGCTAAAGTCCTTGGCCTGTTGTACACCTGTGGGGAAAGCAGGTTGGGGAAGACCTTGTCCCTTGGGAGCCTTTGCTAACCGGTGCTAATGTCTTGGGTTGGCATTCCTGCCTGGTCTCTATCCCCGCCACCCAGAGGTGGCACTGTTTCCGTAAGAGGCCCAGTACCAGGTGTGGACCTGGAGCATTTGGGTTGGGGAGTGTCCTTGGCTTCCAAAGCCCTGCCAGTGAAGGAGAGACTGGCTTCCACAGCTGAGGGAGCACCCATCGGTGCTGGCTCACCTTGATGCAGATTGTTGTAGGCTCAGAGAGTGACGAGGGTGGGAGCAGTGAGTTTCCATGCTAGCTCCAGCTTGTCTCCTAGGTAATCTAAGGTCAACATGTCAGGGGCCACCAAAGAGCTCTGCCTCTCAAGTATGACGGCCCGGGGTTAGGCGTGTCTCATTGTGTCCTATTGCCATGCCACCTTGACAGGCAGCTTCTGAAAAGCCACCTAGGCTGTGGGAGCTGCTGTCTGGCATGGGTAGCCTTTCCCACTGCTCTAACCTTGCTGCTTTTCCTTCATGCTGTCCTAGGAGGCCAAAGCAAAAGTAAGTACACCTGCAAAGTGTCCCATGTCTCCCTTCACCTGTGCCAAGGAGTCCCCAGCCACCCATCCCTTGCCTGGGGAAGCATACCTATGCAGAGTTGAGCTTGCTGGGACAAGGCAGCGGTGTGGTTAGCGGTTGGCAAGTAGATACCCATGTGACCCTCACACCAAACAGGTCAGCATATCGCCTTCTGCCATATGGAGAAGTGACGGCCAATCATGAAGATGTGACCAAAGGAAATATCTAGTCTCAGTTGGCCCTGTCCCTTCTTGAGGGAGCACTGGAAATAGCTACATCTGTTTCCTTCAGAAGGGTTTCAACCTAGTCTGTTTGGTAGAGGGGCCAGCTTAGCGGGCATCGCTGAAGGGCACGGGGTGGGTTGGGGTCAACCTAGACCTGTAGTGCTCCACTGAAAGCCAGGAGTCTGTCAGGTCCTGCTGTGATGGCATGCACTGCCCCCTTTGTCACAGTAGGTGATGTCACAATGCTCTGCTTCCTGGGATCATCCTCAGTCCCTACCCCTGCCCCTGCTACTTGGCCTTGGTAAGTGAAGGGGTGGTTTGGAGACCTCTCTACGCTGGGCCTCTGTGGCACCTGCTCCTGGCTCCTCACAGTGGAGAGAGCTTGGGTGGACTGCACTTTAGCTGTCACTTAGAGGTAGGCTTCAGGGTATAACAGGGAGAGTTTTCCAAGGTCTTGAGCATAGGTGAGATTTGGATAGCTTAACACTCTTCCAGTCAGGCATTTTGTTGGATGTATTAGGAAAAGATCCTAGACAGTGATAGGAAGGTTTGCTGTCCAGCCAGAGGGCTCCCTTCCACTTCATGGGAGCCCAACAGATGGCCTGGGTGTTGCTGCAGACCCATAGGAGCAGCGTGATAGCAGCCTCGGCACCCTAGTCCTCAGGTTGAGTCCAGACAACAAAAATTTTGACGAGGCTACCCTTCTAGGGCAAGGCAGCACTAAGTATTTACCGGTGGTTTCTGGTAGGTCCTGGAGCCTATGTTTTCCGTGGTGCCACATTCAGTTCCGGGGTAGTGGAGGCAAGTCCTCCCTTGTGGCTGCTGCTCTGTGCTCAGCCACACCCTGCCGAGGGAGCAGGCCCTTAAAATGCAGGGCTTGAGGTAGCACCGGGCCTAGTAAGGAAGCAGGCCTTTGAGGCACTGTACGCTGATTACAGTTGCGAGTGGGATATGGTATCTGAGACTCTGAGGTCCCCATGATGACTCTTTGGTTCAAATGCATTTAGAGTTGTGAGGTGGTGACTGCTGGCAGTGGTACTCAATCCTTGACCCATCCCCATGATGTCAGGGTCACAGAGTCACTATCCCTTTCCTACGACTGCCAAGGCACACAGGTCTGAGTAGGGTTGTGGTGTGGCCAAGGTAGGTGCAGGTGACTTTCAGTGATGAGCTGTTTGATGGTGCTCCATCCGTCTTGGCAGTCACAAGTCCCTAGAAGCACTGCCACCTCAAGCAAATGTCAGGCTCAGCATATGCAAAGCACAGCCAGTCTGTATATGATTTCAGTAAGCCAAGGGTGACTTACTGTAGCTAAGAAACTCTCATGGGACGTGTTAAGCAAAACAAACAAAACAGCCCACCCCTACTAATGGCTCATTAAAGCCCCACCCCTACTGATCGCTCATATTAAAGCCGGTTGTCAGTGAATGCAGCTGTTTGCTTTATTTGGCCCTCCACCCAGGCCCCTTGAGAAAAGGTATCTGGCAAGGTTGGAGGTGAGGGTTAGATCCCTTTTGGAGCTGTGGGCTCATTGGGTCAGCAAGGGCACCATAAGCAATGGTGTGTGTGTGTGTGTGTGTGTGTGTGTGTGTGTGTGTGTGTGTGTGTGCGCGCGCGCGCGCTGTGTCTGGTTTACAGAAGTCCCTGGTGTGGATTTGTGTCCTTGCATGTCATCTGGCCACGCCCCTCGGGTGGCTTGCCCTCTCCTTTCTCCAGGCCTCCCTGCCCACCCTTGCCAGCCAGACTGGAGGGCGAGGGAGGCCGGTGCCTCTGCTGTGTTGCAACTGCCTTCTTGTGCTTGCTTTTTAATGCTGCACCCGAAGATGAGGAGTGGGAAGGCCTCTTGTGCGCTGGAGACCGTCTGGGAGGACAAGCACAAGTGTGAGGAAGCCGCGCGGCGCTTCCATGAGCATGAGGCCACCCAAGCCGCCGCCTCTGCCCAGCGCCCCCTGGCCAAGGTGCCAGCTGTGAACGGGCCCAGCCAGGAGGACACAGAGGACATCGACGAGGCAGAGACCCCCAACACCAGCGGCAGGGGGGATCTTAGGAAGAGCCACGAGTGCAAGAAGCCCCTACAGAAGAAGAGGAAGCGCTCCCCCAAGAGTTGGCTTGGCCAGGCGGACCTGGCCCTCGTGGGCCTCTCGGCTGACCACGTATGGCTGGACAAGCCCCTCTTCGACCAGGCAGAAAGCTCCTACCGCCAGAGGCTGGCAGATGTGGCCGCCCAGGCAGCCCAGCCGCCTGTTCTGGCCCCTCGGGGCCCCTGTACACATGGAAGCCATGTGGCCTGCCACCATGTGACCTGGGGGATCTGGGTCAACAAGTCTTGCTTTGATCAGGCTGAGCGGGCTTTTGTGGAGTGGTCTCAGACCTTGCTGCTGGCGGTAGAGGGGAACCGCAAGCAGGGGACTCCTGACACGGGCCAGCAGGCTGTCTCTCCTGACCTGGCCTTGGCCGGCCAGCCTAGCCCACCAGCTAACGGGCAGCCTCCTCTGGGCAGCCTGCAGGCTCTGGTTCGTGAGGTGTGGCTAGAGAAGCCCCGGTACGATGCGGCTGAAAGGGGCTTCTACGAGGCCCTGTTTGATGGCCATCCCCCAGGGAAAGTACGACTGCAAGAACGAGCCAGTCAGCCCGAGGGTGCCCGGAGGGGCCGCAGAGACCGTCGGAGTCGCAATGCTGTCGGAAACAAGCGAGCTGGGTCAAAACGGGCCGATGGGGAGGCGCCCTCTGTTCTGCCCTACTGGTACTTCCTACACAAGGATGCAGAGGCCCCTTGGCTCAGCAAGCCTGCCTACGACAGTGCCGAGTGCCGCCACCATGCTGCTGAGGCCCTGCGCATAGCCTGGCGCCTGGAAGCTGCCTCCCTGGCTCACCGACCCACGCCCCGTTCTGGCCCATCCATGTCCAGCCTGAGACCCAAGTAGGAGAAATAGGGCTGCAGGTGTCGGGCCTGACCTGGGCTACAAGCATATAGGGACAGGGACAGCTGTCTCTGCTGTGGGCCTGACCAGCTTGAATGCAGGGGTGGGGTGGACACCCGTAGTGCTCTGTTCTTGAGGGTTAGAGTCCTGAGCTGCTGGTGTTGGTGGGGGAAGGTTCTACATGAGACAAAGCCCACTATCGGGGAGCCCAGAAGACATTGTTGGCAGAGTGAGTGGGAAGCCTTGTGTCTGCAGGAGTTGGGTACCCACAGCCTAGGGTGTAGTGTGTGCTCATTGAGTCAGGTGGGTGTTAAATCTACGAGCTGATCCAGCAGCCTCTGAAGGGTGCTTGTCTGGCCTCCCTGTGAGGAAAGAAACCTGCCTTTAGCCCAGGCTCCTCAAGGAATCCTGCTCCAACACAGCTGAATGGAGTCCTGCCATGGTCTCTGAAGGCCAGGGAAGGGCTGTGGGGGTAATATGTGACCATGGGAGGTGGCCTCCAGGCAGGTAGGTCTGATAGACAGACACAGAAGGGACAGAGTGACACCAGTCTTGGGGATGCCCAGTGGTTGGTCTGTCTGCCACCTACCTGCCTTGTGTTCACAGTTCTGGCTCCCTCACCAAAGCATCCTGGGAAAGGGGTGCAGTGTCAGGGCGTTTTCTTTTTTCTTTCTGTTTTTTTGGTTTTCGAGACAGGGTTTCTCTGTGTAGCCTTTGAGCCTTTCCTGGCACTTTGCTCTGTAGACCAGCCTGGCCTCGAACTCACGGAGATCCACCTGCCTCTGCCTCCCGAGTGCTGGGATTAAAGGTGTGCGCCACCAACACCTGGCCCAGGCCTCTATTGGCAGAGTGAGATTGGTTGGTCTTTCATACTTGCCAAAAAGGGCAGGATGGTAATTGGTAGCCTCTGTGGTCACTGTGTAACCCGTAGCTCCCATACTGTGGCAGGCGTAGGAGCTTCGTGCTGGGACATGGCTTGCAGAAGCATGGTGAGCTGGACCTTGGTCTAGTTCTCAGACTCCGGTCTTAGTTGCCATAGAACTTTCGTTGCACCCTTGACCTTTTTTTTTTAATCATGTTAATCAAAACAAATAAGTACTAAAAGTACTTATATATTGAGAGAGAATGACAAACTCGTTGCGTGCTAGGATGGCGCATTTTCTAAAAACTAACTTTGGGAGACAGTAGACTTGCTCATTGTTAAAGGCCGTTTGGCTGAAGCGTGAGTAGGTGCCTGGCTGCTGGTCTTACAGTTGCTTTTGTGCTCTAGCTGCTGCTGTGGGTTATGGTTAGAAAAGTCGGGGCCTGGGTGCCTAGTGTCTGGAGGACTGACTGGGGATGCCCCTCTCACCCAGGCCCTGGTAGGTGAACGCTTTGGGGGATGGAGAGGGTCGTTTACTCTTACCTTTGTATGTGGGAGGGGCTTGGTGTTGAACACCATGGTCTTCAGCAGCAGAGGCACAGTTCATGAGCCAGGCAGGACGTGAACTGGCCCAGCATGTCATAGCCCTCACGGGATCCCTGTTCTTTCCTTACCTATGGCTTGGTCCGGGGACTCAGGCAGCATGGGCCTGGAGCCTGTGGGGAAGGTGAAGCCAGAGGTTTTCTGGCCATATTGACCTAGCCACTTTTTCCCATCTCAGCAGAAAAATGGCTACAAACTTCCTAGTGCACGAGAAGATCTGGTTTGACAAGTTCAAATATGACGACGCAGAAAGGAAATTCTACGAGCAGATGAATGGGCCGGTGACTGCTGGCTCCCGCCAGGTGAGGACCACACTCAAGCCTGGTGGAGCCACCTGGGTGGGCCAGAGACATGCTGTTAGGGCCAACCTGCCTTGTTAAGGAATCTGTCTTTCGGAGGGCCATTGCAGAATCCCATGCCCTTGGCTCCTGATCCTAATACATGAGACAGCCCACTCTTGCTGCTTCCCGGGCTGCTGGGGCCAGCAAGCTGACAGGTGTCTAGGGGTGGTGTGTGGCCAGGCCTCAGCATGTATGGCTACTTGCGACTTTGTGATCCTGGCTTAAGTCACCTGCTTCTCCCTGTCCTGGGAGCTTTCATTCTGTGTAATGCATTCATCTCTTTGTAATGCATTCTTGCTTTTTAGTGAGGGTCCTTAGGGATTGAGTGTGTGTGGGGGGGGGGGGTGTTGTTTAAAAAGATTTTTTTAAACCCAGACAAAAAAGACTGGTTCTTTCTGCACTGTCTGCAGGAGAATGGTGCCAGCGTGATCCTCCGTGACATTGCAAGAGCCAGAGAGAACATCCAGAAATCCCTGGCCGGAGTGAGTACCCACGGCCCATGTATCCATGGGCTCGTGCTCGGCCAAACAGCATGTCTGATTTTTTATTTAAACCTCAGTACTGCTGACGATTTTGGCCTTTGGAGCAAGTTAGGATGCAGGGTGTGGTCCTGTGCTCTACAGCAGGAGTGCTGAGGCCTCTGTGTCTCTTGTGTACACTGAGGTCTCTCTAACTATTCTTGCAGCGCCTGCCATGGGCTGCCTGGACTAAGCGGTGCTTTCTCAGGGTGTAAGCACATGCCTTGGAAACCTGTCCCTTCCTGCTTGCCTTCCTGCTTGCTCCCTTGCTAAAGAAGCACAGATCCCCTATGCCCTAGACTACTGGATCCTCCTGATTAGGTGGGGCCATTCATGGAAAGGAGATAATTACTGAGGTATGCTAGTCAGCATCACTTTGAACTAAGGGCCCAGGGAGGGCTACTGCAAAGCCTCGGTGTCTCAGCCCAAGGAAGGTATACCCTTAAATGGCAGGCAAACTTGCTCTATATTCCTTATTCTAGAGACATCATGACCTCAGTCTGTCTCCCTGGAATGGGTTTATCCCCTGGAACAGGTTTCTGATGGGTTACCACAACCTTACTGCTTAAAACAATGTGAATTTATCATCAGATGGTTCCGAAGGTCAAAGGTTGAAACAGGGCCAAAGGCAAATAGAGTTGGGTTCCCTCTGAGGCTCTGAGCAGCCATTTCCTGCCTGTCTTGGGGCAGTTCGTGTCCTTTGGCATCTCGTCCTATCAGCCTCCTGCATGCCATCATCACAAGGGTTCCTGTGAATGCACCAAGCCTGCCCAGATAGCTCAGGCTCTTGTTGGCAATTGAGAGCATGCTGTGTAAAGCAGCATGTTTATACTCAGCAGGCATCCCATTAAAATGGGGATGCAGAAAGGGCCACTGGTCCCAAACAGTTTGAAACTCCAGCCAGTCTCCCTGAATCTTTATCTTACGTTTATTATGTATACAGTGTTCTTCCTGCACTGTCTGCAGGTCAGAATAGGGCTTCAGATCTCATCACAGATGGTTGTGAGCCACCATGTGGTTGCCAGGAATTGAACTCAGGATCCCTGGAAGAGCAGCCAGTGCTCTTAACCACTGAGCCCCCTAAACAGCATTCTTTTTTTTTTTTTTTTTTTTTTTTTTTTTGAGACAGAGTTTCTCTGTGTACTAAATAGCATTCTTGAAGCTGAAATTTTAACATCCTGCCTGTGGAAGGTAGAGACCTTAAACCTTTTTAAAAAGATCCTGATTCCTTTTTTGGTCTAAAGTAGTGGTGTTTTTGCTAGTAAATTTTCAAGAACTTTGCATGTGTATTTTGTCCCAGAAATCTGCACGTAGCAGGTGTTCCTCTGGGTCTTTGGTCCTATCACACTTCTCAGCCCCTGTCAAGGTGGCCATGGGCATTCACAAGTCAAATACCTGGGTGACAGTGGATTTACATTTTCTTTGCACCCTAGAGAGGTCAAGGATTTCCCCAACCATCTGGCCCTGGCTTCTTTTCTGCTCTACAGTTTTTCCTTTGCTTTCTTTTCTCCCATAAGTAGCAAAAAGGAAGCGGGCTTTGCCTTCCACGCTTGGCCAAGAAATCTCCGCTGCAATGGAATTTGCTGCCTAGCTGTGCAATCCCAGCACTTGGGAAAGCTGAGGCAAGGGGATTGCACAAGCTTGAGATCTGCACCATAGAACACAATCTTTGGGAAACAAACAAACACCTCTCAGCTGAAGATCAAGTTTTTCTCACTCAGAAGTCTTGGCAACAGTGAGACCAAACTCTGCTTTTAAGGCCTGTGCTGTGCCCCCTGCCATCTCCACATTTTTAGGGATTTGTTCCAGCAGCACCCCATTTCCCGAGGCCAAGATCTATGTGGTTCCTAGTTGCTCTGTCAGATTACCACAGCTAGTGACTTAAAGTGACACACATCTTACAGTTCTGGAGGTCAGATCTTTAGAGGCATCTTGTGGAACAAGACCAAGGTGTCCATGGGGTTCTCCAGAAGACTGGAGAAATCCACCTATCTGTCGTCCCTGCCTCTATTTCTCTTGTTCCTGCTGCCATGCACAGAGCATCTAAACAGTGATTCTCAGACTTCCTAACCCTGCCACCATTTAATACAGCTCCTTATATCTGTATTTTTGGTGGTCTTAGGTGACCCCTGTGAAAGGATTGTGAGCCATAGGTTGAAAACCACTGTTCTAGGTCCTTAGTTCCACCTATTAAATCTGCTTTGCTGTGGGAAACTAACATTGCAAGCTCTGGAGGTTCAAGTACAGCCAGGTGATCCAGACTGCACAGCCTTTACAAAAGGTTGCGTACACCTGGCCCCTTCTTGGTCCTTCCTGACTTATGTAGTTCTCATCCTGTCATCCTCAAATCCAAACCCATGCTCCCATGCTCACCCAGTGAAGCTCAGGCTAGGGAGATGTGGGGTCAGGGAAACAGATTTATGCGCTTGACTGGGCACAGTGATCTTCAGCACCCAGAAAGGTGGGTCATTCTCAGCAGGCATTTGCTGTCTGGCTCTGCTGGGCTGTCCCTCGCCAGGTCCTTTGCTTTGTACCAGGCCTGCAGTATGGAGTGGGGAACCCCTCAGGCGTTTTGAAAACAGCCTTGGCATTCCTGTCTGACCTTGCTTCAGGTAGATGGAAGGTACCTCCCTTCAAAAAATGCCGCTGTAGCCTATTTTGGCAAAGGCCTGTGTCTGTCTGTTAGCTCTTGTGTGGAGCAGCTTCTGCCTAGCAGGATACTAAGAATGCTCACCCCCCTCCTTCAGAGGACATCCTAGTGGGCCTGCTGAGGTCGGTTTGCATGCAACTATTTTTTCAGAGTCAGTAACTCTCCTACCTGTGAGTGGAGCTGACGTCTGAGAGCATGAAGCTAGACGCCTGGGTTTGCTGCAGGGGAGCAAGATGAAGGTGCTGGCACCGCCTGCATGCTCCTTCCTTCTAGCCCTTGAATTGCTTTCCCTCCTGTTTCTAGCTCAAGGTGATGCTGCCCAACTCCCCTGAGGCCCTGGGCCAGGCCACCCCTGGGACTGTAAGTCCTGCTGCTTTCTCTGTGTGGCTCCCTTGTCCTATCCTCTGCTTGACTGTACAGCCATTTCCCTGAAGACAACAAGTCTTCACTGCTCGCCCTAAGCAGGAAGTCTGTCTTACAGTTCCTCACCTGTCTAGGCCTTCCTGCGTTGCTTCTCCAGCAGATCCTTGACCAAGTTCTATAGGGGACCTGATGGGGAAGTCCTGTGCATATGTCAATAAAGCACTGTCAAAGTGGCTGGCAAGGAAAAGGCTTCACTCTACAGGGGACCCATTAAGACTGAGCCTTTGCCAAACCTTCAGCACAGTTTGGGTTGTGCTTCTGAGTGGCTATACGGGGATCCTGGAGCAGGCTAAAATAGTAAGACCAGTGTCCCCCTCCCTTACAGAGCTCAGGCCCTGGGGCCTCCAGTGGACCTGGTGGAGATCATAGTGAGCTTGTTGTAAGAATTGCCAATCTGGAAGTGGAGAACCAGAACCTTCGAGGCGGTGAGTGCTTGGGCCTGACAGGTGGGGCTGCAGCTCCAGTGTCTGCTCTCTGACTGGTGTCCCCTTGTGCCCACAGTGGTACAAAATCTGCAGCAGGCCATTTCTAAGTTGGAGGTCCGGCTGAGCACTCTGGAGAAGAATTCACCTGCTCACCGAGCTACAGCCCCACAGACCCAAGTGAGTCCCCTTGGGAAGGAGCCTCGGACTGTGGTGCTAGCTTGGTCTTCCTGAGGGCTGGCTCTCAGGGCTAGATAAGTCTCAGCCTTCCTCCCTTCTTCTATGGCAGCACGTGTCTCCTATGCGTCAAGTGGAGCCCCCAGCCAAGAAGGCAGCCACGCCAGCAGAGGACGATGAGGACGATGACATTGACCTGTTCGGCAGTGATGAGGAGGAGGAAGATAAGGAGGCGGCCCGACTACGAGAGGAGAGGCTTCGCCAGTATGCGGAGAAAAAAGCCAAGAAGCCCTCACTGGTGGCCAAATCCTCCATCCTCTTGGATGTCAAACCTGTGAGTGGTGGCAGGGTGGGCCTCTGGGAGGCCAGGGTGGGGCGTTGTGTGGCCTGCCCCCAAGGCTCGGATTCTGACCCACACACACCCTCCTGGGTCTAGCAGCCGTAACAGAAATGTGGAGCAGGACACATGTTCTCAGGGGCTCTTTAAAGAAGCAAAGCTGTGTCTTGCAGTTGGGGAGGGGTCATGGGTGTCCTGTGCTGTTGTAGAGGTCTCTGAGACAGCTCACCCCCATTCTCTCACAGTGGGATGATGAGACAGACATGGCCCAGCTGGAGACTTGTGTGCGTTCCATCCAACTGGACGGGCTGGTCTGGGGGGGCTCCAAGCTCGTGCCTGTTGGCTATGGTATCCGGAAGTTGCAGATCCAGTGTGTGGTGGAAGATGACAAAGTGGGCACTGACTTGCTAGAAGAGGAGATCACCAAGTTTGAGGAGCACGTGAGTGGGCATGGGTACTAGCGGTGGGAAGACCAGTGGACTCTGGGACACTGGGTCCTGCGGCCCCACATTCGTAGGGCCAACCCCCCTGTGGAGCGTGAGCAGGTGGGCCCTTAGACAGTCTCTGTCAACACCCTTTGTCTCCATCCACAGGTGCAGAGTGTTGACATAGCGGCTTTCAACAAGATCTGAAAGGCCACGAGTGTGGTTCGTGTGTGTGTGTGTGTGTGTGTGTGGACCTGCCGAGATTAAAGACTGAGATTCTGCACTTTGGCTCCTGTGGTTATTGGTGTGCAGTGCTGTGTCAGCCCTGTCCATACTCGACCCAGCCCAGCCCACCTCTTGTCTCTTGAAGCTGTTTTGGCCCAAATAGAATCCATGGGGCCCACATTTGTCTACCCTGTGCCTCTTGTCCCTTATAATGTGACCGTGTGGAGTACACCTAGGCCTGATCTACATGCCTCTTGACTCTCCTAACATGGGGGGGGGGCGCTGCAGCTAACTGGAGTGGGGCACATCTTTTTTTTTTTTGTTTTTTTCGAGACAGGGTTTCTCTGTATTGTTTTGAAGGCTGTCCTGGAACTAGCTCTTTTGTAGACCAGGCTGGCCTCAAACTCACAGAGATCCGCCTGCCTCTGCCTCCCAAGTGCTGGGATTAAAGGTGTGCGCCACCAACGCCCGTCGGGGCACATCTTTTATGTTCTGTGATGGTTAGAACATGGACAGCTAGCTGTACCGCCCATTCCACTTAAATCCTTTGTGGTCCACTGCTTGGGTATTGGATGAAATAGTGTGGACATCTAGGTGAGGGTACCAATTATGGCTAATTCCTGTCAGCGACATTCATCAGCCTTTGCCATTCAGAAGCAGTGTAGTCCCTCCCCCTCAAAAGCTCTCCTGTGAGGCCTGAGATGCAGGATCCAATAAAAGCCTTCGCCTGAGGAAGGATGGCTTAACAGTTAAGAGCACTGGCTGCTCTTCCAGAAGCGGGGGTTCAATTTCCAGCAACCACATGGAAGCTCACAACCAGCTGTAATGTAACCTCAGATCCGGGTGATCTGATGCCCTCTTCTGGCCTTTGGGCATTAAGTACAGAAACACTTGTAGTAGCCCATCCCCCCTCCTTTTTTTTTTTTTTTTTTTTTCAAGAATAAATTTTGCAATGTAGCCTTGACTGGCCTGGAACTTGTTAGAGATCCTGTTTCCCCAAGGCTGGGATTAAAGACATTAACCACCATGTTCAGCTTAAATTGTTCTAGTACATGGACTCATTTGGAACCTGGGTAGTTAGTTGGGTTAAGCAAATATCGTCGTCGCAGATATTTGGGATCACAGTCCAGGCCTTTGGGGGTCCTGGCTTTACAAGCAGATGCTCACAGTTGCATAGGTAACCCTGGCTGCCCATCCCTGGTCTGAGGCAAGAGTACAGCCTGATCAGAATTCAAACCCTGGTACATTCAGAGTTGCTGTTTGGCCTTTGCCACTGCTAGCTGAGGTCCACCATCCTGTAAGAACCATTAGCAGGGGCAAGCAGCTAGCTGGAGTCCGGGAGGTTGTGGGGTAGTGGTGTGCTGATATAGGGCTACTTTGGTGGCTTGGATCCCTACAACTCTAGCTGTGTAGGTGGCTCTCCCCGCCCACTGCTGCCGGGAAAGGCCCCGCCTCTGGGTCAGTTAGTTCCCTGGACCAGTGCCCTGGGGGGCGGAGTAGGACGCCATTAGCGAGGCTTGTCGCGCTGTGTATGCCATTCGGAATTGCCATGGAGGCGGATGGCGAGGGGCGCGCGGTGGTACGGCCACTGCTCACTGACCTTTACCAGGCCACCATGGCGCTGGGCTATTGGCGTGCAGGCCGGGCATGCGAGGCAGCAGAGTTCGAGCTCTTCTTCCGCCAATGTCCGTTTGGAGGCTCCTTTGCCCTGGCCGCCGGGCTGCGGGACTGTATGTGCTTTCTGCGAGCCTTCCGTCTGCAGGACGCAGGTAGCTCCGCACCCCACACGGGTAATCCTCTGGCTGGGAGAGAATCCCACTCCTGCTTCCATACCCCTGACCCCTGAGGGGACCTGCACTTGCCTGGCCAAGTCCTTCCCCCAGACCACACGTATTCTCTATCGCCCCAGACGTGCAGTTCCTGGCTTCAGTGCTACCCCCAGACACTGACCCTGCCTTCTTCAAGCACCTTCGGGCCCTTGACTGCTCTGGGGTGACGGTGCAGGCCCTGCCAGAGGGCTCCCTCGCCTTCCCTGGTGTGAGTGTCCTGCAGGCTGAGTGGGTAGAGAAGGTGGGTGGCCCTGGAGGTCTGGCTGCGCAGCTAATCACTCGCCCTGCAGGTGCCATTGCTGCGGGTGTCCGGGCCCCTCCTTCTGGTACAGCTCCTGGAGACGCCTCTGCTCTGTCTGGTCAGTTATGCTAGGTGAGCAGAGTTCCTGAGCTCTGGGGCTAAGTCGTCCCACTGAGGTAACTGCAGTCCTCACCTGGGTTCTCCTGGTCTGTCACTCTCCACAGCCTGGTGGCCACCAATGCTGCTCGGCTCCGCCTGATTGCAGGGCCGGATAAGAAACTACTAGAGATGGGCTTGCGGAGAGCTCAGGGTCCAGATGGGGGCTTCACGGCCTCCATTTACAGCTACCTAGGCGGTGAGGCCCGGGAAAGGCCTAGGGTGCGGAAGGGAAGGTTCCGTTTTTACCCGGGTCTCCTAAGCCTGCCCGCCTTTCCACCCAGGGTTCAACAGCAGCAGCAACACACTTGCTGGACAGCTGAGGGGCGTGCCGGTGGCAGGGACCCTGGCACACTCCTTTGTCACTTCTTTTTCGGGCAGTGAGGTGCCGCCCGACCCGGTCAGTACTGTTTTATTTGGTGTCGGTTCCATGTTGCCCAGACTGGTCCTAGAACCCTGATCTTTGTGTACTTCCTGCTGGGCCTTCAAGTCAGTTTCCCTCTCAGCTTTACTCTAGAGGACAAGATCTGGAAACCCATTCTTAGCCCTGCACACCTGGCCCAAGGCTGCACTAGGAAGCTGGCAGCATTACATGGCATCACCTTTGCCCTCAGGTCATGGTCTACTGGCCACTCCCAGGTTTAATACTCTAGAACCATCTTTTAACTAATCTCTCTCTACAGATGTTGGCCCCAGCTTCTAGTGAGGGCCCCACGGTGGACCTGACGGCCAGTGTAGATTTGTGGCTGAAGCGTGTGTGCACCCACCTGGGGCTGGGGGTGCAGGAACCACACCCAGGGGAGCGGGCGGCGTTTGTAGCCTATGCGCTGGCCTTTCCCAGGGCCTTCCAGGGCCTGCTGGATTCCTACAGTGTCCGCAGGTGAGCTGTGAGCATTGCGTCAAGGCAGCCTCAGAAGAGCAACTGAGCTCCTGATCCCTTTCTTTTATATATATTTATATGCAGGAGTGGTCTTCCCAACTTTCTTTTATATATATTTATATGCAGGAGTGGTCTTCCCAACTTTCTGGCAGTAGCCCTGGCATTGGGGGAACTGGGCTACAGGGCAGTGGGCGTGAGGCTGGACAGCGGTGATCTGCTTCAGCAGGCTCAGGAGATCCGTGGGATCTTTCGAACTGTTGGTGCCCAGTGAGTTACCCATGAGGGGTGTGGTATGCCCGCTAGAAACTCCTTGCGGAAGTCCTAGGGAGATGGGACAAGGAGGGATTTTTGCCTTTTTTTTTTTTTTTTTTTTTTTTTTTTTGGTTTTTCGAGACAGGGTTTCTCTGTGGCTTTGGAGGCTGTCCTGGAACTCGCTCTGTAGACCAGGCTGGCCTCGAACTCACAGAGATCTGCCTGCCTCTGCCTCCCGAGTGCTGGGATTAAAGGAGTGCGCCACCAACGCCCGGCTTTTGCCTTTCTTATAGGGAGACCATGGGCCTATCTCAGGAAAAAGGCCTGGAAGGGGGTCCTAAGAAAAGAGTGGGTATAGGCACGGCTGCTGGGGAGGGAGGGAACTAGGAAAGAGGCCAGGGTGAGCCAGGAGCATCTGCGGGGATGCTGCCTCTGAACCCATTGCATACACGCAGGTTTCAGGTGCCCTGGCTGGAATCTGTTCCCATTGCGGTCAGCAACAACATTGATGAGAAGCAGCTAGGAAGACTGGCCCAGGAGGTGGAGTGCAGAGGGATGGGCGGGCAGTAGTCCCGGGGCCCTGGCTCCCTGCGGGTGGCAGCCTGGCTCAGTGTCACCTCCTCTCCACACAGGGCAGTGAGGTGAACATCATTGGCATTGGCACCAGTGTGGTCACCTGTCCCAAACAGCCTTCTATGGGCTGTGTCTACAAGGTAAAGGGAGTGTTTGGCTCCGGGTGGGGCAAGTCTGGAAGAACGTGGGTGGCGGGCGACAGGGGCCCTGCTATCTGAACAACCTGTCCTTGCAGCTGGTGTCTGTGGGAGGCCAACCTCGAATGAAACTGACAGAGGACCCTGAGAAGCAAACCCTGCCTGGGAGCAAGGCTGCCTTCCGGTTTCTAGGCTCTGATGGTGACTTCCCTCTGCTTTTCCCTTGGCCTTTCTCAAGTCTCCAGCCCTTAATTGACATTATTCTTGCCTTTGCTCAGGGTCCTTCCAACTGGACTTACTGCAGTTGGCAGAAGAGCCCCCACCCAAGGCTGGGCAGGAACTCAGGGTTTGGCCCCAGGGAGCCCAGGAGCCCCGCACTGTGAAGCCAGCCCAGGTGGAGCCCTTGCTGCGACTCTGCCTGCAACAGGGCCAGGTGACTTCCCCTCATCTGCACCTTCCCTCCAGCTGAGCTCCGATCCCCAGCCGGCATCTCCAGCTCTCCTTCCCTCTCCCCTGCAGCTGTGCGAGCCACTTCCATCCCTGGAGGAGTCCAGAGCCTTTGCCCAGCAGTCCCTGAGCCGCCTCAACCCCGCTCATAAGCAGCTGCAGAACCCTACAGCGTATCCGGTAGGCCTGTGGGTGGTCTGCCCTGTGTGCCCTGTGTGCCCCCTGCCCCACTCTCCGGCCCCAGCTGCCCAAACCCTCTTCTTCTCTCTCTACAGGTTGCACTATCAGAGAAGCTTCGGGCACTGGTTGTCAGTCTGAGTGCTGGGGGTCCCTTGTAAAACTAAGCTGTGGGGGTGGTGAACTGCCAGCAATAAAATGACTCACTGTCCCCACGACGTATCCTGTGTCATTAGTTCACTGGACTTCTAGGAGACTTCCAGAGCTGGGCTGGAATTGAGTTGGGGTGGCTCAGGGGCTGCTGGGCAAAGGCTCTGGAGTCCTCCAGGGATGGGCGTGGCTCACACAGCTGCAGGGGAGGGGGAAGGAGAGAAGGAGATGCCCCACGGCTGGGGATCAGAGCTCAGCTGGGCGGGGAGTCGGCCATATGAGTCGGCACAGGCCCAGCGTGTGGGAAGGCAGCGTGGGGCTGGACTGTGGGGATCAGGTCTGGGTGGAACATCATGGCCACAAGTCACGGAGGACTTATGTTCACCTCTGTTCTGAGGATGTTATTGTGAAGGCGTTCACCTGCTAGAGGCAGAGAGGGGGTTCCTAAGGTTGAGCTGAGGTGTCAAGAGTCTAACAGCCTCAGGCTCCCATAGCTACTAAGGGCAATGTCCCCATCAGCTGAGACATCTCAAGCTCCCCACGCCAGCCCTGTGTGATCTGCTATAGGCCAATCAGGGGTCTCGGTTTCCGACCAATAACCAAGGAAGGAGGAGAAGACTGGGAAGGCTGAGGGGCCAAGGAGCTGGCCCTGTGAGGGCTGGAAGTGCCTGGGCACAGCAAGCCAGGCAAGGCTCAGAGGAGCTGCCCAGGGGGGAGTGTGCAGGCCACTGCTCTGCTGAGGGGGAGTGTGCAGGCCACTGCTCTGTTGCTGTGTGAAAGCCATGACCACAGCAACTCTTACAAAGGAAAGCAAGTGTTTAACTGGGGGCTTGCGTACAGTTGCAGAGGTTAATCAGTTCTCATGGTAAGGACGTACAGGTGACATACAGCAAACACGGTGCTGGAGGAGTAGCTGAGAATTCTCTATACAGAAGGAGACACTGCGTTTGGCACGGGTTTTTGAAACCTCAGAGCCAACCCCCCCCCGAAGAGACACACTTGCTTCAACAAGGCCACACCTCCTAAGCCTAATCCTGTCAAATACTGACACTCCCTGGTGACCAAGCATTCAAATGTGTGAGCCTATGGGACCATTCTTTTTTGTTTGTTTGTTTGTTTTTTTTGTTTTTTCCAGACAGGGTTTCTCTGTGGCTTTGGAGGCTGTCCTGGAACTAGCTCTTGTAGACCAGGCTGGCCTCGAACTCACAGTGATCCGCCTGCCTCTGCCTCCCGAGTGCTGGGATTAAAGGCGTGCGCCACCAACGCCCGGCCTATGGGACCATTCTTACTCAGGCCACCACAAGAGGTTCGTCGTGGCTTGGTGGGAGGCAGAGTTGGGGCTTGGGCAGCCTGAGGTGCATGGGCTGAAGAGGGTGAGTGCCCACTACTTGGGACACTCCCACACGTGCTTCCTTCTGCCATTGGCCTAGCGACTGTCAGACCTGTCCATCCAGCTCCCCTGGCCTAGCTCTGGGGAGTGCCTTTAGTGGGGCGGGGTGGAGAGTGGGGATTTAGGGCAGAGGCTGGGTCGGCTCTGAGCAGGGACTTGGAAAGGGATGCAACTGGGCACGCGGTATACACTAGGCGGCCAAGGGTGGTATACATGCACACTGCCTAGGCAGCCAAGGGTGGAGGACACAGGGCATGAGGCATACCACTCAGAACTGGCAAGGATACAGAGTGGCCCACATCAACAACAGTGGGCACTCGCAGATGTACTTAGGAGGTTTCACCTGCCCTCACCTCATCTGCTCCACACCCTGAGGATCTCAAATTCAGAGATGATGACAGCATCTGACCACACCCATTCCCAGGATGTCTGGCTGTGTGACCAGCCCCTGACCCTGCTAGATCCTCCTCACGATGAGACGATCTAAAACCGCCCTGGACCCCTCCCCCAGATGAAAGGGACGGGCAGCTGGGTTAGAGACCTCTCTGGAGTCCACTCTCTCCATGGGCACTGGTGACCAGGGCCAATCTGGACAGTCCACTTGACTCCAGCAGCCTGGGTAGAAACCCTTCACAAGCCCAAACTAGAATACCTCTGTGATTCCCCGGTCAACCACCGGCACACGCTCAGGCACGTATGCACGTATATGCCCACGCCACCACGCCTGTCTGTAGGCCCGCCTGTGGGCCCGCCCGGGGCCCGATTGTAGGTCAGGTCTGGGCACAACTTCCCTGGAAGTGTGGTGGCGGGTGCCGCTGGTAGGAAGACCATGGCTGGGGGTGTGTGGGGCCGGGGCAGGGGTGGCCCCGTGGGGTCCCTAACTCTGACAGCTCTAGCTGAAGGAATCCGGGCTAACCAGGGACAGCCTGTGGGACCCTCTTCCCCAGGCCCTCAGGCTGAGCCCCTGGAGCGTGGACCAGGGGCTGAGATCTACACTCAAACACTGACCCCGGCCTTCGAGGCGCAGCCTGGGAACGAAGGGGTCGCCCCCACAGTTGGCAGTGAGAACTGTTCCCCACAGGATGCCCAGGAGCCAGCACCTGAGAGACCCTTCCAGGTGAGCTCGGGATGGATGATGCAAGGTTTGGCTCTTGTTCACTTGGCACCAGAAAGACAAGAAGTTCTGGAGCTGGGGAGAGCGTTGAGGGGGAAGAGGGTGTGTGGCCATTTGAGGGAGGGTGAGGCCGGGAGACTGAGGAAGACAGCTGACAGGCTTGGGGACTTCACAAACTGCATGTCCCCCTCTCCTTTCTCTAGGCCTCCCTGTATCCCTGGGAGGAAGGGGCCCTTGCCGACCTTGCGTTGTATACAGCTGCCTGTCTGGAGGAGGCTGGCTACGCCGGGACCCAGGCAACAGCGCTCACTCTGTCCTCAGCCCTGGAAGCCCAGGGACAACGACTGGAGGATCAGGTGAGCATTCCCACCCCACCCGGAAAATCCTGAAAGCTTCCCTTCTGAGTGGGAGGAGACTACACCCTCAACCACACTCCCCCAGAGGCTGTTCTTACTGAGTTGGGGGTGGGTACCGTGCTGCCAAGAGTTTCCTTTCGAGTTAAAGGCACCCTGACTCATCTGTCCCGTTTACTCAGGTCCACGGTCTGGTGCGTGGGCTGCTGGCACAGGTGCCTAGCCTGGCAGAGGGGAGACCCCGAAGGGCAGCTCTACGGGTGCTGAGCGCACTGGCTCTGGAGCATGCGCAGGATGTGGTGTGTGCGCTGCTACACAGTTCACTACCCCCGGACCGGTAACCCGATTCATCCGCGCATGTGCGCGGCCCCACGCGGCTTCCTTCCTTGCCCCCTTCCGGCTTGATGCTTGCTCATAGAGTCCGGCCCCTGATGCACCGAGCTGTAAGGGAGCAGGGACTCAGAATCCCCTCCTCCCCACTGTTGCTGTGCCCCAATCCATACCCAGGTTTAGTTTAACACACACACACACACACACACACACACACACACACACACACACACACACACACACACCTCTTCCTACTGCCCCAATCCATACCCAGGTTTAGTTTAACACACACGCACGCACACACACACACACACACACACGCACGCACACATATACACACACCTCTTCCTACAGACGTGGGTGGGATAAGTAAGTAGGGTGGTTTGGGCACTTGGAAGCCTCTGGCTCTTTGGGTCACTTACCCCAGAAGTTACCTTTGGTTTATTCTCTACAACAATAACAATAGTAGTAATAGCAGCAGCAGTAGTCATCAGGTCTGTCGCCCTGTTCCTGTCCTAAGAGGACTCAGTGTGGTCCAGATGACTGCTAATCTCTGGGGCTGGCTCTGTTGTAGTCTGCATTTACTAGTCTGGGATGTGGGCCAGTGGAAAGGCAGTTGACTTCTGGAGGTTTTCCCGGCGTCATAGCGGTAGTCTTTCCCGACGGTTCCCCGCGGCTCCCCACAACACGGCCCTTTCCCCCCAGGGTGGCCGCCGAGCTGTGGCGAAGCCTGAGCCGAAACCAGCGCGTAAATGGGCAGGTGCTGGTGCAGCTGCTGTGGACGCTCAAAGGCGCAGGGGGTCCCGAGCCTGGAGCCCTGGCAGTAAGTGGCTCCAGCAATGGCCACCGGGGGGGGGGGGGACGTGGCCCAGCCGCAAGCCGCTAAAGAGCAGCCTTGTGGTGGTGGGACCACGGATTGGCTCCTGGGTCACACTTGCATGGGATGCTCTCTGCACATCCATGTCTGACAGAGTTCCGAGGGTGGGCTCCTTTGATCTGCAGGCCACGCGTGCCCTTGGGGAGATGCTGGCAGTCTCCGGCTGCGTGGGAGCCACTCGAGGCTTCTACCCTCACCTGCTGCTAGCACTGGTCACACAGCTGCACGAGCTAGCTCAAGGCGCTCACTCCCCTGACAGCCCTAAGGTGTGGGAGCCTTGTCACCGAGGGCCACCTCACAGCCACGCCAGGTGAGAAGGCACACTCGGGTAGGTGATGGGTGGGACAGGCCCGACTTGCCCTCACTGCCCAGCTGCTCCGCTGTCCCCTCCTCCAGCTGCACGGTGGAGGCCTTGAAGGCCCTGCTCACGGGAGATGGTGGCCGAATGGTAGTCACATGTATGGAGCAAGCCGGAGGCTGGAGGAGACTGGTAGGAGCCCACACGCATCTGGAGGGTGTCCTGCTGCTGGCCAGGTGAGGAACCTCCCCAGGACAACACAACAGGAGGAGACTCCCCGCTGGCCAGGTGCGGTGGTGGCGTGGAGGGGGTGGTGGGGGTGAGCCCCGCCAAGCGAAGGAAGAGTTCCCTTTCACCCTTTCTAGTGCAATGGTGGCGCACGCCGATCACCACCTGCGAGGCCTTTTTGCAGACCTGCTTCCTCGGCTACGAAGTGCCAGTGACCCGCAGCGCCTCACAGCTATGGCCTTCTTTACTGGGGTGAGCCTGCTTTCCGGAAGAGAAGTGAGGGGTGACTGCCTGGCTAGACACAGGGAAGCACTGACCCTATGCCCCTTTGCCTAGCTGTTGCAGAGCCGGCCCACGGCACGGCTCTTACGGGAGGAAGTCATCCTGGAGCGACTTCGAACTTGGCAGGGCGACCCAGAGCCCACCGTGCGCTGGCTAGGCCTACTTGGTCTTGGTCACCTTGCAATGGATCATGGGAAGGTGCCAATCGGGTAGCGTCAGGCCGGGTGGGTCCTAGGTGGAGTCTGGACGGGGCCCGCCACAAGTCCTGTCTTTGCAGATAAGGCATGTGAACACGCTGCTGCCGGTGCTCCTAAGGGCGCTGGGCGAGGGCGATGCGCGGCTCGTGGGCGCCGCGCTAGGCGCGCTGCGGAGACTCCTGCTGCAGCCAGGAGCGCCCGTGAGACTCCTGAGCTCTGAGCTGCGACCACGCCTCCCACCGCTGCTGGACGATGTGAGCAAAATCCTGCCCTGTGGTCCCACCGTGTCCCACTTGGAATTGTCCATAGATGCGCAGCCCCACCCACAGGCTCTCCCTAGGGTGCCCAGCCAGTTGTCTGTGGTCCTGCCATCAGATGGGGGCTTAATCTGAGGCCCCGATCAGGACCTGCCCCTCCTTGCTCTGCACTGACCTCCTCTCCCACTCCCGCTTCCTTGAGCTGACTGTATTTTCACACGAAGGCTCGGGACTCCGTCCGTGCTTCAGCAGCGGGACTCCTTGGAACCCTGGTGCGGCGGGGTCAGAGCGGGCTCCGGCTGGGGCTCAGGGGACCCCTGCGGAAACTGGTGCTGCAGAGCCTGGTGCCGCTGTTGCTGCGCCTACATGACTCCAGCCGGGATGCTGCTGAGGTCAGTGTTCCGTCCCGCGTCTCTCATCCAGTACTCCTACTCCTGCCTTGCAGCCTCTCTGAAGGTTTCCAGCCAGGAACAAGAACCCCAAGGACCTTCAGGCCCAGGTCCTCCTCACCCTCAGTTTTGCCAACCTTTTCCTGGCCGCAATCCCCTTTCTCCCACCACTGGCCGTCTTCTGGACCCCTCACCCTGATTGCTTCCTCCATTCCAGAGCTCAGAGTGGACATTAGCCCGCTGTGACCAGGCCCTTCGATGGGGCCTGTTGGAGGAGATGGTCACTGTGGCTCACTATGACAGCCCCGAGGCTCTAAGCCGTGTCTGCCACCGCCTGGTGAGTAGAGGAAGCGCCGTGAAGGGAGAGGGCACGGTCAGCTGCTCACTTGTCCCAGGATTCTGTAGGCCACTCCCCCTCAAAGCAGCCCCCCCCAGCTAAACAGAACCACCATGCCCCCATGAGGCCAGCCCCTAGCCGTGGTTCATGTCGCCTGCCACTGATATTCCATGCTGTCATGAGCATTTGTGTTCCTAGGTTCAGAGATATCCAAGCCATGTTAAGCATTTCCTGAGTCAGACCCAGGGCTACCTGCGGAGCCCCCAGGACACCTTGCGCCGGGCAGCCACTGTGCTCATAGGTGAGGCGGTCTTATCCACTTGGCTAGGGTTCTAAGAGCTGACCAGCCCCTTTCAGGGTTGGGCCAGACCCCACTGGTTTGCTCTGGTACACAGGCTTCCTCGTCTACCATGCTCGCCCCAGTGGAGTCAGTCAGGACCTGTTGGACTCTTTGTTCCAGGGTGAGGACTACATCTGCCATGGGGTAGGGTACTGGAGAGCTGTAGGGTGCTGGAGAGGAGTGGACAGGGCAGAATGGGTAAGGACCGTCCCCAGGCTCCTCTCCCACGCATCCTAAGTGCCTCTTTATACAGACCTAGGACAGCTGCAGGGCGACCCGGAGTCTGCGGTTTCCGCGGCAGCGCACGTGTCTGCCCAGCAGGTGGCGCTGCTTGCCCGGGCGCAGGTCCAACCACGCCGCTCCAGCCTCTTCCGCTTCATCCGCCAGCATTCATACCCTACAAGGCCCCATCCACTCTATGACGATAGTCCGTTCCTACGCCGGAGCCTTGCGGGCCGATGGAGCTGCCCTGAACCTCGTTGAGCCAGGCCAGGTATCCAAATTCCTGGGCACACACTATTCATGCTGTCACCAATCCCTACTACAGCAGATCTGCAGAAGAGGCTTGCTCCAAGGACAGTGGCACCCACTGCCCTGTAACTATTTTCTGTGACAGCTGTGTCGCGGAGGGCACATTCCATCTCAAGTCCTTCCAGTAGTCTTGGTCTATCTATTTATTCTCGGCCAGGCCAGTTCGGCCAACTCCTGGAGTGTGCCCTCTGCTCTAGGTTAGACCTGGCATCCGTCCTGCATGGCTTCTGCTTCCCAAGCAAGGATCTGGCACTGAAGTTGATGCCGCCGTAGGATGCGCTGCCCTCTTCCTAGGGCTCAGTATGCCTAGCCATAGTCTTGTTTTTTGTTTTTTGGTTTTTTGGTTTTTCGAGACAGAAGGTTTCTCTGTGTAGCTTTGGAGGCTGTCCTGGAACGAGCTCTTGTAGACCAGGCTGCTCTCGAACTCACAGAGATCTGGCTGCCTCTGCCTCCCGAGTGCTGGGATCAAAGGCATGTGCCCCCACCGCCCGGCGCCTGGCCATCGTCTTAGCCGCCACGGCTTTCCTAGTTATGTCAGGAGTCCATCGACCCTGTTTCTTCTCCATTCTCCATTCCTCACAGCTGTCCTGGCTTGTGTCAGGCCAGGTGAGGAGACACCCCAGGACAACACAACAGGAGGCATTGACTTGCTCTCCTGTCCCTACTCCTTTGGATAACCAATCCATTTCCTACCCCAACTCATGTCAGAACCCACGTGGTCTCTAGAAGGTATCCCTGAGATCCCTCTGTGCTGGAGAGCCCCAGCCAGGGCTGTACCTGTGTGCTGAAGCATGGGGAGCAGGCATTCCACACCCACCACCAGACTGCCCAATGTCCTGCACAGGGCTCAAATGGGAAGGCAGGCTGGACAGACAGGAAGAGCCAGCCACGGGCGTGACCCCACCCCTCCAGGCACTCACATAGGCAGCTTCCTCCACTTAGAATTAGGGTGTCGTCAGGCTGCCGGGAGACCTCACAACTTAGCATATGCACAGGGCAGTGAATAATGCCAGGAAGCCGTTTCCCCACCCCGGAGTCTCTCTGGGACAAGCTTGGGACCCTGTTTACCTAGCCCCTTCACGGGAGGTGCTCAGAATAAACACGAGTGGGTGGCAGGGGTTGGACAACTGTCCCAGAAAGCGGTTGTTATGAGCTCGGCCCTGCACAAGATCCAGCTTGGCTTGCGGTGAGCAAAGCGGTGTGCAGCAAGGCTAACAGCAGCGGCTGGGGACGGGGCACTTGTTGCTGCTACAACTCCAGTCCCCAGGACCACCAGCTTCTCCCGCAGACAGCCCTCCTACTGCAAGTCCAGCAGCTAGCGGCTGGAGTTTGACCTATGCCCTCCCTTTCTTCTTTGTTTGTTTTGTTCATTTTTTTTTCCAAGACAGGGTTTCTCTGTGTAACAGCCCTGGCTGTCCTGGAACTTGCTAGGTAGACCAGGCTGGCCTCGAACTTGAAGAGATCCACCTGCCTCTGACTCCCGAGTGCTGGGATTAAAGGCGAGTGCCACTGCCCAGCTTTTTTTCTGTTCTGTTTTGTTGGTGCCCCTCCCCTTCCACATAGAGCCTCTTGTAGGCCCAGCCAATCCCGTCGCCTTTCACTGGCGAGCTCACTGGACCTTCCATCTGGGATTTGGGTGTGGTGGGCAAGACCTGCCTATGCTCTGCCCTCCAGGACCTAAGGGCCCCGAATCGTTGTGGGGCGCCATGTTTTCTAGGATCTGCTTCCAGGGGTTTTTCAAAACACTTCTGGGTAAGATGGCTGTCCTGGCTAGTTTTATGGACATAAGCTAGTCCCGTGAAAGGAGGGAGCCTCAGTTGAAAAAATGCCTCCAGCTGAAGAACATTGTCTTAATTCGTGATTGATGGGGGAAGGCCCAGCCCATTGTGGGCGGTGCCATCTCTGGGATGTAGTCCTGGGTCTATAAGAAAGCAGGTCGGGAAGCCATGATGAGCAAATCAGTAAGCAGCACCCTCCATGGCCTCATCATTCCCTCCTGCCTCCAGGTCCCTGCCCTGACCTCCCTCAGTGATGGACTGTCACCTGCAAGTGTAATCTGAAATAAACCCTTTCTTCCCCAAATTGCTGTGGTCATGATCTTAGAGACCCTAATCCAGACACTGGCAGAATAGTGACTGCCTCTTCGAGAGCTGATGAAAAAGTCAGACTCAGAAGAGAAAGGGAAAAAGATTGTCAGAAACAGAGAAGAGCCTTCGGGAACCCACAGAGGACGAGGAAGGATGGAGGAGGAGGACAGACATGCCACACAGAGAAGGGCGCCTGACACAGGCTCAGCTGCACGGTCCCTGGCTGGGGGAGGGCCTGAGAAGCTACTTCCAAAAGGGAAGGCAGATAAAAGCTCAGCAGCCCACCTCCAGGCAGCCCACAGCACTCTGCAGCCCCAAAGACGACCGACGAGGGGTCTGATCTCTCTGGCTATGGTCTGCAGCTGAATGAAACCTCACTTTGTTGGGCTAAGACGGGGGGAGGGGGAGGGAGTCCCCAGGTCGGGGGGCTCCCACTCCATCTGGGAGAAGGAAGGCCTAGAAGAGCACATCTGGGGAGCACCAGGGTCAGACACCAGCTGGCAGAGGTGTGCAGGCGGTAGCAGGCTGGCCCAGAGCAGGAGACGCACAAGGAGGGACAGACATGAAAAACCTCTTACTTTGTTTTCTTCTGAGACAGGGTTTCTCTGTGTGTAGCCCTGGCTGTCCTAGAACTCGCTCTGTAGACCAGGCTGGCCTCTAGCTCACAGATATACACCATCTCTCCCTCCCAAGTTCTGGGATCAAAGGTGTGCACCACCACCACCTGGCAACACTTTTTTTTTCCAAGGCAGGGTTTCTCTGTGGCTTTGGAGGCTGCCCTGGAACTCGATATGTAGACCAGGCTGGTCTCGAACTCAGAGATCCGCCTGCCTCTGCTTCCCGCGTGCTGGGACTCAAGGCGTGCACCACCAACGCCCGGCTCCTTTTTTTTTTTTTTTTTTTTTTTTTTTTTTTTGGTTTTTCGAGACAGGGTTTCTCTGTATTGTCTTGGAGGCTGTCCTGGAACTCACTTTGTAGACCAGCCTGGCCTCAAACTCACAGAGATCCGCCTGCCTCTGCCTCCCGAGTGCTGGGATTAAAGGCGTGCACCACCAACGCCTGGCACATTTTTGTTCTTTTTTTTTTATTCACCTTTTATTCGTCTAATTTTGTATCTGAACTTTTTCACTATTTGGAAGTCTTGTTTTTTGTTTGTTTGTTTGTTTTGTTTTTCAGAGAGGGTTTCACTATGTCTCCCTGGCTGGCCTAGAACTCATAGAGATCCCTCCTGAGAGCTGGGATTAAGCATCCAACTAAAACTGTCTTTTAAAATACAAATAAAAGCATCTAAGGCAAGCATAGGCTAAAGCGGTTCATGACAGCTGGGCATCACAGAAGACTCTTCAGTCTAATGCTCTCCCAACTGAGGTATTTCGGCTTGCAGAAGACTCTTAAAGGGCACTATATAGAGAGAGGGGAGGAGCAGACCTCAATTACAAAAGCACAGGAAAGAATATATTTCGTGAGAGGAACAACAGAATAAAGGACCCCACCAATCCAGTCCAGCAAGCCAGCGACACCCTGATATTAACAGGGAAGAAAATAGACAACAAACAACAACCAGCCCGTCACAAAACAACAATTCCGGGGTTGGTACATAAATCTCAAAAGTAGCCTTAAATGTACACGGATAAAACTTAGCAATAGCCGGGCGTTGGTGGCGCACACCTTTAATCCCAGCACTCGGGAGGCAGAGCCAGGCAGATCTCTGTGAGTTCGAGGCCAGCCTGGTCTACAGAGCGAGTTCCAGGACAGTCTCCAAAACAATACAGAGAAACCCTGTCTCGAAAAACCAAAAAAAACCAACCAAACAAAAAAAAAACCTTAGCAATAAGGAGGGACATTGGCCAACTGAATTAAAGAACTAGACCCAGCCATATATATTTTCCTCAAGAAGCACACATATTGTTCAAGATGCCCAAGAATAAGTCACAGTGGGGGAGGAAGCCCATCAAGTGAAAGGAAACTGAACACAAGCTGGTGTGGCTAATCTCATACATAAACTTCAAAACACAGTATTAGAAGGCCACTGGATCTTAGTAAGGGGAAGCATCTATCTAGAAGATGTAGTAATTGTATATATGAGTGCAGCAAATGTTGGGTTTCATAAGACAAACACTAATGGACATATAAAGTCAGATAGGGCCAGATGTATTAATAGTGGGTGATTTCAACATCCCACTCTAATCTCTAGACACGGTATCCAAGCTGATAAAGAAACCTCATTGTTGACCTCTACAATAGAACAAATGAACTGAACAAATATTTCATGGAAGGACAAAATAGTTCATCCAACAGAAAAAGAATACACATTTTTCTCAGTATACCATGGAAACTTCTCTAAGACTACAAATCAAGTCTTTCCAAATACAAAAGGATCAAATAATCTCTAGTATTTTATCAGATCATAGTATAATTAGTTAGAAATCAGTAATAAGAAAAGCTACAGGAACTGCACAAAAGTTACCAGAATCTTTGGGCTACAGGTACGTGCACGCGCGCATGGGCCCGTAAAAACACACACATACACACACACACACACACACACACACACACACACACACACACACACACACACACAAAAAACGTATGTAATTAAAAAAACCCTATCTCCTCAAACACAAAAAAATAAAAAATAAAAAACCAAACAAAAATGGAGAAAAATCCCATTTCCTTTAGCTTCAAAACCAAAAAACCACGTTGGTGAAAAAGACACTAGAATATGGAAAGTTCTCCTGTTCTCACTGGTGGGCAAAATCAACCCTGAAAACGGCTACATTACCAAAAGCAAGCTAATCTTCAGATTCAACACAATCCCTATCAAATACATAGTGACACTCTCCTAGAAACAGTAATCCTAGAAGTCATATGGTAGCACAAAAGTGCCCAGATAGCTAGAGGAATTCTGAGCAGCGATGGGGTATCACAGTGTTGGACCTAAACTTTAGTACAGACTCACTGTAACAAGACAGACTCGCAGGCCCATGAGTAGGACAGAGGGTCCAGCAGTAAACACACACACACACACACACACACAAACACACACACACACACACACACACAGTGTGGACACCTAACTTTTGATAAAACCTCCAAAAATATACACTGAAAAAAAGAGACAGCCCCTTTAACAAATGGTTCTGAAAAAAACTTTATTTCTCTATGTTAAAGACGGAAACTAAGCCTGGCATAGTGGTACATGCTTTTAATCCCACAAAATACAAACAAAACAAAAGGAAAAAGTGGTACTTATACACAATGGAAGTTTACTCAGCCATGTGGAATAACGAACTCATGGAATTTGCTGGAAAGATGCAACTAGCAAGCATTTTGTTAAGTGCAATAAGCCAGACCCTGTCGGGGTCCACAGAGGTGGCTCAGGTCCAAATTGACTTAAAGTCAGAGAGTTCAAAACTATCCTTGCTCTTTCAAGGTTAAATGCCCAAGGCCTAAAGGTGTAAGGTGTGGCTGCTGAAGGCTGTTTGGCCTAAGGTGTGGATGTCTTACCCAGATAATAGAATACTTGATCTAAAGTTACTAGACGTCTTAATCCTCAAGGCCGGATAACAAGAGGTTTGATCTAAGGTGTGGTTACCAATGTTGCCGAATGAAGGAAGTAGTTAAGTTTGCTGGCTCCTCATGTCATAGTAAAGGAGTCTCGCCTTTCCCCACTTTTGGTTGGGTATATAAGGATTTTGAGCAATAAACTTTAAGGTGGATTACAGTATTCACCAGGTGCCCTCCTGACTCTTCTGTCTCTAGCCTGTTTCTTTCCTCAGTCCACACTCCCCCTCTCTGGTACGGATTGGACAAGTCGGCTGGATCGTACAGGTGTCCCTCAATGTGGGCTAACAGATGCTGCGCAACGTTGGGGCCTGACAAGACTCAAAACACAAAGATATTCCACTTATATGCAGAATAACATTGTTTGGTTTCACTGTTGGTCTTGATGGCTGTGGTGGTTTTGAATAAGAATGCCCCCCTAGGCTCATAGATTTAATACTTAGTTGCCAGGGAGATACACTAAATATTAAAAGGATTAGGAGGTGTTCCCTTGTTGGAGTAGGTGTGGCTTCCTCGGAGGAAGTGTGTCACTGGGAGTCCTGTCTCTCAGCCCATGGACCAGGATATAGCTCTCAGGTACTTCTCCAGCACCATATCTGCCTGTCATACTCCCTGCCATGATGATAATGGACTAGGGCTCCAAAACTGTCAACAAGCCTCAGTTAAATGCTCCAGCTACAGTGGAGTGTTCAGCCCCTTCCGGTTAACCCTGAGTGCGGCACATCTGGGATGTGTCCGGGAGGAGGAGGCGGCGCTCACCGTTGCTACTCCCACTTCTCTGCAAGCTAAAGCTGAGCTACACTGTGAGGCGGTGTGGCCCCCACCAGGTGCCAGCACACTTCTCCTAGCTCCTCAAGCTCCCAGGGGTGACCACAACACCTTGGCCACGTAGGAACATCTCTCCCTAGACAGAGCCTGTGGCTGCTGATCCTTGTGAGGAATGGACTCCTACCCCATATGCCATGAGATATGTTGAATTCCCAGAATCTGCCTGTCTATAGGTCACACTCCTATGCCAGTGGCATAACACTGTCACAGAGCATGGGTCTGCTACCTTCCCTGTGTGCCCCAAGTCCCCTGAAGCAGAATGTAACCCTGACCCAAGTATAGACTTACTCCTAAACTAATGTGCATCCTTTCTAGGAAAGCATGTGTGGGCACGCCGGGGTCTGACCATGCCGCACACAGGTGCTGTGCAGCCGTTTCTCTGGTGTTAGCTGTGGTGTGGTGAGGACGAGTCACACCGTGCAAAAAGCTCTCATGTTGAAGGTTTACTGGAGAAAGGGAGAAGGGAGGGGGAGTTGGGAGGTGCAAAGGCCTGGCTGCCTCTTTGGAAGAACACTCAGACGGAGCCTCGCTGGCTGGGATCTTCCCAGTAGGCTGGAAGAAAGTCAGTCCGGGGCTTTGGGCCCTGGCTCTCAGCGGACAGCCAAGTGTCCCCTCATTTTAAGGAAGTAGGGTGGAGAATTGTTAGAGTCAGAGAAGCAGAATGGTTCCCACGCCGTGGGAAGAAAAGTAGATGGGCGGATGTTGGAGGCCATCTTGCCTCCTGTGTTCATGGAGACGGCGGTGAGGAATAGGCTGAACAGGGAGGTCTGCTTCCCCCAGGCGATGCCTGAACCTGGCTGCCACCAGGTGCCATGTGTGGGTCCCTGGTCCTACAGTAGCCAGGGTCTATGTTAATATCGTGGCTCCTGCTGCCACTGAGTGCCATGCTGATTCCAGTGGCCTGTGCTGTGTCCTGGGGTGGAGTTTGGGTCCACAAGCCATGCTGCCACTCTGGGCCGTACTGATCTGGATGGCCTGTGCCATCACCTGGGGCACACTGAAGTCTGTTTTGTGGGTTTATCTCCGAGTCTGGTAACGAGGCAAACTGTGTCTAAACTTAGCTCTAGGAGAGTGAGACCTGTGACCTGCACTTTACACAGACAACTGAGAAGGCAGCCGGAGCCTTGGTTGCTGCTGTTAGACTGACAAAGCGACCTCTAGCCTATCCATCAAATAGCATCAGGGTTCTGAGAAGGATAAGGCAACAGAGACTTGCCTGCTGGTTACCTAGACAACTACCCCAGGGTCCTCCATGGTCACTGAGGGCAGAGGTAGGTCTCAGGGGAGCCGACTGCCAGGCCCAGAAGATCTGACAGACCTCTGTGGAGTAGGAACTTATGGGAGGACAGTCTACCTTGTCTAAGCAAAAGTGAGGCAGTCAATTCTCCAGTGTCTGCCTTTGTTCACGGTCTGTAGAGGGTCTTGGCAGCAGTCGAGGTGAAAGAGCTCTGTTCAGTGGCCACATTTGAAGTAAGTTCTGGGTAGAGGCTCTTCTGTGCCCATCCATCTTCTCTGGAGAAAACAGGGCTGCCAGGGGCTGGCATGTCTCTCTATCATGAAAAGCTTTTCGACTTAAACATTTTGAATGGCATACTCCGAAGATCTCTGAGCATCTGAGGACTGTCTTTCTATTGGCTGGTCTTAGTAGGCAAATTTTGCTTCTAGTAACTTGTTTCAACTTTGAAAACATACAGGGGAATAAGTAAAGCACCCCTGTAATTAATTAGATCAGTACTTAGCATGAATACAATTAAAGAACTTGATAATCTATAAGGATGAGTGACTATTAACTTGTGTTCCCTAACAGTCTTCAATATGTCAGCAGCTTTCATAAGACTAGGACTTTTGAATTCCATTTCTGTCAGGTTCAGTCTTTTGTTTGGGGGGGGGTTTCAGTCTTAAAAATAATGATTTTGAATTGGAGATCTTTTAGTATCAAAATAAAAATTTTAATAATAGATACTAGACTCAGTAAAGAAACCAAAATAGCCATTCTGTGGGTAAAAACAGAACAAGTTTGTCCCAAGTTGTTGAGGCAGTCTCCTGGGAAGGCAAGGAAAAGTGACAAGGAAAAGATCCCAGGCTGAAGTGGGAACAGCAGAGAGGGGGCCTGTGAGCTAGGGTGGGGCCATGAGCAGGGCCTGAGGGAGTTCACAGGCCAGCACTGCCCTCCACAGCCATGGGGACCTCTTCCCAAATGCCCAACTCTGGGGGAAGGGCCATCTTGGGGGACCAGGCATTCCACTTTCCATTATAGAATATATATCTTATTTATCAACTACCTTATTTATTAAACATATGTTGTCACTTACTTAAGTTCTCTAGAAGCTTGATGCTGAACATAAGTACTTAGGTGTAAATCTCTAAGTTAGCTTTTCTTAATCTTTTATTAATCTGAATACATCTTTATAACCTTAAATTTTTATCAACATATAAAGTATATTTTATTTTTTTTATTTTTTATTTTTGGTTTTTCGAGACAGGGTTTCTCTGTGGCTTTGGAGGCTGTCCTGGAACTAACTCTTGTAGACCAGGCTGGCCTCGAACTCACAGAGATCCACCTGCCTCTGCCTCCCGAGTGCTGGGATTAAAGGCGTGCGCCACCAACGCCCGGCTAAAGTATATTTTAAACAGAGTTGAATCACATATATAGTACGTTGTAACAAATCTAACCATATATTTTTATCATCATACAAAAGTCCATACCAATTTAAAATATTTGAGACTTGTTGCTTCCTTGGTCTAGAAGGAAATACAATGAACAGACCTCATTTGGACTAAGAAGTGTACTCTTTTTTTTTTCTTTTTTTCAAGACAGGGTTTCTCTGTGTAACAACAGGTCTGGGTATCCTAGAACTAGCTCTGTAGACCAGGTTGGCCTCGAACTCACAGAGATCCGCCTGCCTCTGCCTCCCAAGTGCTGGGATTAAAGGCGTGCGCCACCACAGGCCAGTTTAAGAGCAGTACTATTTAACCTTAGTAAAAGATACCTGCCAGCCACACGGCTGCCTACATCATGATGACATCACCAGATGGAAGAGAGTCACTTAGTTGCTGTTTACAACATGTCTTTCTAAACAGGAGTTGCATGCACATATAGGCACAGTTGAAACCAAGTTACATACACACAGAGTCAAATCTAGTTTACATTCCCGCATTCAGAATTAAATCCAAGTCACATACATGTACACACACACACACACACACTCACGTACGCATGCACTCACGAGTGCACACACACTTTAAACAGTTGAGTAAATTAAAAGAAAGGGAAAACCGGTGGGTGCTGAGCCAGATGAAGCCAGCTCCTCCACCTCTGACTCCCACAATGCTGCAGACCTAGACAGGACATTTAGAGAGGGAGAGCAGACAGACAGAAGCAGGAAAGTGGAGAATTCTTTCTCAGTTCCCCGACTGCCTGGTCCAAGGAATACTCACATCCAAGGGAATGGTCAGAGATGGGTATCCCCGACAGAGACCCAACTGCCAGTGTTGAATCAGCTGTCGGTGATCAAAGCAGATCTGTTGCAGGTGGAAGAGGGCAGATTTTTTGTGGGTGGAGGAGGCGGGTAGGATGCCTGTTTCATAGCCAGCAGGAGGTGAGTAGAAGAAGAGAGAGAGAGAGAGAGAGAGAGAGAGAGAGAGAGAGAGAGAGAGAGAGAGAGAGAGAGAGAGAGAGAGAGAGAGAGTGAGAGAGAGAGTACCCTTCCACCTATTGGATCGCTGGCAGAATGTTGCCAAGGTCTGGTAAAATATTGGGATGTAGGGTGCCATTAGCAACCACTTGGGTTGACCTATAAGGGGTATTTGGGCCATGTCTAACTGCTAAGGTGGATGAGTTTAGAAGCCCTTTTTTTTTTTTTCGAGACAGGGTCTCTCTGTGTTGTTTTAGAGGCTGTCCTGGAACTCGCTCTGTAGACCAAGCTGGTCTCAAAATCACAGAGATCCGCCTGCCTCTGCCTCCCGAGTGCTGGAATTAAAGGCGTGTTCCACCACCGCCCGGCGAGTTTAGAAGCCTTTAAGATGGGCACTAAGCAAGCCGGGCGGTGGTGGCGCACGCCTTTAATCCCAGCACTCGGGAGGCAGAGGCAGGCGGATCTCTGTGAGTTCGAGACCAGCCAGGTCTACCAAGCGAGTTTCAGGACAAGACAATACAGAGAAACCCTGTCTCGAAAAACCAAAAAAAAAAAAAAAAAAAAAAGATGGGCACTAAGCGTGAGACTTTGAGGTTTTCTAAAAGGCAACCCAAAGGGGAGGTTAGGTTTATGCTGGTAGGTGCCGTCCGCATGAGTGAGGCATGATCCACCGTTTTAGTGTCCCCCAAATTCAGGGAGGATCGATTAAGAAGGCACAGGCTGCTCAGTGATGCATCAGAGCAGGGGCCAGGGCTCCGAGCCCGAGAGACTCGTGGGTTGCCCAGTACCGACTGAGAGGTGAGGCACCTCACGGGAAGTGGCATTTGGACAAAAGTTTGAGGTTTTCCGAAAGGCACCCCAGGGGAGTCTCTGGAAGGTGCAGTTCCTAAGAGTGAGGTAGAGAGGCAAGAACCAAGGGTCTGAAATCTCAAGCGTCCCAGGAACTCAAGGAGGATTGGATTTGAGGAGGCACAGGCTGGGCAGTGGACTGTCACTCAAAGGTCGAGGGGCCCTGGGTGCTGAGCCCCGAGAGACACATGGTTGATTGACACCAGGGCCTGTCCAAGAGGCAAGAAACCGTGGTCGTGGGGAATGGCCAGAGGCGGAGAAGGGAGCCTCACCAATCATGTCGGTGTTGGGCAGAGGGGCCCAGAGAGCCATTAGTTGGAGAACAAGACTGCCTGGTGGGCGGGAGGAAGCGCGGGGAGGGCCTGCGGAGTCGTGTGGTATCAATATTGACTCCTCGCCTTTTTTTTTTTTTTTTTTTGGTTTTTCGAGACAGGGTTTCTCTGTATTGTTTTGGAGGCTATCGGTCCAGCCCAGCCTGGAACTCACAGAGATCCGCCTGCCTCTGCCTCCCGAGTGCTGGGATTAAAGGCATGCGCCACCACCGCCCGGCTAACTCCTCGCCTTTTTATAACAAGCAAAAGGGAGGAATGCTAACATTCAGGCATTATGCTGGCCTGCCCCTTGGGGACCTGGCAGGATGGGCTTGCCAGTACTCAGGGTCCTGACAACACATGTACTACTTCCCTCTTAAAAGGCCCGCCATGCCAGCCTCCCGCCCTTTCCCATTCCCTTCCCCCAATAAAACCCTCCACTCTAGCCCTGTCCCATGGCATCTGTCCCCCCCCCCCAGTTTTTTAAATTATGACAGTTTCCACCCTTCAAGGAAGTAGGCCAGATTTACTGGGTCCCTCCCTCCCCAAGAGTATACAAACAGTAAAGACTGCAAACAGCCACTCCCAGACAAGCCCAGTTTCCAGCAGAAGCAGAGCCCGATAGAACTGCCTAGAAGAAACAAAGCTGAGCCGCCTGGAAGAGGCACCAACAGAAAGGAGGACGCTCTCCAACCCGTGGGGCTGCCTGCAGGCTGAGCAGTGCGCTCCAGGTTTCCAGCTTTTGTGAGCTTTCACCATGCTTGTGATTGTAAGGACTCAGGCATTACGCTGGCCTGCCCCTGTCACCTGGCAGAATGCACTCAGGCAGTTCTCTGGTCAGCCCAGGTGCAAAGGACCCCTCTAAAAGAAAGACCTCTGCCCACTTAAGACCTCTTTCCCGCTCCTCTCTTTCCCTCTCTTCTCCCGGGGTCCCTCTGGGGCAGACAGGACTTTTCCTGTCTCCGTCTTCTGTCCTCTCTGTGTCTCTTTACCTCTTTCTCTTTCCTCCTCCTTCTCTCCCCTTTCTAATAAAACCTCTCACTTAAGCTCTGTCTGTTTGGCATGTTAGTCCCTCCGCCTTGGCCACCCTGGCCTGCCACGGAATCCGCCAAGGTTCCTCACGCTTTATTCGTAAGCGCGATGCCTTTCGGTACTGCAGCTGTCTTTGAGCCATTTGTGCTCCTGTAGATAATCTCCCGCCCATATTCCTGTGAGTCCTCCCAATAAAATTAGTTGGTTCACCAAGTTGGCCTTTGGTCCTCTCCATGTTTTGGTCTGTCGTTGGTTTCCCCGAGACAAGTCTGTCACAAAACAAGGCTCCCTTTGGCCTCACAGGTCGGCAGGAGTGGGGATGATGGCTTTCATGTCCATCTTGCTTCTGTGTGGGCAGACCCCACCCCTTCCCATCCAACCAATGATCCAGAACACACACGCGCGCGCACGCCCACAAGTGCGGGCAGACCCCACCCCTTCCCATCCAACCAATGATCCAGAACACACACACACACACACACACACACACACACACACACACACACACACACACACACACGCATGCCCACAAGTGCCCATGCTAAAACAAAAAAACAAACTCGGTCAAATCCAGGCAGTGGTGGCACATGCCTTGGCAGATCTCTGTGAGTTCAAGGCCATTCTGGTCTACGGAAAAAGTTCCAGGATATCCAGGGTGTCACAAGAAACTCTCTCAAAAAACCAAAACCAACCATCCAAACAAAGAAACAAACAACACAAACAAGCTCAGTCGCTATTCTTTTCTTTGTACATTTATTGAATTTTCCCATCTCCTGGGCCTGCCTCATTTCATTGTAAGCCCTGTGGTTGAGTTAGGCTCTTGGCTTTCCTAGAGGCTTTGCTAGGCAGGACCCTGCCCTGGCTGGAGGGTAGGACAGGAGGCTGTTGGGGGAGGGCGGGCATGCAGGCTAGCAAGGTTTCTGGCTGAGACCTGACAACAGGGCCAGGGAAGCATAGAGTGCACAGGTTGGGCCCTGGGACTTGGGTCCCCAGTGCACCTGGGGGGTGTCCACCTGCAGGGCTAGGCCACATTCTTCCAGCAAGACCCAGGCGGGAGCTCCCTCACGCCAGCTGCTCCCACAGAGCCTGGGAGTCAGGCTCACAAAACTCTGCTCCTGCCATGGCATGCTCTGCTCCAAGATATACTCCACCTACCGGCAGAGGAGGGTAAGGGGCTGTAGATGGCAGAGCTGCCCAGCTTAGCCTCCCTGGATGTGCCCAGGGCCCCACCGCATCCCCAAAGCCGCCGCCACGCCTTCTCACCAGCTCCAGCTGCTCTGACAGCGCTGCTGCCTCCAGGGCCCTAGCCAGCAGCCGCTGCTGGGTTTCATTAAGCACTGGGGAGAGATCCGGGCTGAGAGAGAGTTCTGGAACGCCCAAGTCCAGTAGTCCCTTCCTGTCCCGTACAAACCCCTCCACGGGCTGCTCACCAGTCAGTGCTCCCAACAGGTAGAGAATAGGGACAGCAAGTTCTAGCACTGGTTCTCCAGAGGGAAGCACCAGACACTCGAGGATGCTGCCTGCTGGGCCATCCAGAGGCTCCACCTGCCCACCATGGCACAGGCCCTGCTCCAGCTGAGGCAGATTTGGGGCAAGTGAGGCTGGGCAGGCTTGGGCGGGCCCTGTCTACCTCCAACACTCTTACTCACTGAGGCCTCCAAGGCTTCCATGCTGGGTTGGTCATGTAAAATTCTCCCAATGGCCACTAGTAGTTGTTGTCTCAACTCCATTTCTAAATACTCCAGTTCTGTGGAGACAGCCTTCACCTCTGCACGCAGGCCCTGGAAGTCTTCCGTGGTCACCTGTTCCTCATGGCTTCCATCTGTAGGGACAGAGGGCGGCACCACCCGACGCCTATGAGGTCTTGGGGAGCACTGGGTAGGAGGGTTGACCCAGGGAGCAGAGGCAGAACCCATGGGGTCTCGGGGTGGACATGTGGCTACTGACCCGTCAGGAGCTTGAGCCGTTCACCCATGGACCATAGTGTGGAGAGCAGGTTAAAGGTATGCTGCCTCTGGCCATCCTGTCTTCTGTGGCCTAGTCAAAGACAGTGAGGACGTGAAAGGGGGGAGGGCTGTGCTGTGTAGGGACCCAGGGGCCATTGAGGCATACTAGAGGGCTGAGATTGTCCCTGGGCCCTCCCAGCTCCATCCCTCCCCTATCACTGGAACCCCGAGGGCAGGCGGAAAGATAACAGGCCCAACAATATCACCCCTCGTGTATGTGGTGGGGGGTTGGGGTGGAGGTGCCCACCTCCATAGGAGGCTGACTACTTGTGCACCAAGCACAGAACCCCTCATAGATAAGGGATATGTGGGACCAGAGGGTCTGGGGCCTCACTTGACGGGGGTTGCTGAAAGGTCCGCTTCTTTTCATTAGGGAACAGAAGGATATCTAGCAGCAGGAAGAAGCAAACAGGTCACCAACTTCCTCATCCTCAGGGCTCCAGGGACCTCATGAGGGAGGGACTGCCCCGTCATGCACACATCAGCACCTGGCACGTTTGGCCACCCTGTCTGGGAGATCGTGCAGCCAGATGCCCACTGCATCCGTGGCTAGCTGAAGCCCTCCAGCTTCCCAGCTTCTCTGTCACAGAGTCGGGGCTCTAGAGACGCCCCCGGCCACTCACCCCATTTAGGGTCAATGAGCAACTGGGCCACCCGGAATGCAAGGACGCTGCCTGCAGGAATGGTCACCATCTTCTTCTGGCTTAGGTAGCCCTTTCCTTCACCCTGAAGGATGGATACAGGCTCTGGTATGTGGAGTGGGTGAATCTGGGCGAGTGCTGGTGACAGGCTTGCCACTAGTAGTGGCCAGTCTGGGCTTTAGCAGTTGCGGCTCACTGGGCAAGTGAGGCTATGGGTGGCTTCTGGAAGGGTCTCAGTAGAGCTGCCGCATGGGATGCTACCCCCCCCCCGACCTCTTAGATTCCTTGCCAACGCTATGTGCTCAAGCGAGGCAGGCAGGGGCTAGAGCCAGCCACACACCTGCAAGCACAGGGCTCCAGGCAGTGCCAACTGGCCCAAGCCCTCCTTGCTGAGGGTCTGGGTGACCTGCACGTCCTCCTCTGTCTGCAGCACCTCTGTCACCACAAACACATCGTCTCCACGACTCCGAAGCTGCTGCAGGATCTTGTGTTCCGGCGTCTGCAGGTGCCTGCAGAAAGATTGCTGGGGCTCACCCACCACGGACCATCTTCCTTTCCTACCACCCTGACGTCACGTGGGACGAGAAGGCTAGGGAACCCAGGAGTCTGTGGATACCCTGGCTTTCCCAAGGTGTTCCCAACAGTGTCTATGCGGTTGTGGGAAAACGACAGATTCAAACAGGGAGAAGTGGACACGTGTGCCTGTGGAGAGACTCCATTCTGCGCTATTAATAAATGCCCCATGCCCACCTCTCCCAAAGCAGCTGGGAGCTCAGCCTGATTCCGAGGGTCTCAGGCCCTGCCTGGATATCCTGATCCTCAGGATGTAGTCCCAGCAACTGAAGCTTACTGACTCAAGTGGCACCCTTCCCAACCTGCCAGTGTTGATAGCGCTCCCTTCCTCTGGGACTTCTCTTGCTCAGCACTCAGAGATGCTGCTCAGAACCCTCCTGAGGCCCAGTACCCAACGGACTTTCCAAGAGCGTGGCTGCTCAAGTCAGAGGGCCTTCATCCCTTCAAAGGGCTCACCTCTCCCGCTGCATGACGTCCCAGGCGTTCTGAGCCACACGCAGTATACGCATGTTTATGGAGGCACTGCAGCTGCCAGACATGGCAGCCGCACCGGAAATCTTCCCCTGTCCCGTGCCTGCCAGCGCCACACGGCCCTGAATGTTCCCATCAACGGCATCAGAGACACAGAAGCGGCCACAGCATTCGGGTTCTGAAGCGAGACGGGCTCTAAGGTTTGATGACACTAGCCACTCGCCACCTTGCCCTGGCCTTTCCTCTGCAGCACTGGACCTTCAAAGGACTCTCTTCTCTGGAGACAGGGCCAGAGGAGCAGAGCTGGTAGAGTCCAGGAAGAGGGAAGGCTGGGCTTAGCCCACTCCCTTCTATTCGATCCGGGGGCTCGGATGGGGAAGAAGGGAGCAGGGAGGCAGATACCTGGTTCTGGAGCACTGGGTTCCAGGATGTCCTTGATTGACAGGTTGACACACCGATAACGGGGTTTCCAGAACCAGGAACTCGAGAGTTTCCTGCTCAGGAGGCGGTAGGGCCTGAAGCTGGTAGAGTTCCGGAGGCTGTCCACCGGGATGAGCTCTCCTTTTCGGTCTACCTCTTTGATCACGCTCTTGACCACCTCCTCGAAGGCTGACGGCATGGTCCTGGGGGCGAGCGGATGGGTCCACACTCGGTTGCCTCCAGCACTTGAGAATGCCATCCCTTCAAAGCGGCCTTGCCTTGCTAGTCCCGGCACATTCTGGCTGGCCGCTATGATCACGGGGACACGGCGTTCACTTTGTGGCCCACTTGTCTGCCTCTCCCTGGAGCCATGGGCACTGGAGAAAGGAGGGGTGGCCTACAGCAGGCCCTGTGCTATCCACACCATCAACTCCTGTGTGTAGCCCTTGGCCACCTGCTAAGGTCTAGGACACCTTGTTGCCCTCCCTGGCTGAGGACCAAGTCTGGAGAGGTGTTACGGATAACTCTGGTCCCACGACCGTTTCAGCCCCAAATGAACACTCAGAGACTTATATTAACTATGAAACTGTTGGCCTATTATTAGGGCTTCTTATTGGCCAGCTCTGTCTTAATTACTAACCCATTTCTATTAATCTAAGTATTTCCACATGGTCACATCTCACCGAGGACCTGTTACTTCTCTGGCATCCTACATGGTGACTGCTCTCTGCCTACACCACCCAGAATCCTCCTTGTCTCCTAGTCCCACCTATCTTCCTGCCTGATTAGCCTCAGTGTTTTATTCATCAACCAATAAGATAAACATATTTAGAGAATGACATCTCCCATCAGAGAGGGAACACAATGTGGCAATGTTATTATTTATGATTTACTAAAGCTTGACAGAGAGGCCGGGCGTTGGTGGCACACGCCTTTAATCCCAGCACTTGGGAGGCAGAGGCAGGCGGATCTCTGTGAGTTCGAGGCCAGCCTGGTCTACAAAGTGAGTTCCAGGACAGCCTCCAAAGCCACAGAGAAACCCTGTCTCGAAAAACCAAAAAAAAAAAAAAAAAAAAGCTTGACAGAGGATCCAGAAAGCAAAGTCAGCCACAAGCCATAGAAGCCAGGCACACACCTTTAATCCCAGCACTAGGGGGGAGGCATTCGTTCTCCAGCCGCACCGAGGAGAGGCAGCAGTTTGAGACTTGGTGAAGGGCTCCTGGGTGGATCAGCCCTTTCAGCCTGACTAGAGGTGAGAGCTAGTGGATGCGTGCTTTGCTTCCCTGACTTTCAGCTTGAACCCCAATACCTGTCTCTGGGTCTTTTATTAATTCGTGTAACAACACAAGCTCTCACTTCTGGGATACTTGGCACAGGGGCCCACAGCAAAGCCAGTGTTCCAGGTTTCAGTGGTTTCCTTCAGAGCTCTCTCTCTCATGCATAGTTCCATGAGCCCGCTGTCCTGGAAGAGCCTTCATGGGTCAGAGGGCAAAGGAAGCCCAGGACAGACAGACAACCTGTGCCACGTGGAGAGACAGTCCTACCCCTAGGAAACTGGGTTCTTTGGGGACTGCTGATGGAAGACAGTGAGCCAGGAAGGCACAGGGGTCGGGGGGGATGGGGGTGGGGGCTCAGGGAGGGACTTGCTGGCTAGGGGATCAGCATGAAGTTCAGAAGCCTGGAGAGTTTTTGTCAGCATCAAGCCCAAACCAGGCTGGGTCCACTGTGGGTTAGTGGGCGGCCTTCATAGAGGCTAGGCTTCCTCAAGCTGTCTGGAATAGTGGTGCTTCTGGGAAGGGAGGCATCCCCCACCCAACAAACTGCCACCCAGGTCACAGAGCAGACCGTGCGAGAGAAGGGGCGGCCGACTCCGGGAGGGTTGAGTAGCAGGGTGGCTCACCTCAGTCTTGAGAACTTCACCTCTCCTGAGCTGTCTGGACCCACAAAGCCAATCGAGGACGCGCTGGGGCCCAGGGAGGGGTCTCCGGTCTGTTCAGGCCGGGAGTCAGGGAAGCTCGACGCTAGGAGGGGCAAGGACACAAAAGTGAAACTGTGAAGCTCAGCCCGGACTGACGGACGCAAGGGGCCCTGCCTCCCTCCCTCCCTCCCTCCCGGAACAGTCGGGCCGGCGGTGCAGGCTGCCCCAGACTCCTCCTCCTCTCCGGAGCCCACCCGGGCTTCGGGAAGCGCCTCTGTTCTCCGTTACGGGGAGCTTCAGTTTCATCTGGTTCTGGTACCTAATACTGCGCAGCACTTTTCTTTCTTAAACGTCTGAGCCGTAGTAAAAGATCTGAATGGACTTCCGTAGTAGTGCAAATTGCCCAATAAGCACTTCACTGGTTATCAAGAAAATGCAAATCAGAACTAGATAGCATCAAGGCCGCTAGGTTGGCATTCATTCATCCTAAGTAACTAGTTGTAAGAATGTGGAGAAACAAACTGGGCCCTTGCAGGTGCATACAGCAAACGGCCGGGTGCTGCTTTAGAATACATGGGCAGTTTCCAGGTGGCCTGCCAAGCCTCCCGAGCACTGGGATTAGAGGCGTGCGCCACCATGCCCACACACTTCTGAATACAGTAGACTCACAGAATCATGGACTTTTAGATGGCTGGAGTACAAGGTATATGAATTGCTTCTCAATAACAGCATTTATTAAAAAAACAAAAACAAACTCTGAACCCCCGGGGGCTGTAGAGATGACTGCTTAAGGATCCAAGTTTGGTTTCTAGCACTCACCTGGTGGCTAACAAACAACTGTAACTCCGGTTGCAGAGCTTCCATCGAGTTCTTCTGGCCTTCACAGGCACTGCACACACAGAGTGCACAGACACACATGATGGCTGTAGTGGCATCTTGTCTGCCAGTGAACTTGTAGCAGTGGCCACACCCTTTAGGCGTGGTTTCAGGTGCAGACTTGACCCTTTAAGGTAGAGGAGGGCCTGGCTCCAGGGCTCTTGAGAGCATTGGAAGAGCAGAGACTGAATCTTCTGGAACAGCCAGGCTATGGCGGTTCTTCCCTAATAAACACCTATTTATTATTTATCTTGGGTCTGGTGAACTCATTTAAACCCACGCCTTCAGAAGGTATAACACCTATACACATAAAATAAAAATAAACCTTTTTATAAGTCTGGAGTTTAGTAGAAGCACTCAATCTAGCTACAGGCTCCTTGGGGACCTTGGTGTTCTGGTGTCAGGTGCCTTGAACCTGCTCTCAACACACAATTCCTTACAGCCGACTCTGTCAGGTCTCTCTAAGGATGTGGCTTGAGCCCCAGGCTTAGTGTAGACAAGAGCTCTTGAGAGTGTCCCCTCTCCCATGCCCAGCTACAGTAGGGACAGGCTGCTGTCAGGTCCGCTCATTGCCAACTCCTAGCTCTTCAGGGATATTTATGGGCCAAGTGGAGACCTTCATCCCTTCCTCTCGAGCTACTCTATCCTGCTGCTGCTGCTTCTAGACTTTTCTATAGACCTCTCTCTCTCTCTCTCTCTCTCTCTCTCTCTCCCTCCTTCCTTCCCTCCCTTTCTCTCTTCTTCTCTCTCTCTCTTGCCCTCCCTTTCTCTCTCCTTCTCTCTCTCTTGCCCTCCCTTTCTCTCTCCTTCTCTCTCTCTCTCTCCTTCTCTCTCTCTCTCTCGCCCTCCCTTTCTCTCTCCCTCTTTCTCTCTCCCTCTCTCCCTCCCTCCCTTTCTCTCTCCCCCTCTCTCCACCCCCTCTGTGTGTGTGGGGGGGTCTGGGTCTGTGTGTCCATCTGTGCATGTACCCATGCATCCCTGTGTTTGGCCTGGCACTTGTCCCAAAGGCTCTGCAGTAAGTGTGAAATAGCACCGGGACTCAGTGTTTCCCTATAGCAGGTCCTACTGATGAAGAAGCGGTTCCTGCCCCATCCTGAAGGAGGTCCCTGGTGTCCCTGATTTGTTGCCGCTGCACAAAACTAGAAACTTAGATTCTGACAAAAAGGGAAACATTATCTTCTGTGGGGCTTTGGGCTCATTTTGAGCTCTGATGGAACTCATTTGCTGCCTGTGAGTTCCTGTCCACGCTGGTATAGTGGGAGGCTTCAAGGAGTAAATGTCAAGTATATATGTATGTGTCCTGGTTCCCTTCAGTTGTCAACCTGACACAGCCTAGAATCACCTGAGACAGGGGCATCTCAAGCATTGCACGTCTGTGGGGGTCATTGTTTTGAGTGATTATTGACATGGGAATCCCTAGGCATCCCTGGACTGTATAAGAAAGCCGTGGGAGGCCGGGCGTTGGTGGCACACGCCTTTAATCCCAGCACTTGGGAGGCAGAGGCAGGCGGATCTCTGTGAGTTCGAGGCCAGCCTGGTCTACAAGAGCAAGTTCCAGGACAGCCTCCAAAGCCACAGAGAAACCATGTCTCGAAAAACCAGAAAAAAAGAAAGAAAGCCATGGGAGTACAGGCCAAGGCGTGAGCCAGGGAACATGCCAGCAAACAGCTTCCATCCATTACAGGTTCCTGTGATGACTCCCTTCCAGATGAACTGAAAATACAAGTCAAGGGAACCCTTTCCTCCCCTTGGTTGGAGTGCTTTATCACAGCAACAGGAAGTAAACTCTACAGTGTGCGTATGTTGTATGTATATCTGTGTGTATTATATGGGTATGTAATGTAATGTTTACTTGTTCATGTGTTTTCACATGTAAGTTTATGTGCTCACGTTTCTTTTTTTTTTTTTTTTTTTTTTTTTGGTTTTTCGAGACAGGGTTTCTCTGTGGCTTTGGAGGCTGTCCTGGAACTAGCTCTTGTAGACCAGGCTGGCCTCGAACTCACAGAGATCCACCTGCCTCTGCCTCCCGAGTGCTGGGATTAAAGGCGTGCGCCACCACCGCCCAGCGCTCACGTTTCTATATGAGCACATGAAATGTATATATTTGGAAGTATGGATGCATTTGTGTTTGTGTGTATACATTTGAATGCACAGTGCATGTATTTTAATGTATCAGTGGGACTTGTGCCAGGCCAGGGCTGTCCACACTGCAGGAAGCAACTCCATCTGGCATGCCACATCTTCAGGGGTGTGTGTGTGTGTGTGTGTGTGTGTGTGTGTGTCCCGTCCTCTTCCAAGCAGAACTGACCCTCAAGTGCCCTGCCCAGCCTTGCTTCTTATTCCTGTCTCTCCAGCAGGGCCAGCTCCAGTTCAGGGACAGTGTAAGATGCCTTGGTTTATTTCTTTGAGACAGGGTCTTTTTTATGCACTCCTGGCTGTACTGGAACTCACTCTGTAGACCATGCTGGCCTCAAACTAGGTCCTTCTGCCTCTGTCTCCTGAGTGCTGGGACTAAAGGCATGTGCCACCACACCCTGCCAGAAGTGGCCTTTTGAGTGCAGAGAGGGCTTTATCAGTGGTTTTGTTGCAGTGGTTTTGTTGAGGTTAGAGTTGGTGACAGGGATCAGACTCAAGCCCCCAGGCTTGGGAAGGGGTGCCTTTGTTCAATGAACGGCCTTGCCAGTTCCTGGTTACTTTTTCAGAATATCAGTGTGTGGGAGGCAGGACTATCTGAGGCTCAGAGCCCTGGTAGGAACCGTCCACAGGGAGGGTAAAACAGGCTGTCATCTTCAGGCAGTGGTCTGGGGTAGCCACTGGCCTGGATGTGGGCACTGCTGGTGTGTATTTCTGTATTTCTTATTCACATTTTCAACTTTTTTTTTTTTTTGAGACAGGGTTTCTCTGTTTCTCTGTGCTGTTTTGGCTGTCTTGGAACTCCTTCTGTAGACCAGGCTGGCCTCAAACTCACAGAGATCTGCTTGCCTCTGCCTCCTGAGTGCTGTTTTTTTTTTTTTTTTTTTAAGTGTGTGCCACCAACACCCGGCTCACATTTTCAGTTCTTTAATAATAACCCCAAACTGAAAGTTCTGGGCTGGTTGGTTCCAGACAGCTGGTCTGGGAGGGCAGGATGTGAATAAGATAGAAGGAAGACCTTTGTATATCTGCAGGGCTGGTCCCCATCCCCTCTCCGGCCCCCATTCAGAGGGTGAGGGCCTCTAGTTCCTCTTGAGGGTTAAGGAGTCTGGAACACATTGCTGCAACTTCCAGGCACCTTGTGTGGCAGACTTCCTCCTTCTCATTAGGTTATGGGGTTTCAGAGGCTATAGGGGTCACCAAGGCTTCCCTGGGCAATAGCTGGTTAGGCCTTTTGAGTTTAGAACTAGACAGGTCTTTGGGGGTGAACTGTGACCAGGGCCTAGGAGCCTTGGACGAGGTGAGCCCTTATAGGGCTGTGCAAAGAAAAGGAACCTTACGGCGCAGCCACAGCCCGCCCGGATTGGCACTGGGCCAGGAACAGTTGTGCTGGGCCAGTAACAGCAGTAAACCTCAGGGACCAACGACCTTGGCCACGGGGTAGGGAACACAGAAAGTCCAACGACAAGAGGGACACAGGACTAGATTAGAGGCTAGCCTCGGGGTGGAGGGGTGGGAGCATGGTCAAGGTGCTGAGACCTGAGGACCTAGGAATGGGAGGGATGCTTTTAGCGGGGTACTGTCGGCAGCACTGCACTGCGTGTGGAGGCGGAGCTGAGCAGACAGCAGCCCTGGGAGCAATGGGATAGGTCTTTTGGGTCCCGATGTCGCTTCAGAGGGGTCCAAAGGGGTCTTTTGGGTCCCGATGTGCCTTCAGAGGAGTCCAGAGTGGTCCTTTGGGTCCTGATGTCGCTTCAGAGGGGTCCAGAGTGGTCCTTTGGGTCCCGATGTCGCTTCAGAAGGACCCAGGTGTTGAAGGAAGGAGAGCATGGAAAGTCGAAGCTGCTGCCCCCTGGAGACAGGAAGTGGAGAGTGAAGGGGGCACGTCATCACCCAGGCCCACCTGTAGGTGCCCATTCCTGGCAAATCCTTCTCATCTGACTTCCTTTTGCCAGTACCAACCGGATGGTTGAAAGGACATAGTGTCCTGTGTCCCTCACGCCCACGCCCCAGCATTTCTCCTAGGTCTTTGACCACATACTGATTTGGGAGCAGGGCTTGTTTTTCAGCAACTAAATCCCTGAGGCCTGGCACTAATCTGGGGAAGACAGTGCACTCTTCAAAACACAGTGTGAAAGACCCCTACCCAGGGCCCCCTAGGAAAAGAAAAACATGGCCAGGCTGTTGCCTAACGAAAAAACCCAGACCAGGTGCCTCGCCCAGCTGGCAGGATGTCAAACAGGATCTGTGGTCACCAGAGCAGTCATGGGACCCGGATAATAATTGCTGAAGCGTGTCGGGGTCTTTCATGAGGAAATACCAGGAAATTTAGTCCGTGGGAACTACCCCTGCCCCCAAGATGAGTCAATGAAATGCCTGTTGCTATGCTGATACTTATGTAACCATTAAAACTCTATAAATATTGTGCTCCCTGCAAGCCCGGTATGCTCTGCACCCGAGTTGCAGTAGCGCAGGCGCCTGTGTACTCAATAAACCACCTCTTGCATTTGCATCCAGTGGTCTGGCCCCGGTTCTTGGGCAGAGGGTTTGGTTCGGTGCCAGGTGTTTCGATGCCGAGGTCTTTCAAGTGCAATTTGGGAAAAGGTTTTCAGGCAACACTCGGTCCAGCTATAGATGTACAATAAACTTAATCTGTGACTGCATAGAAACTCCTTTACAAAGCGCATGGGACCATGAGGGTGAGTTCCATAGCTAAAAGGTCTAGAATCTAGTGTGGTCTCTGACCAAGAGCATAGAGGGCAGCAGGCCCCAGAAAGTACAAGCGACGTCTCCCCAAGCATGGGTAATGGTCTAGGGAGGGAAGAGTCTGGGATAATCACTTTGGGGAATTTGGGTGAGATCTGCCTCTATAGCAAAGAGTGGGCAAGGTCTGTCCTTTTAGAGAGCAAAAGGTCACCAGGTCATTAACAAAATCTACTCCCAGCCTTCTTGGTGCAAAAACAGGCATTTTATCGCCTCCGTTGAGAAGAGGCCTTGTAAGCTTAACATTCTGGTTTCCATAGTGATCTGTGGGTACAAAGACTTTTGTGCCCCTAGGAACCACCTGGTGGCCACCTTATTTAGGTTTCTTAGCAACTTTTTTTTTTTAAAACAGTGTATCTCTGTGTAAATCCGGCTGGCCTGGAACTCAGAGATCCGCCTGCCTCTGCCTCCTGAATGCTGAGATTAAAGGCGTGCGCCACTACCGCCCTGCTACTTAACCACTTTTTTTTTTTTTTTTTTTTTTGGTTTTTCAAGACAGGGTTTCTCTGTATTGTTTTGGAGGCTGTCCTGGAATTCACGAAGATTCACCTGCCTCTGCCTCCTGAGTGCTGGGATTAAAGGCGTGTGCCACCAATGCCCGGCCACTTTTTGAAGAAAAATTCAAATCCCATCCAAATCCAATATGATTATTGTAAAACAGTCAGTTATGGCTACTGCTTGAGGAGCCTGCGCCCACGCTGGAGTCTGTCTTACTTTGATCCATTCTTCTTTGAGCCCCTCTGTTATGCTAAAGCATGAGGGGAACACTGATGGAGTCCAGGGCAGGCGAGGGAGACCGAGGGGAGGGGGAGAAACCGGGTGGGTGGGGGCAAACACGCCAGGCAGACAGAGCTTCAGGGAGTTTTATTAGAAAGGGGAGGGAGCCGGGCGGTGGTGGAGCACACCTTTAATCCAGCACTCAGGAGACAGAGGTAGGCGGATCTCTGTGAGTTCAAGGCCAGCCTGGTCTACAGAGCTGGTTCCAGGACAGCCTCCAAAACAACACAGAGAAACCAGAAGCAGGCACCAGATCTCATTACAGATGGTTGTGAGCCACTATGTGGTTGCTGGGAATTGAACTCAGGACCTCTGTAAGAGCTGCCAGTGCTCTTAACTTCTGAGCCATCTCTCCAGGCCAGCAAGAAGTTTTTAAAGAGAGAAAAGGAGAAATGTGTATAGGTTGTTTAGACCCAAGTTGACTGGTCTTGGAAGCCCGGGGTGTGGCTTGACAGTAGCAGTTGGTGGAGGTGGCTTTGCCATCTTGTCTGAATAGCTTCAGTTACAAAAATCTACGTACGTGTCATGGCTGGGCCTGTAAAACACAGGCACATAGAGAACCAACAATCTCTGGCAGGGCTCCTGAGAAAGTCATTGTCCTAGACGCATGGGGAGGAAGCCTTCTAGGGTCTAGTATCACAGAGTCTGACTGGAAGGAACAAAATAAAGAAACCATGGCCAGGACTAGCTCTGTGGGTCTGAGAAGCTTGCAGTAGGGGCTGGTGGGTATACTCCTATAGGAGCTGTCTCTGCCCTTAGGGCAAGTCTCTTTCAGTCACTTCCTGCCCTCCTCTTTCCAGGAGGTACAGGACAGCCTGCCAAGGACCTTCTCCATGGCAGCGAGCCCTGCTCTTCTGATGGCCCCTGCTTACTGATGTCTGTGGACCTCCACTTGGCCAGGAAGGAGAGCCACAAACAGACAGTAGAATGTAAAAACTCCCAAACTAAGTGCAGGCTGACTCAGTGAACGAGAGAGCAGGCACTTTTTTTTCTGGTTTTTTTTTTTTTTTTTTTTTTTTTGAGACAGAGTTTCTTTGTGTAGCTCTGGCTGTCCTGGAACTTGCTCTGTAGTCCAGGCTGTCTTCAAACTCACAGAGATCCACCTGCCTCTGTCTCCTGAGTACTGGGGTTAATAGTAATGTGCCACCACTGCCTGGAAAAATTTTATATATATGAGTATTTTACCTGTATGTATGTCTGTGTACCATGTGTATACTTGAAGACCTGAAGATGGCCTGGAATGGAGTTACAGACAGTTGTGAGCCACCATGTTTGTGCTGGGAATCAAACCCAGATCCTCTGGAAGAGCAGACAGTGCTCTTAACCACTGAGCCAACATCTCTCCTAGAATCGATACTTCTGAAGGACAAAGTGTGTAGTTTATATAACATGTACACAATGGATCTGATATTCTGGGCATGTTCTTCAGATAACAATAGTTTTAAAACGGTGACACTTGCCCCTTAGATTAGCCCCCCAGGACACTCTTCACAGAGGCAGCATCTGGGAGGCCTTGGGAGTTAGTGCTAGGGAGATAGGTATGCCAGGCTCAGGGCACACCCGTGGGTGGCTTGGGACCCATCTGGTTGGAGGTGGGAATTGAACCTGGGTTCTCTGGAAGAGCAGCCAGTGCTCTCAACTGCTGAGCCATCTCTCCAGCCCCCATCCTAGTGCTTTTTAAGCTTCATGATGGGAGAATTGAACCCAGTCATTCTAGGATATCTCCCCTTCCCTGCTCTGAGGTTTGCTGGAGTCAATCCCATCAACACACACACACACACACACACACACACACACACACACACACACACACACACACACACACACACCATGTTACTTTTCTGTAAAGAGCTATAAACATATTACATATTTCTGAAATTCAAAAACAGTGTGGTGCTTGATATTCTTGATGTTAATCCTTGCATGTGCTTCATTGTTTCCTACAAATAAAATATTCAAAAGATATCACTGGGTTAGAGACACGGCTCAACAGTTAAGAGCACACATTGCTTTTTCTTGTCTTTCTTTTTTTTGAGACAGGGTTTCTCTGTATTGTTTTGGAGGCTGCTCTGGAACTCACTTTGTGGACCAGGCTGGTCTTGAACTCACAGAGATCCGCCTGCCTCTGCCTCTGGAGTGCTAGGATTAAAAGCGTGCCCCACCAACACCCGGCTACACATTGCTTTTGTAGAAGATTTAAGTCTGCTCCCAGCATTCACATCTGGTGACTGGAAACCACTTATAACTCCATATCTGGGGTGATCACATGCGTCTGGTCTCCATGAGAACCTTCATTCATGTGCACACATCCCCACCCACACAAAAACATGCAAATAATTGAAAGAAAATAAGTCTTTTTAAAAAGTATCTATGGTATTGGCAAACTATCCTTCAGAAAGACTACAAGGCTAAAGGTGTGAGCTGTAATTCTCTTTTAGATTGATTCAATCTTGTGTAGTTCTGGGTGACCTTAAAATCACAGAGATCTGTCTCTCTCTTAATCCTGACTTTTAGGATTAAAGGTATGTACCACCTCCCTACTAGCTTCTGGCTGCTGGGATTAAAGGTGTGTATCACCACTGCCTGAACTCTATAGCTTGAGGTTGACTTCTCTTTTTTGAATCTTCTGTCAAGATTTAATACATCACAAATAATATATCATTACAATTACCTTCAATTTGACAAGTGTAAGTGCCAAGATCACTATCTCTAAAATAACTCTGACAGTACCCATCACAATGACATTTGCCCATTCCTGGACAAGTCGGTGTCCAGGGTCTGCTGCAACCTCAGTACCAGACTTTTTTTTTTTTTTTCGAGACAGGGTTTCTATGTGTTGTTTTGGAGGCTGTCCTGGAACTCGCTCTGTAGACCAGGCTGGCCTCGAACTCACAGAGATCCTCCTGCCTCTGCCTCCTGAGTGCTGGGATTAAAGGCGTGCGCCACCAACGCCCGGCAGTACCAGACTTTTTAATCTTAGGACTTGGGAGGCAGAGGCAGGCGGATCTCTGTGAGTTTGAGGCCAGCCTGGTCTATAGAGCGAGTTCCAGGACAGCCTCCAAAGCCACAGAGAAACCCTGTCTTGAAAAACTAACCAAACAAGCTGGGCGTTGGTGGCACAGGCCTTTAATTCCAGCACTTGGGAGGCAGAGGCAGGCAGATCTCTGTGAGTTTGAGGCCAGCCTGGTCTACAGAGCGAGTTCGAGGACAGCCTCCAAAACAATACAGAGAAACCCTGTCTTGAAAAAACAAACAAACAAACAAGGAGAATTCACACAGCACAGAAGAGAACAACCTTAGCCCTAGATGCTGAGCTCATCAGTTTTTGCTGCAGATAAATCAAAACTAAACTTATCAGTTTAAAATAACATCCAAGTTTAGTGGTGATGCACACCTTTAATCTCAGTACTCGGGAGGCAGGAGCAGGCCGATCTCTGAGTTCGAGCCAGCCTGGTCTACAGAGTGAGTTCAGGGCTACACAGGCTACAGCCAGGGCTACACAGAGCAATCCTATCTTGAAAACCCAGCCAACCAACAACCAACATCCAAAGCCTTGCTCCTAATTCTGTGAGTTAGTAATCTGGGTAGGCTTCAGCAGACATGGTTCATCTCTATTTCCTGAGACACTGCTCAAGTTCTGCGCTCAGAAGGCAAACATCGGCTTCACATGTATGGTTGCTTGTTAGTGGGGTCAGTGGCATTACACAGGTGTCAGTCAGCTGGGGCTGTGAGAAATACGTACTCAGATTTACGTATTTCTCACAGTCCACAGGCTGAATTTCAAGAACAGATGCTGTCCCAGTCTGTCTCTAAAGGAAGAGAACTGACCATGAAGGCTTGCAGGATTCCTAGAGAACTGCTGGTCTTCCATCTACTTTGGAGGTCCAAAGACACTAGGTCTAATATCAGTGAAGGGTTCCGCAGGAACAGGGTACATGAGCTTTCGGGGGAGTGAGGGAGAGAAGACAAACAGCAGTTTCTTTCTTTCACTTCCTCTCATCTGGGCTGCCACCAGAAGGTGCCACCTAAGCTTATGGTGAATCTACCTGCTTGGATAATCTGATCAACAACCCTGACAGAAGTGCCCAGATGCCAGAGGCAGGCGGATCACTGTGAGTTCGAGACCAGCCTGGTCTACAGAGCGAGTTCCAGGACAGGCTACAAAGCCACAGGGAAACCCTGTCTCGAAAAACCAAGAAAAAAAAAAAAAAGAAGTGCCCAGATGCTTGTGTTTTAGCTGGTTCTCGATGCAGTCAAGTTGCCAACCAAGATTAGGCATCACAGGTGCTTCCAAGGTTGGGCTCTTGGTGGTTTATCAAGAGCAGTGGTGAATGAGCTAGCTCTCCAGCCTCTTCTCTTAGGCCAACCATTCATCGTCAGAATTTCCCCGGATGACCTACCTATTCATCTACCAAGGACCCTACTTAACACATCACAAAGGGCCAGGATTTCAGCATACAAATTTGGAGGAGGGGCAGAGCAGTCATAACAGAGTATGTGCTGTTTGTTTTCCAGTATGCCAGCCCTAACTTCTTCACAAGACGGCAGTTGCAGTTGTAGGAGGCTATGAGGAGCAAGACCAGGCTAGGCCAATGCACAAGTGCTTTTTAAGACTGCAGGTGGGCACGCCTTTAATCCCAGCACTCGGGAGGCAGAGGCAGGCGGATCTCTGTGAGTTCGAGACCAGCCTGGACTACCAAGCGAGTTCCAGAGTTCCAGGACAGCCTCCAAAGCCACAGAGAAACCCTGTCTCGAAAAACCAAAAAAAAAAAAAAAAAAAAAAAAAAAAGAAGCCGGAAGCAAAGAAGGTTCTGATAGATTCAACCTCTCCATACACATGTTCTGTTTGAGACCGGCTTCTCACCTTGATTCCAGAAGCCTCCATGTGAGCCAGCCTCCTGCCTACACTCCCCAGTCTCAGGCTGTCCTTCTGGTGTGGAAAGCCAGGCCTTTTAAACCTTGCATGCTGTCTCTATCATGATCACAGAAGTCCTCAGAGTACCTGTCATTGCATGGAGGTGTCCCAGGAGCCCCTGTGGGTGGGGTTCAGACAATGGGTTGTGTCTGCCTGTGTGAGGAGATGCTTCGTTAGCACAACTGATGCGAATCTTTGGCCCTGTGGCCATTTTACTTCTAAGGCTATTCACTTGTAAGACACATGTGTTTCTGTGTGAGAGTACATGCCCATGCTATGGTGTGTGCCTGGCGGTCAGAGGACATCTTTCTGGAATCCGTTTTCTCCTTCTGCCAGGTGGATTTTAGGGGTTGAACTGAGGTTATCAGGCTTGATGGTAAGCACCTGTACGCACTGAGCCATCTTTCTGCCCCTTTAAAGTTTTCTTTTTTTTTTTTTTGCTTAAGATATTTAATTGCATTTGAGAAAAAAATGTTTACATTTAACTAGAACTTTCCCCACTCCCCTTGCTTTGTTGTAGAAGTGAGTTCCCATAGTCAGCCTGAAGAAATATCCTTTTATTTTACTTCTTGTGCAGCTCTGTGGTAGATATGTAAGAAGCAAATCTATGAGGTGAGCTAATGGCTCATCAGAGTCACAGTAGGCAGGAAGCAATAGGTTCCCCTCCTCACTGCTACTGGCTGGTGCCTGCTTATCTCAGAACTCTGAGAGATGGGAAGTTGAAGGCAGTCTGCCATATGACTGAGCCTACCACTAGAAAAGGAAGAACTTTTAAGCTGCAGAATATTCTTTTTTTTTTTTTTTTTGGTTTTTTACGAGACAGGGTTTCTCTGTATTGTTTTGGAGGCTGTCGGTCCAGCCTGGCCTCGAACTCACAGAGATTTGTTGGGGGGGGGGGAAGGCCTGTGCATTTGTCAATAAAGCACTGCTGGCCAATAGGAATCTAGATAGGTGGGACTAGGAGTCCAGGAGAACTCTGGGAAGGAGAAACATACGGAGGGTTGAGATGTAACGCCATGGGGTAGGAAGCCCAGAAACTTCTCCGGTAAGAGACATACTTAGATTAACAATTATGGGGTAATTACTTAAAGCAGAGCTAGCCAGTAAGAAACAAGCAAGGCCAACAGCTTCATAATTAGTACAGCGTCTTGTGTGTTTATTTGGGACTGATGCGGCTCTAGAACCAGGCTGGCGGGAAGGCTTCTCTCAAGGAAAAAGCCTCCCATTACAGAGATCCACCGAGTGCTGGAATTAAAGGCGTGCGCCACCACCGCCCGGCCCCACTCCATTTCTTAATAGACCTGTCTTTTGCAGTCCCATTAAGAGGGGGTCTCCTAAAAGGGAGGCACCCTGGTCTCAGTTAGAATAGACAATTAAGTCCATTTGTTAATTAAGATTTAAAGTGCTCAATTGTAATTAATATAATTTTGGGAACTTCAGGTAGAGGCATCCTCCCCTGGGGGTTTATTCAGCATGCCCTGCCGTGGCAACTAAGAGATAGGGAGGCCACAAACTGCAGCCACTGTGATGTGAGGACGAGTTGGTTCTCTCCTGAGTGTTCCATTGGAATAGGCATGACACCTGGGACACGGACCACCAAGGCTGATATTTCACCATCCCAACAGCTTTTCAAGCGGCAGTCCTGGAGGAAATAATTAAATATTTCTCCTGAGGGAGTGTTATTGACTATAACAAATGTCTAAGCAGGCAAATCCATCCTGAGAAGGTTGGTGTGAACCAGCTCCAAAGAGGATCAATTAAGCGGGTCCTGCCAATGCCTAGGGTCGGGCAAAAAAGGGGGTGATCTTAAGGCCAATAAGGCATTAGGAAAAAATCAGCAATGGATGAATTGCTTAAAACTATGCAGTCAAGTAGCTAGGTGTACCTGACTCTGAAGACCCGCTGGCATCAAGACAGGCCAGTTCCTCATTAAAGCCTAATGGGTCTATTGGCGGCTGATGTGTATCAGCAGGATCAGAGCACACACAACGCTCCGAAACCCAAATCAGGGACTCACCATCCTGTGGGAATACATAAACAAACCCCCGGCCCATACCCTAACCGGATCTGGTCCTTTCCAAAGACTTGAGGGTAGGTCTTTCCATTCAACTAGAGGTTTTTGCTGTACAGTGGACTGCCAATGACAGTCTGCTGTGGAGTTGCCAGAAGCATCCATAACTAAAAAATGTAAGATATAGAAGATGAGTGATAGAGTAGAGTGAGGGGAGCCAAAGTGATCCCCATGGTCCCCTTCTTTGCTTTAGCTAAATAGGCCTTCAGAGTGCCATGAGCACGTTCTACAATAGCCGGCCCTTGGGGCGTTTTAAGGAATTCCAGTTTTGGGGAAATATCAAAATCTAGACAAAAGTGATTGAAACCTCTGTTGACATAGGTGGGGCCGTTTTCTGTTTTAATTTGTTTTGGGACCCCCCCATGTAAGCAAAAGCCTGTAAACAGTGGCTCTTAACATTTTACTTTTTCACCAGAGTGGGCAGAGGCGAATATCAGGTGGGAAAAGAATCTACAGAAACATGGACAAACTGTAATTTACCAAAGATGGCACAAGTGTTACATCTATATCTGAGTCATGATATGAAAACTCCTTTTGTACCTTCTCGGTGTCACCTGCAAGCCAGCCAATCTCAAGGTGGTTTGAAGATCCCCAAATGTGCGGCCAGCAGCCACTGAGGTCTGCACACAAACGGTCCGGTCGTAAAGAACCTGCTGGCCCAGAGCCCATCCGGTGCCAGCAAACAGCAAGCACCTCTAAATTCCCACCAGGGAAATCGGCAGCCGGGATGCGCTGCCTGGCCACAGGGTTCCCGGCATTCACCCCTCCAGGCCAAACAATCTCCCCCCCAACAGTGCAACATGGCATAATCGCTGCCAAATATCGGGGGCCCAAACTAAGGCTGCAAAGGATCCAAAAACAGCCAGATTGAAAAGGGCATGAGGCCCACACGCCACAACTGCCTCCTTTAACTGTTCCCCTTCCCCAAAGCCAAGAGGGGAATGTTCTCTCCGACCCCGGCCCTGAGGATGAAGACAGAGAGAACCAGAACGTTTACGGTTACAGGCAGGGGGACGAGGCTTAAGGGAGCATTTTTAAAGCTTGTTTAATTTGAGGACGCCTTTTTTTTTTTTTGAGGCTTTTTGTGTTCCTCAGTCTCATCCCCTGAAGAAGAGGGAGAGGACTCAGAAGAAGGGACATTAGAAGTTTGAATTGATCTATGTTCCTCAGTCTCTTCCCCTGAAGAAGAGGGAAAGTACTCAGAAGAGGAAGCATTGGAAGCTTAAATCAATCTTACAGACTCTAGGTCTTGAGCCTCTGTGAAGGCAACTTTAGCTTTTTTGATCTTTTTTTTTTTTTTGCTACCGTATTATCACTAATAAGCGCATCCTTAACAAGACACCACAGAGAAAAGGCAACAATTGGTATGGTATTTGACACTTATGTAAAGTTCTTTGTAGGTCCACTCTAACCTGGTTCCAATCGAGGAAATTAAGATCACCAGAGACCAAAAACCAAGGGCTAACTTTATGTATTATAGTTTTTAAGAAGTCCTTAGCTGTCTTATGTCTGATATTGGTGCCCTGACATTTTAACAATTGGATCAAATGGTCCTCTAAAAGAGGGTAGGAACTAGTAGCACCCATATTTATTACACTCACTCCTAACCTTAAGGAGAGTGCTGGCTGGCTTTCTGTGGGGATGGGCTCTCAGGAATTCCCTGACAATCCTGACCCCAACGGGTCAAGCGAGGGCTGGAGCCTAACTTCAAATCACCCCTCTGCGGGGGCTGACCCTCTATTTGGGGCCTGACTCGGTACCCCTAACTTGGTACCCCTATCCAATCACACCCTCCTGCCTTACTTGCTGGCCGGCTTTGAGTAAATCTTCAATTTCCCTTCTTTCCGGATCTCGGTGGGACCTCCATCTGTAGTGAGTAGTTGGCCCAAGTCTATTGTCATTTAGATAGGAGTCATTCTCCATTGAGGCCAGGACATCTGGCAGCCATTTGCTGACATCTTAAAGACAATAAATATGGAGGGTGGAATAGGTTTTCAAATGTATGGTTACCTGACAGGGACCAAGTATTCAAATCTATGAGCCTGTGAGGGGCTTTCTCACTCAAACCACCGCCACTTGTCCAAGCTAGGGTCACGACTGCTGTGACGAAACACCATGACCAGAAGCACATTGGGAAGGGAAGGGTTTATTTGGCATGACCAGAAGCACATTGGGAAGGGAAGGGTTTATTTGGCTTGACCAGAAGCACGTTGGGAAGGGAAGGGTTTATTTGGCATGACCAGAAGCACGTTGGGAAGGGAAGGGTTTATTTGGCATGACCAGAAGCACATTGGGAAGGGAAGGGTTTATTTGGCTTGACCAGAAGCACATTGGGAAGGGAAGGGTTTATTTGGCATGACCAGAAGCACGTTGGGAAGGGAAGGGTTTATTTGGCTTGCACGTCTGCATCACAGGCTATCACTGAAGGAACTCAGGACAGGAACTCAAATTGGGCAGGAACTTCTTTAGAGACCATGGAGGGATGCTGCTTACTGGCCTGTTCCCTCTGGCTTGCTCAGCAGGCTTTCTTTTTATTTATTCTATGTGACTTTTTTTTGTTTGTTTTGTTTTTTGAGACAGGGTTTCTCTGTATTGTTTTGGAGGCTGGCCTCGAACTCACAAAGATCCGCCTGCCTCTGCCTCCCCAGTTCTGGGATTAAAGGCGTGCGCCACCAACGCCCGGCTCTTCCTATATGTCTTTTACATCACGTATCTTGATCCCATTCACTTCTCCATCCCTTTGTATCAGCCCTCCAAACCTGCACCCCCCCAAACATAACAAAATTTAAGAGACAAAAGATAAAAAAGGAAAAACTTTAAAACCTCATCACGGAAGCTGCAGTGTGACACAGTGTGAGTCATGCCATGAACCCCTTTGTCCATTTATCTTTATTCGTTCATTGTAAAGAGTCATTGGTCTGGTTTGGAGCCTCTGGTTTCTACCGTATGGATGATGGGTCTCACTAGGGCTCCTGCTGGACATCCTGCTGTTGCCCTCGGCAGGCTTTCTTATAGAACTCAAGGCTTCGGCCCAAGGCTGCCACCACCCACAATGGGCTGAGCCCTCACATCAATCACTAATTAAGAAAATGCCCAGCCGGGCGTTGGTGGCACACGCCTTTAATCCCAGCACTCGGGAGGCAGAGGCAGGCGGATCTCTGTGAGTTCGAGGCCAGCCTGGTCTACAAAGTGAGTTCCAGGACAGCCTCCAAAGCTACAGAAAAACCCTGTTTCGAAAAACCAAAAAAAAAAAAAAAAAAAAAAAAAAAAAAAGAAAATGCCCTACAGGTTTGTCTACAACCTGATTTTAAGGAGGCATTTTCTTAATTGCCATTCCCCCTTTCAGATGATTTTAGCTTGTGTCACTGTCAGGCTGACACTAAACTATGCCTGCTTTTTTTTTTTCTCGGTTTTTCGAGACAGGGTTTCTCTGTATTGTTTTGGAGGCTGTCCTGGAACTTGCTCTGGAATTAAAGGTGTGTGCTATAAATGCCCTGCTATCTGCCTTCACTTTTTTTTTTTTTCTGAGACAGGGTTTCTCTGCAGCTTTGGAGGCTGTCCAGGAACTCGCTCTGTAGACCAGGCTGGTCTCGAACTCAGGGATCCTCCTGCCTCTGCTGCTTGAGTGCTGGGACTAAAGGTGTGCACCACCACCGCCCGGCTCATTTCTTAATACTGGGGCTTATAGGTGTGTCCTACCAAACCCAGCTCTAGACTTCATTTTCTTTTTCAGGTAACAATAGACTGTGCAGATACAGCTCAGTGGAAGAGGACTTTGCCAGACTCCTGGAGCCTTAACACCACAAACAAACATTGCACACCTTTAATTCCAGCACTTGGGAGGCAGAGGCAGAGGCAGGCAGATCTCTGAGAGTTCGAGGCCAGAATGGTCTACATAGTGAGTCCCTGTCTCAAAACAAAACACTGAATAATATCTCACTTTCGTGTGTACAGTCACTTGGGTTGCTTCCAGTTAGCTATTATGATGTACAAATGTGTTAGAACTGGTATTTCCTTTTTTTAAAAAAGTATTTATTTATGTATTTTAAATGTATGAGTGCTGTCTGCATGCCAGGTTCTATCAGAGATGGTTGTGAGCCACCATGTGGTAGCTGAGAATTGAACTGAGGACCTCTGGAGGAGCAGCCAGTGCTATTCACCGCTGAGCGGGCTCTCCGGCCACAAGAGTCGGTATTTCTTACTGTCTGGTTATACACCTAGACGTGGAACTGCTTGATCCCACGGCAACTCTAGTACTGAAACGCCTCCACTATTTTCTCGAGGTTGCAGCCTTTCCTACTAACCCCACCCAAGGATTTTCTCGTCTTGACGTCTGTTGCCACCCGCAAAAACAGCCTCCGATTCTTTTCTGCGAGAATGTTCTCGCGCTGCCGCCGTAGCAAAGGCGTTAAAAGGGCACGCCTTTAATTCCAGATCTGTGAGTTCGAGGCCAACCTGGTCTACATAGCGAGTACCCTAGCTATGTTTTCCCAGTCGGGAATACACAGTGAGATACTGTCTCAAAAAAAAAAAATAAGGCAATAAAAGGGCTTCCTGTATCCAAGGGAACTATTACCCATCTCCTCCAAGTCCCTCATGGAACTCCCAGCGGCGGAGTAAGGCGCAGGAATTGGTACGGAAGCCAGATTGCCCCGCCGCCACTTCCGGGCGTTTCAGGATGATGGGGGGGTAGGGTGGGGGAAACGTTTCTCGCTGTGCGCATGCGCTCGCGCAGGGTTGCCCGGGCGACACTGCATCCCAACCTGAAATTCACGCGGAGGCGAGCCCCTCGTCCATTTCGGCCCCGCCCCGAGGAGGCAGTCGCGCGGTGATGACGTCGCGGGGGCCTGGCTGGGCGTCGCGGACTCCGGAGATGGAGGAAAAGGAGCAACTGCGGCGGCAGATCCGCCTCCTGCAGGGTGAGGGGGCCGCGGCCCGGGAGCGCGTCCGCTCGTTTCTTCTGTTCGCCGCGGGCGCCTTCTCAAGCGGGCGCTGTCCGTCGCGGTGTCCTGACGGTCGGCCTGGGTCGGGGTAGGAACCGCCGGGTCGGGTGCGGCCCGCGGGTGACAGACCCTCGGGGCTCCGGGGCGAGTGAGCGGGCCTCAGAGGGCGAGCCGGCCTCAGACCGACGGCCTCCCCGCCGGTGGTCGCGTCAACCGGCGTCCAGGCCCGGCCGGCTCCGGAGCGTTTCCCTTCCATTGCCGTTGAGAGCTTTTCCCTCGGCTCAGGCGCGGCCCCCTTGTTCTCCTCTGAGTCCGCAGCTTAACAGTTTTAGGCCCATGTTGGTCTTCATTATAAAGTTTTAATATCGTTTCCAAGATTCCCCCCCCCCATACACAAAAATAAACCCAAACCACGTAGGGGTCTGGAAAGCCAGCGCCGGGGGAGTCCAGGTGGCCGACCCCTTTGGGGCTACTTCTTGGGTTTCCCTCCCACCCGACCAGAGGTGCCTCCCAGTCTGGGTGTGACCTTCCTGTGAGGGTTGAGGTAGACCCTGTGTGTGGCTGTTGGGAACCGGCCTAATCTCCTCCGGTGCCCCATGAGTCACTTCCCTGGAAAATCCTCGTGGTGGTGGTATAGGCCTTGTCTGTGGGAGATGCTGCTGGTAGCTGGTGGTTCGGCACGGGCTGGGTTGTGTTTTTTTTTCTGCTGCCTGTCAAGCACTGGGTTACAGAATCGGCAGTTCTGAGGCCATTGCTAAGATGCAGTCTGGCATCTTGTCCATAAGTGGGCAAACTAGAGGGCCTCCGTGGGGTACTTCTCTTCTTTTCCAGGCACTACAGGTGTCTGTGGTGGTTTCCGGGTAAGCAGCCAAAGTAAGAATGAAGTAGCAGTGATGGCGAAGAGCTCACGGAATTGACGAGCCTAGAGGCTTGGGCTGAACTTCCTATGGCTCCCAGCCACTTAGGGCCGCTCTCAAGTCAGTGAGGGGCTCAGGAAGGAGAATGGGTCGGGGGTATTAGGTAGGGGTAGTAGTCTTGATTGTTGCTGTTTTTGTTGTAGGAGGTTTTTATTCATGCCGCCTAGGTAACTGAGCCTGTGATTCTGACTTCTCAGGTCTAATTGATGACTATAAAACCCTGCATGGCAATGGCCCTGCCCAGGGCACTTCAGCTACTTCTCGGTGGCAGCCACCCACTTACCAGGGTGGCAGGAACTTTGGTGCCCGCTACTCTCGTCCAAGTCGGAGGGGCTTCTCCTCGCACCGTGGCCCTTTGTGGCGCAAGAAATACTCCCTTGTGAACCAACCTCTGGAATCTTCTGACCCAGCCAGTGACCATGCTTTGCAGGCACCCCTCAGGTCTGGGGACAGCCAGCACCCTGACCCTCAGCAGTATGTGCTGGAGAGACAGGTCCAGCTCAGTCCAGATCAGAATATGGTTATTAAAATCAAGCCACCATCCAAGACTGGCTCTACCAGTGCTTCAGGGGTCCAGCGGGGCTCCTTGGAAGATGAGTCCTCCTGGAGTGACCAAAGACCGCAGGGAAGTGAGGTTGAGCTCCCTGGTGGACATCTGCAGCCGGCAAGGCCAGGAAGAACCAAGGTGGGTTACAGTGTGGATGACCCCCTTCTGGTCTGCCAGAAGGAGCCTGGCAAGCCTCGGGTGGTGAAGTCTGTGGGCAGGGTTAGTGACAGCCCCTCCGAGCATCGTCGGACGGTCAGTGAAAGTGAAATTGCCAGGAGGGCACACTTCCCATCCTCTGTTGTGCCCCAACGTACTGGTGGGACCCTGGGCCGCAAAGTAGGCCCTCATTCTGCCAGCTATGTTGAACAGCTCATTGGAGACCAGAGAGCCTATATTGGCCATGCAGACCATCCAGCTTCCTTGGGTTCGGTGGTGGCTCCAGTTAGACCAGCAACAGGAGCCAGGCAGGTCAGGGAGCCCTCACTGCTAGTATCTTGTCGAACCAGCAAGTTTCGGAAAAACAACTACAAATGGGTGGCTGCCTCAGAAAAGAGTCCACGGGTCACTCGAAGGGCTCTCAGTCCCAGAACAACTATGGAGAGTGTGAACAAGGCCGCTTTTGGCACAGCTGGAAAGACAGAGAAGCCACAGCCTAAAGTTGACCTAGAGGCCAGGCCCCAGAAACTGGCTGCATCATCCAAGACTGGACCCTCTCCTAGCAAGTACAAGTGGAAGGCTTCCAGCCCCTCTGCGTCCTCCTCTTCCTCTTTCCGTTGGCAGTCAGAAGCTGGCAGCAAGGACCACACTTCTCAGCTCTCCCCAGTTCCATCCAGGTCCCCCCCAGGGGACAGACCAGCAGTGGGACCCAGCAACTTGAAGCCCCTCTTTGGAGAAACACCGCTCTCAGCTTACAAAGTAAAGAGCCGTACCAAGATTATCCGGAGGAGGGGCAGTACCAGGTGTGTGTCTTTCCATCTTGCAATATCCTGTCTAGTGGGTGGGGTAGGACTCATTAAGGCTTTGGCTCCTGAATTAGAGGATTTGGAGCTGTCGTGTTACCTTAGCTTGTCTTCCCTCCCTGGTTTCCAGGTTGGGGAAAAAGAAGGTCCATGTTAGGACTATTCAGCACCACAGATGTGTGGCCTAAGCTGGGAGTTTCGAGTGTGATTTTGGGTCATGCTTCTAGTAGGACTGAGGCTGGAGGTAGTGTTCATACAAAGGTGTGGTCAGGAAAAGCTTGAGTGATTCAGGGTCTTTGCATGGGAGCCTTAGCAGGGATGGGGAGGCAAGAGCTCTGGCACTGGTAATACTGGCAGACCTATCCTTTCTTCTCTTGGTGAGAAACTAGGAGGTCATTTCAGTTAGTTTCCCTTCTGGTGGGGATCTGGGTTAAAAAACAGACTGTCGTGCTAGGTTAGGTAATAGGGAACAGCTCCCCAATCCAGTGTGTAGCAGTGTGTAAATGCTGCAGCGGGTGTTCTGACTGGAGCAGTGGGCTGTGTGTGTGAACTGGGTGCTGCACTAGGGTGCTGGGCTCTGCCAGGTGTGCCTGGACTTTCGTGCTCTGTTTTTATTTGAGGGCTTTAGGTTCCGGGAAGTCGGGCTTTGTGGGACAGTGTGTCCTGGCCCAGACAGAAGGGTGCACTGAACCATTTGTGTTGTGTTGGGTGACAGTGAAAGGGGTTGAAGCGTGGCACCCCAGGCTCTCCCTGCTTTGGGCTCTCTGACCACTTTCAAAGTGTGCTGAGATGCTGGGTGGCCAGCATTTCAGAGGAAGCAGGTTGGTTTATATCCTAGCGGTGTGGCCAAGTGGCCAGGATGAAGTGCTGCTTTGTGAGTGCGTATTACTTCTGAGATCACTGCCCTTGCATGGCTGTGGGAGACTGAAAGATGGCATCATAGCCCACAGTATATGGTTATGGGTCAGAAACTTCAAATCAGCTGCTGATGGCAAAAATACTGTCTGCCTACCAGGTAGAGAGGGCCTGCCTATGCCATCAGACAGTGTTCTTCCAAAAGACACTTCCTCTTCTTGCCATGAATGCCCCGAAGGAAGTTCTTCCTGCTGTTTCAGTTTGGTCTTAGACTCTGTATAAGCTCACTCCTTCTGGCTTTGTGCTCCAGACATGCTGTTTGTAGTTGTCTGACTCTGAGATAGATTTGTTTTTATGCTGATGTCATTCTCTGTTGTGAGGACCTTGGGGGGGATATGCTGGGGAGGTGGCCTGCAGGCCTGAGTGCAGCTCCTTTTCAGGGATGCAGTCCTCCATCAGTTTCCCCTTAGTCTTCTGCAAGGCCTCATCTGGCGTGGAGAAGGGCTGGGGCTGGGGTAGGGACTGGTGCTGAAACCACTCTGCTCTGCTTTACTTGGAGAGTATGGCAACCCGTGTTGTCTCCAAATGAGGAAGATGCTTGGGCAGATCTACCCAGTGAGCCTGTTGGTAGTGTTTTTGTGTGTTTTATCTCCATAGCCTTCCAGGGGACAAGAAGAGTAGCCCCACAGCTACCACCACCAACAAAAACCATGTCACCCAGCGACGGAGACAGGCCCTCCGGGGGAAGAATAGCCCCATTCTGAGGAAGACTCCTCACAAGGGTCTGATGCAGGTCACCAGGCATCGGCTGTGCTGCATGCCATCCAACCGGGCCCACCTCTCCACCAAGGAAGGTACGACAGAGAGGACGTTAGGTACTGGCTGAGGGTGGGCTGCATTCTACTACAGTGGTTAGGAACCGTGCGAGGAGGGTGGGACTCGAGAAAGGCTAAAGAGAGGGCGGGCTGGACATGGCTGGGCTCTCCTTGGGCAGTTGAGAAGGATGGGTTGAAGAGGCTTATAGCTGTGGGTGGAGAAGATGGAAAGTCTACTAGTATTGCTTGGGTACGAGGGGTATGAGGAAGGATTGTGAGATCCTTATGGGAGCCCTCTAGGTTAGCGTGACTTGCTTGTGTCTATGGGGACAGCAAAGGTCTTCTGTTGATAGGGGCTGACACAGTATCCCCCAGCCCCGCAGAGGGGCAGGGAAGGGTGAGGGTAAGGGGTCTTGAGTTCAGTGGCTCCATTTGTGGTACACTGGATGTGTTGGGGGGTTACTGAAGCTGTTGCTGCTGCCTCCTGTAGGGGTGGGGGAGTGGAGAGCCTCATAATGATAGACAGATACAGTGACTGGTATTCCTGTTGCTGGGAGGATTGTGGGGAGTCTTCTATCCATCCATTCACCTGCTTACCCACCAGTCGTGTGATGGCAACCTTGGGGCCAAGATCGGTCATGCTGGTTCCTGGGGATGCTGAGCCACATTCCGCTGGATGACTGCCTGCCCTTGTGGACAGTCTGGACAGTTAGTTTTGGGTAGTAAAGGTGTTCCGAGAACAAGAAAGCAGAAGAGTAGGGTGTAAACACTAGGCAGGTATTGGAAGTGCTTCCTGAGGAGCCTGAAGTGAGGAGAGGAAGCATGTCTCAGGTATGCGTGTGAAGGCAGCAGTGGGACACAGAGCAGAAGGAAGGCCACACAGTCAGTAGACTCCACAGGGTCGGAAAAGAGGTGGCCCTCGTGGAAAGGACACTTAAGTCATGAGGGCGGGTCTTTTATGCCACAGTAAGGAAAAAGAATGGGTTCTGATTGTGATGTCAGGGAGGGGATAGATGAGGGAGCCAGGAGACAGCTTGTGCTGTTGCTCTCGGAAACATCGGGTGGCAGGGTTGGGCTAGTGGGTTGGAGTAGACAGTGAGTCAGGATGACTAATATGCAAGGCTTTGCACATGAGATTAAGGGAGGGTCATCATCTAAGCAGAAAGCTATGGAAATGAGATACTGAGCCTGCGGTCCCAGAGACGACTACTACGCAACTCCAGATAAGCCGAGGACACATGGGTAGGCTGTCTACAGGAGGTAGGCCTGGCCAGGATTTTGGTCAAGGAGATGAGAGTGACAAGAGTAATTTCTCTAGGCTGGAGCCTGGATGGATTTGGCTTGTTCTAGGAACTGGCTTGTGGTTTCCTTAGTTCCCTCCTGCAAGACTTATTGTCTGTCTCCTTTCCTTGTTTGTCCAGGAACCCCAGTCTGAATGATGTTCAAGGCTCTGGCCAGTCTAATTCCCTGGGCTGGGGTCTTGCCACATTGCTGAGTGGAACTTTTCTTTCTCCAAGTGGGTACAGCCCCCAAGCTCATGTGACTGTTAGTACATGGGGTCAGTGGATAAGGGCTGCCCCTTTTTCTAGTGCCTGGGTCTTTTCTTTCTGCTTCCCTCCAAGAAAATGCTTAGCCCTAGTTCCAGATCTCCTCTTTATGCCAGAACCCTGGTGTCTAGGCCCCTGACTGCTCAGTAGGCTTTGGGTGCCCAGGAGTACTTCTGGCCCACCCCTTCTCCAGCCAGCAGAGGGCGCACTTGCCCCTCTTATCCCTCCATCCACCTTTTTCTGGTAATTGATTGCCTAATTTCCTCTTTATGTGAAAGAAAGCAGATATCAAGTAATTTGCAGCAATAACCTGCTAATGCTGGGCCAGTATCGAAACTCCCCTGTTCATTTCAAGTGGCAGATAAAACACTAATACATAATTATCCTTGCAAATTGGATTGTTTTAAATAACCAAAAGGCTACGGCCAGAAGAAAGCGATCCCATCTCCCTCGAGTTACTCTTGCAGTGTAATTGCCGCGTTCAATCAATTTCCCTGGCATTAGAAATTCCATCACAATCAACATTAAGCTTTATTCATTGTGATGGCTAAGAGCCGGGCCATTTCTCCTCTTTTTCTTAACTGGCAAAATTAATCAGGGAAAAGATTTTAAACATTTACCCGTGCGAAAGAGGTCAGCGCTGCCACTATATTGCTCAGCAGATAAGGGGGCTAATAAAAAGAAAATTGAATTACTAATGATCACCAGGAACTGAGTATATAAAACCTGGCAATCGCCAGTTCAGGAGAAGGAGAATCAATTTTCTTGGGACAAGGTGTGCTCATTTTTTATTTTGGCGCGTATTATCAGCAATTTAATTTGAGAGCGCATAAACAGGAGGAAACAGTTAGGGAATAATGAGCCTGGAGGTGTAAAGTGCCGCAGGATATATGCTGTACACAATTTATTTGGCACAACAGATAATCGCTTTAATTGAATTCAAAACTGCATTGTTCAGCAACAGCTATGGGGCTGCTCATGCCTGGGGACTGAGGATGTCAGGAAGGTTCCAGTCTGATGTGATGTCTCCCTGGTGGACAGCCTTTGGCTGTTGGGTGGGGGGGGGGACCCCAGAGAGAGCCCTGAAGGAGCAAGGGAGGCATGTGTGCGTTCTCTGCCTCCATGGACAGACTCTAGAAAAGGCATTTGGGGAGGGATGTGGCAACTGGTAGTTACTGTGTGAGGCTCTGCCTTTAGTCAGTGCGGGGTATAGGACCTGGGAGTCTTGGAGTGAGCCCCCAGGGTTACTTACCTAAGGGCATGGCCCAGGCCCAGGATGTGGCTTGGCTCTCCCAGCTGTGTGCATAGGGTGTTGTTTAATCTGACATACCAGCCAACTTTTCGCCTGCTGCCCTAAGTTAGGTTGCTTCTTAGTATCAGTAAGTTGTGGGCTTTTAACGAAGCTGTTCACTGCCTAGAAAGAGCCATTGTGGATAGACAGGCTGTGTGTCATCACCTGTCAGAGGTGCTTATAACTATGTTTTAAATTTTTTTTTTCGAGACAGGGTTTCTCTATTGTTTTGGAGGCTGTCCTGGAACTAGCTCTGTAGACCAGGCTGGCCTCGAACTCACAGAATGTTTTAAATTTTTGGTCTTGGGACTTACTGCTCTTGCAAAGGACCCAAGTTCGGTTCACAACTGTTTATAACTTTAGCTCCAGGGGACCTATCACTCTCTTTTGGACTCTGTGCATATCTGCACACATATAAAAATCACTTAAAATAAAATAAAATTAAAAAGTACTTTAAAAAGCAGGGCTGGAACAATGGCTTAGCAGTTAAGAGCATGTATTTCTAGAGTAACCCAGTTTGATTCCCAGCACCCATGTCAGGCTCACAACTACTTATAACTCCAGTTGTAGGGGATCTGACACCTCCAGCTTCCAGGCGCATGCGCGCACATACACACACACACACACACACACACACACACACACACACACACACACACGTAAAATGAGCTGGGCAGTGGTGGTGCATGCCTTCAATCCCAGCACTCTGGAGGCAGAGACCGGTTGATCTAAGTTTAAGGGCAGCCTGGTCTAGAGAGCGAGTTCCAGGACCGCCATGGCTACACGGAGAAAACCAAAATAAATAAATAGTGAAATAAATTAAAGAAATCCTTTTAAATTGGGTGGTGGTGGTACACACCTTTAATTCCAGCACTTGGGAGGCAGAGGCAGGCGAATCCCTGTGAATTCGAGGCCAGCCTGGTCTACAAAGTGAGTTCAAGAACAGCCAGAACTGTTACACAGAAAACCTGTCTCATAAAACAAAAACCAGCAAACAAACTTTGTCCTTGCCATGGAAATAGAGCTTTCTTAGGTAAAGAGTTAGTCTGGTAGGTTCTCTGCTGGGCCTTGCTAGAGGGCTGGATAATAAGGAGTAGGTGAATTTTCACTGTGATATTGTGTAGATGGTGGGCTGACCTGAGACCCACCCGCCTCCTAGGCTTTTACATGAACCTCCTGGGCATAGTTACCTGCCTCTAGTGCTGAGTTCTTTACCGCTGTGGTAACCTTGTGGTAAAAAGGAACCACTATTAATGTTTATAGGTAAGAAGCAGAGTGACCACTTACTTGGAGTCACCAACAGAAGGCTCTTGTCCTGCCTAGGGTGAGAATCTGCTGGGGTGGGTGCTCATTCCCAGATTCAAAGGTTTTAAGGAAATGCTCAGGAAGTCCTCCCAGTGTAAGCACTATTAGCCTCTTTCCAGCCCAGTCCCCATTCTGTCCACAACTCACTGCAAACTGGGCTGCTCTTGATCATCCTCAGCCTACAGCTGGCACCTGTGGAGGGTTGGGAACCCCTCAGACGCTCAGTGTTCTCTGGAGCTGATCCTACCTTCTAGCTTCTAGCCGTCCTGAAGACAGCCTCCTCAGAGCTCTGACAAATCTTTCTCAGAGTCTGGGTGAGGCCTGTCTTTATACTGTGATAGGAGAGCTTCTCCATTGTCCCTCCTGGCAGTGTAGACAAATGTGCTCAAGCCTGATGACCTGCTTGATCTCCTGTGCCTTTTTTAGGGCCTGCCCATCAACTTCCTTCTTTGACCCCTTAAAGCACCTTGTGTTCCCTGCCCCTGACAGAGTTCCCACATGGGCATTTCCGATTTATATGGGTCCTTTCAGAATCACTTTTTTCAGCTATTCTGGGGAAGAGGCAACTTGCCAGGTAGTTTTGGGCTTAGGGGGAGGTCATCCACACCCTCCTTAGCTTCACACTTAGTTTGTCCACTGACCTGTGGTACTGGGAATTGAACTCAGGGCCATGAACATATCCAAGCAAATGCTCTGCTACTGAGTTCCATCTTCAGATCTCTTTGCTTTTTATTTTGAGACAGTGTATTAGTTACTAAGTTTTCCAGGTCGGCCTAGGACTCATGCTGTCACCCAGAGAGGCCTAGACTGGTGCTCAGCTTCAGTCACCCTTCTTGCTTCACCTGTTTACTTTTAAAGCCTAGGTTATATATGTGGCCTAGGCTAAATCCATAGTTAAGGATGCTCTTGAACCTTCTGCCTCTGCCTCCCTGTGCTGGGATTATAGGCATGAGCCACCATCCTGGCTGTCACTTCTCTTTAGCCAAAGTACTGCGGAGCTCTTGCCTCTGATTAGGCTTGCCTTTTCTTTGACTAGGTTTGGTATTTTAAAAGCCCTGCCCCTTTTTGAAGGCCTCACTCCTTTGCCAGGACCTGTTCATTCATGGCCAGATCCCACCGCTCCCTTGCCAGACCCCACCTACTCTGGCAAGACACTAGACTTTGCCACTTCAGTAGGTCTTGCCTCTGAAGGCCTTGCCCATCTCCAGCCTGACTTCTCTTCTCTGTGAGGTAGTTCTCTCTAGTCCTGCCACCACATATGTTGGAAGCCAATTCCTGGCCTCAACTCAGAGCTCTTGTTGGGTGAGCAAGCCCTGCTTATCTGGGGCTGCCTGTCTCATCTGACTTAGGCTGGGCAGGGTTTGCTCTATGTATGGCAGAAATGTTGCATTGTGGTGTGTTTGATAGCTGTTGAGAGCGGCGCTGCTCCCTTGGGAGATCTCAGGTCTTTCCAAGGCCCAGGACTGTTGGAGCATCGTGATATTTAGCAACTGAGGATGAGAGAGTCTGCGAGGAGCTGCCCTGCCAGTAGCAACAGTAGGTCTACCTGTTGGGGTGCTGTTCTTTCCCGTGTCAAGTGTGCATTGTGAGTCAGGACCAGTAGAGGGTCCGTGAACATTCCATAGCACTGGCTGGCTGTGGGATGGCAGTGTCTCACCATTGTGTCACTGAGGGCAGTTGAGGAAATCTAGGAGCAGGAGTGTGGCAGATGGAGAGGACTCACAGACTGGCTGTACAGCAGCACTGTGAGCTGTAGTCTCTCAGGTGCCCAGTCCTCTGCTTGTGTGGCTTCTGGAGAGCTGACTTTGAATGGAGTTCAGCCAGAGAGCTCAGACTGGTGGCACAGAGCTTTAGGAGTGACAGCTTGGTTGTGACAGCATCTTTTCCTACCTGACCTAGGCTTGGGCAGTAGCCCTTGGTGGCCTTGGCTGGCTGCTTTCTCCAACACAGCCCAAGGCATGGGTCTTATCTTGTAGGGGAGCAGAGAGTTGCAGTCAGGACCCAGGATAGACAGTGAGGATGCACGCTGCTTTCTCTCTAGTCATAGGGCCCAGCTGAGGCGGCCAGAGAGGCTGTGACGAGGGCTATGGAAGCACATTGGAGCCAAGGGTACTTGTCGGGGTGCTCAGGGAAAGCTTGCTGCACCTCACAGGGAAGGGCTCAGGGCCAGGGATTTGGATATGAGAGGCCAGGCTTGATAAGACACCATTTAATGCTGGGTGCTGCGATTAGCTACATTAGCCACAAATTCTAGAACTTGTTTGAGATACTGTGCACATAAAGTAGCTCAGTCTATCTGGGCTGGTTGGTGTCATTGTCTTGCTGAGGGCATTTGGAGCTTCTTGTCCTTTGCACTGCTGTCTTTTTTTACCTGAAAAATGAGAGTTGACTGGTCCTAGGGTTTCTATGCACATCAAGGAGCCTTCAGGTGTTTCAGACCAGTGTGGTGTTCCTCTGAGCTGTGTGGCTGCTGCCGCCGCCGCCACTGCCGCTGCTGCCTGGGCAGCCCTGCCCAATGCTTCAGGGGTCTGTGATCCATTGTTGTTTACTGGCGCAGCTGGACTGTTCTATTTTACAGCAAACACTGTTAAAGGGCGTGAGAACAGTTAAATCTGTAGTCCTGCTTTCATAAGGGAAAAAAGAAAATGCTGAATTAGGCTCTGGGAAAGGCATCCGCAGCGATCCTTGGATCTTGCATAAATTATCAGGCACGATGGAGGCCTCCAATTTTACGTTTGTCGAAACCATGCTAATTAATTCTTCCATAAGAATTGGCATGAACACACATGTGAGCTTGCCCCTTCTGACTCCTGGCTTGGGAAGGATGGTATTATCAGGGTGGCTAGAGTTTGTATATATATCTAAGACAGCAGGCCTCCTCACCCTCTGGCTTAGGACAGTTTGGCTCTATAAACTGAAGTGAGAATAGTTCTCTTGTCACTTTCCTCCTGGTTGAAGAATTGCCTGTCTACTATATGTTCTAAATGACTTTGCCACTGAGCATAGACTGGCTTAATGATCTCAGGAGCTTAACTTCACACTGGCTGCTGGGCTGCAGAGTTAAGCTTTGTCCAGCTGCCTCTTGCTGGGCTGTCAGGGCCCACGGAAGCTTCAGACTCCCATGAGGATACACTATGGAGCACCCAGGGGTTTTCCCAGGGACCATGGCATAAGAACTGCCCTGGATGTCATCCCCCATGGCCTGGTCTGTCCTCAAGCACAGTCAGCAAGGCCTAGAGGCAGCATGTAGATGCAATGTATCGTATTCATCCGACGTTTGCTACCTGCCAGTGGAGGGGGTGCCAGCTGCAGGTAAATGCCCCTAATGTGGACTTAGAACCAGTTTGTGTGTGGTGTGTTGCAGACTTCAGGACACAGTGACAGGGTTCTAGGTAGACCAAGAAAGGGGCCCGTACCCAAACCTGTATTATGAGTGTAGGTTAGATTCAGGGGTCACAGCACAGCCCACGAGCCAGCTTTTGTGTATAGCTCTCTAGTGCTGGACTGTGCTCTGATGGTGGGCAGCTTTCCAGGAACCTTTTCGTGTTGGCTAGTCCCCAGTTAGGTGGAGGGTGGTCTTAGGAAGGTCATCAGTTTCATTGTAATGGGGCAGGTGACAGAGCTCTGAGCCTGGAGCACTCTCCTCTGGTGGGGAGAGGCACTTGATGAGTCCCACCCCAGCTTGTTCCTGTGAGTGCAGTTTTGTCTGTGGTACTGTGTCTTCAGTGGGTCCCTGCCTGGTATTTATTTCTTCTTCAGGGTTTGGGGCTAGAACCTGGGTATCCTGCATGGGTTTGGCAGACCATGCTGTAAGGACCCAGACAATTCCTCTAAATCCCCGAGTACAGATGTCTCACCCGGTGAAGAACAGTGATGGCACAATGTGCAGACAACTTGGCTTTGGCCACCAGTTCATGACTTAGGCTGCTCAAGGGCTCTCTCAGGCCCACTTGTCCTAAGATGGGGAAGTCTTCCCTCTGGAACCATGCAGAGGCAGAGGCTGGGGCAGGGGGCAGAGGCAGCAGCACTGGGATTGGTGCTGAGAGACTTGAGTTCTATGGAATGATGTTGGAAGCTGCCTGGCTTAGAAGGGTGTGCCCATGATGGGCCTGAGAGCATTCCACGTGGAATTTTTTCCTGCTGAGACAGCTGGGCATGGAAGACAGCTGGGTAGTTGGAACACAGTGTTTTAGGATGGGTAGGGTTCCTGTTGTCTTCTTGCCAGGAAATGAAAGGACCTGACCTGACCAAGGACCCTAAATAGAAATGGTATTTATTATTCCCTGCAGAGCTGCACTGGGGGCTCCTCAGGCAGTGCCCCAGCTAGGGGGCTGAGGGACAGCCAGGCCTATGGGGATCGCTGGTGCCTGCTGAGGGCTGCGGGCATAGGCAGTTGAGTGGGGAGCCCCTCTCACTCTCTGGGCTGGCTGTGTGTGTGGTGAGGCGCTAGAGGTCAGGCTGCCATTGCTGCTTGAGGGATGTACAGAGACCCTGTCCTGCGCCTGTGCTGGAGCCCTACACTGACTTTCTGAAATCTATAGCCAAGGTGTCTCCGACATGAGCAGCCAGCTGAACCTGCTCCTGCTCCTCAGCTTAGCCAGTAGATCTGGGCCTTAGGACTGACAGCTGTGATTAGGCTCTCTAAGGGTGTGCTTTACTCAGAGTCTCTAGAAACATTCTTCTGCTCTTTCCTTTATGCCTGGTCTTCTTATTTTTAAAGGGAAACACATGTCTGGGTGGGATTCATCTGGTTCTAACTCAGGATGGCTTCCTATCCCCACAACTCCATTTGGGCATTATGGCTACTGGGCATGACTGATGAGTACCTGAAGGCAAGGCTGTAAGTCACTCTGCCTCCCATGCCAGGGAGCCTGGTCTGCCCTGAGAATGAGGATGGGTTAACAGGGCTAGAAAGTCAGTAAGCAATGAGACCAGATAGGGAGGGGCTCATGTTAGGACCTCACCTACCACAGAATCTAGTCAACCTGGGTATCTGAGGAAGCAGTGGGTGGGATGGAGGCCATTTAGATGTCTAAAATGTGCAGTCTGTTATAATTTTATTCTAGTTGTAGCTTTTCAAAATTATTACATGTCATTTGTGTGTGTGTGTGTGTGTGTGTGTGTGTGTGAGAGAGAGAGAGAGAGAGAGAGAGAGAGAGAGAGAGAGAGAGAGAGAGAGAGAGAGAGAGAGAGAGAGAAGAGAAGGGGGTGAGTATGTAGCGTGCACACATGTACCATACCATTCATATGGAGGTCAGAGGATGCCTTCCACCATATGATACCTCAGGTTATCAGGCTTGATAACAAAAGCTTTTATCTGCTGAGCCGTCTTGTTGACCTGCTTTAGCTGTTTTTCATAAATTAATTAATTTTGTTTTTCTCCAAATACTTTGTAGTTTTCACATGACTTTTTCCCTTTGACCCATGGTTTATAAAAGATACTTCTTAATTTGCAAAAGTGGTATGTTTTTTTTCCGAGACAGGGTTTCCTCTGTATTGTTTTGGAGGCTGTCCTGGAACTCACTCTGTAGACCAGGCTGGCCTCGAACTCACAGAAATCCGCCTGCCTCTGCCTCCTAAGTGCTGGGATTAAAGGCATGCACCACCAACGCCCAGCTCCAAAAGTGGTATTTTAAAATTATTTTAACTAATGATTTTCTTACTTCAATTTGTGTGTGCAATTAGATTTCAGACCATTTGATGTTTGTGCAGATTTGTGGCTCAACTTGGGGTTTTGGTAAATTGCATTTGAAAAGAGTGTTATTTTGGCTGGCCTAAAACTCACAGAAATCCACCTGGCTTTGCCTCCTGAGTACTGAATGCTAGGATCAAAGGTATGCACAACCTCACCTGCTTTCATATAGTCATACTCTCCCAGTCCAAGTCTGGGAGAAAGCATGCTAATACTACTTTAACCCTTTATACTGCAGGTTGAACCCGGAACCCCACAACTGTTTTTCATGCTCTGTAGCACTGAGTGGAGCACTCAGTCTGCCACTGTACTTTTTTTTTTTTTAACTTTTTATTGATTCTTTGTGAATTTCACATCATGCACTCCAATCCTACCCATTTCCCTGTCCTTCCATGTCTGCCCTCCACCCTTGCACCCTCCTGTGGAAGCTGTGGTGTGTCATACAGTATACCCTTTTGCCCAAACAGCTTTATTTGAAAGTATTTATTGCAATGAGTCATTGGAATGACTCAAGGCCTCTGGCTTCTGCTACACTACCAATACTGGATTCTCACAGGGACTCCTCTTCAGATGCCCTGTTGTTGCCCTGTGTCATGGAGATCCTGCAGCTTTGGTTCTTCTCTTCTCTTTGGGTACTTGCTCATTGAAGAGTTACTGCAATCAGAGTCTAGATTAGGCTGTCTGGAAAGCCATTTGTGGTACTCTTGGTTGGAACTCCCCAGACTGAGCCCCTTGCTGGCCTTCCTTTTGACAACTGCAGTCCTCCTGGCCCACATCCTCTTTGGGAACATGTGGCCTAGATGGAGACCACCCTCTCATGATACCTTCCCCCCTGGAATCTGGAACTGAATGCCTTCCTCTCCCTTGTTGCTGGGATCCCTCTGGTGGTTCTACCAAGAGAAGATCTGTTGATACAGCATCTGTGGGTGTGGCTCTATGGGCCTTTTCTGCTGTCAGAGCATCTAGACATCATAGGAATCCCTGGAGAGGAGAGGACATTCATGGTGGCCTTCTACTTTTCGTGGATTTTCTGATTGCTCATCCCTTCTCTTGTGTCCATGGACAAGGTAGTGGCATAGTATTGCCAACAATAGCTTGTTTGCTGTAAAGGGCTCTCATTCTCCAAAGGAGGCTAGGGCCTTGCCAGGAGGAAGAGGAGGATTAGGCAGAACCTTCAGGGCCAGGAGAGTTCAAGAAAGCACCACAGTCACAGAGCTGGGGGTTTTCGGGGCTCATCACCTTCTAAATTGAAGATTTAGTCTAAATGCATAGAAATTGATGGAATTTACAAAGAAAATCTATAGCTAGGTATGATGACTGTAAATCCAGCAGCTTGTGATCATTAAGTGTTCAGTTATTTGTGGCTTTGTTTGCATGTCTGTCTCTCAGGCCTGGCAGGAAGGAACTCTGGCCTTAGAGATCAGGCTCTGGGTCCCAATCTCCGTTATGATGCCTTTGATCCGTGGAGCTTCTGGGGCTTCCTCAGGGTCCAGCACCTGTGCATGATCTGCATGCTTATTTCCACTGTTGACTGGTCCCTGCAGAGTCAAGACAAAGTATCTAATTCAGGCAGACTGGCAGGTCACTGTCTTTCCTATTCTCTTCCACAGTACTGAGCCCCACAGCTGCCCAGCCCTGAGCAAGGGGGCATAGCTTCCTCTGCCCCCGCTTGCTCTGATGGAGGTTATGCCCAGGTGGAGATGCTGACTGTATGCAAACACTCAGAGGGGCTAGTCTTATCTCCTGGGGCTAATGCACAGGCTGCCATGGATAGGCACCTGTCACATCAGTCACAGACTGCTGCCTGGCCTTCTGCTGGTGTGAGGAGGGCTGGTTCTGGGCTTCCTGTCTCATTTGGATCTCTCAGCCAGGTAAATCTGGCTGATGTAGTTCAACATAGGGCCTGACTAGATCTTACCTGTGTCCTTTCTTCCTCTTCCTTGGAGAGTATGACATCTAACTGGGACACCAGAATTCTGGTAAGTAGCCCACTGTCCTGTCACCTACAGTGAATAATTCCTTGGCTGCTTTCTGAGTTCTAGCCACCTGAGAAAAAAGTTTTTGGAAAGGATTGAGCATTCTGGTAGCTGGCAGCAGAATCCTCGTGTGTCTCACAGTGTGCCCTGAAGTTCTGAGTGGCTTATATGAGTAACTCCCTTGAGGCTCTGACAGTCTCAGCCAAGTACGGGAAGCTTGCTGGGGCTCAGTAGATGACAGATTCTTGGGAGTTGCCCTTCACCTTCCATAGCTGTGCTGAGGGAGTAGATTTCAGAGTTCCCCCTGGACCTACTCAGTGTCAGCTTCCCTGCTCCAGGGCCCACTTGGGACATGCCGAGGGAACCCAGTGTCACATAATCATTGGATAAAGTGGTGTGCCAAAGATCTGTGTCCTTGGCACATGTGCCCCTCTTACCTTAAAGTGTGGTTGGGGGACCAATGAGATACGCTGCTGTCCCGGATGCCTTTCCTATGGGATAGTCATCCAGAGAGCCCAGGCTCTTATAGCCAGGGCTGTGAAGGAACTTCAGGTTGCAGAGGGTCCCGTGGTTAGGTCCTCCAGCCTCTCTCGTCATTCTTTGTGCTCTGATCATGTAAATTAGTGCTAAAGCTATGTGTTTCCTTTTTACAGTCATTCAAAGCTGCATGGGCTATGATGGGATCTGGCAGCTTTTCTCTTAATTGCCCTTTCTGCATCAGTAGCAGAGCATGTAAGTGGTGGGGTGCGAGTCTCTGGTAGAGACTCTGTCTCCGGCAGTGGGCTGGTAACCTAACAGAGGGTAAGTCCCATGTCGTGGCATTGGCCACTTTCTGGAGCCCTAGCCACCTGAGAAGATTTTTTGGAAAGGGCTGGGCAATCTAGCATCTGGCAGCAGAACCTCATGTTTTATCTCTCACAATGCCCTGGAGTGCTGAGTGGTTCACCAAGTCTGTCTGAGCTGTGGCCATGCTACAGAGTCTAGTCCTGTGTATAGAAGCTTGAAATAGCCGGGCAGTGGTGGCACACGCCTTTAATCCCAGCACTCGGGAGGCAGAGGCAGGTGGATCTCTGTGAGTTTGAGGCCAGGCTGGACTGACAGCCTCAAAAATACAGAGAAACCCTGTCTCGTAAAACCAAAAAAAAAAAAGAAGCTTGAAATAAGTTTTAGGGATTTTCTCCTGAGACTTGTTTTCCAGGCCCAGACAGAGGAGCTCATGCTGTGTCTGCCTCCTGTGAGATACATTCTAGAATACTCACTCCTTCCACTCCTTTTAGGACCTCACCTGCCCTGTCTGTGTCACATCTGTCTGTCTCCTATAGGCTTCTCTTTGGGAACTTCTCCAGGAAGAAGCACCCCTGGCTTCAGACTCTGCCTTCTAGACGGGCAGGGGCAGTGGTAGTGCTGCCCTTATCTAGGCTTCAGATCCCAGGGTGGGGTTCCTTCTTTGGGTCTCATGGCCAGGTGGGCTATGGGGGCAAGGCTTGGGTTGTTGATACTGATTTGGGATGGTTCAGGATTAGCTGCTACTTATGCAGCTCCTCTGTGGTGACCTTAACCCAGAGGAGGCATCACCCTAGAGCACTCAGCCCTTGGTTGCTGTGGGTGTGTTTGAGGGCTGCACCTGGGGGTGGGTCAGTATGTTTGAAGATCTATCCAGTCTGCCACTGCAGCTGTCTGCCCTGATTCTAGTTGACTGCCACCTGGTGGGCTTTGTACCCCTCAGCCCTTCCCCAGCCCACAGCATGCTTTCTCCTTCTCTTCCTGTTCCTACGTTGTTGGAGGGCCCTGTGGTCAGAAGTGATTCCTGGCTTTCACAGGTGCTGTACTGTGCCATATTGATTACCCTTCTTCTCCAGGACACTCTTTGCTGGCCTCTTTTGTTTCCTGGCCTTAGGCCCTAGGAGGTTCTGTCTTTGCTCCTGGGGACATTACCAGGAGATGTTGAGGCAGATGGTGTCATTGCTATTGGCTGGGAGACTCCAGAGAAAAGAATGTATTCTGTCTTACCAGTGGGCTTCATTTGAGGTCAGAGAGGGAGCCCTGATGTCTGCTGGGGTCTTCACTGGACTGAGGGTAGTTCTTGCTGATTTCTCAAGGCCCCAATCTGCACTGTCAGCTCTGTGGGCAGGCCTTGCATGTGTGCATCTGTGTGCAAGTATGTGTGCAGAAGCACAGGTGAACATGCTTTCTGGAAGCTGTGACATGATCTAGAGCTTTCTGGTGAGTGTAGTCTTCACCCTGTCATCTTTGACTTGCTTAATGGGTCTGTCCTTGGTGCTGATCACAGTGTAGGCTCAGTGACTGACTCCCAAAGGCCCTGGCGGTGAGGCCTAGCTCCAAGGGTTCCCCTCTTGCAGCTGACTCACTGCTCCGTAGTAAAAGGTCAGGGTGGCCAGAAGGAAACTCAAGAGTGGCCAAGAAGGACCTGGTCACCCAGTGTTAAAAAGAGGAATACAGCTCCCCCTTAGTTGTGGCTGATTTATAGTGTGGTTCCCTGTCTTCTTTTTAGAGCATCTTTTCCTGGCTCTGACTTGGGGAGTAAGAAGCGATGCCAAGGGAAGGCCAGGCTGTGGTGAGCAGGAGGCTCATGCCCTCTGGGGGGAGTTGATAAGATGGAGTTAGGACCTCAGGCCATCTGGCAGCAGCCAAACAGCTTGTGATTTACCCTCTTGACTTTGGAGTCTAGCCAGGCTTCTCTGGTGGGAAGGTCACATGCAGCTCACAACGAGCTGAGTGATGGTTCAATCTATGGTTCTTTAGGATAAGCTGAGACTGTTTCCTTACCTGGCCTTCCAGTAGAATCATTTAATAACTTAAGCAGCTCAGATTCTTGGGGGTCTCAGAGATGTAGCCTGGCCTTTGGCCTCCCCTCCCACCTTGCCATGAACATCATGCTGGTGTTTACATAACAGGACCTGGAGTTCTGGGGATGTAGCTAGCTGTGACCAACAGAAATTGAGGGGACCTGAATCTGCATTAAAAGGTCACTATGGCCTGTCCCCTGAAATTGAGGAGGGCCTGAGCATTCTGCCTGTACCTCACTCAGAGCCTGGAGGCACTGTGCTGACACAGGCAGGCCCTGTCCTCTGGTGTGCTTATGCCCATGCATATTTGGGAGTCTGACTGGCGTCCATGTGCAGGCATGGTCTCTAGAGGGCTTGGGGCCATAAGCATCTTAAGGAAGAGGGGAGGATCACAAGGATGGCAGAGAGAGGAGTTGGGACTATAAATGTCCTTAGGGATGGGGCATCAGGGTTAGGAGCTGGTTTTCATCTTTGGTGTGTGCTACATTGTAGTTTTTGGGCTATAGGTGGTCCTGTGGCACAGGGGAGCATTGTGCCTCTGCATACTTAGAGCTTGTGTCACAGCAGATCAACAAGGTGGAGTCATCATGATCCACGATCCAGACAGGACTTCACCAAGGAAGATCCTTTTCTATATGTGTTTGGGGCCAGGGCCCTGTAGAATATTGAAGTGGAAAAACCTATTCTCTAGTCAGCCTGGGACCTGAAGTTAACTGCAAGCCAGTCAGGGGCTACCTGGGAGGCCGCCTGAGGTGCAGGGCAGCCTACTTCTACCCTGCCGGTAGCACCTCTCTGATGGTGGGTGGCTCTGTCTTCCCTTCTTGCTTCACCAGCCTTTAAGGTCGGATAGAGTGATGGTTAGAAGGGGAGGGGAGGTCCCCCCCCCATAATCTATAGCGACTGTCACACAGCAAACTACTCCCATTTCATACAGGCAGGTCAGGTGTCGTGCACGATCGATGACTAGCGCACAATAATTACAGGAACTAGCAGCTTGTGTTGCTTGAGTGACTTTAGGAAGAATAGGGTCTCAATCTTCCCTCTAATAGGGCTCTGACAGACTGAGGCGGCAGCAGCTTTGGTGGCTGAGTGTTGGGCTGACAGTGTTGTCATTAAACACCAGGTAGTGTGGAACAACAGAGAACACGGATCTTGCACAGGGGACAGGGTGGCTGACAGCAGTTATCTGTCACCACCGAGCTGCCCCACTCCTTAGACTGCAGTGCGAGTGGCTGCTTAGGGTGACTTATGGCCCTGTCTGGGGCTGCTGTTGTGATTTGATAATCTGTAAATGTTTGTCAAAGATGGATTTCTTGTTTCCATGGTGCTGCAATGAAAGCTGTGAGCCCGAGGATTTGGACAGCCACTTGACCATGTTCACCTGAGGGACCAAATAGCCCCAGTACCTGAGCTGGGCCCAGGATGTGATATCAGAGAGCCTCCTTCTCTCACAGGGCTGGGTCTTCCTGCTATTTTTGTGTTGGGTGAGCATATGTGTGTGTGTATGTACACATGTGTCCCTGTCTCTTGTACAGATTCTGACTGGAAACTAGAAGGCCTGTTGCTATAGCTGCCATATGACTGTAAAGTCCTCCTCTGCTGGTAAGGAATTGAGGCATGCTTTTCTACTATTCTGGGATTCTGGCAGGGACTTTTTAGAGGCTAATGAACTTGTACCTGCACGTTGTCTTGCTGCTGTTCCCAAGGGGCTTGCTGGACATATTGGCCTTGTCCTCAGAGTACAGGGCCTGAGATGCCTCCTCATGCTGCTTGTGCCCACCCCCAGACCCGAGGATCTGGCTGCTTGTGGCATGTCTTTTCCCTTTTGATTTGCGGGGAACCATCAAACACAGGAAAAGTAGAGTGATTTATTAGGCTCATAAAAATTCATACTTGGAGATTCTAGTCATCCCACATCTGAAGCTTGTTAGAGCATGGTCTCTGGCAGTTCCTGCCGTGCCAGTGTGGCAACGGGGAGGGTTCACCAGTCTCTCCCTGCCTTAGCTGCCATCCTGTCTTATTTAGAAAACGGACAGACAGGCTCCGGAAGCACATGAATGACTCTTTCTCAAAGGAGGATGGTTGGGAGGGCAGGGATTTGTTGTGATAATACATCTATAACCTTATGCACTGTGTCCTTACGGGTGAGAGTAGGTGAGTAGAGCTCCTTTCTCTAAAGACCTGGGCTGAAACTGCTCAGGTATTGGAGCGCTAAGTACGAGTAGTCTGTGGGGCTAGTTTAGGTTGGCATTACACCTGTGTGCAGACAGACAGCAATTCTCCTGTAGTTTGTTGGCGTAGATGGAGACGTGAGCATAGGTGTAAGTGTGTTGATGGGTATAGGAGGCCAAGTTCAAGCGGGCAGGCATGATCCTAGCAGTTGTCATGGACAGAGGATGCAATGCCTCTGTAATTACTGACAGGCTGGCAATAGTAGGAGCCCTATGTATCTTTTTTTTTCTTTTCTACGTGGAGTTTTATTGGTGGACAGGGAAGGAAAGGGGGGTGAGAGGTAACCAACCCATGCAGAGCTGAGAGAGAGAGAGAGAGAGAGAGAGAGAGAGAGAGAGAGAGAGAGAGAGAGAGAGAGAGAGAGAGAGAGAGAGAGAGAGAGAGAGAGAGAGAGAGAGGATGAGATGATGAGAGTAAGAGAAAGTAAGTAAAAGAGAGAGAGACGCGAGTAAGAGAGAAGATGAGATGGAGAGGAAGAGTAAAAGAGTGCCCTATGTATCTTTTAGAGGCTCCTGCAAAGGCTGTTTGGTCTGGTGCCCACATGGCCTGAGCTGGACCTGTGTGCTGAGCCTCTGCTAGGTGGTATAGGCAGGCTGCTCTCAGTACTTGTAAATGTTGCTGTCGTCTTATCAGTATGTTGAAGGGCTTCCATGACCTTCAGTTCTGCCATATGATTGGCATTGTTTTTTGTGAGTGTAAAAGGCAGAGAACTCTGCTTCTAGTGACAGGGATGTCTGATCATTTGGCTGTTGCCTCCCTAAATAGTTGAGGGTCTAGGGCACCTGGGAAGCTGGGGGGCAGGGGAAGGGGCAGGCCTTTAGCTTTGCTTTGATATTGCTTCTTCATGGGACCCTCCAAGAACCGACCCTTCTTCTGTCTGGGTATATAGTGGTATGAAGTAGTAGGTAGGAAGCAGTATATCCATGGTGTGTGTGTGTGTGTGTGTGTGTGTGTGTGTGTGTGTGTGTGTGTGTGTGTGTGTGTGTGTGTTATTGCTGGGTGGAGAGGATGGGGCCTGGTAATGTGCCTCAGTTCTCTAGAAGCAGATGCCATACCCTGAAGCAGCCAAGCTTACCTGCATACTTTCTTACACGGACAAGAGGTGATGATGGAGATGGTCAGAGAGAAGAAAGATTGAGAGACACACACAAAGGAACCTCTGTGCCTCTGGCCTGGGAGAATGTGTGGTCAGTCTTTGCCTTTACCTGGTGTCAGTAGGAACCTGACTGTTGGTGCCAGACACAGATGTTCCTCCCCAGGTCTGCTCACAAGCTTAGGGCTTCAAGGCTGGCTTCTGCAGAAGCTGTTATTTCCTTTGACTAGCCCTGGGGCAGAATGTCCCAGCTCTAGTATAGAGTTACACATAACTTGGTCTGATGCAGAACTGAGGAGGCTGGTAGGATGAAGTCTGGAGCCTTGTATAGGAGTTATTGGTATCATTCTTGGAAAGCTAGTCACTGAGCTATGGAAATTATATGGTGTTTGTGTGTGTGTGTGTGTGTGTGTGTGTGTGTGTGTGTGTGTGTATTTTGCATGTCTATTCAGGAGGCAGTCAATATGTACAGTTACAGTCAGGCAGCGCCTGGGGCAGGGACATCTGACTCTGAGCAAGCTTTGGTATGGCAGACAAGGAGAGAAATGGACCTGACAGGGAAGGTCCCACAGTGTTATGGGAAGAACAGGATGGGTTTAGATGGCTTAGGGATCCCCATGTAGAATAGTCTCTTTTAGATCCTTTCTCCTCCATTATGACACATGAGTGTTAGAGCCCACCTTGTTTGACTTTCCTCTCAATTACCTCAGAGACTAATGGTCACACACACCTATGTTCCTCAAGAGTGATGAGCTGTGGGCTGAGGTGGCTGCTGTGGTCATGACGTGGATGATTCCACAGTCCTCACTTTGCTTAGGTCTTGCCATGGTTCTAATCTCTGGTCACTCTTGACTATGCCACCTGGCCACAATATGGACTACAACATAAAATATCTCAGGTCCCACCCCCAGGCCTCATAGGGTAGGGTATCCTGTTCGAGTCAGGAAGAACCTTCTCACCCAGGGGCAGCTCTTGCTCACCCTACTTTCTGTGAGAGACAGAAAGCCCTGCTGACATGGCCTCTGCTTCCTCCTGCTGCACTAGTGGGGACTATATTCTTTATAGGCTCATGGGGTTTGCAGAGAGCTCAGATGTGCGTCATAGTTTTAAGTGGAGGAGCAGAGGCCTTTCAGAAATGTTGCTGCATGTTCTGTTTAGAATCTCGTGGCCATTTTCCCAAGAGTACACTTCAGTAGTTGTGGGGAAGAGGCTGTCTGACAGGGCCTTGTGCTGGTGGAGTACACCACGCTGGCTCTACAGAGACAGACCTGAGTGCTGGCCTCGTATGCCTGTCTATAGGTGACATGCAGTCCTTCTGCAGGAGTCTGGACAGGACTAGTGTCCCCCAGAGCACCTGCTGACTGCAGCAGAAGAGACAAGGGCCTCTGGGATGTGGGAATTGGATGGAATAAGACGATATCCCACTCCCATGTGCTGTCTCAGCTGCTGAGAGTCTGCCCAGAAGCCACTGAGCACAAAGGACTTCTCACTGCCACTGCTCTCTGGATTGTGCTCATCCCAGATAGGCAATGGGCCCATTCTTGCCCCTCTACTGCTGGACCTGCCCTCCAGCCCTTTTCCTACATGAGTTCAACATCCAGGCTTGAGAATGGGCCTGACTTGTCAGGTACTTGCTAAGTACCTGGCCAGTATGCCCTGATTCTTGGCAACCTCTAGTTTATCTCTCCATTTCTACCAGGGAATAGGGTACCCCCGTCGAGACTTCCTGCTTCTTGAAGCCTCTCTGCTCCTGGCCTGTAGCTGTAGTCTGTGACCATTTCTGCTCCTTCAGAACCAGGCTCTCTGGAAAGTTGCTCTAGAATGTCTGAAATGATGTCTTCTGTCTTGCCCACTGTGTGTACGTATGGCACCAGACCACCATCTATTGTAACACAACTAATTAGGCAATTAATTGTGAGAAGTCTACTCTCATGGGGGAATGACTCTGCCTTGACCCTGGAGCCCTTCTGCAGCTGTGGGGACTTAGGCACAGCTCTTGAGGTATGGGGTGGCAGGAATAGTGTGGAAGGTAGACAGACGCTTCCAGAAGGACTTACTGGGAAGGTGGGTGAGCATGAAGGCGTGTGGCAGTCTTGGGTCAGATAATTAAGGGAGCACTTGCCAGGCCAAGGTGAAAGACATGGCCCCATCTCTGTCAGCGTGTTCCTGCAGGCTCTGTGTGCTGTAGCTCACTACCACTTGTCTGTGCCAGTGAAGGGGGTCAGACTGCTTCCTGTTGGTTGCTGCTCTGTACCTCATGCTTCTTCTCCAAGGCCAGTTGCACCAGGACAGATCCTGAGGTGGCCTAGAGCTGCATCTCATCAGAAACTATGATAAGAGGGGGGAGACCCTTTAGACCACTGTCACTAGTAGTCTTTTTTTTTGTTTGTTTGTTTGTTTTTTGTTTTTCGAGACAGGGTTTCCCTGTATTGTCTTGGAGCCTGTCCTGGAACTCGCTCTGTAGACCAGCCTAGCCTCGAACTCACAGAGATCCGCCTGCCTCTGCCTCCCAAGTGCTGGGATTAAAGGCGTGCGCCACCAACGCCCTAGACCACTGTCACTAACAAGAGAGTTGGATGTGGAAATTTAGCCAGTGCCACTGTGAGCTGGTGAGGGACTGCCCATGCTGGTCATGAGGTGGGGACAATGGAAGAAGATGCTATTGATGGACAGACGGGACAGCTAGCCTATGAGTGGAGTGGGAAGGAAGCGTGGTTTATGGAGCAGAGTAGAAATCCATGAGGCTTCTGGGAGAGCTGATGATACATGATGACATCTTAGAGTTGTCTTTGCCAGTGAAGGGTATCGACAGTTTGAAGATATTGAAAAAGTATCAGGATAGCTATTGATAAAGAGCAGATTAGGCAATATACAAAGGAAGTTGAATCATACAGAATTAGGGATAGCGAGTCTGATTGGGCAGGATACTCTCAGCCCTGTAGATCTGTGGCTTGGTCCCCTGTCCTCAACCATGAAGAGTCCTCAATCCAGGTGGTACTATAACAGCTCTGAGAAGCCAGTTCCATGTTGCTTCCTGTCTCTGCCCTCTCTCATACATCCTGGAGTGTTGGAGTCTTCCTCTGTGTTGATCTGACCCCTGCCTGCCTGTTCCTTGGCATCTTCATTGCCAACAACTTGGAGTGATTTTCAGAGTCCTATCAGGCAGGTCACACCCTTAGGCCCCGCCTCTGTTCCAGGGGCATCTCTGCCTGATGGTTGACCCTAGCACATTCTGCGCTTGGGTGCCAGTCTCTGGCCTCCTTCCTAGCTGACCTGGCTGGAATGGAGTGATGTTTTCTTAAGGCAGAACTCATTCTGCTGAAGACCCTACTGTCTTGTGCTAGCCACCTCAACAGAAGCTTGCTGCTGTCTCACTGCCTGTTTGTGGGGCGCCAGCTAGGATGGATGGATACCACTCTTGAGCATGGTCAGAAGTCTTTTGGCTCTCCGCTCCAGTGAATGGGACAAGATTCCACCTCAGTGTCCTTTGCTTTCCTGAGGGAGCTTGTTTAGCTTATGTGCCCAGGATGCTTGCCTTGGATCTTCAGCTGGCTAGAGCAAGAGGCGTGGAAGCAGCTTTTTCCTGGGTTGCCCTAGGCGTTTCTTGGCACAAAGTGCTAGTTCCCATATCATCCTATTTATGAGCTGGTTGTAAAGTTAGCAACTTTTCTTCCTAGTCATTTCCCTTTGAAGGTTCGTAACACCATCAGAGCACTCTGCAGTCTGTGGTGGAGCCACACAGAGAGCAGTGCTGCTGCTGGACAGGAACTGACAACCCAGGCTGAGTGGTCTCCCTTCTTCCCTCCTGATAGTATGCCCTTGGGTGAGGGTACAGCCAGGCTCTTAAGGGTGGGTACCCTTGAGCTGCTCCTGGCCAGCCCCCAGCCTGGGAGTAAGGGTGTTCAATCTCAGAGCCAGAGAGTTCAGCCTCGGACAGGAGCTGGAGCCCTGCTGATAGATGGGACTCATATCCCATTCAAATATGACGCCAGCAGTTTTTTTGTAGTTTGTCTTCCATTGCGGTAGTAAAGTTTTTAATTAGGAAAGCTAATGAGTTCGATTAGTCATTAGAAGTGACCTCTGGACGGCGGGCGGAGAGGGCTGCATGTGTGAGCCTGATAACACAGCTAGGGCAGCGTAGGCAATAAAGACGCAAGGGGCTTGATTTGAGTGAAGCGTGCCACGGGGATACATCATGCGGAGAAAAAAATTACAGCCCTGGGAGTCTGTAATGAAGGGAATTAAACCAACATCCTATCTAAATAACATGATTATCTACACAAAACCCTTCAGCCAGCAAGGCGGGGTGGGCTGCCCCCACCTGTGTTCTCAGGGAGGAGGACCCAAGCTGTTTTCTGACAGTGAGTCTGACTGCCCAGTGGCTCTAAGTCTTTATCCCCAATCTACTCGGGTGGGGCCCATCCTCCTTTAAGCTGATCTTGCTCCTGCTGGCTACTGCATCCGGGATTTTTTTTCGTGATGTTTTGTTTGTTTGTTTTGTTTTTTTCATTCTTGCAGCCCATCTGTCTGACAATTTGCCCTATATCCCTAGGGTCATTGTCATGAATATATCTAAGCTGTCTATGTGGAAAAGGCTAGGAACTGTGAGTAGTTTGGGACCAGACTAGGGGCATGCAGCTCCGTTTATTAGGTGGACTGGCTTCATAATCCTCCCTGTGAACCCCCCAAACCATTTCACTCTCATGAGAGGTCTGTCTCTTGGGAGTGGGGTAGGGGTGATGTTATGTGAAAATACCCTACCTTGCTTTACAGTATTATGAAGTCAGGGGGCCTGAGTACTTTGTATTTTCTTCATGTGACAGTTGGGCACTAATAAGTGAACTATAGGAAGTTAGTTAAGAAATTTGATCCTAGACTTGCTAGCAGGAGGAATGAGAATAGCAGAGACCTCAGCCTGGGTGCTACCACTCAAGTGCTGACTGTTTGAGCTGCTGCATGGGGGAGAGCCTTCCTAGAATTCAGTCCCTAGAGGAGGTAACATCTGCTGGGTAAGGGAAAGTTAATGTTAACTGAAAAGATAGCCAGGGAACAGGAGCAGAGCCCGTTTTGACCTGGTGTAGGCTGTCAGGCTATGGTTCCAACATAGTCCAGTCCTAGCTTCTGCCATGGCGTATGCTGGGCTGTAGAACTGAGCTTTGTAGCTCAAAGCTGTGGGTGCGGTTTAGGACTTGTATCTCAGTAGCAATGCCCAGACTTAGGAGACCCATGAGCAGAGCTTGGACAAAGAGGTTGCTGTTAGTTATTGGGAGCCCTGGAGCCTTCTGTGTACTGACCTTAGCATGGGAACAAGCAGGTTGATCCCTGAGCATTGCTCTGGCTGACATGCCCCTGGCTATTGGGAATGCTGGCCTCAGATAGCCTAACTGTAGACTTCCCGTGTAGGAAAGGGATGTTCCAGTAGGCCACATTCTCATGCCAGGAAGAAGCAAGGAGCCTGGAGCTGGCTTGCAGGCAGTGAGGTCATCTCTGGGTTATTGACAACAAGATGCCCGTGTTCTTGAGCTCTTAGTCAGAACAAGTCATATTGATTGTTGGCCTCTCCTTGCTTCTAAGACCTTGAAAATTCAATTCAACAAACATTTATGTATTGATACCCACTGTGTATATCAGGCTGTCCCCTGCGTCCTAAACATGTTAGGTTATAGGGGCAGTGCTCCAGTTTGCAGATTCACTTTGGTAATTCAGTGAGGATCACAGAATAACAGATAAGACAACTTCTCTTAGATGCATCACAATTAATTAATTAATTAGTTAGTTAATTTTGAGTCAGGGTTTCTCTGTGTAACAGCCATGGCTGTCCTGGAACTCCCTCTGTAGACAACTTCTCTTAGATGCATCACAATTAATTAATTAATTAGTTAGTTAATTTTGAGTCAGGGTTTCTCTGTGTAACAGCCATGGCTGTCCTGGAACTCCCTCTGTTGAGGCTGGCCTCAAACTCACAGAGTTCTGTCTGTCTCTGCCTCCCAAGTGCTGGGATTAAAGCTGTGCGCTACTCCTGCCTGGCTAGATGTATTATTTAGGTTTTTTGAGACATGGTCTCACTTACGTAGCTCTGGTTGGTCTAGAACTCACTATGTAGACCAGGGTGTCCTTGAATTCAGAGATCTGCTTGCCTCTGCCTCCTGAGTGCAAGGATTAAAAGCATATATTTTTTTTGTGTGTCCGTGTTTGAGTATGTGCACGTAAGTGTGTAGGTGCTTAAAGAGGCCAGGAAAGTGCTTTTTTCCTGGAGTTATAGGTGGTTATGAGCTCCTGATATGGGTGCTGGGGACCAAACTTAGGTCCTCTGCAAGAGCAGATGTATTGTTAATTGCTGAGTCATCTTTCCACCTCTAATGTAGCTTCTTGCTTTGGTTCCTGAACTCCTGTTTTCTCCTTGCTCAGAACTTGCTGTTCTTAGAGACTTGGGGGAGACAGACTATGAGATGGGAAATAGGGTAGACACGAAGAAGAGAAAGATTGTGACAGACAAAATGGAACACTGAGAACCAGACAGGGAGAAAAAAATAGAAAATCAGAAAAAGAATAAAAATTTAAAAACTCTGTGTGTGTGTGTGAGAGAGAGAGAGAGAGAGAGAGAGAGAGAGAGAGAGAGAGAGAGAGAGAGAGAGAGAGAGAGAGAGAGAGAGAGAGAGAGAGAGAGAGAGAGAGAGAGAGAGAGAGGTGGGGAGGGTTGGTGAGATGACTCAGTGGGTAAAGGCCCTTGCTGCTAAGTATGAGGACCTGAATTTGATCCCTGGGGCCCATCTGGTGTAAGGAGAATCCCATAAATTGTTTTCTGACCTCCACGTGACTGATTTGACACATATGCTTGTGCATATTCACCTACACATAAATGTGATACATTCTTACTGATTTTTTTAATAGAAAAGAAAACGAGAACTTGTTGAGTAGGGTATGATGACAGGTGGAGGGAGTAGCTGGGATGAATCATCTAGATATTGCTATGGCATCACTTTGGCTGGCATCTTGCCTCTGTTTCTTGGGACCAGATAGCTCTTGCACTGTCACTCTGAGGGTCACTCAAGCCCAACACAACCCAGAAGGTTGGACCAGGTAACCCTGAGACACTCTGTATATGTGCTGACGGAAGCCCTGGTTGAATCTGTAGCTGATGCAAGTGAGGCAGTCAGTGCCTGAGGGAGGGGCTTTTGCTGACCTCTAAATGAGGAAGGACAGTTGAGATGTGGGCACTGTGGGAGTGTGAGCTCATCTTTTCCTTGGCCTTTCTAGGGCCATGTGGCTATGCGCTTCAGGAAACTGAATTGTGGGAGGTCTCTGGTCTCCAGCAGACTTCTTTCAGCAACTGTCACAGTTGCTGGGTCACTCAGAACTACTCACAGTCTGAATACAGAGCAGGCACAGACACGTGTGTTTGAGTGTTCCTGGAGCAGGAGGAAGCTAAGCACAGAGTGAAGGGAGTCAGACCACCTGGGTATGTTTGACTTAGCTCTGCTTAGGGCCCTGTGTCTCATGCCAGAGGGGAGCAGCCATGAGAGGCGGCCGTGTTAGCTTTAATTATCTGGGCAGTTAGAGCTGTACATTATGAAAGTCGGGCAATTAGGCGCATTCCTTGAAGCTATGTAGAAATTGCTGGCTATCAAGTGGAAGGGAACTCGGGCAAAACAGATCCCTGCTAATTGCAAGAAACATTCAGCAAGAAGAAGCCATCGTGGATGTCACCCCACAGAATGTTATGAAAACAGTGATTAAGTACATAAATCTGTTTGGGCATGGTGTTGGGAGGTGCTGGAGAGAATGTGAGTTTTCTGGGGCCCCTCCCATGCACAGGGGCAGGACTTTGTCTATTCCAGCCTCTGGGACCAACCCTGGCGTTTTGAGTCTGGGGTTCCTGGTATGGACTCTTACTGTGAGGTCTCCCTGTTGCCTGGGAATCCGCTTGCTGGGCTTCTGCTCTTACTGAGAACAGTCATGCAGTATTCACATCCTGTTAGGATGGCTGTGACGGATGTTCTAGGCTCTCCTGGAGGCCATACCAGCTACCCCAGAAAGAAAGCCTTAGTTGCCAGGCTCTTTGGGGACACCTGTGTGTGTGCAAGGAGTGAGGCTGGAGGCTGGAGGCAGGAGGCGACAGAGATTCCATTAACTCAGAACATAGTCTGGGGTCCTTTGGGCTTCTTCCTGCCCCTGCCCCTGTTGACTCCCTGCTGATCCATGCTAACCCTGGGGTTTCTTTGCAGCTTCCAGTGTGCCCCTGAGGACTCCACCCTCCAGTAAGGTGATCAAGACCCGATACCGCATTGTCAAGAAGACCCCGGCTTCTCCCCTCAATGCTCCATCATTCCCCTCATCTCTACCCTCCTGGCGGGCCCGGCGAATCTCACTATCCAGGTAGGAGGACCTTATCTAGGCTTCCTCAAACCCGAGTACTTGTTGCTAGAGCTTCCGAAACATATGTACAGAAGGACATCTCCCGTCAGGTACTAGCTTACTATCTAGGCATTGAAGGAGGAAGACTGAAGCCTAGGGCCTCTGGGACCTCAGCTTCCTCAAGGACCTGCATAGAGTACAGCATCTTGGTTGGCAAACAGCCTAAATTTTTTTCAGTTTAGCAATTTGTATACCGTATCCATGGCCAGCTTGTTAATACTGCATGCTCACAGATACATGTGTACATATGTCTAATTTGTGGGACCTCATGCACCATGGATACAACTGCCCCAACATATTTGGGCCCTTTTCAATGAGCTGCCCATAAGCTGCCCATGGGTGTCCTTGCTGAAAAATCTCTGGTGAGTGAGAGAAGCCAGGCCCTGAACTGCCTGTCTGAAAACTACCAACGTGTTAACTGTGAACCTTGGTGATGTAGGGTTTCCCATTGCCCTATGTAGGTCTTCTCACAGGGTGCGCTGGCCTTGCTGTAGCTACTGTGTCAGACTGCAGGGTGGGGACACCGAATATGGCATTCTTGGGTTTCCCTCTGGTCCCAGGAGGAGGTTGGGTCTTTTGGGACATTGTTCCCCACCTATTTCTTTTGTTTAGGTGAAAGTGTCCTACCTCCAGACACAGTGAGATAGGTGGGGAGCAAGGGGTGCCAAAGCCTTGCCCTGGGGGAGATTTGGGTCTAGAGACTCTGGGCAGGCTACTTGTAGAACAGTACATTCCAGGGTCTGCCTATAGTGCTGCTTTGTCATTGTCCCTGTGGCTACCCAGAGGATTCGAGGGCTAAGGCTGATACCAGAGGTGCATCATACCATGTGGACAGCCCTGCCTGGCTCTAGGGCCTATGGCGGGTAAGCCCACTGGCTTCTTCCTCTCTTACTCCTGGCCACACCAGGCTTGGCGCTGTTGCTGACTTTTCTGGAGGCAATAGCTGGAAGTATATTTTAAATTAATTTTACTGCACTTTTGTAATATTTTTGTTTTAAATAGATTTATACGTATCTTGGGGGCTGTTTCTACAAATTTATGAAGATAATTTTTACTCTCACGATAAGGTTAAATTTACACCTGCTATTTCCATATTAATTCACATTGCTAAGTGGATCTAATTTTCTTCCGTTCCTCTATCTGGTGAGCATGGCCTTTCCTAATGCAATTTCCCCCTCACTAAATCACTGTGATCGGGAGTCATGATCGAGCTAAATTAACTTAAATTAATTTACTTAATAAGAGCCCCAGATCATCGTGAATGAGGTTCAGATTTATTGATTCTCAGCTAGTGAGAACCTCCCCCTCCTGCAACTAGTATTAGGTCTGCATTCCTCCTTTCATGGGGCATGGATGGGGCACAAGGTAATGCTCCTTGGGGACCCAGCCATCGTCTCCCTCCAACCTTGGAGAGCTAAGCAGGCTCCAGGTTTAAGTTCAGCAGGGCTTCCTAGGAGGGACCTAAAGGAGTCACTGTGTAGAAACAGACTCCGGTGGGCTAAGAGAGTCCTATAAAGGGAGCTGTTTGTTGTAGATCTATGGGTGTACAGTCTCCTGTGGAGACTAGGAGATAAAGAGCAGCCCTGTCAGCTGGGCTCTCTCTCCTATATAAACTTCCTATCCTGCAAAGGTGGTACCTGGTAGTGTTCAACTGTGTGTGGGTGGGCAGGAGGTGGGGTGGATATTGCCTTTTGGTGGCTCAGGTCCCATAGCCATAGGTGTCTGAATTTATGTGGGCTCCAGGCCTCAGTGTACTCAGAGATACAGTTCAGCTTACCAGGGTGGATGCAGTTGTTGAGGGTGTGTAGAGGGGCCTTCCACTCTTTCTTGACCACTCACCCTAGTCATTTCTAAGCCGTTGTCAGATATTTGGAACTCTTCTGGGGAAGGAACTAAGCTTAGGGGTACGGTTCTCTTCTTATGAGACCCTGGAAAGAGTGATGGCCAGCAGATCCTTACCCAAGGTCACCCACGCCCTGGCGAGGCTGCCTGCTCAGCAGAGTGGCTGCCAGCTAGTTATTTGACCTGCTATTGTCCACCGCATACGCTTAGGCTTGGTTTATTGAAGCAGTAGAAAGATCCTGTCTCTAGGGCCAGTGGGGAAACTGGTGTCTGCTTCTCTGCTGCCTGTGCCCTGTCACAGCCAGGGGCCACAGTGATTATTTGGTAGGCTTGCTTCAGTGTAGCTAACTCTGAAGGTTTCTCAGGTCTCCTTGTGCCATGGGAGGGATTGGCATGGTGTCGAATTCATTTCACCACAGACCAAGGACTGCTGCAGTAAAGAGAAAGCAGTGATGTTTACTGGGACTCACCGTGACCCAGAGTTGCCTCCTACCCAGAGAGGGAAGACGTCCCTGGAGGGCCTGGTGGGTAGCCCTAGCAATCTTGGGAGTTCCAATGGACAGAGTTGGAGACTGGTGAAGCATACGTGGGGTGGTTCAGCATGGGTGGGAGATGGTCTCTTCTCACTCTTTGCAGATACTATGGTTAGAGATTTGGTCACTCTAGAGAGGGTAGCTTGCTAAATGACATTGGTTGGGTAAGCCACTTCTTGCTTGAAGTCTTAGTTTCCTAATATGCTCTTGAAATGACATTATTCATTCTGGCATGTCAGAAATGGAATAGCAGGTATAGAAGACTTGGATAGTGAGTGGCAGGGAGGCTCCAGGGTGGCGGTGGGCCCTCAGAAGCCCAGAAACCAGGCTGTTTGCCTCATCCTAAGCAGAGCTTGCCAGTGACCAGAACACCATAACTTGTGTGAGGCCTCCCTGCTGCATCCTGGAGCCTCCTGCCTGTGTTCTTTCCTCCCTGCTTTCCTGGGGAGGCAGAAAGCCTTGGGCACCTTGGGCTGTTAGCACTGCTACTGTTCTGGGGAAAAGGCAGGGGTGACCATCTTGTTCCCTTCTGGGAAGTTCTATACATTCCTTCTTTGAAGCCTAAGGTGGCAGTGTAAGGGAGCTGTCACCATCTGTTTTCTCTGGACACACTTTATGCTGTGAGGTGATCTTCCTTTAAGGTCATGAGAAACTGGCAGGAATGTGCTGACAGTACTCACAGGGGATGTGGGTCCTCCTGCTGTTGATGCAATCTGGGCTGGACATGCTGGAAGTCAGCTAGTGGCCTCAGACTCTTTTGGTTGGTTAATGCTTGACTCTGTCTAGGCAGAAGACTGGGAGGCTGCTGAGGTACCCGTAGGACTTTTGAGGTCCTCCCATTCTGGGTGTCTGAGGATGGGCATGCCCATCGAGCCTGTGGTTGGCAAACTCATCTGTTGCCCTGGCTAGGTGAATGCAGAGAGGCCTGTGACAGAAGGAGAAAGGACCACAGTCCATTCTGGCACAGGACTCTGACTTTGAGGGTAGTATCTGTGGTACCAATCTCTGTCTTCCTTGAGTGCAGGCCCAGCTTCTGAGCCACAGGGGCAGAAATGGAATTGGGCCTCAGAGAGGAGCCATCCCAGAACAGAGGCACACAACAGCATGGTGGGTGGTTTTCCCCTGAGATTTGTAGATTTGCTGTGTCCTTGTGGCTTTCAGCAAGTTCATTAATCTGAACTGAAGCTGAAATGTGACTTATATCCCTAAACTGCCTGTCACTTTTTTTTTCCCTGCAAATTCATTTGACATGAAAGTGTGAAATAAACAGAAGCCACTGTGCTTAAGTAGATGAATCGAGAGGCTTTTCCAGCTCAACTACAAATGGTCCTGTCACAGAGCTGCTGCTTGCTGGCTGCCTTATTTTATTTTATTTTGTGCCCGTGCTGTAAATCTTAAGTAATCTCTGCAGTTTGACGAGGTTTAGGCCAAGATTCTGAAAGACTCTGAAACGCGTCTCCCAAAGTGACGTCTCATTAAAGAGGATTCAGCCAAGGGTGGGAGGCAGCTCCGCTGCACGGCTGGCTCCTGTGCTGTCTCCATGTGTTTCCTTAATGAGCAGGGGCACCCTAGCCTGGCTGCCAGCGACCAGCCTGCTCCGCCTCCTGCCTGCTCTCTGTGCAGGGGTCTGTCTTGTGACTGCCAGGGCTGCCACAACAAAGTGTCACCATGTGAATTGCTCAGAAGCAGGAATTTGCCTCTCACTTCTGGAGGCCAAAGTCTGAGATCAGGGTGAAGACAGATAGTGGGGGCCGGGGAGGGCTTACTGTTGGTTTACTGGGGGACATCTTCATATAAGGGGAGAAGAAGACAGCTCATGAACATTTAGTCTTTACTTAAGGGACATTCATCCCATCCTGAGGACTCGGTCCTCAGCACCCAATCTGACTTTTAATAGCCTCCCAAATGTCCTACTCCAAATAATATTTCTTAGAGCTAGGGCTGCAATGTTCCATCCATGGCAGCAGACAGATGTATGGTTCACTATGTATACACTAGGGCAGTTTGCAAAGGCCCTAGCTCAGCTCAGTACGGGCTTCTGTTGACACTGATGGCCTTAGATGCCAGGGGGCTAAGGGTATATTAGGTTAGAGGCCTGTTGGGACCTAGTCTTAGTAGGGATGGCAGTCAGGAAGCAGCAGGAGGACCTTTCTGTGGCCTGGAAAAGAGTTTAGAATATCTGCTAAGAGGAAAGAAGCTGGCTTCCAAGGGTCAGCCCAGTGTGGGACATAGTGGGGTATTAGGATAGACATTATTCCCTCCAGGTGAGGAGCAACTTGCTAGTGAGGCAGCACTGCTGCAAGCCCTCCTTGGGGGTTGCCCCCCCCCCCTGCAGATGAAAGGTGTCTCCAGTTCTGGGCTGTGGTGGAGAAAAAGGTAGGCTCCCTCAAGATAGCCCACCTCCCCCAAGGGCAGAACTGGGCCTCTCTAACTAACTGTTATGGAAGTCTAGGCCTTGCTTTGGCCTTAGGGTCTGATGCTACTACAGTGCCACTGACCAGCAGACCACCTTGTCCCCCTGTCTCAGGGTGACCAAGTCTTCTACTGCCAGGCGTCCTTCCCTATGACCAGGAGCTTTCTCGGCTGGGTCCCTCAGCGTTTGCAGCTTTTGGACTTCAGGGTGGACCTGACTGTGAGGACCTCACCCGGGTGGCTTGCGTGTTGTCAGTAGGGTGAGTGGCTTACATTTGGGCTGTAGCTCTGAGCCTCACTCTGTGCCTGACACTCCTGTATGAGTGCCCAGTCCCTGTGAAGGAGGGGGTGGTTAGTAGGGTTGTAAGGAAAGAAGACGGAGGATACCTAGGGTGGCGCTGCGTATAGTGAATGCAGTGGTTGCAGGAAGCATTGCTGTCCATCTGGAGCCACTGCAGCCTCCTGAAGCCCTTTCCTCACCTTAGTACTGGGATGTGAGACAAGACCCCTACACACACACACACACACACACACACACACACACACACACACACACACACACACACACACCAACCACACACACCACACACCACACACACATACCACAAACACACACACCACACACACACACACCACACACACACACACACACATCCCACACCACACACACACCACACACACACACACCACACACACACACCACACACACACCACACACACACACACCACACACACACACCACACACACACCACACACACACACCACAAACACACACACACACATACCACAAACACACACACACCACACACACACACCACACACACACCACACACACACCACACACACACACCACACACACCACACACACCACACACACACACACCACACACACCACACACACACACCACACACACACACCACACACACACTCACACACACACACACCACACACACCACACACCACACACACACACACCACACACACCACACACCACACACACACTCACACACACACACACACCACACACACCACACACACACACACACCACACACACCACACACCACACACACACATACCACAAACACACACACACACCACACACCACACACACACACACCACACACACACACACCACACACACCACACACACCACACACACACACACACCACACACACACCACACACACACACACACCACATACACCACACACCACATACACCACACACCACATACACCACACACCACATACACCACGCACCACATACACCACACACCACACACACACACACACCACACACACATACACACCACACACACACACACCACACACACACACACACACACCACACACACACACAGACACACAGACACAGGCAGAATGCAAGCGTTGTTACCCTAGGTCAGGAGATCTCGGGTGTAAGCATCCCTAAGTATAGAGGTTTCCTGATTCACCAAGGCCAGGATGACAGGAGAGGAGTGTCCAGTAATGTGGTTTCTGAGGGAACGGGGTCTTTGGTGAGTAGCATAGAATGGTGATCATGTGGTTTGGATTGTTCACCTGATTGGCACCCATATTTTACTTTTGACTTTGTGGATGTTTGACCTTTTCTTTTAAGACCCCTCAAATGGATTTTTGTAGGCAGGCCACAGGTGAATGAGGCTTTCCTTCCTGCTCGGAGACTGAAGTGCCTGCCAGCCTGACTTAACAGCCCAGGTGGCTTCTTTCTTGCTCTTTTGTTTCATCATCACTTGTGGGCTCCCTCACTCTGTAATTATTGAAGGGCCCTGTCTACCTGGAAGCTACAGCCCAGGAGAGGCCAGCACGAGCATGCCATTGTCCCTAGGCTGAGAGGAACAGCCGGACCTAGGTATAGTTCTCAGGACTTCTCTGAAGCTGTGATGCCTGTTGGTGAGTGGAAGGTCATAGGTATAGCAGAGACTTCTTGGTAGGGGAAATGGCACAGTCTAGATTGGTAGATCCTAGGAAACCCTTGTGGGAGGCCAGGGAAGTAACAATGCAGGTGCTCAGCTGGGTCAGTAGCAGAGGAGTCTGGCCTTAGAGGATAAATATGGGGCCCTGGAGTGGCAGCAACTCTTGCTGTAGGGTGACGTGGTGTGTATAATATCTGTGGATGGGGTTATGCAGCTGCTGTCCCGTGCAGGGCCCTTGCTGACACCTGTGCACTGCCCATAGGTGAGGTGGCTATAAATGGCTGCCAGCAGGTCCAAAAGCTGGGCTGGGCATTGATCTAGGACTGGAGTTTTTCTGAATCTGTTCCTTGGCTCTGGTTCACAGGCTGCCTCCTTGTTCTATGTCAGTAGTGCCCAGCAAAGGAAGGGAGAAGTTGCTTTTGGTTCATAGCTCATGTGTTCCCTTTCCTAACTAGTTTCTTACTTTTAATTTCTTTGAATAACTTTTTTATTTTGATATACTTTGTATTTAGAGAAAAAGTGCAAAAATAATATAGAGCTCTAATATATTCTTTACCTAAGCCTACCAATTGTTTTCATGTTGCCCATTTCTACTGCATTGCCTTTGTGCCTTTTGAACAGTAGTGAGGGCTACTCTGGAGTTGATACCTAGAATATTAATCGGTGCTTCTGTAATAATGATAAAGGCTGCCAGCAGAACTCGTTCTTGAGGACCTGTCTTTATGATCCTGCACAAGTCTCTAGGCAGGAGGGACATCTGAGGTCCAACTTGATCTCTGTCGTTAGGTACTTGGAGGGTAAAGGTCCCAGGTGTTGTGTGGAATGGATGTCTTTTTGGAATCAGGTATAAATTTGCTATTGGTCAGGAATGTATTCTTGGCTTGGATTCTTGAGACAGGGTTTCTCTGTAGCTTTGGAGGCTGTCCTGGAACTCACTCTGTTTATCAGGCTGGCCTCGAACTCACAGAGATCTGCCTGCCTCTGCCTCCCGAGGTGGGATTAAAGGCGTGCGCCACCACTGCCCGGCCCATTTACACTTATCCTGTGGCATCTCTTTCGCTTATTCCATATGGATGTGAATTTTCCGTGGGTGAACGTTTGAGCTGATTCTCGTTTGAGAGGTGAGAATGAAGGCTGCCAAGCACCTGTGCACACCTGAGTTTCCTTTTCCTCTAGTGGGGGATCACTGGAATGTGGAGAAGACACACATTCAGGGTTACATGAAATTGCCTAGTCTTCCTTGCAAAGGGGAGGATTCTTTCTGTTCGCCTTATACCTGATGTTACTAGGTTTTGTTTTTATTTTTTAATTTCTACTCTCAGTGTGTGGCAGAGTCTCACTGTATCTCTTGGTGACCATGATGTTGAGCACTTATTCACAGCTTGGTCAAGGCCCATTGTCTTTTCACTCTTGAGCTGTGGGGTACATTTAGGTTTTTTACAATACTATGTCTCCCCTTCCCCCTGCTGTTTCCTTTATGACTCAGCCTCATGGATTGGTTGGGGCTCAGGAAACTAGAAGGTTATGACGTTAGGGACCTCATTCTGGTGCTCTGGTGCTTGCCCTCCTCTGTGTGTCCCACCTGCCCCCGTTTGTCACCTGTTCCATGCCCACTCACATAAAGTGTACCTCACACACTCCCCTTTCAAGCAGGCCGTCTGCTAACACCGCTGTGCTCCAAGCCCTAGTCCCATGCTTATGTCTCAGGGAACGTTTACTGGATCCCATTCCCCGCCAGCTCCCTCTGTCCCTGCCTAGCCTGGTCAGAGATGCAGGCCTGAGTGAGTCTGATTGGAGCCTGTCTGCACCACTGCCAGGTGGCTCCCTCACACTCACATAGTCTTAAGTCTGAGGAGCGGGTAAAGAAACCAAAGCAGGGTATTGCCTGTGGGGAACAGGAGCTGCGTTCAAGGTGGCCCCTCTGTCCCCGTGCAGAAGGAACTAAGCAGCAGCAGGTGGTGTCAGCTGCAGCAGGAGAGCTCAAGAGGTCTCTCTGCCCAGGGCAGGGCTCTCGAGGATGAGTCCTGGAGCCTTCATTCCTCCCGCTCTGCCCACCCCCCAAACTTGCCCACGTGGTGTTGTAGGAGACCTCTTCTGGCAGGTTTTTTAGAATTTTATTTTATGAGAACAGGCAGTTACAGCTCCCCAAGTGCTGTAAAAGTTAATGTGATGGCCTCCCTGCGCCTGTGCTCATTTTTATAATTTTTTATTTTATGAAACAGGACAGGGAGCTTAGTGACTTATTACTATTCATTTCGTTTCAATGCAGTAAATATTGATTCAGTTGGGGGTTTTCAATTTAAACCACTCGGCGATTATATAAAATATTACTGGCTTCTGAAATTATGCTTACCGATCCCTTCGGCTGCTCATTAAGGAAGGAGTGCAATTTTTAGATCCCTTTGCCTTCATCATTCTAATAAATGGGCTGAGATACGTTTTTGCACGGAAGGTGCCACAGAAGTTGCTAGCAGGGGCTTGACAGCGTGGATGCAACTCTTAATTTGGAAGTCATTTCAAAGCATGCCTTGGTTACTTATTTGAGTTTGAGGCAAGCAGACCTTTGAGCTTGGGTCCTCTGTGGTGCTGGGCTGCCAGGCTGAGTGGCACCCTGAGCCAGACACCTGCTGCTTCAACTAAAACTGAGGCCCATGCTCTCAAGGCCATTGAGGGAGGGATGGGCGGGAGAGCCATCTTGTAAGGGCCGCAGCTAGCCTCTGAACAACACAGGCTGCGATATACCTGAGGGTATGGGACTCTCAGGAAGGGAGGATACTTTCTCAGAGATCTTTTTATTTATTGTTACTTTATTTAATTTACGTGCAAGGTGCTTTGCTACATGTCTGTTTATCAGTTGCATGTTTGGTGCTGTAGAGACCAGAAGGGGGCATCAGATCTTCTGGAACTGGATGTTATAGACCATCGTGAGCCACCCTGTAGGTGCTGGAAATTGAACTGCAGTCCTCTACAAGAGCAACAAGGTTTCAACTACGAGCCATCTCTCCCTTCTCAGAGATCTTTAAACCCAGCCCTTGCTAACTGGTGGGACAGATCCAAGACTGAGACTGAGCTCCTGAGGAGGAAGCTCTTGGGTGCCAGGGCCCCCAGCTGGTGCTGCTGGCTGAATTGGTTACTGTTGTTCTTACAGGCAGTGCATGCATGCCATGCTTTGCTAGCAGGTATCCTTCTGAGATTCTGGCCTCAGAGCAGGAAGCCAGCTGGAGCTTCTGCACACAGCTTTGTTCCTTTGCCTGGCCACTCTACATCTAAGTTGATAGCTTCTGGGTGAGCTCCAGAATGGCCCAAGGACCAGAGCAAGAATGTTGTGGACTGAGAGTTCCCTCAGAGACATCAGTGCCCCTGTGTTCCCACGTAAGAGTAGAGCCTGAGTTGTCCTTCAGCTGCCTCTCAAATTCTGGAAGAGCAGGACAGGGCTGTGGTCTACAGGATTCCCTTTCCAGAGTCACACACCCCTCTGACAGCCTCTTCCAACACTGTCACTGCTGCTTTACCAGGCTTTCAGGGCTCCTGGCATGAAACTAAAGCGATGGCTAGAGTGTGATGAGACTGTCTGAGGGGAGACAGGGAAGGGTACAGGCCAGCACCAAGAGGCTTCTGAATATGCAGGCCCCATTGTGAGCCCTGTGGTGCCCTGTGGGGCCAAAGGAGGGCAGGGCAGGCAGCAGTCATCTGTCTGCCTCACTGGATTACCCATGGTCTCTTTTTCCCTCTGATAGGACAGCGAGCCATCCAAAAGCAGTACCTGCACATCCGCTCTGCCGGGTCAGGACTCTGCACGGGTGTCTCTCGTGGGTTCTGTGTCTTGCTGGCGTTTGTGATGTCTGTCTCCTGAGGCAGTCTCAGTCTGGTGTGCTCTGTGACAGCCTGCGAGTTCCGTGTGCTGTCCTTTCTTCCATGGCTCTTGTCCCTCTGTGATGTGCTGTCTCTGCCTTCACTCTTGCCTCTTTGTGTGAGACTGTCCTTGACCCTGAGGCTCCATGTGTGAGTGAGAGATAGGTGCTCTCCAGAGTTTGCTACCCGGCACGAGGAGCCACAAGGAGCGAGAGGCCTTCCAGCAGAGGGTAATTGTCATGAATGGATTCTGTAGCCCCAGATACTGCTTCCTTGAATGCAGGCCTGAGGGATAGCTCAACTGCCCTGGACTCAAGCCTTCTGGAGAAACCTTTGCAGCTCAGTGCTTTCCCTTCCAATGGACTAGTCTACTACAGAGCTATTGCACATGGACAGACTCCTTAGGATGGTGGCACAAGGCTAGGGTTTGGGGGATAATAGTATCTTCTTTGTACCAATTAAGAAACATGTGGGCCCCAGATCAAGGCTAGTTTCCAAGGCACTGGATGTTGGTCCTGTTCCTGAGCCCCATGTGGCAGAATCTGATTTAGAGGGTATAAAGGTGACTGACCTCCTTATCCTCTTGTTGGCCTGTGTGACAGTTCTGTCTAGTGTGATAGGCCTATGATAAAGAATGTCACAATCACACAGCTATGACCTTACCTCGTCCTGGTTTGTGGATGCGTGTCCCTCTACATGTTTTGGGTGAACCCTGAAGGGGCAGGACCAGAGGGCCTCGGTAAGACTCTGCCACAGCATAACCACAGACCACACCGTGAAGGGTTTAATGACAGAGCTGGAAGGCTCATCCTTCTGTCCGAGGATGGTTGGTAAGAAGGGACACTAAGAAACCCTGAAGGCTCTTCCTTCACTTTAGTGAGCACTTGTGCTAGCCCGTGTGCCACTGCAGGTGGTGCCTGGGCTCATGAGCAGTCCTGCATGTGCATGACAGAAGGAAGTGGAGAAACTAAGTATCTTTGTCACTCAGTGCTACCTGGGTGCCTTACATCATTAAATGCTGTTTTAAATACCTCTTTTATCCTGGTTTTAGAGGTGGTAGTAAAATGTCATTCAAATAATCAATACCTTATCTAACTTCCTATATATCAATCCTCTAGCTGATCTTACCTCAGGGTTGGGCCTGGTGTTGGGATGGTGGGTAGTGATGGCCTTCCTTGCCTTAGAACTTGAGAAACATGGCACTTTTAGGGATAGGTTCCCTCCCATGATAGCTGCTATCTGAAGGGCTCCCTGCCAGGTGCTCACTTAGGATCCGGGTAGGCTCACCCTAGGACCCCACTGTGTCTGTCATGCTGGGGAGAAAGGTGGCCAGGGCAAGCATCTCTGTCATTACAGTAGTTTCAGGAGGACAGATGCTTCCATAGGGGCCATGGGCTGTCAGGTCGGGGTGAGGCCCTCCTTTGTCCTATCTCTTTCACCTGCCTCCCAGCCTCTCATCTACATCTACCCCTGTAATGCTCTGTTCTCAGATGTGGGTGTGGGAGACAGTCTGTCTCTACCCCGAGCCTAGGTAACAGACCTCCAGTGGGAGCTGCCTTCTCCTCGGTCCTTTGGTTTCTGTCTTCCACCCCATCCTTCTCTGCCTGGCATTTGCTATGGCTGTGGAAGTCTCAGTGCTTCCTTCACATGTTGCCTGGGCCCCTGAGGCTCATGGAGACCTGATGTGTGTTTTGCTGGTGACCCTTGACCTAGTGTGTAAATCGGAGTTGAAGTTTGAGAGACCTCCTTGTACCAGGAGCAGGCCCAGGTACCCTGGTTAGTCTGCAGGTGGTGGGCATGTTGGGACCCCAGCTCCTGCCAAGCCACTGCCTACATCAGGTCCAGGCTCTTGAGGGGCTTTCCTCAAGTCAGCAAGGTGCCTGTGTCTGCCTGCCCCTCCCTAGAGCTGTAGTCCCTTGTATAATTTGCAGTGGGATGTCTGTTAAGATTGCGTCCACTTCCCAAGTCAGCACTTAATTGGCAAGGTGCTTGATTTAACAGCGTGGGAGCCTCCACCGGAAAAATGGCTTGAATAAATCTCTGCCTGACGCCAGAAAATAGATATAATCTCAGCATTAACTACATTAATAGTAGCAGGAGCTGAATTAAGAAAGCCATAAAGCATAGGTGGGGAGTGTAAATTATGGTCCCTCCTCCCCTCCTTGTTTGGGTCAGGGAGGTCGGGCCTGGGCCGGGCAAGGGCTTAACCATAGAGCCTGAGCAGGAGCCTGAGCAGAAGCTGGAGGGACAGCTCTGACAGTCCTAGTCTATGGGTCTCACGAGTCTCAGCTATAGGGACACTGTCCTAGCTCTTCCCTCCTGGTTGTTTGTCCCAGGTCTGGGTAATCCTGGCAGAGTGGACCAGCAGGGCCATGAGTGCTAGAATAGCCCCTGTATGTCATCATTAGGAGTGATGGAGCAACTGATTCCAGACCCCATGCTGTCCTCAGATATTTGCACCTAAGAAATCTTAAAGGAGGTACCATTCCATTGCTGGTTGGGCAGCTGAGCTCTGCCTCAGGCCTGACCTTAAGGTCACCATTCTTCATTATTGTTCCTGTGGTCTTCCCCAGGGTACTCTCATAGGGTGACAGTGGCCCTGGCTCTGGCAAGTGCTATGGGCTGGGCTGTTGTTGGGTCTGGTGTGGAGCTGTGTCTAGTTTTGAGAGCTGGGGGTGGGCGTGTCCTACAGATGAGATTGTACGCTGCTCTTCCCTGTCTTTGTTGCCCACTGTCACGAGAAATGGGAATGCTGGGTTTTGGTTTGGTTCTTTAATTCGACATTGCTTACTCTTCATTTGCCTCTGGCTTGCCCATCTCTCATGGATTCCTAGGGCCCTTTGAGTATTCAGCTGTCACCTTTGCCATTTACCCAGTTTCAGTCTTGCCAGTAGGGCCTGTTTTTCTATGCTGTGAAGTTTCTCTCCCTCTTAAGACTCCGTGCACCAGTTTCTGTAGAACAGCCTTCCCTGAGACTACCTTCCCTGTTACCTACAGCAGTCTGATCTCCAAGGCTCTGTCCTGAAGTTCTCCTGGTAATGGAAACATGCAGCAGGCTCTAGAGAGTTCTTTCTGTTTGCCTCTTGCTGTGGATTGGATTGTGTTCCATTGGAGTCCACAAGGTACAACTCTGACCCTTGTGTAACCTTATTTGGAGAAGAGGTCTCTGGGAATGCGTAAAGTTAACGGGGGTCATACATGTTCAGCTTTAATCCATATAAGAAAAGGAAGAGACACGGCTGCACACCTGGAGAAAAGCTAGGTAAGAACAGCGGGAAGGCACTGTCTGGAGCCAGGAAGGCAAGCCTCTCCTGAGACCAGTCAGTGGCACCTGGGTCTGGGACGCGCAGCCTCAGGAGGAAGCATGTTTCTGTTGTTGACACACCCATGCTTTCTGTGGGGCAGGCAGTCTTCCGGCTGTACAGGGTGCTGTGTGCAGCCGTTGTCTCTCATGACTTGTCCATTTTGCTCCTGACAAATGGCTCCTTGGCATCTGCCCACAAAGCTGCTCTCAGCCTTGTTGGACATGTCTTGAGGTGACAGAGAACTTTGTTTGTGGAGTTCAGCCTTGGGATGGATGAAATCCTGCACAGGTGAGGCAGACACATCTGCTGTGAAGCTCTTCCGAGTTCTCTCTACTCTTTCTTCCATATGTATTAGTCCGCCTGGGCTTTGCTAGCATCTTGGAAGGATATTGATTCTCATATACGTTTACCTGTTCATCTATCTAACTCTAATGAGTTTTTGTTGTTGAATCTTGTGGTCTTTCCCTGGTGTTGGTATATTGGCCACTTCTTAGCGAGGTTCCCCTCATACAGGGAGCCAGCTGAATTCTCTGTACAGTCTTGGAGGGGTTTTACCATGGCTTAGTGGAAGAGTGATGTTGTGAGTTTACTTAAATAGTATGACCCATGGATACCTGAGGGCCTAGCCATTCCCCTCAGCAGCTGACACATTGGTATTGAGTGAGTCTGGGCTGACAGTGTAGGAAAACTGGTGTCCAGTTGCAGAGGACCTGAGGGCACTGCCTGTGGTATATACCAGCCATTACCACCAAGGATAATTGTGTTGGCCACTGGGCCCCAGCCTCTTTACCCGTGTTGCTGAACTCTGCACTCTGAGTAGGGCCATTAAGGCTTAGCAATACCTGTTTTTTGCAGCTAACATACAAAACACCAATAGCTTCAGCTGAAATGGATTTTTAAAAGTGTCATTTTATGGAGAATTTTACTTTCCATCTTGTTGTTTATTAGGCTCTTAAAGGGAAAGCTTGTAATGTATCCATTGATCGAAATACCAATTGAATAGACGTGAGCACATAAAGTACATAAAATCGCCCAGCCCCTCATAATAGGTCAGCGGCATTTGTAATGGAGGCAGAGCAATTAGCTTTACCCACTACCACTGGGCTGGACTGGCAAGGGGTGCCCCTGAATCACTGTTGCTCATTAATGTGAGAGAGAGGGAGGGAGGGAGGGGGGCAGGATCCCTCAAGGAGCGATACCCTGACAAGTCTTTGGGTGACATAGCAGAGTTCTTCCTTGGAGTTCTGTTCATGGGTCAACATCCGGCTCTAATTAGCCAACTTTTTCTCACCTCCTTCACCAATAGCCACCCATTTGCATCCCCTGCCTACCAATGGCCTTACCTGCCCCAGGCTGACCTCTCTCCTTAGGTACAGTTTATATGGTCAGCCTTCTCCATGTATATCCTAACCCTCACTGTGGCCCTTCAGGGCAAGATTGCCCTTTTCCTTCATACATGGTACCTGTATCCCAGGAATAATAAGTCTTCTTAATTACCCCCACCTTCATGCCACTGCTCTGCTTGTCTTTTGTGGCCCTGGTAGTCTTCTCCCCAGGACCGTCTCCATCTTGGGAACCAGAGATGCTGGGTTGCCCAGGTCATAGAGATAAGCCTGCTGAGTGAGGCTTCTCTCTTTGAGAGCATTTCATGTGCTGCCCTGTCCAAGATGTGCAGGTACTGAAACCATTAGGTAGGACTAGCTCTGGGGGAAAGAGTGTTTGTATTGCTTGGTACTCACACATGTGCTCGTGTACTTGCACACACACAGGCACACATACTAGCTCACTCTCCTGAGCTGAATGGCTGGGGTGGGGCCGTCAGTTTCTGGTGGAAAGCCCTGCTAAGCAGTTTAGTGCTTGTCACGGCAGCTCCGCCTGACCTACTTGGGGATTCACCGTGCAAGCTGCCTCTTCTGCTGACTGCGCAATCTCAATTGCTCAGCTCCAAGCTTCAAAAACCGTGCTCCATTTCCTGAAAAATGCTTTCCTGGTTGTTTTCTCTGCTCCCCAGCCAGCCTGCCCAACTCCTGTTCCATCACCAGCAGCGTGGGCAGCCTGGCCCCACATGCTGCCATTCTCTGGGCTGCAGTGTCGGGGTCACTGCTCTGCCCCCGTGTGTGTGTACCTGAGCCTCCTCTTCCCTCTAGCCCATGCTTCCTTGGGGCTCAGCCTTTGTTGTACAAATGGTACCTTGTTTGCCAGATCTCCTTGTCTGTCTCCCATTATTTGTGCCTGAAACTGACCAGAGCTTTCAGATACATCCTGGTTCCTGCCCTTCCTGAGAGGCCTTGGGAACCCACACCCTTTTTCCCCATATCTGGCATATGTCCGTTCGTACATATTTCTAGAGCTGCCCACATTCCACAGAGCATGGCCCTTGCCCTCTACGAGTCCTGAATAACAGACAAATGGCTAGGTAGAATCCACACCTTTCCTAGGCTGGGAGTGTCTCACCTTCACTGGGTATTGAAGGGGGCTTCCCCAAGGACATAATGCCTGAGCTTGGACCCAGATCCAATCATGTCTTCAGGCAGAGGGACATCATGTGCAAAGACCCGGTACCAGGGGGCCACAATACTTTCTAGGGTAACTGGAATTCTAGACTAGAGGTGGAACATGGAGGCAGTGACCAGCAAGGACTCAAGAGCCCAGCCCCATGGACCTCTTGTGAAATACATGGGATGAAGAATTGGAGGGGCTTTCAGTTGTGTAGTTTCAAACAAATGGACAGGAAAGAGGAGATGGAAGGGATCCTTAACCTGAACCAGTAGAAGCCAGACTGGACCCTAGGATATCAGCAGAGGACAAATGGGTGAGGCCTGGGATTGGAGGGAAAGGTAGCAAGGCCTTTGTTTCTGAGAGGTCTGGGAGGCAGAAGGTTCTGGGGGACAGAGGTGGGACAGGCAGTAAGAGTAGAAAGCAATATAAACAAATGAGAGGAGGGAGGCAGACATGGGCTTTTGTTTGTTTCTCGCTGGGGAGAGGTATGTTGGTGTGAGCGTGTACACATACGCACATACACATGGAAGGTAGAGACCATTCTTAGGAGTCGTTCCTCAGGAGCCATCCGCCGCATGCTTTTGTTTTTGTTTTTCTAGATGGGTTTTTCTGTGTACTCCTGGCTGTTCTGGAACTTGCTTTTTAGACCACACTGGCCTTGAACTCACAGAATTTTACCTGCCTCTGTCTGCCTCCTGAGTGCTGAGACTAAAGGCATGTGCTGCCATCGCCCGGCCCACCTTGTTTTTGAGTCAAGGCCTCTTACTGGTTTGGATCTCACCAAGTGATCTAAGTTGGCTGGCCAGTGAGCCCCTGGGATCTGTCCTCTGTGCCTCCCTAGTACTGGAATTACAAGTACACACCTCTGCACTTGGGTTTTTACATGCCTGCTGGAGATGAAGCTCTGCTCCTCATATTTGCATGTCAGGTGCTTTGCAGATGGAGGCATTTCCCCAGCTGCCTGTTTCTTTTTAACCGGCTAGTCTGGCATGTGACAGATAGCAGCAAGAGCCAGAGCAGAGCTGGGAGGCACAGGAGGGTTCTGGGTGGGGCTCTCACTGTCGTCACTTCAGTTTGCCCGTGGACTGTCTGTGCTGTCTGGTAGCTGAGAGGAAATGGGCTTCACGTCCCACCTCCATGCCCCAGCTGCCCGGATAACTCTCCTCCCTCTTTAGCAGTCCTTGTAGAGATCCAGCTCTGATCTCAGCCTCTGTGGCTCAAAGATGCATCGGACTTAGAATATGTGTGCTTCCAAGTTTAGAATTACTTGCTGTGGCCTGGGCCTCTGCATGCCACCTTACTGTGCTCTGCCCAGAGCAGGGTCCCTGCTTTTCCAGGGTGCCTGCTCCCTTACCACCTGTGCTGGGTCTGTACTGGTCACACTGGTCACACTGGTCTCTAAGAGAGGGGGTGTGTTGCATGTCAGGGTCCCATGGATGAGGACATTACAGAGCCAAGAGAATGACACCTTGAATCTAGTTTGCGGAGGCCAGGCTGCCTGGAAGACTGCCCACGGAGGGGCAGGTGGGCAGTTGTTAGGAAGAGATGTCTGTCCATTGAGCTGTGAGCTGCTGGTGGTGACGTAAGTGTTGTAGCGTTCTGTTGTGCCCAGACCCTAACAAGCCAGGGAAGGGCCAGGCTTAGCCATCCAACTACCCTCAGCCCCATCACTGCCTCTCTGCTATCCCAGACATTGTCTGCTTAGAAGTTTCCAGTGCTCATAGAGAGTAGACACACCACTTCTTTTTTTCTCTCTTAAAAAAAAAAAAAAGACAGAAGAAAGGAACTACTTTTGAGGTGTGTGTCTTTCTCCCCATTATCACTGCTTTTCATTTAAAATGTTATCTTCCCCTTCCCCATCCTTTGTGGCCCCCCCCCCAAGGGGAAGAGGGGAGGCCCAGCCTCACCCTGGTGTAGTCAAGGTTATGGTGATAAATCCTGGGGCATTGTCACTTCTATTCGGAGTAAATTGGCTGGCCGCTTTCGGGCTGAAGGAAAGATAATTTGCTGTAGTATTTCAAATGGATTAGAAATGGATTTGAAGGGAAAGTTCATGCCTCCCATTACAAAGGCGAGAAAGAAGACTATCTTAAGGCACTGTTCCCTCCCTGGCCTTCATTATCCACGCTTAATACCTTTCCTATTTTCCAGCGTTAATGAAATTTCCTGGCGGCATGGGCCTGCCGGACGGATGGGAGAAGCCTTTAGATCTGCAGCTCCCGTTGCAGAAAAGGAATTACAGAGCCGTGCCGTGAGGGCAGACACTTGCAGGGTCCTTGGCCCTGCTATTATCTCATTAATTTTATCCCTTCTTTTCTGTACAGTTCGTTTCCAAAGGCTGTCCTCTCCATTAGGGTAACAATTTACTGGAGTGCTGTGACACCCATGGCAGTAAAAAGCTACAAGGCCCCACCTGGCGCCCTCTGCTGCGGCTTCCAAAGCCAGGGAGCTGGCAGGAGTGGTTGTGGGTGAATGAGTGAGGGACAGGCCTTTGCCTTGACCTCTTAAGCCCCGGGGTCCAGCCAGATCTCCTAGAGTTCTCATCCATAGCAACACCCAAATGTACCTTTTCCACACAAGGCGCAAAGCAGCAGGTAGCACCTGTCCCCATTCTCTGCAGGTCCTGGATCCACAGGCATTTGCACACACAGTCTAGGATAAGAACAGAGGGCCTGCTGTCCTGCATCTTATCCAAGTAGAACAGATGGCCCACAGTTGCTGTCACCATCTATTGAGTAGTTTTTGAAGGAAGAAAGAAGGGGATGAAGGGGTATTTCCTGATCATAAGAATTTAAACATTTCAAGCCAGGGGCGGTATAATCCCAGCACTCAAGAGGTTGAGGCAGGACTGTCTCTTGTTTGAAACCATCTTGGCCTACACAGTGAAACCTTGTCTCAAAAGCAAGGCAAAATAAGCATGTGGAATAAGTAAGACTGTCTTGGGAAGAATTGTAACCACAGATGACCAATCACAAAAAACTGGCTTGTTCTTCTGAGGGTGAAGGCGGTGACAACCAGGTCTGGGCTGAGGCATCCGAGCCCAGCCTGAGCCCCATGCTTTCTCCTGACTCCTGGTTCCTGGAGGCAGGCCCTTGACAGTCCCCAACTTGAGACTCCCTCATATATAAGGAGGGGCTGCAGGCTTCCTTGGGCAAGTGCTTGAAGAGGTAAAGGAGCCCCGCAGTTCTTATTGGGCCTGGCTAGGTCTGTGGCTGCAACACACTTTTAACCTGTGACTCCGTCTAGGAAGAAGAGGATGGCAGTCACATCCAGAGTTCACTGTGCATTACACAGCCCCTACAATGCCTCTGGAGGAAGAGCATCACGCATGCTCTCAAAGGCCTGGGCCCCACATTGTAGTTGAGCATGAGTGTGCTTGTTTTCTTGTCTTCTTACTGTCATATTTCTTTCTGGTGGCTGTGTACTTGCTCATGTTGTATAACATGGATAGAGATCTTGGAGTGCTTGGGAGAAATATTATGAAAAGAGAACCTGCATGGATCTCAGTCAGGAGCTTATCAGTTCTTCTGGTAAGGACCAGAGCTGGCTTCTAGCTTCAGTTGTAGGGTGGCCAGAAGCTAGGTAAGAGGTCCCTGCTGCAGAATGGTACTCTCCAGCCCCCTTTTCCTCAGAGTGCTATTCTGAGCCCAGACTGGTGGGTGCAGGAATGTCTTCCCTGTGGGTAGTTAGGAACCAGTCTCATGTTGGACAAACTCCAGCAGCTACTGCTCTAGTACCAGTTTATTTTAACTGAGGATTTGCAATTAAACCGAACATCCTTTGTGATGTGGCCGTGGCACTGAGGTCAGGACATACCACTGAGCCTCTAGGACTGACAGGATTGACAGTAGATCTCTCTTGGTTAGGCTTTCCTCATACCCAGTGAAAGCCAAGGGTACAAAGTCGAATAGACTAGATCCTGGAGGTCAGTTTCCTAGGATTCCCGTCTCGTACCCAGAGAGTACCCAGTAGAAGACTGATGAAAGGTGTGCTCGGTGGGGCAATGAGGGCCAGGCAGACCATCACTGCAGCCTGGCTTCTCGGCAGGACTCCTTCCCTCCCAGATTGATGTTTGTGAGCTTGAATTTTAATTAAGAGAAACTGGGTTAAGTGCCTTCTGTGGCCTCCCTACCCTGTGTTTGCACTTACACCGCAGCTTTGGTCCCTGATGTCTGCCTCGCTTTGCTCACATTATCTCACTAATGAGCCCTCTGAGGCCACTGGCTGGCAAGAGTTATCCCAGCTTGCAAGAGGAGAGACCAAGGCTCAAAGGGGCTGTGGTGCTGAATGTTAGAATGCTAGCTGAGCCCAAGTGCACGGCTGCCCTTCCCCCAGTGCTTTTCTTTCTGCGTGGCTCCCCGAGTGACAGGGCAGGCCATGGTGGGCAGTGCTTCAGGTGTCTTGGCAAGGCAAGCTAGCAAACACCCTTTGTCTGTTATTCTACAGTTCAGCTCTAAGGATACCTCCTTGGCCCTAGTAGACTGGAGAAGGGTCTGTTACAGCTCTGGGATCCCAGGAGACTTCAGACCTTGCTTCCCTCAGGATCTAGACTTGGTTAGGACACGGCCATGGGAGCCAGTGAGAGTACCCTGTGGGATCTGGGAGAGAAGGGTCACAGCCTGTACCAGGCTGGATATGTTGCCTTCACCTTCCATTTTAGCTGTCCCCTGGAGGGGGCGGGACTTCTGTTATGAAGGCCTCTGTGTACTCTTTGGATACATAACTGGTGCCCATTGCTCACATTTGGCACTAGAGGGCAGTGCATGCAGGCTGTGATCATGTGATAAGTGGTGTCTGATTTACATACCACCAAAATGTATCTTGAAGATTGGCTGCATGCTGAGCCCTGGTGGGCTTAACCTAGCTGCTGGGGCACCAGGCCCTTCCTGAGCACAATCTGCTCAAATCACAACTGGGCAAGGGCTGTCACATCAAGGTCCTTCCTCAGCTTGTATAGTGCTTGAGTCTCCAGGGGTTCTGGGGTAGCTGGTAGACCTGAAAGTTTGAAAGGATGGGGAGCAGTAGGGTGGCCTCTGAGACCCAAGACCTTCCTTGCTCAGGTCTGTTCTCCAAGCCACCAGTCCTACAGCTGCCTTTACCTCTTGAACAGCAATTACTATCCCACACAGAGGGCCTGGTGAGGTTGTAAGATTGCCCTCATACATTCTCAGTGCAAGGCTCTCTGAGCAGTAGATGAAGAGGAGGGTATGATGAGCAGTAGTCCCTGTTGATCTCATGACCTCTCTTGTCCTGAGGTAGAGTCTGTACCAACCTTGGCAGAAACCCAAGTGGGTGTCATATGCTGATGCCCAGGGGCCAGGGCCCTGCACTGCTTTTCAAAATACAGGTGCCCAAACACCTGCCTTCTTGTGTGCTCCAGGGACCATCCCTAGGATGGAGACACTCACCAGTGGCCAGGCTAGGAGACAATCTGCAAGGACAGGTGTGTATTGGAAGAGGCCAGTCCTCTCTGTGGCCTGTTGGGCGCTCGTGAATTTCTAGCCAGTTTGTATAGTACTGTGCCTTGGGACTCCGTGTCAGAAGTCCTTTGCTACTGCTGTGGGAGGATCTCTATGAAAGGTAAGGGGACAGAAGTCTCCTGGCAGCTGGACCATAGACACCTAGCAAACCCAGCTATAATGTATCCCATACAGCAAGTGCTTTGGGCTGGGTTTACCACTGACCATCAAATCTATAGCTTATTCTGGGTCATATCTAATAAACAGTTTGTTGTCTCTGTAGGTCCCTGGTACTGAACCGCCTGCGTCCAACTGGAGGTGGGAAAGCCACACCTGGTTCCCCTCAGTGGCGCAACAAAGGCTACCGCTGCATAGGAGGTGTTCTCTACAAGGTGTCTGCCAACAAGCTCTCCAAGACCTCCAGCCGGCCCAGTGATGGCAGCAGGGTCCTTCGCCCAGGTGGGATGGGATGCTGGCGAGGTGGATAAGCACTGAGTGTTGACTGAATGCCAGAGTGTCTTCCTTTGTCTGGGCTCTCAGCTGTGGGCATAGCCGTGTAAGGGGACAAGGCCAGGGTCTGAGCAGTGGGTGCCCCCAGAGAACTGGATAGGCACAGGACTTTAGGAGCTGTCTCTTGAGAAACTGAAGGGGCAGCCAGAGTGAGGGCAGTGTTGGGAGGCCCTGCAGCCCTAGTGTCCCCTGGGAGTCTGAGTGATGCTTGCCTCCTGCTTGGCTCAGCAGCCCAGCTTTTCTATGGGAGACCGTGCAAGAACACCTTTGTTTTACTTTTGGACAAAGGATGGGCCAGTATGGTAAACATGCCTGGGTGAGTGAACACCTGGGGCTACAGCACCCCTAATCCCATTGGTGATGCCTCACCAACTGTATCTGGAGGCAGGCACCACCACTGCTGCAAGCCCCTGCAGCCTGGGGACAGGCTGAGGAGAAGGAAATGCTTTGGATGTGCTTATTGTACAAATTAACTAGAAAAGTATTTTGGTTTCAGTCCAATTTTACCCTCTTCTTTGCCCATCAAAAAGCATGGCAAGATTATGGGTTGCTGTGGGATTTCAGAGGCTCAGCTGTGCCCAGCAGCCCTAGTCACTCAGCAGAGAGGCTGAAAGAAGAAGTCAACCAGGGAGAAGGCAATGCCAAGGGCAATCCCAGGGCATGAAGACACAAGGATGATCCCATCTGGGACAGCCAGCTCCTCTGTGTCCCTGCCAGGTTGGGCTTCAGAGCCGCTCTTTAGGTCCAGATGCTATGCTCTGGACAAGAGGCCCAAAGAACTTCGTCCCTGACACTTAGTGCTTTGGGGTAGAAGAGCCTGGTAAACTCATTGGAGAGCTGTGGGAGTAGCCTGGGCTCCCGCCCTGACGCTCACCTGCCCTTGGGTCTCCACTTCCCCATCAGTACCCACTGTAGTCTCCTGTTCCTGTGGCTTTTCTGTCTCAAATTCTAAAAACTGTCTCCTATTCCAGGCCTCCTAAGCACCCAGGCTTGGGATTAGTACTGAACCTGGGCTGGGAAATAAGCCCTCTCGTCTCCCTAAAGTGACCACCATCACCCAGTGACTGCCAGGCGGTCCTGTCCTCAGATACTGGGACTAGTCATCTTGTGCTGAGCCCTGATTTGCACTGTGTCTGACTGGGTGGGCCAAGGGCAGGGGACTATACCAACCACCCGAGCTTCTTGCGTCCCTCATATGTGGGGGAGGGAGAGGTGTAAATTCTGTCAAGGCAGGCAGCAGTGTTGATCTTGGCCTCTCATAGTCAAGTGTCCTTCCCTGGGAGATGATGGGCTCTAAGGTACAAAGAGGGCTGTGCTATTTTCCTGTCACCTCTCACTGGGAAGGTATGTCTATTCCTGTGATCCAGGGACCAAGTACTAAGTTCTGTAGACTCTGCCTGCCTGTCTCCCACACACAGAGCTTCCACATCATCATTCGGTGAACATTCTATCGCCGCTACTCTGGGGCTGGACTTTTTGCCCCCTTTCTTTGCTATAGATCAAACTGAGAGGGAATCTGTGCTCCCATAAGCCCTTGCAGCCTTGTTTCCCAGTGCCACAGTAGCCACCTAGAGCCTGTGTCCATTCACCCAGCTGTCTAAGGGAGCATGTGATGAGAGCAGGGTAGGAGTCCCAGTGCCTCTCTACCACCACCTCTACCCCTGTCCTTGCTCTTGCCAAGGCTTCAAACTGCTGCCAGTCAGGACTGTCACTGGCCCTGACCTACCTACCTACGCCTTGGCAGCTACTCTAGGACCCTTCTGGGACTTGCCCTTTTCTCTCCTTGGGATGGGATGTGGGGCATATTGAAAGACACAGGCTGCCAAGGCCACACCCTTTCTTCCGAGCCAGGGGAGATGATGAGTGAGCTGGATATCACCTGCTGCCTGGACCCCCCCCCCCCCCATGACCTCACCCAACAGCGAGGAAGGTAGATTGCTCCCAACAGTGCACTACTGCTGACTGGCCCACTTACACTAGTCATAATTAAAGAAATAAATTTCCTTCTCTAGTGTCAGCAAACCTTTGACTTCAACAATAAAGTACAACCCCTTCATAGGCGGGGTGGGGCACCAACTCCTTTCTTGGCCACCCCCTACCCCCAGGCCCTCAAGGATTGAGTCAGCATTAGCCATGGCTTTCTTGGCTTTCTGAGCTTCTGCCCACTCTCCCAAGTGTACCTGCTATTCAGATGGCCCAGTTCCTGCACCCTTGCCCTGTACTTTTGCCTGGGATCTGTGTCCTAGGTTGGCTGGACTTGCTGAGAGCACAAAGAGCCTGACAGTCCCTTAAGTGAAGGACGAAAGTCTCAGACCAAAGGGCTATCTATCTCTGGCTTCTTGAGGGCCTCCAGGCCAAAGTGAGGCAGGTATGATCTGTAGTTTTCTGTTGCTGACTAGCCACCTATATGTTCCTAGGAAAGTGAGGGCTCTGTAATTTTTTCTTTTGTTTGTTTGTTTTATGAGACAGGTCCTTCTATTATGTAGATCAATCCGGCTGTCCTGGAACTCACTCTGTAGACCAGGCTGGCCTCGAACTCACAGAGATCCGCCTGCCTCTGTCTCCTGAGTGCTGGGATGAAAGGCGTGTGCCACCCCTGGCCCTTTGTAACTAGTTATTTGTGCCCTGCCTTCCCCTCCCTGGGTACCAGGAGGTCACATTAGAGGGGCACGCAAGGAAGCCTTGTCAGCTGCGCTCTAAGGGTGCAGAGCCACCAGGCCATGGAGACCGTACTCATTGTTGTTCCTCACTGAGACTTCCTCTGCCATTTTGGTTTTCTTTATAAGATTGCAGCTCTAGGTGCCTTTGCTGAATGTACCCTGCCTGGACCTGCAGGCTCTCAGCTGAGTAGACCTGGCTTTTAGGAAGTCCTCGTTCCAGCTCACTGGGAGCAGCTAGACAGCTCAGTAGTGGACCTGGGGACAGATACTTGAGCTTGGCTGCTTGGTGGCTCTGCCAAAGTGCCAGCCGAGTCCTGAGGAGGCTTTGACCTCTCCGAAAGATGAGCTCCCTTTGAGGGCCAGGGAACAGACGGGACACTAAGCAAGGGTGGAGCTGCAGGAGCCAGGGTTTATTTCGGGAAACTCCAGGAAGTGAAAGTGCTCCAGAGCGCACAGCAGAAGCAGCACCTCGTGCTCCCAGGTCAGGGCTGTGCCGTTGAGCCTTTTGCACCTCTGGCTGTTGTTTTTTCAAGCCAGCTACTTTATGTGCATTTTTAACACTGCAGAGCGTTTGGAGAGGTGCCTCCATCCTTGTCAAAGCTCCCACCGTGAGCCCCACACTGATGTGTTTTTAAAGGCAGAAAGTGGAAAGATGAGAAAGCTGCTCCCTACCAGGTCCTGACAGGTGGCACGTGATGCCCACGTGCCCCTAGCTGGGAGCAGATGGTGCCAGCGTCAGCAGCAGGCTGGGCGACAGCCCGGGAACCAGTGCTCATTGACAGACTATCACATTGCACGTCACTGGTTACAAAGACTGGCAGGTGTGAGTGTCTGTCTGTGCCACCTGGATAGTACTCCACTGCCACCCTAAGGACAGGTGTCCTCGGCTAGAAATAAAGCCCACCCTAAATACTTCCTTGCTTCTTCACACCCTAAGGCCCTTGCCACCCTTCGTTTCCTTTTATTGCTTCCTCCTCAGACCCTGTAGTCCTTCCTGTGCCCTCAGCTCCCTGCCCCTACCTCGAGGCCCCAGTTTATGCCCCTAACTGCCTGAGCCTGCATAGCTGTGTAACAGATCCCCTACTTCCCATGGGGACCCTATGGGTTCTTCTTTTAAACCCAAGGGCACTGAGGTTAAGTGTGGGGCAGCCTCTGACCAGAGAGTCCACAGAACTCCAGGTGGGTAACATCCGGCCTTGCAGCTCATTTAACAGATAGCTCAGGCACTTCCTAGCAGCAGACAGGATTTCCCTAGCAGGCCTGGTCTTGTCTTGGGCCTAAAGTCCTTAAGGTACCAAGGTTCAGCTACCATTCACTCCTGTCTAGAGAGGATTTTAAAGGGTGTGGGGAGCTCTCAGGGCCAAGTAGCTTACAGGGTGCCCGGGGAGAGGGTATGAGTTTCCAACCAGTAAGGCATGAAGGGCTGTGGCGGGTCTGGGACAAGAAGTGAGGAGTGCCACTCAGGAGCAAGTCACGGGCATTCTGAGCATAATAGGCCTGGGCATGTGGGCTCGGGCACGTTAGAACATCCCCTTTTAAAACCTAGATGGCTTTGTCATCACCTCAGGTCCTCAGAATTTCTGAGTGATGTCACTTGTGCCTTTTAATGCTGTATCCATTTCAGCAGCTGCTCTGTAGGAAATTGGATCTGGTCTGGGAAGGGTCATGTGTGTATTTGAGGAACCAGGGAAGCCATCCTGAGCAGGCCCTGCCCTGCCATCCTGTGATCCTGGGGTTGGCCTGTGTCTTTAAAAGGCAGGCAAAACTGTGTGGTGGTGAGCCTGGGCAAGCCCTCACATGGCTGCCTCAAGGTTCTTAGGGAGCCCCATTCCCATCCTATTGTCTTCATGCCATATTGGTCACCTCAGAAAGGCCAATTAGATTTTGGTGTTTGGGAGTTTGAGGACTATGAGATGGAGATTTACAGCTTTGAAGTAACAAGCTGCAGCTGGACACAGACGCTGTTGTCTGCAGACACCGTCTTCCTCTCCCTCCTTCCACCGTCTTCCCCTCTTTTCCCTCCTCCCCTCCCCTCCTTGTTCTCTTCCACTCCTCCCGTCCTCTTGTCTCCCCTTCCCTCCCCTCCTCTCTTCTTCCTACATTCCTCCTTTTTTTTTTTTTTTTTTTTTGGTTTTTTCGAGACAGGGTTTCTCTGTGGCTTTGGAGGCTGTCCTGGAACTCCCTTGGTTGTCAGGCTGGTCTCGAACTTACAGAGATCCGCCTGCCTCTGCCTCCCGAGTGCTGGGATTAAAGGTGCGCGCCACCAACACCCAGCTCCTCCTCTTTCTTTTTAATCTTTTAAGTCTAAAAAACCAATTTCTCTCCTATACAGCCAGGCCCATATTGCCCTGGTATAAGCAGCCCCCCTCTGTTTCCTTCACAGGCTCTACACCTCTTGCCATTTGTGTGGTAGCCTCCTTGGTAGCCTAGAGAGACATGTCCATGGGCAGTTCACTACCTCAGCCCAAGGACCTGCCTCGTGAGTCACCTGGGCACTGAGAGGGATCAGGAAACTGGGAACCCAGTAGGGAACCAACAAGCACCAAGTTGATTTTAGGGAGCCTAACTGATAGGAGACATCAGGGGCTGGCAGACTGTTCCAGTCCTTGTCCCTGGCATGCTGAATCCAAGGCTGCCACCCTCAAGATAACCCAGACACACACAAGGCCCAGCAGTGCCCCACTCTTGATGCTGTGGTCCCCGAGGAAAGGGCCCCTGGAAAGAGCATCTATGCCTGAGATAAGTTGGGGGGGGATCGAAAGGGCTTTGCCAAGATGGTTTGTCAGGAAGAAGGTGTGAATCAGCCAGCGAAGGGTAGGTAGGGCTACAGTTGGGCTGTGGCCTGATGCGACCTGTTCTTTCCCTTGCAGGACGACTGGACCCTGCCACCAGCTGCAGTCGTTCCTTGGCCAGGTGCGTCCCTTGACACTGGGAAGGTAGGGGCTCCCTGCTCACTCTTGGGCTCACAAACCTCTCCCTGTGCACAGCCGGGCCGTCCAGCGAAGCCTGGCCATCATCCGGCAGGCGAAGCAGAAGAAAGAGAAGAAGAGAGAGTACTGCATGTACTACAACCGCTTTGGCAGGTGTAACCGTGGCGAGCGCTGCCCCTATATCCATGACCCTGAGAAGGTTGCCGTGTGCACCAGGTGCCCTGCCCAGCCTTACTGACAACTTGGGGGGAGTTAGTGGCAAAACCTGGCACCAGCCCTCCACAAACCTTCCTATCCCATGCTGCAGATTTGTCCGAGGCACATGCAAGAAGACAGATGGGTCCTGCCCTTTCTCTCACCATGTGTCCAAGGAGAAGGTGAGTGCTGTGTTGTCAGCAGGCCTGCTCTTCCAGGCATTCCTGGGTGCCATCCTGCCTCCAGACAGATTGTACTGCATAGTTTTCCTTGGTCTTAAGTTAGCAGCTCCTGCCTCCAGTGTCCATGAGCTCAAGAACTCCTCCAGCTTACCCTTTACTCCAATGTACTGGCTGTGTTGTGCTGCCTCTTCCTCCTGCTGGAAGCAGCCCCAAACCTGAGCTCCCAACATATCACACACAAGAGTCTCCCTTCTCCCGTCACCACTGCCCCAAGTCCTACAATGATGCCAAGCTGCTTTCCGTCTCCACTACATGGCCAGGGGAGGTCAGCCTCATAGATGCTCCTAGAGGCAGAGGCCAAGGTCTTACCTGCCTCCTGCCCTAAGACCAAGACCATCATGGGTTGAGTAGTGATCAGAAGAGCCCAGGTTGCAATGCCCAGGTGTGCCCTAGTCTGGAAGGACGGAGAGCCCTGCAGTCAGGGCCACAGACCACCTGGCCTTATCTATACCCACTGGCCTCTGAGAAGATGGCCACGAGTGTGAGGAAGGGCCCGGGGCTAAGGCCACAGTGCAGAGGAGGCGGGTGGGTAAGGCCTGCTGCTGCTCCGACAGCTTTTCCCCTTGAGAAACTTGGGGAGAATCAGCATTTTTCTCCCTAATCGAGCTTCGAAACTCTGTCGTGAGCAATTTGGAAATTCACGTCGAGTTTCAGGTTCATTAAGCGCCAGCTCCAGATCCCGTGCGCACTCCAAGCTGTCTAATGTGTGGGCTGCACCAGCGCCCTGAATTAATGTTATTGTTATTTGTGTGGACGTGGCGGGGTGCAAACAAGGTTAATTGAAATGAGAACGCAGTTTCCTCTTGGTAACGGCCCCGCTCTGACAGCCAGGAGGAGCTCTGTTTGGTGCAAGAGTTGGCTTTATTATCCCTTTTTATTAGAGCTAATTTGGGCTCTATATCAAAAACCACATTAAGGGAATTGTCTACAGCTTCACCACCGCCAGCCCAAACAGGGCCCCCAGCCCCTCTCCCCTCTGCGACTGCAGTTAAAAGACAATTAAAAATAAACTCTTGCTCAGTAAATCACCCTTTGTTTCTTTGATTTCCCCTCCTCTCCCTACTCCAGAGCTGCTGCCCCAGCCTCATGTTCCCTGGCCTCCCTCAGACAGGTTCCTGCCTTCCCTTCTCTCACCTTGCCCCCAAAAAGTGACTTTGTAAAGCCATGGATTCCTTGGGTGAGGAAAGTACTCCTTAGACCACTGTTAGTCAAGTGTGGGACATTTGTCAGCAGGCTGAGACGTGCACTTTAAGATCTGAGTGACCTCCCGGGCTGAGCAGGATGTGCTAGGCAAGGGCAGTGCCAGTGCCCTTTCTCCAAACAGTGCAGGAAGGGCTGATGGGTGACCCATGGAAGGGGAAGGAACAAAGTTGCCTGGAGAATTCAGAGGTAGCCTCTTCCCTGGTGGTTTCAACCCCAGTTCAGTGCTGTAGGTTTTGGTCATCTTGGGGTTGGTTCCCGTTGTCCCCTCCAGGCACACAAGGTGCTAACAAGTAGCAGATGTAGCCAGCAGTCATCAGGGCTCCTGGCTGAGAAGGGGCAAGGGGTGTATCTAGCTCCTGAGTCTACCCACAGCTGCCAGGGTGGGTCCAGACTTCCTGTTCCAGGACCCAGCATACTGATTGGCTAGGCCTTAGTGCTACCATGTAGCCAGTGCCTGACCTGGTGCACTGGATGTCCAGCTCCACGTCTGCCCTGCCTAGACAGCAGGGCCATGTCCCAGGGCTCCCAATATATACCAGGCCTTGAGTTGATGGTTAGGAACTCTGTTTACTGTGTGCACGTGTAGGGAATAACACACTTAGGAAAAGCCACTGCTGCAGAGTGCTTAGCTCTGTATCTTCATTAGGGCAGAGTTAGAGCAGACAAGGGAAGCAGAGGTTTGATGTGGGAAGTGGTTTCCTGGAGCTCAGCTGCTGGTGGCTGGCATTGTATGTTCATTCCTTGTGGGGTTTTTTTGTTGTTTGTTTGTTGGCTTGCTCTGTTTTCCCCCCCAGAATCTCACTATACAGCTCTGGCTAGTCTTGAGCTTACTATGTAGACCAGGCTGACCTGAAACTCACAAAGATTCATCTGTCTCTCCCTCCCAAATGTTGAGATTAATGGTGTATGCCATTACACCCATCTTTGTGTCCATTTCTCCCTCGGAAAGCTGTGGAGAGGGTCTTCAGGAAGGATCTGAGGGGTGGTGGTCCAGCTGTGGGCCTGCAAGTCCTGGTATTTTTACTTTAAAGTGGGTGTGGTGCAGTATAGACTTTGGGGCCCTCACCTTTCTCCCTTCCCACAGATGCCTGTGTGCTCGTACTTTCTGAAGGGGATCTGCAGCAACAGCAACTGTCCTTACAGCCACGTGTACGTGTCCCGCAAGGCTGAGGTCTGCAGTGACTTTCTCAAAGGCTATTGCCCACTGGGTGCAAAGGTGAGAGGCTGAAGGTGGGCACGGGACAGGCTGTGGAGCAGTTTACTTTCTGCATCGTTTCTGTAGTCTTGCAGCCTTAGGTAAGACTACTGTAATCCCATGCATCTCACAAATGACTCAGAAGTGTAGCAAGCTTGTGGACTTTGCTGTGGGTTAAGTGCAGTAGTGACTGAAAGAGATGTCAGAGATGTGTGTGTGTGTGTGTGTGTGTGTGTGTGTGTGTGTGTGTGTGAGAGAGAGAGAGAGTGTGTGTGTGTGAGTGTGTGTGTGTGAACAGCTCCCACTTGCATCTCACCTATGGTAGAGGGCCGCAGGTACGGGTGACCCAGGGCTGGATCACAGATCCCACTGGAGGTACCCAATGAACAGTTAGGGTTAGGAGATGGTTAGGAGGGCTAGCACCATATCTCTGGGTAACTGGGATGCTGCCTCTTCCTAGATGTCCAGGACTACCTATCTGGCTGCCCAGGCAGCTCAGTCATACCTGTTGGCTCTTATGGGAAACTCCTCATAGCTGAGCCAACATGATCTTACCAACTGCACAGCTACAGGAGAGCCTGGGGATCTAGTTCTCTTTTCTAAGCCTCCCAAGCCTGAGCTCCTTATACTGGGGTCTGTGCCTGAGGTGAGCCTGACCATGGCTAGGGACTCTTGGAGAGGGTCCTTTAGTCCCTGGTATCCTAAAGAAAAGCCATGATACACAACTCGGGGGCCCATGGAAGTTCATTTGCTGTCTTTCCTGTCTGTGGATCCCCACCCTCACTCCCAGCTTTGCCAGAGAAGTTCAGCCAAAGCCGGCAGGCAGTGTGGGCTATGTCGGTGCAAGGCCAGCCCCTATCCCAAGAACCCTTAAGGCCCATGTGGCAGACTGGCCCTAGAGTGTCATATCGTGTATATGTGCCCCATCCTACCTGGTACAGCCCTCGAAAATTGCTTGGACCTTTTGATGCTTTCTGTCTTTTATCCTGTCCACCCACCAAAGTGGCTTGAGACTTCCTGAGCTACTGATGCTTCTGTATTGCTACTGACAACATGAGCTTGACAGGAGCTGTCGGGTCACCTTGAAGGGCACTCATCCCTGGCAAGGAAGCCCTTCCGGGGAGGTGGGGACTGGCAGGCCCTGGCAGGGGCACTTCTGGGCACTGGCCCAGGTGAGGGGCAGGACCTCGTGGAGGCTGCAGCTGATTATTGTAAAATATTCCAATTTAAATGAAGATATCAGAGCGATATTTAAGTCCTGCTTCTATTAGTGGAAGTGCTTACTGTGTCCCTTTCTGCGTGTCAGCGCTGCGTCCCTGCCGCATGATGGATAGCAGCTTGTAATTATATATGGGGGAAAGCGCTGAGCAGGCCAGATCCAGCGGGTGGGGAGGTAGTAGTCTGGGCCTGTGAGGGTTAATTTTATTCTCTAAATAATATAAAAAGTGCTGAGTCGTCACCTTGTGCCTGAAGTAGAAGTCCTCAAATGGGCCCTAGAGAGTTTATAATATTCCACTGAATCAAGTGAAACTGTTAACCTTGCTTCATAAAGCCAGGGCTTGTTAAAGAGGCCTGTTCCCTTTCCTTTTGAATAATTTAGGCTGGGACTGAGTCTCTCCTCCTTCCTCTTCTGGGGGCTATGGGGTTGCTCCCGATCTTAGCACTCAGCTGCCAGCTGGAAGGCCAACTCTCCTGGCTTGAGGACGGAGTGGGGATGGCAGGCTGGTGGCTGTTTTGTAGAATGAATGCCTCTCACTGTCAGGGTCTTGTGTAGCCTCACACTAGAGTAGGAAGTGGCAAGCGTGGCCCTGTGATACTTCCTCCCGCTCTTGATTGTGACCTAGGGTGCACTTTGATCACTTGACTGGTGTGATGCCAGCTTTGCCTCAGCATGTATCTCCTTAGATCATGAGGGTTTTGTGAACATGCCCCCCCAGGGCACAAAGCTGGTGAATCTGTTCTCTGTGTGTGTGTATACCTGTGCACTTGGGGTATATGTGTGCTTTGGGGCACCATCCATTCGTGGGGGGGGGGATTGTGTGTATGTGTGTGTGGGTTGTATGTGTGTATGTGTGTAGGGATTGTGTGTGTGTGCGTGCATGTGGGGGGATTGTGTGTGTGCCTGTGTGTGGGGATTGTGTGTGTGTGAGATTGTGTGTATGTGGGTTGTATGTGCATGTGGGGGGTTGTGTGTGCGCATGTGTGTAGGAATTGTGTGTGTGCGTGTGGGGGGGGATTGTGTGCTCCAGCTTCTTCCCCTCTCTCCACTTGAAGCCTCTTGCTCTGCCGTCCCCTGCTGTGCTTAGGCCCATCTAGGACTCCTGACTATTGGTTTCAGTTGTCTGAACTAATCTGTCCCCTAACCTTGGCTACTGAAGCACCCTGAGTCTCCCATAGCATCTTTGGCTTTCCTGCCCGTTGCCACATATTACCTGTGCCTTGTGAGGAGGCATCCTTCAATCAGTATTTTTGTGTGCAGCTTTCCCTTTTGCCCGTGTTGAAGGGCCTGTCTTCCATCCATGGCCACAGAGATCTCATATTTGGTACCTCTGAGGTGGTTGTGGGTAAGGGATCAGACTCCAGTCCCACCTGCCCTGCCACTTGTAGCCACAACCTGCACAGGTCTTAACCACTAGGGACTTCCTTTTCTAGAGATGAGGGCTTTGCTTCTCTCATGGGGCTGAGATGGTAATAAGAGCCCTGTGGTAACTGCCTCTTGTGCAGGCCGCCATGTCCTCCCTGGACTTGCTGTTGTTGATTTGCTTACCATGTGTCTTTATGCAGTGAAGACATTCCTCACGTGATGTCCTAACCTGTCTTCCCTTCCCTCTGAACGTGAGGCCTGAGAGGAAATGGCGCCCGCTGAGATGCATATAGCTCACGAAGTGCTTACCTGCTTAAGGTCACGGCTCTTGGTGTATCAGTTTTGTTTCTTTGGAGTGCCTGTGCTTGAGCATACTAGGCAAGTACCCCACCATAGAAATAGGCCCTAATTGCTCACGTTTGGATTTGGTTTGGTTTGGTTTGGTTTAGCATGAAATGAAAAAGAAAAATGTGATATAAAGCTGGAATGTGACTGCATAGTGATGCACTTACCTAGCATTGAGCAAGGCCCAGAGTGTGAATCCCAGAACTGCGGACCATCTGTGGTGTAACATATATAGCAGTGCTTATTGTCTTATTATCCATTCTTAAGGCAGAACCTGTGTCATTAATTAACAGTATTGAGCCAGGGCACACGCCTTTAATCCTAGCACTTGGGACACAGAGGTAGGAAGGTCAATACAAGTTTATGCCCAGTCTGGTCTACATACTGAGTGCCAGGCCAGCCAGGGTCACACAGCAAGACCTGTCTCAGAAGTAAAGAAATATTCACAGTACTCTGCAATCACCACCACTGTAGGAGTTCAAAACTTTTTCAGCATCCAAACTGAAATGCTACACAGACATTAAGAAGCAACTGCCATCTCCTCCTGTCCCCAGCTACTGGCAGCCTTGTCTAGGTGTTTTCATGTGACAAAGTCAGGCAGTGTTTGTTCCTCTGTGCCTCTTAGCATAGTGTTTTCAGGGCTCGTGTTGCAGCATGTATAAGAACTTCATTCCTTTTTATGACTACGGAATATTCTATCACATGCATGCAGGTGCCTTCTGTTCGTCCCTGCATGTCTGCAAGACATGGGTTAGTGCCACATTTGGCTGTTAGGAGTGATGCTATAATGAACACTGACATGCAAGTATCTGCTTTTACTTTCTTGCTGGGTCGTATGTCAATCCTATATTTGTCTTTTTGTAAACCTGCCAAACTGTTCCATGGTGACTGGTCAGCTTCATATTTCCATAAACAGGGCATCTTCCCCACCTCATCTTGTGAACTCATTTGTTAACATTGATAATTTTTAATGGGTTCCTTGGGATTTTTAAAGCATAAGATCTGTCATCTGAAGACAGACAAAATGTTACTGCTCCCATATCAATCTTTTTTTATAGTTTTCCTGGCTGAAAAGTCAATGCTGTGCTGAATAAAAGTGGGCATCCCTCCTCTAGTTTTCTGTCACTGAGCATGATGGTAGCTAGCAAGGTGATGCTGATCTTGTGGGAGAAGTGTAGAAATATGTCCTTCTCTCCAGTTAGGAGCATTGAGAAAAACAAGTCAGTGCTAATTCTTTTTTAAATGGTTTGGTAGAACTCACCAGTGAAGCCTACGGTCTGAAGTCTGAGGCTCTTTCTGGAGAGGTATTTTTACTCAAGTGCTCTGGAATAGTCTGTGCCAGTAGAAAATGTTCCTAGAAATCAATCAGTTTCATCTAAGTTGTCAAATGTGTGTGTAATTGAAGTATTTCCTAATTATGTGTTAGTGAGCTTTTCATTCCTGATACTGAAAGTGTGTTTTCTGGAAGTGCGTTTGGTCCTTTTACAGAACAGCTCTGCTGTTTCGTTTGATTTTTCTCTAGTGGTGTTTTTCACTTTTCAAATTCATTGCTTTTTGTTACTTTTATTTCTTATTTCTGTCCCTTTCCTCTAGGTTCTTATAGTGGGAGCTTAGAGTACTGGGAAGGTTCCCTTTTTCTACACATGTTTAGTTAGCTGTGTGCCTAGCACTGAGGTGCTCTCTCTCCCTCAGGGCTTCTGTCTCTGTGGCTATTGCTTTCTGACTCATGGGTTGTTCAGAAGTGTGCAGTTCCATTTCCAGCAATCTAGAAATGTTTCTTGTTGACTGTCTGACCTTGATTGGATCCCCTCATAGTAAAGAATATACTCTGTTTAATTTTATTGTTTTTCTCTGCCCCTATCCCATCCAGCTTCAACTCAAACCCGTGCTAGGCAAATGCTCTACACTAAGCTACATTACATCCCCAGCTGTTTCAGTCTCTAAGGGTTTGTTGTTTGTTTTGGGTTTTTTGAGACAGGATTTTTCTGGGTAGCTCTGACTGCCTTGGAACTTACTCTGTAGACCAGGCTGGCCTCAAACTCAGAGATCTAACTGCCTTTGCCTCCTGAGTGCTGGGATTAAAAGCGTGCGCCACCAAAACCTGGCTCTTTGGGCCTGTTTTATGGCTCAGAGAATGGTCTGTCTGACGTTTTTTTTTAACCAGATGGGAAAGTGCAAGCCTTGAGACCCAGCTTCCCTTCCTAGCTGCTGTTTTCTGACTAAAATATGTGGCTTGTTGCTGATCTTCAGTTAGAGACGGCTTGCACTTACACCTGTAAATGCAGCCACATTTTCATTTATGTAAGGGTTTTATGTTTTGGTTGTGAGCCTAGCCTTTAATGACTGAGCCATCTCTCCAGCCCTATGTAAGGGTTTTAAATCACATTTTTTTTTTGTTTGTTTATTTGTTTGAGACAAAATCTTGCCAGGTAGCCAAGGCTAAACTCAAACTTTGCATTTATTTGCTTCCCAGGGGTGAGGCTACAGTCTATCCCCATCTGTGCTTCAAAGCATGTTGGACCACAAGTGCCAGTTTTCTCATGCTGTGTGAGAATATTAGGCCACAACAAACATCACCATGTAGGGAAAAAGGAGGTGCTGTGGTACCCTGGTAAAAAATGTTGTCTTTTGTTGGGTCAAACATTCTGTGATTCCATAACAGATTTTGCTATTGAAAGATTTTTTTTAAATGTTTCCTTTGTTATTATTATTGTGTTAGTGTGTGTGTGTGTATGAATGAGCATATACTATGTATATATGTAGGTGTGTACACATATACACATATGCACACATAAGATGTGGAGGCGGTGCACAGGCTGAGATGCATGTGTGCAAGCCAGAGGACAACTCTTTCACTGTCCTCTTTCACATTGGTTCTCGGACCTGAACTGAACTGAAGTGGCCGGGCTTCTGTCATCAAGCTCTTTCACCCACTGACTATCTTGCTAGTCCTAAAGATGCTTTTGAGTTCTGTATTATATCCTTTCTGAGTTTTTGTCTAGTTTTCTCTTTTCTTTTTTTGAGACAGTGTTTTATAGCCCAGCCTGACTACTACCTCACTATGTAGCTAAAGATGATCTTGAACATTTGGTCTTCCTGCCTTTGTTTCCAGAGAGCTGGGATGACAGGTGTGTGCCACCCTGCCTTGAGTTGTGTGGCTTGGGCTTCGTGCATGGTAGGCAAACATTCTGCCACCTGAGCTACATCCTTAGCCCCTAGGCATCAAGTTTTCATGACTGTTCATCTCTCCTTCATGTCAGTCAATTTTTGTGTGCTTGTTATATATATGCATATGCACGTGCATGTGTGTTCTGGCATATGTGCATGTGTGTACATGCTTGCTTACAGGCCAGAGATTGACATCAGGTGTCTTCCTTAGTTGCTCTTCACCTTTGACTGAAACTGGAGCTCAGGACTTGGCCACATTGGTAAGCCCTGAGGATCCTCTTGTCCCTGCCTTCCTAGCACCGAGATCACAAGCGTGCTGCTGTGCCCACCTTTTTAATGTAACTTGTGGGGACCATCTCAGGGTCTTCCCCTCTATGGCTCTTTTGTAGGGCTGGAGAGATGCTCAGCTGCTCTTGCTGCTCCTTCGGAGGACTCGATTCCCAGCACCTACAGGCTGGCACATGATCATTTGTAACTCCAGATCAGGGGATCTGATGCCATCTTTTGACTTCTGCAAGTACTGGGCATACATATGGTATACATACATTTAGGCAAAACACTAATACACATAAAATAGGTTTGTTTCTTTTTAAAGAAAAAGTTCTTTGGTATATATTCATTTTAGGTTTTACTTTATTAGGTTGGGCTTTTTGAGACAGGGTGTCTGTGTTGGTCTAGAACTTACTATCTAGAGGAGGCTAGTCTCCAACTTGTGGCGGTTCTTATGCTCCTGCTTCCCAGTGCTGAGATTACAGGCAAGTGCAAGCATGCCAGGTGGACCATGTGCCTTTAGACAGTCAACTTAAATCATTGTATAAGGCCTTCTGACCCTGCTTGTTGATGAGAGTTCTCTGTCCTGGCTGGTCCCGCCACCCTTGGGCCCCAGATAAACACACAGAGACTTATATTAACTATAAAATTTTGGCTGATGACTAGGGCTTCTTAGTGGCCAATTCTGTCTTAATTATTAACCAATTTCTTTTTTATAATAGTTGACTTTTTATAGATTTATTTATTATTGTATACACTGTTCTGCTGCCTGCATGTATGTATGCACATCAGAAGAGGGCACCAGATCTCATTATAGATGGTTGTGAGCCACCAAGTGGTTGCTGAGAATTGAACTCAGGACCTCTGGAAGAGCAGCCTGTACTCTTAGCCACTGAGTCATCTCTCCAGCCCTATTAACCCATTTCTATAAGTCTGTGTATTTCCATGTGTTCTTATCTTACTGGAGAAGGAGCTGAACTTGCTGCTCCTTTGTGTTCTACATGGTGACTCTCTTACTTTTCCCGCAATTCTCCTCATTTCCTAGTCCCACCCATCTTCCTGCCTTATTGGTCAACAGTGTTTTATTCCTCAACCAATAAGAGAAACATATATACAGAAGGACCTCCCCCATCATCTGCTTTCTTTGCTCTCCAGCCTCCTTTTCTTTTCTTTTCTTTTTTTTCTTTTTCTTCGAGACAGGGTTTCTGTTTGGCTTTAGAGGCTGTCCTGGAACTCGCTCTGTAGACCAGGCTGGCCTCGAACTCACAGAGATCCACCTGGCTCTGCCTCCAGGGTGCTGGGATTAAAGGCGTGCGCCACTACTGCCCAGCGATCAGCCTCCTTTTCAGATTGAGTTATGTCCATTCCTTTCTTCGAAGGACCAGCTCTTTATGATCTAGCCTTTTCCCATGTGTGTGCTTGTGTGTGTATTGAAATTTTGTTTTTATTGTATGTATGTTGACTATTTTACCTGTATGTATGTCTGTGCATCACTTGCATGAATACATTATCCTTGAGGCCAGAAGAGGGCATTAGATCCTCCAGGCTGTTGTGAGCCACTTAACGTGGACGCCAGGGAACAGAACTCTGATCTTCTAGAAGAATAACACATACTCCAAATCACTGAACCATTTCTCCAGTTCCTCTATATATTTATATATGTCTGTGTAGATATGTACACACACACACACACACACACACACACACACACACACACACACATTGAGACACACTCTTACTATGTAATCCTGGCTGGCTTGGAGCAGTCTGGCCTTGAACTCATAGAGATCCACTTGTTTCTAATTCCTGTGTGCTAGGATTATGATGTGCACCACTACACCCAGCTTCCATATTTTATTTTTAACTTACCTATTCATTGTATTTGAGGTGATTTTTTTTTTGTAAACAGCAGATAGCTAACTCATGTTTTGTTTTTTAAGTACATTCTGCCCATATCTGTTTTTGTTGTTGTTGTTGTTGTTTATTTGTTTTTGTTTTTTGAGACAGGGTTTCTCTGTATTGTTTTGGAACCTGTCCTGGAATTTGCTGCATAGACCAGGTTGGCCTTGAACTCACAGAGATCCTCCTGCCTCTATCTCCCGAGTACTGGGATTAAAGGTGTGCACCACCAACACCTGGCTCAATATGTTTTTTAATTAGTGAATTTGTGCCATTTATATTTAGTGTGTAGGGTCAAATATGAAATCTTAGCATTCAAGAGGCTGAAACACTCGAGGAGCCTCACCTTTAGCTTGAAGAAAGCTTTGGCTATGTAATGAAACCCTGCCTGAAACAAAGTAAACAAAAATTAAAAGCACACTAAATGCTATAACTTTCATTTCGAGTGTAATGTAGAAAGCTCAAGCAAAAACAGAGAGCTGGGCATAGTGGAGTACACCTTTAATTCTAACACTCAGAAGGCAACAGGAGACTGATCTCCATGAATTGTAGGCTAGTCTGATTACCATAACAAGCTGCAAGTAACTAGAGCTACATGATGAGACCCTGTCTTTGAAAACAAGCAAAAGGATTCTAGCTTAGTGGTATTTTTTTTATTTTTATCTCAAAGAAGGTTATGCAGTTTCTCTCTTCGTGGCAGTTTCATCCCTTTATGGGAGTATACTATTTCTCTTTTGGTTGCTTTCAGGGTTATTTCTTTGTTTTCAACTCTTATGAGTCTGATTATCATGTATTCTAGGAGGATTTCTTGGTCTGTCCAGTTTGGGGTTTACTCTGCTTCTTGAATTCAAGTTGTTTTCTCTTCCTTGTGTGTCTTACTTCGTGACAGTTAGGTGTTAGCAAGCAGTTCCAAGTTCCCTGGTGTGACTTTGTCTCTGTGGTTAATCTCTACTCCAGTTATGCCCCTTTGCCCACTGCTGAGCTTGTTTCCGTCATTGTACTTTCAGCTCTAAGGTTTATTGGCTTGACTGCACCCTCCTGTGTTGTTGACATTTTCTGTCTCATTAGTTTGGAGCACGTTGGCGATGCAGCTTTAAGCCCTTGCAGTGGCTCTCACGCCTGTCTCCTGGCTGGCACACATTCACGTCTCAGCATTTGTCTTAGGTGTCTATTGCTGCGTTGAAACACCATGACCAGAAGCCATTTGGGGAAGAAAGAGTTTTGTGGTGGTTTGAAAGAAAATGGCCCCCAAAGGGAGCAGCACTGTTAGGAGGTGTGGTCTTGTTGGAGAAAGTGTGTTACTGTGGGGGTGGGCTTTGAGGTCTCTTGTGCTCAAGCTATGCCCAGTGTCATAGCTGACTTCCTGTTACCTGTGGATCAAGATTAGAACTCCCAGCTCCTTCTCCACCATGTGCCTGTGTGCCACCAGCCACGATGATAGTGGACTGAACTTCTGAAACTGTGAGCCACCCCAATTAAATGGTTTCCTTTTAAAAGTTACTGTGGTCATGGTGTCTCTTCATAGCAATTGAAACCCTAAGACAGGTTTATTTCAACATACAGCTTGTAGTCTATCATTTGGGGAAATCAGGACAGGAATTGTAGCAGAGGCTGTGGAGGAACACTGTTTACTGGCTTGTTTAGCCTCCTTTGTTCTAGAACCCAGGACCACCTGCCCAGGGTGGCACCACCCACAGTGGCCTCTCCCATCAATCACTAATCAAGAAAATGTATTATAGACTTGTCTACAGGCAAATCTTCTTAAAATTTGTTTTTATTTTGTGTTCATTGCCTACATGTATATCTGTGTGAGGGTGTCAAGAGCCCTGGGGCTGCCATGTGGGTGCTGGGAGTTGAACCTGGGTCCTCTGGAAGAGTCAGTGCTCTTAACTGCTGAGCCATCTCTCCAGCTCCTACAGGCAAATCTTACCAGAGACATTTTCTCAGTTGAGAGTCCCTGATGGGAGATGTCCTTCTGCCTGCTATGAATACGTTTCTCTTATTGACTGAAACAGCTTTATTTATCAGTCAATAAGAAAAACATATATTAACAGCATGCAGAAGGACATCCCCTATCAGTCCCTCTCCTAAATGACTCTAGCTTGTATCAAATTGACATAAACTAGCCAGGATAATTAGCCCCCTGTCAATTTGACATACCAATACAATACTACTAAACAATAATATATCTTATTCTTCATCTCCAAGATCTCACATTAATATCACAATATAAACATACTATAACTTTAAAGTTTCACAGCCTTTAAACTTTCAATACTTTAAAGGTTCAGTCTCTTTTAAATATCCAAAGTCTTTTTCAAAGTCCAAAGCCTCTCTAAAATATCCAATTCTCTCTCAAATTATCCAAAGCCTCTCTAAAAAGCCAAAGTTTCTCTAAAATATCCAAGGTATATAACTGTGGCATGAATCATAATCTATCATTTCCTTAGTAGAATAAATTTTTCTTTCCTAAAAAATCTTACTTTCTTGTGTGTTTTTTTTTTGTTTGTTTGTTTGTTTGTTTGAGACAAGGTTTTCTCTGTATTGCTTTGGAAGCTGTCCTGGAACTCACTCTGTAGACCAGGCTGGCCTCGAACTCACAGAGATCTGCCTGCCTCTGCTGCCCAGTGCTGGAATTAAAGGTGTGTGCCACCAACGCCCGGCTTTATTTCTTTTCATTTTTAAAAAATTTTTGTGGTGGGGCTGGAGAGATGGCTCAGAGGTTAAGAGCACTGACTGCTCTTCCAGAGGTCCTGAGTTCAATTCCCAGCAACCACATGGTGGCTCACAACCATCTACAATTCAATCTGGTGCCCTCTTCTGGTATGTAGGCAGAACACTGTATAAGTAATAAATAAATAAATCTTTTTAAAGAAAGTTTTTGAAGAACAAAGATTCTTAATTTTAATGTTTATAGATTTGTTTCTTTTGTTGTTGCTGCTGTTGTCGCTGTTGAGACAGGGTCTTACTGTGTATTCCTAGCCAGCCTCAAACTCGCTCTGTAGCCCAGGCTGGCCTTGAGCCTACAGAGATCTGCCTGCTTCTGGTCCCGTGTCGTCCCGTCCCCCCCCCCCCCAGTGCTGAGATTAAAGGAGTGTGCCACCACAACCAGCTGGTTTTCATTATTATTATTTACCTTCATTCTTCTAAAAGTATATTTTACTCCCCTCGTTCACTCGCTCACTCATTCTGCACAGGCTGGGCAGGTGTCGTGGTGCCGCTGAGCCTGGAAGTACAGTTGAGATTCACTTTGTCAAGTTAAAAAGACACTTGGTTGTTCGGTTTGCTTGTTGATTTCTTTCTTTCTGTTTTAGTATTTTTATTTCACTTATTTATGTGTGGATATGTCTGGTGAGTGGTATGTGTACAGCTGATAAGCAGGTACATGTGCATGGGGGCAGAAAAGACCAAGGCGTTTGGTTCCTTGGAGCTGGAGTTACAGGCATTTGTGAAATGCCTGACTTACATGGCTGCTGGGATCCAGACTCTGTATTCACGATTGCTCAGCAAGTTCTCTTAACTGCCAGGCCTCGTGCTTTGTTTTTTGTTTAGACTCTTGCTGTATACCCCAGGCTAGCCTCAAGCTTTGGGTTCTCCTGTCTCGATCTGCTGAGTGTTGGGGTCACCGGTCAGGTTATCACACCTGGCACACTTGGTTTATCACACATGGCATACTTGGAGTTCTGGTTGGAATTGTTGAATCTGTGGGTCAGGGCAGTGAGAATGGACATATGCCTTTATCACTTTATCATGGTAAACTTTCCACCATTAAAATGATGTTGTGACTATTATAAGTAGGATATAGTGGGCTGGTGCTATGACTCAGTGGTAGAACTCTTGCTTCACATACGTGAAGCCCTGGTTCAGTCCAGACTCACACACGTACACACAAAAGCATTTTTAAATTTTATTTTCTCACTATTCACTGGTGTATAGAAAAACCAGTCTCTATGTTGATTTTGTTTCCTGCAACCTTCCTACATGATATCTGTGATGGTAGTTTTAACTATTTCTTCTTAAACAGTGGCATTTTAATCAGTGAGGCTGATTAAAATGCAGTATACGAGGCCGGGCGTTGGTGGCACACGTCTTTAATCCCAGCACTCCAGAGGCAGGCGGATCTCTGTGAGTTCGAGGTCGGGCTGGACCGACAGCCTCCAAAACAATACAGAGAAACCTTGTCTCGTAAAACAAAAAAAAAAACAAAACAAAAAAAAATGCAGTATACGTAGATTATAGCAGTGGGAGCTCCCAGCCTTTCCTCTCCACCAAGCATGCTTTTTGGAAGTTTGTTTTTTGTTTGCTTGTTTAAAGATTTATTTGTAGCTAGGCAGTGGTGGCGAACATCTTTAATTCCAGTACTTGGCAGGCAGAGGCAAGTGGATCTCTGTGAGTTCGAAGCCAGCCTGCTCTACAGAGTGAGTCCCAGGACAGCCAGGTTGTTACACAGAGAAACCCTGTCTCAAAAAAACAAAAACAGATGTATTTATTTTTATTTTATGTCTGAATGTTTTGCTTGTATGTACCTGTATACTACGTGTTTGCCTGGTGGCTGCTGAGGCCACAAGAGAGTATTGGAGCCCTGGAACTGGAGTTGTGATCCTCAATGTGAGTACTGTGAACCAAACCCAGACGCTCTGCAAGAGCAGCCAGTGCTCTTACCTCACTGAGGATCCTAAATGAAGCTGGAGAGAGAGGGAGGAGATGAGTGGGCACAGTCCCTGTCTTGGGCATCAGTGAGCCACCACGCTGGACCAGAGCATAGTGAGCACTGCAGGGAGAGGCAGACCTGGGGTGGGCGTTCTCAGGATCAATGTGTTTGTTTTTATTGGTTTAGTCTAAGGGGTTTTTCTTACAGTATTTATTTAGTGCACCTATACGTGTGTATGTACCTGCATGCGTATTTGCCACAAGTGCAAGTAAGGAGACAACTTGTTGGAGCTGGTTCTCGTTCCTTCCACCATGTGGGTCTTAGAGATTAAACTGAGACCATCAGGGTTGGTGGTTGGTGGCAACCGCCTTAGCTCGTGAGTCACTTCACTGGCCATGCTTACTGTTTTGAGACGGGTCTTAACTGTGTAACCTTGGCTGTCCTGGACTCAACTACATACATAAGGCTGGCCTCAGACTCACAGAGATACAGTTGTCTCTGCCTTCTGAGTCCTGGGATTAAATGTGTGGGCCACCATGTCAGTTCTGCAAGATATTTTATTAGTAAGAATTTGTTTCTTTCCCTCACTAATTTGCCTAATTTTGACTTTGAATTAAGGTTGGATTTTACTAAATAATTCATTTCTATGGAGATGATCTAAGACTTTGTCCTCTTAGTAAGCCTTGTAATATACTAATTTCTGCTAATCAACCTTCTTATTTTTTTTAACTTGTATAAACCATTTGTTTATTTGTGGATGTGTGGAGAAGTGTACCATGTGCATGCAGGTGTCTTCGGAGACCAGAAGAGGGCATTAGATACCCTAGAACCTAGTTAGAGGTAGTTGTGACTTGATTGGCATGAGTTCTGGGAAACCAAAGCTGGGTCCTCTCTAAGAGCAGTACTCACTGTTAGTCAGCAAGTCATCTCCCACCCTGGCTGTCCTGGCACTTACTGTGTACACCAGACTGGCCTCGAACTCACAGAGATCTGCTTGCTTTTGCTCTCAGATTGCTGGGGTTAAACGTTTAAGCCATCATGCTTAGTGATCTTTTTATTTTATTTTATTTTATTTTTTTATTTATTATTGCCGTGTGTGTGAGGGGGGCCACACTTGTCATGGCATATGTGTGGAAGTCAGATGACAGCTGTGGATTTAGCTCTCGCATTCCAAGCCTTTGTGTGGGTTCCAGAAGTTGAACTCAATTCATCAGGCTTTCAGGGCAATCACTTTTTACTCATTGGACCATCTTGCCACCCCCCAGTCGTTCTTTTAACTTTTGTCTTTTGTTTAGTTGTTTTTGTTTGTTGATTTCCTTGTGGTCCTGGTCGTTTCGTGCCTCTTCATGCAGCTTCTTTAGGTCCTGTTGGCCTCAATGTTCTCTTCATGACAAGCACACCCCTCCCCCATTCTGGCCACATAGACTGTGGTCCTTTGTGGCTTTGATTTGTTCATGAAGTGGAATTGTGTCATGTATGGTTGGGGACTTAGCTTAGTAGTGGATCGCTTTCCTAGCAAACACAAGGCCCTGGGTTTGCTCCTCAGCTGGGGGGAGGGGTTGTGTCTTAAATTCTTTGAGTTGGAACTTTCTTAAATACTGATTGAAATTCTTTTATGGCAATAAGAAAATCCAACTTTTGTATTCCTTGTCAGTCGTTCTGGAACTTGTCGATGTCACCTGTGTACTCAGATTGATTGGCATGAGGCTCGTTCTTGATGTGATATAGGTCTTTTTCTCCCTGAGTGCAGGTGACAGAGCCAAAGGCTTCACACACCATGGCTTACACTGAGCCGCTGAGCTGTGCCCTGCCCCATCTCCTGTCTCTGTGAGTCCTCAGCATCTCACTTTATTCCTGCACTAGCATTGCCTCAGTGTTCGTCCCCTGCTGCCTGATTGTTAATTAAGCGAAGAGAAGCCTTTTGAGCTCTTGACTTTAGTTCCTGCTATGTTTTACCTCTTTCCTTCACATTTCTTTGGTTCCTCTTTCCTACACAAACATCTGAGGCTCCAGGGCTCCAGGGACTGCACTGTCCTCCACAGAAGGTGGTGTACTGCCATAGTGCTCCTCCATGCCTCCTTACTTGTAGTTCACCTGGTTATGTAACAGTGAGAGCCTAATTCCAGATCCTTGGTTATATTGCTGGTCAGGCCTTTGCATCAGTGAGCGGCCCGTGTCCAGGTCTGGGAGTGAGGTGGGCCTCATCTCTGCTACCTAGGAATTTCCTTGCATCATATGCTTTCTCATCATAGCTCTTGGATGATCTAAGGAAGATCTTCACCTTTCTTCCTAGAAGTTTTTTTTTGTTTTTCAGAAGCATTAGACCAGCTTAGCACTTTCTGGGAAGAATGCACATGTGTTGGGGGAAGGGGGGCAAGTGAAAGTTGTTTTTCATTCAATCAAAAAAATTTAACAGATAATCAATGGAAAGTAGAATTCCATATTTTACATTTTTTTCCCTGCCAAGTCTATCCTGTTTGATTTCTGCAGTGTGTCTGTTACATTCCATCTCATTTTGGGTGCTTGTGGGCCACAGTATAGAGCAGTAGGGTCAAGGCTGCCTCTGAGCCAAGCTCTGCTGGTCTGTTATGGCTTTGATAAACAAGTTTGTGGGATGCTGTTCACACTGTACACACCTTCCCTGGCTCACATGCATGCTGACAGCAGGTCTTTACTTTGTTCTCTGGCCATTGTGGCTTTTAGTCTCTCTGTTTGTCAGGCTGCCCTGAGTTTAAGCCCCAGGTTCCTGGCTGGGCCTAGTGCACAGGAGTTCCCATTCCTTGTAGGAGTAAGTAAGTGAGTCTGTGAAGGAAGGAACCTTGCCTGCACTTGCTTGCCGAGCAGGTGGGGCACCCACATCACAGGAGGAAGTGACACTAGGGTGCGTACTCTCTCCAGCTTTTCCAGCTGCAGCTGGCCACCTGCTGAGACCTGTGTGTCCTACTCTGTAAGGCCCTCTGCCAGGCTTCGTCCTAGTTGCTGGAAGCAGGGCAGGGGACACCCCCTCTCTTACAGGGTACCTCTAATAGGAAGGTCACAAGGCCTGTGGGGATGTGGCTCTAAGACTGTGAGTCCTATTCCCTGCTGGCCTACCATTCTATAGCCACGGTTTAGCATGCGCTGCTCTGGTACCAGGCTGATTTTGAGTTTTTAACCCTTGACAAATCCTGCGAGTTCAGTGAGGCGTCTTATTTTGACCTGGGGCTTCTTGTTTCCTGGTCCAATAGGAGGTATAGTTTGGATACCCAAGATTAACTAGACTCTGGCTCACTCTGCCAAGCTGTGCCCATCCAAACGTTGGGGGAGCAGGAACCCTTTCCTTGGAGAGCATTAGGATTTGTAGCAGCTGGGTTACAGAGTAGAGCTTGGGAGCCCTGAGTACCAGTCAGCATCTCTGGGTCTCCCCCTGGTTGGGCCTAGCCACTGTATACTGGGCAGAGAGGCTTCTGGAGTCCCTAATGTAGTCTGCTGGACAGAACTGAGTCTAAACCTTGGCCTGGGACACCTGCTGCCTGGCATGCCCTCCCCCTACCCTCTACTCTGGTATAATTAGCCCCATGACAGGTGTCATGGATTGAGTGCCTGGCCCAGCCCTAACCCAGTGATGCCCGGCCTCAGCCGACCTGCCTTGCCTGCTAGCCTGGGCTTCTGGCCCAAACCCTATCCCATGAGGTCCCCTGAGGCCTCAAGCCCCACCTACCTTTCTCTGCTCCAAACACACCCACTGGAACAGAGAAAGACAGACAGAGCAGACAGGCAGAGCCCCAGCAGTGGCCTGGCCTCAGGCTCTGGGAATCCCCAGGCAGGTGCCCTGGCCCTGCCCTTAGTACAGGTGCAGGTGGAACAGCCCAAGCCTGGTGGCCTTGTCATCCCAGAAACAGCCTTTGACCCTGAGACCTGATGGGCAGCTTACAGGGTCATGGACTCTCACCGTGTGCATCTGGCCCTCCTCTCTGTGTGTAGCTGTAGCATCTGCTCAGCCCACCAACTGTTATTTCTTCCTCCAGTGCAAGAAGAAGCACACGCTGCTGTGTCCTGACTTTGCCCGCAGGGGTGTTTGTCCCCGTGGTGCCCAGTGCCAGCTGCTCCATCGTAACCAGAAGCGACATGGTCGGCGGACAGCTGCACCTTCTACTCCAGGGCCCAGTGATGGAGCCCCCAGAAGCAGGGCCTCAGCTGGCCATGTACTCAGGTGACAGATCATATGGGTGCTGCATATGTGAGTCTGTGTGACCTGGAGGTGGCCCGTCCCTGCTCTAAAGGCATTTAGGACCCTTTGGGGTAAAGTCTCATCCCAGCACTGTGGCCTTTAGATCCAAAAGGGAATCTCAGTTGGAGGAAATATTCTAGATCCCTGAATGTGGACAGAGTCACAAACAGCCCCATGCATGGAAGCTTTCAGAAGCCCACTCCCTACTAGCCCCTGGAGGGCAGGGTACCGGAGTTGTGCCCATCTCCTGTGGATTGAGGGGCTCCCTGCAGATGGACCCTCGGCCCCAGAAGGTAAGGAATGGAGCTGAATCTTACAGGCTTAAGCTCCATCTGCCTCAGGTCAGAGGTCCTTGGACTGTACACCTGCTTAGATCTGTGTAGACATGCCTCCTGGCCGCTAGGGTATGGAGGTAAGGGGCTAAAAGCCCTGTATAGGATAGGTGCCGTGCAGATAACTGACAAGCACCCTCTCTGATATCTGGAGAAGTCACCCACCCTCCCTTTTGTTCCCTCTTTTGTGCAGGAAGCTCTCTACTGTTCAGCGTCCCGCCAGACAGATGTCCAGTGATCTGGCCTCCAGAACTGAGGCCCCAGCCTCCCCACCTCCCTCCCCAAGGGTATTAGCCTCCACTTCTACCCTGTCTTCAAAGGCCACTGCTGCCTCCTCCCCTTCCTCCTCCTGCTCTGCTAGCTCCCCCACCCCATCCTTGGACCAGGAAGAAGCCACCTCTGGGACAGGTGGGACAGGCTCAGGAACAGGTTCCAGCAGCCTCTGCAAGCTGCCATCCTTCATCTCCCTGCATTCCTCCCTGAGCCCAGGAGGCCAGGCTGGGCCCCAGGCCCCCAGGAGCCCCCGTACCAAGGACCCAGGTGAGCATGCTAACCCCTCCCTCCTGGGTCTTTTTAAATATGCACTTCAACATGGCATCTCTGGGTGAACCTGGGAGTCAGTGTACCAGGTGCCCAGGGCAGGCCGGTGAGGAGCAAGCGCAGCAGTGGCCGCCTTGAAGACCACCCCAGCGAGGGCTGATTTAATTAGAAAGCACCCATTTCTGTTAATTTGTTCTGGAAGATCACCGCACACTCCTGGAGAGAACAGATGTTCCCTCTCCCCAATGAGCGTTTGGGGCTTGGTAAATGGCTCCACTCAGCCTTGTTTAGGAGAGAAAAGAGGATTTTATGGCTGCAAACGACCCTTTCTGTAAACATTTTACAGCTCTCTGCGCGTTTGAGTGACGATAAACCCCACGCAGCTCGGCGGGCTGCAAATTTGCGACCATACGGCTATCATTTTATTGTCATATTTCACGGCCGTAACGTTAATGGAAGATGCTTGCTGCAGGGTTCTCTAACAGCCCCACTGAGCACGCTGAAGCGCCTGCTGGAGGGGCTGCCTCCTGGTTACACCGTCCTTCTTGGGTGCAGAGTGGTTGACACTAGGCCCCTGCCCAACTGGAACCTAAATGGGGCAACAGTTCCTTCCATGTAGGTGGCCACTGGCTGGTGAGCAGCTGGGGACCCTGTGTTTTTAAAAATCATGAACCTAAAAGTTAATCCCGGGACCAATGGAGCCACAGGGTGCTTACACTGTGTATGTAGGCTGGGCCGACCAGAAAAGGACTCCAGAAAGCTCACAAGGCTCGTTCAGCTGGGAAGGGAGCTGCAGGGCAGGGGCAGCTGAGCCTGGTACAGTCTCTGGCAGGAAGCCGTGCCTGTTGAAGCAACCCAGAGGACAAATGGGGGCTAACCTGACCCAGGCTGTTGAATCTTAAGACCTGTGCCCAGCTGCTGGACCTCACTCCTGTCTTTGACTGTCTGGACAGTGAATGGAATTAAAGCCCTGAAGAAAGGAACCCCGCCATGAGAGGTCTTACAGGGGGCATGTGGCCATGCCACATAGCCACATTGAAATTGCTGTGGCCAGCAGGACACTGTCACCTAGGAGAGTGACACAGACATTTATGAAAAGAAAACTCACCAGGCAGGAGCCCTCACAATGTGCTGCTCCAGGGACCCTCTGTTCCCTGACCCCCAACCCTGTCAACTTGTATCGGGCTTACTTACCCCACCTCTTTGGGGCCGCCTGCTTGTACGCTCCTCACTGCCGTGTGGAAAGCACACCGCCTGTCTGTGTCTGGCAGCCTTGCTCCCAGGTGTGAGTGCTGCGTGTGCCTGCCTGTCTGCACGCACCCAGTATTTATAGCTCAGCCTGCAGAGTGCTGTGGCTCCCACCTGTGGGCCCACCCACTGTCCAGGGGCTGCCTGGCAGAGTCCCCAGGTCCCCTTCCCTCTCTGCTCCTCAGGGCCTGGCTGGTGGCAGGGGCTGAAGAGGTAGACGAGGGCTGGAGGACAAAGGGCTGCTGGCAGACCCTTGCTGGCAGGCCTGGGCTGGTACTTTCCCCTGTCCTGGGCCTCAGCTAGAAACTTGGAGTGGGGAGCTCTTTCTGGACTGGAGTGGCTTGGTGCTTGACCTTTGCTCTCTATATAGGGAAGCCGCTGCACATCAAACCTCGCCTGTGAGGCTCCCTGGGGATCAACCCGCACCTACCTCAGACCCTCACCCCTGGAGAGGATGGAGGCTCTACCCACCGCTGCTCCTGAGGAGAAGCAGCCTGCCACTGAGCCCAGCTGGGGCTACATGCAGGGACACAGAGCTCCTCCCATTTGGAGACCTTTGTATATCCAAGCCTTGTTCTCCCTCAAGCCAAGGTCCTGTCCATTCCCCGTTCCTTGCCCCTCCCCTGTTCCAAGGCACTCAGCCTCACTCTAGGACTTGTCCCTGGCTCCCCACCCATCAGGGTGCCATGTGAGATTCACCCCAGTCTGTCTCCTGTGGTGGGTGTGGCAATAGCCACAGGACTTGTACCCCAGCCCTCCCTATCCAGGACTCCTGCCCAGGGAAGAGGCTACTGGCCAGACTTCTCGGTTGGCATTTTATGTTCAGCAATAAAGGTTTTATCCTGTGTCTGGCTGGCCTGTCTTGACTATCACGCAACCACAGGACCCTAGACATGTAAGGGGAAAGGCCTACTGGAAAGCAGGGCCCTCTGCTCTAACCAACTCTAGTGTAGCTCAGAGGCTTGGAAGCAGCCTTTCCCCTTGGCCAAGTCAACACAAATGGGGTTTGCTGGATTGCAGGGCATAATCTGATGTTGCGTGGGACAAGCTGGAACTGAGGCAGAGGAAGAGAAGGCCTGACTGCCCTGGGGAGGGGCATGAGAAGGCCTGACTGCCCTGGGGAGGGGCATGAGAGGGCCTGACTGCTCTGGGGAGGGGCATGAGAAGGCCTGACTGCCCTGGGGAGGGGCATGAGAAGGCCTGACTGCCCTGGGGAGGGGCATGACTCTTGGAAGCCTCCTCTTTGCAGGTGTCTCCAGCAGACTGGGTTGAGATCCTGATCCATCCACATATATGCTGAATAGGGAAAACTGGTCACAGGGTCATTCAGATGCCCCTTCCAAGGATGAGGCATGGACCATCAAAGGATTTGCTTACAGGTCTCCAGTGATGCAGGCCAGCAGCCTCCTGGTGTCTGTACTGAATGTTTGTATAGGTCAACTCCTGCCCATGCTGTAGTGTAGTGTGTGAGACCACACTACAGCTCCCCACTGTGACTCAGTACCCCAAACCCCTCAGTCTTTGCTGCACCAAGTCTGTCCATCAGGATCCTGGTGCCCAGCCCACACACAGGTGGTAAAGACCTCTGCCCTCGAGGCTATAGGAAGTATAGGTGTGCGGTTTCACACTCCACCACAGCCCTTGCCAAGGAGATGTTTCCTCACCTAGGCCTCGGTGAGAAAGCTTGCTTATCCACAAAAACGTCCGGCATTGGCAAGTAGCCACGTAGTCCTCACCATCCCATCGCTGTTATGGAGACCCTGCCGTGGAGAGTGCCGTAGGAAAGTGGGCTCTGAACCTGGCCCATTCCAGAAGAAAGCCCGAGACTCGCCCCTCAGTGGATGGATCAGAGTCCCCTGATACTGCAGCCCTGGAGCTGGAGGGCCAGGGTGGGTTTCCTCCTGTTGGCAAGTCCAACCAGCCTGGTGCTCTTGCCTGGTGCCACTCTGGCCCCTAGATGCCTCATTGGGGCTTGCCCTGTGCCACCTACAGTCTTGGCCTTAAGCGGACAGGCCCTTAACTGGCCCTCAGTTTGCCTTCCCTCGTTATTTACCCAGGGCCCCCATATGAGCACCCGCAGAGATGGGTGTGAGGGATGGGAGAGGCGCGCATTGCTGGACCAGTTGCAGAGGACTTGGCTAGGATGTTCAGGGCCAGACCCGCTGAAATGAAGCTCCAACTAGGGCCATTAGGGGGCCTCCCGTGAGACACTGAAAAGCAAGTCTGGCAAACGTCTCCCTCCCTCCTGTCCCTGGGTATACCTAGCTGCAGAATGCCAGGCTACAGCACTCACCAGCCCTGCCCAACGCCTCTCGCCCTATGCTGATTCTCCGCTGGTGGGCAAAGGGACACGGCTAGCCGCTCAGGCTCCACAGGTTCTAGGCAAGTATGCCCGCACGTGAGCGTACTAGTCCTGGCATGGGCTGGGGCACTGCTCTTCTGGCCTACCTCACCCTCTTTACCATGGCCAGGACTTCGCAAGCCCCTGACAGAGGCTCACGCAGCCCACAGTGGATGATGGGCCAGAGGTCTTCCACCTCATGGGAGAGTGGTCAGCGTGCAGCTGGTCCTCACATGATTCACGTCCCAAGGAACTGAGACGTGGGTGTGTTTGAGCAGCTCCCGGTGGTAGGACCTGCTGGACAGAGGCGCACAGTAGGAACTCTGAGCCCCGAAGCTGGTTCCCTGAGGCTAGCAGGACAACCTAGCCACCTCCTAGCTGAGGAGCCTTCCCATCTTCCAGATACCGCTTCCTCTGAGTGAAGGGCCCAAGAGTAGAGAGTGCCTGGAGGTGTATTTCCTGTATATCTGGAACAAGCCATGGAGACCAGGGATGGGAATGTGGGGGTTGGGACATGTCACTGGCCTGACTACCTGGGGGCTGGCAGTGGGCTTCTTGGTTTGGCTACTGTCCCCCAACTGGTTCCCTTTGTTCCTTGTGCATCCGCTAAGAGTACCTGGGTTATAGCCAGGGATGGGGCAGAGCAATGGCCAGGCCAATGGCTCTCACTGGAAGCTTGGGATCTTCAAGCAAACCAGGGTCTTTTAAGCCGTGCGCGTGTGTGTGTGTGTGTGTGTGTGTGTGTGTGTGTGTGTGTGTGTGGTGTGGGATATGTGTGTGTGTGTGTGTGGTGTGGGATGTGTGTGTGTGTGTGGTGTGGGATGTGTGTGTGTGTGTGGTGTGGGATGTGTGTGTGTGTGTGTGGTGTGGGATGTGTGTGTGTGTGTGTGGTGTGGGATGTGTGTGTGTGTGTGTGTGGTGTGGGATGTGTGTGTGTGTGTGTGGTGGGGTGTGTGTGTGTGTGTGATGTGGTGTGTCTGTGTATGATGTGTGTGTGTGTGTGTCTGTGTGTGTGGTGTTTGCATATTGTAGTTAGAAGGCAGGTGCCTTCTACCTTTAGCTTGAGACAGGATCTGTTCTCAGTCTATAACCATGTAGTCCAAGCCAGTTGGCCTGCAAGCTTATGGGGATCTACCTCTCTCCATTTCCTGTCTGGGCATCTCTGGGATTACAAATATAATATCACATGTAGCTTTTTGCATGGCTTCCAGGGATCCAAACTTACATCCTCATGTTTACAGGACACACACTTCACTGACTGGCCCAGTCCCTCTTTTTAAATGCTGATGGTCACAATGAGGCCTCCTCACCTTAGCTGCCATAGGATTGTGCAGCCTGTGGGATGGAATCTGTGCTTTGGAGACAAGGCCCATCTATCCCAGTCTGGTCTTGAACTCAGTATGTAGATGATCCTCCTGTCTCCATATCCTGAGGGCTGAAATGACAGCCTGTGCCCAGCGGACGAGGTGCTGGAGACCAGACCCATGGTTTCATGTGCGGCAGAAGCACTCACCACCTAAGCTGCATCTCTAGCCTAGGAAAGAAGTTTCAGGCCAGAATGTGCTACGTAGAAAGATCCTCCCTAACAAGGGGCAGGGAGTGTAGTTTCAGCTCTGCGAGTCTGGCAGTCCCTGCTTCATCCAGGGGCCCTGTTCCCATGAGTTAAAGTCACATTTGTATATAGGAGAGCGCTTTCTAATGGGTGATATTCAGAGATCCCACCTACCCGTGTCTCATGCCTTACCCGTGTCTCATGCCTTACCCGTGTCTCATGCCCTGCACTATGACCATGCCCCCATCTGGTGCCATCCAGTAGTTATTGGAGCTGTTGAGCTGAGTATCGGGTACACGAACCCCAAAGCAATCAGCAGCCTTGGGTGGTCTCAGGAGGTAGGCGGTACTAGCTGTTCAGGGTGGCATGATGGGCACCCAAACTCCCCATCGCTCCTCAGTCAGGTTCCCCTCTATGCAGAACCCTTGAGGAATCCCTGGGCCACACATGGTCTCCCAGACTCCTCAGTATCCCTCACAGGTCTGCCCTCGATGCAGCTGCCCTGGCTCTTCTGCCAAGCAGCCCCTCCCCGTCCAGGCTCCCTCCCCTGCATGCAGGGCTCACCCTTCCCTGTGTTCACTTCTGAGGCTCCCTGTCTCCTTTTCTCACACTTCACTCAGCCAACCCGGCAGCCTCCAGCCAGCAGCAAGTCAGCAACTGTCCTAGAGTCAAAAAATACCCTGTCCTCAACGGGACCACAGTTCACTGCAGCCTGGGAAATGCCAACAGGAGCCCCTGCCAGGCCCTGCCTGTGTTCCTGACCTGACACCCGAAACAGTGACTGAACACACTTTTGAGGTGCTGAGCTTGTAATGGCCATGGCACCCTGGGAGGGAGTCAGCTTTCTTTTGCCTCCCCCCCTTTTTTGTTTTTTAATTTTTCTTGTTGTTCATTTTTTTGGTTTTGTTTTTGAGACAGGGTTTCTCTGTGTAGCCCTGGCTGTCCTGGAACTCTCTCTGATGGCCAGGCTGGCCCTGATCTCGGTGATTTGCCTGTCTCTGTCTCTGAGTACTGGGACTACAGGTGTGCACCACCACACCTGGCTTTTCTTTTTCCTTTGCCTTGCTGTGGCAGGCGGAACACAGGAGTGGGGCCTGGAGGAGGCCATCGATGCCAGTCCCCCGCCTCTGCGCTCTGCTCTCCTCCATATTCCCAAGGCCAGACGGGGTGCAATGCCCGGGTTTGTAGCTCTGGGACTCAGACAGAGTCCTCTGGTCCCATGCCTTTTGCCAAGCTGCAGGAGACACAGGCAGGTGACACTCTGGCTCACTTGGTGAGACTCCGCTTTGCACAGGTTCACCCAGTACGAGTCGTCTTGGACTGTCTTCTCATCTGTAGATTGGACATGATTATACTGAAACGGCAGAGGCTACCACCTCAGCACTATAGAGCCCAAGACATGTGCTTCACCAATGTGCCCCCGAAGCCTCCTGAATGGAGGCTGAATGGAGACTCTTGGGGGGATTCTTCATGCTCTTGTTTGCTTTCTCCTGCCCAGAGGAATATGAAAGGGAGGAGAGTCAGGACACCACAGGACATTGTGGGAAGAGCTGGGAGTTGTTGGCCCCTGGCCACCAGACAGTCCCCCAATAAAATAGCCGGCACCTGTAGAGAGGGAGCAGGCAAGGCTGCTGGCATCATGGCATCCTGGGGTAGGTATCCTGTGAACATCCTTCCAGGCTTATTTCTGTGCCCAAAAGATTTACATTTAAGATTTTTATTTTTAATAGTTAAGTATAACAGCAATAGAGATAGTCGAGAGGAGAAAACCCCACTCCGAGTCATGGGAATTCTCCTTGTCACCCACCCTCGTTCCCTGTATTTCTCGTGCTGATTCTGCTTCCCAGTGGGTGTGTAGAGACATTCAGCGGGACTGAGAGTGGCCGTCTGTTTTCCACCTGTCACCCCAACTCGTACCACCCGGCAAGGTGCCTCCCAACTGCAGCAGTGGGCTGCTGGTCTGAGATTCCTGTGGGCCCTGCTTGGCAACTCTTCGGCAGGTGTCCAGACCTGTCAGCCACACGGCATTCGGTGGGCCCTCTGCTCTGCTAGCCCCCAGACCTGCTCCCCTAGCCCTACGGTGGCCCACAGGCGTCTGTCCCCTCCACCTACCACACCGGTGGGTCAGAGGCCTGCGGTTCCACCGTGCAACCCGCCGCCGCCTGAGGTGCCAGCAACTTTGTTGACCGAATTCCTGAACCCGTCCCAACCACAGGATAAAAATAGCCAGCGTTCCCGGGCAGCTCGGAGTCACCGGTGTCAGGATGGTTAGAGGTCCCCGTTCTGGGGACTCCAGGCCGGTCGGGCTGGGTGCGGGACACAGCTAGCTAGGCCACCCTAGCAGAACCGAGAGAGACGTCGAGGGAGTCCCCTGGGCGTGGGCCTCCTCAGCCTCACCGCACTCCGCCTGTGCGATCCTGGAAAACTCAGGCCGGTGGCAAAAGTCTGACGCTTGGTCTCGCACCCTCCGCCGTGCAGTCCCACGTGGCGGCCACCAGGGGGCCCTGCCCACTCCTCTTGCCCGCGGCCCAGCCCCAACCCTTCCCACAGCTGTTTCCCGCAGGAGATTGACAGCTGGGCTCCCGGTTGCCATGGGGATAGGCAAATGAAGGCGGCAGGGCTGGGCCTCCGATTGGCCCGGGGGCGCCGGCCCCCACCTGGGGAGGCGGGCTCAGGAGCGCATCTCTATAAAGGCTTGCGCGGCTTTGCGCCGGGCCGAGGGAGGCGGGGCCGGCCGGCAGCGCGGGTGGGGCGTGGGGCGGGGCAGCCCCGAGCGCGGCAGAGCCCGGGGCGCGGCCTCTGCACCCTCCAGGCTGGGACGGCGGCGGAGCAGGAGGAGGAGCGCAGGATCGGGGCCCTTCGCCCGCCCGCAGCGGGCCGGGGGGGGGGCCGCCCGAGAGACCTGGCCGGCGGCGCTCCCTGAGCACAGCCTGGAGTTGGCTGCACGAAACTTTTCCTTCACCCTTCGGCGGCGCGACCCAGAGCCTGCGCCCACCGCGGCACGAACCTCGGCTCGAGGGGGGGGGGGAAAGCTAGGGGGACAGAAGCCCGCGGCTCCCCCCGCTCCCTCGCCGCCCGTCGGGGCGCGGCCGGGCGCGGCGGCGGCGGCGGCGGCAGGGCTGGGGCCCCGGGCGATGGCCGCGGAGCTGGCGATGGGCGCAGAGCTGCCCAGCAGCCCACTGGCCATCGAGTACGTCAACGACTTCGACCTGATGAAGTTCGAGGTGAAGAAGGAGCCGCCCGAGGCCGAGCGCTTCTGCCACCGCCTGCCACCCGGCTCGCTGTCCTCGACGCCCCTCAGCACGCCCTGCTCTTCGGTGCCCTCTTCGCCCAGCTTCTGCGCACCCAGCCCGGGCACCGGCGGCAGCGCGGGCGGCGGGGGCGGCGCAGCTCAAGCCGGGGGCGCCCCGGGGCCGCCGAGTGGAGGCCCGGGCACTGTCGGGGGCGCCTCTGGAAAAGCGGTGCTGGAGGATCTGTACTGGATGAGCGGGTACCAGCACCATCTGAACCCCGAGGCGCTCAACCTGACGCCGGAGGACGCGGTGGAGGCTCTCATCGGCAGCGGGCACCACGGCGCGCACCACGGCGCGCACCACCCGGCGGCCGCTGCGGCCTATGAGGCCTTCCGGGGCCAGGGCTTCGCGGGGGGCGGCGGGGGCGCGGACGACATGGGTGCCAGCCACCACCACGGCGCCCACCACGCCGCCCACCACCACCACGGCGCCCACCACCACCATCACCACCACCACCACCACGGCGGCGGCGCGGGCCACCACGGCGGCGGCGCGGGTCACGGCGGAGGCGGCGCGGGCCACCACGTGCGCCTGGAGGAGCGCTTCTCCGACGACCAGCTGGTGTCCATGTCGGTGCGGGAGCTGAACCGGCAGCTCCGCGGCTTCAGCAAGGAGGAGGTCATCCGACTGAAACAGAAGCGGCGCACGCTTAAGAACCGCGGCTACGCGCAGTCGTGCCGCTTCAAGCGGGTGCAGCAGCGGCACATTCTGGAGAGCGAGAAGTGCCAGCTCCAGAGCCAGGTGGAGCAGCTGAAGCTGGAGGTGGGGCGTCTGGCCAAGGAGCGGGACCTGTACAAGGAGAAATACGAGAAGTTGGCGGGCCGGGGCGGCCCCGGGGGCGCGGGCGGGGCCGGCTTCCCTCGGGAGCCCTCGCCGCCGCAGGCCGGCCCCGGTGCAGCCAAAGGCGCGCCCGACTTCTTCCTGTGAGCGCGGGACCCTGGGCCTCGCCGCCGCCGGGGACAAGTTTGCGCAGGCCGCCCCGGCCTCGGCTCGGACTCGGAGGCCCGGGACGCGTGCGCGCGGGGCGGCTGCGGTGAGCTTCCCGTGCGTCCCGTCGCCAAGCCCCAGCTCCAGGTGCACCTCGACCGCCAGGTCCCCCAGCTCTGAACGTCCTCGGGGTCGCGGTCCAGACGTTGCCGAGGCCCCTCGGCGCCCCGGGAGTGGTGAATACTAGGGAAGCCCGAGCCAGGTCTGACTTCCTCGGCAACGTCCACTTGTACAAACGTGGAGCGCAGTTCTTCGTCCCAACCTCCGCCCGCCCGCCGCGGGGACGCGCGGCCACCAGCTCCCGGTAGCCTCCGCCGGGCCCGCGCTGCTCCGCTGTCTTTCTTTCTGTCTCTTTCCTAGCCCTGTTTTTACTCCTCTTCCTCCTTTTTAAAGTGGTCTTATTTTTGCAACATTAATATTTATTTTGCTTGGTAATTAGAAAACCCGGGGGAATCCCCTGGTCCCCGTGCGCCCTCGGAGGTCGGGGTGCCAGCATGTGCCCTCACTCGCTCCGAGGGGTCTGGCCCTGCCTGCCCTCCAGCCCGCTTGTCCCCACCCTGTCCGGTTCTCCCTATAGAGGAAGCCGAGGAACTTACCCGCGTGTCGGTCCCACTGCCCTGCTATACTCGACTGGGGGAGGGGGGTTGGCTGTGCTCAGCCGGGTGGGGGCTGGCCCGGACTCCCGCGCTGCTATTTCTCTATGCACCAGATCGTATTTATGACTCCTAGGGAAATATATATTATTTTAACCTTCCAGAGAAGCGAAAGAATTTTAAAAGTAATGCACAGTTCTAGAAGAAAATTTTTAAAGAGGAGGCTTAGGCCTGAACCTCCTGGCATGGGCGGGTGAAAAGTGTTTTTATTTAATTTAAATTGTGTTTCGTTTGTGGGATCTTTTTTAAAGCTTGGTCGCTTTTTGGATTAGCCCGGAGAGAGGCCCGACGGCGGGCAAGCTAGGCTGGGCGCTTCTGCACCAGCTGAGATCTGATTTTCTGAGGCTTGGCCCCGGTGCTCTGCCGCTCCCCGGCGGCTCCTGCCGAGCCTTCTGAGTAGGAGGCTAGACAACTCGTTGAAAAAAAATTTTTGTGTTGTTGGTTTTTGTTGTGTTCTTTTTTTTCATTTGTTACGAAACTGAGAAAAGGAAAACAAAACAAAAACAAAAATAAATCTGTTTAGATTCAAAAGTCACTGGAACCTGGCTGGTGTGTCTGTGGCTTTCAGGTTTTTTTTTTTTCGTGGAAGAGAAAAATATGGAAATCCCTGGATTCAGTTTTACTTGAGCTGGCATGTCCAGAGAGGCAAGAGCAGAGAGAAACTGGCCAAGAGGCAAATGTGTCTGTCAGCAGCCACGACGGCATTCTGTGCTGACTTCTAGGAGTCTGGGCCCCCATCTAGGCAGGGCAGGGCAGAAGCATTGTAGAGCGCATTGTAATTGTGCCCCGGTGGCCCGATGCAAAACCCAGCCTGGATAATAAGGGAGATCTCTGAGAATCTCATCCTCCCAGGCTCCCTCCCTTCATAAAGGTCCACAGTTTGCAAATGTGGAGGCAGCCATGCTCCTGCCTCCACTGTGGCTGTCAGAAGTCAGACTCTATTACATCGGTTTCACAGCAGCTTCAGTCTTGAGACGATCACTCGTTTGAGTCTCAATCCCAGGTCTGAGAAAGGCAGGCTACCGTTGTCTCCCTGCTCCTTTTGCCTGAGAATAAAACTCAGGGAGGCTGTGTCGGGCCACAGGCTGGGGGCAGCTGAGCCACGGTTTTGGGGAGAAAGGAAAGAAAAGGACACCAGGAGTTCAGTTACAAGAACTGAGTGTAAGGCGACCTGCAGGTTCCAACTTTGCTGGGGAAGTTCACACAGTCTGTCTTCCCAAGAAGGGACTCTGAGTTGAGGGAAACTTGGTTGCTGGGGCCCAGTGGAACATCTAAGTCCTAGTCAAGAACCGGACCCAGGACATCCCTGTGCTCACCTTCCATTGCCTGAGCTACTACTACAGAGCTACCTACCCTCTTGGAGGAAGTTCAGACAGGACCTGAGTGACCTCCACTGGACTTCTTTGGGGGAGAGATGGCAACAGCTGTATCCAGGCTGGTGGCCTAGTACCCTGGCCTCTCAGCATCCGGTACTGAAGGCTTTGTCTGTCCTCTCTGAGCATCTGGGACTCTACTGTAGCACTGCTGGATGTGGTACTCAGGAACCACAGTATGCTGTTAGAGTCGCTCCGAGTCTCACCCCAATTGCGAGGGACTAGATCTGAGTTCACTTCCCTTCTCCTCCCTTCTGTCTCAGCTCTGCTTCTCCTTTAGGGTGAGTGAGGCATACAAATCAATGTGGATCTTTTGGTAGTTGTAGCCACTCACTCTGGAGTTAAAAGATGGTCTTTTCTAGAAGCTGGTTGGAGAGCTCAGAAGCCAACCCCATGTGTGGGAAGTTCTTCTGGCTTTCCTTTGTCCCGTGCAGGGAAGGGAGTCCAGGCCTGTGTACAGAGAGGTGGGGTGCTCTTACACAAAAGGCCCCTCTTTTTTTTTCTTTTTGGTTGTCTGAGACAGGGTTTCTCTGTGTAGCCCTGGCTGTCCTGGAACTCATTCTGTAGACCAGGCTGGCCTGGAACTCAGAGATCTACCTGCCTCTGTTTCCCAAGTGCTGGGTTTAAAGGCGTGCGCCAGCACTCCTGGGTTTAAAGGCGCGTGCCAACACTCCTGGCTCGGGACTCCTGTTTTCTAAGGAGGTCTCACTGTCCCCACAGTGCCTTGCTCAGGAGGAGGTGGTGAAGCTGCAGGGACTTCAGGCATCGGTTGGGGTGGGCTGCCAGGGACTTTGAGGGACCTCAGTGCTCCACCTAAGATGGTCCTGCAGGTGCCAGCGCACGTGTGTGTGTGTGTGTGTGTGTGTGTGTGTCTATGTCTGTGTGTGTGCATGGGTCTGCATACTTGTCCGTTCTGTGCGAGTTGGTGTGTCAGGGCAATGGTAGTCCCAGGTATCAGCAATGACCTATCTGGACCACAGGGGCTAGAGGACAGTGTCCAGACAGTGGGATTAACCTCCACTCAGTGCCTGCTTCCTGGGTGCTCTGAGAGGCAGCCATGATGTCACCAAGAGTTGCCTGCTGTCTCCAGAGCCTCAGCGGGAGAACCACAGCAGATCAGGTCCATCCTTTCCCACCAGCCATTCTCTATGAGGCCATGAGGTGGGGTGAGGAGAGATACCTTGCTGACTAGGTTGCCTGGGAACTACAAGATCGGCTCAGCTTATACCCTACACCCTGCACCTAAGCAACACTCCTATATGCATCCTTCCACCTGCCTCCTGGGGACCAACAGGGAATAAAACGACAGACACAGATCCAGCAAGAGCCTAGCTGTGTCCTGGAGAAAAGTTGGAGGCTGTTTGGCCTCTACCTGTGATCTGCAAGGATCTCACAGCACAGCGTGAGCTCCAGCAGACTGCGAACCTCATGGGAAAGCCTGCAGCCCTGGGTGCATGAGTCTTACTGTGTACAGGATCCTGGCCCCGAGGCTGGTTCAGGGCAGCCCATTTACAAGCCCCAGAGCTGCTGTATAGAGCAGCCCCACCTCAGCTACAGTTGGGTGCGGCTCTGCCCTCCTCCCTCGCACTTGAAGCCCTGAAGCTCCTCTACCTCTGCCCATCTTGGGGCAAGACAAGCCCACGTGTCTCCAGCATGTGGGGGGCACACCGCAATGCTGTGTATACAAGGACACCAACCCAGTGTACACGGACATGTCTACACAGGTTCACACACATGGGTGCAGAATGTGTGCATACGGACACCTCCCATCCCAGTACATGCACAAGGCTGACTCCAAGCAAAGGCCCGGGTCCTCCAGTACACACTGGCCGATGAAGGCCTATGGGGCTCACAAGGAAGAGGAGCAGGGGTTTCAGGAGTCATGGTCCCCTGGCGCCAGGCTCTGTGCACACAGCTGCCGCTGGGAAGGGCCAAGCATGAGGATAAAGCTGGCCCTGCCTCAGGGTAGGGGTTTCCTCACCAGAAAGATAAGCGTGGGAACCTTGAGCCAGCCATGAGAGCCACAGGGAAGAAACCACCCCTGCTGGATCCACAGCTGTCTCTTTCATTCCCCAGCAACCCCGGCCTCAGGACCCAGCTGCCCGATGAGCAGCTCCTGAGGCCATGGAGTCGGGCTAGAGGCCATGTGGGCACAGAGACTGGGTCTCTGCCACCTGGTCTTCTAGATCCAAGCCCAGTTTGGGCCAAGGTAGAAGCGGGTATTGGTTCACCATAACCTGTCATCACAACCCCTTCGACCCCGCCTCCTGGGAGGAGTGTCCCAGAGAAAACAGAGAGAGCCTGGACAGGTGATTCACCCAGAGGTGAGAGGTGTTTCCTTCTTGGGAGGCAGATGTGCAGGATGGGGTGACTGGGGAGCAAGGTGGGGTAGCCCAGGAAGAACTTCCCATGCTGAAGGAATTGGGGCGCACCAGAAAGTGGGGGATGCATAGGTTACGGGCAGCCTCAAAGGAACAGACGAAAGTGGGCCCCACCTTCCACAGTACGGCGCCCTGGTGGCTGCGTGAGACCTAGGAATGCCGCAGGCCCAGGACCAGAGAGGAGCAGGGGACACTGAAGCGCTGGCCTCCTGTCTCCGAGAACGCTGTGGCGGAGGCCGGCGGCTGCTTTAGGACCCCGAGTATCTCCTAGGGCCCGCGGAGAGGGGTGCGAAGTCAGAGCTTCATCCCGGCCACTGGCCAGCGAGGAGGACCAGCAGGAGACAGGCGGTGGAGAAGGCGGGAGGGTGAGACCCTTGGGCGGCAGGAGGCAGGGCTAGCCCTTGCCCTCTCTGGCCCTGTGCTCCTGCCTGCCGGGGTGAGATGCACGGCGCACTACAGAGGAGCTCACACCCAGTCAGCGGCCGGCACAGCAGAGGCAGAGTAATTTGCGACTGGCGGCCTCAGCGGCTGCCTAATTCACAGAGACACTGCTCAGCTGCCAAGGGCTTGAGCTGTCACAGCCAATTAGCCCAGGACTGTGGAGGAGTGTGCTGGGGGCGGGTTGTGGGGACCTGCAACCGTAGCCACGGCTGAAGACCCTTTCCTTGATGTGAGCATTGCCACTAACTTCAATGCCGCTCAACCGGTTTCCGTCTGAGCCTGGCCGTCGCTTCTATGCTGGCTGCTGTGACTCCAGTGCACTTGTCTAAGGTCCCGAATACAATTAGAATCAGCTCAAGCCTGGGGGTGATTAGACTCTGCCACCCCTCTGTCCTACGTCCCTCAATGCTGTCTGGTGGGCAGGTGCAAGTCACCAGAGACCTGCCCTGCCTCCTCAGCTAATCACAGCCTGGCCCCGGCTCACAAAGGCAGCCTGCTCTCACCCCAAACCTGTCTTCAGAGACTATGGAGGACTTGCAGTGTGCTGCACACACGTGGCCTGCCTGGACTCCTTGGAGTGGCCTTGGGGTGGCAGCCACTGACTACACTAATGAGTTTGATAAGGCTAGGAGGGGTCAAGTGCTACCCAGTGCCACCTAGCTGGACTGTTGCCCAGGTAGCTTCGAGGTACCCCTTAGGGGTTCCTCTTGGTGGATTAGCTACCACAGACCCCACCCCAGCTTCCAATTCACTGGCCAGACCTCTTTAACCCAAGTTAGACTGTCCCTCGATGGAGGTCATCACCCCCGGGGTGGGGGTGGGGGTGGGGGTGGGGTGTCCCATTGTCAGCCTCAGTTGGAGGAGCGGCTATTCTTTGTCACCACGGTGGGGTGTGAGTTTGGCAGACTGTGTTGAGAGGTGGCACTTGGGGACACATGCACATCTTGTGTGTCTTGGTGTGTGACACGCTGACTGGGCTACCCCGGGGACCTGGAGCGGAGCAGTGTCACTGAGACCTGATATGTCAGAGCAGCAGGGGACAGTGCCAGGGGGTGTGGCTCAGCTTGTAGGACAGAATCAAAGGTGAGACCAGAGGAATGTGGGCGAGGAGTCTGGCCAGGGAAAAAGAGGGCCTAGGAGAGAAGAGGCTGGGAGGAAGAGAAGGAGGAGGGGGAGGGGGAGGAAGGGGAGGAGGCAGAGGGAGGAGATGAAAAGGAAGGAAATAGAGGGACAAGGGAGGGACGAGGTGGGTCTAGGGGAGAGAAAGGGAGACAGGAGAGGGGAGAGGAAAGAAAGGCGGGGAGGGGAGGGGAGGGTCAGCGGAGGAGGGGAGACGAGGGGAGAAAGGGGAGCTGCAGGGCCCAGCAGCGGAGGGAAATGCAGCTGAGGTGTCTCACCGAGGCAGTCAGTTTTGGGAAGCTGTGAGGAAGAGGGCTGTGTGCTTCCAGTTCCCGTATGATGGGAGGATCTGTAACTGAGTCCTCTTCCCTCTGTGTCTTAGGGCCGAGGGGTGGCCTCAGCAGGGGAGGAGGCCATCTTCACCTACTGTAGTCAGGCTAAGCCCACTCCCAGCTCTGTCACATTCTCTTAGTAGCAAAGTGACACTGAGCTGTCCCCACCCACCCCTTCACGGAGGGCATGGTAAGAATCGGCAGGTCTCTCCACAGCCCTTAGTCAGTATGAAAATCGCTGACAAAGAAGGACATGAGGCTAGCGCGAGGGTGGCCCTAGCCAGAGACGCCTTGGCTGTGCATGTGGCCTCGTACTTGCAAAGCCAAGACACAGCTGTCTCCTGAAAGCTTGGCTTTAGGTACTTGGGCCCCAGAGCTGCCTGTCCACAGAGATGAAGTTAGGCCTAGCTCTGTCCACACCTACCTTCCCGCACTCTGCAGCAGGGACAGCGATGACCAGTATGAGCCTGTCCCCATGGGATCTATGAGCCTGTCCCCATGGGTCCTATGAGCCTGTCCCCAGTGGGTCCTATCCAGTAGTGAAGCCCAAGTAACCAGCCCTGAGGGGGTTGTTCTGGGGCCAGTCTAGCCTCAGGGTATTTTGTTGTTGTTGAGTTTGGGTAACAGGGTTGAATACACGTTGGAGCCCTGGACTTGGGAGTCACATGGAGATCAGAATATCTGGAACCCAGAGAAATACTCTGAAAGAATTCACAGGAGAACTCCATTGTCTGGCAAATTTAAAACCTCAAACCCGCACCCACACATTAACTAACATTGCAAATGCATTGTGTGATGGAAAATAAGAGAACGCTGCTTATTCATAGCTAGGAAGGAGTTTGGAAAAAAGGCTACCGTGAGGCTGGTCTGCAGTCCACAGGCTCTTGAAGACGGAGGGAGGGGAGAGAGCCATCCAGGAAGGCTCCAGAGCCTAGAGCTCCTCTGCCTTCAGTGAGCAGGCCACACCCTCCCCCGTCTTTGGAACTTCTGGTTTGAATTACTTTTAGCCCTTCCACACCTCCACTGCAAAAAGCAACGATGCTCTGTGAACAATATAAACTCAGTCAGTGGGGAGACGATGAACAATGACTCAAACAAAGCAGGAAAAAAACTGAGGGCTGGAGTCATGGCTCAGAGGTTAAGAACACTGGCTGCTCTTCCAGAGGTCCTGAGCTCAATTCCCAGCACCCCACATGGTGGCTCACAACCATCTGTACTGAGATCTGGTGCCCTCTTCTGGCCTGCAGGTGTGCATGCAGACAGAATGCTGTATACATAATAAATATATCTTTAAAAATTTTTTTGAGAGAGGGTCTCACATATCCCTGACTGACCTTGAACTCTATATAGGTAAGGATGACCTTGAGTTTCTGATCCTCCTGCCTCTACCGAAACCCCAGCACTGGGGTTATAGGTGTATGCAACCAAACCAGACTGATTTAGAGCTGGGAGAGCTGGGGAGTGAACCCAGGTCTTTGTTCATCCTAGACGAGAATGAACTAATCTGTAAACTACATTCCTAGTATTGCAAATTGAATTTTTAAAAATATTTTATTTTAATTCCACATGCTTTCATGTCTTGCCTACATGTATGTCTGTGAAAGTGTCAGACAGTTGTGAACTGCCATGTGGGTGCTGGCAATTGAACCTGGGTCCTCTGGCAGAGCAGCCAGTGCTCTTAACTGCTGAGCCATCTCTCCAGCTCCACAAATGAATTTTTGTCTTGTAAAAGTCTAGGGGTTGGTGGTCCGTGAATGCTTCATGAAACACTCTGGAACTCAGGTTCTCTCTACCTGGTTCTGTCTATTTCAAGTCTTGTGATCCAAACTAGTTATCTCAGCTCCAGATAGCACATCTGTATTCTAGGAAGGAGAAAGAAACCATCTTTTTTTTGTTTGTTTTTTTGAGACAGGGTCTTTCTTATATAACCTGGACTGGCCTTGAATTCACGGTTTAGCCAAGGACTTCCTGCTAATCTTCCAGGAAAGGCCTGGGAAGCCGTCCTGTGTCTAGGAAGACCTGTCTACCTATGTCTTACGGCCAGAAGTCAGCCACATGGCCTCACCTGGCTGCAAGGAAGTTCAGGAACCACAAGTTTTAACTGCTGAGTCCCTGTGGAAAGATCCCTAGGAAGAGGATGAATGAGCGATCTATCCAGGAGCTGGAACAAAGGCTTGGGAGGCAGGAGGAGTATAAGGAGGGGTCAACCCAGGTCAGAGGATGAAAGAATGGCTTGACTCTCCATGTGTAAGAAGTCACCCAAGGAGGGACTGCAGGCTGTGGACCTCCCTCCCTTACAGAAATGCCCAGACAAGCTACCTACAGCTATATCCCAAGACCCTGCTAGCCACAGTCACAGCCTCTAGGAGAGACGTAGAGGCTGGGGGTCAGAGGTGCTCAGCTGGTGCAAGCAGAGACAATACACACGGAGTGACAGAGGCCCGCGATGAGTGAGAGTGGGAGAATGAGGGATGAGGGGAGGGTGGTGACCGGTAGAGAAATGCATGGATTCAGAACGTGTATGTGGTGGACATATGTCTGTATGCATGTATGCATGTATGCATGGGAAGATGGGCGGGTGGATTGTGGGATAGGTGAAGAGATGGGCGGGTGGGTGGATAGGTGTTCGGGTGGCTGGTAGCTGGATGGACAGATGGGTAGATATGTGGATGGATGGGTGGGTGGAAGGTAGACTTAGGTAGGTGAGGGGAGCTAGTAGAGACGCACGGAGAGTCATGGGGAGCACCATGCTCACACAGATGAGGGGACAGGTATGTACGGAGAGTCATGGGGAGCACCATGCTCACACAGGCCTCCTGCCTGCGTTTCCTACTTCTGTCTTCATTGTACTCTTCAAGCCTTACTTGCCCACGTCCAGATAGCCTGCGTAAGCCTGCAGGGCACTGTAGGACCCTTGTTTACATCTCTCTGCTTTTCTCGCCATCCTGTCTACCCGCTGATTTCCAGCATCTGTCCTGACAGCCACACTGTTAGCAAGGGAAGGCGGGGCTGTTTCCACTGTTGGCCCCCCAGCCTCTCAGAGAGCCTGGCACGGAGGGACTCTCAATAAGTGTTTGTTGAATGAAACATGAAACAACAAAGACAGTAAGATGGACAGACCACCTCCCGCCCTCCCTCAGTGGTCGGAACGAACACCTTTCCCGTGGCAGCTGGACTGCTCTCTCCTAAGCCCTCCGCTGGCCCTCCTCCTTCCAGGCGTGCCTGGTGCCCAGGCTGGCTTTGAGCTCCTCCCTCTTGTGATTTATCCTGAGGGCTTCCACTGTTGCATCAGGCCGGATGACGCTGGCTGCTCCATGACACACTTTCCCTCTGCACCTCTTGCACGGGCAGGGTCTTGATCCCACCTGTTATCACCAGATTTGAAGCATTTGGGGCTATCCTCATAGTTGCATTGGATTTGGCGGAACCTTTCTGTCTGGAGCCTCACGTCTTGTGGTTCCCAGATGCTCCATTGTCCTGCCTTGACTCGCTTGACCACTGACCGCCTCCTGCAAAGCCGGGAGGCCCTGGCACTATCCATGACTAGGGTCTTCTTGAGGACCATAACACACATGCTTCTGCTGCAGGTGCAGGAAGTTGGGCCTCCAAGGTCACCCCTACATTTTAATGACACCCCTGCTTTCTGTCTACTGTTTATGGTCTAATCTTGCTGAGGAGCACATTTCCCCAATAAACTTTCTCCATGATTGTGCATCTCCCCTCCCCAATTGCTAACTTGGCCCCTCCTAGATTCTTGGGCTTTGGGGAGATTCTTGTGAATTTATTTGGCCTCTGCTCTTCTGTTCCAGTGCTGCTGACTCCTGGGGTTGCGTATGAGAACTGAAGACCCTTGCATCTCTCCAGGTATCCTCAAGGCCTGGGTCTCAGAGCTCGTAGTGCCCTCATGTTCTGGTCCCTTCGGCTCCATTTCTCTGTCTATTTGCTCTGCTCCATATAGCAAACATTTTTACCTTTTTTTTTTTTTTTTTGGTTTTTCAACGCAGGGTTTCTCTGTGTAATATCTCGGGCTGTCCTGGAACTCACTCTGTAGACCAGGTTGGCCTCAAACTCAGAGATCCTCCTGCCTCCGCCTGCCAAGTGCTGGGATTAAAGGCGTGCGCCACCAACGCCCCGCCATTTTTATTTTTTATTTAATACTCTTCAAATTATGCTCATGCATGTCTGTGTGGGGGTACGCGCACATGAAGGCAGGCGTCCTGGACACCCTCTGAAGCTGGAGTCCTGACAGTTGTGGAAGCTGTATTAGCACAGGCTCTGGAAACCAAACTCAGGCCGTCTGAAACGGCAGTGTGTGTACACTCCACTGCTGAGCCATTTTTCCAGCCCCACATAGTGGACATTTTTTCACCTGCCTGTGGTCTGCTAATGGTTAATTGGATTAGTTTCAAGGAAGGCACAGCGTTGTGTACAGCTCCTGTACGTAGGGGACAGGTTTGGTTGGGGCAGGGCCTCCCCAGACTGTGGGCTGGAAGCTTCTTGGAAATCATTATTGCAGGTGGTTGATCTTTCCCCCTGGCTGTGGGAATCTCTCAGGGGAGGCTAGTCCACCCCTCTTCCTGGGTGACAGACCCCTGATGTCCTTGGTGAGAGGAAGAGGGGTTGAGTCTGAGATGTCCCTGAGTCCCTTGTTTTCAGTGATGGCCTCCTGCCTGTCCTTAGTAAACCTGGTCCTAGGGGTCTCCAGGAGCCAGAGGGAGGGGGTCTGGGTGGCTCAAGCCACAGAGGGCCACCAGACAGAGCCTTGGCATTCTGTCCAGGGGCCCTGAGTTCGCTGTCCCCCCATGTGGTCCTCAAGACTCTGCCGCTTTCCAGCTTATCCTTCTTCCCCATATGCTACCCCTTTCTCCAGAGTCTACCTTTTCTGGTGGCATTTTGGGACCCTAGGATCTGAGCTCAGGCTACCATGTATAAAGGATGTCTAAGTTCTTGGGATTTGCAGGGCCTCTGGGTGTTTTTCTAGGAGCCTAGGGCAGAGTTTCCTGAGGGCTTTGGAGGCTCATGGAGTGGAGCTGAGGAATGGGACCCAGCAGAGGCCTGTAATAGGCCTGAGGCAAGCCGCCCTCCCTGCCACTCTGGGGTAGCCTAGTGGGCTGTGGAGTTCAGGCAGCCAACCCTGGTTGCTGCCAAACTGGCCATCCCCTGTCCCCATTAAGGGACAATAGGGAATAAGCACTTTTCTTTCTTCATTTCCCCTGCAGTCTGCTAATACCATCTTGATGATAATTTCTTTTAATGGGCTATTTGTGGTAATTATGATACACTGAGCGAGTAATTGTATGTGACTCTGAGCACCCACCACGGGCAAGGGAGGTCTAGAGGCCTCCACACGCCTGCCCTGGAGCGCCCTGCCCGAGGCCTGCCACCACCCTGGCCCCTGGGCTTTGCTGAGGTTCCAGGCTGTCAGCTTCTCCCCTGAGCTGGGCTGGAACTATATGCCTGGAAGAGAGGTGTGCTTCCTGCTGTGGTTTTCTTTTCCCTGAGGGTTGGGGATGGCAAAGGGATCATCTTCATAGATGGTACCAGGGGCCTCCTGGCTTTGTAGGATGTGCCCTGGCCAGCCTGTTTGCAGGAACCCATGCCTGCACTAGTCCAGCTACCAAGAGTCCTGACACCTGTCCACTGCCTCAGCTTGCCTTTGGGGAGGAAGTTCAGGTGGCTTGCAGGCACAGCAGGAGTCACGTGAGGTAGACACCAGAGGACTTCCTCTCAGGCCTCCTGTAAGGAAGCTGCTCCTGTCTCCTTGCCCCTCACTGTGCTTTGAGGCTGGTTTCTGCCCTCCGCCGAGTCTCCAGTCTCTTCCCTGGTGCCGCTGCTTTCTTTGAGGCCTATGTTGGTCTTTTCAGGTCTCATCACTGACAGGCCACCAACGACTGGGACCTCCCATGTGCCAACATGCTAGCTCACGCGGACCTCCAAGGTCAGCCAGAGTCCAGCCTGGAGGTTTTCCAGCCAAGGATGGGCTGGGTGGGGGCTCAGGAAGGTCTGGAAAGGCACAAGAACCCAGAAGGCATTCAGCCTCCGACCAGGACCCCTGACTTCCAAACATCCTCCAAGAACACTGGGGCCCTGCCTTCTCTTTGGACACGGGGAGGCCTTGACACCCTAAGCCTATGTTCAAGACAGACTGCTAGAGTCCTGAGGATGTTCCTAGGCAGATCCTGCAGGATGTGGCGGGCTGCAAAAGCATCATTCTCGGCCTCGACTGCATAGTTCCCAAAGCCCTCACTCTGTACTGCATTTCATCCTGTCCGTCAGCACCACACAGCACCACAGCAGTCACTGCCGTCACCATAACACCACAGCACTACAGCTGTCACAGCCATCACTGCCATCACCATAACAACACCACAGCCATCACCATAACAACACCACAGCCGTCACTGCTGTCACCGTAACACCACAGCACTACAGCTGTCACAGCCATCACTGCCATCACCATAACAACACCACAGCCATCACCATAACAACACCACAGCCGTCACTGCTGTCACCGTAACACCACAGCACTACAGCTGTCACAGCCATCACTGCTGTCACCATAACAACACCACAGCCATCACCATAACAACACCACAGCCGTCACTGCTGTCACCGTAACACCACCACCACCACCGGACCACCACGCTACTGCTGTCACCATACCACCATTGAAACCATCACAGCCACCACCACACCACGTCTGTGGCCACACCACCGCCACTGTCACCGCCATCGTCTCCTTTACTTCCACCACTGCCGCCGTCATTACCACCGTTTCCACCATCACCATCATCAGGACTTGTGTAAGGCCTTGAGTTCAATCAACACCAGCCCCATGGCGAAGTGTGACTGTCCCCTGTGAGGGCTCATGTGCTGGAAGTTTGGTCCTCATCAAAACTAGGTGATGGATGATAGGGCCTTTGAGAGTGGGCTCTAGTGGGCGGTCCTCAGATTTGGGGGGCTTCCTTAGGCAGAAGAGGTTGGCGCATTAGGTAGGGACTTGGGGGGAGTGCACAAGCTTGTGCACACCGTACACACTCACACACTCACACTCTCACACACTCACACTCACTCACACAATCTCACACACTCATACACTCACACTCACACACTCTCTCACACACACTCACACACTCACACACACTCACACACACTCACACACTCTCTCACACACTCTCACACTCTCACACACTCACACACTCTCACACACTCACTCTCTCACACACACTCACACACTCACACACTCACACATTCACTCACACACTCACACACTCTCTCACACACTCTCACACTCTCAGACACTCACTCTCTCTCACACACTCTCTCACACTCACTCACACACTCTCACACACACACTCGCACTCTCACACACTCACACACACACACTCTCACACACACACTCTCACACACACTCTCACACACACTCACACATTATCACACATACTCACACTCTCACACACACTCACTCTCTCTCTCACACACTCTCTCTCACACACACTCTCTCACACACACTCACACACTCTCACACACACTCACACTCTCACACACTCACTCTCTCTCACTCACACACTCACACACTCACACACTCTCACACACACTCTCTCTCACACACACACTCTCACACACACTCTCTCACACACACTCTCTCTCACACACACACACACTCACTCTCACACACTCTCTCTCTCACACACACACTCACACACTCTCACACACACTCTCTCTCTCACACACACTCACTCTCTCTCACACACACTCTCTCTCTCACACACACACACACTCACTCTCACACACTCTCTCTCACACACACTCTCTCACACACACACACACACTCACACACTCTCACACACTCTCTCTCTCACACACACACACTCACACACTCTCACACTCTCTCTCTCACACACACTCTCTCTCACACACACACACACTCACACACTCTCACACACTCTCTCTCTCACACACACACTCACACACTCTCACACACTCTCTCTCTCACACACACACTCACTCTCTCTCACACACACTCTCTCTCACACACACACACACACACACACTGCTGCCTGCCTCCTCTACGGCCCTGCCAGCCCTATGGGCTGTGATGACAGCACTCCTCCTGTGCCTGTTCTGGTCAATAACCCTCAGCTCCTGGAGGAGGCTGATGACACTGCCCCCTCTGTCATAATTAAGCTCATGACGCCTAAGTAATTGAGTGGTCAGGATACTAATTATCATCTTTATTGAGACTGGAGAAGGGTGAAGGGCAACCTTGGCATTGAGCACCCCCTGCCTGGTGGCTTTGCTCTTGAAGACCCCAGAAAAGCCTTGGTGCCAGCTCAATGTCTGCCATCCCCTGTGAACCCACTCCCACCCCCAGGACCCCACCCACCCCAGCCCTTGTCTTCTTGCTTCCTCGTCTCAGAACATGTCCCCTCTGGTCACCAGGTCCTCTTGTCCACTTGCGCCCCTCCGAGCTCCCACAGGTAGCCACAGATCCAGGAGTGACCCAGACACGGTGGCTGGCAGGTACAACTTGGATATGGTTTTTTGTTTTTTCCCCGAGACAGGCCTTCTCTGTGTGGCTTTAGAGCCTGTCCTGGAACTCACTCTGTGAACCAGCCTGGCCTCGAACTCACGGAGATCCACCTGCCTCTGCCTTCCGAGTGCTGGGATTAAAGGCCTGCGCCACCACCACCGGGTTTGGACGCGGTTCTTTAAGCAACTCTTCCCTAACAGGCTCCAGGAATGCCTGCAGGGACTGAAGGACGGGAAGGCTGGTGATTGGGGAGGAGTCAGGGTTAGGGTTGGCGCAGAGCCTTTCCTCCATTTTCGTGCAACCCACAAGCCCTGGGATCTATCCCTGCCCGTCGTGGGCTCGCTAGGGTCCTGACCGTCCACACCTCTTTTCTGGGCTCCACATAGGCTGCCCGTACGCACTCTGAGACGGTAATGACAAGCGTGTTGGGAGTTGCTGGGAGAAGCGCCGCGTGATCCTACCTAGAGCCGAGTAAGACCGCGGCAGCTGGGGCAGGGGGCAGGGAGGGAGTGGGGAGTCCTGGGGGAGCGGGAGAGGAATGAGCCTGGAGAATGCCCTCAGCTGGCCTCTGGGAGGGGCAGCTTGGGCTCCAGGACGCGGGAGGAGCAGCTAAGCGGTGGGGATTAGGGAGCTCTCACACCCTGCGGGGGTCAGCTGGCCTGGGGCAGACCAGTGCTAGGACCGCATTTCAGCAGCCGGCGATGGCTCAGTCCCAGAAGAGTGGGAGGCCCCGGGAGAACGGTCTCGTTTCGGAAGGCGGGACCCGCGCACTCGCTGCTCCCTTGCCCTCTCCCCAGAGGCAGCACCTTGAGGAAGAAGGAACCCCTATTCCAGGCTGGGCTCGGGGACAGGGCGGGTGCGCCGACCTGGCCCAGCTCGTGGCCTGGCGCGGTTCCACCTGCGACAGATGGCAGCGTTCGAGGGGGTCCGGGCGTAGCAGAGAGGGGCGTCAGATGGCGCCGCCCGAGGAAGCGCAGGGGCCCTGGGATCTGAGCATCTGGAGGGGCTGCGTGCCCGCTGCGCCGGGCGGGTGGCAGGGGAGGTGACACGCCGAACTGCCACCACCGGTGCCCCGGGCTGTCCCAACCCGGGCAAGTGGGATGAGGTGGGAACCGCGGATCGCACAGCTGTCTGCAAGCAGCTGTGCGCCTTTGGAAGACAGCCCTTGCGCAGGCGCTCGGGCCTGCGTGCCGAATGAAGTACAGAGCCAGGGACAGGACAGGACGTTCGCGGATGTGCATCATTGTGCTCACAGAGCCCCTTGCCACTGGGGCCGTCCCCCACCCCGCTCCACAGCCCACCTACCTGGCTGCAGCTGAGCTTGTGACACATGCCTGGGACACTAGTACGGTGAGGGGATGGAGTAGAGGTCCGGTCCCAGGAGATTGGGGGGGAGGGGAGCAGAGGGTTGAGGGCCAAGTTCCTGTCTCACAGGAGCCCTTTCTGGTCCGAGCTTTGAACAGCTAACCCAGGAGCCACGACTTCACCTCTTGTTAGAAAGTGAGAAACACTGGTCTACAGAGTGAGTTCCAAGACAGCCAGGGCTGCAACAGAGAAACGCTGAGTGTGTGTGTGTGTGTGTGTGTGTGTGTGTGTGTGTGTGTGTGTGTGGTTGGCAAACAAAAAGTGAGAAACAGCCCCTTCTCCGAAGGTCCTGGTGCCAGAGTTCCCTCATTGGACATCCTGCAGAAGTGTTCTGGTCTACAGCAAGTTGAGAGCACAGCCTAGCTGGCACAGTACAGGGCGGGCTCTGCATAATCCAGGCAGAAGCTTCCTGAAGATTGGGTTTGGCTCAGCAGGGAGCCCTGCACAGGAGGTCCCTGAGGAGCATCACTGGGACAGCGGGACAACGTGAGAGAACCCCTCACTCCGGGTAGGGCTCAGTACTCAGACTTGACCAAATGTGCAGGCAGTGGTGGCCATCTCCCCCAAAAATCCCGGGTGCTGGACTCCCCACCCCAGCCAGAGGGGCAAATCTCATTTTCTTGCAGAACAAACAGAGAGCCTCGGTTAGGCCTGGGCTCAGAGCACTGGATGCGGCACAGGAAGCCGTTACACGGCTGTGGAAGGGAACCATGGGAAAAAGGATGGGAGTCCCAGAACAGTGTTGCCCTTGAGTTGGTGGCTCTAGGGCCCAAGGAGGGTTGACTCTGACTATTGATGTGGCTTCCCGGCTACACCTCAGGGAAGAGGTGCTACAGCAGAGAGAGGGCCTGCAGGTCAGGGGCTGAGTCAGGGTAGCTGCACACAGCAGGGAGAGCAGGGCTGTGACCGGGAGAGCTTGAGTCTCCGAAGCTGCTCCTCCTGCCCACCAGGTCCCTCCACACAGAGGGCAGAGGCTTCTGGGGCAGCTCTCCCCGACCCTGGGGCTCACTGCAACGGGCTGGGGGCTGAGTGGGGACCCCTCCCAGAGGTGTGCTTTGCAGGGCACCAGTGGCGGCGGCAACGTCAGTGAGTGGAGGATGTTGTGGGGACTGCAGCCCCTGTGGTGGGGGAGGGGCGAAGCTGTTGGGTCAGGTTGCAGGAGAACCTGGAGGCAGACAGCATGCTGCCCTGGACTACCACAGAGACTTCTCACACAGTCCTGCCTATAAGAATTGGAGCCTAAGGAGCCCTGAGGCCAGGGCAAAGAGCCCAGTTGGGAACCACGAGTCAGGAGCACTGTGACAGGAAGCAGAGATGGCTTTTGACTGCAGAGGGACTGTAGCAGGCAGGGCAGTGCCTGGGGTGGCTTTGAGGCCATGCCCTTTTTTCTTTTTCTTTTTCTTTTTTTTTGAGATGGGGTCTCTGTATGTAGCCCTGGCTCTCATGGAACTTGCTATGTAGACCAGGCTAGCCTTGAACTCACAGAAATCTGTCTCCTCTGAGTGCTGGGAGTAAAAGTACTATTACTCCCGGTCCCACTATACCAGGCCCCATGTGCTTTATTAAACAGGGAAACTAACTCTGCCTACCTCTCAATGTATTTCCTCACAGTGATGAAACACACTAGACAGTTTATCCATTGAACCCACAGGGCATTTTGTGTATGAAGGAGAGCCCCAGGGTCTCAGGGTAGGGAAGGCCCAGGGAGTCTTTTCACCCAGATCTTCCAGTCTCTCCAGGAGGATGTCAGGGACCAGGGGGAGCCTGGGACACATCTTGTGACAGACTTCAAAGGCACCCACAAGCAGGCCCTGAGCACAGAAACGACCCTAGGCACCTTACTTGCTCCATCCAGGGAGTCTAGGGGCCCATGGGAAGTCTGAGACTGGCGTCTGACAAACTCTCTTGCAATGCTGTTGCCTGCTTCATGCTGACTCAGTATCTGTTAGGTGTGTCAGGATCGATGGGCAGGATGGGAAAGAGTAGGCATCTTGCTCGGGAGGATGGTGTGGACTTCTATAAGATGGGGAATCCTAACTCCCAGTTGACAGCAGGGGTCACCGGGTTTGGGAATGATGACAGGGACCAGGCTGACACAGATGGCAGAGAGGAACACGGCACCTGCAGTGGCCCTTTGGGAACCCACGGCAGGCAGAGTCCAGAGCTGCAGTAAGCAGATCCCTGGCTGGGTGGCTATGATCCATGTTGTCCCCTCTGGAAATTTCCAAACTGTACCCCTACCATGTCCTATTCACTGACACCCTCCAGGGCTTCTGGGGGGTCTAGGGGGTACCCCAAACCACCTAGCCTCCTTAGTGGGTCAAGGGGAACGGAGTACTGAGCTGTGTGTTAGGCCACTCTGCTGAATTATGAATAAAATAGAAGATCAATACTAAAGGTGAACTTAACTCCAGAAGATATCCCAAGACCTCTCAAATACCTCTCTGCGGTCCAGAGCACTGTTCCCATCTGCCTCCAGTTACTCTGCTGGGTTCTCCATAGTCTGCACTTGGAGGAAGGCCAGGGTAGGTGTGGCCTGGGCTGGGCCAAAGACAGAGAAATGGTTTCCTATAGAGGGAGGTGCCGGGCTTGGCAGTGGTGCACTCTGGCTTTTGCCGGCAGTGGGGTGACCCCCAGCAAACTCACACAGAGGGTTCTTTGTAGCAAGTGATGCATGAATGAACTGCAGCCCATCCAGGCACTGGGAAGATGCACCCTGCAAACCTGGACAGTTCTTTCGCAAAAGGCACAGGCAGCAAGAGTCCAGCCACACTGAGCAGATTAGCCATGCTGCCACGCAGCCTGGTCCTGGGGAGTCACAGAGACAGAGGCTGAGATGGGTGTGGCTCAGTGACCTGTCACCCCAGGGCTGCAAGTGGTAACCACTCAATCACAGCAATGCAGGCTGCTGCTGACAGGGGAGCCCGAGGGGACTTAGAAATCCTCCCTCATTTGTCTACAACCTAAAACAGCTCAAGGAAATAAAGTGATTAATTACATGTATAAAGGGAAACTGCAAGGAGGCATCTGGGTCTGGCATGGCTCCCATCTCTGTTGGGGGGGACACAGGGTCGCAGATGGAGAAGCAGGTCCTGGGTAAGACCTGAGGAGGGGGGTGGAGCTGGGTTTGTACCTGCCTCCTGCCCCGCCCCTCCCTTCTGTCCTGCTTTGCCTCCCTCCCCTCCCCTCTCCCCTCCCCCTCCCTCTCCCTTCCCCTCTCCATTCCCAGGGCCAGCTCCCCTGATGAGCTGATCAATTGCTCATCACCATTCGTGGAGATTCTAACTCAAGTGTGGCATCTCAATCAACACTGCTGCCGCTCTCAAGCCATCGATGAACTGCTTGCTGACAAATGAGCCCTTTGGCTAGCCCCTGGCCTCCACAGAGCCTTGTTACCTGCCTGGGCTCCATGCGCCTTCTGGTGGCCTCGGGGTGAAAAACAGCCTAGAAGGCTGTGGGCAGAGCAGGAGGTGGGGGGGGGGGGGTTCTTGGTGGGCAGCCTGTAGGAGACGTAGCAGGCGTCCACCCTGCGTGGCCTCCGACCTTCTCCTTTCACGCCCCAAACAGCCCTGCTCCATAAGACACCAAAATGAGGTGGTGCCGCACACCTTAATTCCAATAGCTGGGAGGCAGAGACATGGGGGTCTTTGTGAGTTCAAGACCAGCCCGGTCTCTATAGCTAGTTCTTGGCCAGCCAGGGCTACGAGGTGAGACCTTGTCTCAAAAACAAACAAACAAACAAACAAACAAACAAGGAGCACCACAAACAGAAGACACAGAACATACCATTCCCAGCCTGCACAGAACAGCCCTGCCCCCCGCTGTTCTGTAGTGCTGGTAAGTCCCACAAAGTCCCATAGACCCCTGGCTGCCCCATGCCTGTCTCCCTTGTGTTCCAGATCATTCTGCTGCCCACAGTGCCTGCCCGAGGACGTCTACACGTGTAGGTCCCTAGGCAGACACCCTCCACTGTGTCTTCTCTGCTTAAGACCATCTCGCCCCCACCCAGCCTGCACCCCAGCCTCTGGCTGATGCAGAAGGAAGCCCTTTGCTGGCTGATGGCTGTTCCTCAGAAACCGGTTCCAAATAGGTACTCAGGAAGTGTCCATTGTTGAATGAACTCACGAAATAACCAGGAGGTGAGAGGAGGGGCAGGAGAGCCTGGTGGTCACAGATCCGAGCTTGGGGTCAGGTCAGGCCTTCAGGTTGCTGAAACAGGTCCTGGCTGCTCACCCGAGGGGTGCCCTGAACCATCTGTGGAGGCCAGAGTTCGGGGTTGGGTCCTTCCCAGAGGACACCTTGGAGGCAGTATAGAGGAATTTTGGTAGTGTAGGCACAGGGGCCCGCTTGGGCCCCAGGAACACAGGCAGGCAAGCCCTGGGGTGAGGGAATTCTGCCCGCCTCACTACCTCTTCCTCCCCTGATGTGGCAGAGCCGTATGGCTAGTCTGGAGGGGCAGAGATCAGAGGCCTCCTTCACCCTCCTCAGGCCTCCGCCTGGAACAGGCTGGCACAGCTAAAGGGTGAGGAGACTCCCTGGCTCCCTCATCCCTCCCTACCTCAGATGCTCCTGGGCTCTGGACCCCTGGCAGCTCCTCTGGTACACTACGTATCCACATTGGCTTCTGGACAATCTGGTCATCCGGTGACCGCCTTCCCCTTCATGTTGGCAGCCTGGGCTAGGCATGGCAGGTACCCTGTGAGTGTACGGACACTGACTACCGACTCAACTTCTCTGTCTTCTGCCCTCTGCCTGAGGCAGTGACTCTTGAGCCTTAAGGGTTCCACGGTGGGGGTGCTGTGTGTGTGTGGTGTGTGTGTATGTGTGTGTATGTGTGGGTGTGTGGTGCGTGCGTGTGTGTGTGTGTGTATGTGTGTGTGTGTGTGTGGTGCGTGTGTGTGTGTGTGTGTGTGTGTGTGTGTGAGTGTGTGCGCGCGGGGGTGACCTGTGCCAGCTTCCTTCTCTCTTTCCCTAGTTCCCACCAGAGACTAGCAGGCCCAAGGTCAGCGGTCTTCGTAACGACAGTGTCTGCCCTCCCCTCGCCTGTTGTGGGGAGCGAGGAGGCTGCTTGGCTCGATATGGCCCATCTTGTGAGACAATAAATTTGGCCATTGACCCAGCAAGCAGACGTCAATAAATGAACAGTTAATATAAACATTGTCCTTCCCAAATTAATCCAGGCTGTGGGGGTGGGGCTGGGAGAGTGGGAAGCTGAAATATGGAAGGAGGCATCTCCAGGAGCCCCCCCACCTCCTAGCCCACCCTGTGAGAAGGCAGGGTCTGCTTCTCCTTCACCAGTGCGCTCTGAGGCCGGCGTTGGCTCCCTGCTGCAGCTATTAGAAGCACACGGGGAAACAGCAGAACCACCCCATCCTGGGAGTGTCCCCCACTTCCCTCACCCCCAGTGCCACTTGAGATATATGTTAAGTGGACAAAGGGTTCACATGTAAAACACATGTCTTGGGGTTGGAGAGATGGCTCAGAGATTGGGAGCACTCTCTACTCTTCCAGACAACCCAGGTTCAATTCCCAGAACACACGTGGCAGCTCACAACTCTCTGTAACTCTAGTTCCAGGGGACCTGGCGCCCTCACACAGATGTAGGCAAAAGACACCAAAGCACCATAGACAGACAGACAGACAGACAGACAGACAGACAGACAGACGTCTTTGTGTGCCTCTATGCTTTCTGGAGACCCTAGTGTGAAGTGTGGGCTGATCCAGCCTGTACTGGTCACCCTCACTTTCTGAAGTAGGACCCACAGATCCATAAAGAGTGCTGGCATGCTCAATAAATGTGGTTGTCACCACCCTCAGGTAGCTCTATGGCCTCTGTGTCCTCCAGGAAGAAGGCTTGTGGTGGTTTGAATGAGAACAGCCCTACAGGCTCACATATTCAAATATCTGTTCCCTAGTTGGTGGGACTGTTTGGGAAGGATTAAAAGGTGTGGCTTGTTGGAGGAGGTGTGTCACTGGGACAGGCTTTGAGGTTTCATAAGACTCCCACCATTCCCAGTGTTTCTTTCTCTGCCTCCAACTTGTGGATCAAGATGTGGCCACTCAGCTGTTGCTGCTGCCAGGCCTGTGTTCTACCTCTAACCCTCTGAAACCATAGTCCCCAAATTAAACACTTCCTAAGTTGCCTTGGTCATGGTGTTTTGTCACAGCAATAGGAAAGTGACTAAGACGAGACTGGAGGAGCTGCTTGCTTGTGGTGGTACTGACTGTGGCCCAGGGGCACTGCTCTGTCCTCTGTGGCCTCTGGGATCTCAGGGACCTGGTTGGGGCAGCGTCTATGAACAATCACAGCCTAGGTGCAGGCTTGAACCTTGGACAGCCGTTGAGTCAGGCCAGGCAACACCCTGCATTCAGATCTGTCCAACATCTCCCAGAAGAGTGAAGGGGCCATCAGCTATTCCTGAAGGCTCAGAGAAAGCTCTTGGAAGCCCCCAGAATCTGTGCAGCAAGCCAAGGGTTCAGAGGACATCCCAAGGGAAGCAGAAGAGCAGCTGGCCCACTTGCTTCATCTTCTGGCATCTATAGTCAGCAGTACTCAGCTGGTCTCTCATGTCCTGTGTCTAGGCCTTGGGTAAACTGAGGCCCTGAGCTCCCTGGATAGGCTGTGAGGTGCGGGAGGCCCACTCGTTAGATAAGCTACTGGTGACACAAGCAGAGGTGCCCGTAAGTTTTGGTCTTCTTCCAGGTGGGGATGGTGGTAGGGACTGGAAGCCTTAGCTACTGTCCCTGACTCAGTATGAGGAGCCACCCCCTCTAGGTGCTCCCCATCCTGGCCTCCTCTGTGGGAAAGCTCCCCAGCTAGAGCAAGGTGGAGGCCGCATGATGGATGGGCTCCAGGGGCCCTTGGCTGCCCTAACAAGGGTAGGTGGGAAGCAGCTGTCAGCACATAATGGGCCTGTGACAAATGGGGTGGGGTTGAGGGGAGGCTTCCTCCCCATCCTTGCACCCGGAAAGGCTCCAAGGGTGGGGTATTTCCACATAGGGGTCATCATATGAGTTTAGGGGAAGCACAGGACAGGGCTGTGTCCCTTTCCCTGAGTTCTTGGGGGGCAGCTTCAGGATCCTCAGCATGGAGGGGGCAATTGGGTGGGGGCTGAGGTCTGAGATGGGCTCCCAGTGGCCCATGCCCTCCTGACTGGCCAAAGCAGCTGCTGAGCTCAGCGCTGGCTGACCCAGTGCTTTAGGGACCATTAAAAACATTCTGGGCCGCCGGCCGCCAGAGACATCAATCTATGCTGGACACAACCCTGATGTCCTCCCCTCCCCCATGCTTCCTCCAGAGCCTCTGCTCTCCAGCCTCATTTTGGCCTCTCTTGGCTCCTGTCCTAGATGAGGGCCCCTCTGTACTGCCGTGCTGAGAGATACCTATCCTCAGAGCCTCAGGGACACACACTGGGGAGGGCCACCCTGGGGAAACTCGGTGTGGGGAGGGGTCCCACTGACAGGAGGCTCTAGAGGACATACAAGAGGAGGTGCCCAGTCAGGGAGGTGCCATCAGCGGGTCAGAGAACCAGATGGAAAGTTGGGGGTGGCAGGGGCAACTGCTCCAGCAGCCCTATGCTTAATGCCACTGACTTTGGCTGAAAATGTCTGGGAGGGAACTTTGGAGTATTTTCTAATAGGCTGTGGAGGTCCAGCTCCAGCCTGTACAGGCAGAATATGGGGTAGTTGTTTGATCGTACCTCCTGGGCTTGGGTGGGACCAGGCAGCCCAGCCAAGGGCTCCAGAAGTTGATGAGGCAGTGATGGAGGTTTCTGGGCCTAGGCAACTGCTCCCCGACGGGACTGTAGAGGAGTAACAAGCCAGGCACTTCCTGGGAGCCTTCTGTGAAAGCTGAGTGTGGTTCCATAGCACACAACCACCCCAGGCCTGACTCAGGAGTCTGTGGGCAGAACAGGGCTAAGAGGACATGCCATTGTCATCCACAGAGCCACTTGCAGGGGAATGAAGCAGTGCTAGGCACAGGGGACAACTCACCTGTGAGAAGGGCAGTGGCAGTGTGGGATTCGGTCGTTGTGGTCTACACTTGCCTTTGGTCTGTAGGAAGACTTGGAAATGCCATCAGGTGGGTGGGCACAGGCCAGGCCAGCATGACCACTGGGGCACTGTTGTCACCCACCTACATGCTGCACTGGGATCACTGGGAGGTGCCAACAGATAACAGGGGTGCTGACGTGTCAGGGATCAAGGCTGAGTTAAAGGAGTCGTTTGTCCTCCCTGCCTCGAGTCTGTGAATCCCAGGCCCCCTGTACTCTGGGCCAAGGTTGCTGACCTGGCAGAGGCAGAGGACAAGCTGCCAGTGAGGCCGCGATGGTCACTGCCAGCCCAGAGGGTTTAAAGGGCCGCTCACTCACTAGTGATCAGCTGGGAGACTCTTCTGAGATGTGTGCCTTGTCCTGGTCACAGGAACGGTCTTCCTCTGGGGTAATTGATTCAGCCTCCTCTTTAAGAATACTCGTAAAACTAGGTTCCAAGAACAGGCGAGTCCCAGGCCCTGGCCAAGCCAGTCATGAGATGAGGAACTCAGGAGGCAACCGACAGCCTCCACAAGGCAGGAGACAGAGTCCCAGATCCTGCTGGGGACATCTGCAGGACAGGTGGCAAAGAGGGGCCTGCCCTCGGGCAGATGCAGTCAACTGCCTGAACCTTCTAGGAGGTAAGGATCTGACCTGGTTGGACCCCACATGCTGTGTGATCTTGGCAGGTCTCTGAGCCTCTCTGGGTGCTACAACAGAAGCCCAAGTCTAGCCCTGGACCTGTGAAGTAGATCAGCATCCCAGGTACCTCCCTCTGTCCCTCTAACCACTCCCTCACGGTGGCCAGGTGACGTTTTGTCCATAGGTCCTCCTCTGTGTCAGGTGAACTGGCTACCTAACACTCTCCCCTCCCACCTACCCACACAGTGCTCCTAAAAGTCTCTTCAGGCAGCCTGGGGGATACCTAAGTTTTCGTCACAAGCCTCTTCCTTCCCACTTTGGGTTATTCTGTCCTGGTGCCTGAGCACCCAGTAGCAGATGCTGGCCTTGTCCATGTGTGGCCCCTGTTGCTTCCTGGTCCGTCAGCATGGAGTGCTCGCCAAGGGAACCACTGGGGCCCAGCTCCTCCATGATGAGCAAAGACTTCACTTGGGTCGAGTGCACCAGCAGATCACGAGTGTGATAAAACACAGAGGATACCTCCGAATCCACACTGTCCTGGTATGTGTTTGGTTTGCCCCGGCCATTGCTGGTAAGTAAATAGAGGCCGGACGTGCTGAAGCAGGAGGTGGACATGTCCATTGGAACTGTCTCACCAAGACTCTTGGACAGTTAGTTTCCTGGCCCAGGAACCAGTCCTGCAACCTGGGAAGCCATCCTGGCCACGATACCCGATGGGCAAAGCCTTCCGAGGTCAAGTCAGTGCCCTAGGCCGTGTGTGAGAATTCTGCCAGTTCTAGCTGTCTTTACCACCATTCGCTGACAGTGAAGAACACGGGGACCGTGTTGTTACTACAGAGCCCCCCACAGTCTGCATAAGCCCACCCCATGGATCTGGGATCCCCGAGGAGATAGTAGATACCTAGATGCCACCAGCTGACAGTCTGGCCTCTGTGTCAGGATGGCGCCCTGGTATGGCCTCTGTGTCAGGATGGCGCCCTGGTATGGCCTCTGTGTCAGGATGGCGTCCTGGTATGGCCTCTGTGTCAGGATGGCGCCCTGGTATGGCTTCAGGGCCAGGTCAGCATTGCTTGTCCCCAAGGGGCTGAGACTAGCGGTGTCCGGATGATCTGCTGTTGATGAGGAGAGCAGGAGGGAGCAGGCCCGGCCTGGGTCAGCAGATCCGCTATGCTCAGGATATGCCTGCCTATCGATCCGATAGACACAGGCTGGATTGGCCCCTTGGGAGTTAGTCCATCCAGACTCGGCCATGGGAGCAGGACTGATTCTCCATCAGAAGTGTGTGATGCTTCCCAGGGTTGGCAGCAGCACTTAAGCTACTGCTCCAACGGGCCCCTACACAGAGGATAGCTGGCCCTCAGCTCCACCCCAACAACCAGGCTGTGGCTGTTTTGCTGGTTGGTTGGCCTTGGGTGCCCCGGGACACGGACACTCCCATAGAGATCACAACGCTAATGATGGAGGTTGGGGGGACACCCATAGGCATCATGAGATCCATAGGCCAGAAAGGGAAGCAGGCACAGGCATGGAAAGTGGGGACAGGAGCCCCCGAGTGTTCTTGTGAGCCCTGAAGACAGACACAGGAGGGACATGCATGAGGAGACCCTGACAAATAGGACAACAGATGTACCAGAGGTGAGAAATCCAGCTGCTGACGATCTGGACTCTGCTACCGGCCCTGGAAAACCTTCAGAGTGGGTCCAAGCTCACGTCACACAGGTGGGGCTCCTCCTGCCTTCTGTCTGTCTGCATGACTGCAGCTGGTGTGTGTGGCCACAGATCAATAATGGGAAGCTGGTTCACTCTGTGTGATCTGACAGCCTAGGGAGTCGCTCTAGATTACAGACAGGGCCTAGGGCTACCCACACTTCCCACCAACCTCCACCACTAATGAATTGGGATTTAATCTGCAAGGCTTTGGCAGGAAGTCTGGCTCCACGGGGGACTTGGTGAGGAGTTAGCAGGTGGCTGGGTTCTCCTGTTAAGCTTTTGGGGGCGGGAGCCGTGAATGATCCCCGCTGGGCAGTTGATACCACACGGGCACACATCTCCCGCACTTGGGACTCTGCTGAACCGATAGAGTGAGAAAAGAAACCAGGCAAGTCATTTGACAGCCTTGGGAGTTTTCTGGAATGTGAATCTATTTTCACAACGTGGTCTGGCAAGGCAGATGGACTGAAGGCCATGGGCTTGTCTTGGCCAGAGCAGAGTCAGGCAAGGGGACCCTGAGGAGCAGGACTTCGGTATGGGGTGGCCCTCGTGGGATTTCCCCAGAAATGATGCCCTGCCCAAGGTCAGGTCCAAGGGGAACCCCTGAGGAAGCCTTCCTTCTAGGGTCCCAGGATACGGCTGCTTCAGGATGGCAGCAAGCGTCTCAAGACAATATTCCACAGAGGGGAAAAGAAGGGGGTTTCATTAAATTAATGAATTTAATGAAAAAATCCACCCGGTCTCTAGCCATGGGATTGCCTGGTATAGGGCACAGAGAGATCTCAGACACCCATGCTCAGCCTGGCCCAGCAGCTGGCTAAAACGGAGGTGGGAAGAACCCTCTGGGCCAAGCCTGCCTGTGAGCCTCCTCAGGCCTTCTTTTGAGCAACTTGTCCTATGGCTCCCTGGCCTCCAGCCTCCCTGCTAACATCCCTAGCTTCCCTTGGCTATTTTCGCCTCGTGGCTTCCTCAGGCACCCTGGATCTTTCTAGCTGCCCCAGCCTTTGCTGACCTCCCTGGACTGTCCACTCATCACACAGCCTTAAAGAAAAGACCTTTCTTAGGCCCTGGATCCCAGCGCTCCTCCTGTTTGGATAGAAAGGGACAGGAAAGCCACCTGCTTTTGTAGGTAGTTTGTCCCCAGATGAGAGCTGTCCAGTTTCTCAGGGTGCCCAGCTGCCCCGTGGTTACCTTTATGGTCGTCTCCCGTTGACAACTTACAGGGTTAGCTGGGCAGTGGTGACTTGAGCCTTTTATCCCAGTACTTGGGAAGCAGAGGCAGGTGGATCTCTGTGAGTTTGAGGCCAGCCTGGTCTACAAAGTGAGTTCCAGGACAGGCTCCAAAGCTACACAGAGAAACCCTGTCTAAAACAAAACGAACAAACAAAAAAAAAACCCCAACAAAACAGAAACACAAACCTTACAGTGTTATTACCACAGCTGCTGGGCAGCGGCCCCCAGTCTTGGCCCCCTCACCCACCCGTCTGTGCACAGCAGCAGCAGCCTGATGGGTCCCGTGGACCTGGTGGCGCTCCATGACTACTCTCTCAGTCACCGTATCTTCATGGCCACCCTGCCTCACAGTCACTACACTGCGTGGTCACCTCACTCATGATCCCCTCACACGATTGCCACTTTAGTCAGTGGCCGCTTAACCTCCACAGTAACCTCATCCTGTGGTCATCTCGTCCTCACGACCACCTGACCCCCTGCCCACCTTTTCCCCACAGAGGCCGCCATCTCCCGCTAGCAGTACGTTTTAGTCTGCCTGTGCCATTCACAAGGCCCGCACTTTCTCCCCGTGGCCTCCCAGGCTGGCCCTGCTCATCTGGGTGTGTGTCAGGGAGTGGATGGCTCACTTCCCGGATGGGGGTCCGGGGCTGGGGCCTCGTGGGGGCAGTGGAGCCAGGAGCTCTGGGCTGACAGGAGGGGCAGGTGTCACTCTTAGAAGTAAGCACTGTCCATCTGTAATGAATGGCGGGCCTCAGGGGAGCCACTGCGGTATTTAACAGCCGATATTGGACTGTGGGGCTCGGCCTGGAACAGGCGCATTATGAAGGCTAATGGATTTTTGAGGCCAGATTGATTTTTCATTAATTTGGTAAAAATCTTTTTCCTCTCCCCTATAATTCTGTCTTAAAACGCTCCCCCTGACAGCTCGATAAGTCACTCCCGCCTTAATGCACGTCTGTCTCAGCGTCTGGGGCTGTGGGGGGAGGGGAAGTCAGAGTGGCTGCCCATCACCTCAGGTAAATACTGCATTATGCATGGGCACGGAGCCCGGGCCACCCCAAGGTGGACACAGAACTGCAGCAGCCGGTCCGGGCTCCTGTGGACCCTCTGAATGGGGTAGGCCTTGGCTTACAGGCCTCCAAAGGCTCCCGGGAGGTGACCGGCAAGCTCTGAGAATCCATTGTGAGAGGTGAAGCAGAGCTCCCTCCCGGAAGGATGGGACCTCAGGCCTGAGAGGCCTCTTGCTCAGCGCCCCGACTCCGGGCCACAAGCCTAAAGTCCACAAGCCCGTCTGGACTCCTGCAACAGGGGGCTGCCACCTCAGTCCTAGCCACAGCTCTGTGTCCAGCCCTAGCCCTCAACAGCTGGGCCTGCCTGGGCCGGGCAGGGCTCCCTCCCTGTCTTCCAACCCACCCTGACCCCCATCTAGATGCTTCCGGACTCCTGCCTGTGGTCTCCAGGCTGTCCTTCCTTCTCTGGTATGTTACGTTCACGTGAACTTCGGGTGACACTGGCCTTTCCCTCCAGCCAGAGGACACACCCAGCGCCTACTCTATCCCCTTGGTGCCCCCTTAGCCTCCAATGGGTCCCACGAGAGCCGTCCGCCACTCCTAACTCTACCCGGTGTACTGGAGTCACATCCCCATGGCAGCCTAGGCCCACACGGGACACTTAAGTACCAGAGATGGTGACGATGGCTACAGGTGAGTGTGTGTGTCGATGATGCCGGCGATGGTGGGGTAAGGCCGGCTGACGGGAGCCAGGCGTGAGGAAGACAGCTGCTCACCGGCATGCTCTCTATGGCTTGCTCGGCGTGCTCTCTTTTGCTACCGGGACCACCTGCCCAGGGATGGCACCACCTGCCCAGGGATGGCACCACCTGCCCAGGGATGGCACCACCTGCCCAGGGATGGCACCACCACAGTGACCTTGATCTGAGCCCTCCCACATCATTAATCGTTAATCAAGAAAGTGCCCCTACAGCCTTGCCCGCTGGCCGATCTGATGGAGGAGACAGTTCCTCACTGAGGTTCCCTTTTCCCAGGCGGTTCTAATTTGTGTCAAGCTGACAAAAATGAATCAGCCCAGTGGTGAAGCTGACATCAGCGGTGGTGAGAAGGTGATTTTGACCTAAGCTACGGTGCATGGGGCGGTGAAACTGACCTGTGCCAGAGGGGTGGAGAGCTGGTGAGAAGAGACGGGGGGGCGGGGGAGCCAAGGTGTGGGAAGACGGATGAGAGACGGGGGGCGTGTAAGGGGAATGAAGTTGGGGGGGACACGGAGGAGGGGTGTATACATAGCAGGGCAGTGATGGGGCCTCAGGGGGCCAAAGCACAGCCACAGCTCTCGGGAGGATGGGTCACAGCTTCTAGGAGTAGAGATGGCCAGGGTTGGGTCCCCTCTGGCTCTGTTCTACCTGTCACAGGAGGCGGCATGCTGAGGACATTGATTCTGGATGAGGTACTGGGCTGTGACCCCCCCTGCCCCTCCAGCTGAGGCAGGGACCTCAGGAAGGTAAGTCTGAGTGACAGTAGCCCAGAGGACACTATCCTGATCCAGAGCAGAGCCCTTGGTGGATGTGGCCAGCATCTAATGCTCACTCATCAGGGTCAAGGACCTCTCTACCGTTGCGGGACCAGGATCCTGGTCCCCAGTGTCCCGGTATTGTTGCCCACAGCAGAGATGTAGGTCTGCATGCCTGGCGGAGAGCTCTGGCAGCCACTGTATGATGGCTGCTGTTTGGCTATGGCTTTCTAGAGGCCTAATGGTGGCTTTCAAGTCAGGCTAGTGTGATCTGGAGTGACCCAGCTCCTCTGATGATAGTGGCGGGTCTTCACGCTCTCTTCCCTATCCTGAGAAACTGAGGCACGCACCACTAAACCTCTCTAACTCTGTTCCTTCCACTGGCTTGGCCATCACATCCCCTCACCAGGGCTACAGCTCTAAGTGGCCACGCCCCTGCCACGCTCCTACCTCTGCCCTACACCAGCTGCCCCCTCAGAGCCAGTGCCCAGCCAGACGCTTCACTAAGGCCTGTACTGTGGGATCCTGACTCGGTGCCCCACCAGGCAGGCCAGATGTCCGGCTTGCATCTTCACCCTCCTCCTTGGACATCCCAACCACGTAGTTTAAGCTTACTGGAGATGACTGGTCCAGGGACACACCTCCCTGGACTGGGAGCTCAGTGCACTGTCTCTTGCTCCCATGCCTACAGCTGAACTCACAAATCCCTGGCCATTTGGGACAATGGACAAAATTAAAATATTGATGGACGAGGGGGTGGGTGTGGCCTCAGACCCAAAGCACACATGCAAGAGGGGCCTGGGAGGCTGAAGCCCTGCAGGTTCTGGGGCTGGGAAAGGAAGCAGATCCTTCACTCACTATCCATCACCAAACCTCCCATTCCACACGCACCCCGCCCTCACTCTTCCCCACCCCCACTCTCTGCCGCGCCTCCCTCTCCCACATTAATCTCCAGGCCTCTCACTGCTGATTCAAGCAAAACAGACTTTGCCGTTTCCCCTCTCGGCAGTTTTTTGTTGGCAAAGCAGAAAGGAATCGCGGTATACACATGTCTCAGCCTCCTGCCCAGGGAGCCGCCTGAAAATGAAGCACCCCTCCACGGTGCGCGGGGCCGTGGGGTGTATGCACGGTAAGTGCACACAGACACCCCACTTCTGTCGGCCTCATCGTCTCCCCGCTGGTCACGGACCCTGGGTCTGCATAGGCTGTGAAGAGCCAGGTTCCTGTGCTTCCCTCTCAGGCAGCACATGCGTGTGACATGTGTCATGTGTGTCATGTGTCTTCCTCAGGTATTCAGGGCCCTTACTGACCAACCGTTCATGGCCGAGGGTCCACCTACGATCACAGTACTAAGCATCAAGGGGCTGAGTCAGAAGGGGCTGCGGTTCAGAGCAGGGATGCGGCCGAGCAAGGCTTCCCAAGGAAGGGCCATGGACCCTGAGGGCTGGGAAGACGCCAGCTAGGTAGGAAGGCTCAGAGAACCTCGGGGGGCAGGGTGGTGGGAAGAAACATGCCAGGGTAAATGGGCCAGAACCGGGCTTGTTCACGTTCCTGGTGCGGTGTCCGTCAGCTGGCCCATTAGGGTAGCTGCCGTGTGTTGTTAAGATCAGGGCCAGGACCCTCCAGGGCGCATGACTGGTTGGCTCCCACAGTGCTGGTCTGCATTACAAACACCTATTTTTCTGTCTAAAAAAGTTCACACATAGGGCCAGGTAGGGCTTCCGTTACCATAGAGTCCTAGCTGACAGAACTCTAGACCGAGGAGTTCCCCCACCATGGCAGCTGGGGCCCAGCCAGGGACCTCCATCCTGCCCACACACTGTGCGCCCGGACACTTGTCTCACACTGGGAGAATGCAGGGATGGCCCACTCAGACACAGTGACACAGAACGTGCCTGCTCCATCTGGGAGGAGTCACCATAGCACAGGAACGGCCTTAAGAGCAGGGGACTCAGGACTTAAGATAGAGGCTCAGTTAGCAAGGGCCCAGGAACAGCAGCTTGGCCGTGGTGAGGTCAGCAGAGTGTGGAGGTGGCTGAGGTAGCCTGGAGTGCAGGGGAGGGGCAGCTCCTTTCCTCCTCATCTTGACAGACCATCCAAGGGTCTGTCATGCATGCTTGGGTGGGGTGGCAGTGGGTCTCACATTCATTATCCTCCATAAGGGCCGCCCATCCTGTCAGCTCAATTATTGTGTAATGGCCTCCTAGATAAGCAGGCTGAGGAGTCTGAGTGACCTTGGCCATTCTGGTGCGATGGAGATTGTCCCAAGAGGGCAGGTAAATGAGGAGGGACACCTGCATCCTCTGGGAGCCTCTGTTACTTCAGAAGAAAGTCTTCCAGACTCACGAGCTAACTCTCCACACTCACCCGCCCTGGCCCTGGATGCTGGCATCTGCATGGGGTGTCGGGCAGCGTGAACCCTAGACTATGCAGCCAGACCTGGAGCATAGAATCGGGAGCCCCACAGAAGAGGCTGGAGGATGAAAGGGTGTGGGTTGCTGACTCTGGAGCTGGCTGCCTCTCTTTCCCAGGCCTTCCTCAGACTCGTGGGGGTTGGAAGAGCTGCAGCCTCCTAGAGCAGCATGAGTGGGCAACAGCTGCCCCCTGGTGGTCCCAGGGAACAAGTTCCCCATCTGTTTGTTTAGTTTTCCATCCTGAACCCTCCAGGGCTTTGAGGAAGAGCATCTTCATGGCTTCCCCACACAGTTTTTAGGACTGCTACCTAAATGGAGCTCCCATCCTGTCCCTTTGGAGTCCAAGCCCTGAACCCACCTTTCTAAGGGATCTGCCAGGGCCTGCGTGGGGACAGGTGGAATTGGGCTACAGGGTGCTCAGAGGACATGTTTCCTGGCAGAAGATGGGACTCTGGAAGCTGGGGTACTATAAGGGAGCTGCAGATGAAATACCTTCGCTGGGACCTTACACGAGAGACTGACCAGCAAGGGGAGGGAGTGTGAGGAGACCTGGAGGGCTGCTGTGCATCAGGCAGAGTCTTGCTATTCAGGGGAGGGCCCTGAGCATACATACTCAGAGGATTCTGTCACATAGCAGCAGAGTAGATGGGGCCTGGCAGGGGCCAGGACGCTGCTGCAGAAGAATAGCACCGTCCCCGTTGTCCTCCATAGAGGGCGGCTGTGTGAACACTGTGTCTCCAGTGTACTGGGACATATCCCTGGTGTGGGTAAAGTGGACATGTGGCCATGGTCCTGGGCTCAGACTCATCTCATCTGACCGGCAATTTTTTTTAAAGATTTATTTATTTATTATGTGTACAGTATTCTGCCTGCATGCATGCCTGCAGGCCAGAAGAGGGCACCAGATCTCATTACAGATGGCTGTGAGCCACCATGATTGCTGGGAATTGAACTCAGGACCTCTGGAGAAGCAGTCAGTGCTCTTAACCTCTGAGCCATCTCTCCAACCCCTGACCGGCATTTTAAATAGACATCTCTAGCTTTAAGCAAGACAGGGACAGCCTAATGTCCTCCAGAATAGAGGACAGAATGCAGTAGGTACACCTGGCTATTGGAGCTGGTTATGTGGTGATGTACACAGGAAGATGGCCGTCACAGGCACACTGGGCACACAGGAGTACCGGGTGTCCAGCTCAGGGACAGGTGACACAGTTCCTGTTTGTGCAGAAGTCAGGGTGGCACCCAGTCTTGCTTTGTTTGGTCTTGCGACCCCAGCCAAGGATGGGCCAGGGGCGGGCACGTGCAGGCATCGCTGTCTCAAAACCACATTCTCTCTGGCTCCACAGCAGTGCTGGCCGTCGAGGTCCCTACAGCCAGGACAGAGATAGATGTGGTCAGCCATCACTGCCTGCCCTATCTGTGGCCACCCTGGGAAGAGGTTAGAGTCCTCTGCGAGCCATGGGTGTGTTAGGGACATGTTAGGGGCATCTGAAGTGGCCATGTGAGGCTGCTTGCCATTCAACCCTGAGATAGCTTTGCTGAATGGATGTGGCCTCTGGAATAGGCTGGTTTAGAAGCTTCTAGTCTGGGTACAAAATTCCACTGATGTGGGCCGAGGGCTTCCTTTGGAGCAGGGCAGTAACCGTGCTATGGAGACACCATCACAGGTGGACACTGCCCAAGAAGCCACCTCCATTGAAAGCCACCTGCCCACCTTCCCTTTGAGACCTTTCAAACACACGAGAGGGAGACCGGGGCTGGGCAGGGCTGGGGCTGGGGATCTTCTCCCAGGCCGAGGGCTCACCGTGCCACGTGGCTCAGGGCTGGGCAGCATGGACACCACCTGCAGGCTCACGTTGTGCTCGCTCACGCCCCTCAGCTGCGCCACCACCTCCACGTGTTTCCACCACTTGCAAGGCCGCCCGTTCACAGACACGATGTAGTCCCCCTCCTTCAGGCCAGCAGACTGTGGAGGACAGGGTCAGCGAGGTGGGGGCGTGCACTCTGATGGTCTAGGACCTCAACGTCCGGGGCTAGAGGACCCTTACCTCAGCCTGACCTCCAGGAACAACAGCAGCGATGAGGACGGGCGAGTCTCCCCTCAGTGTGAAACCAAAGCCACCCTCGCCTCGAGTCATGTGCACCGGCCCTACTAACCGCCACCGGTTCTTGGTTGAGAATACAGACAGAGGTCCCTGGAAGGAGGAGGGGTGGAGACTGGCTGAGCGGCAGTCGAGGGGCCCTGACCTGTCTGGCACCCCATCTTAGCCCACATACCCTGGAGCGGAGACAGGCGGGGGGCCAAGGGAAATGGGGGCAGGGAGGGGGAGCGGCCTGCTCACCAGGCGATGGAAGAGGTCAGTCACCTTCATCTGGGACAGGCTGGGCATTCTCACCTCTGGTGCTTGGTGGGTCTTGGCTGACAGGGCAAGAGGGACAGGAGAACTGGAACCGAACCCCAGACTCTTGACCCTCCCAGACCCAGAGCTCCAGTGGGACTTGGCTCAGTTTAGAGTTGTATGTGGCCCTCAACTGCATGTGGGACTTTCCTGGGTCCTTAAAGCCTGGCTGTCCCTACTGACAGCCAGGGCTATACTGGCTCCCTGAATTAATGGTGTATGTAGAGGCCTCTAGGAATCCACCTGCAAGCCCCCGCTGGCACCGTGCCCCTGTACCGTCTTGCCTTGCAAGAACCAAGTGGGGAAGGAGGTAGCAGGGGAGCTGGCCTGATGTCCTCCCAGTGCGCCTCTCGCGCCTCTCCTCAGCCCAGCCCACCTCCCCACCCACCCAAGGTTTCACTACGTGGCCTAGCGATGCTTCAACTCTGTCCTCCTGACTCAGTCTCGCTAGTGCTGGGCTGGGATCACAGGCGTGTGCCACCACAGCTGGCTTGCTGACTGCCTCTCAGCAGTGGCCGCAGGCCTCAGCCTGGCCTTTTGGCTGACATACTCATCCCGAAGGGCCCTGGCTGCTCACGCTGGATGTCGGGGGCTTCCACAGCCTCAAAGAAGTCATCTTCGCGCTCAAGCTCTGAGTACTTGGCCAGCGAGCACTGCAGTGCCTGAGTCACCACAACCTGTAGCAGGTCCACCTTACGCAGGACTCGGCACAGAGTGTGAAGTCGCAGCGCCTCCTCCTGGCCCAGGATGGCACGCTTCAGGTGGGCCTTGGCTGTGCACAGGCATAGTACCGTGTCTCACACACAGACACAGACACAGACACAGACACACACACACACACACACACACACACACACACACACGCACACACACACACACGCACACACACCACATTCATGCATGGATTCCCCACCAACTGGCCATTCCAGGTTGGGTCCCAAACCCTCTGTCTCAGTATGCATCAGGAAGGGGAATGGGCCACAGGGTCAGACAATGTTGGCCAGATTGGTAAAGTTCTGCCAAGCCAAACAGTAGGGCAGGGGAAGAGCTGTCCCCAGCTACATACCCGGTCTCCCAAGAGCCCTGCTCTCAGCAGTTTCCACCAACCCAAGGATGTCAATTGCCGAGTGACTACGGGGCACCCTGCCACATTTGATCCAGGGCCCCTCCTGTGATGCCTCACCAAGCTTCCTGCACTCTTCCGGATGCTGTGGCATCTTCTGGATGCTGGATGCTGTGGGACCTTGGGGCTCACAGGTAGTTGAGGGCTGGAAGACGTGCCTTGAGAGTTCTCCCTTGTCTGCTGCTGGAGGTCAGAGAGGCCATAAGCCTGAGCAGGGAGCCTCTGTGGGCACACAGGCATGTGGGCTGATGCACTCACAGGAGCCTTCGCAGAGGGCCATGGCTGCGTGGTGGTGGGCCAGGGCGCAGAAGTGCTGAGACTTGACCTGTGCCAGGCTGGTCCAGGAGGCGGGCAGGTAGTCCTGGACGGGTGGCTGGGCCATGGCCCGGTGCACAAGCCCATACTCAGCTGCCACCTGCCAACAGGCATGCCAGTACAAATGGAGCCTCTGCCTTTCTTCAGGCCCGTGGAGCTCAAGGGACAAGGTCAGCCGACACCTGGAGACAGCCTACGTTCCCTGCCGATGCACCCTGGGCGCCGCCCACTCTGCTCCACATTTGGCATCCTCTCCATAGGCTCTAGGCTGAGTCAGACCTGGGCATCCAGGGCTTCAGTTCCTGTTCTCAGGACCTCAAGAACCAGGGCAGCCACTGGCTTTCACGAATGACACAGAGCACTCGATGTGGGTGCCCATTCTTGCACGACTTGGCTCCAAATCAACTCTGTTCCTGTCCCACTGAGCTCTGCCCTCCATTCTTTGAGTGGCCACAGCTTGGTGGTCTTGTTGTGGCCCCTGGCCTTACCTGGGCAGCTTCCTGAGCCAGCTGCAGCTGAGCTGGACAGTTGTCAGGCGTGTCAGAGGCTGGCAGCAAAAGCCCCTTGAAGACGCACTCCTGTGCCTGGGCAACCATGAGCTGCTCCAGCACGGAGAGAGATGCGGTGCTCATGTCTGGGCTCGGTGCATGCGAGAAGTTCTCCCTCAGGAGTCTGAAGGCCCCTGAGGATGGACAGCATGCTCACACAGTCAGGAATTCCCCACGCTCACCAGGACTACCTCCTGAACTTCCCACTGAAGGACTTATGTGGTAAGTTTCTCACACAGGGAGGCCGTGTCCCCCAGTCCTGTTTCCTGCCCCAGAGACGGGCACCATACCCCTCCTACTGTGGTCTACAGCCCTCACCAGCAGCCCTCTGGAAAGCCTCGGTGGCACGGATGATGCCCTCAGTGCAGGAGCAGTCCTGCCGCGCGCCGATCTGCGTGTGGAGTGCCCCAATGTTAAACAGCACACTGCCCTTCTCGAAGGCCAGAGCCCGCTGCTGTGCCGGGACCCCCGTGAGCGAGTCGTACCTGTGTGTGGTGTCAGCATGGGTACCGTTCCCATAACAACCTGGCCTCCCCTCCCAGGGCGTCCATCTCGGTCGCTAGCCCCTACCAGTGGAAGAGCAGCCTGGGGCTCCGGGCGGCGCTGAAGAAACGTGCATCCAGGAAACAGAGCTGGCTGTAGTAGGCTGCAAGCAGATCCAGGCCGACCTCGTCCCTGCTGGGTGTTCTCATGGCCTGCGAGGGAGAACCCAGCTGGGCCAAGAGCCACCACCCATGGCACCACCCTAGGCATCATCTCCATGGCACCACCCTAGGCAACATCTCCATGGCACCACCCTAGGCATCATCTCCATGGCACCACCCTAGGCATCATCTCCATGGCACCACCCTAGGCATCATCTCCATGGTACCACCCTAGGCATCATCTCCAAGGAACACCTGACACCCCAGGACTTTGAGGGCAGCCAGGCACAAGAGGTCACGTGGGGTCCCCGGGGAAGGGACAGGCACTGCTACTCCCTAGACCAACAGAGCATGGCTAGAACAGACTCACCTGTGAGCCCCAGGTCCTGCCATGAACACTGGCTATGCCTATCTCCCAGGTTTCCTCCCCCACCCGTGGAGACTCCATGAGAACCTTCTATGACCCAGCTTCCTCCTCCGTCCCAGGAGCAACACGGAGGGGAGCAGCCCACCCACCTGCCGTAAGTCCTCTAGTTCCTGGATCTCTGTCTCATAGGAGGTACCGTCCTCTTCAAAGTGCTCAGAGATCAGCTCCTGATGGAAAAACAGGTATTGGGGCACGCCATGCCTGGTAGCCTGCTGCGGGGAGGGACGGAGCAGGGTAGAGCAGGCTGACTGTGTCCTTGGGGTCACGGAGAAGCACTGAGGACCCGGGGGCTGGAGCACTAGTGAATGCTGACATTCAGGTCCCCAAGCCCCGGGTTCCAAAGACAGAACTGGCCCAGGGTTCTTGTGGTGTCGTTTTTACTCTTCCGTCAGCCGCCCTGGAGACTCAGACACTGAGTCGCAGGGCCCAGGAAGAGGGACGTGGGATGTTCTGGGGTCTGGACCCTCTCCAGTCACTCAGGAGCCAGTTGTCAAAGAACAGGTATCAGATGGGTGACAACCTTGAGCCAGAGGGCCCTGGAACCTGGTGGTCACACTGGGGCTCCCAGAACGATGAGGCCCCTTCATAGCCACCCTGGGACAGGACCCCAATCCAAGCCCTCACCTAACCCTTAGCCCAGGTTGGGACAGAAGACTCAGGCAGCCCTCCCTCACCCCAGGCCTCAGTCTCCTCATCTGTTCAGTGGGGTGACTAGATTAGGAGGCATCCAAACCCCTCAGCCCACTTCATGACCATGCCCTCAAAGTTCTCAGGCCAGCACTAACCTTCAGGGGTGTGGCCCAGTCCAACTCCTTGGTTTCCTTCAGGCCCAGGGGGATCATGGGAATAGTAACACTTTCACTAGAATCAGAAACATGAGCTCTAGACCGACTACCCGTAGTGGCTTGGAGCCCTATCCTGAGGCTCCCACCACCCTGGTCCACACCCACACATGTGCGACGCCCGCCTGGTGTCCCACACCCCTGTGGCTGGTCCACTTCCACGCTGCTGCTCAGCTCTGCTAGCTCCTCTTTCAGCAGCTGTAGGTTGGAGTTAACATAGCTCAGCTCCAAGGCGACCGTCTCCCGGACCCAGGTGTTGCTGGTGGCTCTGGTGGAGGCCAGAAGACACATGTCTGAGGCAGATCCAGTGACCCCGACCCACAGCCTCACCCAAGCTTCGGAGCCTATGCACAGGAGTGAGTGCTGCTGGGCTAGCCCCCACTGCGGGAGTCAAGGTGGCAGCAGAGTTAAGAGGGCTGACTCACTCTTTTTTAAATTCATTTTTATTTTATGTGCATTGTTTTGCCCACATGTACGTCTGCGTGAGGATGTAAGGCCCCTGGACCTGGAGCTGCAGATGGTTGTGAGCTACCATGTGGATGCTGGGAACTGAACCCCATCCCTCTGGAAGAGCATTACAGAGCCATGACTCCATCCCCCCTTCCTCTTCCAGGATGACTCTTCTTACTGCTCATTCTCCAAAGCCATTGTGATTCCAGCACAATTCCCTGGACTGTGGGCACAGCCAGCCCTCCCTGGGTCTGCACTGGGCCCCAGCACAGGGGTTAGGAGGTCTCTGATGACAATGGCATGGAAGAAGAGGGCGTTGAGGGGGTCTGAGCCTGGGCCTCCCCTGCAGAGTACACAGAGTGGTTGCTGTGCTTAGAGGAAGCTGGGTTGGAAGATGATTTGCAAGCTCTCCAACCTTGGAGCGCTCGGCTCCTACCATACACAGCCTCTCCTGGGCAGTCTCCAAGGCTCACCAGGTACTGCTGGGCCTCCTAAAGAGGCTTTTGGTCCTCTGGCCAAGCATAGATGGGGAGGTCCAGAGGTAGGAATGGGTCTGGTTTGTTTGTGAGGGTCTAGACCAAATGAAGTATTTAGTGTGGCTCCAGGTCATGGCCATCTGTCCATCTGTCCTCTTTTTGACTGATGACGAAGAGTCACTACCCAGCCGTGGGCCAGGCAGTAGCAGGTGCTCACCTGTAGAGGTTTTCGGCGCCCGTCCGCATCCGCAGCTCCTTGCTGATCTGCTGGTGGAGCCGAGCCCTCTGGCTCTGCAGCTGGCAGGGCTGCATCTGCAACACGGAGTCACGGTCCTGCAGGGAGGGCAACAGCGGTGATGCCCATCAGCACAGCATCTGCCATGCTCAGGGGGCCTCGGCCTGTCCTTGGGCTGGAACCTGAGCTGGTGTCACAGGGAGGGGTGGGCAGGCCTGGCTGGGAACATGGGTGAGATCTTCCCTACAGATGCCATGGACTCAGCCTCATCCCAGACATCTAATTGGCCCCTACATCACGAGGCTTCCCCATAGAACTCCTCTCCTAATGCTGGGTTCTCCATGGCCCCACAGTGTAAAGTAGGAAGTCTAAGAAGAGACGGCTCTGCACGCTGCTCTTGCAGAGAACCCAAGCTCAGTGCCTAGCACCCATGTCAGGTGGCTCACCGCTGTCTATGATTCTACCTCTGAGGACACCTGCATTCATACGCCATCAACTACACACAGGCAAACACACACAATTAAAACAAAGTCTCTTAAACATTAAATGTTGTGAATCTCCATCAGGAAGCCCTCCATGATTGTCCCTGCAGGAACCAATATTATATGCTCTGGGGACTCACTGGCTCATCTACGCAGGTGGTACAATTTGCCTTGGGGGGGGTCTGTCCACCTTTCCAGACAGCTCGTCCAAAGCCCAGGACGAGCCACTTTTAAAAGGGTTTTGAAATAGTGTGACCACAGGCACTAAGCGTCACCAGACAGTTGGTGGCTGTGAGCCAGTGCTGCTTATTGTACCTGTGCTGGTCTGTGATACAGACAACTAGGCATTGGGTTCCATCGTCTCTTTGCCAGCCCCGGGGGGATGAAAGCTCCTCTGGTGTAATGAGAGAGGTGGCTTGAGTTATCTGTGACATCCCCTCTTTCCAACCACAGACTTAGCAGCCATGGCCTAAAAACTTCCTCCCAGAGACTGGTAAGGAGTGGGGGTCTGTGGTACCATACACAGCGTGAGGCCCTCCCAGCCTGGCAGTGCTCTTATCCTGCCAGGGTTAACCCGCCAGCCCAAGACTTGGCCATAAGGATTTTGAATAAGGCTCTTGCCCTGGGAAACATCCTCACTAGTCGTCACTGGCCCTCTAACAGATGGGGGAGGAGGTCACCGAGATTCAAAGGCTCTAGTCCAAACGATACAGTGTGTGTGTGTGTGTGTGTGTGTGTGTGTGTGTGTGTGTGTGTGTGTGTAAATCCCAGCAGTGGCACTGGTCATGCATTCAAAGCGTGGCTCACCATCATGGGTTTAAGCAAGGCCTACGCCTTGGCATGAATGGAGCTCCTGGAGGCAATCACCTTGACCGTGGCCAACCCCACCACAGAGCCAGCTTTCTAAGACAGGCTCATGGCCCACAGAAGCGGCACCTGGGCTCACTCTGGAAGAAGGCCATTAAGCCGCCCTGGGTGACCACGGATAGGTGGCTCACTCTCTGGATAGCTAGCCCTCGAGCACAGAGGCAGAGCAGGTAACAGTGCAGGACCCACACTGCTCAGGACCCCATCTGTGCAGGAAGGACACTAAGGCCACGATAGTCCCCCCTCTTCAAAGCCACTGAGACAACAATAAGCATGTCCTTCCCGAGATCCTGGCACAAGGCTCTAGAGTCCTAGGTTCTGGTGAGCGGCTAGGACTGGAAACAGGCTGGGCAATAGGCCGCATCCCCTCTCCCACCTGCTGGGGAGTTGCAGCAGCCAGTCATGCTGGGCTCTTTAGGCACGAAACCCGGGCCTTGGGGCCTGCTCTTGGCCTTCTTAACCTTGGTTTACCCAAGGAGGCCAAGCCAACCTACTAGCCTGTGTAGGCCGGAGGGCAAGATAAGCAAGCCAGAGACAAATCTATACGGCTGGATGGCTTCCGGAGACTGATGGCCCACACCCCGTTTTCCACGCTGGACGGAGGGAAGTGCCCAGCAGGGAGGACGCAGATGCTGAGCACCATCTGTCTCCTGGTGCAATCTCCCCACCCTCTGGAAACAAAAGCTATCTAACCATGGATGACCTCCATGGTGGCAAATCCTGCCTGACTCTGGGAGAGCTTGCCATCACCTTTGGCACCCCAATAACAGTGACCCAAGCAGAACAGTGCCTGGCCACGTCCAGAGAGGAAAGGGATGGGGATCAGAGAAACAAAACCTCCCACCCAGTGGCCTGAACTGACCTGTCCCCCAGGATTAGCAGAAGGGGGGGGGTCAGTTATTCTCATACAGGCCTGGGAATAGAAAGAAGGAATAGAGTAGCAATAAGCCTCCCCAGGCTCCCCCTACTGAGTCAGCTCTTTGGGGGAGTCCCACATTTTTGACAGGGAGCTGCCCAATGCAACAAGTACTCCCTCCAAAGGCACCTGCAAGGCATGGCCACCCTGTGAGGAAGAGTTCATGGTGCAAGCTGCCTCTCCCTCCTTCCCTCCCTCTCTCCCTCCTCCTCCCTCCCTCCCCCACTTCTTTCTAGTGCCAGCTAGTCACTGTGGTATGAAGCATGCCGGGTAGGAGGTGGCCCTCAAGAGATGTGTCCAAATCTGGGTGCCTCCCCTTCCCCCCTCTAGGAGAGCAGCCTGAGCCACAGACACATAAAGTCGACAGAATGAGCAGCACCAACGTGCAGTCTGACACCGGGAAGGGGGGAGGGCAGAGTGCCATGGCCAATACCTGGGAGTAGTGACAGGAGCCTCTGCTTAGCAGCCCCTCCCCGGGGGCGAGCAGGAGTACCCCAGAATCTGCACTAGGAAACTCAAACACTCACTGACCCCTAGGAATTACCCGGACTAAGGCCGCAGAGTGAGATCAACCTAACACACCCTAGGCAAAGAACGAACAGGTCTCCACTCTACCCCTGGAAGCCCAGGCACCTGCATCCCCAGAGTCAGAGATTTGGAGGCGGTATATGTCCTGGAAGGCGGCCAGAGAACATGAAGTCCAGAAGGTTTCATATGCTGCTACAAGCTAACATCTAATGGACACGCGCTTCCACAGCCATGCATGCAGAGGGTACTGCCAGGAAAGGAAGCTACCCAGGTGTCAGGAAAAATAAAAAAAAACACCTCCTCGGTGGTGGAGGTGAGGGAGTGGGCGCTGTCACCGATCAGAACCAACTTTTTGGTTCTGAGAACCAAGCGGATCCCTAGCTTCAGGGAAACCATCCCTTGCTTGGCTGCGCCACTGGGATTCCCACAGGTCTGCAACACAGGCTCCCGCCTCTCCTTGGGGCTCAGTTTCAACAGCTGGCTTTCAGGAAAGCAGGTCCCAGGAAGGAAAGGCCGCGAAGGCCGCGCCACACGGCACCGGGTAGGAGTCTGGGGACCCACGCCCCTCCTCAGCCCCCACCTTACGGATGCTGCTGTCGTCCTGCAGCCGGCTGCTGTCCTCGCCGGCGCCCGGGCCATCTGGTCTCTCCCCGAGGATCATCGCCGCCCTCCTGGACGCTGACCCCGAGAGGCCGCGAGCAGCAGGTCCCTCGCGCTCCTGGGAGGACCCGCCGCGCTGCCCGAACTGTCCGGTTCTGGAGGACCCGACTGACCGGCGCGGCGGGGCGCGGGCCCCACCAGCAAAACTTGGCTTCGACCAATCAGAGGTGACAGCTGCTCTGATCGACAGCAACTACTACTAACCAGAGGGAGAGAGAGGCGGGCTCCTGGTAAGGGATCTGGTTGCCCCTAGCAACCAGGGTCGCTGGCCGAACACGGTACGCATGCGCCACGCTAGCCGCTGGGCGTGCGGGAAAGTTAGGAGAAGACGCGCAGACCTGGGGGCGGCGACGGGGCGCGGCTGCTGCGGCCCCTGCTGGAACTTCGGGACTTTATCTCGTCACCCCGGCAACGGGACCCTCCAGGACTGCTCCAAAAATGTTTACAATGGGGTTTTTAAACGGTTTGTTAGAGACAAGTGCTTGTGCTGATTCTTGAACAATGCCTGCTTTCTTCCCTGCACGGCAGAGCAGAGCGCCACTGCGGCCCCCTCGCTTCCAGAACCGCCCCCAGAACCCTGGTTATGCATTTGCTTCCCTCTCGTAGTTCCAGAACCTGCTCGCCTCCTGGACCTCCTGTTTTAAGAACTGGACTTTTTCCAGAACCCGAGCTCCTTACGGGGCTCAGATTCCATGTGGGCTGGCTCACGTTGGGTGAACTGAGAACAAGTGAGTGGCCAGCCCTTTGTCACGCCGCTCCAAAGGTCAGCCTCCTCCACCCTGGTCACTGCTTGTCCTTACTGAGCCGGCTCAATCTCCATGCCCCACCCCCGTCTCGCGCCCGACTCTTGTCGTCCCCAGATCCAAATCCTCTCAGCTAAGCTCTTGGATGTCCCTGAACATCTACAGTGGGCACCCCCAGAAATACATCCGTCATAGGCCCTTGCCAGCCACTCCTAACTTCCTGGCCTTCTCCGGTGGCCTTTTTGAGCCCAGGGCATTCTTTTCCTGCGTCTTCCCGGCCAAATCCACCTGTCTTGCAGCTTCTCCACCACTGGGGCTCCTAGCATGCTGCCTGAGCGTGGCCAACACCTCAGAACTTAACAGTGAGTGCTGTCTCCTAGAACACCCACCACCACCCTGCGCAGGCAACCAGGAACTCCTACTTTTTGGTGGCTTCAGAAACCTGCATGCATAGACCAACACCCAGCAAAACGTGTTACTAAAGTACTGTCTGGTTTTGGCTTTTTTTTTTTTTTTTTTTTTTTGTTTTTGTTTTTCGAGACAGGGTTTCTCTGTGGCTTTGGAGGCTGTCTGGAACTCACTCTGTAGACCAGGCTGGCCTCGAACTCACAGAGATCCGCCTGCCTCTGCCTCCCGAGTGCTGGGATCAAAGGCGTGCACCACCAACGCCCGGCTTGGTTTTGGCTTTTTAAAGAGTTTAAGTGTGTGTGTGTGTGTGTGTGTGTGTGTGTGTGTCTGTCTGTCTGTCTGTCTGTCTGTCTGTCTGTCTGTCTGTCTGTCTGCATATGAGTACAGAGCCTGCAGAGTTCAGAAGTGTACTAGATCCCCTGGAACAAGAGTTACAGGCAGTTGTGAGCTGCCAGATGTAGGGGCTGGAATCCTAACCTTTGATCCAGCACAGGAACCGAACACTTTCTTAATCACTGAACCATCTCGTCAACCCTCCCAGATTGCCACTTAACCATTCTTCTCTCTCAGCAAGACTGTTCTTTTCACAAACCCTAGGAGAGTTCGCCCCTCTCCAGCCTGCTTAGACAGCTGCAGGGATCCACAGCGACCTGAGGAACACTTTCCCTTAGGGTCCCACCGAGGGGCCTTAGGAATATCCTGCTGCAGTCCCCAAGTTCTACTCCCAGCGGTCCTGCAGGGCATCTTAGCTCAGAGGGCAAGGCTGTTAGGAGATGAGGGGGCTTCCAGGTGTTAAGGGTCCTAAGAACTGGAATTTTCAAATGAGAACCCCAGACTCGGTCAAAAATCAGGTTGGAGGGACAGGCAAGTACAGCTGAGTTGGTAGAATACATATCTAGTGTGTTTGAAGTCCAGGTTCAATCCCCAGAACTTCATAGAACACCATGAACCCTAGTATATAGGATCTAGAAGCAGGAGGACCAGAGGTTCAGAGGTTCAAGGCCATCCTCCAGTTACATGGTGAGTTTGAGGTCAGCCTGGAATCTACAAGTCTGAAAAAAACCAAGCCAAACCAAACCAAATCACAACAAATCAACCAGGATGGAGAATATAATAAAGCCATTTTCAGACAGAGAATGTAGCCTCAACATTTCCCCCACTCCCCCATTTCTGAGGAAGGCAACAGAAGATGAAGGTCAGCGTCTGAGGTGTCAAACCAGAGAAGGTGCTGACGCATTTGACAGCTGGTCCTCGTGGGAACATTCTGTTCTCAACATTTGTGTTTGCCTTCAGTGGTTACTCCCACTCTGGGCAGAGATGGTGCTGAGACCCATGCCAGCACTCGGCTGGATGAAACCTCAGGCAGGGAAAACCCCAGGCAGGGGCCCTATGTAGGGGTAGCTCCTGGGAGTAGGGACTACAGTGGACTACAGGATAGAATAGCGTTGTTTGGGAAGCTAAAGTCAGTAGAGTACTTAGTGTGTCTCAGTTGGCAGAGAGCTTGGGTTGAACTCAAGAAAAGTATATGAGGGGACAAGGTAGTTGTGAATTCCATGATAATTATAAAAGTTAGGAGGAGACAGAAGCATCCACTGGCCTTGCCCAGAATGTGTGAGGTCCTAGGCTGGATCCCAGCATTGAGTTGTGAAGCAGAGGTGACATATGGCAGGAGAGACAAAGGATGTGGAGCTGCAACCTCCTCGGGGAGAACTCAAATTAGAAAAGGGCGCCCTGGGGCAGGGCAGGAGTGGGAGCTAGGACAGGGAGTGGGGGTGTCAGGGCAGGGAGTGGGGGTTTCAGGGCAGGAGGTGAGGGTGTCAGGGCAGGAGGTGGGGGTGTCAGGGCAGGAGGTGGGGGTGTCAGGGCAGGAGGTGAGGGTGTCAGGGCAGGAGGTGGGGGTGTCAGGGCAGGAGGTGGGGTGCGGGGCAGGGAGTGGGGGTGTCAGGGCAGGAGGTGAGGGTGTCAGGGCAGGAGGTGAGGGTGTCAGGGCAGGAGGTGGGGGTGTCAGGGCAGGAGGTGAGGGTGTCAGGGCAGGAGGTGGGGGTGTCAGGGCAGGAGGTGGGGTGCGGGGCAGGGAGTGGGGGTGTCAGGGCAGGAGGTGAGGGTGTCAGGGCAGGAGGTGGGGGTGTCAGGGCAGGAGGTGGGGTGCGGGGCAGGGAGTGGGGGTGTCAGGGCAGGAGGTGGGGGTGTCAGGGCAGGAGGTGGGGTGCGGGGCAGGGAGTGGGGGTGTCAGGGCAGGAGGTGAGGGTGTCAGGGCAGGAGGTGGGGGTGTCAGGGCAGGAGGTGGGGGTGTCAGGGCAGGAGGTGGGGTGCGGGGCAGGGAGTGGGGGTACACAGGGCAGTGGTAGAACTTTTGTCACACACAGCAGAGAAGGAGGCCCAGGGTTCAGGCTCCGGCACCATGAACGTGACAGCAGAAAACACTGGAAATGGAAGCAGAAGCCAGGTGGAAGGACTGTACAGTTAAACACCAAACCAGCAGCTGGAGAGCCCCGGGGTAGCAACGGGGTGGCTGGCGTGGCAGGGGTTTGGTTCTGCTAAGCTGTCGGCTGTCTTGTAGAGCTGCTTGGTCCATAAAGCTGAGTGCTTACTCCAGCATTTCTTATTTTTTTAAAGAGATGTCTAGCCAGTTGTGGTGGCACAAGACTTTAGGATTTGCTGAAGGAGGCAGAGGCAGGAGGATCACGAGTTCGAGGCCAGCCTGGGCTACACATTGATGCAGATATGAATGAACTCATACAGACTGTGACAGCATGCCCCGGGCCTGCACACGTCTAAGCCAGATGGGGTCCCAGTGCTGAGAGGGGAAGTGGACATGACCCCTTATCCCTAACCCGGAAGCTATCGCCAGCTGATAGGAAATCTGTTTCTCTCCCACGGACTCTCTCTGGATATATAAACAACCTGGAAGACGGGGCTTGTGCTCACATCACCAACACAAAATGAACTCACATGAACTCAGTGGCACACGATGCTTTCTCTGGATATTGTTTTTTCCCTATGGATGTTTTGCTTATATATTGTGGTTTCTGGTTTTATTTTGGTGAGTTTTCTGTATGTGGGAATGTGTGTGTCTTAGCCTCTGTATTTGTTTCTGGTGATTTCTCATTCTAAAGACAGAATGAAAGAATGGGTCAGGTTAAGGTGAGTATGTAAATGGGGAGGATCTGGGGGGTGTTGGGAGGGGAGACTAATACAAATATATTGTATGAAAAAGTATGTTTTCAATAAAAATATTTCCTCTATCACACACACAAAGAGATGCCTAGATGTCTAGATAAAGGCCCCCAACTAAAATGTGAACATTTGGAAATGAAGAGCTTTATTTTAATAAGACTGGGATTAAAGGAAAGAAATGGCATGCTACCTACGAAGCAAATACCATACATATAGTGTGGTGTATAACAGAAAGGAATTCTGTAACCTAAAGAAGCTGAGTTGAAAGGAGATAGGACTCACTGAGTGGCCCCTGGGGAATCCGTCACAGAGTCAAGATCTCATGTCTGGGCACAGAGTGGGAGGCCAGACAGAGGGAGGCCGTGCTGATGAGCACACAGGCTTCTGACTGCCAGGTCGTTGAGGTCAGAGGGGAGTGCTATGTCCTGTCTTACTCTAAACATCTTTGTCATAGCTGTGAATGAAGAAGCCCCCAATTTCCATTTCTTGTTCTTAAGCAATTGAACTTTATATTGTGCGTCCACTCAGGCTGCCATAAGAAATATCACTAATTGGCAGTTTATGCAACAGAAACCAATTTTCTAAAAGGCTCTCAGGGCTTAGAGGATCCTGTAGAAGATGACCGTGTTTTCTGCCCTTGACACTACCATGACCAGGCTCCACCCCAGGAGCTGTGTAGTGTTCCTGGGGCGTCCTGAGAGTGGTCCTCTAGGAAGTCCATGCTGGATCTGCTCCTCCTCCAGTCTCCTAGGACAGGAAACAGCTCCCCCAACTCAGCTTAGATGAGATAAGTCAGCTAAACTTGATAAAGGTGCCGTATGGAGCACAGGTGACTGTGTGTTCACTCTGGGGCTCTAGGATAGGGTAGGGATGGAAGCCCGAGCACTTTGTAGCTCCTATCCAAGGTATTATCAGCGGGGGGGGGAGCAAGTTATGTTTATTATCAGATCCCTGGACTGTTTAATCTGAAAATCCCAAGAAGTCCAAGCAAAAACCCAATTATAGCTAATTGGAGAGCTGGGTAGGACAGCCAGCTTTCAGCTAACCAGATCATGGGCTAAATATCTGTGTCCAGCCCAGATTAACATGTTGAACCCTATCTCCTCTCCCCATGGGATGCCATGGAGATGGGGCCCTTGGTGGGGTAATGAGGGCAAGAGGAGCAGTTCTAAGAGAGCCGATAGCTTTGTGTACCCTCGGGGAGGCCACACCCCAAAGGCTGGATCTGCAAATGGAAGGATCCCTCACCAGGAGCTGAGTCTGCTGATGCTTTCCAATCCCCAGAGCACCCTGTTTTACCTCCCCATCAGTGGTGCTTATACTGAAGCCTGGTCAGAGCAGTGGGGAAAGAGGTCCCTGTTTTATCTCCCCATCAGTGGTGCTTATACGGAAGCCTGGTCAGACTGAGATGATGCAAAGTACAATTGCTTAAAAAAAAAAGACATGGAAATAGAGGGATGTCCAATAAAAAACATGGAATAACTATAACTGTCTAGGAAGATACTGAATAAGATATGCATCTATGAGTAGGTCTACTTTTTAAAAAATAATTTATTTTATGTGCATTGGTGTGAAGATGCCAGGTTCCCTGGAACTGGAGTTACAGATGGCTGTGAGCTGCTATGTGGGTGATGGGAATTGAACCCAGGTCCTCTGGAGGAACAGCCAGAACTCTTAACCACTGAGCCATCTCTCCAGCTCCCAAGCAGGTATACCTTTACTGGGTAGCTTAAAACCAGACATTAGCTGGGTGGTGGCGGCGGCGGAGCACGCCTTTGATCCCAGCACTTTGGAGGCAGACGCAGGCAAATCTCTGAGTTTGCGGCCCCCCTGGTGTACAGAGCTAGTTCCGGGACAGCCAGAGGCTGTTACACAGAGAAACCCTGTCTTGAAAAACTAAAAAACCAAACCTAAACAAAAAACAACAACTAAAACCAGACATTAATGTTTAGATATACCATGTGCGTTGAACATATATAATAACATAAAATACCAACTCTCCTCAAAGGTGGCGTAAGGATTTTACCTTGCACGAGTGCAGGTGCCTGTGGAGGCCGGAGTGTCCCGTCCTCTGGAACTGGAGTCACAGGTGGCTGTGGGTGGCCTGGCATAGGTGCTGGGAACTGAACTTAGGTCCTCTGCCGGAACTGCATGGACTTTTAAGTGCAGAGCCGTCTCTCTAGACTGCGCATGAGCAGTCACAAACACTCCCACCGCGGTGGTAGAGAGGCAGCCAGACACAGATGTGAAAAGAAACTTGGAAGCCTGAGGACATTCTGGGTTAACGAAGGTGCGGAAAGCAGGGGCCTGAGTCCCTACTGGACAGTGGTGAGTGAAACGAGGAGTTCCATCTTAGGAACCACGTGCAGATAAACCACACAAATGTGGACACAATGCTGATATCCACACCACACCTCACAAGGTTTCTTTGTGTAACAGTCCTGGCTGTCCTTGAACTTGCTCTGTAGACCAGGCTGGCCTTGAACTCACAGAGATCTGCCTGCCTCTGCCTTCCGAGTGCTGGGATTAAAGGCGTGTACCACCACGGCCCGGCTGAGGCACTGATATTCTTAATATAGCTCAGTCAACACACCAGCAGAGGTTTTGAAACTTCTGGCCTTCCTTTTTTTTTTTGATACTGTCTCACTATACAGACCTGGTGAGCCCGGAACTCAATCAGATAGGGAAATGTCAGCCTCTGCCTCCAGAGCACTGGGATTAAAGGTGTGCACCAACCACGGTCCGGTTTCTCTTTTTATAATTCAGAAAGGTTCGATAGCTGGGTCATGCTTGGGAGTACAACATGCAAAAACGGTCCAAAGCTGGGCTTGGCATGACAACCTGTGTTTGAACTCCAGAACCCACATAAAGGTAGGAAGTGAGAACAAACTCCTGGTGGTTAGTCTTTGACCTCTACATGTGAGGTGCAAACACACACACACACACACACACACACCACACACACACTAGCTGCAGGTAGTGAGCTAGGAGGGAGTACAGGTCAAATATTCAAGTGAATAAAACAGAGAGGAGAGACGCCTGTGATGACATCCATAACTAGGCAAATTGAGGAAGCAATCGCTCCTGTCACCTCAAGGTCCCCAGGGCAGGCAGGAGGGCCTTTCTTTGTGTACTTTGGCATAATTGGAATGGTCACAACAAGAACGGCTTATTTTTAAGGTTAAAAAGAAAAGGGGAATGAGGGGAGGATGGGAGTGTAGATGAGCTCACTGTGGGTGGTGGAGCGGAGGGCAGTGGTTGAGGAAAGGATTTGTACAGGAGCGTCCTGCGGTCAAGAGATAGCAAGTGGCTGTGCGTGTGTGTATGAGCATGTGTGTGTGTGTGTATGCGCGTGTGTGCGTGCGTGCGTGCGTGCGTGTGTGTGTGTGTGTGTGTGTGTGTGTGTGTGTGTGTGTGTGTGTGTGTGTGGTGCTGGGAATGGAACCATGCCCTGTGTGTGATAGGCAAACACCCTGCTACTGCTGCGTTTTCCGTCCCTGGTAGGCTTTGATGTCATTGGGAACACTGGATTTCTGACTTGGGCAGAAAAGTGGTTGATTTCTGAGTTTGCATGTGAGGCCCTGGAATCCTAGAAATTGCTGACTTACCCAGTGCTCTGTGGCCCTGTGCTAAGAGATAAGAGACCCCTAGCCACATCTGGCTCCTTCCACAACACCAGCCTAGCTCCTGGAATGGGTTAGCCTTGGGAAATCCTCCACTGAAGCACACTTTCAACCCCAAAGAGACGGTCTAGAGAGAGCAATGAGAAGAAAGCTGAACTAAAATACCCAGGCGCGGCCCGACTGGGCCACTTTGGTGGTTACCCTGTCCTCAGTTGTGCTGAGGAATTTGGTTCTGGGGCCCCTGGACCAACTCTGCTATGCTTTGGATACACAATGTCTGCCAAGGCCTATGTGGGAAGCTGTGGGAGAAGGTGGGACCTGGCAGGGAGGTGACTGGGAGTGTACCCTCAAACGAGACCCAACTGCAGCTACTGGGTGAGCTCTCACCGTGCCCGGTCCCCTACAGAGCCCTAAAGCAACAGGCTAGCTGACCACAGAGGGAAACCTTTGGAGTCCAGAGCCAAAATCAACCTTTGTTCTTCCTGTCCCAGGTCAAAGGGACAGAAGGCCAAAACAGACACTAAAGGCTGGGTGCCTTGCTTCAGTGGTGACATGTCAGGGTTCCTGGCTCGATTGCTTGTCATGCTGACACTTTATTTACACATACGTTTTCCCAGAATGAGGAGCAGAGGCAGGAGCCTTTGAAGGGCCAAGATTGGATGAAGCCCAAGGATTTAATTAGTGGTTTGTTTGTCTACTGCTGCAGACACCAAGATGTCAGAGCTGAGGCATGAGCCTTACTCAGGGGGTACCCAGAATAACCAGCTGAAGAACAGATACCACCAGATACGGGGGAGGGGGGGTTGCACTGCCTGTGGGAGCGCCTGTCTGTGATGAATGGAGGGACGGGTATTGCAGGAGGACAGGAAGCCTTAATCAGTGTTGGTAATAGCCACCCATGCATCATGCGGAGGGGTCCCAAGCATGAGGGGCGGGGCCAGCAGCACGTGAAAAATGAACTGTTTGTAAATACAATCAACGGCTTCGTGCTTGTGAGACAGCCATTTGTCATTGGGAAGCCACCTTTAGTAAAAGATGTACCCAGCTTCCTGGCGAGACGGGACATCGATCGCTGCCACACTTCCCGGGGCCAGTGCGGGGCTGTCAGAGGCCCTGGGAAAACACATGAATGTTTTTTCCTGTGTGAAGGCAAGTTGAGTCACTTTAGAAAACAAAATGGCACCCGAGACACTGGCTTGCGTGTGAGGCACCACAGTGAGCTCCCAAGATCCCTTTCCAGCGGCACTGCGGGCACGTTGCAGCACACGGCCTCTCCCGAGGCCCTTCTCACCTTCAGAAGGCAAGAAGCCAGGGCGTTCTCAGAGCAGGAAGGTGGTTTGCTGGAGGTCTTCTGGGGACAGAGCAGGAAAGGGACAACGGGGCAGGGTGACGCACACATGGCTGTCCTTCAGCACAGGGCTCTTCGTGGTCACTTTGCTCTGTTAGGATTGTGCCTTGTTAAGGCCTAGGACACTGGCACTGTGCCGTGAGTTGGCATTCGCTGGGCGCTGGGCACAGTGGTTAGCCTGAAGTACACGCAATACTGTGAAGCCTCCCGCAACCTTCTCTCACCCAGAGATCCCATGAGTGCGCCTCTGTCAGAGGCTTGCTGACAATCTGAAGTGGCCATGGATTTAATGGTGTGGCCACCAGAAGAGGAATCCCGTCTAGAGTGCTTAGAGGGGGGTCTGTCGGGTGGCTCCCATCCAGCAACTCTGGAGCCTGGAGCTCAGGGGCCACCTAGAGGCCAGGGTCTGCATTGGCTTGTTCCTGCTGTGTGGTGTCTGGGAACAGAATGTTCACTGTGGGTGCTCAGAAGAGGAGGGACAGTTTAGAGCAGTGGGAGCAGGACGCAGCAAGCCCACAGGCTTGGGAAGGGTGTGTGCTTCAAGCAGGGGCATCGGCCATGGTGCTATCCTGTACTGTCTGAGGTAATGCCGAGAAGACCCTGCTAGCAGTACTTTGTGGGGTGTGGGAACAAGGCTGCTTTGGCCAGGGTCACACGAGCCAGGGGTATGGAGGTGAACACAATGAATTCAAAGAGTTGGTGCAATCCTGGCTGCCAGGCTGGGGAAAGCTTAGGGCCTGGTGATCTGCAGAAAGAGCTGCGAGGTGAGGGCGTGGGCAGGGTACTCCTGTGAACTGTCTGTCCTTTCTCACAGTGGCCGAAAAAGGGGGATAAGAAGTCACAGAAGGGAGAACGGCTCAGCGGCTAGGAGCACACACTGCTCTTGCAGAGGGCTGAGCTTGGCTCCCAGCACCCACACCAGACAGCTTACAAGTACCCGTGACTTCAGTTCAGGGGGCTCTAATGCTCTTTAATGGACTCTGTGGGCAGTGCTCAGGTACACACACTTGCATATGCACACACACAAACTGAAATAAAAATCTTCTAAAAAGAAGAGGAGGAAGAAATATGAATGTAGGCTGGACCCAGCCAAACTGCTCGGAGGCAGCAGGAAGAGAAGCAGAGCCAGCCACCCACTCCTATACACGCACAGCCCACCCAGCCACCCACCTCCACATACTCCACACACACACACACACACACACACACACACACACACACACACACACCCCTGTCCCCCCACATGCACACACATCTGCAACAAGCACACATACCGTGTATACACACACACATCCCCAACAAGCGCACACACCATGTACACACACACACTTATCTCACCAGATTCAGCCCCCCAAATCCCAATGCCAAGGGCACTTTCTCTTTTGTGGCCGATTCTGGATTAGACCTGGATGGAGGTCATTATTGTGTATTGTCAGACACTGTTTTTGGACACAACGTGTAACATATTTTTGATACTTATCTAGCCAGTCAACTGACAATGAGACCACCTAGACATAGCTGCCCTGGAAAATATTTGTCATTAGGAAATATGTATCATTTATTTACCACACAAAAGAGGGGGCATTATTCAGCGCAATCATCCCTCCTCCTTCTGAAGCCCGGTTTCCATTTTCCACGTCTGACTAATTTTTAATCTCGGTGACTGAGTGGTGATGCTGTTGTCACTTGCTGGCAATGGAGTTTAAGAAGTGCATGATATATGCTGCCTTCACAGGATCCTTTTTGGCGATTGTTCCCATGGCATTGTGAGTAAAATGAATTCAGCCCCCATGTGATTTCAGCAAATCCAGGCACAAATGCACATTAGATGCTATCTTTATGCAAAGGCTCCGCAGAGCATGGCAGCCAGCCATCTCCGTGGTGACGTCTGGTCCTCATCATTCACCAACACAGGAAAACAGCTCTGTGCCTAACACCTATTTGTAAAGACGACAGGAAGATAGCATTGTTAATAACCCTGAACATAGGCTACAATGGATAAAGTAGCCACACTGTAGAGGCGAGAAGCGTGTTTGCAATAGCCACCTTCCCCCAGTGTCCATTTTTCCTGGAAGTGTGTAAACTGGAGCCCAAGTGCTATCCTTTCTTACTCTCAAGATCAACGTCCAAGCCCCCCCCGGCTCCTGCCAGGCCTGTGGCTCAGCAATGGAGCTGCTGCCAGCCCTCCCCGGAAGGGCAGGTGAGAGCATGTCAGGAGCGGGTACTGCACTTGTGCAACCCCGCCCACAGTGTGGGGTGCCCTAGGTCCTTGCCAGCCCATCCCTTCTGAAGGCCCCTAGGGCTCGGCTCAAGGTCCAAAGACGCTGGTCAGGACCCATGGCTTTCCAGACCTGCCAAGGCTGATGCCCACATACACTGCTCCATGCATTTGTGGCTGGAGATCACAGGGAATAATCACGGGGCTGCGGGAGGCTTCGAGGCCGGGGACCTGACCTCACCTCCAGCCCCTCCTGCGCTTCCCGGGTCCACCTCTGACATTAGCCGTCGGGTGCACGAGGGCCTGCCCCTTAGCCGGCAGCTCTCTGCTCAGGACTCACCCCGGTCTGCGTGCATCCTTGCTTGGGATCTCTGTCTACTCTGTCACTCAGGCTGTACCCACTGGCGGTCCAGACTGAGCTACGTGTTGGCTCTCTATGTTTTCTGGCCAGTGTGTCGGAACAGCAGATGGCTCCTGGCTCGCTGTGAATGCTCCAGCTGTGATACCGTGCAGGTGAGCCCACCGCAATAGGCAGCAAACATCCTGTTCACCCATCTCGGACTCTCTCTTGCGCCATGCGTGTTTCATGCATGTGACTTGTATGCAGCATGTCTGGGGTTGTAATAGGAGATATAGCACCAGGCTTCTGCATGGGCATGGCGAGCGTGTGTGTGTGTGTGTGTGTGTGTGTGTGTGCAGTAGGGTTTGGTGGCCCCTCAACATCTGTCTGGGTGGCTTATAATCCATGTGTTGGTGCTGTGCCCCGCCTTGTCATAGAGGCTCTGGGACTGCAGTAGAGGGGTTGGGACCTTGCCACTGTGCTGGGGACAGGGCACAGAGAGGTTATCAGCAGGGTATCAGCTGTTCTTGGTGGTACTGTTTCTCTGGGACTAGTCTACTCGTGGGGATGACCTTCTCCTTGGTGTCACTCTGTCCTCTGTGTCCCCTTTTCTTGGTGTCCCCTCTCCTTTTGGTATACTGTGCTTCTGAACATCTTTTCATGCAGGAACTGGGCCCAGGCCCTGGGCAGTTGCGCTGCTCTGGCTGTCCCTTTGAGACAAGCCCTGAGAACAGGCCACGTGAGATCCTGGCTCTGCCCCAGCTAGGGACCTCTTTGGATGTGCCTGCCCCTTGGCTCTCCCTCCTGTGCAGCGGGGCTTCAGCCTGGACACCACACAGGCTCCCTCACCTTGGGGGCCGAGGCTCCTGCACTTTCCCTGTCTCGGTGGCCCTGCACTGCTCCTTTCTGTCCCTCCTTCATTCCCCATGCTCAGACCCGACTGCCCCTCTTCCGTCACCTTGTGTCCCCTCTAGTTTCATCTGTCTGCTTTTTCCCTTCTCCCGCTTTGGTCTAAAAGCCTCAGCACTCAGGCAAGCCTAGTGAGCCGGGCATTTTCAACAGACTGTAGGCTGAGGTTTTTGTCGGGACTGCTGGTTCCCAAACAACCAAACAGAGACTTAATTATTACTAATTGTAAATGCTTGGCCATTAGTTTAGGCTTGCTACTAGCTAGCTCTTGCATCTTAAATTATCCCATATTTTTATCTACACTCTACCACATGCGGTACCTTTTTTCAGTATGGCATATTCATCTTCTAGTGCCTTATTAATATGAAGCTATGGACATGGCATATCAGACCCAAGAAAGTGCTCAGGACCAGTTATACTGTATTGGGATCAACAGGAAATAATGCCTACTGACAGAACCAAATGACTTCTCTGTTCTCTGGGTGGGTTGATGGGAGAAAATCCATCCCTGGGTGTCCACATGGACTCAGCCAGCTGGAACACCAGCTGTAGGAACACCAGGCCATAGGGGTCCTACCGTGGGGTCCAAGCTCTGATCCCTTAGAATTCTCCTGTGGCTGACCCCCAGGGCCCCTTCAGCCCCTCCTAGCCCACATACTTTCTCAGCTACAGAGCCGGGTCGTGGGGAACACCCAGGAGCTAGTGTGAAGGACTTCTCTGAGGAACGAGGCTGCTCCTGCCAGGGGACCGCACTTCGGCCTTTGCCGTCTGTGAGATGTGCGTTTCCTCATGCAGGTCCTGACTCAGCTCTTCAGTCATGGTGTCCGCTGCGACCTCATCTCTAAGTGGTGGAGACAGCTAAGAGAGGGAGAGGTATGCGACAGGTGTAACAGACCACCAGAGTGGGCCTGCACTGGAAGCTGAGGTGAGCTCAGGAGGATGGGGGGCGCTTGGCTTCTGTTTCTTTTCGTCAGAGGCGTCATCGTGACACCAGCTTTGGGGTTTTCCCTTTGGAGTAACATTTTTTGGGAAGAATCCTGAGCAGCTGAAACTGGAAACCATAAAGAAACAGAAATTGCAGGAGGAGCCAAACAAGAAACTAAGGAGGGCCTAGAACTCAGGTCCTCTCGCCGCTGGGGACATACCATACTGCTGAGCTATGTCCCCAAACCCTGGATATGAGTCTTTAATTTCCTTTACTGTTCAATTCCAAACTCAAAAGGTTTAGTGTGTTCATAATTTTTATTCATAAACTTTTAAATCTGTATTTATTTTGAATGTGAAAAGCATTTTTAAATCCTTTGGTCTCAGCTATCTGCTGAAAATATCTTCTTTTTTTAGGATTTATTTATTTACGTATTTTATGCATATATACCTGCATGCCAGAAGAGGACATCTGGTTCTATATTAGAGGTCTGTGAGCTGTCATGTGATTGCTAGGAATTGAACTCAGGACCTCTGGAAGAGTAGACAGAGCTTTTAGCAGTTAGGCCATGTCTCCAGCCCGTGGAAAGAATTTTGGCCATGTGTTGATGAACTGGGAAATGCAGGGGGCCAGCAGGATGGCTGGATGGGTAGAGACGCTCGCACCAAGTCTGATAAATGGGGTTTGAGCCCTGATGTGGTGGAAGGAGTAAGCTGTCCTCGTGTGTGCTGCAGCCCAGGTATGAGAGAGGCTGAGCACAGCACATAAATGTAACTTTTAAAACATATTCTTTGTGTGTCGGCAAAGTGCATTTATTTATTCCACAGCTCAGGAGATCTGCAACTGTCTGCAGCTTGCTGCTTCCATGCTCTGCGGAGATGTTTGCAACTCCTGTGTGTAGGAGCTGATACTGGACTCTGGGTGGGCAGTCTGTCCTGTCCATGGGGGCCTTTGGCATGGATCTCACCCTGGGAGTCACTTTGACCTCCTGTGGACACAAGCGGTGGCCTTTCTTGTATTCCACTTTGGGTCCTGACATAGAAATGCCCTTGGTGTGCCTCCTTTGTCTTGTGACTTGATGCTATGAGAGAAGAAGAGAAGCCCCAGGCCAGTGGACAGTGAAAGCGCCGGGGCAGTGTGGGTGGGGAGACCTTACTTTTGTTCTGAGAGCCTGGCCACGCTGTAGAATTCAGGCTGCAGCCTTTGCTTTGGTTGCATAGGAATCCAGAGATGGTGGGGCAGGTTGGTACCGCCCTTGAAGATTCGCGTGATAGCCCTCATGTGCTGTGGGCCCTTTGTGTGTGTTTGGTTTCGTCTTACATGGATGATCCTGTTGGGGGCCGGGAGCTGTAACTTGGTGCCAGTGCTCACAGCCAAGGCTTCTCTGAGAGCCGAGCGGCCGCAGTTGGAAAGGCTGAAGCATACCATGGGTTTCTTCATCTCCTGGCTAGTTTGCTGTTTTTCCAGCTGCTTTCTTGTGACCTGAGGAGAGGAGGACAGGCACCGGGCTGCAGGGGGAAAGCACAGGTTTTGTTTTTGAAAGGTTGGATGACGTAGCGGAAGTCACAGCCTGCTGGCAGCGCTGACGTCTCAGCTCAGGGTGGGTGGAGTTGGGTTTAAACAGTTTGAGTAGATGTCTTAGGATTCTCACTTAGGAGCCGTGCACCTGGCCTTGGAGCAGTCTAATTTGAAGTCTGATCTGCAACAGTCAGATTGTGCTGCTAACTTCCTGCTGATGGGCCTGAGACCGCCGGCCACAGCTTCAGTCCAGGCAGAGTCTAAGCCCCCGTGCTGGCCCACGTGCCCAAGCTTCTTAGGCTACTGACTGAGGGAGAGACTGAAATTGGAGTTTTCGTAGTGAAATATTGCAAGTTTCAAGGGCTGCTATGGTTTTTCAGAAATGTAAACAGTGTGTTGGCTTATGTGGCGGGCCAGGGGCAAGAAGCAACGTGAGTTCTGTGACCCGTGCTGTTCTCCAGCCTGTCCTGTTTCCTCGTGGAAAATGCCAGGACAGAGCAGGGGCTTTACTTTGTGTCCTTTTAAATTTTTCTAAAGCTTGCATGTCATGAACCCTCATCTTTGCCGCTTTGAGGTGTCTAAGCAGCTCTGGGTCGTATTCACGTGTAGTCATCACCCCTCTCTGTTTCTAAGGGCCTCTAGCACCCCAACACGAGACCAAGGGCCCCTTAGAAGCTTCTCCCCAGCCTTCCCGTCTGCAGCCACGGCTCTGTCTCTGGTCTGTATCTCTAGTGTGGATCACCCAGATTACACTGCAATTAAGTCCTCTTTGTAATATGCACATACTCTCTATCTCCATTGGGACATTTCAGATGAACACATCCTACAGCACTTATCCTTGTGGGCCTGCAATCCACTTAGCATGTTTCCAGGTTCTGTCTACACAGCAACTGCTAGGACACCGTTCCTTCTCAAGGTTGGAAACAGTGTTGTCTAAACAGATGTCTTTGTGTGTTGCTTCATCTGTTGGACATTCGGGTTGTTTTCTCCTTGCGACCGACCGTGTGAGCTCTGGTTCAACCCGTTTGCCTCGATGCCTGTTTTCATCCATGCTGCTACAGTTCAGTTAGTGTTCCCGCGAGGAACAGAAGAAGAGAGAGAGTATGTGCATATGACCAAGAGGACTTAATTACAGTGTGGTCTGGTTGATCCACAGTGGCGCCTCACACTAGAGAGACAGAGAGCCGCCAGTAGCTGCGCAGTCCCCAAGGCTGAATGATGGAGCCTCCCAACCCAGTGCTGGCCTGAAGATTCTTCAGTCCATGTGGATGGCTCTGGTGTTGGAGAAGAATGTCCGCAATGGGGCAGGTTAACTCCAGATACGTGAAGGCGAGTGTAGTGGTTTAAATGACCCCCCCCCCAGTCTCAGGAACTGAACATTTGGTCCCCAGCTCACGGCACTTTGGGGGGAGGTTTAGGCGGTGCAGACTTGCTGCAGGAAGCCCATCACCGGGGCGGGCTTGAGATGAAAAACCTTGCAGCACTTCCGATTTACTCTTCCCATTTCGTGATGGTGGTAGAGGTGTGAGCTCCTAGCTTCTATGCTACCATGCTTCCCTGGCACCATGAACATTAATCCCTCTGAAACCATAAGCCCAAACACACCCTTCTTTCTGTAAGTTGCTTGTGGTCAAGGTGTTTTATCACAACAACAGAGAAGTAACTGGCACGGTATGAAGGCAGAAAGCAAAGCCTCTGCTTGAATTTGCTTGTAACTGGGTTAACACTGGGAGATACTATGCACATTTAGGGTGGATTTTTCCCTATAGTTGCACTTTCTTGGTCCACCAGCTCCCAAATAACGACAGGGACTTTTTATTAATTACGAAAGTGTGGCCTTAGCTTAGGCTTGTTCCCAACTAGCTCTTAAAAGTTAAATTAGCTCACCTATAGTAGTCTACATTCTGTCACGTGGCTTGTTACCTCTCCTCAGTACATCCAAGTTCCTCCACATCTGGCCACGAAGCGTCCCACTTTAACTTCTCTCCCAGAGTTCCTATCTGTGCCCAGAAGTCCCGCCTATCCTCTCCTGCCTAGCCATTGGCTGCTCAGTACATCCAAGTTCCTCCACATCTGGCCGCAAAGCATCCCACTTTAACTTCTCTCCCAGAGTTCCTATCTGTGCCCAGAAGTACCGCCTATCCTCTCCTGCCTAGCCATTGGCTGTTCAGTACATCCAAGTTCCTCCACATCTGGCCACGAAGCATCCCACTTTAACTTCTCTCCCAGAGTTCCTATCTGTGCCCAGAAGTACCGCCTATCCTCTCCTGCCTAGCCATTGGCTGTTCAGCTCTTTATTAAACCAATCAGAAGGTGCCTTAGGCACGTGAAGAAGGATGCAGGCATATCCACACACGGTGTACACACAAAAAGATTATCCCAACATTTCCCATTCATCTGAATGAATATATTCCAGAAAACCCCTCGAGGCATGCCCAGAGGATTAGGTATTAATTCCAGACCCAGTCAAAGAGACAAACAAGACCAGCCATCACACTGAAGGACAGCTAAACTTTCCCCAAGCAGCCTGCCATTTTATTCTTCCGTCAGGGTGGCGTAAGGGGCATTGTTCCCATCCTGGACAGTACGTGTTAGCTTTCATCATTTCCCTTTTGCTGTCCCAGTGGGTGTGAAGTTTGGTAGACCAGGCTGGCTTCGAACTCACAGTGATCTGCTCCCTTCTGCTTCTTGAGTGCTGGGATTAAAGATGAGCACCACCACTGCCTGCTCCTTGTAGCTCTGCTCTCCACTTTCTAACAGTGATGATTCTGGGGCATGGGAATACGAACCGACTCTCAAGTCTAGGGCCTTGCACCCAGTAGGTGCCCACACTGTACCCCCGAACCACAGTCCCTACCCAGAATTTTGTAATGCTGGTGACTCTAGTTGGTCTGCTTTATTTTTGGTCGCTATACATTTGGTGTCATATTCAAAATGTCATTGTCTCATTCATTGTTACAAAGATTCATGCCTGTGCTCTTATAGCTTTGGTTGTTACAGTTAAGACTTGCACATGTTGTGCAGAATTTGAACTTGGCTCTTTTTGCGCTGACAGCCAGCGCCGTCTGATGACCCCACCCCTCACCACCACCATCGATGCCGTTACCCTCGCTTGAAATCACTGCTGACAGACACAAGATTCACTTCTGGACTCTTATGCCCTGCTGACCTGCCTATCTGTCCCACACCAGGGCCATGAGGTCCCGATTACCATATCTCTGTGGTTTGCACGGCAGGAAAGGGGTCCTCCAGCTTTGTTTTTGAGTTTCAAGACCATTTTTGTTATTTTGGGTCCCTTGTTTCCATGAGAACTTTGACCAGATTGTCAGTTTCTGCCACCAAAAAGTCCAGCTGCGTTTTTGGCGGAGACTGTGTTGAGTCAGCTGCGTTTTTGGCGGAGACCGCGTTGAGTTATTAGGTCACTTTGGGAGCAGTCCGGCTCCAGCTCTGTTTGTTTTTTAACTCATTTATTTTTATTTCACATGTTTGCCTGCATATGCACATATGTAACACTTTCTTGTCTGGTGCCCACAGACGCCAGAAGAGGGGACCGGGTCTCCGGGAACTAGTTACAGACGGTTGTAAACTGCCATTATGGGTTCTGGAAACTGAATCTGGATTCATCACGTGCTCTTTTTGTTTGTGTTTTGGGACAGGGCATTTCTGTGTAGTCCTGGCTGTCCCGGAACTCGTTCTGTGGGACAGCCTGGCCTGGAACTCAGAGATCGACCTACCTCTGCCTCCTGAGCCCTGGGACTAAAGGCGTGCGCCAACACCGCCCAGCTCATCAAGTGCTCTTAACTGCTGAGCCATCTTTGTAGGACCTGGGTTTTGTTTTTGTTTTTGTTTTTTTTAATAAAAAAAAGATTATCGTTGCTGGGCGTTGGTGGTGTACGCCTTTAATCCCAGCACTCGGGAGGCAGAAGCAGGCAGATCTCTGTGAGTTAGTTCAAGGCCAGCCTGGTCTACAGAGTAGCCTCCAAAACAATCAAGAGAAACCCTGTCTCAAAAAAAAAAAAGGTTATTGTTTGGCCCACACTTGCGCTGTTCTAAAGTTGAAATTTTCAGACATTTAAAAGATACTTCACTAAAAGCAAAGGGGAAGGGGCTGGCGCGGTGGCTCAGTGGTTAGGGCTCTTCCTGCTCTTGCTGTTTGCTCCCAGCACTCACAGCCGATGGCGGCGGCTGCCCCAGCACCGGGGCGTCTGGCGTCCTCAGGCCTCTGCGTGCATCTGCGCACACATGTGTGCACGAGTGTACACGCACACACGTGGACACAGTAAAGTGAGTCTCCAGTCTCCTTGTGTCTTGTATGAACTGGTGTTGCATACGTGTCTGTGCACCACACACCTGCCTGCTCTGTGGAATCTGACACAGAAGAAGGGGTCAGACTCCCTGGAAATAGAGTTATAGATGGTTGGGAGCTGTCATGTGGGGCGGGATTTGTCTTAGTTAGGGTTGCTGTTGCTGTGATGTGCAACTCGGGGTGGAAAGGGTTGATCCAGTTTATGCTTCCACATCACAGTTCCTCACTAAAGGAAGTCAGGACAGGCGCTCAAGCAGGGCAGGAGCCTGGAGCCGCTGACGTAGAGGGGTGTGGCTTACTGGCTTGCTCGTTGTGGCTTAGCCAGCCTGCTTTCTTATAGAACCCAGGACCCAGGGAGGGGCCCAGGGATGGCCCCTCCACCAATGGGCTGGCCCTCCCCCATCAATCACTAATTAAGAAAATGCCTTCCAGGGTGCGTACAACCTCTTATGGAGTACTTTTTTTTTTTTTCAGACAAGGTTTCTTTGTATAGCCCGGGCTGTCCCAGATCTTGCTCTGTATACCAGGCTGGACCTTGAACTCACAGAGATCCCTCCCTCTACCTCTACCTCCCGAGTACTGGGATTAAAGGTGTGCACTACCACTGCCCAGCTAGGGGATTTTTCTTAACCGAGGCTCCCTCTTCTCAGATGACTCTGGCTGTGTCAAGTTGACATAAAAGCACACAGCACAGAGCTGAAACTGGTTTCTCTGGAAGAGCAGCCAACACTTTAAGAAATAAATTGATTAAAGGGGAGTCAGAAAGTATAACCAAATGCGTTGGAGTTTTGGTTCTGACTTATAACAAGGTTCAGAGGCGATAAATCCAACAGTTGCCTGGCATGTTCAAGAGCTCAGGTTCAGCCGCCAGCCTTGTAAAAGCCCAAACTCGGAAGCAGGGGCAGCTGAGGGAGCGCTGAGTGCTCTCTGGGGATCTGATGCTATAAAGGGATCTGCGTCTCTTTAGAGTGTGATAATGGCATCGTGGCTGTTGCTTAACAGATCAGCTCTGACATGTGAGGTGAGGCTGAGGTCTGCAGGGAGGTGCTGTGCGGGGTGGAGCTGCTTTACAGAGCTCTGTGGGTAGTGAGGAGCACTCTGAGCAACACACTCCAGTCCACAGGGCAGGAGCTCAGCCGTGTGTCCAGCAGACGAGAGGTGTGGCGGGCTGGATTCCTCTACTGTCGGCATCCCAGCCGTGATGACACCTGGTCAGATCTACCCTGTCCCTTCTATGCGACTCCTTGTCCTCAAACATGGCAGGAGGGAGACGAGGCATGGGACATGCACATACGTGTGCGTGTGTGCTTGTGTGTGTGTGTGTGTGTGTGTGTGTGAGAGAGAGAGAGAGAGAGAGAGAGAGAGAGAGAGAGAGAGAGAGAGAGAGAGAGAGAGAGAGAGAGAGAGAGAGAGAGAGCCACTCTGAGTCCCTGGGTCAGTCCCTGAAGGAAAATGCTTTTCTTTCTTTCTTTTTTCTTTCCAAGACAGGGTTTCTCTGTAGCTTTGGAGTCTGTCCTGGAACTCGCTCTGTAGACCAGGCTGGCCTCAAACTCACAGAGATCCGCCTGCCTCTGCCTCCCGAGTGCTGGGATTAAAGGCGTGCGCCAGCACCGCAAGTAGAAAGTACTTTCCAAGGGCTTCCGTGAGAGGCCTCCCTTTCTCATCTACTGCATGACTGACAGCTGACTGAGTGAAGGTTCTACCAGCTCAGGACCCTGCCACACCCTGCTGTGCCTCGACTCCAGTGGAGGTACACTCCACAGCTGGGCCTGACAGAGGCCTGGGGGAGGGGTCACAGGGACCCTGGGCTGAGTCTGTGGCAGAGGACAACAAAGCAGGACTGGGAATTCCGTGTGAACCTGAGGGTGTCACTCTCTTTATTTACTTACATAGCACACTACCACTGTGTTGGTGATAAGCAGGACTGGAAATTCCGTGTGAACCTGAGGGTGTCACTCTCTTTATTTACTTACATAGCACACTACCACTGTGTTGGTGATAAGCAGGACTGGAAATTCCGTGTGAACCTGAGGGTGTCACTCTCTTTATTTACTTACATAGCACACTACCACTGTGTTGGTGATAAGCAGGACTGGGAATTCCGTGTGAACCTGAGGGTGTCACTCTCTTTATTTACTTACATAGCACACTACCACTGTGTTGGTGATAAGCAGGACTGGAAATTCCGTGTGAACCTGAGGGTGTCACTCTCTTTATTTACTTACATAGCACACTACCACTGTGTTGGTGATAAGGGCTCAGAGGTGGGGAGCTTGTGTGGAGCCGCTGGTGGCTGGGCCTTCCCTGAAAAGAAGCACTCTAGGATGGGGAGAAAGGCTTTCCCACCCCAGGACTGCCCCCTCCCCACACCTCAGGAGGATCGTGCCCACCAGACAGCAGGGTGTTCCGAGGCTCCTCAATGAGTTTAAGATTTGAGTCAGATGGTCCACCCTTACCCTCCAGTCCTTAGCACCTAGCCTGGCCAGTGGTGGCACCTCACAGCCTTGACCGATGGGGGTGGTGGTGGTATTGTTTCAAAACCTGCCTGGAAGGCTCACCCCTGGAATTCCAGGGGTTGGGAGGTGGAAGCAAGATCAGGACTTCAGAGTCATCCCTAGCTACATGACGAGTGCTCCGCATGAGACCCTGCTTAAAACCCCAAAAGAAGACCTCCTGGAATGTGACCCCACTTCTCACTGGAGTCCTTTTTTTTTTTTTTTTTTTTTTTTGGTTTTTTCAAGACAGGGTTTCTCTGTGGCTTTGGAGGCTGTCCTGGAACTCGCCTGGTAGTCCAGGCTGGTCTCGAACTCACAGAGATCCGTCTGCCTCTGCCTCCCGAGTGCTGGGATTAAAGGCGTGCGCCACCAATGCCCGGCCTCACTGGAGTCCTTTAGTTTTCTACTGCTCCAGCCTTCACATTTTTTTTTCATGATCTTCTGGGATCTTGGAAAGCAGGTTTGGAGGCAGATCAAATAAAACCCTGGTTCCTAGTGCCTTCTGGCCGGTGAGGAGTTCTCACTTTACTCTGGAGGTGACTTAGCGAGGTCTTCTGCCGCAGACGTCTTGCAGAGAGTCCCAGCAGCTGTCTTTGGAGTGGTGTCTTCCTCTTTCAAGCCTCCTCCGAAGCCTTCAAGTTGGCTGCAGGATTTGTGAGCGACAGGGACCCTCAGCAGAGCCTCGGGCACACAGGAGTTGAGAACGAGCTTCACATGAGTTTTCATGCACCGTGACAAATGGCAATGTCCCTCTGCAAATCTGCCTCACAGCAAGGCATGTCCCACTTCGTGTCTCCAGCCAGGACAGTGTGACAGGGTGTGGGTTAGTGTGCCCACTGAGGGAAAGCATGCCTCTCTCAGAGTGACTTCAGCCCCTAGAGCAAGGCTTTACATGCATAACTGCAACTGAGAAGTAGTCAGGTGGATTGGAAGAGACTCAGATTCTTCTAGAAGCAATGCCAGCTTTAGAGTTAATGTGGAAGAGGTTTGCCATCTTTCTGGTGATCGATTTTAATCAGCACGCTTCAAGTGTGAACTCCCCCTTCTCTTGTGTTCTGAAACTGTGTAATGTGCTCTTTGTATATTTTATGAAGGCCCTGAGTGGGTGCTAAACTTTACTACTCTAATTAATGCAAGACGTATGTGTGTTTTAATTTAAAACAGAGAAAAACTCTCTGCTGAAGTGACAGCCAGTGGTGTGGGAGCACAGCCCGGGGCTTGTGTGAGTGACACCTCACAGTGGTGTGTGTGTGTGTGTGTGTGTGTGTGTGTGTGTGTGTTCAGAGAGCTCTGACTGGGCCATCCAGTTGGCTCTGGTTTGGGGTTTGCTACTGCCGCAGACTCAGGTCGGTGTCTTTGGATTCCTGCGTCCTGCACACACACAAGGTCATCCTGAGTGCTTGCCTCTCCTAGGCCCTCGGATTCTTCTGAGCTTGCAGCTCTGCATGTAAAGGTAGGTCTCAAGGATGGCCTGACCGGTGACTGGCGTGTGGCCATGCGCTGTGCTCGGTAGCTGGGGCTTGCCTGCAGGACTCCAAAGGCACCATCCATCCTGGGCCCTGCACAGTTCCAAGCCATGACAGAATTGCATCCACGAAGGGGCAGGATAGAGATTCTTTTCTCACTAGTGCTATGATCCAGAGCAACCTGAGTGTGAAAATAGGAGTGACCGGTATGCGAGGAAGAGGCGGGTCCATCGCTGCACAGGAAGCAGTTTACTGGGGACTCAGTGGCAGAAGCTCGGTCTCAAGTGGCAGCAAGAACAGTGGAGCCTCAGATCATTACCATTGCTTACAATTTTATTTGCCAATGTTGTGTGCATAGTAGGCAAGTTCTACATGAAATATCCAGCCCCAAATATTGAGACATGACTAATGTATTGATCGTCTGAGGTCAAGTGTAGAAGTATTTGGTATATTTTACAGTAGAAATAGTAGAATTACACCATGTAATTGCTTTTTTATTATTTATTTATTTATTTATTTTGGTTTTACGAGACAGGGTTTCTCTGTATTGTTTTGGAGGCTGTCGGTCTAGCCTGGCCTCGAACTCACAGAGATCCGCCTGCCTCTGCCTCCCGAGTGCTGGGATTAAAGGCGTGTGCCACCACTGCCCGGCGTAATTGGTTTTTTTAAAAAATTGCTTATGGGGGAGGGGGAGGGGAAGGGAGATAGGAGAAAGGAGGGGAGAGGAGAATATGAGGGATCAGGAAGATTGAGTCTGGGGATGAATAGAGTAGAGCAAGAAAAGAGATACCTTAGCCGGGCGTTGGTGGCACACACCTTTAATCCCAGCACTCAGAAGAGGCAGGCGGATCTCTGTGAGTTCGAGGCCATCCTGGTCTACAAAGTGAGTTCCAGGACAGCCTCCAAAGCTTCAGAGAAACCCTGTCTCGAAAAAACCAAAAAAAAAAAAAAAAAAAAAAAAGAGAGATACCTTAATAAAGGGAGTCATTACAGGTTTAAGGAGAAATCTGGCACTAGGGAAATGTCCAGAAATCCACAAAGATGATTCCCAACTAAGAATCTAAGCAATAGTGGAGAGGCTACCTTAAATGCTCTTCCCCTATAATGAGATTGATGACTACCTTAAATGCCCTCCTAGAGCCTTCATTCAGTAGCTGATGGAAGCAGAAGCAGAAATCCACAGCTAAGCACTGAACTGAACTCCTGGAATCCAGTTTCAGAGAGAGAGGAGTGATGAGCAAAGGGGTCAAGACCATGCTGGGTTAACCCACAGAAACAGCTGACCTGAGCAAGTGGGAGTTCCCCACCAGTCTGACAGGTGGGGAACCAGCATAGGACCAAACCAGGACCCCTGAATGTGGGTGCCAGTTGGGAGGCCCGGGCAGTCTCTGGGACCTCTGGCTGTGGAACTGGCATTCATTCCTAGTGCATGAACGGCCTTTGGGAGCCCATTCTCCAAGGAGGATACTCACTCAGCCTAGATACACGGGGGAGGGCCTAGGCCCTGCCCCAAATAATGTGACAGACTTTGATGATCCTCCATGGAAGATCTCACCCTCCCTGGGGAGTGGATGGGGAGTGGGAGGGGGTGGGGGGACATGGGAGGATGGGAGGGAGAGGGAACTGGGATTGGTATGTAAAATACAATTGTTTCTAATTTAAATTTAAAAAAAGGAAAAAAGAACTAAGGAAAAAAATCACTTGTCATCATTTGTCATGTGTGTGTGCAACGTGTGTTGGTACACTTATAGAGATCAGAGAACAACTTTGTGAAATTGGTTCTCTTGGACCTTTACATGGGTTCTGGGATCAAATTCATGTCAGCCTCATGCAGCAAGTACCTTTATCCTGGGCCATCTTGTCGGCCTCTGCCTATGCCTTTTAGAAACTTGGGGAAGTGCTTTGGCACCTGGGCAATGAAATTGTCCAGACACTGTTGAGAACTGTGTGCTGGCTGTACTTTTTAGTGTTGAGGGAGGACGGAAGAGCCCACCATTGATGCTTCTTAGCGTGTACCAGAAAACTTCAGCTGTCCATAACTCTGTGTACCACGCACAGTTCATTCAACTTTAACTTGCTGTCTTGTACATGTTACACACACTTCCTCTTGTCTGTGTGATGTCCTGAAAGCCTGGGACTTACAGAAAAGAAAATACACAGAGAGTGAGCAGCACCCTTAGGCAGCACCTGAGACCAGTGGAGGACGATGGCCTTACCACGCCCCCCAGCTGTCTTGTTTGCTTACGTTGGCAACTGACTTATATCTGGAGACTAGATATTATAAAATTAGGACACATTTGCTCTGTGTGTGTGTGTGTGTGTGTGTGCGCGCGCGCGCGTGTCTGTGAGAGCACGTCTGTGTGCGGACCAAGACCGGAAGACATCCTCAGGTGTCAGTCTACCTTGTTGGAACTCACTATACGGCTAGGCTGGACACCAAGGCCCAGAGATGCGCCTCTCTCTGCCTCCCCTGTGTTAGAGTGACAAGTGTGTGCCACCACACCTGGCTTTTCCACATGGCGCTGGGGCTCAAACGCCTCATACTGGCCGTCTCCCCAGCTGCTGCAGGGGAGTTTCAGGGGTTCCAGGGGCGTCAGGGAGAGAGGCGGTTGAAGTCTCTCACCATGTCTGCCTTGCTCTGACCAGACTCTATGAGGGGCGTGCTAGAGGAGGTTAAACTTGTCTAGTAGAAGAGCACACCTCCTGAACTGTGTCCCACAGGCAGGCACAAGCCTTGGGAGCCCATCACGACTGTTGGCTAGTCCTGGTGAGATGTCTGTATCGAGTGTGTGTTGAAGTCAAGTGCCCCTGCTCTCTGCTGGGGGCTACAGGCCTGCAGAATAGCCTTATGGTGGGCTTTGGGGTCAGGGGGTCTGATGAATGCACGCTCCACCTGAAATGCTTTCTCAGGCCTGGTCTCGTGTTCAAAACAGGGCTCCCCATACCTGCTGTGAGGACCTGAGCACTGCGAAGCCATGCTCCCCGACTTGGACAACCCCAACTGATCTTCAAGAAGACAAGGGTCCCAGGAAGGCAGCTACAGACCTGGAATGCCCAGTGCGCTTCCCATAACCTCCTGCTCGTGTCAACTTTCTGTAGTGCTGGATGTTTCCAGAAGGGGGCCCTCTAGTCCCTCCACGCCTCTGTTCCTGCCTCCGACCGCTAGATGTCAGTAAGAATCCAGTAAGTTGGTAGCTGTGGATCGGACCAGCACGGTCAGCTTTCTCTTCTCACCTTTCCTGTTAGTTCGCCAGCCTCTTGCACGCCTGTAGGGCTGCTTTAGGGGAAATATCAGGCCTGCCTGCTGCTGGCTGGGAGATTTTTGCTGGGAAAGGAGGCACCTTATGGCTCGTGTCCCTGGTCTCTTGGCGGGCCTAGGCAACAGCAATCTTTGCAGAACTTCCTGTTGCCTAGGGGAGGTTGCTTTAGACTGGACAGCTGGTGCCTGCATCCGCGTCCTCCTGGAAGTGCAGGCATTTGGGGTTTCACCGCTTAGGTAGGGTCTAGTCACTTCTCCAGGATGCCATCCACGGCAGGTAGCCGCGCTACTTGGTCCGGGCTGGGGAAAACTGTCTCAAAGAGGGAGGGGCTGGGCGGGACTCCGGGAAGAGTGTGGGCGGGGCTCTGTCTGAAGGGCGTGGCCCCTAGCACGCCGGCTGAGCCCGCGCACCCACACTCATGCTGCCGTTGTGGCTCAGAGTCCTCCGCCGGTGTCTCCAGCATGTCCCCCGCCGCGTCGCCTGCCGCCAGGCGTCCCAGGGCGCGAAGGCCGACAGAGCAGGGTAAAGCGGGTGGGACGGCGCTCAAGGGAGAGACAGGGTGCAGCATTTGTTAGTGGCTTGCAGAATCCTGCTCCTGTGCCGGGTCACACCAGACACCTTGGGAAGTTCGGTCTGGGCCGCGAAGCTGCGGCGTTTGGTGGAGGAGGTCCCTTCGGAGTGTGGTTCTCAGGGTCCCTGGTTGGTCTCGGGCCCACTTCACGATTCCTACGCTCTTTGTCACGTGGCCTTAGCTTTCCGTCCTTACCCCAGGTCACCAGCTTGCCCTGCTGGACTTCCTGGGCACTGAGGAAGAGGCCCTGCACTTGCGTCCTGGAGTTGGGATGGGTCTCTTTCCCTCCCGCACTGAGGTTCCCAGAAGCACAGCAGCTAGAGCTCTCTGCTGAGGGGTTGTTGCTAACTTAGTGCTTAGGGAGGCGGTGTTCTGGTGTGATAGCAGGAGTGGGGTGGGGGAGTTCACAGTGAAGACAGCTCTTCCAAGGTCAGCTTTTACAGCAGGCCTGCTGACTTGCCTTTGGTAGCTCAGCTCCTGCTGGGGGAGCTCAGTTCTTGGGCTCTGGGGATTCCAGGGAAAGACAGGCCACCTGTCCCCAGGGGACAGAATTACGGGACAGAATTGTGGCCTCTTGGAGAAGCTGCTAGGTTGCAGGTGCAGGGCAGGACACCCAGGTACCTTGCTTTTTGATGGCCTTGCTTGGTCTCTGACAGTACGAGGGAATGTCACTTATGCCGCGATGAGTTTACAGTCTCTATTTCCGTGTCCTTGTCTGTGAAATGGGGATGGTGGTAGAATCCACCTAGCAGATTTTTTTTTTTTTTTTTTTTTTTTGTTTTTACGAGGCAGGGTTTCTCTGTATTGTTTTGGAGGCTGTCGGTCCAGCTCGGCCTCGAACTCACAGAGATCCACCTGCCTCTGCCTCCGGAGTGCTGGGATTAAAGGCGTGCGCCACCACCGCCCGGCATCCACCTAGCAGTTTTGGTGATGAGCTTGACACTCTCGGTCCTGTCCACATGTTATGACGTTGGGTGAATGCTGGAGGGAAGTGTTGTCTGAGCCGGCGTCATGAAGAACTTCTGCATCTTCAGATCTGGGGATGCCAGAGCTGGCAGCAGACTACAGCAAAAACCATTGCCACCTAGACCCATAAGATAGGCGGAGTGGGATCTGGAACCTTCCACACCACTCCCTTCCCCTCTGCGTTGTTCACGGGACGCCCCTCAGGCATCCAAGTTTGCCAGAGCTCCTAGTGCTCACGAAGCCTGGCCCGGCTCCTTTCTTTCTCAGGACATACCCAGCATTGCTTTCTGTTCTGGTCCCTTGTCCCCTGCCCCCCCCCCCCACCGCCTACTCTCATTTTCAGTCGCCGTAGCTCTACCCACCTGATCCCTTCCCTGCAGGGACATCAAGAAAGGCTCTTTAGAAAAATATGTCAGCCGGGCGTTGGTGGCGCACGCCTTTGATCCCTTCACTCAGGAGGCAGAGGCAGGCGGATCTCTGTGAGTTCAAGGCCACTCTGGTCTACAGTGAGCAACTTCCAGGACTACATAGAGAAAACATGTCTCAAAAAACCCAAACCGACCAAACAAAAACAGAAACTGTCAAACCAGGCATGATAATATGTATTTATTAGTACCCAGCTGTCAGCTTTGGCCCTGCCCTTTAGGCTCTGTCTTCCTAGGTAAAGCTGAGGGGGAGGCGCTCGGATGTGGGGAGAGCAGGCCTCACTTAGGCTCTCGTCTGTCCTCTCAGGTGGGAAGGAAACGTCCAGAACATCGTGAAGTGGAGGCAGCTGGAGCACAGGGGCCCATACTTCACCCCTGCCTACGAGCCCCTTCCTGACAGCGTACACTTCTTCTATGACGGTGAGGCGGAGGGTGTGTGTTTTCTTGGGTTTGGGCCGCCTGGGTGCTTTGGGCTGACTTTCTGTCTGTCAGCATGCTGGGAAGATGTGCTGAGCTTCCCAACAAAGCCCTCTTCCCTTCTTCTTGATGGACCGGCTAATAGCATAGAGGGAGGGCCAACCCTGGAGTCCCTCAGAAGCTCTCGGTGTGTGTGTGTGTGTGTGTGTGTGTGTGTGGTGTGTGTGTGTGAGTGTGTGTGGTGTGTGTGAGTGTGTGTGGTGTGTGTGTGGTGTGTGTGTGGTGTGTGTGTGTGAGTGTGTGTGGTGTGTGTGAGTGTGTGTGGTGTGTGTGGTGTGTGTGTGAGTGTGTGTGGTGTGTGTGGTGTGTGTGTGTGAGTGTGTGTGAGTGTGTGTGTGAGTGTGTGTGAGTGTGTGTGTGGTGTGTGTGGTGTGTGTGTGAGTGTGTGGTGTGTGTGAGTGTGTGTGGTGTGTGTGTGGTGTGTGTGGTGTGTGTGTGTGAGTGTGTGTGGTGTGTGTGTGTGTGTGGTGTGTGTGGTGTGTGTGTGGTGTGTGTGTGTGAGTGTGTGGTGTGTGTGTGGTGTGTGTGTGTGTGGTGTGTGTGAGTGTGTGTGGTGTGTGTGTGGTGTGTGTGTGAGTGTGTGTGAGTGTGTGTGGTGTGTGTGTGAGTGTGTGTGGTGTGTGTGAGTGTGTGTGGTGTGTGTGTGGTGTGTGTGGTGTGTGTGTGTGAGTGTGTGGTGTGTGTGAGTGTGTGGTGTGTGTGTGTGGTGTGTGTGGTGTGTGTGTCTGGTATGTGTGTGTGTGTGTGTGTGTACCCACTCACAGGTGTAGATGGCCACCGGCAGGCTGCTACAAGGAAGGAGAGGCACAAGTTTGTGTTGCAGGGACACACGTTGTATCCAGACTTGCCCAAGGTTGGGGGAGCTGCTTTGGTCTCCCAGCCTCTCCTGGGCACACGTTGACAGCGCACATCTGCATCTGGACTAGCCACCTGGTGGGGGAGGGGGCGGAGATACACAGTGTGTGCCCCGTATGTCCTTGTATGGTGTGGAACGCTGAACCTGTTCTATTCCTTTGTTGTTTGTTTGCTTGCTTTGGTATTTTGAGACAGGGTCTCACTATGTAGCCCTAGCTGGCCTGAAACTCTATGTAGAACACACTAACCTTGAACTCACAGACATGTACCCTCTCTGCCTTCTGAGTGCTGGAATTAAAGGCGTGGGTTACCACACCTAGCAGTTTGTTCCTCCTCCTCCTCTCCCTTCTTTTTTATTTATTTTATTTTAATTTAATTTTTTTGAAATAGGGCCTCTCTACACAGCCCTGACTGTCCTGGAACTCACTATGTAGACTAGGCTGGCCTCGAACTCACAGAGATCTGCTTGCCTTTACTTGTGATTTGTACACACATGCTGGGCCCATACTCACCTGTGTTGTGGCCTCAGGCACATGTGGATTGTGGAGGTCAAAGAGCAGCTTTGTACAGGGAGTCAGTGTTTGAGGGATCTCCATCAGGACTAGCCCCTGCACCCCCTGGTGTTCCGTCTGGGCTCCTGTGCACTCTTCTGTCATGACGTGCAGACAGTCACTGAGCACGGAGGGTCACATCTACAATGGTTCACATTTTCCCACTGTGGCACATTAACTTTTATTTTATTCCTGTAATTTCCTATATGGAAATTTGTGTTTTAGAATTGCACTTGTTAGGGCCAAGGGTATAGCTATGATGGAGTGTTTCCTGGCATGCATGAGGCCCTGGGTTCATCCCCAGAATTGCAATAAAATGAAAAAAAATTTTTTTCGAGACAGGGTTTCTCTGTGGCTTTGGAGGCTGTCCTGGAACTCACTTTGTAGACCAGGCTGGCCTCGAACTCACAGAGACCTGCCTGCCTCTGCCTCCCGAGTGCTGGGATTAAAGGTGTGTGCCACCAACGCCCGGCTGAAGATATTTTTGAAATAATCTTTTTTTTTAATGTATGTAATGTTCTGCTTGCATGCCTGCAGGCCAGAAGAGTGCACCAGTTCTCGTTATAGATGGTTGTGAGTCACCATGTGGGTGCTGGGAAGAGCAGCCAGTGTTCTTAAACTCTGAGCCATCTCTCTTGCCCAAAAATATTTTTTGAAAATGTGTGCTTTTTGGACCATCAAGATGGTTTGGTAAGTAAAGGCATGTGTTACTGAAGCCTGGTGGCTCAAGTTTTTTTTGTTTTGAGGCAGGGTTTCTCTGTGGCTTTGGAGCCTGTCCTGGAACTCGCTTTTATAGACCAAGTTGGTCTCGAACTCACAGAGATATGCCTACCTCTGCCTCCCGAGTGCTGGGATTAAATGCATGCGCCACCATCACCCAGCTGTGGCTCGCGTTTTGATCCTTGGGGCTCACATAAAGATGGAAGGAGAGGACCCACTCCACAGAGCTGCCCTCTGACTTCCACAGGCTCTGTGGCATGTGTGGTGCCCCTACCCTCTATGTGGGATGTATGTGCACACACACAATAATAATGAGATGTATGTGTTACTTTTCCATGTAACACAAGCTTAGTAACAAGATGCAGCATAATAAAGGAAGGAGAGAGGAGTAGCCGGGGCCGTTGCAAACCCCGCAGTGATGTTCCTGGCGCTGCTCTGGGAGTGTGTGACCATTGCTTTACTCAAGGGCTGGCCATTTTTAACGTCAGTGTGCCCCAAGTAATCTGTGTGCTCAGTAGGAGGTGTCACCAGGATGCGACCAGCGGCTCGTGTTTTGTCTGCAGGAAAGCCAGTGAAGTTGAGCTTGGCAGCAGAGGAGGTCGCCACTCTGTATGGGAAAATGCTGCACCTGGAGTGTACGACCAAGGAAGTCTTCCGGAGGAACTTCTTCAGCGACTGGCGGAAGGTGTGTGTCTGGCGGGGACTCCCTGGGGTGGGTGCTCAGTCTGCTGCCTAACTCCGTAGCCCATCCAGCTGTCAGTGGCCACAGTGTTTGCCCGGCATGGCAGACTGTGGTGACCTTTCCTGGGGGATCTAATGACAGCATCCAGCTCTCAGAATGGGAGTCTGGAGCAGTCCAAAGGGCGTTTTCTGTCCCATGAAAATAAGCACACAGTATGAGAGGATTATGTCAGGTTTCTCTCTTCCCTTGCTTTTTAAAACGTGTTATATGTGAGCCTGGCCTCATCTTCACATCTTGTTACCTAGCAACCACAAGCCTGCTCCCCCAGCATTTCTCCAGTGACTGACAGCATTGAGTGTCTTTTCCTGTACTGTTTGACGTTTGGATATTTTCTTTTGAATTATTAAAAAAATAATGTGTTTATTCTTATTTTATGTGCATTGGTGTTTTGGCTGTATGCATATCTTAGAGTTACAGATAGTTGTAAGCTGCCATGTGGGTAGTGGGAATTGAACCCTGGTCCTCTGAAAGAGCAGTCAGTGCTCTTAACTGCTGAGCCCCCCTTTAGATTTTTTTTTTTTTTTTTTGGTTTTTTGAGGCAGGGTTTCTCTAGGAGGCTCTTCTGGAACTAGCTCTTGTAGACCAGGCTGGTCTCGAACTCACAGAGATCCACCTGCCTCTGCCTCCCGAGTGCTGGGATTAAAGGCGTGTGCCGCCACCACCTAGTTCCTTTTGAAATTTTTGAGACGAGGTTTCTCTGTGTAGTGCTGGCTGTCCCGGGACTCCCTTTGCAAGCCGAGGCTGGCCTCTGCATTCTGAGCACTGGAACTAAAGGTGTGCACCACCACACCCAGGTTGTTTCTTTAATGTTTAAGATTGCACTGACGTCACATGACACCTCTCTGCGTAGTTTTGACCACGCCCATATTTTAATTCTCTACTCTCTCCCTATGTCTTCTGTCTGTGCTTTGTGGTATATGGCCTGTCTGTTGTGCCTGTGTCTGTCCCTAACAAAGTGCTTTGATCTGTGTTTATTGAACTGTTCCAGAAAACACACCCATTGTTACAGGTCAGGGGCATGGGAGAGTATACATTAGCTTGGGTTGTAAAAGCTAACTCCTTAAGAAAACCCAAGGCACAATAAGGTTGGTTACATTGTTTTCTTTTAAGATTTATTTATTTATGCATGCAGTATCCTGCCTGCAGCCAGAAGAGGGCACCAGATCTCAGTACAGATGGTTGTGAGCCACTATGTGATTGCTGGGAATTGAACTCAGGACCTTCGGAAAAACAGGCAGTGCTCTTAACCTCTGAGCCATCTCTCCAGCCCCACATTGTTTTATTTTGTTGTTGTTTGTTTGGTTGGTTGGTTCCTTTTTTTGTTTTGTTTTTGTTTTTTGAGACAGGGTTTCTCTGTGTAGCTTTGTAGTCCAAGCTGGCCTCGAACTCAGAGAGATCTACTTACCTCTGCCTCCCAAATGCTGGGATCAAAGGCATGCGTCACCACTACTCGGCCCACCTTTTCTTAAAGGCAAACAGGCTGAGTCCACAGTAGGACAGCAGGTTAAGTATATACTCTATTTTATTTTATGTGCATTGGTATTTTGCCTGCGTACACAGATATGTGCACCACAGGCATGCCTGGTGATGGATCCCCTGGAACTGGAGTTACAGACAGTTGTGAGCTGCCATGTGGTTCTGGGAATTGAACCCAGGTTCTCTAGAGGAGTAGCCAGTGCTCTTAACCACTGAGCCATCCATTTCCCCAGCCCCAAGTACATAGCCTTAACTGGTGTTAAGGCATATTATTAACTTGGCTGCGTAGTCTGGCAAAAGTTCAGACGTTCAAAGGCAAGAGGGATTTTTAAGATTCCACTGAGTGAATTTGCTGCAGATTACCCAGTGCTCTATAGCTGTCTTCTTTAGTTGTCCCTAGAGTGCAATTGGCGTCGCACCAACATGGGTAATTTGCATAGGGTATGGATCTGCAAGGTCGAGCTGGTGGGTCAGCTTTTCACCGCCTTCATCACCGAAACCTTAAATTACGTTTGGAAATGGTTGCCCTTGGCTATCCCACACCACCGCCCCCGCTTCTGTCTGGAGCGGTGCGATGCTGTCCCCGGAGCCTGGGCTGAGCCGCTCTGTTAGCAGCATCTTGACCCCTGATGGTGTGAGGCGTGCAGGGCCTTGCCCTAGGGAAGGATGTGGACTTAGGGGCTCACTTGGGGATTTCATTTGGTTGCTTTCTGGAAGAACAAGACTCAGAATATTAGCCAGGACTACAAGTCTGAAGCTGAGACTACACACGCCATCCTCTAAGCTGGCCCCATTCTTCCTGGGTTTACCTTGTCATGCACCCATGTCTTACCATTAGCCAGGAGGCAGCTGTTTCCGGCTGGGGTCACGTGACTTACCCACAGGACTCTACTGTGTACCTGGGCCTCTGGTATAATAGCTGTTGGAGGCTGAGGGTCTAGTGCAGCCTTCCTAATGCCGCAACCCTTTAAGACAGTTCCTCATGCTGATGACCCCCAAATTACTCTGTTGCTGCTTTGTAGCTTAATTTTGCTACTGTTATGAACAGAAATGTAAATATCTGATATACAGGATATCTGATAAGACTCCTGTGAAAAGGTCATTCAAACACCCCCACCCCCAGGGCCATGACCCACAGGTTGAGAACCACTGGTCTAGTGGCATGGCCTTGCTGCTCTGCCCGGTGGCGTTCAGCCCCGTGTTTGTGGTGTTTCACAGTAATCCTGTGCAGTGGGCCCCAAGTGTGGGCTCCCCGTGTCACAGGGAGGTGCCTGTGTTAGAGCACTGAGCACATGTTACTGGTTTTGGTACAGGAGATGACAGCTGAGGAGAGAGAGCTTATCACACGCCTTGACAAATGCGACTTTGCGGAGATCCACAAGCACTTCGTGGAAAGAGCTGAGGCCCGCAGGAGCCTGCCCAAAGAGCAGAAGCAGGTCAGTGGTGGGCTCTGGGAAACTTGGAGGTAGCTGGTGCAGGCTGCAGGGAGCCCCTCACAGAGCCCTCCTCCCACAGAGGCTTTGGGAAGTGGACCAAGTTCTAGGTGCTGTCACAGCAGGTGCTGAGCACTTTCCGGTAACCGCCCCCCCTTTTTAAAAATTGTGTCCAGGACATAATCCCATTTTCCTGGGGCACATTTGAAAGTACACTACCATTTGAAACATCGTGAGTGGCGGGGGGCCGAGGGTGGGAATGTGGGGGTGGGCTGGCTCTACTGCTTCCTGCCTCTCCCTCCATTTCGTGGAGTCCTCCAAGTGGCTCCTTCTCCGTTGTCCGCTCGGTGGCTAGCTATTGTGGGGACTTTGGGGTGATTCCAGGACCTGGCTCATTTCCTCCTACCTTGAAGGCTACCCTGCTTCTGCTTAGCTGCAGCTTGAGGAACCTCGTGTGGTCCCCACAGCTGCTGGAGACCTAGGGTTTGCAGCAGCAGCAACTGGAGGACCTTTGGACAGCACAGGAACCCAGTTGGTTTTAGCTTTTTCTCTCCTAATGCCCACGTATTGTTTTAATTCAGAAGCTAAAAGAAGAGGCCGAAAAGCTTCAGCAGGAGTTTGGCTACTGTATTCTAGATGGCCACAGAGAAAAGATAGGCAATTTCAAGATGGAGCCGCCTGGCTTGTTCCGTGGCCGAGGTGAGCATCCCAAGATGGGGGTGCTGAAGAGGAGAGTTAGGCCGGAGGATGTGATCATCAACTGTGGCAGGTATGCGGGGCTCAGCCAGCCAGGCTCTCATGGGTGAGGACTGGACCCTGGCCGGTGAGGTGACTTTTGTCTGTAGCTCTTTGGGGTGGGACCCTTCACTGGATGTGTGGCAGAAGATACCAGGTGCTGTTCCCATGTACCCTGAGTCTTGGCAGGGCTCTGGGTCAACAGGTGTAGCTGTGAACAGTATCTCTCAGCTCCAGCAGAGTCTCCTGTCTTGCTCAGTGGGGCTGAGGTTCTCCTACCGGGAGGTGTCCTGTGCATTTTCAGGGTTTGACTTTCTAAATACTTAACAGCGCGTTGGGCGTAGGGTATTGTGCTGAAGCAGTGCTGTTATTACCCACTGTTGGTCCAGTGACCCTAGGTGACAGCTGGTGTGCAGGATCCACCCGGTATGTGAGTTGGGGCTTTAGCGTTCTCTGCACAGAACTTTTTGTTCTGATCTGATCTTGTGTGTGTATGTGTGTTGTGTGTGTGTGTGTGTGTGTGTGTGTGTGCAAGTTGACAGTTGTTTTGGCCTGGGGAGCTTGGAACCAGCTCTGAAGCCTGCATAGGAGTGTGGCCACAGGACACACATAGGGAAGTTACCCTGAGTTGCTTGTATTTGAGGACCAAGGACTTGAAACTGTGACTACCCCTGTTTTACTGTAGGGATTCCAAGATCCCCGAGCCCCCAGCCGGTCACCAGTGGAAAGAAGTGCGTTCAGATAATACAGTCACGTGGCTGGCTGCGTGGATGGAGAATATCCAGAATACCTTCAAGTACGTCATGCTGAACCCCAGCTCCAAGCTGAAGGTGAGAGCATGAACACTCCGGGGAGCCCTGTGCCCCAAGCAGGCGTCAGGCCTTCCCTTCTGTGCTCTTCCAGACTGGCTGGCGCAGGAGGTTCCTCAGTCTTCCTGTAGAGGTTACCAGCCAGAAAGCAGCGGGGCCCAGTGGCTGCAGTCTAGCAGGAATCTGAGTGGGACTCAGTTTTCGGAGGCCAGGCTCTGCTGCTGCGCACCTCACTGGGTCACACCTGCCCGAGGTGGGAAGGTGTCCAGTCACCCGTTCACCACTTCATAGGTGACATCTATTGTCTTCTCGTAGGGGGAGATGGATTGGCACAAGTATGAGGTTGCACGGCGCTTGAGGAGAGTTGTCGACAAGATCCGTGCTCAGTATCGGGCTGACTGGGAATCCCCAGAAACGAAGAAAAGACAGCTGGCTGTGGCCCTTTATTTTATTGATAAGGTATGGCGTGGCGTGGGGACCTGGAGAGCTGGGCAGCAAGGACAATGGTGGCTTCTCCCTGGAACTGGAGCCTCCATCAAATGTGTGATTGTATGTGTATGTGTGTGCAAGTGTGGTTGTATGTGCATGTGTGTGTATGTGCGATTGTATGTGTATGCATGTGCATGTGTGATTGTATGTATGTATGTGCAAGTGTGACTGTATGTGCATGTGTGATTGTATGTGTATGTGTGTGCATGTGTGTGCATGTGTGATTGTATGTGTATGTGTGTGCATGTGTGATTGTATGTGTATGTGTGTGCAAGTGTGATTGTATGTGTATGTGTGTGCAAGTGTGATTGTATGTGTATGTGTGTGCAAGTGTGATTGTATGTGTATGTGTGTGCAAGTGTGATTGTATGTGTATGTGTGTGCAAGTGTGATTGTATGTGCATGTGTGTGCATGTGTGATTGTATGTGCATGTGTGTGCATGTGTGATTGTATGTGTATGTGTGTGCATGTGTGCTTGTATATGTATGTGTGTGCATGTGTGCTTGTATGTGTATGTGTGTGGGGGAGGGAGAGAGTTAGTTCAACTTCATGCCTGTGTATGTGTCGCTGTATGCACGAGTGCCGTGAGTGCTCCTACGCCACAGACCACAGCCTTGACCAGTGTCTACCCTGGCCTAGCTGGCGCTGCGAACAGGAAATGAGAAGGAAGAGGGTGAGACAGCTGACACCGTGGGCTGCTGCTCGCTCCGTGTGGAGCATGTCCGGCTGCATGAAAAGGCAGATGGCCAAGAACATATTGTGGAGCTGGTCTTCTTGGGAAAGGATTCCATCCGCTATAATAACCGTGTGACGGTGGAGAAGCTTGTGAGTGCCCTCCCTGACCCTGCTCAGAGCGTGGCAGAGCCACAGGGGATGTTCAGTGGCCTGCTGCACCTCGCAGTGTCTCCTGTGGCTGCGTGATGAAGCATCATCAGGGTGCGTGCACACCTGCACCCCCACGCACGTGCGCACCCGCACCCCCACGCACGTGCGTGCACACCTGCTCCCCCACGCACGTGCGTGCACACACACCCCTATGCACGTGCACACCTGCACCCCCACGCACGTGCGCACACACCCCCACGCACATGCACACCTGCACCCCACGCACATGCACACACACCCCTATGCACGTGCACACCTGCACCCCACGCATGTGCACACCCGCACCCCCACGCACGTGCGCACCTGCACCCCCACTCACGTGCACACGCACACACCCCACGCACGTGCACACACACAAGTGCACACACATACACCTATTGTGTTTTGGTCTAGGAGGCCCGATGTCCAGGGTGTGGGTGCCGGTTCCTTAGGAACATGGGAAGAATCTGCTTCTTGCCCCTCCCTGCTTCCCCTGGTGCCACGCATGCCCTGGCTTTGCATCCCCTGTGAGACCTCTTTTCCTGCCATCCTGGCCTCTGCCCCGTGAGACTTGCTGCAGCTGCTGGCTCTGCTCTGCCTCTGTTGACACAGCTGCTTTTTCCCCACCGTCTTCTCTCACGCAGTGTTATCTGTCGGGGTCAGGCCACTGTGTCCTGTCTGACCCCATCCTGACAGCCACGTCTCTGCAGAAGGTCACATTGTACGGTTCCAAGGATGATTTGGTGCCGCCTTGGCACCTGTGGCAGGATGGGCAAGCTAAAACGAAGGAGAGGCCAGTGCAGCCTGGGCAATCTCTTCTGGAAGTTGGCCTGGCCAGGAGGGTCTCCGTGCCGAAAGAGAGCAGAGTGGGGAGATTGCTTTCCTGGGGCTCTGTGGTGCTAGACGTGTCCTGGGTCACCTGGGTGGAAGTCAGCGTTGTTGGCAGAAGAGGGAGCTAGGAGTTAGCTGCCTGCTAAAGTCACTGCGTGGGTCTGTAGAGGCACCAAAGACCGGCCCCAGCTTTAACCACACACCGGCCATCAATGAGTTAGCAGTGAGTGACCGCTTACAGGCTTGGGTTGGGAGGCACAGACACAGGTTCCAGTGGGTAGACCTCACACTGTGCTGATACTATTGTCGTGGGCCTGGTCTGTATTAGCCCCATGCTGCGGGGGGCCATCCATTCTGAACAGATGTCTTTGGGGCTGCGATCAGAACCAGCCGAACAGCCGCGGGTCCCACCCTGAGTGGAGGAGTGTGGACACGCAGGACAGACTAACTACCCAACAGCGCTAAGGACAAGCCAGAGACATCTGGTCATCAGGAGGGCTCCCAGTAAACACTGAAGGCCCAGGTTTATTGTTCCATCATTTTAAGTAACCATTCAAAGGTGGGAGTAATGGCAGAAGACATCCATTATCATGTAGAAAAGGCTGATAGCAAATATTTCCTTTAGTCCTGGAGATACTTCTTTACAGCACATACTCAAGGCCTCAGGCCTCCACACAAGCACATCTCACTAACTCTCTGGGTGGGAGTAGACTCACCCTGGCTCAAGTCTTTTGTTATACAAAATAGGGGTCATTCCCCACTGAGGCCAGGCATCCAGCAGTAATCAGCTGACATCTAAAAGACAATAGAAGTTCTGAGCTCTTAGAACTCGCGGCTGGGTAGAACATATTACCATAATATTCCAGGGGGCCCCAGCATGCCATCTCTTTCCAGGACTTGGTATGTGCACCCCTCTGCTTTCCTCAGCGGTGCGTGTGAATGGTGTGATCCTCCCCGTGCCCAAGACCTCCCTCCTGCTCAGCTGGCTTCTCCAGAAGTCTCAGTGTGGCTGTGAGTTAAGTTCTTCTCTGTTTCAGGTGTTCCAGAACCTTCAGCACTTCATGGAGGACAAAGACCCTGGGGACAACCTCTTTGATGCACTGAGTGTAAGCCTGTGGATGGGCACAAGGGGGTCTTTGTCCCCAGTGTGTTCTCTGTTCTGTCCCCTCCTGGAGGCTGAGAATAGCCCATGAAACTCACGTCTCTGAGGAAACTGCCCATGACTCCTCTCTCCTCTCTGCACCCAGACGGCCAGTCTGAACAAGCACTTGCAGGACTCGATGGAGGGGCTGACAGCCAAGGTGTTCCGGACCTACAATGCCTCCGTCACTCTGCAGGAGCAGCTGCGGGCGCTGACCAGGGGTGAGTGGCTTCTTACACCTGACCCTGCGGGCTACCCAGACTGTCCCCTGTGGGAGCTGCCTGGGGGCTGCACCTTGGCTTGCCCTAGGTGTCAGCTGCTGTCGGCCTGGGCACAGCTGTCTGCTGGTGAACGCTGAGGTCAGGCCCTGACCCAGGGTGGCCTCACTGGCCCTTGCGAGGAGGTGTCACACTTCCTGCCCCACCTGTCTAGCTGCATGAGCTCAGACAACACTACCTCACCTTTCTTCGGGCCTCAGGGCTTCCAGGATACCCTGTTCCAGAAGGAAATGGTGGAGCCTGGGATGGCTTTGGGACTTCTGCCTCTGCCCCAATAGGATATAGTCCAACCCCCACAAGAAGGTGAGGACCCTCAGTGCCTCCATTGCTATGACTAAACCTACTTAGCCCTGACTTGTGGGGACATCTTAGGTAATTTCTTCTTTGGAACTTTGTGTCATAGAAGGAACCCACATTTATAACATGTCCAGAAAGAGCCTTTTTAGGGCCAAGGGTGTGTGTAGCTCAGTGTGGAATACTTGCCTGGCATGTCAAGGCCCTAGCCTCCATCACCAGCACCACTGAAGAACAGGAGGGAGAGAGGGAGGGAGGGAGGCTCAGAGCAGGTTGCAACAGAGTGACGGTTGTCATCATCCTTGTTCAGCTGAAGACAGCCTGACCTCCAAAATCTCAGCTTACAACCGGGCGAACCGGGCTGTGGCCATCCTCTGTAACCATCGGAGAGCAATCCCCAAGACCTTCGAGAAGTCAATGCAGAAACTCCAGGAAAAGGTGGGAAGGCACCTGTCGTGTGGCCGTCCCCGCGTCACTGCTTCTCTCCTCTCCTGGGGCCAGGCAGCCGTGAGGGGCAGGAGTGTGTAGTGGGTATAGCTGCTCCAGGGGCTGGGATCAGGGACTTGGAACTGCTCCGGGTCATGACCTGGGCAACCGTGGGAGGGACCAGCTAGGCTGCCTCTCATCTCCCTGTGTTCTAGTTTAAGAAAGAGGTCAGAGTGGCGGGTGGGCATGCTGGGTGAATTTGTGGCTAGTCAGGTGGCACTATTGGGCCCTAGAAGCCTCTTGACCTCACTCCTGGCCACAGAATGCGGTAGGCCAGCCCTGTGTGGCTTCACGGGACCTTCTCCCAGGCTCTTCTGTCATCTGAGTGGTTCCAGAATGCAAGCTGGCATCTGGAGAGGTTTGGCCACTCCAGTGGTTTGTGAGGCTCTGGACTCTACCTGCTGTAACCTCCCAAGGAGTGCAGGGCCAACAGCTGTGGACAGAAATCAGAGGACAGGTCTGTGTGGGGTTGGTTTCTTCACAGATTGAGATAAAGGAGGCGCAGGTGACCGAGGCGCAGGCGGAGCTGGAGAGGGCGAAGGCTGACCTTAGGACGCATGGGGAGAGCAAGTCCAAAAGGTACGCTGGGGCTGCCACCTAGAAAGCCGTGATCCTGGGGCCCAGCCCCAGCCAGTCTGGGTGTGTAACAACCCTGGCTGTCCTGGAACTCGCTCTGTAGACCAGGCTGGCCTTAAACTCACAGAGATCCACCTGCCTCTGCCTCACAAGTGCTGAGATTAAAGGTGTGCACCACCACTGCCCGGCAAATTTTGTGATCTTTTTGAAAGCTCTATTATTACTCATAGACAGAAGTGATATAATTACAAAGCAGCCCTAGCCTCTGATGGTGGGCTGCAGGCCAGCTGTGGCTCCTTGGTTTTTATGTTGAGCAGTGGGTTGAGCTAATTTTCTTAGCACACATTTCACCCTTTCAAAGTGCACTGTGCTGCTGGGCAGAGGCAGAGACAGGCAGATCTGAGTTCAAGTCCAGTCTGGTCTACCTAGTAGGTTCCAGGCCAGTCAAGGCTACACAGAAAGACCCTATCTCAAAAAGGACCAAAGCGAAACAAATAAAAAGCGAGAGAAAGCACACCATTCTGAGAGGTGTATGGCCAGTTTCTGAAAGAGAGCCTGTGTCCAGCAGCAACTCCCACCCTCGGCCAAGCAGCCCAGCAGGCTTCTCTAGGGTCCTGGGTGTGGCTGCCTTGCCGGTGAGCCCACTGCGGCTTGTTTCTCTGGTGTCGTTCTGGCAGTGTTGTGACTAATACTTTGTCTGGCTCTGTAATGCAGGCGGAGTCCCAAGTTTTCTCGTGAGCTTGGTTTATTGCCCTAGCTGTCACAGCAGTCCGAGGCTCGCCTTGAATTCACTTTTGTCTGGGGTCTGAGCGTCCAGCCTTTGTGTGCTGAGGAAATGTCCGCTGCCCTTACACCCCGCACCTGAGTTGGAAATGGGTTGATTGCAGGTGTGGGTTCCATTTCTGGACTGGTTTGTTCTGTTTCTCTTGTCCTGTGTCAGCCCCGGCCCATCCCGCTGGCAGAGTGTGGAGATCAGGAAGAATGAGAGCTCTGGCTGTTTTCTTTGTGTGTGTGTGTTTGAAGCGGTCTCATTGTGTACCCCAGACTCCTCTGGAGGTCTCAGCCCTGCTTTAGCCTCTGGAGGGCTGGGACCGTCAGTAGGCACCACTGCCTGACTCCTAACTTTGTTGTTCTCCTTAGAGATACTTTTGGCTACATAGGGCCACTTGAAGTTTCCCCCTACGAATGTTGGGGTGGTCTTGGGTTTGCCGATTTATTTGAGAGAACCAGACCATGCACTACCAAGTCTGAACACAATCTATAAACACCTGTAATCTGTAATTGCAGCGCTTGGGAGACAGAGGATCAGGATGGTCAGAAGTCAGGATTGGCTACATAGCAACTTGAGGGCCATCCTGGGCTACGTGGGAGTCTCTATATATAAAGTCAGTGTAATCTTAACTAAGTCTTCCTTAATCTCTTCAGCAAACATTTATAGTTTTCCGAGGAGAAGCTAAACGTTGTGATTTTACGCAGCTGTAAATGGAATTTTCAGCTCATGTCTGGATTGTTCACGGCTAGTTTTGTTAGGGGTTCCCCAGGCCACCTCATGTCCGGTGATAACAGGTCACAGGCTCAGTGCACACTGTGCCTGCGGCTGAGCGACAGTGGAGCACGCAGACTACCCGGGCTGAGCCCAGGCTTCCGTGCATACCTCTCTCCTTGGCTGCATTGTCACTTTGCAGTTTCAGAACCTCGTCACCGCCCCCTCCACACCGCATTTCACGGCTACTGCCCGCCCCCTCCCCCACACCGACACTCCCTCCACACTCACATTCAGTAAGAATGGCCCTGCAGACACTTTCCCATCCAGAGGCCACATCTGGACAAAAGCATTTTCACAGATGTGACTGGAAGGCAGTCTGTGTCCTGGGTGAAGCCAAGTGTACTCCCAAATTTCCCAGGTGTGAGGGAGCTCGTGTGTCCGACCCAGGAGTATCCCTGATCACCTCTGCAGTGACCTGTCCCATTTGGAGCAAGCTGTGTCTGGCAGCCACACTGCCTCCCCAGGGGAAGGCAGAATGCAATCAGGCCTTTTGTCAAAGGCTGCAAACCACTCAGGCAGGGCGCTGACATCAGCAGAGTCCTGAAGGGCTGGGTCCCATCTGGTGTGCCTTGTGCTGTGGTAGCAGTTATAGGGTCCACGAGCTCACAGGCTGCCACCCCTGACATCTCAAGATGGTCACTGCTAGGCTCGCATCCAGCAGGCAGCCTAGGTTCCCAGCTTAGGACCCCAGAGGAGAGCCCAGAGTTGGCAGGGCAGTGTCAGGGTTAGGTTAGGACCAGTACAACAGGAAGACCTGTGAACGCATGACTCCAGAGAGGTGGCTGGGAGCTGAGTCCAGTCCTGAGCCTTTGACCTCAACATGTAGAGTCAGAAGGGACCTGCTCAGAAAAGGTGGAGCCCCCAGTCTTTGAGCTCACTAGCAACTCAACTCTCCTACTTCAGGGTCGTCCCTCCCATTTCCCCCTCCCCTGCCCCGGCACCCCTGCCTGCCTGTCTGTCTCCTCCGGAGCTTCCAGGAGGTGAAACCATGGTCAGGCCCCTTGGGAGACCTTTCGGACCTTAACTCAGGGGTTTGGTGCTAGCCTTCCCACGGGCTGCAGGAGCAGCCGTGGCCTCTCCCACACACCCCCCTTTTTGTGGCGGCTGAGCCGTCTGTACTCATAGGCTGTGAAGATGATGAGTGTTAAGCAGTGTAAGAGTCTCTATGCACTTGGGAGCAGAAGCCGTTTACCCTTCCTTGTGTTTGTTTGGGGGAGGTTGAGACAACATCTCACTGCATAGCTCTGGCTGGCCTGGAACTCAGCTCTGTAGACCAGGCTGGCCTTAAACTCACAGAGATCCATCTGCCTCTGCCTCCCGAGTGCTGGGATTAACGGCGTGCGCCACCACACCCAGTCCTCCACAGCAGATCTAGACATCTTACCCTGCCATTGTTTTTTAAAACTAATTATGTGTTTTTTTTATGTGTATGGATGTTTTTGCCATCAGAAGGGGGCATCAGGTCCTCTGGGACTGCAGTTACAGGTGGCTGAGAGCTGTTGCCTCGTGGGCTCTCTCTGGAAGAGCAGCCAGCGCTCTCCTCTCTCCAGTCTCCTTACTGTGGTTTTAATGCTGAGTCCAGGCTCCAGACGCAGAGGACCGGCGCCCGCTCTGCTCCGTCCCCTCTCTTGCTACAGCACTTCCGTGTTTCAGGGACTCTGGAGTCTAGTGCATCTCACCTTCGATGTCCACGGTGGTCATGTCCTCAGGGCCACATCTGATGAGTGCAGCCTGTGCCTGGAGCTGAACACGCAGCAAAGGACACAGGACCAGCCAAGAGAAAAAATTTTCAAGGGGAAGAAATTGTTGGGGGCCCAGGTCCCTTGCTTATTTGTCCCTTTTGTTACTGGCCCCACACATGGGGAGGGGCTGTGTGTGAGACCCCATTCATCGCGACGCTTCTGAGACTTGCTCTAGTCCTCTGCCGGGAACCAAGACCTTCAGAAGGAAAGCCAGGCTCAGTGTGAACCACGGCCACGCTGCTGAGCCTAGGGAGCCTGCTGCTAGCAGGCTAGCAGGAACCTTCCTGAGAGCCCAGCCTCTCAGTGGGCTATCCTGTGAGTGGCTAGCCAAGCCCAGTCAGTGGTGGCGACTTGTTACAGAAATGCACTGCTGGTGGTCCATTTGCTTCCTTCCCTGCTCCTGTAAACCGTTGCTAACTATGATTGTGTACAGATGGATATCCACCATCCATGGATAGTCACTCGATTATTCCTTTCTGGCACGGAGGCCTGGGTTTCCTTTTCTTGACCCTCCAGAACGTGGTTAGCAGTCAGTGGAGAGTCCCCTTGTCTGGTGCTTTACCTGAGAGGCAAAGCTTTCACTCATCAGCACCTAGCGTATGCTGTGGGGTTTCGTAGGTGCGTCTCTGGAATTTGCAGGGTTGTGTGTATGCACATGTGATGGGCGCGGGGTTTGTCAGATGGTCTCATGCGGTACATCGGTGTAAAGCCCTCCCTGGGTCCCCATGGCTGGGCGCTGTGTGTTTTCTCTCCTGTGGGACCTGCTTCTGCTTTGTCGGAGCTTTTTTTCCGCACCCAGAGGGATGCCTTTGTCTGGCTTGATCAGAGTTAACTCTGGCTTCGGGAAATGAGTTGGGGCTTGTCTCCCTCTTCTGTTTGAGACCTGGTGGTTACTTGGTAGAATGCTCTGGCTGTGGCCTTGAAGGGCCTTTGCTTTGGGAGACACTTTTAGTGGCCCTCTGGTCTCTGCCTGGCATATATCTGTCCAGGTTTCTTCTTGAATCAGTGGATCCTGCCGTTCTGGGCTTATAGCCGGTGATGGGACTTTGTGTGTCCAGCTATGCATGGCATCCCCAGGACTTTGTGTGTCCAGCTATGCATGGCATCCCCACTGTCCTTTGTGTTTCTGTACCGTCCTTGAGCATCCCTCGTCACGTGACCGTGGTTCTTCAGGGCTGAAGCTTTTTCTTTCTTCCTTGTGACAGGCTTCCCGAGGTGCAGAGCTGTGTCTTTTTACAGTGGCACACAGCAGATGTCAGTTAGACCAGAGGGCATTCAGTGAGGCGTGCAGCTGTCACAGAACAGCTGCTGTGACATGTCCCATGTGTCACCAGAAGTGCTCTGCAGGGCCCGAGGCTTCCTGTTTCCTTCCCTGCATACGGTGGCCCACAGGTCACACTTGACCTCCTGGCCTTTCTGCTTGTGCTCTTGACGGTGACTTTGTCACTGCCGGAGTGTGACTGTCACTGAGCAGGCTCCTATGGCAAGGCGCCTGCCAGTGCAGAGTGTTCCAGCTCTCTGCAGCACACGTGGCCATCCTCCCACGTTGGTATCTGGAACACTCGTTCCTAGGGTTGGGCTCAGGGTACCACATAGTGTCACGATTGTTAGCAGGCTGCCGTGGGCACGTAAGGAGCAGGGGAAAAGCAGCACCTCTTTTTAAATGTTATTTATTTATTCATTCGTTTATTTATTTATTTTCAGGACAGGGTTTCTCTGAGTAGCCTTGACTCTTCTGGATCTTGCTGTGTAGACCAGGCTGGCTTTGAACTCACAGAGACACGCCTGCCTCTGCCACCTGAATGCTAGGATTACAGGCGTGCGCCACCATTTCCCAGTTAAAATTATTTTTTAATGAATCATTTTATGAAAGTTTTATCTGCTTGTGTGTCTTTGCACCATGTGTGTGCCTGGTGTCCATGGAGATCAGAGATGGCATCAGATCCTCTGGGAATGGAGTTATAGATGGTTTTAAATTATTGTGGGAATCCTGGGAATTGAACCCAGGTTCTCTGGAAGAGCAGCCAGTGCTCTTAACTGCTGTGCCAACTCTCTAGCCCCATTGAAAAGGCAGGAATAGGTCTGGAGAGATGGCTCAGAGGTTAAGAGCACTGCCTGTTCTTCCAAAGGTCCTGAGTTCAATTCCCAGCAACCACATGGTGGCTCACAACCATCTGTACTGAGATCTGGTGCCCTCTGCTGGCCTGCAGGCATACATGCAGGCACAACACTGTATACATAATAAGTAAGTAGGTCTTAAAAAAAAAAAAGGCAAGGCAAGGCTAAGGACTGGAAACTTCCCTGGTCACGGGGGCGTCTGTCGTGTTGCCTGTTAGCGTTGCCTGCTTGGGTGTCAGCATCACACAGCTTCCTCAGTGAGGACTTGCCTTGGCCTTTGACCCCCTCTGAACCTCTCACTTTGTGCCTAGAGAAGGCTAAACGTGGCCATTTGCAGGAGGGACATCAAGCCGGGGCATGGGAGGCGGTGACATGTGGTCTGCTCTCAGCAACACAGCCATCTCCTTTTCCAACAGTCTGCTGCAGAAGCAGCAGCGGCTGCTGAAGCTGGAGGGACAGCTGGCCCGACTGCGCGCGAAGGCCACAGACAAGGAGGAGAACAAGCAGGTGGCCCTGGGCACCGCTAAGCTCAATTATCTGGACCCCAGGATCAGCATTGCCTGGTGTGTAGGCCTGAGGCTGTTGTGCCTGGGTGTGCCCTGGTGTTATGATAACTCGAGTGTGGCGGATTCCAGGGCAGGCGAGGGTGGCCGAGGCGGAGGGACAAACACATGAGGCAGACAGAGCTTAATTAAGAGGTTTTATTAGAAGGGGAGGGAAGGGGGAGGAAAGAGAAAAGAGACAGAGAGAGAACAGAAGATGGAGACAGGAAAAGTCCTGTCTGCCCCAGGGGAACTGCAGGGAAGACAGGGGAGGAAAGAGAGCAGGAAAGAGCTGGAAAAGAGAGCATGAAGGGTGGGGGTTTGTCTTTTAAAGGGCCCTTTGCACCTGCGTGCAGACTACTCAATTGTGGATCCCTGGGCTGACCAGGATGCTGCCTGAGTGCATTCTGCCAAGTGACAGGGACAGGCCAGCATAGTGCCTGAGTCCTTACAGTGGGATTCTAGGAGGTCTCAGTGCAGTCCCATAGGTGCCCCATCCCGTACCTGGCTCTGTGCTAGGCACAACTTCCCGTGACAGGGACCACCTGACTCGATGTCCCTGATACTGAGTCGGCCCTCTTGTCTGTAGGCCTCTTCCTTCTGAGCTTTGGGGTGACTGGCACTGTCAGTTCTCCGGGGACACTAAATTATGTGGGTGCTTGTCCTTCCCACTGGGAATGGGGGCGGAGTGGGCCTGGCCCAGTGGCCGCCTGGACCATACAGGGGTGTCTTGATACCTGGGGAGGGGATGCAATTGGTCGTGGTGCCCAGGACAGCAGGTCTGGGTGGCACAAGGTGTCTTGGTCACCCTGATGGACAGAGGCCACCACCCTCTTCCCCCACCTTGGCCTCCAGAGCAAGACTCAACTGATGTTGTTGCCTGCAGGTGTAAGAGGTTTGGAGTACCGATAGAGAAGATCTACAGCAAGACCCAGAGAGAGAGGTTCGCCTGGGCCTTCGACCGGGCAGGCGAAGACTTTGAATTCTAAACAGCCCTTTGCCACTTTCTCACTGTGAAACAATACTGTAGTTTTCTATAATAAAATGCTTGAGAAATGGTGTCTGTAGTTGTGACCTAAAACAAAGGCCCGACAGCCTGTCCTGCAAGCACCCTCAGCGTGTGTTGACAACCCCACCGGGTGCTTGTAGCCCCTAGGCTGAAGCTCCTGCTTGGGAAGGGAGCCGAAGAGAGAGGGTGCCTGAAGGGTAGGGCCCCCGGGAGCCATTGCCACACACCCTAGCGCTCCACAAGGTTTCACTTGTACCTTTTCTCAGATCCTACCTTAGCCAGCCTTGGGATGGAATCCAGGACTTGAACATGGCAAGCACACAGTTTACCACCGAAATGTACCCCTACCCATCTGTAGATTTCAGTTCATGTCTTTCTGCCTCAGTTTCCCAACCTTGTATTCTTCCATTCTTGTTCTTCTTGAGTTTCTATGCCTTCTGGGGCCGTTGTCTCCTTAACACCATTCCCTGGGTGCCCCAGCAGCTGTCTGCCCTTTGACCCAGTGCCCTCCCTGGAGTTCCGTGCCCTACTCCATGAATTCAGGTGAAGTTTTAGCTTCCCGTGTGGGGCAGAATTCCTGCTGGCCAGCACCGGAGTATTAGCTAGCCCTAACCCCTCTGGGCTCCATCTGTCCTCGTTCTGGAGAGCCAGCTCCTAACCTCATCCATCTTTTGTTTAGAAGATACCCTTTGTTTCTTTTGTCTCCTAAGAATACAAAGACCTACGCAAAACTTGGTCCGGGGAAACTGGAAAACTTGTACCTGATGAATCCAGACTTTGCACTTGGCATTGTATTTTTGGAAGCCTCATTCAGAGTGTTCTGACCACGTGGTAATCAACTGGCTAAAGTGTAAATACTGAGAAAAAAATGCCCTGGGTAAAGGGAAAGGCTTCAGTTCGTAGAGGCTGGAGATCCCAGCAGCCTCCAAAGGCCAAGTCATTCTTAAGATGTCTCTGAGCCTTCTTTTGAAGGACTGGCTTGAACCCACACCTGCAGGGCTACATTCCCCTCCTTTGCCCCCAGGGGATTCCACACCAGAGGGGGTGGTTGTTAGTGACCCTCCAGGCCTAGGATGCTCTCACCGGCTGGTACGTTCCGGTAGCAGTCACAGAGCATGCTCTGGCTCTTCCATGGCTGCTCTGGGCCCGGCTCCCACACCTCCCCCTGCCCAACTCCCAGGCTGCCCATTGCTTGCCAGAAGCAGTGCAGCCCTGGCCTGCACACCCTTGCTCAATTGCTCTGTCCCTCAGTGGCTGCAGTCTTCTGTGGTCAGAGGCTGTGCCTGCTGTCAAGGGGCATTTATACCAATAAGCCCACCGTGGCACCTAGGTGTTACCCAGGGTCCCTCTGCTTAGCCAGAAGGCTTCAACGCTGGGTATCGGTGGCCAGGGCCAGTCCAGTCAACGAGATAAAGGAAAGTTATATGTGGAAATTATACATGGGAGTCGGGAGTCGGTGGGCTCACGCTCAGCGGGTGGTATGAGTGAAGAGGCATTTGGTCAGCCTCCATCCTGTAGACCTCAGGCTCCTGTTCCTTGAGGACAAATTGCATTTGCTTCCCTTACATCACTCCCTCAGACCCCACAACCTAAGCCCCCATACCTCAGACCTTAACCCTTACATCACTCTCTTAGACCCCCAGTTTATTTAAACTTTCCTTTTTTGGTTTTTCGAGACAGGGTTTCTCTGTGTAGACCAGGTTGGCCTCGAACTCACAGAGATCACTATATAAAACATTTTAAATGCTATATTTAGCAGATCTCTGAGGAGCTTGAGGCCATCATCTAGTCTATTTGGTATACCTGATTTTTTTTCTTTTAGTTACTTACTTTAGGCTTAACCTTGAAAACATACAGAAGGTTGAAAAATTGTCTCTAAATGAATTATATTTGCAGTTAGCATGACTACAAATAGAGTTTTGAGCACAATGAAATATTTGATCATTTATAAGGTGACTGACCAGTAAATTTTATGTCTTAAGTCAACAGTTTACAAGTTAGCAGTTTTTACAAGATTAGGATTTTATAGTTTTATCCTTGTTAAATTATAGCCTTAAAATTTTGAATTGAAGATTTAATTGAAAATCCTTTAGAATCAAGATAAAACTTTAAACCATAAATACAGCTCACAGAGAGACGGGGGGGGGGGGTCTTGCTTTTCCTTTTTTATCTTTTTATATCACAGTTTTTTGTATGACTCAGTTTATCCAAACAGCTAAAGCTTAACAAAGACAAGGAGGCTCGACATAGATTAACCTGAGTTAGACCTTTTATAAGCTCAGGAATGTGAAAATCTTAATCACTGAGTAATTTTTTTGCTTAGAGTCTTACATGCTCCATCCACCCCTGAAAAGGTCTCTACAGGCCCTGAGAGAAAGAACGCTTGTATTTTATCAAGAGCTCTGGCTATCTGTGACCTTGAATAGAGGAACTTTTAAAAAAAATTTTGGTAACTCGAACCAAGAAAAGGGGAAGAAGGAAGAAGTTGGAGCTAGATGTCTGTAATTACATTTAATCATCCTAATTTTTTATAAACAATTTAACTAAAAAGTTTAAATGAGACCTAACAGTAACAAATAAATATATCAATTATTGTAAGAAATGTTTGCTAGGGCTGGAGAGATGGCTCAGAGGTTAAGAGCACTGACTGTTCTTCCAGAGGTCCTGAGTTCAATTCCCAGCAACCACATGGTGGCTCACAACCACCTTGAAAGAGATCTGGTGCCCTCTGCTGGCATGCAGGCAGAAGACTGTATACACAATAAATAAAATATTAAAAAAAAAGAAATGTTTCCTAAGGGCGTGTTAGACAATATGTGGAATATTACCCAATATATTTAACAGTTTCCATTGCTTCATAGGAGAGCACGGCATCGTCGAGGGTCAGTGTCCCTTGTCTGCAACAACACTCACAGCGCAGCAGAAAACACAGATCCTCCAAGCAACATCAAAAGCCATGGCTTCCAAGCGGTCAGCGGAGACCAGACAGACAGACAGTGGTGGCCATCTTCAATCATGCAGCAGGACCAGGGGGACATTCTGTCCCTGGAGACCAGACAGACAGACAGACAGTGGTGGCCATCTTCAATCATGCAGCAGGACCAGGGGGACATTCTGTCCCTGGAGACCAGACAGACAGACAGACAGTGGTGGCCATCTTCAATCATGCAGCAGGACCAGGGGGACATTCTGTCCCTGGAGACCAGACAGACAGACAGACAGTGGTGGCCATCTTCAATCATGCAGCAGGACCAGGGGGACATTCTGTCCCTGGAGACCAGACGGACAGACAGACAGTGGTGGCCATCTTCAATCATGCAGCAGGACCAGGGGGACATTCTGTCCCTGGAGACCAGACGGACAGACAGACAGTGGTGGCCATCTTCAATCATGCAGCAGGACCAGGGGGACATTCTGTCCCTGGAGACCAGACAGACAGACAGACAGTGGTGGCCATCTTCAATCATGCAGCAGGACCAGGGGGACATTCTGTCCCTGGAGACCAGACAGACAGACAGACAGTGGTGGCCATCTTCAATCATGCAGCAGGACCAGGGGGACATTCTGTCCCTGGAGACCAGACGGACAGACAGACAGTGGTGGCCATCTTCAATCATGCAGCAGGACCAGGGGGACATTCTGTCCCTGGGGACTGGGTCTATGATCGTGTCTCATCTCCCTATGTCTCTCCAGATGTTGGAACTTCCAGAACAGAACAACTCACTAATTGGTCTGGGTTTCAAATGTATGTTGGCTGGGAATTTTTTACTTTTTTTGCTTACAAACTTTCAGTGGCCACAGTCTGGGGTTTCCCTAGGCCTCCAAGTCCACAATGCTCTTACCCGTCTAGGGTCTGTCCCATCTAGTGACTCTAGTTTGTGGCAGCCTTGGACTACCTGGAATCCCCAGCCCTGAGTCTGGGGTCTTCCAGGGATCCGGGATGAGTCACCAAATGTTATGGAGTTCAAGACCCCCTCAGGAAAAGACCACAGGCTGAGTCCAGATTATAATGAGTTAAATTTATTGAACCTGCTAGCAGGACAGCAATCCCTGAGCCAAACTAGAGACTGCCAAGCCAAGCGATTTTTAAAGAGAAAATCCATAGGAAGACCTTGAGTGTCTGCACACACAAGCCTGGTGCTGTTCTGCTCTGCCAAGATTAGGTAGCCAGGGAGAACTCAAAGTAGTCCTTGAATGTGTGCATAAGCAGATTACAGGAGCCAACAGTCACAGCGTAACAAGGAGATGGTCATGGCTGTGCATTTCCGGGTGGGGGTCACTGAATTATTGGGAACTTACCCTCTAGGGCCTGGAGGCAGAGACAAATGGCTAGTGGGTGCCAAGATGGATGCTTAGCACAAACAGTTTCTTTAGCCATCATGCTTGGACACAGGCCATGCCCTGCCATGTACTGTGAACCGTCCCCACGTCACCCACGGCACACTTTATTGGGGTGTGCACTCCTCGCGGTAGTGCTGGATGAGCTTGAGAGCTCTGGCCGAAGGCCTTGCTGTAATCTTCGCACTTGTAGGGCTTCTCGCCGGTGTGAAAGCGCTGGTGTTCCATGAGCACCGAGCTCCAGATGAAGGCCTTGCTGCACTGGCTGCAGAGTGCGGCCTCTCCTGGTGTGCATCCGCTGGTGGCGCACCAGGCTGGAGCTCTGGCTAAAGGCCCGGCCGCACTGGCTTCTCGCCCGCGCCCCCCCTCCCCCGCCAGTGTGGATGCAGTGATGCTGCACTGAGCCCTGCCAGCTGCCGAAGCGCTTGCGCACTCCCGACAGGCGTAAGGCTTCTCCCCCGTGTGGATGCGCTGGCGCTTCAGCAGCAGAGAGTTGTACTTGAAGCCCTTACCACAGGCCTCGCAGCGGTGTGGCTTGGTGCTCCGTGGGCGGGCTTGCCGGAAGCTGCGACCCAAACTACTGCCCGGCTCAGCAGCCTTCTTGGCGCTGTCCTCAGTGCCTAGGGCTCCCTGAGGCAAGAGTACCATGTGCCAAGTGTCCCTTTCCTGAGAGCAGGGCACGGTCCCTGGAGACAGGCCTGCTGGATGCTCCAAGGTGCATTCTTGGCCAAAGCTGTCCCCACACTTAGAGATGCTGGGAAGACTCTTCAAGAGGCCCCTCGGTGCCCTTCCGTCTGAGCCCACCTCCAGCTCTGTGGGAATTGAGAGAGGCTGGAGTCTTCTTAAGCTCCCACTCGGAGTCTGAAAGGAGAAACGGTGGATGGCTCCCAGCCTCATCCTACTGTGGGTTCCAGGAGCCGAGGCCAGGGAAAGGCTGGGTGGGGCTACTCACAGGAGGAAGGAGAGGCTGGGAAGGGGACAGAGCACCTGCCAGGTGGGGGATGGGAGCGCCCCCGAAGTCTCAGGAGCAGCTGCCCCCTCCCCCACCAGATGGAGGCCCTGGGCCTGGGCAGGGGCCTTATGGGTGGTTAACTAGACCTGTGATGCCTCCCTCAGCTGGGGGAAGGAAGTACAGGTTGCTATTAAGGCTGGCAAGGACCTGGAATTTAGAGAGCTCTAAAAAGTGGCCCTTTAGGTAGAGATGGCTGGGAAGACACTCATTGTACCCCACAAAAGTCAGGTGACAAGGGTGCCTGAGGCCTGCTCTGCTGCAGGGATGGGATCTGGACGGCCCTAGAAGTCACTGTCACAGTCACAGCCCTGCCCACCTAGCCTCCGTGGGTAGACAGAAGTGACAGCTAGGCCCAAGAAGAGTCCCAGGCGGGGTGGCCCTCGGCACGGCATCCGGGTGGGAGCTCCCAAGGCTGCCTAGGGTGGGGCAGGGGCTGCTCACTCACCAGGCCAGGTGTCTCTGCTGACCTCCACTTCCTCTGTGTCTTGGAGGTCCAGGTCTGATGCCCTGGAAGGCATCTCGGGACTGGAACGGGGGAGCCTGGAGGCAGGGGACCAAGGCTCATTCATGCCCTGTCCTCCAGAGGGCAGTGTTCCTGAACTTTCTCTCTTTCCTGGACTTAGAGTAGGACTCCAAGGCTCTGGGGCCAAGACCCCCACGCATAGTATACCCCTCCCCTCCCCAGCATCGCCTTATGCCCCAAAGAGAAGATCAGGCCAGTGTGGTGCCAGTGCCCTGCTCCCACATTGAGGGAGCCCTGCTGAGTGAGGGCCTGGCGTTGTGAACCCGGATTTCCCTGAGGTCTGCAGGCAGGGACAAGCTGCCAGACAGCTCCTGGGCTCGCCCCATGCTGGCGGAAGTCCTGGCTTCCTTCGCACTGCACTCAGCCCCACAGCTGCCCCCAGGTCCCATCTCTCAGTTTCAGCATCCTAAGCCAGCATGGCTCCTGACGTGCGCCTGAAAGATCAGAGACGTCCCAGGACTGCTTTATCCCCTACAGCCTAGGCAGGACTCCTGCTCGGAGGTTAGCCAGGGTGGGCCGGGCTGTGGCTAGGAGCCTTTCCCATAGGACCCGGACACAGGGGCCCTTGCCGACTCTTCGCTTACGCTTTTCCTGGTCCCTCACCTCACCTGCTCCTGAAGGACAGGGGCCCTGAAATGACTGCAAACGTGACTCCACACTTTGTGCTTCTGAAGGACAGGGGCCCTGAAATGACTGTGCAAACGTGACTCACACTGCTCCTGAAGGACAGGGGCCCTGAAATGACTGTGCAAACGTGACTCCACACTTTGTGCTCCTGAAGGACAGGGGCCCTGAAATGACTGCAAACGTGACTCCACACTTTGTGCTCCTGAAGGACAGGGGCCCTGAAATGACTGCAAACGTGACTCTGCAGGTTGCTGGGACCTGGATGGACCTCTTTGGGAGCCCAAGGTTCCCAGAAGTCCTGGCAGGAGAACTGCAGATAGGCTTCAGAACACTGGGGTCTTCTGTGGTAAGGAATCCGGAAGGAGCCTGGAGTGGTGTGACACATGGTAATTCTGGAGACCAGGAGGCTGAGGCAGGGAGACCTCAAGTTTAAGGCTGGCCTGGGCAACACTATGAGACCCCCCCCTACTTCAACAAAAATGGAATCCTGGGAGGCCTCAAGCACATGTGAAGCAGCAGCAGAACTGAGCTTCGGCTCTGAGGCAGCCCTGCCCTTGCTGGTAGCTAGGAAGCAGGCATAGATGCCACCTATTTCCTGTATATCTGTGAAAGGGGCGATGGCCACTCCCTCATCTGCCTCCAGACGCTCAGGGCCTTCCCAAGCTCCGCCAACAACCATACCTTAGCTCCAAGCCCACTTTTGTCTCTCTGTGTCCCGCTGTTCACAGGCCCACCAGGGACAGCACAGTGATGTAAGGCCCTGTCCAAGACTTGTTCTAGGGACAAGCAGAAGGGTCCTGGAGCCGGGCAGCAAGCAGGACAGGGCTTGGGGCTCCCATCTGGTTCTGGGTTGACCACTGTGGTTCCCTAGGAGTGAGATCTCTGTCCTTACCTGTGACTGTTCATCTATAAGCTGTGGCCGGGCTTTGGCATCTCCTAAGGGAGCCTGGTACAGAGCGCAGCTGCCGTCCATAACCCTCAGCTCTGTGCATCAGCCGCAGCTCTAGACCCGCAGGGAGAGCTGGTCCCCATGTGGGATCTTGTCCTCACTGGCACTACCTCATGAGAGGCTTCCTGTGGGCCTCAGGGATGAACCCGCTGGACTACATGACTGCCGAGACCTGAAGTGTGCTCAGCATCTACACTGAGAAAGAAACATATCCAGGGAGTTAAAGCATGGCCTCAACCACTGCTGCCCTCCCTCACTCCCTCAGGGCTTTTTCCAGAGGCCGGAGCACCGAATGAGTTACCCAAGTGGCCCCTCCCTCCCTTGGTTGCCCAAGACACAGCTCAGACCATTCTCATGGGGTAGAGGAGGGGCAGAGGGGCATAGTGGTCTGGGGCAAATACCGTGAGGGTGCCCATGAAGTGCGGCTGTGCCACATGGTGATGGTCCCCAGCTGGCCCGGGGGCTGAGAGACCGCCGCGTGACAAGCCAGGGGTGGACTCCTCAGTGTCCTCTAAGGTTGCCATCTTCCTGAGGCCTGCTCAAGGGGTGTGCACCTGGGACCCAAGGAAAATGAAAACCAAGGTAGATAAGGGGACGGAGAGTGTTGTTGAAGAGCACCATGCCAGCCTCCAGCAACCCTAGCTGACACTTCGCTTTTCTACTTAGCAGGAGAAGGTTGCCAAGAAAAGGCGGGTGGACTCTTGGGGAGCTGCAGGGTCCACGGTACAGGGGCCTGCATTTTTACTCAGTCTGAAGGCCTCCTCAGTCCTGGCAGCATCACCAGCGAGGCAGTGGCCCCGAGCTCTTCTCAACAGAGGACTAAATGTTCTCCCAACACAGCCTGCGGAGGAGAGCAAGTGTGCGCTTCCAGAGAACACACTGGCGCCATAGCGGGGGCTTTGGCTCTGTGAACGTAAGGCACGAGAACTCTTCATGAAAATAAGAGGGATGCTTTTCCCGAGGGAAAACTTTTCCTCGGATTCCAAAGATTCTGAGGCTGCAGACCCCAAGCCCAGATTTCCCACAGCACCACCCACAAGTGTACGTTATGTGCGCTTTCCGGGCTGGAGATGAGGCTCGCTTGGCTGAATGCTTGCTTAGCATGCCCGAAGCCTAGAGCCGTAAGATCAATCCCCAGCACCGCAAAAACTGGGTGTGGTGGAGCGTGCCTCTAATGCCAACACTTGGGAAGTGAAGGCAGCAGAAACAGGAAGTTCGAGGGCATCCTTGGTTACACAGCAAGTTCGAGGCCAACCTGAGCTACATGACTCGAGGAAATGTTAAAATGGGGGAGAAGATTTTTCCTTAACTTGATTTGCTATAAATGAATGGAGCCCAAAGAGAGGGGCTGGTTTTCTTCCACAGTGATGAGGGCAGAAAGGATGACAGGGAACACACATGGGGCGAGGGGCAGCAGCATCCGCCGGGAGAAGGTGGAGGCGCTGGGTGCAGGCGCCGGGCGGACGCCCCCGGATGAAACCACTCAAAGGCCCGGGGCCAGGGCTGACCGGAGTCTCGGCAGTGGAAGAAAGCAGACAACCACGGAGATGAACCGAAGGGTCCGCCTTGGACCCGCTGGGAGGGGCGACCATTCACCTTGCGAGCGGGAGAAGACCGCCCGCGCGTCGGCCGGAAGTGCTCCTCCTCCGGGAGGCCCCGCCCCCGGTTGCGGGACGCTCTGGACCCCGGAGGACCACGCCTCGGTGGCCTCTGGGCGCTCCAAGCCTTTATGCTGTGTGTCCTCCCCACGAGGGTCCCTCCCTTACGGTCCAACAAAGACGGTCTGGAGAATCTGTTTTCAACGCAGCAGAAAAGCCCGGCAGAGGCGTCAGAGCCCGGGTGCCATAGCGTTATTAGAATTGGCCCCAACCAGGACCACACGCGTTGCTACAGGCGGCAGCTGACCTTAAGCAGTCTGGCAGACTTCAGACTGTCTCGGGTGCGTCCTCGCACGTGGCTATAGGAATTCTTGCTGCGATTTCATAACCCGCACCAGCATCAGGAGGGAGGAAGCTGCTGCCAGTTGCTAAGGAGTTCTCGACCACGGAAAAGGCCTCCAGACTTAATTCAAATTACAATTAAGCAAAAAAAAAAAAAATTGCTTTAAGACAGAGTTTCTCTGTGTAACAAAGTCCTGGCTGTCGTGGAACTTGCTCTGTACACCAGGATGGCCTGGAACTCACAGGGATCCACTTGCCTCTGTCTCCCCAAGGCTGGGATTAAAGTCGCGTGCCACACACACCTCCTCCCCCGACTCCAAGCAAAAAATTTTAAGGCTGCTAGCAGGGCCACAGTGTCTAACCCAAATCAGAGATGTGCGGTCCAGAAGCGGGCGTAGTTTAAGAAGGGCTTTTAAAGGGTAAAACCACAGGAGCTGTCTTGTTCTGCCAAGATTAGATTAGATGGCCAAGGTGACTTCAAAATAGTCCTTGAATGTCTGCATAAGCCCATTACAGAAGCCAAACCAGAAGTTAGTCATGTCATAGCAAGAAAATGGGGGAAGGAGGGACCAAGGAGTCAGGGCTGGGTAGACCTTATCTTTCAGAAACGTGAGTCAGAGACCAACAGCTATTAGGTACCAAACTGGATGCCTAGCACAAAATGGAGTTTCTTCAGCCATCAAACCAGGCACTTGTGATTCCTGCGGTTAAAGTGAGAGGGTCCCCACCCCCCACTCCCGCCCATGAAAATTCCAGGGAGAGATCCGAATCGAGTAGCCTTCCCTGATCAAGCCTGTGCTGTACTGATTTCAGGCCAGGCAGCCCTGGGGACCCCGGCCTTCCGCTCAGATGATGATGCAGACCCTCCAGTGCAAAGTAGCAGAAAAGGCCCCAGCTGGGTTTGTTGAGTTAGAAAACAGGGACACATTTGGTTTGTCCACTCAGCAGAACACTATCCAGCTTGATTTGACTCCAGCTGGGCCTCTAGGGGGTGTTTGTGTGGGCAGAGCAGGCTCTGTCTCACCTGTTTGCATGAACCTTCCTAAGCTTTTCCCAGACAGAAGAGCTGGTCAACCCAGAGTCACTTACATGGAGTTCTGGGAGCCCTTCCCGTACAGTGTGTAACAGGTACCCAGACCTTAGCACAACTGACTCCATGATGGAAGTACCATTTCAGGTCACAAAATTAGCACATAGACACCACCCACCTGCCAAAACAAAAGCAAAGCCCTAATCCATCAAAGTCCATACTTCTGGAGGTCTATAAGTATATTAACTTGCTTTTTGGACTGTCCTGCTTCTGAGTAGCCATTCTTGTTAACCAGAACATGGTTTTGTGTTTACATGCTCCCCCTGAGGATGGGTCAGTGCTACACTGGGATCTAAGCATTCAGTGTAGTTGCTAACAAAGACTTTCTATCGGCTTCAACCCATGCTGCAGTCTTCTCTCACAACATTTCTGGAGGTCCCACAGAGACCCCCAGATTCCAGACTGTGAGACACTGAGGGGCTCTGATGCCCTTGGAGCAGGGAAGAGTGCAGAGGTCAAGGAACTCCTAGGGGGCTCGCAACCTGAGATGTTCCAGGTCCCCAGGGTCCCCTTTGATCAGTTGCTGTCTAATGCTTTGGAGTGGGCTGACACCTTCACCCCAAAGGAAACACATGTCGCCTGGTCTGTCACCTCTGGAGTAAGACTGGATAAACACCTTCTGTTTGGACATTCATGACAGGTCAGAGATGGCTGTATCCAGGGTTCATTTGAGACATCACTGGGATCCTCCTGTCTGTCCAAGCTGGTGGCCACCCTCATTCTCTCTCTCTCTCTCTCTCTCTCTCTCTCTCTCTCTCTCTCTCTCTCTCTCTCTCTCTCTCTCTCTCTCTCTCTCTCTCTCTCTGTCTCTCTCTCTGTCTCTCTCTGTCTTTGTCTGCCTGCCTTTCTATTGTTTCTGCGAGTTCTATTTTCCCATATTGACTAGAGGCTTTCTCTGGTGTAAGATGCATGGGTGTGTGCGCGCGCATACACACACACACACACACACACACACACACACACACTCACTCACCACTTAAGAACTGTGCCTCAGCCGGGCATTTGTGGTGCACGCCTTTAATCCCAGCACTCAGGAGGCAGGTGGATCTCCGTTTGAGGCCAGCTACATAGAGAAACCCTGTCTTGAAAAACCAAACCAAACCAAACAACAACAACAACAAAAACAAAAAACAAAACTGTGCCTCTCTTTTGGGGATCTGAATCCTTTTGGTTTTGCCAGGTTAGTCAGAGAAGCCCCCCAATCTAAATCTAAAAAACAAACAACCCCCCAGCCCTCCACCTGTCCCACTCCAGGGCACTCACTGGTTTCCTTCATTCTTGACTCCTGCCCATGGTTCCTGTGTAGAGGCACCAGGCCTCTCACCGAGGGCCCCCTGATATCTAAGCAGGATGCAGGGGAGGGGAAGTGGTTTCCCTGAGATGCATTCCCTCTGCTCCCCAGGCTGTTCTAAGCAGCCCAAAGCCTCTTTCATGATTTGTCTCCTCTTCAACCAAAATTCATCATTCTCTGAAGGAAAAAAAGTAGGAAAACCACCCGAGGCTGGACGGTGCAGCCTGGATAGAGTGATTTTTCACTTCTGTCTGACACCGACCAAGGGGATTTTAAACAATGTTCACCAGGTCCGTTTTAGAAGAATTAATGACAGCTGATAAAAAGATTTCCTTTGTCACCCAGTCAGCCCCAGATATTAGTTAATATATATTAGTTATTATAAAACTTAAAAAATGTAAAGGTATAAATAGGTCCCAGTTGCTGGAGGTAGCTCAAAGGTGTTTAACAACAGAGAACTGATGGAGAGAACAGACCTTTTCATAAACTGAAAGCCACTGTCACCATCTCTGACGACAAGACACAGACATACAGATACCCAGCAAAGTCTTGGCGTCCTGCCCTTTGTCAGAAGAATGTCCTCTAGCTGAAAGTCCTGCCCCCAATCAAAGGATAAGGTTGGACTATCTCTCAGATTGACAACAGAGATTCCTAGGGCTACGGGCAGAAACCAACCCCCCAGCCCCCAAGACTGGCCCAACACCCAGTTCCTATAATTGTCCAACTAATCAGTTCAGCTACTCTCATAAGATTAAACAATACCCAATGACCTTGGATACAAAAAGGGAAGCTGTGGTCCACACTGGCAGACTAGAGAGACAGGCATCCTGGTGCCCTGCCAGTCACCCTGGAGTACACCTCTCCTGCCTGTGAAGAAACCTGGGACCTCTGGTTCTCATGAATCTGATTCTTCCAGAGAAACAGGTGTATACACTCTTGGACCTGAAGGATGCATTCTTCAGCCTCCGTGGGCAGAGGTGAGTCAACCCATTTGTGCTTTTACATGGACAGACCCACAGAGAGGTTACAGCAGGCAACTTACCTGGACCATGTTGTCCCAAAGATTTGGAAATCCTCCAACTCTTACTGTGTGTACTCTAACCATACCTCCTCCTAACCTCTGAAGCTAAGATAAAATATAAAAGGGCCACCTTGGGACTGCTGAGAGAGTGAAAGGCCTCGGGCTACAGAATGTCAGCTAAGAAAGCCTGACTTTGTATATTAGAGGCTATCTGTGGTGCCTGTGCCACAAGCAAGTCTAATGTATTGGGCAAAAGCCTGGAGATTTAAATGAAAGACAAGATGTCTGGCCATTTGTGCTAAGAAAATGCGCACGCCTGTGTGTGTGTGTGTGTGTGTGTGTGTGTGTGTGTGTGTGTGTGTGAGTTTGTGTTTTCACAACTAGAGGTTGATGCCAGTGGGGCAAGGCCGGGGTTGTAAGCCAGGACTAGAAAACAGGACGCACCTGTGGTTATTAGCTGACAAGCAACTTACAGAGACCCCGAGGGAGCTGGGGCCCAAGAGCTACCCGCCCTGGCTCCCAGCTGAGGCGAGGCAGAAGGAGCCTGTCTCAGAGTAGGATTGCTGCCATCCTTCAGATCCTACACCTAAAGACTGAGAGGCAGGTTCAAGAGTTCCCAGGTGTGGCTTCTATTGCCACCCCTCTACATGAGGGTTTATGGAAATAGCAAGGTCTCTATATGCCAGCACAAGCGGTGGGGACACTGAACTCCTAATCAGAACGGGACTAAACAAAAGGTGTTTGAGGCTTTAAAAGCAGCTCTGACTTAGCATTTCCAGATGTCTCAAAACCTTTCCATATGTTTGTTCACGAAATAAATACATTACAAAGGGTGTTTTTAACCCAAAATTTGGGGTCATAGAAGTGCCCAGTGACATACCTGTCCAAAGGATTGGACCCTGTAGCCACAAGATGGCCACCTGTCTAAGAGCTGTGGTAGCAACTTCTAGTCTAATGAAACAGGCCAACCTGGATCAGGATCTTATACTCACAGCACCCACACCGTTGAGGGTGCCCAGAATGCTACAGCACTGGCTGTCTAATGCCCATGAGACCCAGTGCCAGGCCCTACTCCTGGTCCACTCTTGTCTTAGGGTTTCTATTGCTGTGACCAAGGCAACTTTTTTTTTTTTTTTGGTTTTTTGAGACAGGGTTTCTCTGTATTGTTTTGGAGACTGTCCTGGAACTTGCTCTGTAGACCAGGATGGCCTCGAACTCACAGAGATCCACCTGCCTCTGCCTCCCGAGTGCTGGGATTAAAGGCGTGCACCACCAACGCCTGGCCCAAGGCAACTTTTATGAAGGAAAATAATTAATTGGGACTATTTTACAATTTCAGAGATTTGGTCCATTACTGTCTTGGCGGGAAACATGGCAATATGCAGGCAGATACGGTGCTTGAGATCCAAAGGCAAAAGAAGCAACTGAGCTTAGCTTAACATAGGAGAGCTCAAAGCTGGCTGCCCCGCAGTGACACACCCCTCCAACAAGGCCACACCTACTCCAACAAAGTCTTACCTCCTAATAGTGCCACACTCTGGGGGAGGGGGACATCTTCTTTCAAACTACTACAACTCTCAAGTCTGGTTTGAGAAACACACTGCCATCAACTCTGCTAGTCCATTGTCACAGAACTGATCCATTAGAACCAGGTTCTCAGATTAGGGAAAAGCAAAGCCCACCACAATATACACAGTCATTATGCTGTTACTACCTCAAATGTCCATGGTATGATCTATGGAAAAAGAAGGCTTCTCACCACTTGGGGGAAGGACATTAAAAACAAAGAAATCTTGGTCCTTCTAGAAGTTATTTGGCTTCTCCTATGAATTGCTATCCTCCATAAACCGATGGATGACTCCCTGAGGCAAGAGGTAACCAGGCTGCCTGACAAAAGGCCCTAAGACCAGTGGGGCCTGGTGCTATTCTGGTGGCAGACCCTAACCCCACGAGAAAACAGAAGATGCAAACCAAGAAATGGACAGCTCAAACTCTCAGGTGGGTGGAGGACACCAGAGGGAAAGAAACAATTGAACAATTGACAGAACTCTGGTAACTGACCTTCACCAGTCTGTTATACCTAGACTGGGCAGCCTAGTATGGGGTGTTTCAGCCAGATGCCAGGTATGTGCTCAAGTGAATCCAAAACAGAGAGCCCTTACCCAGGAAAGCATCCAGATGAAAGGCCAACACCTCAGTGAACTCTGGGAAATCAACGTCACTGAGATCAGGCCTGCCAGGGGAGCATTCAAGTACTTGCTGGTTTTTATAGGTACCTTTTCTGGGTTGGTAGAAGTGTTCCCCATCCAGACTGAGCCAAAATCTCTCAATTACTAGCTAAAGCTTTAGATACAGATTAAAACCTCCATTGTGAGTCAGCCATTGGTGGCTCATACCTTTAATCTCAAGAGACAGAAGCAAGCAGATCTCTGAGTTTGAGGCCAGTCTGGTCTACAGAGCAAAATTCAGTACAGCCAGGGCTACAAACACAGAGAAACCCTCTCTCAAAAACCAAAACAAAACAATTCCATTGTGTTTACAGACCTTAGAATTCTGGGCAGCTAAAAACAAACAAGCAGGACATTAAAAACAAAACAAACCCACAACACTTTCAGAGTCCAGCAAAGGGTGTACAGACAGACCTCTTCCCTTTGCTCCCCGCCCACTGCACCCTAAGTGGAGAGGAATTCACCCTCCATGCTTCGAAGACCTCCCTAACTTCCCTGGCTCAGAGGCCAGCAGTTGGCAGAACTCTCTAACCATTACTTGTTTTAGTCACTTGCTTTAGGCCTAACCTTGGAAACATACATATTAAGCTAAAGCTTGTCATTCCGTAAATGAATGACTTAGCATGACTATAAGCATAGTTCTGAGCATATTAAAAAATTCCATCATTTATAAGGTGATTGGCCAGTAGCTTACATATCTTAATTATCTTCAACAGATTACAACAGATTAGCAATTTTTATGAGATTAGAATTTCACAGTTTATCTCTGTTAAGTTTTAGCTTTAAAATTTTGAATTGAAGATTTAATTGAAAATCCTCTAGCAGTAAAATGAAACCTTAAACCATAAATACAGTCCATAGAGGGACTGGGACCCTTACAAAACCATAAATGCAGCCATGTGAGGCCTAGGTCCTCACATCCACAGAGAGGCTGAGAGCCTTGCTTTTTTTTTTTTAATCTTTTTATATCACAGTTTTTATATGACTTAGTTTATCCAAACAGCTAAAGCTTAACAAAGTCAGCAAAGACAAAAAGACTGGACCTGTATCTTTAAGTCAGTGCCTCTTAGCCCGAATAGGCCTAAGATATTTATAAACCTTATTTATCAAATATATCTTACCTACCAAAATATTCTTTTAGACTAAAGCTTTTTAGAAGTCTGGTGTTGAATGAAGAGCCCAGAATTTAAAATTGTAAGCCTAAACACATTTTTGGGGAAATTGAAGCTGATAGCTAGTGCTAACAATGCTTTCTGCCTTAAGAGCAAGTCAGTCTGGCAGCTACCGTGCACAGAGGGAAACACTTTTCTTTTTTGGTTTTTCCGAAACAGGGTTTATATTGTTTTTTGGAGGCTGTCCTGGAACTCGATAGGTAGACCAGGCTTGGTCTCGAACTCACAGAGATCCACCTGCCTCTGCCCCCCGAGTGCTGGGATTAAAGGCATGCGTCACCACCACCCGGCAGAGGGAAACACTTACAACAACTGTTTCCTGCCTCCCGTCTGGGCAGCGTCCAGCTAGGCAGTTATGGTGGGTAAAGGTTAGCCTGTAACTATTGCTTTTGTGGAACCCGTGTTGTGTTCCCTTAACTTTCAGACATCCTTTTACATGCTCTCTACTCTCTTCCTTGCATTCTTTCAGGGATTTCAGAAGGCAGCTGTGTCAGACATCCCAAGTTAGCACCCTGTAACGGAAAGTTGCAACCCTCACAATGTAACCAGACTCTAACCCTGACCTCAAGGCTGTAAAAGCTCTTTGACCCACGCCTGGAGCTTGATTGTTACTATAAGAAGAGGCCCCAAACCGGCGTCCGTTGTCACAGTGTCAGAAGCCCGACTCTGACCTGCCGCCCTACCAAGCTGCGAGTTTCTTGTACCCCGTGGTGGTTGGAGTAAAGTTTGCTTCTGGTTCCTAGGCTTTGGTGGTGTGTTCTTCATTTTTTTGGCATGTCCCTGGGACCCAACATTGAACACAATTAGCAAAGACCTAAGTGGTTACACATACATCTCTAAGTCAGTTTCTGTTAACCTGAGTAGACCCCTAAAACCTTAGGAATTTGGAAATCTTAATAAGCTATTTTTTGCTTGGAATTTTACAGCACACCGCCTGTCCCCAATGGTCTTACATTTTATCAAGAGCTCTGAATATCCATGGCCTTGAATGGAGGCACAATTTTTTTGCTAACAAGAACAAAGAGAATGAGGCTGGAGAGACGGCTCAGTGGCTGAGAGACCGGCTGCTAGGGACCTGTTCATTCACAGCACCTGCATGGAAGCTAACAACTGTAACTCCAGCTCCAGGGGATCCAACACCGTCAGACAGACAGATGTGCACATGAAATAAAAACAACAGCAAACAGTGCCAAAAGGGGAAGAGTCAGAGCTAGACACCTGCAATTACATTTAGTTGTTTTAATTTTCATATAAATCTTTTTGATTAAAAATTTAAGTCAATATTTTTGTACTTGTTTTTATTTTGTGTACATTGGTGTTTTGCCTGCAGGTCTGTCTGTGTGAGGGCATCGGGTCCCCTGGAACAGGAGTACCGACAGTTGTGAGCTGCCATTTAGGTCCTCTGGAAGCGTTACTAAGAGTTACTTAGCCACTGAGCAATCTCTCTAGACCATTAAATAAAAAAATGTAAATGAGACCTAACAGTAACAAATAAATATACCATTTATTGTGAAAAGCCCGAGAATAAGGATGTAGATATGTAGGTCCCAGAAATAGGAATGTAGAAATGTAAGGAGAGAAAGTCGTCAGCAGAGGAGAATGAGAGCAGCTTAAGGGGCATCACAATGGGCTCCTTTGCTCTACACCGACTGATAGCTCTGTCTGCAAGACTAAAACGGCCCTCTGCAAACTAAGGGTCTCTCTGAAAACTGAGAGTCAGCTTTCAGACGCCCCCACTCATGACCAGCAAATTGAGCTGAGTTAACTTTTAAATGTGCATTGTTCCACACTCTTCCTAGCTATGTAAAACTGGCTGTACCAGGGGGGTGCAGAGTTTTGGTGAACACCACCAGAAATCTCCAGAGAGAAACAATGGATTGAAAGGGGTAAACTAAACTCAATGGCTTCACTTCTAATAATTTAGAAATAAAGGCACCAAGTCCTCACTCAGCCCTGTTTTAGCATGGCAGGCTACAGAAAAGACACGTAGGCCTCTGACACAAGGAAATTCCAGATCCTCTGGCCTCTCAAAGCCTACAGCCAAAACTAAACACGAAGAAACTCCAGACTCCCCACCCCCCACCCCCAGCCTCCTAGATGCTTGATTCCTGGGAACTATTTGGCCACAAAAGAAACTGGGGAGGGAGGAAGGGACCAAAACCTCCCCTGTAGTCTCCAGGATACAGTTCTAAAAACTATTGGTATCTATGTACAACAGGCCATCTGCAAGTAACAAGACAATGCCACAGAAACCACAGAATGTTCCCTCTCAGCACTGACCAATGAAAATAATTGGTACACAGGTATTTCATGCCAAAATATGACTTTGAGAAATGCTCCTAATTGTTCCCAAATGTCAACCAATCAGAAACCATCCCATATGTAATCCTGTAACTTTTGTCTATAAAACCTAGCAAAAAAACTAGCAGTAGATAGGGAACTAGCAGTAGACAGGGACAGACGGGGTCCCTGTCATGGTTGGATGAACAATCATTAAACCTTGTTTTTGCAGTTTGGTGGGTCTGTCTTCCTGGTGGTCTCTGGGGACTTTGCAACTTGGGCACAACATGGACTAGATGCAAACACTAGTTAAACTGAAAAACCCTGTTATTGGAAATTGTAAAAAGCAATTTGTAACTGAGTTTTACCTTGAGATTGTAAAAATTCTTTTGTTCATGACTAATGCTTGCTTCTTACTATAAAAAGGGGAGTTCGAAAACACCCAATTTGCCAGTTTCAGAAGCCTGAACTCTGACTGTGGACACGGCTGTTTCGGATAAGCTTTTGTGACCCTCAGAGATTTTTTTTCTTTTCCTGGCATACATAAAGCTTGCTTCTGGTTTAATAGACCTTGGTGGTCTGCCCCCTGTCATTGCAGGACCCTAGACTCAACAAGTTGTAAGATTTTTTTCCTAAGGGGGTGTTAGGCAATATGTTTTCCAATTGCTTCATAGGTGGGCCCCATCCTTTTTTTTGTTGTTGTTGTTATTGTTGTTGGTTTTTTGAGACAGGGTTTCTCTGTATTGTTTTGGAGGCTGTCCTGGAACTCACTTTGTAGACCAGGCTGGGCTTGAACTCACAGAGATCCGCCTGCCTCTGCCTCCTGAGTGCTGGGATTAAAGGCGTGCACCACCTACCACACCTTTAATATTAAACTTTAGCAAGCCCAGCTCTGATGATCTGAGGAAGGCATCTGTGGAGTTACTAGTGAGAGGTTTCAGACACAGGCCTGATTTTACTTTAAGCCAGTTTATGTGTGTCTGCAGATGGAGGCAGACACCTGAAAAGCTTCGCAAGTGTCTTTTTATAAAGTCATCAGGCCTAGAGGCCTTTAAACAGAAAACTATAAAAGCAGAAAATGATGGCATCAGGGTGCTTTTGTTTTCTTTACAGATTTTTAACCATATCCAATAAGCTTACAAATCTCAAGGCATAGAAAGTTTATATAGCAGTCTTATAAATCTTATATTTCATAGTCTTATAAATTTATAATTTACAAAAGTTTGAGAGCATTGAGTAAAAGCAAGGAAAGGAGTGTGAGGTAAGCAGCAGTGATTCCTATTGGAGTAATCACTGTTGCTGTTGTAAGTACCACGTGTCTCCTGAGCTGTTTTTCCTGTCCCTGCCACAGGCAGGAGACCTGTCTGCCCCAAGACAGAGCTTTTGGGGAAAACCTTTAAACAGGCATGCTTGGGTCAGGCGAGGAGGCCACACCCCAACTCCAGAGTCAGCTTTTTAATAAAGTAGAACAGCATAAAACATACTTCAATATTATCCATTTCCAAGACACCTGTGTTCCAGGTATTTGTTTACACTGTGTGAAGATGTGTATTGCTATTGGTTTAACAAAGCTGAATGGCTAGGCAGGCTAGGCAGAAGAGAACAGGCCAGACTTCTGGGGAAAGAGAGGAACTCGGGAAAAATCTAGATGCAGGAGAGACACCACTGAGACATGGAGAGTCGGACATACAGAATGGAGATTAATAGAAACAGGATAATTTAACTTATAAGAGCTAGTTGGGAACAAGTCTACACTAAAGACTTAGCTTTCATAATTAATAGTAAGTCTCTGTGGCCTTATTGGGGAGTTGGTGGCCTGACAAACCAATTACACACCTGAATCCCTGAAAAACTGAATCCACTGACCAGGTCAAGCAGAAAATAAAGAAAGCTCAGAGAAAACAATCTGTGAGAGACCAGCAGGATTTAAACAGTAGGCTCACTGAACCAATAAGAGGGAAAAGACGGAACAAACCAGGAGGGGTGATGGCGGCAGCAGCAGTTGGCGGTAGCCTTGTGGAAATCACGAAAAAAATGATGCAGTGTGCAACCCACAGGGGCCTTAACTATGCTTGGTCCAGCTCCCATGTCTGAAACACAAACCAGAACACACCAGAAAACACAAATAAACTCTGAGACAAAAGCAAACAAGCAAGAACGTCACACAGTCAGAGACCAAACACAGACAGTGGTGGCCATTTTCACTCACCAAGATCAGGGGGACAGGAAGACGTCTCCCACTCTATCCCTGGAGACTGGGTCGGTCTATGATCATATCTGATTTCCCCTGTCTCCCCTGATGTTGGGACTTCCAGAACAGAACAATGCACTAATTGGTTTGGGTTTCAAATGTACATTGGCCAGCAAGTTTTACTTTTTTAGTTTATCTTGAGGCAGGGTTTCTCTGTGTAGCCCTGGCTGTCCTGTAACTCACTCTGTAGATCAGGCTGGTCTCCAACTCACAGAGATCCACCTACTCTGCCTCCAGAGGGCTGGGAATTTGTAAATCTGTGTCTGGGGATTCACAATGTGCTTACCCCTACCTAGGGCCTGTTCACCCCTAGAGTCTCCCAGTTGTGGTTTTTGACCCTGTTTAGGGCCTGTCCCCGACTAGTGACTCCTTAATTTGTGACAGCTATTTTGGGCTCCCCTGGACTTCCAAGTCCACCTTGAACTTGCCTCACTTAGGGACCATCCCAAGACCCTCATCCCTGAGTCTGGAGTCTTCCAGGGATCCTGGATGAGTTCCCAAATGTTATAGAGTTCGAGACCCCCCCCCCAGGAAAAGACCACAGACTCCATCCAGATTATAATTAGTTGAATTTTAATGAATCTGCTAGGACAGGAGATGGTCATGGCTCTGCATTTCTGGGTGGGGGTCACCGAATTATTGGGAACTCATCTATCCTCTAGGGCCTGGAGGCAGAGACAAATGTCTAGTGGGTACCAAGATGGATGCCTAGCATAAAATGTAATTTCTTTAGTTATCACACTATCAGCACCATCCGGGTCTTTAATTCTTATTCTGATTGGATTAAAGGTGGGCCCCTGCACCTGCCTGGCCAATTACGTAACAATTTGGTAAAATTAATGGCCCTTAGGACCAACTGTACTTCTTTAGAGTGGGATGAGTCCTCAATTTGACTCATTCACTGAGACCAGTGGGGAATGTAACAGGCACCCAGACCCTAGCTCACCTGACTCCATGATGGAAGCAGCATCATGTAGACAGAGCCACCCGACAATACAAAGCCAAAGACCTGATCCATCAAAGTCTATAGTTCTGAGAAAGTGTCTAAACATACTAACTTTGCCTTTTGACTTCTGTACTTCTGCTTCTGGCTAAAACTGTTCTTGTTTACTGAGTATGTCAACTCACCACACGGTTTTTGTGCTGAAAAGCTCACCTGAGAAAGGCTCAGTGCTGAACTGGGATCCCAAACACACGGTGTGGGCACTGGTCAGCTAATAAAGATTTTATTGGCTTAAACCCATGTCCTAGCCTTCTCCGTTGGATACCCCACAAGTGGTAGCCTGGAGAGTGGAGGTCTGGTGCCCAAGACAACCAAGGAGGTGCTACCAAAGGAGGGAAAACTGACAGGGAGAGGTAAGAGTATTCACAGGAAGTAGTGTGTACAAAGGTCATTTGGCCCTGAGGGGGCAGGCACACCAGGATGTGGTGAACAAGGGGAGACTGGAGCATGACGGGCAAGGGTCAGACAGACAACAGTCCTAAAGCCACTCCAGAACCAGGTTTCACTCTAAGTGCACTGGAAGTCTTGAAGGGGAGGAATCCACTTTATTTGTCGCATGCATATGGCTGTTTTGCCTGTTTGTATGTCTGTGTAGCACCTGCATGCCTGGGCCTATGAAGAGCAGGAAAAGGAGACAGATCTCCTGGAACTGTAGTTATACATGGTTGCAAGCTGCCATGTAGGTGCTGAGAATCTGACACGGGTCCTCTCATAGAGCAACTGGTACTCTTAAATCACTGAGTCTTCCTTCTCTCTAGTCTCCCTTTTTTGAAAATGCTAGTGGTGGGACCTGAAATCAGGGTCTCAAGTATGCTGTGTTTCATCACGGGGCTAAGCCTCCAGCTTCACCCCCCCCCTTTTGAGATGGGAGTCTCACTATTGCTATCTCAGCTATTCTGGATCTTGAAGCTCAAGTGACCCTTTTACTTCATTTTAAGGTTAGTCTTGGGGATGCAGGAGAATGGATCAGAAAGGAGAAAGGTTCCTCTTGTGTTTCTGTTGACTGTGAGCCCACCTCAGTCCCTAGCTTCCTGAGTAACAACATGGTACCAGCACTCTTTGTTGCTGCAGTGGGGTTGACCTATCAGATCCTCCAAACAAAACTGTCCCCAGGCACCGCTAGTTGTCTCTTGCAGGGCTGGAGAGATAGCTCAAGTGGTTAAAAGAACTGTCTGCTCTTCTAGAGGACCTAGGTTCAATTCCCAACACCAACATGACAGCTCACAACTGTCTGTAACTCCAGTTCTAAGAGGTCCAACACCCTCACACAGACATACATGCTGGCAAAACACCAATGCATGTGAAATGCAGAACAACAAAAACCCATCAATTTAAGTGTCTCTTGCAGGATCACTCTTTGTTGAGAACAGCTGCTCTAAATGGAGAATGAATGGCCAATTCCCAGGTTTCTCTCAGGGTCCCAACTACAGGCACTAAACAACCAAACCCTAAGACCCTATCCTGGCATCTTAGTACCTGGAATCAAAAGGCAGGAGGATGTCTTGCTGCTGTCTCCGCTCTTACCCTACTGTACAGCAGTGACGACTTCTCTGAATTACATAGTATGCTCTCATGAGCTTGGACACTGGAGCTTATTGGACACTCCCGAGAAGCAGTGACCAGCTGGGACCCTGGTCCTGCAGCTCACTGTCCCCAGTGGAGAAAGCTGGTGGCTTCTCTGAGGGCATCCCTCCACACTGTAGAGAACCCGACAGAGCACAGTAAGCAGGCTGGAAACACATTTGCTTTTATGAGAAAATAGACATCAGTAGCAGCAGCTTCTGCTCACAAAACCATGGCAGCAGCTGGAAGGCCATGTGGAGGTCAGTGCAGGCGTCCATGGAGCAGAGGGTCAGACACGAAGGAAGCCACTGAGTGCACAGCAAACAACGTCTAGGCCAACGTGCACAGCACTGTCACAGCACCAAGAATATTTTACATGGAAGGAAGAGTTGACAATTGTGACACACAAACACCAGTCCGGGACAGCATCTGCTACAACACAACAGGCTATGGCTGCAGCCCTTAAAGAGGAATTCACTCATTGCAATTTAGCACAGGAGGGCAGGGTACGTATAAGGCATTAGGACACACAGGTGTCTCTGCACCAGCCAGATACAAAAAAGATGAGGTTCCGCCAAATTGTTGATGTGGCTGAGGTGAGGTGTGGACAGGCCACCTGGGTGCTACCAGTTCTCAGGGGCCAAGAGCCCCCTGTTACAGGTCCAGAGCCAGATGCCTGCAGACCCGGCTGCAGGGCCACGCCTCACCCTGGTGTTGGTTGGGAACTGCCACATGAAAGCATCAGTCCCAGGAGACTTGAGTCCAGAGAGAGCATCTACTTGTCTTCGTGAGAGGGAACCAGGAGAAAGCCAACACCCAACTCCACAGGCACAAAGTTCTGGAGGGGGAGGCTGACAGTGAGAGCCACCTCCTGACCGGAGGGCCCGTGTGGGACACAGGTTAGTCTCCTTGTCTGCACTGTCCCTGGAGTCCACCCCCGAGGTGACCCTATTCCCCCAAATCTCCCCTAGAAGCCACAGAGCATCTGTCCCTTGAATCAGGGTACATAGCTTTTCTTCCTAGGGCCCGCCTGGGGCCTGGCCCGCCCGGGGCCTGCCTTCCTCTTTAGGACATCTTGGTATCCTAACTCACGGGCACAGAAAATGATTGTGTCTTGATGTCAAACTGGGATGGCTCCAAGGTCAAGGAGTGGAGCCCAGGTGTGCCCTGGAGCTACAGCCTTCCGGGGCGGAAGTTGCCAGCTAGAGTCAAGTCTAGCCAATGGTCTCCTCAAGAGAAGACAAAGGACTGCTGGGCCCATGGCTACTTGTGCCTCTCCCTAGAGGTGGCTCCTGACTTTCCACTTGGCTGGGAGGAGACTGAAGGAACGGATGCTGGCGCAGCTCAGAGCTCATGTTCATTTACTCGTCCTCAGGCCCTGGCAGGGCTGTCTGCGCTGAGGCTCAGCAGCAGCTGTGCGATCAGAGCCCTTCCCGCAGGACAAAGCTCTCCTCACTGGCAGCTGAGGGGCTGATGAACGGAGCCGCCCTGGACTTCTCAGGGATCTCTGGCTGCAGTTGAGTAAGCTTCTGTAAGTGGAATCCCAACACATTGATGGAGTGCTCTTCATTGCCCCAAGATACATCTCAAGACATCTAGAAGGTTCTGAACATTTACTTTTAGCCAAGTGGCTGTTCATCATGTTTCACTGAAGTAAAGAGCTGGTGCTGGGGACTTTCCAGTGAGCTAGAACTAATGGTCACTTGTGAATGATGTGACGTGGCCATCTTAACTTCAGGGTAGGCACAAGTCAAGAGTGCCCTGTAGTTACCACATGGCGTTCAAAAGGCCTCCTTGAGCTCATCCACCTACAGCTTCCCTGTTGCCAATGGATTCTGTGATGACAGCCTCCCTGGTGCATGGCCCAGTGGGCATCTGCAGGGCCCTGTGGTGGAAGTAGACCTGACTATCTTGACTTCTCTGAGCTTCTTGCTGGGGAGATCTGCACTGGCCGCCTGGAAAAACAAAGAACGGTCTGGGTAAATGAGAAGAGGGAAGTCCCTCGTTCACTAGGAGAAACTGAAGGAAATGGTGGGCTAAGCGCAAGCCGGTTCTGCCAGCTACCCAGAGAGTGGAGGGTGCAGAAGGATGTGGGGTGCCCGTTGTAGACTGACACCTAGTAGCACACATGTGCACTTAACACAGGCAGCAAGGTCTGACACCCCCCCCATCCCCTGGGGCTGTACCATAACTCCTCCTGCTGGTTTGGTTGTATGATTTTCTCCTAACTGTATTTGGAAAACCAGAAAAGAATGCCAACAAGGGGCTGGGGAGATTCTCAGCAGTTAAGAGAACTGGCTGCTCTTCCAGAGGACCAGAGTTTGGTCCCCAGCACCTACTGGGTGACTAACTGTAACTTCGCTTCCAGAAGATCCAACACCTCCTTTTGGTCTCTGAGAATAATACATGCATTTGGGGCACAGACAAAACATTCAGGGAAGCATCCAAACCACATAAAGGAAATCACAAAATGTAAAACCACAGGCGTGAGCCAGTGCCACACCTGGACTTTGAGACAGGGTCTCACTATGTAGTCTTAGCTGTCCTGGAACTCAGAGATCCGCCTGTCTCTGCTCTGCCTCCAGAGTGCTGAGATTAAAGGTGTGTATTACCATATCCTGCTACACTTCAACTTTCATACACCAAGTCACTGAATTCTAGCTGATTCTTTTTTTTTTTTTTTTTGGTTTTTCGAGACAGGGTTTCTCTGTGGCTTTGGAGGCTGTCTGGAATTCGCTCTGTAGACCAGGCTGGCCTCGAATTCATAAAGATCCATCTGCCTTTGCCTCCCAAAGGCGTGCGTCACCAATGCCTAGCTCTAGCTAGCTGATCCTTTATCGTTGAGCACTTACACCCCCATTGCACAAGAGGAAACTGAGGCACAAGGTTCAGCAATACATCCAACATTTCAACATCCAGGCACGAAGGAGACTTCAGCTAAAGGACTCATGCTCTCACCACCTGCTTCCTCCTCAGATCAAGCCGTGGCCTTTAATCCTAGTGCCACAGAGGCAGAGCAGAGGGGCAGAGGGCAGAGAGGCAGAGGCAGATGGGTCTCTGTGAGCTGAGGCTAGCCTAGTCTACTCAAAAACAAAACAAAATAAAAGCATATAAACAACTTGATAGCCAAGTGGCAGAGCGGTCTAGCACTCTGGACCCTGGGTTCCAGCCCTAGGGCTACAAAAGCAAAACAAGGACTATGAACCCACCTGTCTGCTGGAGGGATGACTGGACTCTGCCACCCAGGCACTGCTGCAGGTGTCTTCCAGGGCCAACCTGAGGTGAGTATTTGGCATTCTACATGGCATTCTGTGTGTGGGCCCTGTCCTATGCACCATAAAATGTAGAAAAGACAAAGAGTTATTTGTAATCTAGTCCAGGAACAGTCCATGTGGCCAGGTTAGAAAGCAGCTTGGCTGGAGTCAGCTCTATTTCTCTAAGTCAATGGCTCCTTATTTGTTCACTCAAAGCAACTCTTCTCACTGCCAATGACAGGAGTTATCAGAGTTCTGCACAAATCAGAGCAAATCAGACAATGCAGGCACCCCTTGGGTTGTTTGATTGATTTGGGCTATTGTAGATTCTGTGTCCATAATGCCACTCTCCTGGAAGATCAAACTGCAGAAAGTACACTGTACAGCTCCCTGCCTCTTATGGTTCCAGTCCAGTTCCTGCACCCAGGGACCCAACATCCTTAGTGGGCTTTTCCTTAGCTCTGAAGGACTCAGCCTATGGAAAGCTGGAAGAAACCACCTGCAAGCTTGCTGTAGCTCAATCTCATTTTCCACATTAAGAATATGGGTCAGAAACCAGGTGTGGGGTGCATGTCTGTAAATCCCAGAACTCTGGAGGCCGAACCAGAAGGTTCATGGTGAGTTCAAGGCCAGCCTGGGCTACATAGTTAGTTCTCAGCAGCCTGAGCTACATATCAAGACACACTGTCACAAACAAACCCCAAGGGAGCACTTTGGCATCTAGTTTAACCCAGTTGATGGTTTATGCCTGTCACTCCAGCATCCCAGAGGCAGAGGCAGGAGCACTGCGAGTCTGAGGCCAGTCCAGGCTATACAGTGCGAGCCAAGACAACCAGGCCTAGAGTGAGACCCTGTCTCAACAAAACAGAACAGACTGGCAAACAAACCATGGCAGCGCCTCACTGTCAAGTCTGGTTAGCACACAGCCACACTGTGCCATCTGTAAGGGCTGTGGCAGTGTGTGACACAGGTGAGTGTCCGTGTGACTGCAAAGAACGAAATCTGGCCCTTTACATAAAAGGTTGCTAACCCTGACCTGGATTCCCGAGGAATGACCCTGGGGTCACCCCGCCTAGTGGCCCTCTTGGTTTGGAGGAACACACACTATCTTTGGTTTCCTCTCAATACTGAGGAAATAGTGACTCTGTACCTTGAAACCTTTGCACACATCCTTAAGGACAGGGTTAGAGCCTGTGGCCAGGATGCTGCCTTGCCACCTGCTAACACTCCAGGTTCCCACAGTCCCAGAGGGATGCAGGCAACTCCTCTAACCTAGGACATGATGCCCGAGTGTGCTACGCATACATCTACACCAGCTAATACCCATTTTCTCACAATTTCACCTTATTGGATTTCCATATTAGATTAAAGCATCCTCTCCCATGGGGATCAAATCTGGTAAATAATCTTGGGGTCGCCTGCATAAGGAGTGCAGTGTGGGAAGACTTCTACATGGAGTGTTCTGCCCACAGGGAGCGGCAGTACAAGTCCTGGCCCGGCGGCAGCCCCAGCTTGCACTTCCTGACACTGCACCAGCAAACCTGACTAGGTTAGTGCCACTGGCGGCATCAGACACACTCGTCAGCTTTTAGAAAGAGGACGGCTAACCTGACACATCTGCCTTTTTCTCACTATTGTGGCAGCTGTCTGAAAGAAGCAACTTGAGGGTTTCCTTGGCTCCTGGTGTGAAGTGGTACAGGCTACTGAGGTGGGGAGTGTGACATGGTTGACCACACTGCCTGTAACTGGAGGAAACAGATGAGTGCTCCAGTTTCTCTTAAGGCTCTGTGCCTCTACTGCAGTGTGCATGTGGGGTCAGAGAACAACTCTGAGGAGTTGGGCTGGCTCTCTGCTGCCACTTTTACATGGGCTCCAGGACTGAACTCAAACCATCAGGCATCTGAAGCAAGTGCTTTTACCCACTGAGCCGTGTCTCTTCAGTCACCTCTCCCCGGCAGCACCCTCACAGACACACCTGGTGCGCCTCCTAGGTGACTCTTCTATCCAGTCAGCCTGACCATGAAGATTAACTACACACTTGGTAAAACATTCCTACAGGGAGCACAACTGCCCTTCATCATTGATTTCTCATGGTTTCTTTATCTGTTGACAAACCCACCTCTGCTTCTGGCTGGGGACCTTTCTTTCAGGGCAGAGTCCTCAAAGACTAAAGCTATTATTAAGTTTTCTTTTCTTTTCTTTTGTCTAAATCTCTGCTAACTTTCCCACAACTCGCCCTTCTGGTCAGCAGTCACTTTGCTGTGTTAGAACACAGACCTCATAGAACAGCTGGGACAGAGGGCAGGGACAACCACACGGTCTTGTCCTGGTGACAGGCAGGACATGGAACTGACCTGAATGGCAGGCTGCCATGGGGCAGGGCCGCAGTTGTTTCTGACGGCACAGCGGACAGAAGCTGCTGCTGACACCCCGGAGTCACAAGACCTAGTCTAAACAATCTACCACTACGACAGGGTGACGTCCACTGAGGCCACTTGGGTGGGTCCAGGCTACTTGTCACGATGGTGGCTGGGACAAGGATAACAGTGCAGTCCAGTTTCAGGCACTGCGCTGAGCTCAGAGACTGCTGGTCAGCCAGAGGAGAGGAATTTCAGGATCACTGAAGGCTGCACAGAGATGAGCAAGGGGACCTGGGTCCTCAGAGCTGGTCAGAGTGCCGCCTGCCATCCACCTCAGGGCTCCTTGCCCCTAGAAGGCTGGATGGGGCTGGGTATCCAGAGCCAGAAGCCTTCAAAAGAGCTGACATGCATAGCGGATGGTGCAGGCAGAGGAAGCAGAGGGAGGCAGTGGCCCTCGCCAGCAGGTGTAGCAGAAAAGGACCCAGAGACAAGACAGACGCTGGGGTTCAAGCTTCAAGCTGAAGATCGGAAAAGCAAAGCAGTTGGCCACTAGCTCTTACCTCTACCTCAGCTCAGACCAAAGGGGCGACTCAGACTGTTCCCGACTTTACAGCTCCTCAGATTCATTCAGACTGCTATGTCCTCTTCAACGTGGCCAGAGACTAACTCTCCGACTGAAAACTTCTACCTTTTATACCTCTAAAATGCTGGGATTAAAGGTATGAGCTCTGATTCACTCTCTGGTAGCCCAGGGTGGTCTTGGACTCAGATCCATCTACCTCTTAATCCTGAGTCCTGGGATAAAAGGTGTGTACCATCACTGCCTGATGCTTGAGGCTGCCTTTGCTTTCTGAATCCCCAGGCAAGTTTTAATCGTCAATAATATATCACCACAAACAGGGGTGTCTCTTTAGCTGTAAGTTCTCGATGACCCAAAGCTGTTGCAAAGACGGTCCTGAGTAGAATGAAGTAGTCTGGAAAATGGCTGGAGGTGCAGGAAGCCCCCAGAAGCACCGTGTTCCCACCAAGTGCAGACTCACGGGGCAGAAGGCCTCTGTGGGCCCTCATGTCTGACGGGCAGATTTTCCTTTTGATGACTGCAGAGGAAATCGAGACCAACATCTGACATCTGACAAAGATCCGCAGTTGGAGGCTGCCCGCCCTGCTCAGTGCTTCTTCCTCGGATGACGCTTCCGATGCCGGATGAGGCAGGAGCTGTAGGCGAAGGATTTCCCACACTCCTCACAGCCATACGGCTTCTCTCCAGTGTGCATTTTCTGGTGTTTCAGAAGATTGGAGCCACAGTTGAAGGCCTTTCCGCACTCCCCACATTTAAAGGGCTTCTCACCGGTGTGAATTCTCAGATGTTTGGTGACATCTGAGCTGTGTCTGAAGGTCTTCCCGCACTGGTCACACTTGAAGGGCTTCTCTCCAGTGTGGACTCTCTGGTGGCGAATGTGGTCTGTTTTGTGTTTAAAGATCCGGCCACATTCACCACACTCGTAGGGCTTCTTCCTCTGAAAAGGAACAAACACAGGGACACCCTCAAAGTCATCTTTAAAGGAGGCGTCAAAGGCATCAAAGATGTGTGCCTCGTCTTCAGGGCTCAGGACAGTCTGTTTGCGGGGCTTCCGGGGCTTGGCTGACCTCTTGCTGGGCTTCTTCCCCCGTGGGGCTTTCTCTCCTTTGACAGCGGCCTTCTGCACACTCTCCTCCTTTGGGGCCTGTGTCTTCTTCTTCCTGCCTGCAGGCTTTTCCATCGCTGCTCCTTGGAAGTGGGAACCACCCTGGGAGCCAGGGAAGGCTAAGGCTCCCAGCCAGCGGCAGCCGGCTTCTTGGTTGAGACTTTACTCTGTCAGGGACAGCTCACCACGCCCTGCTTACGAAGCTCCATTCTGGCACCAAGCAGACAGAAGCACCGTCCTCTCACTTCTGGAGGCAAAAGAATCAACAACAGGTTAGAGGCGTAGCCCACCTCGCCGGTACTCTCAACGCACTCAGCCACAGGCCAGGAGACAGACAGCCCTTGGCCCGAGGACAAGGTTTTCACTCATCCTACAGAACTCCACACCCACCAGGGACCAATGGTCACTTCCGACCTCCCCAGATGGAACCTTCCTTCCCACCTGCCCACACTGGGACTGTGCATGCAGGCTGCAGCAGCCCGGTTCGGAGCCTGGAACACTCAGGGTTGTCCTCATAATCTACAGCAGCCACCAAACCCCAGCACACCTCCAAAGGCTGCCCCTTGTGCCCACAAGCCTTTCTCCGTGTGACACCTGCACCGAGCCTTTTTATCCCTGCAGGCCTGAGAGGGTGCGCTACGCTGACAGTCCCTTCTAGAGCCTCCACACCTATAAAAACACAGCTGCACTGTGTTGGGAGCGCACCGTGTTTTGTTCTAAGCATTAGACAGACGCTACTTATCCAACCCAGCACATACAGCTCATCTGGATTCGGAGTCCAAGTTCCAGGTAACGCTCAGCTAGGCCCTAGCCTACACTGTCTGAACAGCAGCCTCTGAAAGTGATCGTCTTTTGTGGTGTCCCTGTCTGACAGCATCCAAGCTCAGCACCAATTCAAACACCATCACTCTGGGGAAAGGACTAACGAGCGGGACCCAGGTGTCTCGTGTTTGCTCACCAAGGCTCACTTTCGTTGAAAGCAGAAAACAGTCATTAGAAAGCAGGGAGGACCACAGCGACTGTGTTATTTGCCCCCTCCCCTCCCAGGTCCGCGCACAAGAGCGGGTGTGAGTGACTCAGGCAACTTAGTTCAATTCAGCGGGCGTCCATTCATCAGAGTGCTGCTTGGACCCGGCAGGACGCAGGGCTCAAGCCGCCCAGCAGCGAGGGGATTCGCTAGGAGGCCCGCCCCACCTCCCCCGCCTCCGGGACCTCCGCAACACCGCCGAGTGGCCGGCGGCCCACGGACAAACGACCCAGAAAAGCTGACCTTCCTTCTTCGGGCCGAGGACTTGGAGCGCGCATGCAGAAGGTGCCTGGTGGGTGCCGAACGCAGACGTCTGCGCGGGCGGGCTGGCGGGCTGGCGGGCGACGGTTACAATCCCCCCTTGAGCCCGCTACTCCAGCCTCTCCCGCGCCTCAAGGCGCCCGCCCCCTCTGGTGCCGCTCTAACAGCCCGGCCTCTCGGTGGTGCGGCCACAAGCCCCGTAGCCCCGCCCACCGTTCTCAGCCGCCTCCAGGGCCTCTCTAGGAGCCCCTGCCCGGCTCTCGGTGGTACCCCCGCCCCCTCATCCTCGCCCTTCTGGCGCCGCTCTAGGAGTCGTCGCCGGGCCTCTCTGTGGTGCTGCGCCGGGATTCGTGGGCCCGCCCACCTCTTCCCCGGCGTTTCGGGGCCTCTCTAGGAGACGCGGCGCGACCTCTCTGTGGTGCTGCGGCTGCGGCCTCGCGCACGCCGGGATGCAGCTGCCGAGGGTCTGGACGGCGGGCGGCGCTTTTCTCCCCGCGGCGTTCGCGGGCGCAGAGGCGCCTCAGCTTCTCGGGGCTCCCGGTCTTCGGGCCTGTCACTTGTTCTGCCCGTCGGCTCTGGGCCGGCGGGTCCCCGGCGTGCGTGGCGTGTGGACGCCCTGCACTCGACTGATTGCCCAGTCAGAGCCTGGCCCGGGCCTCCCCGGCGCTGTCCCTGGTCCCTGGCTGCTGGCCTTTCTCTGCAGATGCTTAACTCTGGGCCCTTCTTGTGTTGCTCCGACTTTCTGGATGCATCCTCCCTCACTATATCTTGTCCAGGTCGGCTTAGAGCTAGAAATTGCCTGCCTCAAGCTCCTTCGAGTCCTAGGATGATGCGTGCCCCACCGCGCTCGGAGAGGGTTGCAATTCCAATCGAGAGCTGCTGCGCGCTTGGCCGAGTCTCCCCGGGGACGCCATTTTGTGTGACCAGGGCCTTCCCTGCTTTAGAAGCCGGCATCTCAGACCCCTGATCTGTCGTCGTCCTCCCCCCCGCCCCTTTAGACTCATTGTCAACTAGACAAAGGTCCAGCGCGCAGCCTGCGGAAAGCTTGCCTATTGTCTGTCACTCGAGGGTCGCTACCCAGATTCGCGAGGGCGGCTGTGCATCGATCGAAGGGCGGTTCATTCGCCTCCTGACGGGACTGATCCCGCGCTGTGTGCACCACAGCTTGTTGGATCTTTTGCCCATGAAGGGTGATCATGAAGGTGCTGTGCAGACCCCGTGCTGGTTCATTTCCCCGGCACCAAGCTCAGGAATGCAGTTGGCTGGGTCCTAAACTGCATGTTTGCTTTTGTCAGGATCAGCCATGTTGCTTCCCAGAGGGCCTGTGCCATCTCCCATTCATTCCTACCAGCAGCATGGGGTTCCCTGCCTCACCAGCATTTGGAGCAGGGCGGTAGGCATTTTCCAGAGGCCTAGTCCTCTGCGAGCCTCTTGCCATCCTCAGCACCACAGTGACAAGTTTCTTACCTATTTCTAACGAGGACGGTTGAGTCGGATGTGGGTGGGCTGTGGACACAGGCCTTGTTCATCTGGTTCTCAGGCAGGCTCCCCCTCCCCTCCCATTGGGTCGCTTGTAGAACAGTTTGCTTTTGGAGTGGCTGCCTTCTGGAGAATTACACTCTTGTCGATGGGACGAGATTGCTAGGACCATGGCCTATGCTTACTCACATGGCCCTGGCTTTTCTCTAAGAAGACAACATGGTGTCTGCTGCGGAGAAGCCCTGGTGTCTGGCCACTGCCTTTGAGCTGTCTGTGCAAATGTCCCCTTTGTCTGATGGGCTGGAGTATTTAGTCCCCAGGGTCAACCTGAGGAGGTGCCATCTTCACTGATATGTGGCTGTGTTCCGGAGAAGTCCTGATAGTGGCCATTCACATGGGAACCTGGTACAGAGGATTTGGGTAGCTTTAGAGCTCTCTAGTGGCGATGGGTTGTCCCTGCACTGGCTTGTCTCTCTGTCATCGTCTTCTACAAACCACAGGGTTCTGGAAGGGTAGTGGTGATGAGTTTCCTTCCTCAGAGTTTCCTGCCTTGAGGAAAGCACCCACCCTATCCCCCGTCTCATCCCTCCTACCCCACCCCACCCCACCCAAAGGCTTTACAGGCCAGTAAGGCCACCTTAAATGAGTACCTTCTGTTCTGGGAGACAAGGCTGCTCCAGGGAGCTCAGGAATCAAGTCCCTGGCTCTGTTCCTATCAGCAGGAGGAACAAGTGACCCCAGAGTGGGTATTTGTCGTGAGTACACAGTGTCACAAACACAGGCGAACACACTTGTGTCTTTTCACAATGTCAGAATTTATTGAATAACAAGTTCACAAGCTACATTAGTTTCTTTGGCTATTATTTGTCAAGGAGTCCTGATTTGCCTTGACAGCGACTGCAGCAATCGTAGCTTCTTTTTTTTTTCTGGTTTCTCTGTATTGTTTTGGAGGCTGTCGGTCCAGCCTGGCCTGGAACTCACAGAGAGCCGCCTGCCTCTGCCTCCCGAGTGCTGGGATTAAAGGCGTGTGCCACCAACACCCAGCTCAATCATAGCTTCTTTTATTCCCATTGTAACTACTATGATCATACCTCAAATGGCACACAGTTGTTCTATCCGGACCTATAGCCATCATCTATCAGTTTATTATCTATCTATAGGGTAGGTTCCAGAATGGCTGTAACAAGATTAAAGAGGCTACTGCGGAATTCAGAGAGGCCTTAGTGGAGGCAAAGGCAGGAAGCTGACAGAGATGCAGAATCCCTGGTGCCTGAGACACAAGTCCTGTTGGGGAGCTGCGGCTAGAGGCCTCGATAGAGCCGGGTCCCAGTGTGAGAGCTCAGCTGAGCTAAGGCAGTGGTGAGGCCTAACCCCGTGGGGGCAGAGGGCAGAGCGGTGTCCGGATGGACGTCTCAGCAGTGAGGACCGTGCTGAGCCAGTGTCCTTGGGGCAGTTGGGTGTTCTTTGCTTGTTGGTTTCTCAAGTGCTACATAAGGTGGCCAAGCCACAGATTTATGGGGCTGTACCCATCATACTATGGGCTATCCTCTTAAAGTCTGTTTTCTTTCTTTGTGTGTGTGTGAGTATGGGCACACATGTGGCCATCAAAAGATCACTTTGGGTTTGGGCTTCCCCTTCTATCTTGTTTGAGACAGGCTTTCTTTGTTGTTTGTTGCTACATAATGTGAGGCTAGCTGGCCCATGAGTCTTTGGGCTTCTCCTGTCACCTCCCCCATCTTCTCCTGTCACCTCCCCCATCTTATCTTGCCATAGGAACACTGGGCTTATAGACATATGCTGTCTACCACATCTGGCTGTTCACAGCTCAGGTCTTCATGATTATGCAACAAAAGCTTTACCCACTAAACCATCTCCCCAGCCCTATTTTTTGCTTTTTATTTTATTTTGTTTTTTGAGACAAGATTTCTCTGTGTAGCCCTGGCTGTCCTGGAACTCACTCTGCAGGCCAGTCTGGCCTTGAACTCATGGAGATCCACTGGTCTCTGCCTCCCAAGTGCTGGTTAAAAGTGTGTGCCACCACACCCAGCTTTGTTTTTTAACTTAAAAAAGGTGAGTGTGCATGTGTTTGTGTTATATGAGTGGTATGTGCAGGTGTGTGTGTCCTGTGCACATGTGCAGATCAGAGGAAGATGACATCAGGCATCCTATCCTGTCATGTTCTACCTTATTCCCCTGAGACAGGGTTTCTCACTGAACCTGGAGCTAGGCTGTCAGGAAGCCCTAACAATCCTTTTGTCCTCATCCTCCCATAGATGTAACTGGAGACTTTTCTGTCCCACCGGGCCCAGCAGCCATTTCTTTTTTTTTTTAAAGAATTTATTTTTTAAAGATTTATTTATTTATTACATATACACCAGATTGAATTGTAGATGGTTGTGTGAGCCACCACGTGGTTGCTGGGAATTGAACTCAAGACCTCTGGAAGAGCAGTCAGTGCTCTTAACCTCTGAGCCATGTCTCCAGCCCCCCCAGCAGCCATTTCTAAATAATCACTCAGAGACTTAATATTCATTATAAATGGCTGGTGGCTCCGGCTTATTACTAGCTAGCTCTTACATTTGAGTTGAGCCATTTCTATTAATCTGCGTATCATCACGTGGCCAGTGGCTTACCAGCGGTGCTCTGGCATGCTGCTCCTTGGTCAGTTGCTGGCGTCTCTCAGACTCCACCCTTCTCCTGTATCTCTGCTTGGATTTCCTGCCTGACTCTGTCCTGCCTTGCCATAGGTCAAAGCAGCTTTATTTATCAACCAGTGAGAGCAGCGTATACTCACAGTGCATAGAGAGACATCCCACATCCCACAGCTCTGGGGCTATGTGCAACCCTGCCCAGCTTTTTACCTGTGTTCTGTGGATTTGAACTCAGATCCTTCTGTTTGCACAACAAACAAGCACGTTAGCCCTGAACTCTCTCCCCAGTTCCCAAAGTGGCTATTTTATAGAATTATTTACATATTTGTATTTAATTCTTTTACACCTGGGTTAGTAACACTATTTTTGGTCAAAAGAATAGAGGATCCAAATCGTTTATTCTTCTTTGGGTGGAGACATGACATTCTACACTGCTCCAAAGGTCATAACATTGCTATTTAGCGGGTGCTTTGAGGTGAAAGTCATTGTCCCCTCCCTTCAGAGTTAATCCAAATGGCTCTATCATTCACCTGGACAGAAAATGCTCTCAATAAAACCAATCTGTTCGCAACCCCAGATCAGAGGTGGTGACCCACTGAATTTAAGCATATTAGTCATCGGAGGAAAAGAAAGGTTTCCCTCAGTCCCCCAGTGCCGAATCCCCGCTGTTCGGAGGGGATGTGGTGGGAAATGTGGCAATAGGACAGACCCATTTTCAAGCACCGCTGGTGGGGGGCCCTAGTCCTTCTGATCAAGCCCCCCTGAAAAAAAGGAAAATAAACAGCTTTTCCAGAAATGTTAAGAAAATTTTCTAAACCCAGCAAGAGGGCTCGAAGCCTGGTGATCTGAATCCAGTCGTAGGATCCACACGTTGATGGATGATGCCACCTTAGCACAGGCTTTATTGGAAAGGGGCCTGCAGAGGTCTTATCTCCAGTGTAGGAAAGCAGAGGGCCTGGCGTCTGCTTCCAAGCTGAGGTGACTGTAGGGCAGAGGAGGAGAGGGAGGAGGAGGAGAGAAACATCCCTTTTTAGGACTGCTGTTGGCTGTTGCTAGGGGTAGCTAAGGAAATAAGCACCTGGTGGGTAAAAGAACATCAGGTGACTAATTAGCATGGCTACCATTACCTGGGTTGATAGGCTGGGTTGTACCAAAAACAACAAAAAACAAAAAACAAACCCCCAAAACAAAACAAAACAAAAAACAAGTCACTGGGAAGCGAATTACTTTAGTTTCAGGAATTGTCATTGTTTAGCTAAATTGGAGGAGCTTTGCAAGGTGAGCTGGCCATGGCTGACAGGTCCCCCCGTATTCTCTGCTGTGGAAAGAAATCTCGGGGAGGGAACCACTGTAGGGCTCTGAGGGGTGACTAAGAGCTCCTGCAAGTGAGGCCATTCAGGGCGACTGGAGGCTCCGTGCCGAATCAGGGTGTGTAAAATACGTGCGCTTGGATGGGTGCTGGACCTGAATGTGCTTGGTTCACGGGAACCTCCCAAACATGGAGAGACAATGGCAGCAGTGATTAGCGATGGAGGTAGGACAGTGCACATGACAGCCACCAAGATGGTCCTATGGTTAGGCAACAACCCCCATGAGTGTATTTTCCTATTTCTCCTTAGCAAGAAGATATGCTAGAGCCGGCATGTTGCTGTGCATAGCCATTTCCTCCGAACTAGAACATTCCTTCCTGAAGAGGGGCAAGGCTCTTAAGACTCGGGTAGTAAGCAGAGTGTGTAAGGGTTACAAGGGCCTGCTCTTGGTTATAAAAGCAGCAAATAGTTGCTTTTGTAGACTTTCCACTAGGCCCAGCGACTTGCAAGTTGGGCAGAGAACTCCAGGGATGAAGTGTTTGTGAGTTGAGGGTGGGGTTTTTGGTGATGCAATTTCCTTTGAATTACCCATGCTTCGTAAATAACCCAAACACTGGCTCACAAAATTAGATGTGGAGGGAGGGCTTCTTCCTTTGGTCCGTCATCGGTGTGGAGTGATTAGATGCGTCTCCCCGTCTCCCCAGGGAGTCATACAGCACCGTGGTGGCCTGAATCACAGCTGCCATCACAGAACTAGGAAAGGTGGTTATTTGCTCAGTTTCCAAAGTCCTTTCAACAGTGACAAAGCCAGACAGGGCCCTGGAGAGATGACTCAATGGTTCAGAGCCTTGGCTGCTCTCAGAGGACTTGAGTTCAATTTCTAGCACCCACAAAACAGTTCTCAATCGCTGAACTCCAGCTTCAGGGGGTCTGACACCCTCTTCCAGTCTCCGAAGGCATATGTGTGGTGCACGTACAGGCAAATATTCACACATGTAAAATAAAACTGAGAAAGTAAGCACGGGAGTAAGAAGAAGCCAGAGAGCTGAAGGAGAAGACTGGATTGTAGAGATTTAAATAGACCATGACTCCCACGTCCATTCCATCGGACTCAGCATTGCTCTTTCACAGAAGAACTGATACAAATGGCCAGATCTTTCTCTGCTGTGCTAGACCTTGCTAACACTTTTTGTTTTGTTTTTTGAGACAGGGTTTCTCTGTGTAGCCCTGGCTGTCCTGGAACTCACTCTGTAGACCAGGCTGGCCTCAAATTCAGAGATCCCCCTGCCTCTGCCTTTTAAGTGCTAGGAAGTAAGCCACTGCCACCTGGCCCCTGCTAACACTTTTAAAAGTGCCCTTCTAGAGTCTGGAGATGTCTCAAAAAAGGAGTACTGCTCTTGTAGAGGATCTCAGTTTGGTTTCTAGAACCCATGTTGGGTGTCTCACAACCTCCTGTAACTCTAGCTCTGGGGATCTGATGTCCTTTTCTGTCGTATATAGGCACCAGCTATGTACACAGGCATGCACATTAAATTAAGAATAGGCATTTTAAGAAATCTTTAAAAGAAGGTTTCACTACATAGATCATAGGATGCAGATCTGAGTGTCTTCCAGACTTAGACAAGTGCCTTGAAGTCATAAGCACATTCAAATTTAGGACTGAGGGTGGGGAATCAGTCCACTACAGGTGTCAGGCCAGGCATAGCTGTGAGATTTTGGGGCATCTTACGGTAGGGTAAGATGTGGATGATACTTACTGTAGTCATTCAGAACATCCTGGAGCAGCCTGCACCTGCAGGTATACAGGTCTACACAGCTGCAGATGTTCCTGGAGCTTCTGGAACACTGGAATGTCTTCATGCTGCACCTTGTCTGATGAGTTGCTAATCCCTGATTTACCTTGACAAAAAGGAGTCACATGGGATTGGGACAGAAAGGTCCAGGAAGGCTTTACGATTTTTGTAGGACATGCTAAACAACTGTATGTCTCAGGCCTCCAGTGTCCCTTCAAGCTAGACGTCACCTGAATCTCAGGGGCTACATAAGAAATGGCTTGAGTGAAATAGTCCTACTAGGGCTTGGGTCTTAGTCATGGAAAGGATAGGTGTACAGTGCCGGACAGGGATTGCTAGCTGTGTACAGAGCACTGTGACAGATGGAATCCACTGCTGGCTCCACTCAGGGAAGGCCCCTTTTCGGATAAAAGGCTGGGACAGAGGAAGGAAGGCCTTCTGAAAGACCAAACCTCTTTCTGGAGTGGCACAGCTCGTAACCCTGCAAAGGTGGCACACGGTTACAATAACGTGTGTGGTGCTTCAAACTCTCTCACCGACGCCATCCACCTAGGCTGCACTGGGTTCAGTGACCTGTCAAGCTACCGAGCTCTACCCAGTGACCGACCCATCAGCCCTACCAGGCAAGGTGCTGGAGACACCTCTCTCCCGTGTAGATGCTTGCCACGTGGATGGTAGACTCAAGGTCACCAACAGGAATGGGTGTTTGCCGCCGTCTGAAGAAACGTTTTCACCATGTGGCTGGAGAGAAGAGAGAGGAGGGGTAGTCTACATCTGAGTTAAGAGCGATGTGAAGGTGCCAGCTCTGAGACTTGACCTGTGGCATCACCTGCTGACAAATGGTCTGTTGTTCAGTGGCCAGTGGGGAAGAGAGAACTGGCAGGCTCTGGGTTGGCAACCGTGAGGACAACAGATATGAAATGGATGTATGACAGAGCTATCAGAAACCAGAGTCCTTAGTGGTTCCTCACATGGCAGCACACAGTCTATTGAGCCTTCCTGGAAACTGGGGATCAGATGCCTTTACCGAAATACACAACTTGGGCTGTCTGCCTTAGGTACCACAAGAAGCTCCTCATTGGGCTCATAAAAAAGTCTGATGACTGGAGAGCCGGCAGAGGATGGAAAAGAATCAAGAGCTCCTAAAATGTTCTGCATGCTGTTTCAACACTGAGGGCTTCTTCCAGTTAGACCCTTGGCAAATATATGCTATGATGGGAACAAATTCACAACCTACCTGTCCCTTATGGGACTGGCAAGGGGACATCACAGGAGGGGCACGCAGATGTCCTCTCATCTGTACACCGTCATGGCCTCTTACAGGCTGAGTCACCATGTAAACACACCGTGGTGACGTCACCAGCAAGGGTCTCACCCAACTCAGTGTTACACACGGACACCTCAGAAAACCGGCGGTCACGAATGGGCACCACTAGGCTGAGAAAGTACAATGGTACACCTGCCCTATAACACTACTGAGGCTGGGCATTTGAAATAGTGGGTTACTATAACTGCAGTTAAAGGCTTCAACGCAGGGCTGGAGAGATGGCTTGGTGGTTAAGAGCACTGGCTGATGTTCCAGAGGACCCAGGTTCAATTCCCAGCACCCACATGGCAGCTCACAGCTGTCTGTAACTCCAGTCACAGGGGTCTGGCACCCTCACACAGACATACGTGCAGGCAAAACACCAATGTACATAAAAAATAAAAATAAATAAATATGTAAAAGACTTAAATGCAGACCACATCCTAGAGAAGTTATAACTGGAGAGAAGTTTACTCACAATCAAGAAAGTTATTGAATACAAATCCCAGTGGCAGGGTTGATCACTTTCCTGTGAGTTATTGGCCTGGGAGGCTCTTGGGGTCCTCCCTATCAATATGGGGTATTACTATTATAGGCACCACTCTGGTTGCAGGGCCTAGGGAAGTTAACCTATGATTGAGCAGGAAGCTTCCTCCCTATTGGCTTGCTTTCCTAGTATCAGCAAGTGTTTTGCAGGCTGCTAAAGAACTGTCTTCAACAGTCCTGCATGGTTGCAGACCCGACCCGCTGCAATATCAGCATTGCAGGCCAGTGTGCTCACTGATACAAAGTTAGAGGTGCAAACGACTCGTTTCAGATTGAACTTAAGGTCCACTACTCAGCATGCTCGGTACTGTAAGCCAGGACAAAAACCTGAGGCTAGAGTTGCCATAGGGCCCAGCATGGAGGCTCTTGCTATTGTTGGTTGGAAGGATGTAATGTTTTCATCAAATTACCTTCTAAGCATTAGTGCTTACACCCATAGATGACTGCTGTTATCAGACTGTCCAGTAGAGATGCTTCTTATAGCTGTGGAGGTTATGGTAGAGATTCCTAAGTGGTTGGACTAGTAGATTTGTGGACAACTGGCCCTCTAAATTTAGTCAAGCATACATACCCTGGACTGTGTTTTCTCTGCCCCCACAAATCGGACTGACTTCTTGGAACCACTTGAAGTCTAGTGGTGTCTTCCAGTAAGTAACATGGGCACTGAAAAAAAAAAGTATTCACTGGTGGGCTCAGCTCAGAGGAGGCTCTGATAACTGTTGTCCACAGAAACATGGTAAAAAAGACACAGACCATTTGGATGTCTATGACCTCAAAACGACATATGGGAGATTAAACCTAGCCTCTTATACATGGTAGGTTGTTGAGTGAAGCCTTTTCCTTGCCAGCTGCTTTGATTTTTCCCCACCAGTCGCCTGGGCTCTGCCGCCTTGTAGTCCCCAAATAACACACAAGATGCTGTATTAATTATGAAGCTGTTGGCCTTGCTTGTTTCTTACTGGCTAGCTCTGACTTAAGTATTTAGTCCATAATTGTTAATCTAAGTATTTCTCTTATTGGAGAAAAGGGTCCGGACTTCTTACCCTTATGGCAGCTACATGATGACTCTCTGTGTTTCTCCTTCCCAGAGTCCTCCTCGACTCCTAGTCCCACCTATCTTGCTTCCCTATTGGCCAACAGTGCTTTATTGACATCTAAACAGGACTTCCCCATCACTAGGTAAGAACTCTGCCTCTGAGACATATCCCCAGCTTTCCACTGTGTGTGTGTCCGTGAGTGTGAAGTCCTTTCCACTGTGTGTGTCTGTGAGTGTGAAGTCCTTTCCACTGTGTGTGTCCGTGAGTGTGAAGTCCTTTCCACTGTGTGTGTCCGTGAGTGTGAAGTCCTTTCCACTGTGTGTGTCCGTGAGTGTGACGTCCAGCCGTTAGTGTCAGGTGCCTTTCTCTAGCACTTTCCACCTCATTTGGTTTTTTTTCTTTTTTCTTTACTTTTGTTTTATTTGTGTGGGTATTTTGACTGCACATATGTTTATGTGCCACGAGTGTGCATGGTGCCCTCAGAGGTAGGAGGAGAATTCTGGCTCTCCTGGAACTGGAGTCACAGAGGGTTGTGATCTGCTGTGTGGGTCCTGGGAACCAAACAGAGGACCTCTGCAAGAGCAGCCAGTGCTCTTAACTGCTGAGCCATCTCATAAGCCCCCTCCACATTACTACTTTATTTTTCTTTTATTTGAGACAGGGTTTCTCTTTGTAGCTCTAGCTGTGAAGGAACTCACTCTGTAGATCAGACTGGCCTGGGTTCAGAGATCCGCCTGCCTCTGCCTTCTCAGTGCTGGGATTAAAGTTGTGTCCTACCATGCCCAGCTTTACTTCTGAAGGGTTTAAACTTTCCCACTTTTATCACTAAATTTAGGCTTCAGTTCTCTAAGAAGGGAAAAACAGATGTCTCCCCCAACAAAAGGCCATTTATGAACAAATTGTACTCAGAGACAGCGGGGAAAACAGGGACAAGGCCTGAGTCAGCCCCACAATGTCTCAAGGACAGTTCCTGCAACCCCTTAAAACCTACCCAAGTATGTCCAAAGATAAACCTCAGCCAACTGAAAGTATACGAATGTAACTGCTGCTTACTTAACCAGTTATGCTTGAGATGACCTAACTGTTCCTGAAGTTTCCCTAACAGTGGTTAAAAGGAAGCCTACAGGCTCCTCTCAGGGTCATGGTTATTTTGAACAGGTGAACGACCCTGAATGCGTTTTCTCAGACCCTACACTTCTTGAGGTATGGCTCCTATTGGGCATGGGGCTATCAATTCAGCAAGACTATGTGCCTAATAAGCCTCAGAAAGCCTCCTGTGTGAGCGGGATTATAGGTATCCACCGCAGGCCCTGCTTTCTATGTGGCTATGGGGCTTCCAGGATGCAGGGGAAGCATTTTATCACCTGAGTCACCTCCTTCGTCCTCTCTCTGATTTTTAGTTTTAGACCAGTCTCACTAAGCGAGCACACTGGCCTTGAACTTATCTTCCCGCTCCAGCCTTCAGATTTAGTTGGGATCACAGGCCTGTGCCACAGTGATGGCTAGTGTCAGTTGTCAACATGACAGACTAGAACCACCTGGGTGACAATCTTTGGCTGTGTCCATAGGGAGATGACTTTGATTATATTGGTTGGTTACACCTTGAGTGTGGATGACACTCTTCCCTGGGCAGGGCTTCCTGAACTGTGTAGAAGGGAGAAAGTGAGCTGAGTGCCAGCACATCTCAATCAGTGCTTTCTGCCTCTTGATTGTGGGATGGGAGTGTAAGCAGTTGCTCCAAATTCCTCCTGTCTTGACTTCCCTGCCGTGATGGTCTGTACCTTGGACATCGAGTCAACAGGAACCCTTTCTCCCTCAAGTTGCTTTTGTCAGAGTATTTCACTACAGCAAAGGAAAAGAAACTAAGACACCACTGTGCCTAGCTTGTCTGCGAGACTTTGCTCACTGACTTGGATTACTCCACATCATTCTAGGAATGAGGATGTGGTGGTTTCAATAAAAATGCCCCCCATAGGCCCATAGGGTGCCTGGGGGGTGGGCTTGGAGGTTTCAGAAGTGTAAGCCAGGCCCGGGGCTCACTGTCTCTTCCTGGTGCCTGCCAATCCGGATGCAGAACTCTCAGCTCCCTTTCTAGCGTTGTGCCGCCATGCTTCCCACCACGGTGATAACGCACTAACCTGTGACGTGTAAGCAAGCCCCCGTTAAGTGCTTCCTTTTATAAGAGTTATCGTGATACGACCTCTTCAGAGAAATAGAAACCCCAGCTAAGTCAGAGGGTCTGTTGCTGCTATGTACAATCGTGCCGTGGCATCCAGTGCCCAGCCTGAGCAGAACAGAATATACAATTCCTCTCCTTCCAAGGTTCGGAGAACGTGGTGGAAGAGGACAAGGAAACACTGTAAGAGCTGGAGGAAGGAAAGAGCACAGCTATTTCTTTAAGCCTGTTGTGACCTTTACCATCATGAAGTAGAACAGCTGCTGTGCCCTACAGGGGACCTTGGGCCAAAGTCATATTGCTGGTTGGTTTGTGTCAGGTTCACACAAACGAGTCAGTCAACAAGAGAGAAACTCTATTGAGAAGATGTCTCCAATTAGATTGATCTGTCCGGAGTCTATGGGCATTTTCTTGATTAATGACTGGCGTAGGAGGACCCAGGTTATGTGGGCAGTGCCACCCTTAGGCAAGTGGGCCTGAGTTGTATAGAAAAGCAGACTGAGCACTTTGGAAATCAATGTGTTAGTTTCTCTGAAAATTGGTAATCAATCTACCTCAAGATCCAACTACACCAGTCTTGGGCATACCCCCAAAGGATGCTCGATCATACCACAAGAACACTTGCTCATCTGTGTCAGCTGTGTTCATAGAAGAATTATTTGTAATAGCCAGAACCCGGAAACAACCTAGATGCCCCTCAACTGAAAAATGGATAAGGAAAATGTGGTACATTTACACAACTTACCCTAATTTACTCAGATGTAAAAAACAATGACCTCATGAAATTTGTAGGCAAATGGATGGAACTAGAAAAAATCATTCTAAGTAAGGTAGTCCAGATCCAGAAAGACAAACATGGTGTGTACTCACGAATAAATGGATACTAGGAGTAAAGTGCAGGATAACATGGCGTGTACTCACGAATAAATGGATACTAGGAGTAAAGTGTAGGATAACCAACCTACAGTTCACAACCCGAGAGAGAGGCTAGATAGCAAGGGGGGCAAAGAGGGCCAAAGAGGGATGCATGGACTTCTTTGGGAACAAGAAATAGAAGCGATCTCCTAGGTAAACTGGGGGCTGGGGAGGGGGAATGGGAGATGGGAACCTGAGGGAGCAGGTTGGGTGGGCTGGGTGTGGGAGGAGGATTGGGGGCGGGATGGAGGGGGAGAGCAACAAAAGAGATGTCTTGATAGGGGTCCATTTGGGGTTAGAGAGAACCCTGGTACTAGGGAAACCCCCAGGAATCCACAAGGATGACCCCAGCTAATACTCCCAGCAATAGTGGAGAGGGTGCCTGAACTGGCCATCTACTGTAAGCAGATTGGTGACTACCCTGATTGTCATCAGAGATACTCTATCCAGTAACTGATGGAAGCAGATGCAGGGATTCGCAGCCAAGCTCTGGACTGAGTTCTAGGTGTCTTGCTGAAGAAAGGGAGCAGGGAATGAACCAGGGGTTCAAGGTCATGACAGGGGAGCCCACTGACCTAAGCACATGGCAGTTCATAGACTCTGGACCAATAGTTAGGGAGCCTCCAGGGGACCAACCTAGGCCTCTACTTGTGTGTGACAGTTGTGTAGCTTGGTCTCCTTGTAAGACTCCTAGCAGTGAGATCAGGGCCTGTCATTGGTGCTTAGCTGGCTTTGGGGAACCTGCTCCCCATGCTGGATTGATTACCTTGCTCAGCCTTGACACAAGGGGAGGAGCTCAGTCCTGTCTCAACTTGATGTTCCATGTTTTGTTCAAGCTCATGGATGCCTGTCACTTTCTCAATGGAGACAAAGGAGGAGTGGACAGGTGGGAGGGTAGATGGGAAGTGTGTGTGAGTGTGTGTGTGTGTGTGTGTGTGTGTGTGTGTGTGGTGTGTGTGTGTGGTGTGTGTGTGTGTGGAGGCACTGGGGGGGGAGTAGGGGGAGGGAAACTGTGCTCAGTATATAAAGCAAATGAAAAAAAGTCATTAAAAAAGTGGGCCGAGAAAGCTGTGAGGAGCTAGCCAGTAAATCACATTCCTCCTACTCCGAACTGCTGGCTCCTGGCTCCTGTCCTGAGTCCATGCCATGATTTCCCTTCATGATGGACTGCGACGGGGTCATGGAAGCCAAGTAAACCCTTTCCTCACCAGGCTGGTTTTGGCTGTGGTGTTTTATCCCAGAAAACTAGGACCATAAAGGAAGCTGTACTGAACAGCAGGTGGCTAGGTCTCCAACACTGGAATATTACCATTCCCTCTTAGGTCTCCAACACTGGAATATTACCATTCCCTCTTAAGCCGAGGGAGGGTTGCCACACACCTACCCAGAGATTTCAGCTGCCACTCCTCCTGCCCAAGCTGCATGCCATCCCAGAAACGCTGAAGTGTAGAAGAGGTTAAAAAAATGGGGCTTCTTAGTGGTGCAGCTGCCCGAGAGTCAGTCACTCTCTCTTTGTGTAACCCCCAAAGGACTCATTTATAAAGTTTGCTGAGCTAAACTTGGGGGACCTTTGTTTGGTCTGCCGGCTCCCTCCTTCTTTGGAGTGAGCAGTTGTTTCTTTGATGTGAAGAGTACAGGGTACAAACACAGAACACAGTCTAGGGTGATGCCCTCAGGGTCTACATGGAAGAGAGACCCTCTGAATCTGCCAGGGGCCCCAAGGAGGTCCTGTAACATGGGGCCAGTCTAGGGCTGGACCTGGGCCAAGGACATCCCCCACCTTGCTCTAGCTGTCAGGTCACCATAGGCACACACAAGTGAGGAACTAAGGCCACACTGGCCAGCTACCAGATTCTAGCCCCGAGAGGCTGGCAGAAGGGCTTCTCTGCGTGGGAAACACGCATCCTCCAGGCTGGTGGGAGCAACTTTGTGCAGGGCCACATGTGGCTCAGCCTGGAGACAGCCCTGCCCCTGCCTGGTTTGCTTTCCTATTGAGTGTAAGAAGGCATCCTTTCCCCTGCTTGCTTACAAATGGGTTGAAAGTGGCTTCCTGCTCTGTCCTCCTTTTTGTACACTATAAACTCATAAAGGTGCTCCATCTCTGACTCTCGTGCAAATAATGTATTTACAGCAGTTGCGAGGATTCAGATAGTGCAGGCGTGGCTAGCCTTGGACTTGACCCTGTGTGTCAGTGAAGGACTGAGGCTGTGCTCCCCCTGGGCCCTCTCTTTGGAAGTACAGGTCCCCACTGGTGTTGGCAGCGCAGGTCTGACTCCAGGTTTGTCGTGGGGACCCACACCTCTAGCCAGCTCTCCTGTGGCTGTCCACTTTGCTGTCATCCTCTTGCATCATGGCTCTGCCTGCATCCCCTTGGCCTCCTCTTCTTAAAACTTCCTTGGGCTAATTTTGCAAAGTCAGCGCAAGCTCCCAGACTCCTCCACTGGTTGGCTTAGGAAACCTTGAGGACAGTTTTTCAGTGCCTGAGTGTAGAAGGGTGCAGGACAGCTCTGTCAAATGTTATCTCTGTATGCTCCTCCCCGTCTAGTTCTAATGCATTGTAGACGGTGTGTGTCACCTTGCATACTTTTGGCCTGGACAGCGCACTACCCTTAGAAGTCCTCACATATTTCTGTGTGGAGAAGCAGAGGCATGGAGTGTGTGTATTTGTGGCACCCCAGGTTATTTGGGTCCTCTGACTTGGCTGAGGGTTTGGTGAAAATGCAGGGAGGCACAGGCATATGGGCACCAGCACAGGGCCAGCCTTCCCTCTCATGACCCTTGTGAGGGACACCAAACAACCCAAAGCCCTGGCCGGCCACTACAGTCTTATGGCAGCTAGCCCCTCTTTTGGATACATCTTCCCTCATCCCCTAACAAGGTTCTAGCCACGTATCCCCATTTAGTACTTCAGCTCCTTATACAAAGCTGTGAAGCCTCTGTTAAGCTTTTTGGTTTTCAACCCACTAAGGTTATTGTTCCTTACACCAAGCTGGAACTTCAATGGCTAATGGAAAACCATCAAGAATGGGTCGTTTTCGCCTCAGGGTTTTCAGGCACCATGGATAACCACTGTCCCCCAAACAAATTGCTTCAGTTTTTGCGCTTGCACCCTGTTGCTTTTCCAAAGATTACCAAACTTCAGCCCATTCCTAATGCCTCCTTAGTTTTTACCGATGGCAGTTCTAACAGCATGGCTGCCTTTAAGGTGGACGGCATTATTCATCAAGTTCCCACACAACACACCTCAGCACAGCTTGTCAAACTTGCTGCAATAGTTAAAGTTTTTGAGTTAGTTCCCCAAACTTTTAATTTGTATACAGATAGCGACTACATTGCAGCGTCCCTTCCTCTTTTAGAAACAGTCCCTTATATTAAGCCTTCCACCCCTGCATCTGCCCTTTTTTCCAAGATACAGGAACTCCTTTTACTTCGCACCAACCCATTTTTCGTTGCTCACATTAGAGCACACACTGGTCTTCCTGGCCCTCTGGCTGAAGGAAATGATTCAGTCGATAATGCTACACGACTTCTAGCTGTTCTTGATCAGTCTAACTCTTTACAGTTAGCACAACAAGCTCATAGATTACATCACCTTAATGCACAAACACTTAGGCTACAATATTCCATCACTAGTGAACAGGCTCGAGAGATAATTATATCAAAGCTTGCCTCTCCCTTTTGCCTGAGCCTCATACAGGAGTCAACCCCCGTGGTCTTGTGCCTGGTAAGCTTTGGCAAATGGATGTTACTCATTATTCTGCCTTTGGCTATCTCAAATATATTCATGTTACAGTGGATACCTTTAGTGGCTTTGTTTGTGCCTCTCTCCAAACAGGAGAGGCCACCAAAGACGTTATTGCCCATATTTTACATTATTTTACTATTATTCCTGTCCCTACCACCATTAAAACTGACAATGTCCCAGGGTACATTAGTTCTAAATTTAAGGATTTTTGTACAAAATTTGGCATTACCCACAAAACAGGAATTCCCCTTAACCCTCAAGGACAGGGAATCATAGAGTGAGCTAATCAGACCTTGAAAAATATGCTCTTTAAGCTTTCTTCCGAAAGTGAAACCCTGTATGCTCGCAAAGGCAAGCATCTCCTGCTTTTAAATCATGCACTTTTTGTGCTCAACTCTCTCTCTCTCTGGACAACAATGGCCGATCAGCAGCTGATCGGCTCTGGCACCTTTCTACCCGTGAAAACTTTTGACAGGTACTCTGGAAGGATGTGCACACGGGCCAATGGCTCACTCCTCACCCAGTCCTTATCTGGGGAAAAGGACATGCTTGCGTTCATAATACCAGCAATGGAGAAATGCGCTGGCTTCCAGACAGGCTGGTCAAGCTTTATAACCCTCCCAGGGAAAGTGCCCCTGAGGAATCTCTTGTTTTCTCTTTCAGATGCTGTTGATAACAAAACTCCCAGTGAAGATAACACCACATCGCCTGCTACTTCCATTTCTCCTTTTGATTTTTAGTTTCCCTCCTTACATCCCTACCATTCCCTACCGAGTATACAACTACAGCTTAATTCTGGCCCAACACCACTTAATCCCCTTTGTTCACGCAGCTGGTGCAACCGCCTCCATATCCAGTTTACAGCTGCAGGAAAAAAGTTCCTCTGGGAAGGTTCCCGCGGCGCTCACTGGGGTCTACGCCTATATGTTTCTGGCACAGACCCAGGCCTCACCTTTTCTATTAGACTTTTGAAAGAAATCCCTTCCTTTTGCCCTATTGCTGTTGGCCCCAATCCTTTTTTATACCCCTCTGGTGGTGGCTCATTCCTACCCAAGGCTGCCGCCCCTCGCCCTCGTCCTAATCTCGATTCTCCAGCTCCAGCTGCCGCCACCACTGTTTGTCAACCCACCATGCCCGCTGGTCCAGTCTCCACCTCGGACCTCATCCTTAAGATGGTCAACGCCTCGGCCCAGGCACTCTCCAACAGCACTTATGAGCGCTGATGAAGGAATTGCAGCCTTCGGCTCACCCATCTACACCAACAACACCAATCTGCTTCGCTGGGGCACACAGCCACAGCCACGAGGCATGACCTTAGGACAGGTCATGGGATCTGGACTCTGCCTTTTGGGACCACATATGCTTCCCCCCCACCCCGCTGTTAGAAGCATGTACTCAAACCATGCAAGTTGCTGCTCATGCTTCCTTCCTTATTGCCCCCAACCTTACCTTTTTTGCTTGCTCCACAGGGTTATCCCCACATATTATTGTAGATGTTTTTCTTGCGCACAAGGACTACTGCGTCCTTGTTGTACTCGTGCCCAAATTGACTGTTCGCCCTGAATCTGATTTATTGCCCCAAAGCGATCCAACTGTAACTCTCTCTCGCCGAAAAAGAGAGCCGATCACAGCCCTCACATTAGCCATATTGGTTGGTCTGGTTGCAGCAGGAGCTGGCACAGGAATTTACTCCCTACTCCATACAAAGGACTCTGTTAATGCTCTAACCCGCACTGTTGTTAGAGACATAGATGAGCTAAAAAGAGGCTTAGATTACTTAGAACAAACTGTTGGTTCCTTAGCTGAAGTGGTACAACAAAACTGTCGTGGTCTCAACCTCGCCTTTTTGCGGGAGGGGGGAGTTTGTGCCACCCTTAAAGAGGAATGCTGTTTTTTCAAAGACAAATCAGGATTAGTTAGAGACAGTATCAGAAGAGTTGAACAGAGTCTGGAAGAAACAAAAAGAAATTTGGATCAAAGTGAATCTTGGTACAAAAATTGGTTCTCTACCTCCCCCCTGGCTGTCGACTTTGCTGCCTAGTTTGTTAGGACCCTTTATTGGCTTCATGTTACTTATTTCCTTTGGTCCTTGGGCATTTTGTCGCCTTACTAGTTTTGTTAAAAATCAGGTTGATGAGGCTACCAAAAATTCAGTTCAGGTTCACAATCAGCAGCTCTCTCAACAAGACCCCAAAGAACCTGAGGCTGTGGACAAACCTACATTCCAACCTTTGAGCTTTCGGAAGTTTGAGTACCTGGCCAAGCTCCAGGATGTGGAGATGCTTAAGACAGGGATAGCTTGGTGCCAGAATCTGGGAGCAAATATGGCCCTCTAAACGTTGCCGACAAAAACTTAATTCGTATCCTCTCTTGCCATGTCCAGAACTGGAAGCCCACCAGGTAACCTAAGCCAGGCACTTCACCCAACTGCTCTAATCTTTTACTATATAGAAAAGGGGGAGATGTTGGGGACTGCTAGAACCTTGAATAAAATGGAGTCTGTCAGCCATTTCTTGGCCTTCTGCCTACGTGACTGCGGGTACACATGCCCTTGAGACAAAGGAAAAAGTTAACCACAAAAGTTAAATTTACACAGGGCAGCCCATCTGCCTAGCCAGGGGGAAGTAACCCTTATAGAACAATTGCCTTTGTTGGCAAAGGGTTAATGTGTTCCTTTGGATGCTTTTACCATAATGATAGGTGGAAGTAACCCTTATAGAGCAATTGTCTTTGTTAACAAAAGGTTAAAGTGTTCCTTTGAATACCTTTTACCCCTCCCTAATTCCTGCACCTGGCTTACGCTGACAAGCATTTGCGGAATGCAACTGGTGGAAAATTACAGCTTTGTCTTTACCTTATTTGGTGTATATTTGAGTTGAGACTTGATTGGCATGCTTGTACCGCCCCCTGAGTTGCTCTACCTATAAAAACTATTTCACCCCCAAGAATAAACGCTCTTGATCAGCAAAAGTTGTCTTGAGCCTGTTTCCTTTAACCTCTTGAAGTTTGCTTTTTAAGATCGGATCTGCTCGTGAAGACCCACCAAATTAGTAGCGACCCTCATCACCTCATCCCTGCGGGTCGGGGATCCCCTCCGGGGGTCGCACCCACTGACCCCCTAGGCCAAGGATGCGCCTATTTCCAGCCTGGTCTTGTGCACCTGTACCAATCTGTTGAGGTTCAAGACCACCAGACCTCCAACCATGGAAGTACAACAAAGCTTCCATTTTGCTTGTTTGTTTGAGGTGAAGTCGCACTGTGCTGCCCATCTCAACCTCTCAAATTTGGAGTATAGACAAAAGCCACTGGATCAACTGGTGAAAGCGTCCATTATTTAAAGAATTGCAGCTGGTTACATTTTCTGTTCTGGGCTCACGCTAAGTGAGCTGAGGCCTTGGCTTAGTAGAGCAGAGCATCTTAGCTGTGTGCTCCAAGTTTTCCCAGGAAGACCCGCGGCAGACGCAGAGTGTGATGGCTCCTGGCAGACGCCCTGCTTCTACCCAGATCAGGAGCCAGCTGTCATCAGTTCCCTTCACCTGGGGTGGGGCTCTCAGCTCCCGAAAGCGCTGGCTGTCAGCCAGGCGGAGAAGCTGGGAGAGAGGAGAGGCCCCAGGGAGGGACATCCGCTGAAGGGGCTCCCAGCTTGGTGCTACAAAGAGCTGAGCGTGGTACCCAAGGTCTGAGGCAGGGCAGATGTTGCCCTGAGGGAAGGAAGACTCCAGTTTTGCTGAGAGAGCCGCCTGGCTCATTTCAGGACTCAGTTGCATTTGAGATCTGGCTATTTGGGCTCAGGGGCATGCAGGAGCAGAGGCAAGGACAGTTTGACAACACAGAGGCTACCTGCTTATTTGCTCGCACAGGCAAAGACATCACAGGCATGTGGTAGAAATGAGTCTGGGGTCCCAAGAAAATGACCACCTGAGGCAGCAAGTTGACTTCTGGGGCCTGGAAAGATGGCTCAGCCATTAAAGCTTCTCTTCCAGAGGACCTAGGCTTGACTCCAGAACCACACCGTGGTTCTCAACCTCCTGCTACTCCCCACCTGTAACTCTTGGCCTCTTAAGGCACCAGGCACTCATGTAATGAATTAAGAGTGTTTTACTTCTGCAGAAGGGTGCATGTTCATGTCAAGTCAAGCACACCCAGCAGAGGTCCCTCTGGAATTTTTTTCTTACTGCAAAGTGGTCCAGTGCTTCACTCTGAGTGGTCAGAGGTTGGCCTTGAATGCTTACGTCATTGGCTGACTTAGAACAGTGCAGCTGATAAGCAAAGTGAAAATTTTGAAAAAAGGACACAACCCTGGTCACATATTTGATTCAAGAAATGATGACCCTGGGGGAATTTGGATTTCTGCCAAGTGGCTTCTTCATAATTTTTAAAAACGGAATTTTGTCTTGTTTAACCGTTTGCTAGAAAAGATGGCACATTCTCTTTACATTTCCCACAGAATTAAAAGACAAAAAGCTGGGCACAGCCAGGCATGGTGGTGCCCACCTGTAATTTAATCCCAGCCCTCAGGAGGCAGAGACAAAGTGATCTCTGTGAGTTTGAGGCCGGCCTGGTCTATGGAAGCCACCCAAGCAAGTGCTGGTCAAGTGGACAACTACAGAAAACAAGTATGTAATGGGCCAGTGGGAAAGACAGAAAAAACAGAGCGGTACATGTGCTGTGGAGAGAGACAGAACTGGAAATGAGATATCTGCGACAGATGACAGGGACAGGGTGGGGGCTGGGGAGCTGGTGGGAGGGCGGAGGAGGAGGGGAGGGAGAGGGAGCTGGGATTGACATGTGAAGCAAGCTTGTCTCTAATTTAAATAAAAAATGAAAATAAAACATACTGTAATTGCCCAGTATGGTTGGTAGGATGGTATACAATAGCCTAGAGCTTATGCTGACACAGACTCAGCCCCCGATGGCGGCAGGGTCACCCTGGCTGTGGGCAATGATGGAGGCTTGAGGTGAGGAAAGTTTCACTTTCTGGATTGGACCCCTTGGAAGGACCACTGTGGTCCGAGATACCACATGCTGGTGCCGGTGGTGCATGCTGCTGTCCCAGACTGCACTGAAGCCTGACATCCACGTAGACACCCACAGTCAGCCTCTACCTGATGCCTCGGGGATGTCCTCAGGCTTTGCTGACTTGTGGGGGAGGTGGGCATCCTGATATGAGCAGCATGCGTAACCACCTGAAACCATGCTGGTGGTCTGTGCAGCTGCTGAGAGACATGAGTGGGTCAATGACCCTGACACAGCCAAGGGCCACGTTGATGTCTGTGGCCAGTGTCTCTACTGAAGCCTATGTGATTGATTGTCCAGTGTTACTAACGAAGCCTATGTGATTGTCCAGTGTCACTACTGAAGCCTATGTGATTGACCAGTGGTCGAGGCTGATACCCGAAGCCACGTTAACGTCCGTGGGTGTGGGAGAGTTGGCCCTGCTTCTTACTAGCACACAGCACTGCAGTTCTGGTGGTACTGTGGGCATGGGAGAGAGCTGGTCCCACCCTTTTCTGACCTCTGCATGGCTTTGCTCAGCTGAGGGCCTCTGGCTTGGATGCAGGCAGAGAAAGACTCATCCTCCCTTGAATTTGACTGTGCTCCAGTGAATAATACGGACAACATAAAATGGACTTGTCTTTTCCTTTGGTGGCAGGGAGGGGCTCAAGAGGGAAGGAGGGTGGACACAGGAAGACTGGGAGGTGAGCATGAATGGGGTGCATGACATGAGATTCCCAAACAATCAATAAAAATAATTAAAAATAAAAGTTAGGCACACCAAGGAAGAAACCTTTAACTCCAGGATGCCTGTTCATTTCCCAGGGCAAGAGTAGGTATGGAACCATCCCTAAGTGTAAGGAGCCATCCTGAAGCTTGTGCTGGGCCGAGTCCTGCTTCTTGTTGGTGTCTTTTTACTTCCTCCAGTCTGTCTGCACTCAGGTCCTCCGTCCAGCCTTGGGATCTTTACCTCCTGTGCCTGTGGCCGTGGGCACAGGCTGAGACTGAGTATGGACATTAGCTGCCTTTTGCCCCAATTGTTATCCTGTGTGTGGGTGTCAGAGCTGATAGACCAGGGAGTTGCAGTGGGGAGACTATTAAAAGGCAGACTGGTCTCTACAGGCTCATATGTTCAAATGTTTGGTCCCCAGTTGGTAGGGCTGCTTAGGAAGGATTAGGAAGTGTGGCCTTCCTGGAGGAGGCGTGTCACTGGAGACCGGCTTTGAAGTTTTAAAAGCCCACACTATTCCCAGTTGTGGATCAGATGGCAACCTGAGCTACTGCTTCAGTGCCCGGTTTGCCTGCCCATTGCTATGCTCCCTGGCAGGAGTTCACCCTCTGGAATAGAAAGCCCCTTTGTAAGTTGTCTTGGTTGTAGTGCTTGTTCACAGCAATGAAAAGTAACAGAAGTCTCTCTCTCTCTCTCCCCTCTCTCTCTTTCCTCTCTTTCTCCTCTTCTCTACTCTCTCTCCCCCTTTCTCCTATTCTTTCCTCCCTCTCTTTCCTCTCTCCCCTCTCTCTCTCTCCTCTCTCTCCTCTCTCTCCCCTCTCTCTTTTTCTCTCTCCTCTCTTTCTCCTCTTCTCTACTCTCTCTCCCCCTTTCTCCTATTCTTTCCTCTCTCTCTTTCCTCTCTCCCCTCTCTCTCTCCCCCTCTCTCCCCTCTCTCTCTCCCCTCTCTCTCTTCCCCCCTCTCTCTCTTTCTCTCTCTCCTCTCTTTCTCCTCTTCTCTACTCTCTCTCCCCTTTCTCCTATTCTTTCCTCTCTCTCTTTCCTCTCTCCCCTCTCTCTCTTCCCCCTCTCTCTCCTCTCTTTCTCCTCTTCTCTACTCTCTCTCCCCTTTCTCCTATTCTTTCCTCTCTCTCTTTCCTCTCTCCCCTCTCTCTCTCCCCCTCTCTCCCCTCTCTCTCTCCCCCTCTCTCTCTCCCTCTCTCTCTTCCCCTCTCTCCCCCCTCTCTCTCTTTCCTCTCTCTCTCCCCTCTCTCTCTCCTCTCTCTCCCCCTCTCTCTCCCCTCTCTCTCCCCCCTCTCTCTCCTCTCTCTCCTCTCTCTCTCTCCTCTCTCTCCTCTCTCTGTCTCTCTCTCCCCCTTTCTCCTATTCTCTCCTCTCTCTCCTCTCTCTCCCCTCTCTCCTCTCTCTCTCCTCTCTCTCTCCCTCTCTCTCTCCTCTCTCTCTCTCCTCTCTTTCTCCTCTCCCTCTCCCCTCTCTCTCTTCTCTCTCCCCCCTCTCTCCTCTCTCTCTCTCCTCTCTCTCTCTCCTCTCTCTCTCTCTCCTCTCTCTCTCTCCTCTCTCTGTCTCTCTCTCCCCCTTTCTCCTATTCTCTCCTCTCTCTCCCCTCTCCTGTGGGAACAACAGACCTTGGCCAGAGACCCACACTTCCCCATCAGCCTGGGAGCAGGCAGCTGTAAGACAATGTTTACTAAAAACATGTTTACTAAAAACATGTTTACTGAAAACAATCCGGTGTCCATAAGAAAGGTTTACCGGAGCAAAAGTTCCTGAAAAGGGCTCGCCCACAGGAATGCCCTGACCTCGACCTTTCCAAAGACTAACCGCCTCTTCCTGACCCACCCACCGCTGTCTCTGGTGTCAGAGCAGAACCAGCCAAGGGAGTGGAAGCTTTTCTTGAGGGAAGCCTTTCTTGGGAAGCTTTCTTGAGCCTTCTTGGGGCCTGCTTAAAGTTTTCTTTACACCTCTGACTGGTCTCTGTGTCGTCAATCCCGACACCTTCCACACATTCTCGGATACAGGCTGCACACTCTCCCTCTCTCCTCTCTCTCCCCCTCTCTCTCCTCTCTTTCTCTCTCTCTCTGTCCTCTCTGTCCTCTCTCCCCCTCTCTCTCCTATCCTCTCTCCTCTCTCTCTTTTCTTTCTCTCTCTCCCCTCTCTTTCTTCTCCTCTCTCCCCCTCTCTCCTCTTCTCTCTCCTCTCTCTCTTTCTCTCCCTCCTCTCACCCCCTCTCCCCCCTCTCCTCTCTCCTCTCTCTCTCTCTCTCTCTCTCTCTCTCTCTCTCTCTCTCCTTATAAGTTCCTCCCCTTCCCATAATGCCACATGGCTACGCCTAACCCTTCAACACCAGCCTCTGGAGGATGTCTAAGACCCATGCTTTGGAGACCAGAGTGCAGGACTACTGCAGGTTGAGGCTGGTCTAGGCCACACCCTTCTCCAGTTCCACAGCATACTTGGAATGGAGGGAAAGTTGCTGAGTCTGTGACCTACAGCATCCTTAGGAAACTGACCCAGATGGGAACCTTGTCAGGACTCAGCAACGCCCCTTCCCATCTGGCTGGAGAATTAGGCATGATCCTTCCCTCACATCCTGTTGTTCTTTCTTGGGATGACATTCTGCACTGGGCTCTGACGCAGGGTCCAGGATGTCTTGACTGTGACTGGCACCTCTGACCTGCATGGGGACTGTAGGAAGTCAGCAGGTTTCCGCACAACGTGGCTTCCCTAGCCTCTGGGGCAGCAGGGTCTCATTGGCTTCACCTTACTTGACAGCTTGTGTGTAATCCTTCAGATGGCAAAGAATCCCTTGGAATGGGTCTTAGTTCTGTAGCCACTACCATGTGACCTAGAGCCAGATTACGTTGTCTGTGCCTCTTGTCCCCTTTGTAGAGGGTCCTGACCACACTTGTCTTTACCAGCACAGCTCTCTGCCTTAGAGCTCCGGTGGCTCATGCTTGGGGGGCAGGAGGCCTGACTGTGGTAGGTAGGGGTGGGTGCTGGAAGATAAGCTTCTCTTTTCCCAAGTTGTTCCTTCCTCCTTTCTGAAGCTACTAGATGTGCTTAGTGCCACCTGCATAGTCCCCCGCTTGAACTCAGCTGTTTCCTGCTTCCCCAGGACCCTGGGGACCCTGGAAGAAGATAGTGAGGCTGATGTGTCCAGTGTTTCTGAATTGGGAGTGGTTAGTCAGGGTTCTTTTGGCCTGGAGAGACAGGAGCTGGCACAGTTAGGCAATAGACGCATACCCTGGTGGGCCTGATGAGCCAATAGAGCATGAGTCCTAAGTGTGCTATGGATAGTCAGGCTCAGAGCACTCAGTGAGTCTACACTGAAGTCCCACTTCACAGAGACGAGATGCATGTGGGTCCCAGAGGTCACGGAGCTGTAGGGAGGATTGAAGCTTTAAACTCAGGCAGCCTGACTCCTCAGCTGTGAACCAGCCAAGACCGTGTCTGTGTGGATAATGAGGTCCGTGTATAATGCAAGCTGTGTGTAGGTATGTGTGGGAGCAAACAAAAAACAAGACAGTTGCTTCAACAAGGAGTTTACTGCCCTCCTAGGAAAGGGTACCTGGAGGTACAAAGTCAGTGTGATGCCTGTTTATGGATTCATAGCCTTCTCCCATGTTGCCTTGCCATTCTCGTGGGGCTTCTTTGTGGGAGAAACAGCCGCTGGGTTCCAGTCAGCAGGAAGGAGGAAGGGGAAAGGGAAAGGTGCTGCCCCCACCCGAGGGCTCTGTCCTTGACCGGCCCAGCTAGGCACCGGCGCTTATCAGTGAGGAAAAGGAGAAATGGAGGGTAAGGGAGGTTTCTTTCCTTTATGGTGGGTAAGGGAGGTTTCTTTCCTTTCTTTCTTCCTTTCTTTTTTTCTTGATGGGGGAGGTCCTTCTGTATATATGTTTCTCTTATTGGTTGATGACTAAAACAGTTTGGCTAATAGCCAGTAGAGGCAGGAAGATAGGCAGGACAAGGAGACAAGGAGAATTCTGGGAAAGGTAGGCAGAGGGAGACCAGAAAGAGACACCATGTAGCCACCAAAAAGAGCAACGGGGCAGGGCATTTTCCGGTAAGCCAAGACCATGTGGAAACACACAGATTAATAGAAATGGGTTAATAATTAAGACAGAGCTATCCAATAAGAAGCCCCAGCCATCCGCCAACAGTTTTATAACTAATATAGCATCTCTGTGTTTTTGGGGCTGAAAGGTGACAGCGGGACCAGGCTGGCGAGAAAACTTTCAGCAACATTTTCTTTCTTTCTCCCCCCCCCTCTGTCTCTCTCTGTCTCTCTGTCTCTGTCTCTGTCTCTGTCTCTGTCTCTGTCTCTCTCTCTCTCTCTCTCTCTTTCTTTCTTTCTTTCTTTCTTTCTTTCTTTCTTGAGACAGGCTTTCTCTTGTGTGGCTTTGGAGGCCGTCCTGGAACTAGCTCTTGTAGACCACGCTGGCCTGGAACTCACAGAGATCCGCCTGCCTCTGCCTCCCGAGTGCTGGGATCAAAGGTGGTTGCCACCACTGCCTGGCCAGTAGAGGTTCCTTATTGCATGCCATTGAGCAAACTTAGCATTTAGGAAAGGGCTCTAGACTGCTAGTTCTTGTAACATTTAGCTACAGGGACTTAAGAGTCCCTTAAGTCTCATTCTCTGCTACACAAGTGGGGAGACTAAGGCCCAAGACAGCGGTGACCCAGGTTTGACCTCTCTCTCTCATCTCAGACATCTGCCCTGGCACCGACCTGCTGGTGCTGTCAAGGAAGCCAAGAGCTCAGCTGGAACCCTTCCAAGGATGGATTTCTTGGCCAGGTTGCAGCTGGGAAATCCCCTCCTCAGCATCTGGGCCTTCCTGTGGCTGTAGTCACTCTACCTCAACCCTGCAACTTGCCTGGTCTCCCTCCCAGACGCCCCTCTCTCAGGGCTCTGGGTCTGCAGTAAGTGGGACATAGGGCATTGCTGGTGGCTTCCCGTGGCCCCACCAGCTCTAACCTGTACCTCCCACCCGTGAAAGGGCTGAGTTTATCTAGACGGTGACTCCAGTGAAGAATTTCATGCTGGCAAACTCAGGAAGAGAATTCGGCTTATAGGCTTGTTGCTGTCTCTGTGCAGCTGGGCAGGTAGGGTCCCTTAGGCTGACCATCCCTAGAGCACAGGCAGGACCTGAGGCTGATATGGCACCCAGGGTGCTGCCCACAGCTGAGGAGAGAAGTAGTGTGGAGGCCTGAGGGAGAAACTGAGGACAGAGAAGCTACAACCAGCTGGATTGCGAAAGAAATTCAAGTTTATTCTCTGAAGCCGGCTGTGGGGATGGGGAGGCCAGGGTGCCCTCCTAGGAGGAGGGTAGGTCTTCAGACCCCGGATGCCCATAGACTAGTGAGGAGGCTGAGCAGGAGGGCTGTGTCACCAAATCTGTGCCAGCCTGGAGGGCACCCGGCCCCACTGCCCTGGGGCTTGTTAGCCCTTCCACCCTTGGGCAAGCTAGCCTCATCCCTCTGAGGATGGGTAATCTTGACAACCTGGGGATGGCCAACCCTGCCACCTTGAGGATGTCTGGCTCCACCATCCACGGGGATGCCTGCAATGCCACCTTGAGGACGTCTGGCTCCACCATCCACGGGGATGCCTGCAATGCCACCCAGAGAGTCCAGGACTTGGGGGCTTTGCCAGGGTGGAATATTGCACAGTGTGGACTGGCAACAGCTCTTGGTCACTTGGGTGCCTAATACCGTCCTGGTGAAGGCTTGGCAGGTATCGGTACACCACATGGAGTAGGTGGTCAGGAGACCTTTGTCTGGGGGATGTGGAGAACAGGCGGTGAGGGCGGGGCGGGGTGTCTGACCCCCCCCGTGTGCCTCTCCAAATGCTCACCAGTGTTGCCGTGCGAGATGAGTGTGGTGCAGAAGGCCCGGCTGTGGTAGCAGCCCCGTGTCTGGTTGCAGCTCTCCCCACTGTGTAGCGACTGGCAGATGTAGCACCTTAAGGATTCTGCGGGGAGCAAGCCAGCTCGGGATGAGAGCAGGGCCTCCAGGGCCGTCCCCAAGCACCTGCCCCCGCCATCCACCAGCCCTCCTGAAAGAGCCTGTGCCTTCAGCTATCAAGAACAACAGAACATGGGGGTTGGATAAGCTGCCTGGGGCTAAGGAAGCAGGTAAGTGGGGAGTGGGAAGGGAGGGAGGGGGAGGGGAGGGCGGGCAGAGAGGGGCAGACCCGAGTGACAGCTCAGGGAGGAGACACCTGCAGCCTGAGGGGAGAGCCAGGGTGCTGGCATGCTAGGGCCTGGCTTGGATGCCAGCAGCTGCCTCTGCTTTCCCCTCGGGACAGGAGGTGAGCGATGGAGAGCGCCGCATGCGGAGCAGGAAGCTGCCCTCGGCTGGAGTGGGTACCTCTGTCCCTGCTGTCAGGGACCATGTTGCTCTCCTCTTCCTCCTCCTCTTCATAGTCATCATCGTAGTCATAGCTCTCTGACCCCACGTCCACGTCCCCATCTTCCTCTTGTGCCCACCTGCTCCCTGGTGGCGCAGTGACATCTGTGAGCCTTGGATGTCCAGACTCGGAGGACACACACTCGGGGAGGACACACTTGGGGAGGACACACTCGGGGAGGACACACTCGGGGAGGACACACTCGGGGATGGACACACTCGGGGATGACACACTCGGGGAGGACACACTCGGGGATGGACACACTCGGGGATGGACACACTCGGGGAGGGCACACTGGGGATGGACACACTCGGGGAGGTCACACTGGGGATGGACACACTCGGGGATGGACACAGTTGGGAGGGGGAAGACACACTCGGGGAGGGCACACTGGGGAGGACACAGTCGGGGAGGACACACTCGGGGATGGACACACTCGGGGATGGACACACTCGGGGATGGACACACTCGGGGAAGACACACTCGGGGAAGACACACTCGGGGATGGACACACTCGGGGAGGACACAGTCGGGGAGGACACACTCGGGGATGGACACACTCGGGGAAGACACACTCGGGGATGGACACACTCGGGGAGGACACAGTCGGGGAGGACACACTCGGGGAAGACACACTCGGGGAGGACACACTCGGGGAGGACACAGTCGGGGAGGACACACTCGGGGAGGACACACTCGGGGAGGACACACTCGGGGATGGACACACTCGGGGAGGACACACTCGGGGAGGACACACTCGGGGAGGACACACTGGGGATGGACACACTCGGGGAGGTCACACTCGGGGAGGACACACTCGGGGATGGACACACTCAGGGAGGACACACTCGGGGAGGACACACTCGGGGAGGGCACACTGGGGATGGACACACTCGGGAATGGACACACTCGGGGAGGGCACACTGGGGATGGACACACTCGGGGAGGACACACTCGGGGAGGACACACTCGGGTATGGGCACTGAGTGCTGACCCTAACACTCCCTCTTTCCTGGGTCCCTTCCATTTTACACGAGAAGACAGACTTCTCCCTACCCCTACCGCCGCAATGCCGAAGCAGCCAAGCCTGTAGCTGGCAGAAGGAAGGACCTCCGGGCCTGCTGTCTTCCTCCCCAAGCCTAGTCCTAGGATAAGGGGCTCCTGGAGGTACCCATGGGTTGGGACTGGACCGCCCCTTCTTGAGATGACCCTCACCTGACTGTCCACTTAGCAGCAAGACCAGGAGGACAGCCCTAAGTGCCTCCATTCTGGCACAGGCTGCTCTGTCCACTGGCGCAGTCTTCTCTCAGGGCTCTGGGTCTGCAGTAAGTGGGACATAGGGCATTGCTGGTGGCTTCCCGTGGCCCCGCCAGCTCTAACCTGAAACAATGGGCCTCACATTGGTCTTCAGCTGCAGGTGGCAGCAGGCCAGGAACATCGCTTTCCTCAAGGACCTCGGGGGATAGAGAGGAAGGGGAAGTTGTTATATTGGCCTTGGGTGTCCTGTCTACCTGAGCTATTCCCATTGCCTGGTGGGGTCTACAAAAGATAAGCACTGACCTCAGGAACCACCTGTCCTGACTCCTGGGCCTCCAGGCCTCGGCACTGTCATCCTTGATGTGAGCTTGGTGAGATAAGCACCTATCACAAACCTCAGGGGACCCTGGCTGCACAGCTCCAAGGGCTTAGGACTGTGAGGGCCGCTGGCAGGCACCTTCCACCTGAGTGCCGAGTATTCAGATGAGCGCGCGTGGTCTGTCCAGCTGCAGCGCTGAGAGCCGCTCCTGCCCTTGACTTTGCTGGCCCAGGCTCCTGCTTTGCTGGCCGCCTCCTCCTTAGACTGTAGCCCCCTCTCCTTCAATCTCTTTGTGAGTTACCTCCCCTGAAGTTTCCCTACTGCTCCATACCACACTTCGTTGGATGTCTGTCCTTTGATATTGCCACCTCTAACCCTCAAGGATATCCCAACCACTGGTGCGGCTACAGAAGGTGGGCGTTGTCCCTGGGCTTCTGCACCTAGGTAGGTATTGACCTTGAGGCGGGGAGCCTTCTGGGACTGGTTACAGTCTACCTGGCCTGGCTTCTGCCTGACAAAGCCATTAGCTCCAGCCACTGTCTCCCCAGTGTGAGCCCTTGGTGGCTTCAGGTCTCTCCCTGGGTACAGGGGTGGTATGGCCATGTCCTTTGACAGCACCAATAGTAGGAGCTGCTGCTCATCCCTCCCAGACCCAGAGCATACTGTCCCCAGGCCTACGGGAGAGTTTGCAGAAGGGAGAGCTAGGTCCCGAAGAGTCATGTTCCCTCACCTGAGGTATGGAGGAGGCTGGACAGGAGGCTGAGTCAGTGTCAGGCCCTGGGGAGTTTGCCTGTCATGTGGTTTGGGCCAGTTTCTTGTCTAAACCTCGGATTCCTGGATCATACGTAGGGCGTAGGAGAAATGGCCAATCCCCAGGGGTCATTCGGAGCAGACATTTGAGCCCCAGCTTCCAGTCCCTGCTCCTCAAATTATCTAGCCTCATCTTTCTCCCAGGGTGAGGTGACCATTAAGGCAAAGGAGGGCGCCTGGCATAGGTGGTCCCCTCTGGGCTGACTGGAAGGCCCTTCTCTGATGACTCAGCCATGAGCGTCCCGTGCCTCTGCCTCCTCTCAGCATTTGGGGACTTGCCCAGCCCTGCACCCATTCCCAAGTCCTCAGAGGCACAGTCTTCCCCGAGCCAGGCCCACCATCCCCTTCGGTCTGCCTTCTGACCCCACTCTTTGCTGGCCACGTTCTTACCTCCAGGCGCTGGCTGCTTCCTCCAGCGGCCTCTGACCTAGTGAGGGCATTGGCCTCCCAGGACCCTGCAAGGACAAGTAAGCTTGCTACTGCGTTCCCCTCCAATGGGCCTAGGCTCTGTCGGGCAGTCTCCCTGTGAGCCTAGTTCCTCCTCTTCTGGGACCACATATACCCAGGCCTGAGCTGGTGAGAATTTTAGAAGAGGGACAGCGACATTTAGGGAATGCAGGGGCGGGGGTGGTGAGCCACTTCCTTTGACAACATCAACATTGGGAGACGCACATTGTCCTCGGTATTGTATGCACCCCTCCCTGGCCCAGCACATGCTGTCCCACAGGAAAGGCTGCTTGAGTCTGGTCCAGCTAGGCAGGGCTGATGACCCTTGGGTGGGGATGAGGTTGCTTATCTGATACCTCGATGGCAGATATCTGCTCCCCTCAGTTCTGTGTGGGTGGGAGTCACTGTGTTCTGTATGCATGGATCCTCATTTCCCCTCCCCCCCACTCTGCATGGCCTCTTGAGCAGACCCAAGGGGGTTCATACCTCCTCTGGCATGAGGACATGTCCATTAAGATCCCCAGATGCTGGTCTAGTGGCCCTGAGATGCCCAGAGCCATCGTGGAGCCTGGGTCCAGGACCTCTCTTGCTGGGTCACATCTCCCTTCTATTAGAGGCTTTGCTCCTACCTGGGTGCCCTGAAAGCGACCAGTCAGCTGGCTTTTGGCTTGCAGACCTTTCCACCTGGGGCTCTGGTTTCGCCTTCACTGTCTGAGTCCTTGGGCTCTGAGGGTGCTCCTGGGCTCTGGGGGTGCTCCTGGGCTCTGGGGGTGCTCCTGGGTTCTGAGGGTGCTCCTGGGTTCTGAGGGTGCTCCTGGGCTCTCACTTTGCTCTTTTTGGCAGCAGCAGTCTGCAGACAGGGAATTCCTGGCTACTCATGCTCTCCCCAGTGAGGCGATCAGGTAACTGGTTAGGTTGGGCAGGCGGGGCATTATTGAGGGCTGCAAGCTATTTTCCTGCCACGCCTGTGACACATGCCCGTGACACACACCTGTGACACATGCCCATGACACACACCCGTGACACACACCCGTGACACACGCCTGTGACAGACACATGCCTGTGACAGACACACATCTGTGACAGACACACGCCTGTGACACACACCTGTGACACACGCCTGTGACACACACCCGTGACACATGCCCGTGGCACACGCCCGTGACACACGCCTGTGACAGACACATGCCTGTGACAGACACACATCTGTGACAGACACACGCCTGTGACACACGCCTGTGACACACGCCTGTGACACACACCCGTGACACATGCCCGTGGCACACGCCCGTGACACACGCCCGTGGCACACACCTGTCCCCCAAGGCAGGGACAGTGGAAACCTGCGAGGAGTAGCCTGGCCCACAGGCCCGAGAAGGCAAGAGTGTCTGTGGAGGGGACAGGTTACTGAGCTAGGACAGGACTCTGGTGAGGGCACCTTACACCCAGGACGCTGTGGAATGTAGCGATTGGGACAACAGCTATTGGAGAAGCTGAAGCAGCTGGCTGCGGGCACACAGGGCCTGGTGGCAGAGTCTGCATCTTGCAGTAGGCAGGAGGCAGAGCCGTGGGCGTTCTCACGTGCTGCCCCAGGGAGAACCTCCTCGGTGGCTTACCTTTGTCCTTCCTTTGGCATCCTCTCAGAAGTGGGCAAGAAGGCAAGACCTGCTTGGGTCTCCAGCTGGGATCCAGGACAAAACCAGGTGACTCCTGAGATGAGGAAGGCCACCTCACAGAGAGCTCAGAGTGGGATAGCACTAGGGGCTTGTCTGTACCTCGTGGGAGAGACCCTCACCCTGTATACTTGGGCTTCCAAGGGGCCTTAGTGGGTTGTGAGGACAGCACAGGGGACCCTCAGACTAGGACCAGGATGAAGCAGAGATATGCAGCTTGGTCCCTGATGTCCCCAGCTGGGGCAGAGAACCCTGTGCTCCTGCATTTACCACTCTTCAGCTTCAGAGGCCTACCCTTAGATACTGGCTGCTGTACACTGAGGCTCAAATCCTAAAAGCACATTTTAGGAAGAGAAACAAAGAGTCAGGCTGTCTGAAGACCACCTTGGAGTGGGGGCCAGGAGGCAACCACCAACTCCTGCTCTCCCCTCCTCCCTGGAGCAGCAATAGGTACTGGTAGCTTCCTGTCCCTCCTCATGTCTTAGGAGTCCAACTAGACCATGCTGGCTTCTTCTTCTCTGTACAACAGCTAGTTACCTTGGCCAGGGGCCTATCTCTGTCTGGAAGCAGCCTTGGCTCTTGGCTTGTGAGTTCTGTGTGCTGCTGCAAGCCATGCTTTTCTGAGTGAATTGTTTTATAAGAATGGTTATTTCTTACAGCAAGATTTACTTACTTCGAAAAGGAAAACCCCTGGGTGAGTTAAATCTAGCAGCTAGAAGCACAAATAATGATTTAAAACTGGGTGGTCCCCACAGTGGTGGTGGGCCCTGAACTTGACTGGTGCATCCTGGGGTGATGGACTAAAAGCCCAGCTGCCTGTTTGTAAAAGCCTGTTCTCCAGTTAGGTTTCACTTGGGCTCTGAGTCAATGCAACCTGAAGACTTGAGTGTTGAGGACATCTTAGGGCCACATTCAGTTTGGTTCAGTCTCACAGCTAGGGAGCAGGTTCAGGGAGATGTCTGGTCCAGATGCTCTTCAGTGTGGACTGTGCAGTGTGGACTGTGCAGTGTGGACTGTGCAGTGTGGACTGTGCAGTGTGGACTGTGCAGTGTGGACTGCGCAGTGTGGAATGCGCAGTGTGGAATGCGCAGTGTGGAATGCGCAGTGTGGACTGCGCAGTGTGGAATGTACAGTGTGGAATGTACAGTGTGGACTGTGCAGTGGGGACTGTGCAGTGTGGACTGTGCAGTGTGGACTGCGCAGTGTGGACTGCGCAGTGTGGAATGCGCAGTGTGGACTGTGCAGTGTGGACTGTGCAGTGTGGACTGTGCAGTGTGGACTGCGCAGTGTGGACTGCGCAGTGTGGACTGCGCAGTGTGGAATGTACAGTGTGGAATGTACAGTGTGGACTGTGCAGTGGGGACTGTGCAGTGGGGACTGTGCAGTGTGGACTGTGCAGTGTGGACTGCGCAGTGTGGAATGTACAGTGTGGACTGTGCAGTGTGGAATGTACAGTGTGGACTGTGCAGTGGGGACTGTGCAGTGTGGACTGTGCAGTGTGGACTGCGCAGTGTGGACTGCGCAGTGTGGACTGCGCAGTGTGGACTGTGCAGTGTGGAATGTACAGTGTGGACTGTGCAGTGTGGACTGTGCAGTGGGGACTGTGCAGTGTGGACTGTGCAGTGTGGACTGCGCAGTGTGGACTGCGCAGTGTGGACTGTGCAGTGTGGAATGTACAGTGTGGACTGTGCAGTGGGGACTGTGCAGTGGGGACTGTGCAGTGGGGACTGTGCAGTGGGGACTGTGCAGTGGGGACTGTGCAGTGTGGACTTGCAGTGTGGACTTGCAGTGTGGACTGTGCAGTGTGGACTGTGCAGTGTGGACTGTGCAGTGTGGACTGTGCAGTGTGGACTGCGCAGTGTGGAATGCGCAGTGTGGAATGCGCAGTGTGGAATGCGCAGTGTGGACTGCGCAGTGTGGAATGTACAGTGTGGAATGTACAGTGTGGACTGTGCAGTGTGGACTGTGCAGTGGGGACTGCGCAGTGTGGACTGTGCAGTGTGGACTGTGCAGTGGGGACTGCGCAGTGTGGAATGCGCAGTGTGGAATGCGCAGTGTGGAATGTACAGTGTGGAATGTACAGTGTGGAATGCGCAGTGTGGACTGTGCAGTGGGGACTGTGCAGTGTGGACTGTGCAGTGTGGACTGCGCAGTGTGGACTGCGCAGTGTGGAATGCGCAGTGTGGACTGTGCAGTGTGGACTGTGCAGTGTGGAATGTACAGTGTGGAATGTACAGTGTGGACTGTGCAGTGGGGACTGTGCAGTGGGGACTGTGCAGTGGGGACTGTGCAGTGTGGACTGTGCAGTGTGGACTGCGCAGTGTGGACTGCGCAGTGTGGACTGTGCAGTGTGGAATGTACAGTGTGGACTGTGCAGTGGGGACTGTGCAGTGGGGACTGTGCAGTGTGGACTGTGCAGTGTGGACTGTGCAGTGTGGACTGTGCAGTGGGGACTGTGCAGTGTGGACTTGCAGTGTGGACTGTGCAGTGTGGACTGTGCAGTGGGGACTTGCAGTGAGGACTGTGCAGTGTGGACTTGCAGTGTGGACTGTGCAGTGTGGACTTGCAGTGAGGAATGTACAGTGAGGAATGTACAGTGGGGACTTGCAGTGTGGCTGTGCAGTGTGGACTGCAGTGTGGAATGTACAGTGGGGACTGTGCAGTGTGGACTGTGCAGTGTGGACAGTGCCTCCTACAAGGACCATGCTTCCTGGCTTTACTCCCTTGCCCACAGAATACACTCAAGAGGATCTTCCTCATAGAATTTGAGGCCATCTCAGGCAAGGTTACATTATGAAAGGCTTAGGGTTTATATAGCTGTGATAAAACACCATGACTAAATAGCAAGTTGGGGCTGGGCAGTGGTGGCGCATGCCTTTAATCCCAGCACTTGGGAGGCAGAGGCAGATGGATCTCTGCAAGTTCCAGGCCAGCCTGGTCTTCAAAGTGAGTTCCAGTACAGTTTCCAAAGCTACACAGAGAAACCCTGTCTCGAAAAACCAAACCAAACCAAACCAAACCAACAACAGCAGCAACAACAAAACAAAACCAAAAAGCAAGTTGGGGAGGAAAGGGTTTATTTGGCTGACACTTCCACATGGCTGTGCATGACTGAGGAAGTCAGGACAGGGGCTCAAACAGGGCAGGATCCTGGAGGCAGGGGCTGATGCAGAGGTTGGGGAAGGGTGCTACTTACTGGCTTGCTTCCCCTGGCTTGCTCAGCCTGCTTTCTTACAGAACCCAGGACCACCAACCAGGGGATGGAAATACCCACAATGGGCTGGGTCCTCCTCCATCAATCACTAACTAAGAAAATGCCTTATAGTGGGATTGCAGTGGAGACATTTTGTCAATTGAGGGTCCCCTCTTTCAGCTAACTCTGGTTTGTGTCAAGTGACATAGACTAGCCATCACAGGCCCCTAGCAATCAGGCACAATGAGAAGGAGGAGGACTGTACAGTGGAGAAGTTACAAATAGGACCCCTGGGTGCCCTCCATGGCTGTAGCTCCCAGATTCTTATGGGCGTTTCCATTCTACTTGGGAAAGCAAGGATAGTGCTTGGGCACCTGCAGTTTTCAGAACCTTTAAGTGCGTTGGTTGATCAGGGCCATGGGAAACTGCCAAGGACCTTCGGTCTAAAGTGGGACGCAGAACTGGCAGGAAAACCCTGATGCAAGAAGAGATAAGCAGGCTGATGTGATTGCTGCTTCCTGCTGCAGAGAATACATTTCCAGGAGCAACTCTCCAGCCAGAACAGAGAGTTGAAATCATTCCGGCCATCTGACAGTCCCCTGTGCCTTCCTGCCTGTCTGCTTTCCTTCCTTTTCTTTTTGTTTTCATTGAGGGGGGCAGGGTCTGTCTATATAGCCCTGACTTTCTTGGAGCCAGCCTCGAACTCATAGAGATCCACTTGCTTCTGCCTTCTGCAGGTGGAGATTAATTTAAAGGTGTGCACCACCGCACCCTGCTCACCCTTGCCTTTCAATTGCCCGGTGGTGTGGTGAGTTAGAGGGAGGCCAGTACCCCTAAGCAGCTTTGTGCCTCCTCTGGCTATGGTGCTGACTGTTGAGACCTTGGGGGTGCAAGCTGGTTGGAGTCATGTCCTGTCTACCCTTACCTTGAGGTCAAGAGTAGTTGTGAGGGGTCCTGGAAGTTGTGGGTGTATTTATTCACCCCAAGTAAAGAGCACATAGCTAAAGGAAATAGGGAGTAGAATTAGGGTCTCTGTTACCTCCTCTCACGCAGGTGCTGTGGGCAATCAGAAATCACAAAGCCAAGCAGGGATGGCCTGGCGCCTGTCCGAAACTCCACGAGAAATGCAGGTACCTTGCTTGGTTTCTCTGGCAGATGACAACAGGCTCCAAGCAAGGCTGCTAACATCAACCACAGCTAAGTTTACTTTGTGATCGTTCCTGGAAAGATGAAGAAACGTCCATTCACCTCAATTGGGGCACTGATGACAGACCCCAGACACCCTTCCACTCAAGTCTAGCTTAGTGAGCCGGTGAGGTTATTGGGGTTACTTACAGGAGCATGAGTGACTCAATGACAACTGTGTCACCCTGGTACCCACTCAGGTATGGGTGACCTCTCATGAAAGCCGTATCTCTTGAGCTTCCAGCCTGCCGGGCAGCCAGCTCAGCTGGTCAGAGACTCTCCTCTCCTCAGCAACCGTTTCTGTTTTAGAAACTTGGGGAGGGGTCTCATGACTTCCTCCCTGAGACTGATAAGTTTTGTTTATTTCCTTCATCCTTCCTGCCAAGTCCATGAACTGATCCACGGGAGGGGAGGTGTCTGGGCTCTGTTCCTAACTGCTGGCCTTGGTCAGGTGTTCCTTACCAGCTGAATGTTTTGGGGCTCTCAGCTGCTTGTGGCCACTGTCAATTTTAAGTTCCCATTGATGGAGCAGTGAGTGTCCCACCAGCTGCTGGACTGTCCTTTTGAACACTGAACCTCTGCGGAGAGACTCCCGCAACCGAGTCCTCCCTATTCCTGAGTGTGCTAATGTAAAATTACACCTTGTGAATCTTTCCTGCATAACTTCACTTCCAGCTTGAATATGCCACAATCGAGCTGGGGTCCAGAGTTAGTTGGAGGCATCTCGTGGTAGGGAAAGTTAGGGGTACTCCTGGCCATTGCTGTCTTGGAGGAGAATCTTCTGGGGAGAATTCTGAGCAGGGAGGAAGACGGAGTGCTCAGGAAACTGCCCTGCCACCTGCTGGCCTGCGGGGACCTGGCCGGTTTGCCAGCACTTCTGAGGGTGGGACCTAACCCCCGCAGGTGGACCCAGCTAGGACCGTGCTGGGCCAAGCCAACGACCACCAGACAGACAAGGTCACTAGTTAGCAAGGCAAGTTAAAGGTGAACAGGGGTCTGTCTTCACAATGTGGCTACTCCCCTGAGTGTCATCTACTTGCTGGACCAGGAGAACAGGCATGGAGCACATGGGCTTTCTGTCATCAGACACTCATCCAGTCTTAAGAGAAACGACCTCAGCCTCTGTCCAGTGTCTGCCATAGACCCCTCTGTGAGTTTCCTCCTCTCTCAGCCCCTCTGCAGCTTCGCTTGCTTTCCAGAGGGCTGCCAGGGCTGGACGGATGACTCAGAGGTTAAGAACACTGTTCCAGAGGTCCTGAGTTCAATTTCCCAGCAACCGTCTATAATGGTGCCTTCTGTCATTAAGGCATACCTGCAGATTAAGTACTCAAATACATAAATAAATACATAAAAAAGTGCTGACAGGTGTCAGCTGTGTGATTGGCTGGGAAATTAGAGAAAGAGCAATGTCACCCAAAGCAGGAAAAAAGACGGAGACAAAGACAGCTGCATAACTTAACAAGGAGGAGGCAGCTGTGTGGGGGAGAGAGGCCTAGGAGCTCAGGGTTTGGGAGAGAGTTTGGCCACGTTGATCAGATGGGCATCAGGGACCTGGCATCTTCCGGTTTCTCTGCTCCACATCTGGTCATGTTGTCTCCATCTGGAATCAAGCTTTTGTGGGCTGCCTCTAAGCTGTCAAAGGTGCATATGCTTCTTTTCATGTGTTTGTGGGGAGGGGCACATACTTTCCAAAGATTCCAGAAGGTCCCACATGAGGGCTCCTCACTTTTCAGTGGGTCAGGAGAATCGGAACTGAGGCCAGAGAAGTGCCCTTGATGGCTCTAGTCAGAGCCTTCCCTCTGCTAGCCTGGGCACCACGTGTAAGGGGCCCCAGGAGGACACAAGTTTGCTGTTCACTAGACATGGCTGTTGCTCAATAATTAAGCCTACATTGGAGTCAGCTCCTTTCGTGCTGGGTGGCAAACTTAACCTCAGGCAATTCCCAGGGTTCTTGTCCATCTCTCAGATGGACAAAAGGCACCAGAAGACTCTTCAGGGTCTGAGGAGGCACTGACACATCAGCCCAAGTCCCAGGGAGGTTAAGCAACTCTGCCTAGGGATCATGTCTCCCGTGATCACAGCCACCAGACCTCCTGCCTCTAGAAAGGCTGCAGTTGGCCTGGGCGCTCTTCCCCAAGGTCGGGAGTGTGGAGCTGGTATAGTTGCCTGGGTAGAGAAGGGACCTGCAGTGGCTGGGGGAGTGGAGAGTTAGCGCTTCCCGTCACATGCCACTCCCCATTAAAGCTCCAGGGCACCCGCATCTCCCACTTTCATGGAGCTTAGGGATAGGAGCTCCGCCCTGAGTCTTAGTCTTGGGGTGCACTTTCTCAGGCTGTGCGGGAGAACCCAGGCAGCGTCTTCCTCCCCAGGTGCAGGGTGAGGGGCTTGCTCTGGCTGGGACATGGCTGTTCTTTTGTAGACACACAGAGGTAAGGTGGGCACAGCCCAGCCTGGGGCTGGGAGCAGAAGGGCAGTCTCCTTCAGTGCGTCTATCTGGTCCCATTTCTGGGGGAGGTCCCTAAGGCCTGAAGGTGGCCCAAGCTCTGTTCTCTGGGTCCAGACCCTCCAGGGACAGCCCACACATGCTATTAAGAAATGCTTATGCTTGGGTTCTGCCTGGGTGTCGGCTCGGTGGGAACACTTCCTGCTCCCCAGGGAGTCCTTGGTGCCCTCCTCTACCACCCAGCTTGCGCCAAGCCCCAGCAAAAGGAGACACAGAATCTCAGTTTGTGTAGCCAGTGAGGGATAGGCTGCCGCCAGCCCCTGGTGTTGCTACATAAAAGCTACTGAGGAAACACTGGACCCTTGAATACCTGGAGGGTTTTCCTGGAGCACCCCTGTCTGACCACCCTCCCCTCCCCATCCTGATGCTCAGGATGGCGCCCGGCTGGTGGAACTAGGTCATTTCTCCAGGACACTGAGTGTGGAGGTCAGACTGAGCCTTGCCCTGAGCTAGTCCATATTGTATAAACAGTGGTTTTTATCAGGCTGTGCCTTCCCTTGGAAGATCAACTCTGACCTGAAGGCTTGACTTCAGGGCCTCCAACATGGTTTGTTATCTAATTCATACAGTTTCCCTTGCATCTGGTCTCTCCCTGCTTTTTGCTCACCTCTGCTAGCCTTCTGTCAGGCCTCTTTAGAACCCACTGAACTCGGTACAGCCCCATTGATCCTTCCTGATCATTTTGTAACTGGCATTCATGCATATATGGAGGTGTATTTACTGTGTGACATGTAACATGTGGTCTGAAAGTTATTAAGTTATTATTAGTAATTAAAACTGGAACAAATGAACCTGTGTTAGTCTCAGCCAGCTATTGAGAGAAATCAAGGCTACTCGGTAAACTGAAGCCAACAGAACACGACTCAGCAGAAGACCTGGGTTTGCTTCCAAGCACCCACATAGGGCAGCTCACAATTGCTTATAACTTCAGTTCCAGGGGATCTGATGTCCCCTGGCTTATGAGGGTTCCCGTACCCACACAGTGCACAGAATTCATGCAGATTCATGCATGGAATGTGCACCTACAAGCACACATACACAATCACACAAAATAAATAAATAGATGTTGAAAAGCTGGCAGAGGTTGTGAATTTGTTTTTAGTCGTGTATTCTGACATGAACATCATCAGATAAAGTTCATGGACAGGAAGTGAAGATGGAGTCACACTTCAGAGGAATTCGATAGGGAACACCGCCAGGTGAAGGAGGAGAATGAGCCCACAGGTACAAGGCAGGCCTCCCCCTGGAAGATGACAGCAGTCCTGAGGGGAAAGAGCCTTGGCTCCCTTCAGTTCCCAGCATAGGGAGAGCCAGTGTCAAACACTAGGTGGCATGACAGGCCCTGAAGGGAGAGAGAAACCCTCCAGTTCCCTCAGCTCCCTTCAGATCCAGGAAACAGAAAGGGGTTTCTTCCTTTGATAGCTTTCCAGGGGAATGGGGCACTCCACCCCACGTGACATAGTCTGTGTGCTGGAAGCCAGGTGGGCAGTGATAAAAGTCTAGCTATAACTCACAGTTGTCTCAGGTCTGAGGGGAGAGAGAGAGAGAGAGAGGGAGAGAGAGAGAGAGAGAGAGAGAGAGAGAGAGAGAGAGAGAGAGAGAGAGAGAGAGAGAGGGAGAGGGAGAGGGAGAGGGAGAGGGAGAGGGAGAGGGAGAGGGAGAGAGAGAGTTGTGGTGCTAGGTCAATCACACAGCACCATACTTGCTTGTCAACTCTACAGAGAGAGAAGCTGCAGGGGGGGGGGCAGTGAGTGTCTGTGAGCTAACATGCCTGTTTCTAATAGTGCATTCCCGGCACTGAGGCCCCAGCTCTTTCTAAACATTACCAAGCACTCAGATGTGTGGAACCAGTTGGAGAGGCTGAAGGGGCCCAAGCATGTAAGTACAAAACCCCCAGGATGAGGCAGGAGAAACAGGATGGAGATCCAGGCAACCTGGAAAGTAAACTGTAGGTTCAGCCCTAGGCCAAGGCCACCCAGGCTTCCTAGGAGCTAGGGAGGAATGGGTAGGAGAAGGCACAGGAGCCTGTGAGTCCCAGGGAGGCCTCTAGCAGCTAGCCAGCCAGTCTTGCACACAGCAAAGGAGCCTCTGGCTGGGAGGGCTCTGTGTCAGCAGGAGCACTAAGAAGCCACCAAGGGACAGCACCTCCCACCCCATAGCAGAACACCCCACCTTGCAGAAAAAGGGGCCCTTTGCCCTAGGATGTGGGAGGACAAACAAGGGAGCTATTAATAATAGGGGGCGGCAACAGGGAAGAAAGAAGGGACAGCGAAAGTCCAAATGATGAGTGTGTAACTTACATGCTAACGCTGATTTCCTGGAACACTAAGGACCTCCTGGATATCTAGGAGGAGAAGATTAAAAAAAAAAAACAACACCAAACAAACAGAAATCCTGAGCAGACAGTTTCCAGAAAGTACCGTGTTTGTGTCTCCCGAGTCCACGAATGGGAGGAAGCTCAGAAAACACACTTCCCCAAGACTGGCAGCTCTGGGTGGACAGCCTGCAGGGACACAGGGACTTGCAGATGGACGCCTTTCTGCCCACTCCAGGAACCCATTCTAAAGGTTGCCCATGCACACGCAGTGGCACACACCAAATTCTCACTGCAGTGATATTTGTGCCAGCTAAGGTAGGGAACCTCCCAAGGGCCACTGTTACAGGGCTGTCTGGGTGCCCTGGTGCATGACCCCTCCCCAGCATCACATGTGCGTGAAGAGAGCACACAGGTCCTGCTTCAGGCTGCGTGACACATGAGAATGCCAGTGTGCTGCTGGTGGTCATGCTCGGTCTAAGGAGGGGAATGCCCACACAAGCAGCTGCTTCTCCTGTTGGCAAAAAAGAAGTAAGACACACATCCCAGGGAAAGGGGAGACCTCAGACGAGGAGACAAGGATGGAGTAATCGTGGCGGAGCCACAGGAATGGTGCATTTGCCAGTGTACCTTGCTCTGGAGTTTTGGCTTTGCAATAATATGAACATTTTTATACACATAGTAAAAATGGTAGATTAAAAAAAGAATCCCTTGAGCTGGGCAGAGTGGTTCACGTCTGTAAAGCCAGCTCTCAGGAGGTGATGGCAGGGAATCAGTTTTGTGGTGATATTTTGTTTGTGATCTAACAAAACCTGCCTGGAGATTAGAGTGCAAAGCTAGTCACAGACATAGAGGTCAGGCAGAGGGTGCACACACCTTTAATCCCAGCACTCGGGAGACAGGCAGACAGATCTCTGTGAGTTCAAGTCCACACTGAACTACATGAAATGGATCTGGTCCAAAAGAGCTCACACAAAAGTGATCTCGGCACTTGGGATCCCACGCCTTTAATCCCAGCACTAGAGGGGGATAGGAGGCAGGAAGAGACAGGTACAGTCTGCATTCTGAGGTTTGGTGGAGAGCGGTGCAGTCTGAGGACAGGATGGCCCCTCTGTCTGAGCATTGGCAGAGGTGACGCTCTCGAGTGGCTGCTGCTCTGCTTCTCTGATCTTCAGCTTCAACCTCAGTATCTGTCTCTGGGTTTTTATTACTCATGCTACAGAGGATTCCTGTGACTGTCCATGGACCAGGTGACACACACACACACACAAACCTCAAAACAGCAGCAGTAACAAAACCCGTAGAAATGGGAAACAAACAATATAAAAATGCCCAGCTGTGTGTCAAGTTGGCAGGAATTTCACAGAAGGAATAAACGGAAAAAGGTGGCAGCCTCCGAATGTTGTTCTCTGAGGGCCCAGCTGGTGTGGCAGCATGAGGACAAGATGACCCGCAGAGACACCCGAGTTAAGTTGCAGCCTTCGTGCTGACAATACCAGCGGTGTAATCTGGAAGCTTCGCAAAGCAAGTGGACACGTGAATGCTAAGGATGATGTCTTCCTGCCCCAGCATTTTAAGGGAAGAGACACAGGTTAAGAAGATGATGAATAAAAACGTTGAGACCTTGAATTTGAAGTGATGAGCACGTGAATGTTTTGGGAACAGTTTGTTCGTGCTTTCTGATCGTCCCTCCTTTAGGAGATGGTGCCTGTTTCCTGGTGTTCCTTGTGCTATAGCTCTGGTGTGGTTTGTCCTCCCAAGGTTCATATGCTCAAAGCTTTACCCAAATCCAGTGCTTTGAGGGTGGGAGCTTTACGAGGTGGGCCTCACAAAAGCTCTTGGGGCTCACTCTCCAGGGCAGTGGACTAATGCTGTCTGGGGACTGGGTGGATTCTCATGGGATAGGATTAGTTCACAAGGAGGATGTCTGAAAGAAAATTCAGCTTTCTTGGCTGACTGTCTTGCTTCCGATCTTACCATGCAACCTCCACAGGGCGCGCGCGCGTGTGTGTGTGTGTGTGTGTGTGTGTGTGTGTGTGTGTGTGTGTATGTGTGTGTGTTTATGTGTGTGTGTGTGTGTAGGGATCAGGTGTCTGTGGAGGCCAAGAGTCTGTCCCTGCGGTCCACCTTGTTTGAAATGGGGTCTCTTGTTCACCACCTCACACCCCAGGATGAGGGTGTGACACTGAGCACCCCAGGGTCAGGGTGTGACACTGAGCCCCCCAGGGTGAGGGTGTGACACTGAGCACCCCAGGGTCAGGGTGTGACACTGAGCCCCCCAGGGTGAGGGTGTGACACTGAGCACCCCAGGGTGAGGGTGTGACACTGAGCTCCCTAGGGTCAGAGTGTGACACTGAGCACCCCCAGGGTGGTCTTCAGATGCTCTTATAAGAGGTAAGAAGTGCAGGAAAGCACAGGACACCAGGGCAGGAAGCTGGGGGACTCTGGGGGAGTTCCCAGAGCTGAGCACCATCACAGAAAGTGCCAGCCAGTGTCCTGTGCAACACTATAACCCATGGGGTTAGAGTATAGAACACACACACACACACACACACACACACACACACACACACACACACTCACACACAAGCCCAGCAATTGCTTAGAATGTCACCTGACCTTCAGATCTGACAATCCACAGCCAGCTATTGACTGGAGAGCCTGGGAAGTTCATGTTCACACCAAGGCCTGGGGAGTAAGGACCACAACCGGTGTCCGACACCTAACAGATAAGTCTACTCATGAATACCCACCTGGACAAGTGTTGCTCAGACAGAAGAAAGGATGATTGCTAGTCTGGAGTGACACATGACAAGAAATGACACAAAAGACCTTGTCATGTGCTGGCTAGGTTTTTTTTCACTTTCCTATCCTTTTCTTTTTTTGGTAACTAAACAAACACAAGGTAGGACCATCTGGGAAGAAGGAGTTTCAACTGAGAGAATGCCTCCATCAAATTGGCCTGCAGACATGTGTGTGGGGACATTTTCTGATCAATGATTGGTGTGGGAGGGTCCAGTCCGCTGGGGATGGTGCCATCCATGAGGCGGATTGTCCTGGTGTATGTGAGAAAGCTGTGATGGGAACAAGACAATAGGCATTGCCCTCCACGGCCACCGATGATGGGAACAAGACAATAGGCATTGCCCTCCACGGCCACCGATGATGGGAACAAGACAATAGGCATTGCCCTCCACGGCCACCGATGATGGGAACAAGACAATAGGCATTGCCCTCCACGGCCACCGATGATGGGAACAAGACAATAGGCATTGCCCTCCACGGCCACCGATGATGGGAACAAGACAATAGGCATTGCCCTCCACGGCCACCGATGATGGGAACAAGACAATAGGCATTGCCCTCCACGGCCTCGGCTTCGGGCCCTGCCTCTGGGCTCCCGGCTTTGCCCCATGCTGGACTGCAACCTAGGAGTTGAAATCCGAGACAAACCCTTTCCTCCCCAAATTACTTTTGGTCTGTTTAACCACAGCAAAAGAAAGTGAACCAAGACAACATGGATTTCCCCTCTGGCCGGGGCCAGAGCAGACAGTGCTTGCTTATGTTTTTGGTTGTGAGCCTAGCCTTTAACAGCTGAGCCCAGAAGCAGCCTTTTCAAATTTCCTAATTGTTGCTTTGGGAAAGGAGGAAAACTGTGAGTGGGCAGGAGGGAATTTGGGATTCGTGTGTGATGGCAATTGCAGAGGGCTTTGGGTGTTATGTAGTTGATAGAACTTTCAGTGGAATGACTCATCCATTTTACTAAGCAAGAATTTTACCCCTGATGTCACAGAGCACTTTTGAATAGCTACTGGCACACATTCTGAGGTCTCAGGGGGATTATGCAGATGTCTACAGTTTCTTTTGAAGCCTTTCAAGAAGACAAGATGGGAGGGAGGGTTGGAAGGACAGGGAGACACCTGGCAGGCTAACGGAGCGTGTGGCGCTGGGCATGCAGGTGCTGGTTGTTCAAGCATAAAGTTTTCCATAATAAAACACTTCTGTTGGTGGATGGAACGTTCAGCTGTAAGAGGCTCCCCTGGTCATGGGTACACTTAGAATCCCAGCCAGGGGAGGTGGAGACAGGGGGATCCTAAAGTCCACTGGCTACCAGGCCAGCCCATTTGGGGGGCTGAAGAGGCAGCATGGCAGTTTGTGTAACCCCAGTGAGAAAACACTACATGTTAGGTGCTTAATCTAGGAGAGGTTTATTCTCATTCTCTCATCCAGTTTGAAGCTAGAGGGTTAGGTTTTGTTGTCCTGGATCGAAGTCAGGGACTTGTTTTTGTTTTTTAATTTAAATTAGAAACAAGCTTGTTTCACATCTCAATCCCAGTTCCCTCTCCCTCCCCTCCTCCCCCACCCCCCACTCCTCCATCCCATCCTCCCTCCCCTCTCCAGGAAGGGTGAGGCCCTCCATGGGGGATCTCCAAAGTCTGTCATATCATCCCTGGGGCAGGGGCAGGGGCAGGGGCAGGGGCAGGGGCAGGGGCAGGGGCAGGGGCAGGGGCAGGGGCAGGGGCTGGGCCCTCCCCATGTGTCAGGCTGAGAGAGCATCCCTCCATGTGGAATGGGCTCCCCAAGTCCATGCGTACGCAAGGGATAAATACTGATCATAGATTGCCGAGGCCTCATCACTGACACCCATGTTCCGGGGGTCTGGATCAGTTCCATGCTGGCCTCTCAGCCATCAGTCTAGGGTCCATGAGCTCCCCCTGTTCAGCTCAGCTGCTCTGTGGGTTTCACTAGCCCGGCCTTGAACCCTTTGCTCATCACTCCTCCCTCTCTGCAACTGGGTCCCAGGAGTTCAGTTCAGTATTTAGTTGTAGATGTCTGCCTCTGCTTCCATCAGCCACTGGATGAAGGCTCTAGGATGGCATATAAGATAGTCATCAATCTCATTATCAGGGAAGGGCATTTAAGGTAGCCTCCCCACTACTGCTCAGATTGCCAGTTGGTGTCATCCTTGTAGATCTCTGGAAATCTTTCTAGTGCCAGATCTCTCCTCAAACCTATAATGGCTCCCTCTACTATGATATCTCTTCCCCCCGACTCAACCTTCCTGCTCCCCCATGTCCTCCCCACCCCTCTCTTTCTCCCAGCTCCCTCTCCCCTTCCCCCATGCTCCCAATAATCTGCTCAGGAGACCCTGTCCCACTCCCCTTCTCTGGATTACCGTGCATATCTCTCTTAGGGTCCTCCCTGTTTCCCAGACTCTCTGAAGCCAGGGTCTTGTAAATAACAAGCAAGAGTGATAAACTGAACCTCGATGAGGCTAGAAGTTTCTAGGTTTGTTTGTTTTTTGAGTTAAGCTCTAATTCTGCAACCCAGGCTGGCCTGGAACTCATGATGTAGCCCAGGCTGGTCTTAGCCTTATGGCAATCCTCCTGCCTTAGCCTTCCAAGTACTGGAATTACAGGTGTGTGATACCACACTCCGCCAAGGCTAGAAGTTTTAACTCAAGGTGTCAGCAGGGCCACACACCCTCGGAGGGTCTAGAGAGAGTCTTCCCCACCCTTCTGAGCCTAGCTGCAGGCTTGACTCATGGTCACATGACATCCTCACTGTGAATCTCTTCCTCTGCTTCCTATTGGGGGCGTGTCACCAGGAAGTTTTGGGAAACACGATTTCTTCATGCCATGGGTGTGAACCACTGTGGTACGGCCATCTTCTGTGACTCCTCCAAGCCCAGTCTCTAACTGGTCTGAGGGACCCTGGCAGCACTGACCAAAGCAGCAAGATCTGCAGCATACCTCAGCTTTCCCTCACTCCTCATCCCTGCCGTCTGCTCTATTCTGTCCCCTCTGGGACTCCTGGGCCCTGGGCAGCTAATGGCACACAGACTGGGACTCTGGCACTGTCCCTGGTTCTGACTGAGTGTTGGGTGGCAACTCCAATTTACCTGTCCTTTGCATAAAAAAGAGGTATGAGGACCTGGTTCAACAGTTGAGAGCACTTGCTGATTTTGTAGGGAACCAGGGTTGGATTTCCATCACCCACATGGTGGCTTCACAACCATCTGTAACTCCAGTCACAGGGAATCCGATGTCCTCTTCTAACTGCTGTGGGCACACTTGTAATCCCAGAACAGGGGAAGTGGAGACAGGCTCTCTGAGGTCCACTGGCTACTTGGGGGGAACTCCAGAGAGTGAGAGACCTTGCCTCAAAAATCAGTGTACTTCTCTCCCTCCCCCTTTCCTTGGCTGGCTTGGAACTCTGTGCAGACCCAGCTGGCCTGAAGCTCACAAAGATTCACCCACCTCTGCTTCCCGAGTGCTAGGATTAAAGGTGTGTCCCACCATGCCCAGTTCAAGATGGATAGTTTCTGATGAACCACACCCAGGTTGATCACTGACCTCCACAAACATCACACACACGCCCTATGAACATACATACACAACTGCAGACACACACCAAAAATACATAGGTAAACAAACACTAGAGCATGAATACACGATTCTTTGTATGGTATTTAGCAGAGTGTTGCAGGCAGGGTCAAGACCTACTGTCCTTGTGAACCCATGACCCTAGGAACAGCAGTATGGGCCAGGTTAGGTTGGAAGAGGGTAGTCAAAGCCTACTCCCTAAGGGGGGCTGTCCAGGCTACAGCGGCCAGGTCACACCTTGGCAATTCATTCTACTTCTGCTGCTGCTTTTTTTTTTAAATAAAAGTCCTTTCTTCTGCTAATCATGGCTACCATTGTTCTTGCCTGCAAAAATCCTGATAGGGAAAACCACCAGACTGAAAGCATCAGGAGGAAGTCAGAGTAGCCTGGAAACCAGGTTGGGAATCTCGTCTCCCTGGCAACCAAGTCCAGCCTGGGGAGAGCAGGTCTCAGGCTCTCCATTTTCCGTGCTCCCGAGGGGCCAGCCCTCCCCTCCTCACTCATTATTCTTTCTCCATTCTAGCTTCCTCCCGTCCCCCCCATCTCATGCATAAGCTAAACCTTACCCACCTGTGTTTTCTAGTGTGGGAGGCAGATTGCCTTCAAATGTAGGGGCTTAAAACAGCAAATTCATTCTCTCCTGGTGCCTCTGGCAGGAATCCAGGTGCTTTGCTGGAGGCTCTAGACTGTGATCTCACATCAGGCTGGGGCTTCTGGCCCATCTGAAAGCTTGCCTGGGTGGGGTCCGCTCCCAAACTCACTCATGGGGGGCATTGGCAGTGTCAACCCTTGTCACACAGGATGTAGCAGGATTGGGGCCATGGACGTGCTGAGGAGAACAACACAGAAGCCACAGTCTTTGTGATTCACTCTTGAAGGTGCTGTCTTTGTGAAAAAGCAAGTTCATTTAGCCCGGGCTGAGGGAGGGGGTGAGTGACATGGAAGGCTGAGGATGCCAAATGAGGGTGGGGGGGGCTGCCCTGCCTGCCCATTTCACCACCTCTCCTTGATACTGAGATCTGGGGCCACAGGAACCTCATACATTTCTGAACAGAAGATTGTCAGAATCCTCATCTTGAGAATGGGCTGGCTGTGCTCGGGAAAGTCCCCCATGCCATCATGGACCCCTCATCGCCATACCATGTCTGTATGGAACCCCAGAGTCATCTGAAAAAGGGGGCAGAAGCCAGCCTTATGCTAGGACATCCAGACATACGTCCTTTTCCCCTGCCTCACAAGGGGCAGCATGGAATAAGAAATAGATGATCTGGATGCTGCCCCGCCCCAACCCATCCTCTGGCCCCTTCGGCTTTCTGCAGCGGTCAGCCTGAGGCACCCTCTGCTTCCCCATCTCTGTTTCCCCTCAGGGAAGTCTCGTCCACTTTCTTATCTGCTTCCTAGGGTCTCCTCTACCGTGCACACCACAGCCCAGGGCCCCCTTCCTGTGACCCGGCTGCCCCAATCTGCCGTCTTCCCTAGCACAGGAACCCCACAGACGGGACACCAGTCTTCTGTTGCTGCCACAGGGAAGCTGGCACAGAGGTTCTGAGTGAGGACCAGATGATGGTGGTGAGGGCAAGGCTATACTTGCTGGGTGTTCCTGTACCGTAAAACATTCCTTAGCAATCCTATCCCTGCCAGGTGCTTTTTTTGTGATCAGGGAAGACCAGAAAGGACTACAGGGAGCTCTGATCACCATCCCTCCCTACTGTCCCACCCTACTCAGGATTCCCCAGGGACCAAATGGATGTGTAAATATGCAGAGTTATTTTAAAGGGGGAGGGCTCACATGATTGTGGGGACTGACAGTTCTAACCCCTGCAGGTGGGCCGACAGGCAAGAGCACACAGGCAACCATGCCCAAAGCTAGAACTGGCAGGATTCCCTCCTGCTCAGGCACCCTCGAGCTTCCCTGCTATTCAGACCTTCAGCTGATTAGATGTGACCCACCCACACTATGGAGTCCGGTTTACTTAATCAAGACTTACCTATTTAAATGTTAACCTGTGCTCTAATGAGACAGGCCAGTGAGTAAAAGGTTCTTGCTGCTAAGCCTTGAACTCAGTCTCTAGGAAGGACACTCATGATGGAAGGGGACGACTCCTTTATGCTATCTTTTGCCCTCTGGTCTCAGCTCTGCTGTATAGAAATTTTTTTCCTAGATAAATCTCCATCACGGAGGAAAGCTGGTTATGACACAGGACTCAGGGTATTGTAAAGGGAGGAGAAACTGTCTACCCTGTAGGGAAGTTCTTTACATTCAAGAAATAAACAACACGAAGGCTTCAGGAAGTCCCTGAAACCAACTAGACTCACTAGGACCCTTACCTAGCAAACCTTACCTCAGCAGTGAGGACTACTAAGACCCACTCTCAGACCACACCAGCCAACTGAAAGAGACAGAGAGCAGCTGAGAAAGAGGCACCCCCCCAACCTGTGAATCTGCCTGCAGGCTATGCTCCCAGTTCTCAGCTTTCCCAAGCTTATCATCTGTGCTAGCATGGGTGTTTGGCCATCCAGCTGTCTTTGAGTCTCTTCTGTCCGGTAAGGGATGCCCATATTTCTCTAAGGAACCCTGAAATGAGTAAAACCTGTTTGTTCAGCAAGTTGGACATTGGTGGTGTCTTTGCTTTGCTCTGTTGCTCCTCTCTGTCTGGGGTGAGCAGCTGTTTGTTCGTCTCCCCTGTAATAAAGGCACACAGCACACCCACAGTCATAGCACACCCCAAACAAACAAATAGATAAGTGATGTAGTAAATGTTACTCTGGCTGCATCAGGTGGCACTTGTCTGGACTACCTAGTGACTTGAGACCACCATGGGCTACATAGTGAGACCCTAGGAACAAGAGAAAGAAGAGAAAAGAAAAATGTTGGCTAAATGTTAATCTCATCCAAAAACATCCTTACAGACACCCCGGGATAATGTTTGACGTACTGAGTACCATGGGCCAGACACATGCCACATGACATTAGTTACCCACTCTCTAAACAGGCATTTCCCCACTTACAGATCAAGGTAACACACTACAGTTCTCAGGTTCTGGTGTGTGGTCTCCCACCTCATCTCCCTGTAGATTCCCGGGCTCTCTGTCCACCCCTCCCCACCTCATGCTGCCTTCCTTCCAGCCCTGAATCCTTGGTGTCTCTCCACTTCCAGCCTTTGCACGTGTTGCCTGCCCCACGTGTGGTCCCTTCGTTGAGAGCTGCCTGTGGTTGCCCTGGAAACCTTCCTCTGCATCTTGAGCATCCAAAGGAGTCTAATGTTCATTGCTCACTTAGCTGCTTCTTAACAATGCAGGGTCTTCGATCCCCCACCCCAGAGCACCCTCCTGTCTGGCACGTGCTGCTGCCCAGGGCTCCAGCTGTCTAGAAGGCACATGGCAGATGTCTTTTGTAAGCCAGTCCTCTGAGCACGCTTGTGTCTGGACCTCCACCATCATGCTCCTTCTTGAAGTGTCTTCTTTACGTGTTTGTTTAGTGAAGGGTGGCTAGTGGTAAAACTCTCCCAATTTAATCTGGAAGGTATATTTATTTAAACTATAAAATAGCATTCCAGTGTGGTGGGGCATGCTTATAATCCCAGTCCTTGGAAAAGACAAGAGGTAGAGGGATCTGGAGTTCAAGGCCAGTCTGGCCTATATAGCAAATTCAAAGCCAGACTGAATTACATGAGAGCCTATCTTTAAAAACAACACCCCAAAATCCATCAAAACGAACAAACACAGAATAATCAACCAAAAACTTCAAGTCAATGTGCCAGCTTTCTTGTTGTTCTGACAGAAATATCTACACAAGCAACTTGAAGGAGGGAAGATACACTGTGGCGACCTATCTCAGAGGCGTCTGTCTATGTTGTGTGATACCAGCTTTGGGCAGGACATCATGGCAGGAACATTTGGTAGAGAATGTTCTTGGCAGATAGGAAACAAAGAGACAGGAGGTGCCAGAGGCAACACCACAGGACCTGCTACCAGTCCCCATCCCTCCATTCCTCCCTAAAGTTTCCAGAAAAGCCTCCACATAGTGCCAGCTGGAGATTGACACTTGGGGGGCAACCTTTATAGCCAAATGTAACAGTGTAGTGGTACCTACCTGGGACTTCAGAACTCCAGAGGTTGAGGCAGGAGGATAGTGGGTTAGAGTTCAGCTTGGACTACCCAGTCTGACCCTGCCACAAGAAAGCAAAACCATTTGATTAATAGTACCTGTGTGTATTTAGGGTACCGGGAACATTCCGATACACAATACATTGTAGAGTAATCAAACAGACCAATCAACCTTTCTTCCTCTCAAGTTTTCAGTGAAGACATTTAAAACACATTATCTTACTCATTTAAAAGAATACATTGTATTGACTGGAGAGATGACTCAGAGGCTAAGAGCACTGGCTGCTCTTTCAGAGGCCCTGAGTTCAATTCCTAGCACCCACGTGGTGGCTCAAAACCATCTGCAATGAGATCCGGTGCCCTCTTCTTGCCTGCAGGCAGAGCACTGTATACATAAATCTTAAAAACAAACAAACAAACAAACAAAAACTAACCATTGTATTAACTGTAGCCCTGGGCTGTGTAACAGATCTTAATGACTTACCCTCCTGTCTAAGGGAAACTGTGTTTCTTAGTGCTCAGCTCCTGGTCTTCACCACTCTGTCTCTGCTCATCAAATGAGATTGTGCACACATTCCCTTCCTTGATATCCTGACCAGCACTTGTGGTACTTCGTCTTTCTTGTAATCATCATCCTAATTAATGTCAGGTTACATTTCATTATGGCCTGAATTAGCTTTCCCCTGGTAGCCAGTGACACTCAGTATTTTTCTACAAACTTGGGAACTCCCTGTATGCCTTCTTTTGAGAAGTGCCTAGTTAGAGTCTTTGTTGATTTTTAAGTCAGATGATTTGTTTGTTTTTTTGCTACCAAATTGTTTTCTAAATTTATGGTTATCTGAAAAATTTGTTTTGCATTTAATTTAGGAAAATGGTGCATACAAATCTGAGTTAGGAGATTTTTTTTCTGAGCATTATAAAAATACTATTTCACTCTCTTAGTTTTGATTGTTTTTTTTTGTTTGTTTTGTTTTTTTCGAGACGGGGTTTCTCTGTGGCTTTGGAGGCTGTCCTGGAACTTGCTCTTGTAGACCAGGCTGGCCTCGAACTCACAGAGATCCGCTTGCCTCTGCCTCCCGAGTGCTGGGATTAAAGGCATGCGCCACCAACGCCCGGCTAGTTTTGATTGTTTTGCCACCAACCAGATTCATTAGACTTATCTCCTTCATTTTTTTTTTTTTAGATTTTCCTGTCTTTGGTGGTCTGCAATTTCGCTATGCTGTGCTTAGGTAAACTATCATTTGTCATTATACTTATTATACATTAGAACCCTTACCAACACTTACCTTTCACCAGTTCTGACTTATTAAGTAAACACCAACTTTGAGGCTTTACTTGGACTTTCCGTGGCTCTTTGCACACAACCTTTTGAAGCACTTTATGCTTCTTGACTTCTTAACTCTTGTGTTGCCACGCCCGATGCACAGCCTGTATCCGAGAATGTGGCGAGGGTATCAGGATTGATGACACAGAGACCAGAAGGCTCCTCAAGAAGGCTCTCTTTTATTCCTATTCTGGCTAGTTATTATATACCCTAACACCAAAGGTGGAGGTGGGTGGGTCTGAAGAGAGGGTTAGTCTTTGGAAAAGGTCAAGGACAGGGCGGTTCCCGTGAGCAAGCCCTATTCAGGAACTTATTGTCCCAAGCATTGTATTGTTTTTAGTAAACATGTTTTTAGTAAACATTGTCTTACAGCTGCCTACTCCCAGGCTGATGGGGAAGTGGGTCTCTGCTCAAGGTCTGGTGTCCCCACAATTCACACCTTTTTATTTTCTAATAAGGCATTCCTGGCTTAGGTCAAGTAGGGCCACCCTCCCTTGCCTGTCTTTGGGGGACCTTGAACCCCTGTCTTAGGTGGGAGGTGTCTTCCCCACAGGTTGCTCATCAACGGAAGAACCTCATCCTTAAATCATCTGTAACCAAACTTCATGGCTATCAGGATTGCCATGGGCTAAGCTAAGTAATACTTGGTTACAGATCTCTTGCCTCTGGAACAAGGCATGTTTGAGCTTGGCATAAAGCCAGAATGCCTACTGCCACTGACACCATTTCCAGGACCCCCATTGATATAGCGCCTCTCCATCACTGTACCCATCACCAGATCTGGGCCATAACATTCTACTAGCCTTCGTCTGTTACAAGGGTAACCCGCATGTGATTTACATTCTGTTACAAGGGTAACCCGCATGTGATTTACATTCTGTTACAAGGGTAACCCGCATGTGATTTACATTCTGTTACAAGGGTAACCCGCATGTGATTTACATTTACAATTTGATGGTCAAAACAGTGATAAAGTTTACAATTGTTCTAAGATCTGCTCAGGAAAGCATTTAGAAAGTGCACTTGCACAGATACATTGAGCACAATCATTGATGTTACACATGTAGCATTATAAAAAAATATGAACAATAGGCTTGTTGCACAATCCACAGAGCACCAATTTGTTCCTGTGGTGATGCAGTTTGTTGATTTAATGTCAGTAGCCTCAGCTGAATATGCGATTTGAGTCAAAGTCTCCTTTTTGTCGCATTAGGACAAGTTGCATTTCTCCAGAAAATACACTGGCATAGGCACGATTCCAGAAACAGGAACCACCAAGTCTGATATTTCAAGTGACCATGTCCTGTTCAAATACTGAAAAGAGACATTTGCCACTCATCACAGTCCATACCAATGTCCAAATATTTTAAATTGGTCCTTTTTCCCCCAAAGGGAAAAACTGGCAAAATGAATTCTGTTTTTTCAAGGTGTGTCAAGGGCAGACAGTTAGTCTTTCCAGTTCTCTGTTGGCTTCAGGATGAAAACTCACGGGTCTGGAAGGTTGATGCAGTAGGCCTGTTGAGAAACTGGAAATCTTGAACCGACTGTTTTCTTTCTTTCTCAGGCTGTAGATTCGATGACATCAAGGGTCAGGAACACTGATTTAGGAGATCTCACTCAAACTGGCTTAGGTAGGCTCCCATGGTCTCAGGCGCAGTTTTTCTTTGTTCCATGCATCTCACCAAATGTTCTGACAGCTGCCAAAGCTTTATTCTTTTCCTGCAAGAAAACACAAACATGCCCTCCACTCCAAATTAGGGTCTTCTCCACTGTCTAGTGCATGGATGTCTCCATTTGACCTGAGCAATAGTTGCTCAAGTTCCATCATGCCAGAATCTGTCTGAAGCAGATTGCTCACTGTCATTCACATTTTAAATTTTTTTTTTTTTGGTTCTTACGAGACAGGGTTTCTCTGCATAAGTTTCGGAAGCTATCGGTCCAGCCCGGCCTCGAACTCACAGAGATCCGCCTGCCTCTGCCTCCCGAGTGCTGGGATTAAAGGCGTGCACCACCACTGCCCAGCTTCACATTTTAAAAATTTTAAATGAGGAGTGTATTATTTGATGAGTCATGTGGCGGCTGGGAACATTACTCCCCCTTTTTTTATTTTCTAATTTTTTTTTGAACTGTTGAAGCTAGACCATAACAGTAGAAGGATTTGTCTACCCTCCTTGGTTAACTATCTAGGTGAATTGGGATCACTACCTAGATTATTTATAGATGCCCTTTAAAAAGGACATATCCATTAAGTATTTGCCAAAAACTTCTGAAAATCACTCAAAGATTGTAAACTATATTGTGTCCCAAATAACTTTTGAAGTCTGTGAGCAATCTTTTCCAATTTAACCTGTAGAGCTCTCACTAGCTGACAAGGCCTCATTTGCATCTTAACTTTTCTGTTAAGATATTAACAGACTGGCTGGATGTTCCTTTTGGCTATATCTAAAGCAATTTAGGTAGCTTTTTAAATATTTTTGAAGGGATTTAAGTATCCTTTTAATCATATAAGCAGTTCACACACATTCACAATCACATTTCATATATACCGGTGTGGCCACACCATACATTCAGAACATACATGCATCTTTTGGTCATCCTTTTTCCCTAGGTCATGATTAGTCTGTAAAAATGAAGCTTCCTTAATTGAAATCTCTGTAACAGAACAACTCCAGCTAATCATTGAACTAAAAAGGTTAAAAAGTCCTGTATACCCTTCATCATTCCTCCATTTGAGCTACAGTCATGGGGTACAGCCGTATCTACTCCATGTAACTTTGTAAATGCAAGGTGGAGAGGCCAGGCTTTTGGCCAAAAGTTTTTAGAGATGACTCACAAAATAGAACTTAAATGCAAACAGAATTTTCCATTTTATATACCTTTGTCTTTTTCTTTTTCTTTACTTAATACCAGTACCTCTTTACTGTTGCCAATTTTTTTTTTTGATTCACCCATTTTTTTTTCCAAGACAGGGTTTCTCTGGATTATTTGGAGGCTGTCCTGGAACTCGCTCTGTAGACCAGGCTGGCCTTGAACTCAAGAGATCTGCCTGCCTGTGTCTCCCGAGTACTGGGATTAAAGGCGTGTGCCGCCGACGCCCGGCTATTCACTCATTTTCAATCCATCCTTCAACCCAGGACGTTTCCTCAGGCAAAAAGCCTTAAGATTTACACAATCCACCCTCCAACTGAGGGCACTCTCTTGGGTTCCCTTCTTTCCCGACCTTGGTGTCAGGCTGAGGCCTAGAGATTTAATGTAATCCACCCTCCAACTGAGGGCAACCTCTCAATTTTTCTTTCTTACTGGAGATTTAATCCAATCCACCCTCCAACTGAGGGCAATCTCTCAGGGTCCCCTTACTTTCTTGACCTTTGTCAGGCGAAGGCCTGGAGATTTAATCCAGTACCCCTAGCTTGGTACCCCTTTTTAACACATCTGCATAGCCTTACTGGCCAGCCTTTTAGATCTCTCCATTCCCCTTTACTTTCCTGACCTCAGTGGATCAGGCGAAAGACTGGAGATTTTTTACTTTATTTCTTATTTTACATTTTTTTTGAGAATGGGTTTCTCTCTATCCTTTTGGAGGCTGTCCTGGAACTGGCTCTATAGACCAGGATGGCCTCATTCCTTCCTACCTCTGCCTCCCGAGTGTTGGGATTAAAGGCGTGTGCCACCAACACCCGGCTCTCTGAAAATCATGGCCAACATCCTCCCAATCTGGGACATTTAAGCCTCCCCCAGTAATGAACCATGGACTTGCTCGTTCAATCCATTTTAGAAAACCTTCCATGGTTGTAGTCCCCTGTTCTTCAAGTAACTTTTTTACGTGATAGTGTAATTTAAAGTTCCAGGGACTATTTCCCATCATTTCTTTTCCTATTTTCCCCCATCCATCCCTGGCTGGCAAAAGGGACGACCCTGTCCACTCACCTTGCTTTCACATCTCGGTGGGACCTCCAATTGCCGCACCTGCTGCGCAGCCTGTGTCTGAGAATGTGCTGAGGGTGTTGGGGATTGATGACACAGACCCAAAGGCTCCTCAAGAAGGCTCTCTTTTATTCCTATTCTGGCTCGTTATTATATACCCTGACACCAGAGGTGGGGGTGGGTGGTCTGAAGAGGCGGATAGTCTTTGGGAAGGTCGAGGTTAGGGCAGTTTCTGTGGGCCAGCCCTTTTCAGGAACTTATTGCCCCGGGCATTGTATTGTTTTTAGTAAACATGTTTTTAATAAACATTGTCTTACAGCTGCCTACTCCCAGGCTGATGGGGAAGTGGGTCTCTAAACAAGGTCTGGTATCCCCATGTTGTGTTACATTCCTGATTACTTCAGGGCAGGAGCTCTGCCTCTGAGCTATAGCCTCAGCCTCAGCCTTTCGTGATGATTTCTTCTGATTTGTCTTCTAGTTCATAAATTCCCTCTTCATCTGTGCTAATTTGCTGGCCAATTCTGAGTTTTTTCCTTTTCTTAGCAACAACTTTATTGAGATATAACACATTACATAACATAAAATTCACTCTTTATTGGATACATGTCAGAGACTTGTAGTGTATTAAGGAAGTTGTGCATCTGTCACCATGATCTAATTGTAGGGCATTTCATTACTACAAAATGAAATTTAATCATTTCACTTATTGATAGTGTCCTGAACTTGTCATTCTCTCTCCTTCCCTTCCCCATTCTTGGCTAATCTTTCTGCCTTTGTTGGATTTTAAAATTTTGGGTATTTCATGTAAATAAAATGGTTTTCTGTTTTTGCTTTTGGTTTTTTGTTGTTTTTGTAGTTTGGGGTTTTTGTTTTGCTTTGCTTTGCTTGGGTTTTTGTTGTTTTTATTGTTATTCCTTCTTTCTTGGTGACTGGTTTCTTTTACTAAGAATTCTTCCAAGGTTTCTGTTGACCTTTTATTATTTAAGTGAAGTTATGAGTTTTTCTTTCTTTCAGATAAACTTGCTGCTCAGCTTGTACGTACATGTTCTTCCCTTTAGCATGTCTTAATAAGTACATTGTCTTTGTATCCTAGGGTTTAAGTTGGTTGTTGATGCTTATCTCTGTGTGGCTCTCTGGTTTGCTAGCATTGGAGTAAATCTAGGCATGCCATCTGCTTTTTCAGGTGGCAGTCATGATGAAAAGGGGCATGGACCATTCACTAGCCTGCTGGCAGCCTGCTCCCTGCATTTCCACAGAAAACACTTACCTAGAAACCTCACCAGGCCTCTACTCTGCAATGATCCACATTCTCCCAGCCCGTGTGGAGGCTCAGGCTCTGCCCACACCTGTCTCTGTGCAGCATGCTGGCTCTGAGCTCCACTGTGGTACTGTCTCATGTTTTGAAGAGAATTGTGTATGAACTAATTCTTACCCTCTGCACTCCCTTCATCTATATCCTTTCTTCAAAGTGTCTCTAGTCCCTCTCTTCCTCAGCACTCTGCGAACTGCTCAAGTCCTCAGCAGTTTGATCCCTAGTGACTGGTGTGGCACCGGGCAGGAGGCTCTGTCACTGTGTGTTCCCCTTACCTGTAACTCAACCCGCAGACAGCAAGGCATGTGCACCTACTCTGAAGTCATGTATGTGCTGTTAGAAAGGAGATCAGACACTATGAGCTCAAATTGACACCCCAGGTAGTCACATCTAGTAAGGGTCTGATATTAGTGACAGTCATTTATCTGGTGTGAGGTTCGTGGGCAGAGGGGGCAGAAACCAAGGTCTGCCTAGGGCTTTGAACTCCAAACGCCTTTCCTGCTGGATGAAAGGAGCTATGGTGGAGCCCAGGTAGAGCGCGAGGTGTGGATCTGGCCAATGCTCCCTATAGCAGGATCAGGATTGTCACCTTCTGGGTGTGGGTGTGGTTGGTGACAAAAGTCCCTGGGGCTGGGTTGCCCGTGGGCATCATGATGCTCTTAAGAGTACAACTGCCTGGAACAATTGGAAGCAAGGTGGAGGTTGGGGAGGGAGAAGCCCCAAGGCTGGGCGTTTGAACCCCACGACTGCTACCTCCCTCCTTCGCTGCGTCTTTGTGCATTTCGCTTCCTTTAGCAGCCAAAGCTCTTCCGAGAATCTGCAAGGGGACCACGGCCAAGCAGAGGGGGAGGATCCTCCCACGCCGGGTAGGGAGGTGGATAGGGGTGGGGGGCAGCTGCGGCGGGAGCGGGAGGCCTAGAGGGGGCGTTGCGCGCGGGCGAAGGGCGCAGAGGCCGGGTAGGGCGACCTGCTGCGTGGCCTCCAGCTCTGGGCGCCCCCCGCCCGGCGCTTCTCCCCACCGCGCGCGGCCCCCGCCCCGGCTCCGCCCCGCCCCTCGCGCGGGGTCCGCGTCTGCGGCTGCGTTCCCCGAAAGACGAAGCTGCGCCCCGGTTCCGGTCCGCAGGGAGACCGAAGGGCATCGCTCCCCGCGCCGCGCCCGTTGCCGAGCCCGGAGTGCGGACACCCCAGGGATGTGAGTGCGCCCCCGACCCTGAGGCCCGCACTCCACGCCCCGATTCGCGGTGAGCGCCGAGGCGCGCGCGCGGGGACCAGGGGAGGGCACTCGGCGCGGGGTTCCCGGCCCCCCAGCCCAGGGGTGGGGACGAGGACGGGGACGCGGCGCGCACCCCCGCCCCCCGCAGGTAAGGTGCGCTCCCTCCTCCCGCCTTCCCTGTCCGGACGCACCTACGGCTCCCTGGGGAGAGAAGACACCCTCCTCACACAGGTGCGGGGCGAAGGCTGCGGGGACCTCGGGGAGACACCTCACTGGAGAGGGCAGATCTCTCTCTTCCTTGGAGGGGAGGAGGTGATGGTGGATGCTCCGGGTGATGGGTTGGGGGTGGGGCATCTCAGGCTCCTGGAAGGACCCCCCCTCCCCGCGCGCGCTTTTGATTCCCGGGGAATGGTCGTGTCCTCAGGTCGGAAAAGGGAAGGGTCCTTGGCGTTGGGTTCTCTGACCCAGGTTATTTCCCTCTAGGCCCGCGCCCCAGAGGACCCCTGCCTGCAGCCCCCGCGCCTCTCTCAGGCCCTCTCAGAGCATGCTGCCTGCAGCCATGAAGAGCCTCGGCCTGGCACTGCTGGCCTTGCTGCTGTGCCTCTCGCCGGGTGAGTCGGGTGACCCGCGGGGAGGGGTCATATCGCGGGGAGCACCACTCATATCTCAGCTCCAGTGACCGGGGCTCTTCCCGCACCCGAGAGCATCCAGCACCTTTCCAGAGGGCTTCTGGTACTGCGTAGAGGTCCCTCATTCTCAGAGGTCCACCAGGCTTCCTATTAAGTCGGGTGGGCCCTTCCTGTCTTGGAAACCACCCATCTTTGGGGGTGCTGTGTGCAGGCGTAAGAGGTGGGGGAGGCAGGACGCGCAGGTACAGCCGCAGGGTCAGTGTGGAGGCCCACCCGGGTCTTGTGGGAGTGGAACTTGTCTGTGGGCATGGTTCTGCCATGATAGCTGCCCCAGGTTGGGGAAGAGGGAGTACAGGGTCTGGCTGTCCAGGCCTGGGTTCCTCTGGTCATCCCCTCCCCATGCCTTGCCTAGCCCATGGCCTGTGGTGCCAGGACTGCACCCTGGCCAATTCCAGCCATTGCGCCCCGAAGCAGTGCCAGCCGACCGACACCGTTTGTGCCAGCGTGCGGATCACCGACCCCAGCAGCAGTAAGTGTGGATCTGGTGAGGGCTTGGGGGTAGATGGAAGGAGAGGTCAGAGGTGACTTCTGAGTTCCTCTTGTCTGGGGCAAGAGCATGAGTTTGAGGCAAGACAGCACTGGCTTGTTTCTCCCTGGCTCCAAGTCGGAAACTGATCTGGAGGGTCCTGGGTCCTGGGGGGAGACTCAGAGCTCAGGTGGAGATGGGACTTAGCCTCACTCCTCTTTCTTTCCCCCCAGGCAGGAAGGACCATTCTGTGAACAAGATGTGTGCTTCCTCCTGCGACTTCGTGAAGCGGCACTTTTTCTCAGACTATCTGATGGGGTTCATTAACTCTGGGATCCTAAAAGTCGACGTGGATTGCTGCGAGAAAGATTTGTGCAACGGGGCACCAGCCACAGGCCGCAGTCCCTGGGCCCTGGCTGGGGGGCTCCTGCTCAGCCTGGGGCCTGCTCTCCTCTGGGCTGGGCCCTGAGGCCCCTCCCTCCCTCCCTCCTGCAGGGCTTTGGAGCTTGTCCCCAAGCTTGTTGCTGCCCCTCCCCAGCCTGACCTGGCTAGGGCTGGGACAGCAAGGGCTTGGCCTCAAGACCTGTGGCTCTCAACTTCCCTAGGTGTGAGCCTTCTCCGTTTCCCCACCAGCTCCATATCCCAGGCAGCTGGACATCTCCAGGAGACCAGACATCCTGGCAGGAAGCTCGGGTGGGGGGAAGGGGGAGGGCAGGGGACTGGGACCCTCCAGGTCCCCTAGGGGAGGGAGGCCAAGCCAGGGACAGCCCAACAGCCTGGCCTGAGGGGCATTAACTACAGAGAAATAAAGTCACTTCTGAGTCTTGTGCCCGGGTCTGAGCCTGGGTGTTGGAGATGGGAGAGGGTCTTGGTAAGGGACAAGGGCCAGGCCGAGGCCCTGAGACACCTGGCAGGTGGGGGTGTGGTCAGGGGTTCAGGGTGGTGGGTGTATACGCTGGGACACCTGGAGATGCCCTGCCTAGGGCTGGGAGCGTGGGAGGGGATGACACTTAAGGGAGGTGGGGCGAGAGCTGAAATGCACAGGATCACACTGTGGGGCTGTGGTCACACGTTCACACTCAGGTGCCTGCCACACAGGCACCGAAATGTCCTCCCCAGAGTCCCCGTCACCTCACGCGGTGTGTCCAGGTGCACGTGCGTACCCTGCACAATTGCCCAGTTGCAGACACGAGTGCCTGTTCAGCTCTCTTTTGCTTCTGCCTGCTCTGAATCCCCAGCTGCTTGGATTTGGGGTGGCTGAAAACCCTAGGGTGATTGAAAGCTCTGTGTTTGCTTGAGGTGGAAGTGGAACCCTCACTTCCTGGGCTCTGCTCCCTCACTGGCCCAGCCTGAGTTGGGGTCCCATGGATGGAGTTGTGTTATGAATTTGTGCCATGCTGTACAAGTCAAGGATAGAGGACAACATGGGGGAGTTGGTTCTCTCTCTGTATCATACGGGTTCTGGGCTGAAACTCAGCGTCAGGCTTGGTTGCAAGTGCCTTCAAGGGCTGAGCCGTCTCTTCCCCGCTCCTGGCCCTTTTTGCTAAGAAGCTCCTTAGCAAACTCCTTCCAGGGAGTTATAGGTGACCTGTGCTTTTCAAGCCCTGATGTGTCCTGGGAAGGGACAGCTCTGGTTGATTTAGCCCCCACCTAGGGAGGAGTGGTTGTTTCAGATTTTGTCACTGGCTTTGGAGGGCTGATCCTGTCCTCCAGCATGGTGGTTCTCAGCTTGTGGGCCGTGACCCCTCTGGGACTGAGTGACCCTTTCACAGGAATGGCATATCAGATATGTACACTGTGATTCCTAACAGTAGCAAAATCACAGGCATGAAGTAGCAACGAAATAACTTTATGGCTGGGGGGTCACCACTCCGTGAGGAGCTGTACTGAAGGGCCGCACATTTGTTCGGAAAGCTCAGAACCACTGCGCTATGGGCTGAGCTGATTGGATATGAAGGGTTGATTCTGAGGAGGGGGAAGGCAGGCGACGAGGAAATCTTAGGCAGAAATAGGTCCTCCAACAAGGCGAAGACTCTGTCCCCCCAAGCTGTTATGTCCTTTCTGGCTATGCACTGTCAGGGGTCTCTGTCCATCCAATGGATGCAAGATAGAGCATTGCTGGCATTCCATCTGTCAGCCTGTGGGGAGCAGCTCAATGTCCTCCAGGTTCAATAGCCATAGCATCCCTTGAGGAACTCCTGCTGACCTCCGATGGCCTTTTCCTGGAATACATGGCTCTTTGTAGGCCTGACAGTTTGGTGGCTTCTTCCTTCTGTCTTTCTCTGTGGTACTGTGTGCGCGCTTCAAGGCTGGAAGCTGTTGGGGCCTATCTGATTCTTGTTCCTGCCTCAGAACCCCCTCTGTCTTCCTGTGAGCCCACACTATGTGTTCTTGGATGCTGACAGGTTTGGTAACTACACTCAGACGTCCACCCACCTGAGCTTTGTTGTGGCTGGAGGGAGTTCTTCCGAGTGGCCACTGATTTTCAGTGTTACGTTCGAAGCAACCTGATTCCCACACTAATTTACATTACCTTCACAACATGATGCATTCCCACCTAGACAGGACACTCAAGATCTGCCTCCCTGCGGGCTCTGCCACTGGTCTTTTCTGTGCCTTTCTGATGTGGGGAAGCATTTCAATGGCTGCTGGTAGGTGACACTCATGAGTCCTCTGGGAACACTGCCACTTCTGCCTTTGATTCGGATATAGGTGAATTCTCCCAGAGTCTCCTCTGTGAGAGTCAGTTTGGAGTTTGATCTCTGGGATCTGAAACTGGGGTGCAGGTGTGGTCCTCTCTCATCCTTCAGGACCTCCGGAGGGGCATCACTCTGTCAGGCCGTGCGACTCTCTGCACACAGGCTGCCTCTCTCCTAATCCAGTGTCATGGGGCTTCCCTTTCCTTCTAAATTTAATCAGTCATATTTGTTTGGGAAGCAAATGAAGGACACTGACAGGTCAGTAGTGGGGTCATTAGTCCCCTAAGCCTTGTGCTTCCAGAGGCTTAGACCCCCTTTGCCTCTCTGAGAGGTGAGCAGACACCCCTAAGAGGAGTAGCTCAAACATTTCAATAGGGATTGTGTAGTCAAGTGGAGAGGGGCCCACTCAGCTGGGACATCACTGTCATGGATGCACTCCCGAGGTCCCAGATCTTAGGGTGGTGATGGTGGCCACTGGCAGCCCCAGAAGGGATGGGTTGGGGGAGTTGATGCATATAAGGATGAAGATCCTCTCGGGTGATGACCACTGGGTTGACACAAGTTTCCACAGATACCTAAGCGACAGATGTGACCGTTTGCTCCCCCCCTCCCCATTAGGCACTTCCCTGGGAAGACAGTGTGCATAGCTGCATTGAATAACACAAGCACAGGCTGCCTTCGTGAGTAGATTGGTCTAGAAATAAAACATCAGGAATACTTCTGCTCCTCATCTAGTGCAGTGGTGGTCCGCTCAATGCCCGCTGCAGTGCAGCCCCAGAGTCTGCCCGATGGCTCGGGTAGAGGGTTTACTAGGATTTTGCCTTTGCATTGAAAGTGGAGTCCAGCAGAGGCATGTACTGCACGAGCTACATGGCCCTAACCCTGGAGTGGCGTATCTGAGTCACCTCTTCCCGAAGACAAACCTGTTCATAATTTCTGTGAGCTTGGGGTCCGCGCTTGGGGCTGTGGGGCTGAGAGGTGTAATTTCTAAATCTTGCAGTGGGAAGGTGGGGTCCAGATATGCAGAAGGGTCCGCGCATTGAGACAGATGCAGGCCACACCACACTTAGAGTGGAGGGAAAGCGAACTCCTTGCTTCTAAAGTCACCATTGGCCCCGTGAAGGCCTAAAACCGCAATGGTCTGCAAATGAAGGCATGCAGCCGGGGTTCCAGCTTTTGTTCCCTGTTCAGTTTCTGTGTTTGAGGCACATACTCTTTGCAGAGTGGTTGAATGGTGCCAGCAGCCCAGAGGTCTCCTCCACTATATGCTCCCAGGCTTGAGGAGTAGTCATTACACACCTTAGACTATTTATCCATATTTCAATTTGATTTTTAAAGTCAAGAATGGCAGATGAATTTCAAACGAAAGCTCTTTCCCATCTGTTGGCACAACTACATGTGTCCCTGGATTAATGAGCAGATAATTCAGTGAGTTCCACTGACAGGTTTCCTGATGGCAAGCCACCCTGGCCTGGAGTCATATTTTAAAACACTGCCACGTTTAAACAGACAGTGTTTGGTCAGGGCATTTGTGTCACAGGCTTGCCCATGGTCCGCTGACATCTTCATCAGGAGAGTTTAGCACTGCGGCTGCTGGGCAGGGTCACAGGTGTCCCCTGCCTCCCATCGGAAATCAGTGGAGTCCTCCAACTCTATGGGCAGCTGTCTGTCAGCAGCAGCGGGTACCCTGTGCCCTCCCTGCTCTCTGTCCCTGTGGGTACCGGGACCCCTCCCATGGCACCTAGCACAGAGCCGTTTACTTTGTACCTGACTCCCACTTCACGCACGAGAAGCGGTTTTGAGAGAGATAGGACATCAAGGATAAGACGGGATCGGTGGCAGACCATTTGTCTAGCATATATGGCCTTGGGTTCAGTGCACAGCTTCCCTGAAAAACAAGAGTGTGAAGCTGCACAGATGGCTCAGCTCTGAAGAGCTGCTGTTGCAAAAGAATGTCGGTTCAGTTCCCAGCACCCACAGGGTGGCTCACAATCATCCATAGCTTCAGTTCCAGGGGATCCAACGCCCTCTTCTGACTTCTGTGGGCACCAGGCATATGTATGATGCACATAGGCAAAACATGAACACACCTAATATAAATCTTAGGGAATGGAAGGAGGGAAGGGAGGGAGGGAGGGAGGGAGGGAGGGAAGAAGGGAGGGAGGAAGGGAGGCAGGGAGGGAGGGAAGAAGGGAGGGAGGAAGGGAGGCAGGGAGGAGGATGTTGAGATGGAGGTCTTCCCTGATTTTCGGGAAACGCCAGACTGCCTCCATTCAGATTTCTCCTCCCCACTCCTTGCCCTCTGCCCCTCTCTGAGGGTTGCCTCCTCACAATCTGGCCCTGAGATGTGAGGTGGAGCATCTCGGTTAAGGGTTGCATGTGGGATTGGGGCTGGGTTTAGTTTCTGGCTCTGCCCCTTCTGTTCCAGGCTACTGGAATGCAGTCCAGGATTAGGGGCTGGAAAGTAGCAGAAACTATGGGCTCAAGGGAGGTTTTGCCCTTCTCCCACTCAGTTCCTTCCAGGACTCTGCACCACCCACACCTCATAATAAATGCAAGGTGGTGGGGGCGGGGTGTCAGAAAAGACGGAAAGAGCAGGCCAAATTTGATGTTTAGCAACCGTTTTGTTACTTGTTGGGTATTGAGTGTTAGGTAATAGGGCCTGGGATGGAGCCGTTGACAAGAGAGATGGGGTGGATATTTCCACTAGTTCTTACGAGTGTGTGCATTCAGGGTATATGGGCAGTCATATTCATTTTCAGCAGAAGTTAACCCAAGTGGGAGGCACACCTATGTTTTAGATACTACATGGCCCAAAGACTTAGCTTAGTGATTATTGAGAATTAAAATGAGGCAGACCAGAGATAAATAACCTTGGGCTATTTTTAGTCCCTTTGAAAGTCATTCATTGCTCATCCCTATGTCTAACGTAACAGCTTTGTGACTATACTACAAAGCAACAACAACAAAAACCCACCGATCTTTAAAGTATATTCTTAGCAAGCCGCTAGCTTTCACCAATCCAAAAATTAAGACTGTCACCAGAGAGTGTCTGGGACTTCAACAGAAACCTCCCGACTTTGCTTTGCTATGGTGTACCTATCAACTGTTTCCAACTGTGAATTGTTTTCCTTTTCATATGTCTGTGATGTGTGTGCACGTGTTCACATGCATGTGGGCACACGCGGGTGTGGATGTGCACATGTGAGCATGCCCATTGAAGCCCAAGGCTGATGGGTAAATTTTTTTTTCTTTTTCCGTTTTTTGAGACAGGGTTTCTCTGTGTATCCCTGGCTGTCCTGGAACTCACTCTGTAGACCAGCCTGGTCTAGAACTCACAGAGATCCACCTTCCTCTTCTTCCCAAGTGCTGGGATTAACGGTGTACACCGTAAAACCTGGATGGTCAATGTCTTTCTTCATCACCTTCCACATTACTCACTGAGGTAAGGTCTCTTGACGAACCCAAAGCTCACCTAAACAGCCAGTCCATTAGACAGCTTGCTTTGGGGATCCATCTCTGCCTTCACAGGAACTACAGGTAAGCAGACACACCCTGATGTTTCCATGAGTTCTGGGGATCTTCGTGACTACAGCTAGAGTGACAAGCACTTTGATGACTAACCCATCACCCCAACCGCTTAGCCAATGTATTTAACAGCATTTTGACTTATAGATTTCTTTGCTCTGTTACTATGAAAATGTCATAAGATGGCTACCACGTTAGAACACAGAGCTTGAGGAGACCTAGATCTGTGCTCCTGAACTGTGGCCATTCATGGTTCTGGCTCCGAATAAACTATCACTTATTCCTTTTAAGGTGGGAGCTGTGTTTTGACATTGACTGTTATGGGACTCAAACTCAGGACCTCAAGCACAATCTACCCAGGCTTGCACCAGGTAACAGCAGGAACCTTTGTAGCCACCATCGGCTTCTTCAGATGCTGCGCGTGAGCTCTTTCCAGGGCTCCCTTGTCTTGGTGAAAGGTCAATGTATTGTTTATTGTGATCTGGCTATTAGGATCCTGTTTGTTGAATATTTTTTTGGGGGGTTGCTTTCAGAACATATGTTTTAAGGTGTCTGTTTGCTCTCTGGGCATTTTGACTTCTCCACTGTTTGGCTTGTTTTTAAGATGGTTTCCAACCTCTGAGGACATTTTGGTTTGCTAATTTATTAACAGTCAGTCTCATCTCTGACTCCTCTTCCAACATCTAATTTAAAGGAGAGGGAAACTTTGGAGAAAAAAAATCATTATTTGGTACTCCAGCTGAGTTTTATGCTTGATAACTGCTAATTCAAATTGCACGGGTTTTAAAAGAAAAAGAGGGGGCATCTAACTAAAGATAACTTGACTTTGTACTTCCCCCTACGGGGAGCATTTAATACCTCTAAATTGTTGTGTGTACCTGCTAAACGAGATGTCCTAGGTAATAGGATTATAGATCACAAACGGGCAGCCTGCTTTAGCTGGATTTTAAACACATCTAAAGAAAGAAAAAAATTGAGAAAACTGGTAATTCACAAGTTGATAAGTTCTAAGTTAGAAAGAGATGTTAAAAATCAATAGAAAATTAACAAGAAAGTCGTAGAGATTATGTCAGAACTAAAGGTGAACCCTGAAAACTGCCCTTGCCTGCCCTCTCTGGCTGCCCCTGCCCCTGTCTCTGGGCAGACATTCAGTCACAGAGCAAGTGACTGCTGTGGCCTTTTTGGGGGGGAGGGGGCGTAAAACCTAGTAGGAAAGGAGATGGCACACCAGATGAAAAATTCCCATGTGTCTCTGCTGGCTCCTCGGTAAGCAGAGAAAGACGGTCATTCAGTTCCCTGTAACGGGCTTCACCTTTGATCCTTTCTTTCTTGCTAGACCTTCAGTACGTCTTTAAATTGGTCTTTAATTTAATTAGTTTTTTAAAAAAAATTAAACAATGGGCCGGGCGTTGGTGGCGCACGCCTTTAATCCCAGCACTCGGGAGGCAGAGGCAGGTGGATCTCTGTGAGTTCGAGGCCAGCCTGGTCTACAAAGTGAGTTCCAGGACAGCCTCCAAAGCCACAGAGAAACCCTGTCTCGAAAAACAAACAAACAAAAATTAAACAATGATCCACTATGTAGCCCTGGAACTTGCTATGTAGACCAGGTTAGCCTCAAACTCACAGAGATCCACCTGCCTCTGCCTCCCTAGTGCTGGAATTAAAGACATGTGCCGCCACTGCCTGGCTGCAATGGAAAGGTTTATTTTTTTATTTTTATTTTTATTTTTGAAGAGGCCCAGAGTAGCAGCCTTTCATGCACATGGAAGCCAGCTGGGCTAATTTTAATCCAGGGTGTTGGTCCAGCTGTACTCATGGATGTGTCAAAGAGAGTGAGGATTAGAACTTTATATTAGACTCAGTGGTGTCGTCTACGGCTGTTACCTGGATGGGGAAGGTGGAATCAGTGGCAATCTGATGCAAAAGATTAACCAGGCGAAGGATGCGTCCTTTGGTCAGGGATGTGGGGACTCAGATCCAGCAATCCGTGAAGCTAGAATCCTTTCATTTATTTATGCTTGGATGGCTTTCTGAGTGGTTTTATAGTAGGGGTGGAGCAGGTTAGGGTAACAAAGGCAGGCGAATTCCAGGAGACTGTGTCAAAGACAAGGGTCACGCCAGAGGGTGGGTGTGGTAGAAGTCTGAGCAGATAAATTGATGCCACCAGGCTGTAAATACACACCAGTCCTGCAGAGCCAAGTAAGAAGAGCCCAAACAGAGGATGTTTGAGAATACTGGAGTCAATAATTTCTAAATATGAGTGAGTCCCCAGAGCTGTAATCTTGGAACTCTCCCTGTATGAGCCAGGAGCGAGACCAGAGGTTTTTATTTCTTTGTTTTGAGCAGGTTTGGGCAATGGAGAAGGGGAGGCAGAAGCCTTTGTGGGTACCTGTAGTCTATGTGTGAGGAATTCTGCAACCTGGTGAGAATTTCCCACTCTTGACTAGCAGGAAGGCTGGTTCTCCCTGCGAGGAAAACCAGGGTCCCTCTGTGTCACTCCGCCTTCTGTTATGTGTCCTTGTTCCATTAAGCCGTGCTTGGGAATGACTGAGGGAACAACCAGTGTCTCTGGGGCTGGAGGGCAAAGGGCAGCCTTTCTTACTGGCTCCATTGGTCCCGTGCTCCTTGGGCTTTTGGTGGCTCTTTCAGTAAACAACTACAATTTGGGTCAGGAGTGGTTGCTATGATTTGAATGTAAAGTGTCCCCATAGGCCCCTGTGTCTGAACACTGGGTCCCCAGCTGGTGGCACTGTCTTGAACGATGGAGCCTTGCTGGAGGAAGGAACTGAGGTTTTGTAGCTTAGCCCCCTTTCCTGGCCACTCTCTTGTTCTGACCATCAGCCTGCATGCATTCCCTGCCGTGATAGACCGTGTCCCTCAAACTGCACGCCCAAATGAACACTGGTCTCTGAAGCCTCATCTTGTCAGGTATTTGGTCAGAGCAAGAGGAGGCGCTAACACGGCAGCCTCTGTTTGCTGTAGATGAAGAGAAGTGTGCTTAGTGGATGAGCCCCGGGTGGTAAGTGTCCTCTACCCTTCCAGTTTGCTGCCCATGAGTGTAGGGCGGGGGAGCAAGACAACTTATAGAGGAAAGCGTTTTCTTTGGCTTGTAATTCCTTCGGGAGAGTTCATAGTTCCAGGGAAGGCATGATAGCAGCAGCCAGAGCAGGAAGTGGAGACTGCATCTTTAATCACAGATGGAAAGCAGAGAGAGCCAGCTGGACGCTGGGCGGGACCAAGAACCCTCAAAGACCGCCCTCAGCGGGGCACTTCCTCTGGCAAGGCCATACCACTTCCTCTACCAACTGAGGGACTAAAAGTTAATTCCTGAGCCTACAGAGGACGTTTCTCATCCCAGTCACCACAGAGGAAAGACATACAGAGTGCCTGTGTTAAGTCTTCGGCATTTCGTGGCATGAGAGAGCTTTGGTAAAGCAGCAGGCTCTGCCTTCTGTGCGCATGTGCTAGACAGTCAGGCTGAGCTCTTTGTACTCTGGGCCGGGGTACCACTGTTCCAAGTGTACCAGCAAACTTACGGGCACTGGTATGGAATGGGTCCTGTTTTAGGGAGGAGGGTTGTGATGCTGAGGTTTTATTTGTGAGTAGAAATGTTTAGTTTTCGTAATAGGACTCGGGACTAGGCGAGGCAGGGCTGGCAAGGCACTGATAGGCGTTGTGTTGAGAACTCGTCGGTCATACATATGTCATACATATGCAAGCATGCTAGGCTCCTGGTCAGCGGCAGACAGACACTGCCCCATGGCACAGAGGCCCACATTTGGCAGTGCTATCAAGTTGCTGAGAAAGGAAAGCCAGCACTAACTACTAAGTGCCATCATGTTTTTGTCCCAAGGGTCCTAGAGCTATTCCTCCCTTCCCTGTTCTATATAGGGGAAAGTTCTTTTGAAGTTTGCGAAGGGCTGTGGCTGGGGCCTTGGCGAGGGCTGTTTGTGTCTGGAAGGCTGTGATGAAGGAAAGGCCATTCAGTCGTTTACATTCTGGCCCTGTATACAGGGTTTGACAATGGGTCCATGATTAGGTATCTAGACCCTAAAGTAGCCAGGAAAGAAGTGGGGTTCCTATTGCCTAAGGAGGCAATAAAGTGTTTTCTCTTGGTTGTCCTGAGTTGGGGGAGAATCCTTGGGCAGTAACAGATCATTGACTGAGCTGGGCATTTACCAGGGAGACCCTGTGTCCCTTTTGGTCTAGTAAATCTAGGAGGGTGATAGTATCTGGGAGTGGTGTTTGAAGGAAGGACCTCAAAGGTGTAGGTAAGATGAAGGTAGAGAAGGGTTTGTGAGGATGGAAAATAGAAAATTTCTGAGGAAGGTCTGGCCAAGTGAGCTTTTGACTGAGGCAGAGCTTGGTCCTGGCCACACTTAACCAACACCGTGAGGCTTTGGGGGAACATCCTGGAGGAAGGGAGTGTGTGCCACAGAGGCTAAGAGAGAGAGGCCCTTGGTGGAGCCAGCAGGGCCGGTGAGTTCTCCTGGATGAAATTCCCAAATTCCGAGGCTCGCATGCAATCACAATCCCATTAACTTCATGAGGCACCTTCTCTCAGCACTGAGGGACACTGACTGAGAGATTGAAGACCCAGGGTGCTGGGGAACCTCCCGGAGTGTCTGGCCCATACTGGCTGTGGCTGTGGGGGCTGTGGGGGCATCACTGAGGTGTTAGGCAGGTCAGGAGCAAGGGCTGGCCCTCGGGCTATTTTCATTAGTCACTGGGTGGCCTGGCTGTAGGTGACCGGGCTTAGGCCTGCACTGGCCTCCTCAGGATACTGAGTGACCCCTCCCATCCCATATGGGTGGTGTGGGCAGGTGGGCTGTCGGGACAGCCTCTCCGAAAGCCATTGGTGTTAGAATTTTATTGCGTGAATGAGCAAAAAGGATGAGTCAATAAATTAAAAAGGAGAGAAGTGGAGGAAATGATGGCGAATTAGCCACTCACTATAGCCAGGAATCAAGTGTCCAGTAATATCTGGGCTGGCCTGGGCTGGCCTGGGCTGGGCTGGGCTGGGCTGGGCTGGGCTGGGCTGGGCTGGGCTGGGCTGGGCTGGGCTGGGCAGGGCTGGGCTGTGCTGGGCTGTGCTGGGCTGTGAAGGGGAAGGCACATGTGAGGAGCTGTGACAGGCAGACAGTCTGGAGGAAGGAGCCTTGCTTGGCTGAAAGCCTCAGGGTCAACCCTCTCCTTTTGACCTTGTCTCCACTCCCTCTAATCCTTCCACCATGGGAAGTTTGAGGGTTCCCGTTCAAGCCCCCCTCCAGCTGGCCCTTGCTAGGCTTGCAGGGATTGAACCCCACAGGACCACACCTGTTTAGTACGACCTCATGGGCCTGAGATCTCCTTGACTGTGGTCCTGACCCAGAGGGTCTAGGGGACTCAGTCTGTCTGTGGAGCAGGTCTGAAACGGGTGTTTCATCTGGTAGTCACCATGGTTGTTATGGGTTTCCTACAGAACCTTCCTGAAAAGTGGCACTGTTTAGACTGTCTCTTTCTACCCATGCAGACTGCATGTGGCTCCTGCTATGAACCCCTTTACCTCGTGGGTGGCTGAAGGTTCTAGAGCAGGGCAGTGTCTTCTCCAGAGAGACTCAGAGGTGCGTGACTGGGACTTAGCTCCCACTTATCTCCCCAGGCCCAACTGACTATCTCTGGTGATTCCTATCACTCATTCTTAGCAGACACACTCATAGATTCCTGACACTGGCAGCTCTGCTGGTTGCTCCATGTTGGAAGACAGACAAGGTCTACCTTTGAGGTCTCCTTTGAGCCCAAACTTAGTGTATATCCTGACAGGTTAAAGTCCCAGTGAGGCATGCACCACTTTAGAGATCAAGAACACTAGCTACATCCTTGGGGTCACTACTCTTTGTGTTTTCCAACCCCCCCCAGCTTGGAAGGCCACCACTGTCCCCATTTACAGTGGAGGAGGTAACGGAAGGATAGGCCTCTGTAGAGTGTAGTCTTCCTGCCAGCCTGGTTCCAGAGCTGCATCAGTCCCAAATGAACACACAGGAGGCTATATTAATTATTAGCTGTTGGCTGTTTGCTTGTTTCTTACTGGCTAGCTCTGACTTAACTATTTAACCCATAATTGTTAATCTAAATATTTCTCTTACCGGAGAAAGGGTCCAGACCTCTTACTCCTATGGCGGCTACATCGTGTCTGCCTGTGCCTCTCTTTCCCAGAATCCTCCTCAGCCCCTAGTCCCACCTATCTTGCTTCCCTATTGGCCAACAGTGCTTTATTGACATACACACAGGACTTCCCCATCAGGCCTCTAGTAATGGACAGGGCACCTGCTGTAGGCGTTAGGAATCCTCATGACACCAACGATGGCAGCGAGGGGAAGATGTGGTTAAAGGTGACAAAAGTGTCCTGGGAAGCAGGACCAGGTACCCAGAGATAGACCTAGCAGCCCTCAGAGCCCAAGTGTCAGGAGGGGAAACTGAGAGTCCCCTTGAGAGTGAGCTGGAGACTGGAACTAGATATTGGGTCTCTACTTCACACCACCTACCAAAATGAACTCCAGGACCCAGGGAGGAAATGTCAGGAGGGAAGCCTGAAGAGTTCTGCCAGACAGAAGAGCTTTCCTACAACCTGGGACAGGGAGAACTTCCTAAATAAGATACAAATAGGGCCAGTTATAACAAAAGATCAGTAAGTGACAATCACAAGCCAAAAGCTTCCACCTGTCAAAATAGTTCTTAAAGAAAGCAAGAAGATAACCAAAGCCTGAGAAAAGACATTGGTAACAGAGTAACGTTTGAAGACAACATTGGTGAATAACACGCAGCCCTGGAAGACGAAGAGCAGAGATCTGGTGGAAACGGTGGAGGCTTGCTTGCATGCACGCATGGGCAAGCCACAGAACAGGCCCCCAGAATGGAGGGCTCCAGTTTCACTAGTTGCCAAGGAAACAACTGCAGACATGAGCTGTCCCTGCTGGATTAACAAACCTCAGAGAGCTGACAATGCCACGTACTGAAGATGTGCTTTGCAGCTACCCTGGACTTTTTAGGTCAGAGACAAATTGTACAGCCACCTGGGAACACACAGTACCTTCTGGAAAGCTGAGTGATTGTGTCCCTCAGGACCAAGCAATCCCTTGCCAGCATATCACCCAATAAAAATGTCCCGTGTGTGTGTGTGTGTGTGTGTGGTGTGTGTGTGCGCGTGCGTGTGTGTGCGTGTGTGTGTGCGTGCGTGCGTGTGTGTGTGTGTATGTGTGTGTGCGTGCATGCGTGTGTGTGTGTGTGTGTGTGGTGTGCGTGCGTGCGTGTGTGTGCGTGTGTATGTGTGCGTGTGTGTGTGCGTGAGTGTGCGTGTGTGCGTGTGCACGTGTGCACGTGTGTGTGTGTCTGTGCGTGCGTGCGTGTGTGTGGTGTGTGTATGCGTGTGTGTGTGGTGTGTGTGAGTGTGTGAGTGTGTGTGCGTGTGTGTGCGTGTGTGTGAGTGTGTGAGTTTGAGTGTGTGCATGCGTGTGTGCGTGAGCGTGTGTGTGGTGTGTGTATGCGTGTGTGTGGTGTGTGTGCGTGTGTGTGAGTGTGTGTGCGTGCAAGTGTGTGCGTGTGTGCATGTGTGCGCGTGTGTGCGTGTGCGTGTGTGTGTCTGTGCGTGCGTGCGTGTGTGTGGTGTGTGAGTGTGTGTGAGTGTGTGCGTGTGTGTGCGTGTGTGTGCGTGTGTGTGCGTGTGTGCGCGTGTGTGTGCGTGTGTGAGTGTGTGTGAGTGTGTGCGTGTGTGTGCGTGTGTGCGTGTGTGTGCGTGTGTGCGTGTGTGTGCGCGTGTGTGCGTGCGTGTGTGTGCGTGTGTGTCTTGTGTGTGTGCGTGTGTGTGCGTGTGTGTGCGTGTGTGAGTTTGAGTGTGTGCGTGTGTGTGCGTGTGTGTGTGTGCGTGCGTGTGTGGTGTGTGTGTGCGTGCGTGTGTGGTGTGCGTGCGTGTGTGGTGTGTGTGGTGTGTGTGTGCGTGCGTGTGTGTGCGTGTGTGAGTGTGTGAGTTTGAGTGTGTGCGTGTGTATGCGTGTGTGTGCGTGTGTGTGTGTCAAACACATGTATTTGATGCTTTAACTGTACCATTCATAAGAGCAAAACTCCAGAAGCAGCCCGTCAATAGGAGAAAAATGTTCATGAATTGCGATATAGCCACACAGTGGAATATTACACAAGTAAAAAGGACAACACTCACGACATGGACAACTGTCAGCAAAACAAAATTCGGTCACAAGACTCAGAAGGTTCACAAACCTCAGCTCTGACAAAATTAACTCCATAGTGCTTTGTAGGCATGTGGTAGAGAAATAAAACTGTTTGTGCCACAAGAGGGAATAGGCCCCTCACACAAGAGCAGCCAGGTTCCATACACAGAACACTCCCACTGCCCAAGGAACTGTATATAAGCCCTGTATCCTGTTCAGTGTCAGCCACCCTCCTGGTTTATTTCCCTCCCAATAAATCTCTTGAGTGAGGTTTGTTGTGCCCTGTTCCTTGGCTCCTGGCTGCGAGGACGCCTTTCCATCCCTGCTGTGGTGCTTACATTTGGTGTAGAGACTCGGACAGGCTCTCCTAGTACCAGCGTTTCCTGTCATGGTCTACGCTGTGCTGGGACCCTATCTCTCATCTCCAGTCCACCTGCAACAGACTCTCCTTCCTGCTCAGCACCCTACCCACCAGCAGCAGTTAGGTCAGCATAAGTGTAGGAGGTGACCGTTGAGTGTCCAGCACCCCTCTGGCACTCTTGGGGGTGGAGGCACCACCAGACCCTATCCCTCCACCCTCAGAACTGCAATCCTTCCTGCCCTCTTCTCCCACCTTCCCCCGGAGCTGCCCGTAACCCCATTGCTCCTTTAGACCCTCACGGCTTGCGACCCCATTCCTTGAGCCTTTCCAGCTGATGAGACCCCCTCCTCCTAGAACTCAGTTTGTTTTTGCCTTCTCATCTCTATGAAAGGCCTGTTACCAGGCACCAAGTCTCTCTGCTGGCTTGGCCAGGCTAAGCCCCTGACCCTCATTGAGTGTGGTGATGATCCACTGAACAACTTGGTACCCATTTGGTCTTCCCTGAGTCCTAGGGATGCCCACCATTACAGTCCAATGCCACTCGTGGCTGAAAGACACCTGAAGCCCTGTAAAACTGAGTCCAGGAAACTTCTGAGTCCTGGCTATAGGCAAAGGACTCTGCAGGGAGGGTTGGTTATCTTTTAGGTTTATCTTGAGGTCTCCGGTTTCTCAGGAGAGGGCAGAAGGGCAAGTCACTCTGTGATGGCTAGTCGCTAGGGGCCTAAAAATGTTGAGTTGGGATCTCTCAAAGGTTAGGGTTTTTGTTGTTGTTTTTTTGTTTTGTTTTGTTTTGTTTTGTTTTGAGACAGGGTTTCTCTGTGGCTTTGGAGGCTGTCCTGGAACTAGCTCTTATAGACCAGGCTGGTCTCAAACTCACAGAGATCCGCCTGCCTCTGCCTCCCAAGTGCTGGGATTAAAGTCATGCACCACCACTACCCCACTATCTCAAGGTTTGTAAAACTATTGTATAAGCTTCCTGTACCTCAAGATTTTTAAGCATATTGGGTATGATTAAAATCCTGTAAAATCTGTAACAAAATTAGAAACTCATAACATCAGGACTGATAGTTAAAATCTATGCATAGGTAAGCTTAAAGGAAATATGTGGCTTGCTGCCACCTCAGCCGCTGTCCCCACACTGGGAAGGAGGCAGCCACATGGCTGACAGCCATCTTTGCTAGGGTTGGAAAGGGTGAACTGTGCCATGTGACCTCGTTCCCATCTTGATAAAAGTGACCGCATGACAAAAGCCATCGAAGGAAGAACAACTCCTCCTAGCTGTGAGGCCCAAACTACCGCCACTGTTTCCATCACACTATCAAGCCTCAGCCCACAGTCCTTTCTCTTCCTCTCCAGTTTCCCTTTCTCCCTGCCCAGTTACAGGCTGCCCACCCAGTCAGGGCTGAAGCAGTCCCTGACCAGGACCCTGAATGACATTATAGTACCCCAGGGGCATCTTGCTAGGGACCAGTTTGTAACTTGACTCCTGGCTGGCCACACTTAAAGAGATAAATTATGAAAGAAATCCAAGAGGTCATTCAGGACAAACATGAAAACCCATCTCAGTTCCTAGACTGCCTTACAAAGGCCCTCTTAACAATATACCAGTCTGGATCCCAAGACCCCAAATGCAAAGCAACTCCTTACCACCCACTTCTCCCAGACTTTTCCTGATTTTAGAACCAAATTTAAATATCTAGAGAAAGGACTCCTGACTCTCTCTCCATAGCCTCTTATCTCGGACCTTTTAAGAAAGGATCTTCTACACTGAGAGCAACAATTAATAAATGGGACCTCCTGAAACTGTGAAGCTTCTGTAAGTCAATAAGACAAAACAGCTCCCTACAGAATGGGAAAAGACTTTTACCAACCCCACTCTGACAGAGGGCTGATCTCCAAAATATACAAAGATCTCAAGAAACTAGACGTCAAACTACCAAATAATCCAATTAAAAATGGGGTACAGCCAGGAATTGGTGGTTCACACCTTTAATCCCAGCACTTGGGAGGCAGAGACAACTCTGTGAGTTCAAGGCCAGTTTGGTCTACAGAGCACGTTTCAGGACAACCTCCAAAAGCTATACAGAGAAACCCTGTCTCAAAACAAAACCAACCAACCAAACAAAAAAATGGGGTACAGATCTAAACAGAATTCTCAACAGAACAATCTCAAATGATGGAAAGACACTTAAGGAAATGCTCAACATCCTATCCTGAGTCATCAGGGAAATGCAATCAAAACGAATCTGAGATTCTATTTTACACTCATCAGAAAGGCTAAATTCAAAAACACCAATGACAGCTTATGCTGGAGAGGATGTGGAGAAAGGTGAACACTCCTCCATTGCTGGTAGAAGTGCAAACTTGTACAGTCAGTGTGGAAATCCGTATGGTGATTTCTCAGATAATTAGGGATCAACATACCTCAAGACCCTGCAGTCCCACTGTTGGGCATATACCCTAAGGAGACACATTCACATCACAAGGACATTTGCTCAACTATGTTCTTAGCAACATTATTCATAATAGCCAGAACTTGGAAACAACCTAGATGTCCTCAACTGAAGGATGGATAAAGAAAATTGGTATATTTACACAATGGAGTACTACTCAGCAGTAAGGAACAATGACATCCTAAAATTCACAGACAAATGGACAGAACTAGAAAAAAACAGCCTGAGTGAGGTAACCCAAAACCAGAAAGACAAATATAGTATGTACTCACTCATAAGTGGATACCAGACATAAAACAAAAGATACCCAGTCTACAATCCACAACCCCAGAGAAGTTAGAACCCTCTTCCAGAAGCAGATGCAGAAATCCACAACTAGCCAATGGGCCAAGCCTTCAGAGCTACAGGTATTCCTTGGCTCCCGACTGCCAGGATACCTTTCTATAAGTACTGTAACATTACATTTTGGTGCCCAAACCCAGGACTGACTACTTCCTTAGCTGTTTACCATTGGTTTCCCTCTCAGCTCATCCAGATCTCCAACAGGTGGCTCCGACTATACCTACTGTCCAGGGTCAGATAGACTCACCGGGCTACAAAATCGGCAAGGATTAGATCGACTAGCAGCAGAAAGAGGTGGTCTTTGTCTCTTCCTCAGGGAGTGTTGCTCCTATGTCAACCAGTTGGGTTTAAGTAAAAGACAAGATCTGACAACTCTAGAGGGATCTCCAAAAAACGTAAGAAAGCTTGATGCTCTGGCTAGGGCCTCACTGACAGTCTAATATGGAACTGGATACTACCCTTCTTAACGCTCTTTTTTCCTGCTTTTTTTTAATCCTACCAGTGGCAGGCCTTATAGATTTCTTGTCTATGCTTCTCCAACAACAGATTCAAAAGATCTCTAACCAGATTTTTAATCAGTTGCCAGCTACGGACCCAGAGGTCAGCGACTCCCAATTATGTCCTGATGATGAAGATTAAGTTCACCCAAAGGACTTCGATTTCTGATTCAACAGGGTGTGGTCTAATGATAACACCTCCCCTGTTTCCATGGCCTAATTGTTTATCAGTAATAAACAAAAAAGGGGGGAATGAAAGCCCCCTCGAGTCACACCAGTGGCCAGGCCACTCCCCTGAGGACCTCTAACTTCCAGGACATATCCACAGAAAACTTTAACTACACTAATTGCTGGACCCTGATCCCACCTTATAGAGTAAAAAGCCCAATTTCTGGACATGAAATCCCACCAATCTCCACCCTGGAAAGTTCCACCCCCTTCCCAAGAAACTCCATGTAAACCCTGTATCCTGTTCAGCTTGCTGCTGTTTCTCACCCCTCCTGTTTTTTCCCCTCCCAATAAATCTCTTGCTTGAGGTTTGTTGTGCCTTGTGACTTTGTGGTATTCCTTGGCTCCCAGCTGCCAGGATCACTTTCTATCCGAGCTGTAACACTTACCATATGAACTTGTAAACGGGGTATTTTGTTTTGTTTTCTACTAGCAGTATTTCTGAGACAATGTATCACGCATTGTAGACTGTCCTTTAAGTTGTTTGATAGCAGAGGGTTGAGTTTGAACTCTTGATCCTTCGCCTTCCAAGTGTTGGGGTTCACAAGCCTGCACCCACCGCTGCATGTAGTTGTGTGGTGCTGGAGGTTAAACCCAGGGCTTGGAGACAAGCAAGTAAGCACTCTACCAACTCAACCACATCCCCAGTCTTAGGATTAGTTTTGAGATGGGATCTTATTCTGCTGTTCGGCTGGTCTCCAACCCCAGCCTCCAGAGTAGCTGAGACTAAAGGTTCAGCTTACTATGCCTGGCTAGACACACTAAAATTTCTTTCTTCTTGTTGTAATTTAAAAAAAAAGCAGCTTGAGAGAAAAAGATACCGTGCTACAGAGCTCATGTGGAGGTTTTGTTTTGTTGTTTTAATTAGGGGAAAGGGAATAGGAAAGGGGAGAGGGGAGGAGACTGGCCTCTGGGGACAGGAAGAGAAAAGAGAGGACACACACACACACAGGCAGAGAAGGAGAGAGAGATTGAGAGAGAAGCTGGGCAGGCCCTTTTAAAAGGGAACGGAGTGAATGTACACACACACACACACACACACACACACAGGCAGAGAAGGAGAGAAAGGGTGAGGGAGCTGGGCAAGCCCTTGTAAAAGGGAACGGAGTGAATGTGCACTTAGTGGCTGAGGGCATATCCTATCAGAACCCCAAGGGCAGGCCAATACAGATGCCTAAATACTAACAGATCCATCTAGCATCTGTCCAATATCAATCAATTGAAATAGCTATCTGTCATTTAAACTTTAACATCTACCTATCTGACAATTATCTATTATCATCTATTTATCTATTATCTACCATCTGTCTGTCTGTCTGTCTGTCTGTCTGTCATCTCTCATCTGTCTGTCTAATATCTGTCTGTGGTGGTACTGGAATATTTGACATGGTAATGGAGAGGTGCAGCCTCGCTGGAGGAACTATATCACTGGGGTGGTCTTTGAGAGTTGTAGTCTTGCCTCTCTGCTTTCTGCGTGTGGTTAGAGATATGGTGTTTCTGGCTTCTGCCACAGTACCCGCTGTTGGCTGCCGTGCCTTTGGACTCTTACTCCTCTGGACCCATAAACCCAAAATAAACTCTTCTCCCACTAAGTTTCTTTGGGCTACAGAAATGCCTTTCCTCCCTAAGTTGCTTTGTCATTTTTTTTAAATGATAGCAACAGAAATGAAACTAGGTCAGCGGCAGGGGCAGCGGAGTCACTTGGACCTTTGTGCCTGGAGTGGAGAGGGACACCAGGGTAGCAGAGGATTCTTGGATGCAGATACCAGTTTCCTGGCAGGTGCCCTGGATATGGGTGAGACTTGGACATGCCTGGCCAATATCTCCACCCAGAGAACCATGCTAGCGCTGGCATGGCTGAGTGATAATGTTAGAGACAGGGCTGCTGGGTAAAGTGCCAACAATGTAAGGGGTTTTCCTGTCCCTTCCTAGACATTAATTTTTGTTGCTGCTTGGCACCAAGTCCTACACTGGTTTCCCTGGAGACACTTTTAGAGACACCAAGGTGCTACTGTCTTCTGGCAGGGATGACCTTCTCTAGGAACCCTCTTCCTGGTAACCGGTGTGGTCAGGGGCTTCTTGCTTCTGGCCTGTGGGGATGATTTCGGGTGGCACTATACAGATACTGCCCATTTGTCATTACGGAACCCGGGACATTCACACCTGTCTGCCTGTCCCCTGGGATAGTGTTCTCAGCACAGCTGGCTGAAAGATAGCGAAGTCAACTTTCCCTTTTGGATTTTGAAATTTGTACGATCAGAAAGAAGCGATGCCCTGCTGAGACACACATTTATGGCAAGACCCAGAAATAATTTCTTAATCCCAGCCTGTCCACTGGCCTTTAATAACACCAGAATGTCCAATAACCCAGAGAGAAGGGGGGGACACCAGCCGTCTCCTGGAGGTGTTGAAGGTGGCCTAACTCCACTGATGGTGGTGGTGGTGGGGGCCGGGGGGGGCAGGGGGGGGAGATAAACCCGCTGAGCCATCTCCTGGAGGAGCATGCCCTCTGGTGTCCATAGGAGGGATGGCAGGTCATCTTCAGAATCAGTTTCGTGGAAGACGATTTTTACCCAACTTGAACCTTAAAATTAAAATTGAAGCAAGCACTTACATATGCCTTTGCATGACTGAGTAGCGTCTGCACCATTTGGAAAGACAAGAGCAGTGTACCAGGAGGGGGGTGATCCACCCCTGACTAGCCCCAGGTGTGTCTGTGAATGTACTAAGCGTACCCCGGGTGGCTCGTCAAGGCTACAAAGCCACTAAGTTGTGTTCATTCACGTGAGGCTGCTCTCGAGTTCCCCATGCCTGTTTCCCACGCCTGTTTCCCACACTGCACCTGGCCTATTTTCTGGGTCACATCCCACCTGGAGAAGGCAGGAAGTTGCCGGTGACATGTGGCATTAGCCCAGACAGATTCTTGAGCCAGAGTTAGACTGTGGCATTCCCCTGTGGGAGTTTTTGTATTGAACCAACACTTCTCTTGAGAAACAATGTTTAAAGACAGCTGTACAGCATCCCCTAAACAGTGGCTCCGGGTGGTCAGTGAAGAGTGGCTGTGGTCCATTCACTTGCATTCTGAAACTATCCGGTAGAGTCCCTCTTGACAGGGAAGGCGGGTCAGCAGTCACTCCACCGTTGGCTTTTGGTCAGCTTGGGATCAGGGAGGATGAGCTAGTGTTAGGTTCTGGCCCTGGGGCTCTCAGGGGAAGAGCTCAGGGCCCCCATAGCATTCCCTCTGTTGGCATATTCCCTCAGGCCCAGAGCACTCCTAACTCTTTCCCGTTATTCGCCATTGCCACAGAACTCATGGCTAAAGAGACACAAGTGGTCTTGCTACCTGGTGACAGTCACACTTCAAGTAGCCCTGCCACAGCCACAAGAGCCAAGCCTCACACTAGCACAGCCTTTTCAGGAGCCACCTTTAATAAGGAACGTGGAGTTCCGGCACCACCAGCTGGCCACGTGTAAAGGCATTTGTCCCCATCTCATGAAGCCTTCAACCGAACCTGCCCGTCTTCCTCTGTAATGTTAGGGCTCTATTTAAACAACTTGCTCAGCTGTGCATGGTGGTGGGCATCTATCCTCTCTGCACTTGGAAAGCTGAGGCAGGAGGATTGGGAGTTTGAGGCCAGCTTGGTGAGATCCTGCCTCAGTAAAACAAAATGAAATGAAACAAAATAACTAGGGGCTGGGGCTGGGGAGGTGGCTTGGTGGTTAAGAGCGCTGTCTGCTCTTCTGGAGGACTTGGGTTCTAGGTCCAGCACCCACATGGAAGCTCGCCACCATCTGTAACTCCAGTCCCGGGGTATCCAGCGCCTTCTCCTGACCTCCACAGGCACTGCACACATGCGGTGCTCAGACATACATTCAGGTAAAAGACCCACATACATTAAAAAATAAAAAAGCTAAAAATACATTCTCTCTCTCTCTCTCTCTCTGTCAGAGCATCACAGGGGAAGAAGGGTAGCAGGCAGCTACTAACCTTTGCCCTCCCGAGTGTGTTGGTGTGTGCACATGACGATTCTATATATTCGACTCGTGTGTGTAGAAGAGTGGGAGAGAGTGTGTGTTCACTCTTGACGTGAGATGCCGTCACAATGTCACTGGCTCAAAGCACCGAACTCACTACTGGAGGATGTGGCTCTATGGTAGACCACTTAACTAGCCTGACGTCCTAGATCCCATGCCTGTAGTGGGGACCAAAGAGGACTGAACTCAATCCATTTCCTGAAGTCCAACCTGGCCTTGATGTCACCTGTCACCAGTGAGGTGCATGCTGTGATCCTCTGTTGCTGGCTATTGGCTGGAAATAGACACTCAGACATTGAGACCAGTGTGATGTTGGGGGACTTCTCTGGGTAGGCTTATTTGAATTTCTGTGTCCCAACACTGTCCCCTCTGTGCAGATCTTGATTCTCAGGACTCTTGCCCTGCTCTGGCTCAGGGGCATGAGATGGGCAGCTCTCCCTCTCTCAGAAATACAAGAACAACTACAGACAAAACCAACTTTTAAGATGATGTATAAAAAGTGAACCAGGTGGGCAAGACAGGCCTGACTCAGAAACATGAAAGGACTGTGATTGAAAACAAAGGATGGAGGTGAGTGGATGACACCCGGCCATAGATGAGGACAGACAGGTGCCCGGGCTGTGCTAGTGAAATCCCTTCTGAAGCAAAGCTAATACTGCGCTGAGTTTGGTAGCACATACTTGCAATCTCAGTATTTCGAAGGCTGAGGCAGGGGGCTCACCGTGAGTTTGAAGTTGGTCTGGGCCATCTAAGGAATTCCAGGACAGTCTAGTGGGGTCCTATTTCAAAAAGCAAAGACTAAAGAAGAGAGCCAATGAGATGGCTCAGTGGATAGGGTGCCTGCTGCCAAGTCTGATGACCTGAGGAGCTCAGTCCTTAGATCCGCACCGCGGAAGGAGAGAACTGGTCCCAGAAATTGCCCTCTAACCTCCCCGTGTGAGCCAAGGTGTGCACGCACAGCTACACATACAAGTTAAAAACAATTTTAAAAACTAAGAAAAACACTATCATCTACATTAAAAACAAACAAGGAGCCGGGCAGTGGTGGCGCACGTCTTTAATCCCAGCACTAGGGAGGCAGAGGCAGGCGGATCTCTGTGAGTTCGAGGCTGGGCTGGACCGATAGCCTCCAAAACAATACAGAGAAACCCTGTCTCGAAAAACCAAAAACCAAACAAACAAACAAGGAAGCTAACATTCAGTTAAAAAAATACTTTCACCCAGGTGGTGGTAGCATACACCTTTAATCCCAGCAATCAGAGGCAGAGGCAGGCGGATCTATGTGTGTTCAAGGCCAGCCTGACCTACAGTGTGAGTTACAGGACATTCAGGGCTGCACAGAGAAACCCTGTCTCAAAAAACAGAGAAACAAAAAATTAACATAGGTAATTAAAAGGCATCTTACAGAGATAACATTCCCTGTTGTCTCCAGAATTTTTGTTCAAGGTCAGGGGGATTAGGTAATTTACCATGCACCTTCTAAGGTCTCCATTACAAACCAAAGTTTGAGTCCATCAAAGTTTCCCTGCAGAGCCAACGAGTTTATTGGCTTATTTATAGGGCAAGGGTGAGGATCATAAAAGTACCAGAGAGTCTGCACCCGAGCGACTCTGGAATAAAGGGGGCAGGGGGAAGCTAGCAGGGTGTCTTCCCGTTTCTCTGCTTCCTGACACACTATGAGGGGAGCCACCACACCCCTTCCCCATGACAGCCGAGCCCTAAAGCAGTGAAGCAGGCCTTTCCCCTTTTGAGCTGCTTCTGTTGGGCATTTTGGCTCCCAGTGACACAGAAGGTAACGCAATTGGGAAATGTGAATCGCAAATACCACCCATTAGCACAGCCACTGTGAAAACTGACTGTGTGGGTGAGGACTGAGTAAATTGGAAGTTTTGTGCACTGGGAAAAGAAAATGGGGCAGCTCCTGTGGGAAAAAAATTAAAAACAATTACTATATGCTTCTATCCCTAAAAGAATTGAAAGGAGGGCATTGGTTAGGCAGCTGCCTGTGTATACAGGCAGTGTATACCTGTGTATACAGGCAGTGTGTACCTGTGTGCACAGGCAGTGTGTACCTGTGTGTACAGGCAGTGTGTACCTGTGTGCACAGGCAGCGTATACCTGTTTGTATAGGCAGTGTGTACCTGTGTATACAGGCAGTGTGTACCTGTGTGCACAGGCAGTGTGTACCTGTGTGCACAGGCAGTGTGTACCTGTGTGCACAGGCAGCGTGTTCCTGTGTGCACAGGCAGCGTGTACCTGTGTGTACAGGCAGCGTGTACCTGTGTGCACAGGCAGCGTGTACCTGTGTGCACAGGCAGCGTGTACCTGTGTGCACAGGCAGCGTGTACCTGTGTGCACAGGCAGCGTGTACCTGTGTGCACAGGCAGCGTGTACCTGTGTGCACAGGCAGCGTGTACCTGTGTGCACAGGCAGCGTGTACCTGTGTGCACAGGCAGCGTGTACCTGTGTGCACAGGCAGCGTGTACCTGTGTGCACAGGCAGCGTGTACCTGTGTGCACAGGCAGCGTGTACCTGTGTGCACAGGCAGCGTGTACCTGTGTGCACAGGCAGCGTGTACCTGTGTGTACCCATGTATATAGCATCCACAACAACCAAAAGATGGAGGCAAGCCAAGTGTCCATCCCTGGGGGGCTGAATACATAGGATGAGGTACTTACGCTGTGGTTGGTGTGACTCGTCTCTCAAAGGTCCGAATGCTGGAAGCTTGGTTTGTGATGACAGCAGGTGGTGGGACCGGGAAGAGGTGGAGCCTGGTGGGAAGTCTGAGTTTTTGGGAGGACAGAGCTTTCCTTACCTCTCTTGAACCCCATCTTCCAGTGTCGAGCAGACACAGCCACCTTGCTCTTGAATGTTCCCATAGGAGCCAACAGAAAGCTCTACCTGAGTCTGTTTACAGGGCCCTCCTGACAAATCAGGAAGAATGACAGGCAGGAGGGGTAGGAGGGCACATGGGCCTGTGGGCAGCAGAATTATCAAAGTACAGGCATACCTGTCCTGACCCAAACAAGCTCTGAGATGTGGGAGTGGCAGCCATTAGCCCCCTTGACGACTGCAGGATGCTCTGGGTCCTACACACCACTTCACAAACTGGGGGGTGGGTACCAGGTCTTAGTAGAGACCCCTGCCTGACATTAACCTTTGCCTTGCTGTTGCAGCAAGACAGCCTCAGTCTTCTCTTCCAGTGATGACATTGGGGTGTGTTGTAATTTTAATAAAAAGCAGGGTGAGAGAGAAAGATGCTGTGAGGCAGATATCAAGTGGAGGGGTTTTATTAGGGGAAAGGGATTGTAAAAGTGGGGAAGGGGAGAAGGGGGACTGGCCTCTGGGGACAGGAGCAGTAGGAGAGAGGAAAGAGGCAGAGAAAGACTCACAGGGAGATAGAGAGGCAGAAAGGGACAGACAGAGGGAGAGAAAGACAGAGAAGGATGGGAGGCGGGTGGGACCCTTTTAAAGGGGAACGTAGCAAATGTGCACAGGTGGCATTCTTAGTGGCTGGGGCTGAGGGCGTGTCCTGTCAGAACTCCAAGGGCAGGCCAGTACAGATGCCTGAATACTAACAGGGAGGGCAAGCCAGAGAGGGGACAGGAAGGAGCCCAGAGTTCGGCCCCAGGGACTGCTCAGCTCCTGGCCATGCAGCTGTTCCCCACAGGTTTCTAGTGCAGGCTGATCGGTCAGCGGAATGCTATATTGTCTCTTCTCTGCACAGGGGCTCGTTTATTTAAAAACTAGTCTGTGTTTGATTTCTGTACTCCATGATATCATAGCCAAAGGGCAGCTTCCATTTCAAAGGAGGTAAGACAGTTTATTCTGGAACCAAATATGTGTGACCGTCGCCCGGGAGCATAGCTTCCAGTTACCCCACGTACCGTGCTCAATGTGGTAACAGTTGTGTGGAGTTTTTTTAAATAATTACCCAAACAATAAAATCACAAATCAAGACCCTTCAGATACACTGGTGGATACATCGAGCAGGTAAATTCAAAGCAAGGCTGGGGAATCCTCAGGCTTTGGCTCTGATGGCATGCTTAGCCTCTTGGTTATCTGTCTGTACATTCCAAAGGATTTTCCTAATAGTCATAAAGATGCTGGGTCACATACAGAGGTCACTAATAAGTGACTACTGGGGGCCCAAAAGCTCAAGAAAAATTGTAACTAGGCCCTGGGCCTGCAACACTCAAAGCCTCCCTACGATCGATCCCTCACGTTCTTTCCAGCCTGTGCTCAAGCAGACGTGCTGTATTTCCGGGGATTTTTGGCTTACTTGGCTGGTGGCTGAAGGGAAGGCCAGGGTTGTGGAAGGACCCCAACACCATTGCAAGCTCCAGGAAGTGTGTCTTGCAAATTAAAGGGACCTGGGTCTCTGAAGGGACATCAGCAGCTGGGGCTGGGGTCAGGAGCTCGGAATGCCCAAGTCCCCAGAGCTGAGCAGCCTGGCAGAGTCCACCTGAGGACCTGGCTGCTGCAGGTCCTGGGGGCAGCAGAGTGGACTGAATGCTCACACCCAGGCATCCCGATGCCCAGTGAGAGCAGCCTTCTCACTGCAGAAAGGAGAAAGCTGGTACCCAGAGGGTGGCTGGGCAAAGCGAGGTCGCCGGTGGGAGCACAGCAGAAGATGCCAGCAGGAACCATGTGACTCCTGTCCTCCAGCCTTCCTTCCAAACTGCAGGAGAACAGGCGGCTGGCCGCAGCAGGGCGGCTGGCCCTCAGTCAAAAGGGCTGCCACTGTCATTGTCCGCAGCACCAGCCAGCACCCTCAGAGCACCGCAGGGGTCGGGGCAGAAAGGTTCAGCATCGTTTGTGTTGGGGGTGTCCACGTACCCATTTGTACACCATCTCACTAGACAGCCACATTTGAAAGTGGCCTCTTACCAAGACCAGCAAGCCACCAGGTGTGCAGTAACTCCTCAGGCAGTGTCACAGGCTGTGGAGGGCTCAGCGGGAGGGGAACATCCTTCTGGCCCTGGCTGAATGGATGGGAGGCACAGCCTAGCCTGGCTAGCTGGACTGGAGTCTGGTAATGAGAAGCCAGCTCTGCCTCTGATGATCTTGAAAGTATCACGGAGCAAGAGAAGAGCAACCTGAACTCCCTCCCACAGAACCAAGACCTCTAATACCACTGGGCTTCCTGGTGAGACCCTCCCCTCCAGGCTGACCCCATCCTACAAAGTCTATCACTGCTGTCCTGACTCCTCTGTCCCACGGATGGTTCTTGTAAGCTACAGTCTAAATAATTGGGGTTTACTGATTGGTCATGGTGGTACAGGACTGTGATCCTGGCACTCAGGAGGCTGAGGCAGGGGAGGTCCCAGTTTCAAGGCCAACTTGAGCTACATACAGAGTGAGATCTTGTTGAAAAAAAATGTAAGGAAATAAGAAACAACCAGGCTTCAAACAGAGGTAGGAGAAAGGCCATTGTGGCCCACAGCTGGGTTCATGAAGGAGGGAGGCTGCCTAAGCTGATACCCTTTTAGCTTTAGGGAAAAAAAAAGCCAGGATACTGGGAAGGAGCTCAGAGGAGCCTCTAGATCAAAAGCCAGCCCATGCCTCCAGGCTCCCCAGCAGTCCACTGATGCTGATGATGTCTCTGAAGATGGGGCTTCAAGCCATGGTGTTAGTGTGGCAAACTCTGGCACTGCAGGCCAGTGTCCTGGGAGGGCAGGCTGCGATCTGAGGGTGCCACAGCTCCCTCATGGTCACCCTACCCTGAGTCCTGAGCATCTTGGGACCTGAAGCTGACATCCACACCCGTGAGCTAAGGTGACACGCCCACCTCCCCTCAGGGCCATGCAACCAAACGTGGCTGAATCCTGAACATCTGCCTGGGTGTCCACGAAGGGAGTGCTTCTCCATGGAATGGCTTTTCCTCACATCCCAAAGACATCAACCCCTCACCCCCGCAGCCTTCTCTTTTCTCTGCACACTGGGGCTCGCCCCCAGGCCCTTTCATGATGTGTGTGGTCAGGCCATACCTGCAACCCCCTGCCCTCCTCCTACCCCCAGACCCAGCCTCAGGCCGGAGCTCTGTTGGTCAGTGTACCGTAAGACAACTCCCTTCCCAGCCTGCCTGGGCCCTAGCAGAGGACAGAAGGTGCCAGGAGGCTCCCTTAGTTCTTAAACTGTACCCCCTAGGGCCTGGTAGGAGGGACAGCCGGGTCAGACAGCACCTGGGACCAGCACTGGGCCCTTCTTCCCATAGCAGACCACAGACCCTGAGCTGTGGTTCCCAATCCCACCTGAGATGTGATGGCTGGGATCAGCAGTGTCCCCACCCAGCCCTGAAGGAGTGGGGCCAAGTAGTGAGGACCATGAGGACAGCTTGTTTTATCAAGTTCACTTTCCACGAACAAACTGGTCAGGTGGGCCCCTCAGGCCCTAGCTGTGCAGGTAACTGAGTGCCCCTCCGCCCGCCCGCCCGGCACTCACTCGGGTGTGCCGAGAAGGAAGCTTCTGCTGTCCCTTTCAGTTCAGTGATTCCCTCAGCGTCCAGATCTTATCTCTGTCCCCAGTCTCCCCCTCTAGCCCTCCATGAGGTTTTACCACCTCCCAGTTTTAAGCTGGAAATTCATGGTGAAAAAGGTAGATGCAGTCTCACACAGATTTCAATCCAAGCAACACTCTCCAAGAGAACTTCAAAGTAGCTTTAAGGGATGAGTGAGAAGATCTGGCTTCTGTCCAGAGGGCTGGGGGCTGGGAGCCGTGCTTATGGGGAAGAACAGAGGTTAATATTCAGCTGAGGGGTTCATTTTCTATTTTGAAATATTTTAGGTTTTTTTAAGTTGCAAAAAAAAAGAAAGAAAGAAAAGAAAAAGAGCTGGGTGTACTTTAATCCCTAGCACTCAAGAGGCACAGGCAGGTGGATCTCTGTGAGTTCGAGGCCAGCCTGGTCTACAGATCCAGTTCCAGGACAGCTAGGGCTATACAGAGAAACCCTGTCTCGAAAAGCCAAAAAAAAAAAAGTTGCAAAAAAAAGAAAACTGGGTGCAGAGTCCCATATCCACAACTCCAGCATTTGGGTGGAGCAGGAGGATCAGAAATTTAAGACCAGCCTTGGCTACATGAGACCCTATCTCTAAAAACAGAAGTCGGAAAAAAAGTGTAAGAATTATCCTGTACTTTATGCTCATTGTTTCCAACACCAACTTTTCACATAACTGCGGTATAAGTATCAAACTCACAAAATGTGGCGCGACCCTAGATCCTTCCTGCTTCTCCCACATTCCCTGACACTGCCTTCGTTCAGCGGTGCGGGGTCTCTTTTCATTTGCTTGTCCAGCCGGTGTCTCTTGTCTAGGGCAGGACCATACCAGGCCTGGCTCTGGATCGGCTCGGAATGCCGTGCCACACTCACCACCGCTCTGTGCGGGACCATCATGACCACGGCCACTTCCCATATCACACCTTCTCATCTCTCCAAAAGAGCTGTAGCTTGCGATGATGACGTCAGGTGTATAATACATGTGTTTCTTTAGATTTCATCTGTTTGGGGTGTACTGATTCTAGAACACTTTACGCCTTTCCCTGAGGTGAGAGCTTGCCTTCTTGCCTGCCTGCCTTCTTCCTGCCGTGGGGAAGCCATCCCAGAGTCTCACAGGCTGGCACACCCAGGCAGTGCTGAAGAATGAACTGGGGGCTCATGTGTAGATGTCAGGGTAGACACTCAGATAACGGAACAGAATGGAGACAATCCGTGGGGCTCCACCCTTCGCCAAAGTCAAAGGACTACAGACTTAAGGGCAAAACTCAAACCTGCACCGGAAGACAAGGGGAGCAAATGCCATCAACCCTGGCTTGCGGTGCATTTGAGGAAGCTTCTCCCTACTTTTCTGACCCACCACCTAGGCGACCCCGCTGCCTGCTCTTCAGGGAAGGGAAGGAGCTGCCTGAATGCCAACATGGTCCTGCCCTGTCGTGTTGGATGCTCATAGCCAGCCTGGACTGTGGCCCCACGAAAGTCACATGGCTCTGGTCCAGGTAACAGGAGAGTGTCTGGGGTCTAAGAGAGACTGAGACAGTGATGAGATTTTGGTAGGGCAGGAAGTACTAGGGAGAGCAGTTGTAGGGGAGACAGTGGCTTCACTACAGGGCAGGCTCCACACCCTTCATGGGCCTTCGACTGTTCCTTCCGTGGTCACTTTTGAGCTGCTGGCTCAGTTCTCAATTAGCGTGTATTTGCCACCAAGAGTTCCTGCCATACTTTGAGGATTATCCCAGTTATTGCTCATCTCCATCTTTCTTTCCTAACTGTCATGTATGTGTTCATGTGCGTGTGAGTTATATCTGCACGCGGAGGCCAGAAAACCTCACGTCATTTTCAGGAACACTTCCTTTGAGATGGAGTCCACTAACAAGGCATACCGATTGGCCACCGAGCCCCAGGGATCTGCCGTCTCTGTGCCAGGGTTATCACACATGCTGCCATGGCCAGCATTTTTCATGGGTCTGGGGATCAGACTGAGGTCCTCACATAGAGCAAGTACTTCACAGACTCAGCCATCCATGCAGACCCATCACCAACTTAAAATTTCACTTATTCGGTAAGTCTCTGGTTTCCAGCTTAAAGGATACCCTCAAAAGACTGAAGCCCAGGTTCCAGAAGAGGAACTTAGTCCCCAATTCCAAAGGGTATGGAGTAACTGATACAGAGGTTAGGTGAGAGAGCTTCCCTAGGGACCCCAGACTAACCCAGAGATACAGGAGTTAGCTGTCTACAGGTAGCAAAGGGAAAGGGGCCTATCGTAAAACTACAATCTGGTCATGTAAACACGGGAACAAAGAGAACAGCTTTATCAGTGACCAGTAAACAAAAGCCAATGGTGGGGACCAGCATTACCTTCACCTTCTGTGATTGGCTCTGCCTCACGGAAGGGGATTTGATGTGTGACCACTCCCAATTAGGCAAGCAGTATGTGATTACCTCCTGGCTGGGCCAGGGAGGCATGTGCAGAGCCTGCGAACCCTGCCCTTGGTTTGGCCTATGCTGTGTCAATAAAATTACCCTAATCTTCTTAGTCCTAACTCTCAGAAAAAGCTCCCCAGACAAGGCGCCCCCAGTGCCTTCCGCGGTTCCTCTCCCATGGCGGGAGCCCGCGTGTTGCCTGCTCTTTTCTTGGTGAGGTTTCCTTTCTCTTTGTTCACTGGTGTGTCCGTATCCTTAGTCATCACAGCTGTGAGGCAGTGAACTCAAACGCATCTGTCTCCGCTTGACTTTGGGGGACTGTCAACTGTCTGGCACCTTAGTTCCTGGGTTGAGAAAGGCCTTGTCACTCTCAAACACAGGCATCACCAACACAGGACCCAGGTGGCACTCACACACTAGTTTTATGGGACAATGGGGCTCCAAGGAGCCACCCAGCCTACCATGGCAAGATGGTCCTCCCAGTACCTGTACCCCTTAGCACAAACCATGATGTCCCAGGCCTGGAGACCCAAAGGCTCCCAAACCCTAACCCCCAGGACTCCTACCCTGGGCCACTAAGCAGTAGATACGGCACTATTGCTTGGCTTTGTGGGGAGTGAGTGGGGTTAAAACTCAGTGTGAAAACCCCTAACTACTTAAAACAAAACACTAAAGCAAGAGAAAGTCTTGTTTTTGTCAGGGACCCTGGGAACAGAGATGCCAGACTCAGGGCTATCCAGAGGCTCCAAGAGGCTCTAGGCCATCTCAGCCAAGGTGTCGGTTAGGAAGAAGCTGCAGGGTCTTGGGGTGAGGGGTGTGGTGCCCTCTCTGCCACCTCTGTTAGGAGCTGTGTGGAGCAGCATGAAGAGCAGGGTCAGAGAGGCAGATGTGTGTGGACCAGGGCGGGCAGATGTACGCCCACAGGCTCACTTGCTGTTAGAGTCTGAATCTGAAACACTCCCTGCAGGCTCGGGTTGCAAACCTTGCTCCTCAGCTGGTGGCACTATCTCGGGAGGCTGTGGAGCCTTCTGGAAAGGGCGTCTAGTTGGTGGAAGCGGGTGGTAGGGGTGGGTCCTTGAAGGCTACACCTGGACTGGACCCTGGTTACAGCTTTGCTCTCAGTTTTCTAGTCCAGCGTGATGTCAACAGCCTCACCACAAGCCCTCACTGCTGGGAGTGTCGCACTGAAGCAGTGAGCCAAATAAATCTTCCTTAAGTTGTTTCTGTGCGGCAGCGTGGTCATAGCAAGGCTAGAGACCTGCCCCGCAGCAAGGCCCCATGCCAGCAGCCTCCCTGTTCTCATAGAGAGCCTCTTCAGGCCCTGTAGAGCCCACTCAGTGGGGCCAGCCTTACGATGCCAATCAGTCTCCTAGTCCCTCTCTGTGCTCCTGCCTACGCCCTTACCCAGGAACCCTTTCAAGGCCAGGTACTCAGTCATGTTCAACAGGCCTCACTTCCTGCAGTGAAGTTTCAACCAAATGTGGCATCTGCTGTGTCTGCGGCTCTCCTGACTCTGTTCCCAGCGAGCCCTCCTAGGACCCCAGATCTGAGCTTGGGCTGTGTGTTCACCCTGTGCTGGGCCTCAGGCTCTGGGGACAGCGCCATGTGTCGTGTGGCTGTTCCCTGACTGGGTGGTTCCACCCGGGCCCTGACTGCTCTATCCACAGCAGGCTGTACTGAGAGCTGGAAGGGGAATGTGTCTCTGGGGCAAGCGGGACAAGGAAGACGCAGCGGTCGGGCTGTGGGGCATCGAGGGTTTACTGTCTCTGCCGAGAGCGACACAGCCGGCAGTGCCTGTGCACGAACAGGGGACCCCATAGTGCTTCTCAGCCTGGACCCCATCAGGAACGTGATCTGATATGGGGGAGATCGAGCAGGGCCAGGGAGTGGCTGCACCTCTGGCTTCACCAGGTCTGTTCTGCCACTCACAGAGTCTGGGCAGCATGCCAAGGGTCAAGAGCTTTCTCTAAGCATCCTGCGGCCTGCGTTGGAAATACTCCCTTGTCTGTCTCCACGAGGAGCCAAGATGTTGGGTGGGAGCAGACTGCTGGGTCCTGAGCGAATTTATGGTGCCCTCCCTTCCACCTCAGAGATGGAATGGAGGCGGGATAGCCACTTGAGGTGCCACAGGGGCGGAGGGGTGTCCTCACCACAGGGTGAAGAAGAGGCCCAGACCCATCGGTAGCAGGATCCTTCTCGGCAGGGCCCCGAACCTCTGCTGGGTGGCAGGTGCTCTGTTGCAGAGAGGCCTTGAGCAGCATTTCCTGGTGATCTTGCCCTGAATTCCTTTGTTCAGTGTCCACTCAAACTGACTGTTGGTGTTGGGACACTGGACAGCGCAGCGCTTGCTGATCTGCATTCTGCTCATTGAAACTGCAGAAGAAGAAAAAAAAGACAGCGCATGGTCCTAGAACCCAGAGCGAGATGGGAGACTGGGGGACGAGGGCTCCCGGTGTGGGTGACTGGATCTGGCCTTGCTGAGTCAGCTTCGGTTGTTCTTTCTCAGGCGTGGGAGCTCTGCTACCCAGCGTCCCCACCAGCCTGGGACACAAGCAAAGAGGTGGGGGCCTCTCCAGCAGCCCCAGCTGGCCCAGGAGGGGGAGTAGAGGGCGCAAGGCGGGAAAGAGCTGGTTGCCCAAGAGTACGTCGCTTGGCGGCACGGAATTTAGGATGACCAAGAACGCTCCAGCAGAGAAGACAGCGCCCGTGACCTCCTTGGAAGCCTCGACCCTGCACAGACCTCCCCAGTGAGAACACCAGATCCTCTCAGAACAGGCAGCACCCAGAAGGGAGTAGTCCTCAGAGCCTACTCCCTGCACAGAACACCAGTTATTACCTTCAGGCTCAAGAGCAACTGAACAAAAGGCTGCCTGAGGGGTGGAGCACCAAGCTAAGGGATTGAGACGCAGGAGAAACAGCAGTAAGAGACAGCCCTGGGCAGCTTGCAGGGCCTGAGAGCACAGCTACAAAGGACAGCTTACCAAGACCCCCTGCCTGAGGCTCACACCTACCACTGCTCCAGGGCAGGTCCTAGGCCAGCTCAAGCCATTATTCTCGGGAAGCAAGGAGGCAGGAGAAGCCTGAACTGTGGGCATGACTGCATCCAGGCTCAGGGCTCTCTCACCAGAGGAGCCAGCTCCGAGGCTTCTGCACTGTCCCAGAGAACTAGAGCTAGGTCCAACAACTACCAACACCCCGACTGTGCTCAAAACAGGTCTGTCTGACCACTTCTGGTTTCTGGACATTTTCATATTTTCACCTTTCCACGTTGGCTTTTGTTCCATCAGTCTCTAGCCCTGATCTAACGTAAGGTGCCACTGCTTTCACAACCCCATGATGCCCCTACGAGAGTGGGTAGCCTTGGCAAACCTGTCCCCGGTTGGCTGGCTCTGTTTTTGCATGCCTGTTCATCTGGGAATTCAATGTCACATCAGAGCCTTTGTCCCGGGGTGAGTTCTAGAAGGAGTGACACACGAACAAATATGGCAATTGGGAGAGAAAAAGGAACTGCCGAAATTCAGACCACACCTTCCCGTATGTTCCAGCACCCACAGGATGCATTGGGCCTGCGGGTGCAGGGTCGGGCCCGTGGGTACAGGGTCGGGCCCCAGTTCTGCCTTCCAGGCCCGAGGAAGGACTCACTTGAGTAAATGAGCACCTCGTTGCTCTGGCAGACTTTCTCGTCTGGCTGGCACTTTATGGGCTGACACTGGCTGGGGTGTTGGACCTTGAAACACTGGAAGCAGCTCAGGTTTCGGGCTGTGGTCAAGAATAGACGACGGTGGGTGGGCAGCGCAGGCCGCACCCCACCCCATCCCATCGCCCTCCAGCCCTGTCTATCCCTTACCTGGCACCCTGGTCTCCAAGCCTTGGGCGAGCTCCACAGACACCAGGGACACCAAGAGCGCCAGGAGCAGCTGGGTCATGACTCCCGTGCTTCCTTGCACGACTCGCGGCCACAGTCCTTTCAAGATCCCTCACAGCTCCCTTGGTGCCCTGCACTCGACTGTGGCGTCTAGGGGAGGAGCTGGAGCGGCCGGCTGGAGTCTGCTGTGTTCCCTCCACTACGGCTCCCAGGGGGGTGGCTGTACCTTGTGCGGGTGCAGGAACAGCGAGCACTGAGAACACTGCGGAGCGGGGTGGGTTCCCCTGTGATACCCCCTGGAGTCGTCATCCCAGACCCCGGCCCCCGGGCTTCCTTCCCTTCCCTTCCCTTCCCTTCCCTTCCCTTCCCTTCCCTTCCCTTCCCTTCCCTTCCCTTCCCTTCCCTTCCCCTCTTCTCCCCTCCCCTCTTCTCTCCTCCTCTCCTCTTCTCTCCTCCTCTCCTCTTCTTTTCTTTTCTTAACACACCCAGAAGAGCAGAATCCCCCTCTATCACTGGTCCCAGACTCCAGGCTCAGGAGGAAGCTGAACAGTTCCGGAGCCGGAATAGAACCTAACTGGATCTGGAATGGTCCAGAAAGTTGGAAGCAGAGAGGAGATTAGAGTCCTCAAGTCGGGAGAGTGGGTGGGTGGGAGGCACATCTTTGGAGAAGCAGGTGATTTGGATAATCAGAAATGGTGGGCAGAGCAGAGAATTGACATCAGAGCCCTGGAACAGCAATGGAGAAGAAACAGAGCCAGGGAGCAAATCGGGGAAGGGGGCAAACACACCACAGGCCTACAGTCTCTCTCTCTCTCTCTCTCTCTCTCTCTCTCTCTCTCTCTCTCTCTCTCTCTCTCTCTCTCTCTCTGTGTGTGTGTGTGTGTGTGTGTGTGCACGTGCATGGGGCCAGGAGTGGGAGAGGAAGGGAGGAAGTCGAGAGGAAGCCTGTGCATCCCCAACCAGGTTCCAAAGACTTCTGAAGCTGAAGGGCCACAGGTCCCACCATCTGGTCTGATCATGTGCAGGCTCCAAAGGTCCTGAAACAGATGCACCTAAGAGAAGGTGACCCCAGGGGCTGGAACATGGCCTTTGGGGTTCCTCAGCCCGCAGCACTGCGGTTACTTCCTAGTCTCCTGGGTCACATCACATGCCTGCAGGTGAGTCTGTTATGTGACCCAGTCCTGTCTATGGGATGTGTAAGTGTCCTGCACATTCCTGAGAGTGCCATTCAAACCTCTTTCCCCACTCCTGATGTAGATTTCAGAGACATCCTTTCCCATAAATTCAGGGACCGCGACGCCTCCTACCTCCAGCTTATCTCCCATTGTTGTCATACACAATCCTTCTTCTCAGAGTAAAACTAAGCAAACTGTGTCCGCTTGAGTTATTGAAGTCAGATGGGATGTCACAGGACTTGTGGCTGAGGAAGTAGCTTGCAGCCTCTAGGTCAGTTGAAGGGGATATGTAAGGGGGAAAGGGGGGTTACTGTCTCCTCTGGAGACATCAAGACACCTTCTGTGTCCTCACCTTGGGACCAGCCACATTTGCAGGCTTTGCGGACCCTACCTAGATCCGTTTGCCATCAGGAAATGCTGCCTTAGTCTGGAGGCCCAGCCCAGTTGTCTCAATGCCTCGTTCCCAGGCCCGTCTCTCACGACTCTCCCTGTAAGGCCAAACCCCCCACATGTGTCTTTCCCAGACTGTCAGCTCAGTCTTTACACCCTGTCCCCACCTTCTTCTCTCCTTTTTGCCGCTTAACAAAATGTGGTGATCTGGCTGAAAATGGCCCCAAAAGACACGTTTGACCGTTTGGTCCCCAGTTGGGGGGACCGTTCTGGGAGGACTGTCACTTGTTGGGGGAGGTGTGTCACTCAGGGTGGACCCTGAGGTTTCAGAAGCTCACATCATTCTGAATCAGCTCTCTGGGCCTCGTGCTGGTGGATCAAATACGAGCTCTCAGGGACTACTCCGGCCGCTACTGCTTGCCGCTGCCCTGCTCCAAGCCACGACAGCCATGGGCTCTAACCCTCTGAAACCCTAAGGTCCCGACCGGGCAGACTCTCCCATACATCCACCTTGGCCACGGTCTTGCCACAGCAATAGAAAATTAACTAAGACAGCAGATATTTATGGGACTGGAGCGGTGCTCTGCAGTTAATTGTGAGGGACACGGTTTGGATCCCATCACTCTGTGAACTGGGCACCACATGGCACCCTCTGCTGGCTTCTTTGTGCAAAGACGTGTACAGCTGCACACACATGAACACACGCGCAACAAACCTTTAACTTCTTAAACGTGTTTATTAAGCATTGGAGTCCATGTGAGTCCCTCGATGGTGACAACCAATGGCAAGGAAGACTTGGCCCGTTGTTCTCCAGGTGTGGCTCTGATGGTCCCCACAGCAACACAAAGAACCCATCCAGGGGACCTACTGAGAGAGGCACCCGTGGGAAGTGCTGCTGTCTCACAAACACGTCTGCCGCACGCCGGAAGGTGCTTAGTTGGGGGACAACATTCCATATCCCCACCTAACAGCTCGCTCGTGGTTACGGGCCAGCTGAGGCTCGTTCTGCAGTGGACTCAGGGAGCCAGGGGGTAGCCATGGGCAGGTGTGGGACCAGAGTCCTTCACAGCTTTTCTGCTTTGCCTCTGGATTCTTGATTTAAGAAAGATGAAGGGCATCAGCTGCCTTCCTACCCAACTCTCCTGGAAAACTTGAGCTACCAGGGGACCCAGACATTCTTAATAAGGCTTTGACACATCTCAGAAGGCCAAGGCCTCAGGCCACACCCACAATGGACAGGGAAGGAAAGGTCACTAAGCTGGTGCTGTGCAGGGCTAGCTGGTGTGTGTGTGTGTGAGTGTGTCTGTGTGAGTGTGTATCTGTGTGTGTGAGTGTGTCTGTGTGAGTGTGTGATGTGTCTGTGTGTGTATGTATGTGTGAGTGTGTGTCTATGTGTGTGTGAGTGTGTGTGAGCGTGTCTGTGTGAGTGTGTCTGTGTGAGTGTGTATCTGTGTGTGTGAGTGTGTCTGTGTGTGATGTGTCTGTGTGTGAGTGTGTCTGTGTGAGTATGTGATGTGTCTCTGTGTGTGTGTGAGTGTGTGTCTATGTGTGTATGAGTGTGTCTGTGTGAGTGTGTCTGTGTGTCTGTGTGTGATGTGTCTGTTTGTGAGTGTGTCTGTGTGAGTGTGTCTGTGTGTGTCTGTGTGTCTGTGTGAGTGTGTCTGTGTGTGATGTGTCTGTTTATGAGTGTGTATGTGTGAGTGTGTGTGAGTCTGTGTGTATGTGTGTGTGTATACACACACGCACTTGAGAGTGTGTGTGGAGGCCACAGATCAACCTTAAGTCTCGTTCTTCAGGAATGTCTACCTGATTTTTGGGATGAAGTCTCTCGTTGGAACCTGGGACTTGCAGGTTCAGCTAGTCTGGCTGACCAGCAAGTCCAGGAATCCTCGGGTCTCTGCCCTCCAGGGTGAGATGAGATTATGAGCACAGGCCACCAAACCTGGTTCTATATGTGAATGCTGAGGCTCAAACTCAGGCCCTTATGCCAACGTGGCAAACCCTTTATGAACTGAGTGCTCTCTCTCTCTCTCTGTCTGTCTCTCTGTCTGTCTGTCTGTCTGTCTGTCTCTCTCTCTCTCTCTCTGTCTGTCTCTCTCTCTCTCACACACACACACACACACACTGCCTTCTTCCTCTTTGGCCTTCTGGGATCCTTGGAGAGTCCGGTTCTTACACTTTGAGGGGGACCTCTGTGTGCAGTGTCAGCTGTGGCTCTCACAAATTGGGTATCAGGAATCCGGCATGTAATATCCCGTGTCTCGTAACATGTAAGTGTTACAGAATTGCCGCTCCTTCTTCCATCCCTCGGGCACCACGGCTGCCTCCAGGACTACAAGTGGCAGGCGCAGCCTCCTGCTGGTGCCCAGGCTGCAGGGCCCTCTCGCTGTTGTCTGCCTGGCCCCTTGCGATCCCGCTTTCCAGCACCCGCACTCCCAGCCTGTCTCTATCAGAGTCTTTATTCACAAAGAAAACAAGCAGCCTTTCTTCCCTACCAAACTGCATCAACACAGGATCTGTCTCTGGGTGAAAGGAAACACTGTCAGAATTCAGCCAGCCTGTTTACTTATGTCATAAAGCAAAATGTTATTGTCTGATATGATTCCTTATTTCAGATGAGGTAGCTGGGCAAGGTGGTGCATGCCTGTGATTCCAGCACTCAGGAGGCTGAGGCAGGATGATCATAAATTTAAGGCCAGCCTGGGTCATGCAGCAGCTTCAAGTCAGCCTAGGCTACATTATCAGATCTTGTCTTGACAAGCAAAAGTAGAAAAAATAGACACATAAAAACATATACAGGGCTGTAGCTGTAGCTCAGTGGTAATATGCACAAGGGTGTAGGTTTAATCCCTAGTACTGCCAAGAAAAAACAAACAAACAAAAACCACCAAAGCAACAGAAACAAACACCTGAAGAAAATTCAAGAAGCTCTAGTGTCTCAGAGTACGGCTCTAAGCTATGAATGAGGCTTGATTAAGACAAAACAAAGCCCGTAGAGCATGCTTACCCAATTGGAAGAATGCCCAATAGGAGATAAGTGTGCAGAGGTGCTCACTGGGGACAATCGCCCGAAGACTTGGGGGAAAGATGCCACCTGCTGGCCAAGAAGAGAGGCCTCAGGGAACAAGCCCTGCCACACTGCCTCCAGCCTTCTGAAGCAGTCTTGCCTTGGATTTGAGGTCCTCCCATGCTGGGATCACAGGCATGTTCTCCACGCCCTGCTCTCTGTACCTTCTCTTAAGGCCTTACCAGGAAAATCAGAGCCATCAAGAAATAAGTAGTAAGAGCTGTGTGTGTGTGTTTGTGTGTGTGTGTGGAGGGTCATCCACAATTCCAGGAGATGAGGTCAACGTATAAAAGCAGTGGTGTTTTTACAGACTGCCACTCATGACGCGAAGGGAACAGTTCTTTTTACAATAACCTAATAAAAGAGCCAGACACCTAGGGATACGTTTAAACAAAGCCCGGACCGTGAAAGGCTGTGAAAGAAACCAAGGCAGGCCTCACTCAGAGCACGGAAGGGCACCGTAGGCTGAAAGACAGGACTAGGAAGAGTCTTTTAGAATTAACGTCTATTTATTGTACATGCTTATGCACGCGACATGGTGCATGTGTGCGGGTCACAAGGCAACTCGCAGGTGTTTTGCAGGGATCAAACTCAGGCTGTCGGGTGCAGGGACAGGGAGACAGAGATAGAGAGAGGCAGAGTCAGAGACAGAGAGACAGAGAGAGACAGAGGAAGGGAGGGAGGGAGGGAGGGAGGGAGGGAGGGAGGACAGGGAGGGGATGAGACAGGTAAGGCTAGCTCCCTACCGAAATTCACACGATACTGGGAGAGTCACAAGATTTGACGGTGCAAGTCTGCAACCCCAGCACTTAGAAGGCTGGGGCAGGAGGTCATCTTCAACTGCGTAGCAAGTCTCAGGCCAGCCTGGGTTGTACACCACCCAGCCTCAAAAACCAACCAAACAACAACAGTGGTAACAAAAACTAGTGTGATGTCAGCGAACCAATGGGCAGAGAGAGCAGAGTGGATACGCCCGGGTGACTTTTGTAGTTGTGCCGTGTCTGTCCATGGCGAGGGAGAATAGTGTGTCCACAAGTGGTGCTGGGACAGCTGGGTGACGTTGGAATCAGGTTACACTTACCTCACACACCACCATGGTGGGGGATCAACCTAAACGGATCACTGGTTGTACCTCAAGAGTGAGACAGCAACTTCAGGACAAATTCCGGGGCTTTTAAGGAGGGCAGCTGATGCTGCTCCCTCAGGATGTTTAACTCGTGTGTGTGTGTGTGTGTGTGTGTGTGTGTGTGTGTGTGTGTGTGTTTAATCTTAGATAAAGCCCATCACAGAAAGCCAGGCAGTGAGTTCCCATGGGGCAAACCCACTGTGTTCAGTCACAAAAACTACAGTTGGTAGAAAACTGGAAAACTCCACAGACTTAGACTTGGCAGTGGTGCCGTGTGGCTGTGCAGGCCTGCAAGTAGTCTCAGCACTGGGGACGCTGAGGCAGGAAGACCATGAGTTTGAGGCCAGCCGGGGCTGGAGAAGTGGCTCAGTGAGGAAGAGCGCCTGTTGTACAAACAGGCGCACACATGCTCCTAATCCCCGTGCCCATGTAAAAAGGCAGCCTGTCTGTGCTGCCTGTGTTTCCATTCCACCACAGGAAGTGTCAAGCCACTCCTCGCTCTCTCCCCCAGCCCCTGACAAGCTTCTCTCCACAGAGTCACCTGTTGCGGACACTTTGTGTAAACCGAGTCGAGCAGTGCGCACCTTCTGTGTTTGGTTTTTTCACTTATCCTAGGGTGCACCCAGAGTTTCCTCCCAGCAGCACGTTGCTCCTTTTTCATAACAGGGCCACGTTGCGCCGTAGCACGACTTCAGGTGGATCAGCCTTCCCAGAGGGTGGTCGGCTGGCCAGGTGATTGACAAGCCCGACTGCACTAACTCTCAAGGGAGGAAGGGAGGGCACGCTAGTACAAGCAGCTGTCTCCTCCCAAGGTCAGGAGTGCTCATGTCTTTCTCCTAGGCCTTGAGGAGTGGCAGACCGGGTGTCGACCAGGAAGCAGAGGCAGGAACTTGGAAGGAAGTTCCAGGAAAGTGGCTGCACCTTGCACCAGGCTGTCTGCAAAACTGCTAACCAAAGAGAGCTTCCTGGATCGTGCAGACGCTGGGATGCTGCAGGTTCAGAGTCTAATCAGTTTAGTTTGGGATGTCTTTATCACCCCAGCCACTCCTTGCCTGCTTCTCTATCTGATCTCTGTCTGATCTCGAGTCCTGTGACTCACAAACACATTTTTTAATGTATTAACAAAACCCTACCTTCCTCCAACCCCATGAATCATAAAATAGCACCTGAAGCCCATAGCTGGGACTTCCTGAGTACCTGCAAACCTTCCCGTAAACCCTCCCATAAACCTCATATTTTCTCCAGTGTGTTTGAAAAGTGCCTAGATTTAGGATTTTCTTTGTACTGTTACTATAAAAACTTCATTAAATATTGGAACAAAGAACTTGGGGTAACCTGAAGCGTTATTCACAGGGCATTGTCACTCATATTTGGCTTCAGAATAAACTATCCTTATCTACTTTGAGGCGAGAGCTGGACTTTTGTGTCAATAGTCTCCAAGGTCACTGTGATGGGTGACTCCAATGGTCACCAAGGCACAATGTATAGTCAATTCAAAGTCTTTGTCCCAGACATCTGGGAGCACACCCAAGTGTTCAAGGACCTAGGTGTGAGCCCAAGTGTCTAGAACAGGCAGAAACCATATCCTAGCATTTCAGCCACACAGGGCTTCGCAGAGGAAGCCGTTTGAAGCAGGCAGTTTCAACAGAAGCTAAAATAAGCAGTTAGCTGGCAGGGGTCCTGCACAAGCAGGCAGTTTTAACAAAGGCTAAGATAAATTATCTAGAGCATCCTGGCCTTTGGTTCCTAAAATAGTGTTGGGGTTGTCTATGGAATTTTCCACCAAGGAGATCGGAGTCTAGTGAAACCTGGACCAGCCTCAGCATGAGTACAAGATGAAGGAGCCTCTGCACCGTCTTGACCCCATCACACAGATGGATGAAGACACAAAGCCAGCGTTGTCAGAATCAAACTGGACTGAGTTTTGTAAAGCTCTAACCTACATAAATAAAAACAAAAGGAGTATATGGATACAGCCGTAAGGCTGTGAAGGGAGAGAACCTAGTGCTTATGGTTGGTAATGAGCCACCACAAAGTCTACAGGAAAGAATCCTGCAAGCATGTTTTCTCTGCAACTGCTGGCCCTCAGGCTGGTTGCATGCTCCACACAAGAAACCCCATATAAGCCTGCTTAGTTCTTTGCAGAGACAGGCACCCTCCGTGTTTCTTCCAATAGATCCCTTGGGTGAGGCTTGTTGTGTGGAGTGACTTTGTAGTGTTCCTTGGCCCTTGACGGTCAGTGGGTAACCTTTCTCTTCAGAGAGTTAACCCTCACAGGATCTGGCTTTGGAATTCAGGTGGGTGGCCTGATCTCACTGGGGTTTCTAAGAAAATGTGTGTCTTAGACCAGGTCCAGAACTTTGAGTTAGTTCACCCCAACTGCTTCATCTGTCGGCTGCTAGGAGCCCACAGAAGGGCTGGTCCTGAAGAACCAGAAGCTGTTACTGAATAGGGCTGGTCCTACAAAAACTACAAACACAAAGGTTGATCCCAGTCAGCCTCAGGGCAGCCAACATGGAGGGAGGGGAGGTTGTGGCAGCCTGGAGTTCAGTGGAACTGAAGGGACCAGCACCTACCCCATCCCCCACCCCCCGCAGCCCAGTTTTAGCAGCCATGACCCACTAACATGTGCTTGCATGACCTTGCTGCTCCTGTCCTGGATACTAGGAGGTCAGATGCACGGCTCTGGGTGAGCACAACAGTGATTGCAGAGCACAGCAACTGCCTTGGGAGGGCCTATGGGCCGTAGCAACCAGTTGACCAATCAGCACAGGACAGGTCATCCAAGCCTGGAAGTGCACCAATCCTGAGACACTCCTCTTAGGCTGCCCTATAAGATCCCTGCCTCCTGATTTCCCAGGGATCTTTTCTCCATCCATCCGCCATGGTGAATGGATTAAAGGCCTAAGCTAATGGGGTTAGCTGCTAAACAAGTACAATAAAAGACTCTTTGCTTTTGTATCGAAATGGGCCTCTTGGTGATTTTAGGGTTTAGAATTTGGGCACAATTTTGGGGTCTCATCCTGGGTCCTCAAAATCCACCACAACCCCCCTTTTTTTGCTGAGTCATGTGTCGCTACATCAGGTAACTGTTTTTGCCCGGGGGGAGGGGGCAAGCTCTCAGGTCTATCTCTTTCTGTCTCTCTCTCTCTGTCCTTACCCACGTGTGCACGTGGCACGGGCTGGGGTTTTTTTCTTGCTGCCCTGAGAACATGGCATGCGGGACAGAATTCCCTCCACTATGTGCCATGGATTAGAACTTGCTGCATCTTGAGGCGGCTGCTCTGAACTCCAACTACTGTGGCAGCCCCCATAGCTGAGCCTGGCTGGTGCAGGCTCTCTCCCTCCATCCTCTTCCTGCCTGTGAGGTGGGCAGGATGGGAGAATGGGGGTCTCTCTGCCCCACACGTTGCGAATAGAGTGTCAGGGCAGGTACGCCGTGGATCCTCTTTGCACCATCTGCGTGAGCAGAGGGTCAGGGTCTCTGCACCAGGCACATGGCATACCAGCAAAGGAGCTGTCTGCCAGCTTTTCCCCCCCTGCCAGAGCTCCCTGCCCCGAGCACATGGCGGTAGATCCAGTCTTTCCGCAGAAACCGAACAGCCTTAAAGGTATTGAAACCACAAGATGGACTTTGGCTAAATGTTTTTGTGTAACTGGAAGTGAAAGACCTCGGCATCAAAGCGCCGGGCACCGAACCGAACCCTCTGCCCAAGAACTGGGGCCAGACCACTGGATGCAAATGCAAGAGGTGGTTTATTGAGTACACAGGTGCCTGCGGATGCTACTGCAACTTGGGTGCAGAGCATACCGGGCTTGCAGGGAGCACAATATTTATAGAGTCTTAATGGTTACGTAAGTATCAGCATAGCAACAGGCATTTCATTGGCTCATCTTGGGGGCAGGGGTAGTTCCCACAGACTAGGTTTCCTGGTATTACCTCATGAAAGACCCCAGCATGCTTCAGCAATTATTATCCGGGTCCCATGACTGCTATGGTGATCACAGGCATCCTGTTTGATATCCTGTTTGAGGGTGAGGCACCTGGTCTGGGTTTTTCCATTAGGCAACGGCTGGGCCTTGTTTTTCTTTTCCTAGGGGGCCCTGGGTAGGGGTCTTTCATTCCCCCCTTGTTCTTGTGCATAGGTAGAATCTTATACCTATTGTCTAGCCCTCTCTACTTAAGGTTTTTTTACGGTTCTGTCTGTTTGAGGGCATGGTATTGTTGAGTTAGGACTAAGGCTTGAATTATTGTTAATCTATCTTTTATAAATTGAACTAATTTGTTGAGAATGCAGGGCCCAAAGGTTAACACAAGTATGAAAATAATTAGGGGGCCCATAAGAGTAGAGACTAGTGTAGCGAACCAGGGGGGATTTGTTAAACCAACCCTCATACCAGTATTGTTGGGATTTAAATTTCTTCTGACGAACAGTCAGCCTCTCCTTGAGTTTATCCAGAGTTTCGGTTACAACCCCAGTCTTGTCTGCATAAAAACAACATTCCTCTTTGAGGGCGGCACATAAGCCTCCCTCTCTAAGAAATAGGAGGTCTAGTCCTCTTCTATTCTGTAGGACCACTTCGGATAATGAAACCAAAGAGTCCTTAAGGGCTCTAACTGATTTTTCTAAGGCCTGTAGATCCTCATTCATGGCTGCCTGGAGCTGTGTATTCTGATTGCTCTGAAGTAAGGCAGTGGTCCTGGTCCCTATACCAGCTGCTATCCCCCCCAATTCCCAGGAGAAGAGCTAATGTTACAGAAACAGGTTCCCTTTTAAATTGATAACTATTCTCAAAGTATCCTAGCACAGTAATGTGGGTCCATAGCTGGACAAGTACACAATAATCAGCTGTTATGTTAAGAACCGACACTGAGACACAAGGAGTCAGTCCCGTATTGCAGGCCCAATAAGTCCCACTAGGGCCGGTCAGGTATGAGTTGCTGGGAGTTACTGAGACTGTACGATTACACAGTTTTTGAGATGATGTGGGAATATTTCCAAGACATAATCCTCTTCCAGTCACCTGGGGCAGAGTTAGTTTATGATTAGGTGTTTCGGGAAGGGGGAATGTATAGCTGATAAGGTCAGAGTCCAATGCCAAGCCCTCATAATAAGGGGGGAGCCGCTGTCAAGCAGAGCCAACAATCCTCCGCCTTATCAGGATGGGTTTCGTTTAGGGTTTGGTGTGCTCCTCTGATCAAGTTTAATAGTCTATCAGTAGAGCCGAACTTTGGTCTAGGGGGTAGAGTGGCATTACCATGCCTGGTGGCATGGGCAGGAGGGGTGGTGGCAGATGGTAAGGGGTTAGGCTTGGGTCTAGGGAAGCTCTGGGATGGCCTAGCCTGTTGGTCAAGTAGCACAGAGTTTGGCTCAATAGAGGCCACAGATGTGAGGGTTATGGTTCTGGAGATTAGAAATGTGGCTGCGGTGTCCATTCCAATACGATACAGCCGTAGCCCCCAGGCCTTGGGGGCATCCCATGCTGACCGTTTAGCAGCCTCCATAAGAGTAATTATAAGGGGGTTGCATCTTCCTCCAGGGGTGCTACCCTGGAGTTTAGAACTTGAATCATAGCATGGTCCACAATCCCATCCCCCACAAGTCCAGGGGCCATCTCCATTATACCCCGGGATAGTTCCTCTCTTTCCTCCTGCAATTTTCTAAGTCTTTTTTCCTTTTCTTTAGGAGTCTCCCTTTTATTTAAAACCTTCTCTGCCTCTTTCAATAAATCAGGCAAGGTATAGACGCCCCAGAAAGGCAGTGGGAGTCTTCTACATTCCCTGACAAGCTTGTCTTAACTGAGCCAAATTGGTAGCTGGCGGTAAAGACGTAGGTGTCCCCTACCTTCAGCCGTGTTGAAGTCCCACTCAGGGCAGGTTAAGGGCATCGATTTCGTTGGGGAGTTGAGTGGGTCGCCCGTCATCGCCAGGACATTTTTCCTGGCTTCAGGAACACCCTTTGTTTTTCTTCCGAAGTTAAGAGTGCCTGTAAAAGCTGCTGACAATCGTCCCATGTGGGATGGTGGGTTATAAGGATCGATTCAATCAGGTTTGTGAGAACCACCAGATCCTTGGAAAAAGGGGGATTGTGAGATTTCCAATTATTTAAGTCAGAAGCGGGAAAAAGGCCAATACTGGTATTGGTTCCCCGGGCACCCCGTTTGGTGCAAGGGGAAAGCTCTAGAGGTTCCCCCTGACTGGGTGAGTTCCCTTTTCCCTCTCAGCCTCCTGGCTACTAGAGAGTCTGATTCCTCCTCGCCCAGTGTGGGGGTTGTGCTATCCGGTCTTTCTCCTTCCTCCTTCCCCCGAGCAGCTTGGTGGAGCTGGCTGATACAGTGGTGGTTCCTCGGTGAGCAAACCTATGAGAACCGCATTATCTGGGGGTAGTACAGGTTTAGACCTTCGGGATTTAGAGGGGGACCTCTTCTCTAGGACTGGATAGAGATGATGATCTGGAGCCAGGACAGGGACCAAGGGTGAAGAAGGGGGGAAGGGAGGAGCCGACGGTTTCTCTGAGACCACCTTCAGAGGAGGTTGGAGAGTCACAAATGGGGCTGCCTATGTCGGGGGGGTGTCTGTAGCCAAATTTTCCCAAATAACAATGCATGCTATCTGGTCCAGGTGTCCATGGGGTCCCTTATCAAAGACCCGATCCTTAACCTGTAAGATAATTTCTAGGTTAAAGGTCCCATCCCGTGGCCAGCCCACATCGAAGGTTGGCCATTCAGATGTGCAGTAAAATTGCCATTTTTTTCTTTTTGATGTTCATTGACTGGTTAGAGGCATGGATCTGCACTTCATTCCAGTGATCTAAGGTAAGGCTCAGAGGGGTGATTATGGTTTGTCCCATGCTTGAATCAGAAAACTCAGAATACAAAGACAAGCTGATGGACAAGACAAATTACACAATTAAGCAACTCACGACCAGACATGCTGCGTGCTTTCGGCAGAGAACCGAAAGTAAATATTCAGATGGGCCAATGTATCTGTCGGATACATAATGAGCTCCAAGCAATCGAGCTCCCGGATCCCTGGCATGTCTGCCAGGGTGGCGGGGGAGAAGTCTGAGCTCATCAGCTCCTTCTCAAGCAGCCCTAATTACCTTTCGGACGCTGTGCAGAGACCGATCAACATACACATACATAACAAAGAACAGGGTGCCGGCTAGCTTACCTCCCAGTGGCACTGGCGGTTCTGGGGCAGAAATCTCGGTGGAACCTCCAAATGGAAAACCTCGACACTGTAGCACCGGGCACTGAACCGAACCCTCTGCCCAAGAACTGGGGCCAGACCACTGGATGCAAATGCAAGAGGTGGTTTATTGAGTACACAGGTGCCTGCGGATGCTACTGCAACTCGGGCGCAGAGCATACCGGGCTTGCAGGGAGCACAATATTTATAGAGTCTTAATGGTTACGTAAGTATCAGCATAGCAACAGGCATTTCATTGGCTCATCTTGGGGGCAGGGGTAGTTCCCATAGACTAGGTTTCCTGGTATCACCTCATGAAAGACCCCAGCACACTTCAGCAATTATTATCCGGGTCCCATGACTGCTATGGTGATCACAGGCATCCTGTTTGACATCCTGTTTGAGGGTGAGGCACCGGGTCTGGGTTTTTCTATTAGGCAACGGCTGGGCCTTGTTTTTCTTTTCCTAGGGGGCCCTGGGTAGGGGTCTTTCAGAAGGATAAGGAAAAACAGGTAGGAGGCTACAATAATAAAAAGAGGGAAAGAGAAATCTGTCTAAAATGAGAATGTCTAAGGAGAGAGACAAGATATAGAAAGTGTAGAAGGTTAGAGAATGTGAATTGTTTGCTGTAGTTTTGCATATCTACAAATACTAAATTTCAAAAGCTGGTAATATAAATTAAAATTTTGACCATATAAAGGTAATTCTGTTTTAAAAGTTCAATTGATTTCTCAAAAGAAAATTATATAGGTTTGTTAAAAAGTTCTATCTGTGTTTTCTGGGATAATCTAAGTTTTGTTACAAGCATACAGCTAAAACAAATGGTACAGGTTGCCACCATTTTGCAGTGAGTCACATGACAAGCTGGCCACATGACTGGCTGGTAGCCATTTTGATGGAAGGTGACCACGTGGCAGTTATGACATACCATCCTACAAACAAGTTTTTTTTTTAATTAAAATTTAAAATGTTAATGCTTATATATGCAGGAATACTAAGCTTTGTAATTTAACAGTCACCCAGATGATAATAGTTTTAAAGGCATAAAGGATATTTTAATTTTCAATATTACAAAAAGACATTAAGGGATTTTATTTATTTATTAAATTTTTTGGTTTTTTTGAGACAGGGTTTCTCTGTGGCTTTGGAGGCTGTCCTGGGACTCACTCTGTAGACCAGGCTGGTCTCGAACTAACAGAGATCCACCTGCCTCTGCCTCCTGAGTGCTGGTATTAAAGGCGTGTGCCACCAATGCATGGCTCATTAAGGGATTTTAAAGTTTCTTTTTAAGAATAGTTTTTAAAATGTTTAAATTTATAAGGTTATAAGATTTATGCTTTTAAATGCTTTTATTGTAATATTTGTACTTAAAGAGCTTCGATTTTAAATAGTTGTTTTTAAAGCTAAACCTGACAGTGTAAAGTTCTAGTTTTATAAAAGCAGCTAACTTGGGGCTGGAGAGATGGCTCAGAGGTTAAGAGCCCTCGCTACTCTTCCGGAGGTTCTGAGTTCAATTCCCAGCACCCACATGGTGTCTCACAACCATCTGTAATGAGATGTGCTGCCCTCTTCTGGCCTGCAGGTGTATGAGCAGATAGAACACTGTCTACATAATAAATACATCTTTTTTAAAAAGTAAAAAGGAATAAATGCACAGAACCAGGGCAATTTTGTGGCTGGGCAGTGTGTATGGGGGGCTTAGTCTGTGGAAGCTCCAGGCTGCTGCCTGCCGCCCTGGCAACCCTTGTCAGCAGCAACGCGTTCCCGTGTACTGCAGCCTTCTCTCATACCTGTCGCCGGCACAGCCACATCTCTCTCTACTGTGCTCTCCAGCTTTCCGACTTCCTCCATTTCTCCCACGTTCACTCATCACAGTGACACTGGAAGCTGCGGTGTCACTCAGTATATTACGTGTAAATATTCACTACTACATCTGGTCATTGGTCGGGTTCTAAATTTTCTGGTTCCGCCAGGTGGCAGTGGCACGCCAGGGCCTCCGGCAGTCAGGGCTGTGGGAAGGGCCGGTTCACCCCATCACTTCCAGGGGCTGAGCGGGAAGGTGAGTGTCGGCGACCCAGACCACCCTCCCACCTGACACCCCACCCCCATCACCGGAGAGAACCACTGAGTCATAACAGAGCCTCCCTTTATTGTAACAGGCTTGCACTTTGAGTTGAGAAAGTGGGTGGGGACCTCAGGATGGGGTGAGTGTAAGGCTCAATAACATTCTACCACGTTAGCAGTATCTGGACAGAGGCAGTTTTGCTGAGTCACTCCTATGCAGAAGGGATAGCTCAGAGACTGGTCTCCAAACTCTAGCCAGGCTCAGGAAATTCCACTAGGCCTGCGGTTTATCTGTCAGTTAAAGACTAACTTAAGTGGAAAACTACAAAGTCCTCAGGAGATAGGCCTGAGCAATAGTAAATTGTAATTTTACTATTAGTAGATAGGACTGGACCCTGCTGTCAGGTTACCAGGCAACACGGGAGGCCACCCCTCCCACTGGCTTCTTGCCCTGCCAGTGTCCTTGCAGCTGTAGGACACCCCCATCCTCTCCCTCCCTACTTCCCCTATGTAAATCCCTTTGGGATGAGTAAAGTCGTCACCTTGATCAGATACCTGTCTTGGTGTCCTTTCTCGTATCTCCTGTCCCCCATCTTTCTCCCAGGTGCCCTCCAGTCCCCATGTTGAATATCCCATGGGTCAGGGCAGTGCAGGAACCAGGGTGCCTTGTAATCTTCTTTGGAGATTTTGGGTCACTGTCAGGATCTGGAAGACTGATATTATAAACTTTTAAATTAACATTTTAAATGCCATGTTCTGCAAGTCTCTGAAACATTAGAGGTTTGTCTGCCTTAAGCTTAACTATTGAAAACATAAACTTTATTAACTTGTATTTCTTAACGTCTTACACTAGGTTAGCAGTTTTTTTAAACAAATAAATACATGTATATTTTTAAGAATGCATTTATGTGGGGGAGGCAGGTATTGCCACCGAAGCCTCTGTGCTCTCCTTTCTCAACGGTGAGTCTTTGGTACAGTGAAAAGGTAGCTTCCTTGCCAGTCACAGTCAATGGGTGCATGGATCATGGATTTCCGCATGGTTTCTGGTGGCAACATGATGTTGTGGAATATTTGTACACTGGGTGAAGATGAGCTGCTGTGATTGGTGTAGTAAAAAAGCTGAATAGCCAATAGGTAGGCAGGAGAGGATAGGCAGGATTTCCTGGGATGAACAACAGCTCATTTTTTGGATTGGACTACCTCAAAAGACCTCTGTTGTCTGTGCTGCCCCTAGAGGCCATGTTGGTATCTGTGGTTTACTTTCCCAGGCTGTTTTGAAGGCAGAAGGGCATGTGGATGTCCATGGTCTGGGCTGTCACAGGAGGCCATGTTGATATGAGTGGCCTATACAGCCTTAGGCTATGTTGATGTCTGTAGTCCATGCTGCCACCAAGTAACTGTGGTCCTGCTGCAGCTGGGGCCATGTTGATGCCTGGGACTTGCATTACCACCAAGGGCCACGAGGATGCCTGTGATCTGTGCCACTGCCTGCAACCATGTGGATGTCCATGGCCTGTGCTGAGATCCTCAGCCTGTGCTGCATCTGTGGGCTGTGATGGTGTCTGATAGGTTCCCACCTACACAAGAGGCCAGATCAGACCAGATTTAAGACAGATAAATTTAGGTTTATTTTGATGTTGCTCCTGGGCAGGCACACTGGTCCCTAAGAACAGGCCCAGGGAAGTTGTGCCCCCAGGCTAAGGCAGAGAGGTTTTATAGACTTAGGCAAGGGTTGATGATGTGTCAGACAGAGTCTGGGACGTGATAAAGCAAAGCTCCTGGCTGGCACTTCTGTGGGCTGGCCATGCCAGGAAGGCAGTTGCATCCGCTGCCACAAATACAAAACTGGGCTTTGACGCCATCCCTTTGCTCATCATTTTCTCAGTGTGGGCAGGGTTGGGGGAAGTAGGGCAGATGGGGTTTCCCGGGTTGTGCAGAGGAGACCAGGGGTTCCGACTGAGCGGTGTCCGTGGTCTTTACCGCCACTGGAGACCCTGCTGAGGTCTGTGGCATGCGCTGACAAGGGAGACTGTGGGGATGTCTTAATCTATGCTGTGGTTGGACTTTGCTTTGGTTACCGGCTCACAAAAAATGACAGGAGGCTTATCATTAATTACGAAAGCTCGGCCTTAGCTTAAGCTTGTTCCTAATCAGTTCTTATGACTTAAGTCAACCCGCATTTTTAAATCTACACCCTTCCAGCGACTTGCTTCCTCATCTCCGCGCTGCTTCCTCATCTCCGCGCTGCTTCCTCCGAGTCTCATTGGTGATTCTGCACCTAGACTCCCTCTCTTCCTTTCCTTCCCCGTAAATCCCGCCTATCCTCTCCTGCCTAGCTATTGGCTATTCAGCTTTTTTCTACACCAATCACAGCAGCTCATCTTCACAAATATTCCACAACATCATGTTGCCACCAGAAACCACGCGACAGTCCACCATCCGTGCTCCCATTGACTGTGACGGGCAAGGAAGCTACTTTTGCTCTGTATCAAAGACTCACAGTTGAGAAAGAGGCGCACAGAAGGTTTCTACGGCAATACTTGCCTTCCCAAAGAGAAAGCGGCAGCCTAAGCAGAGAGTCATCAGAGACGGTGCTCTAAAATTGTGATAATGGCATTGAAACGCAGCGCTCCCCACTTGATGGCTTCCAGCGTGGGAGCAGATGGGGAAGGTCTCAGTTCCTTTAAGACTGGCCACTGGGAGTTTGAACCATACTCCGGTGAGTATATGGGCAGCCAAACTGGACTTTTGGGGTGGTGGACAGGCCACAGGGTGTGGGGCAGAGTGTGATGGGGGTGCACAGTGTGAAATCCCCAAACAATTAATAAAAATGTGAGAAGGATAAACAGCAGCCATCACCACGTGGTCGGTACTTTGATTAGGGCGTGTTGGGGTGACTGGGGAAGGCTAGGAGGGCTTGGGAGTTCCCCAAAACAAGTGAAGCTCATGGGAGGGGAAGGATTAAGTTTCAGGAAATAGAAACGGAAACTGATTTTTAATAATTAGCATAATGTCTCCTGCTTTCAAAATGGAGTCAGAGAGGTTCCTCAAAAGGAGGAAGTTGGAGAGAGAGCTGATTGGAGAGTGACGGGCTGAGGGCTGTCTCGGGTAAGACAGCATAGCGTTCTTCATGCCAGTTACTACAGTGAGGGCCCATGCTCTAGGTTCCTAGAAGGGTATGGATGGGAGGCATAGGAGTCCGTTTCACAGAAGGAGTCTCTGTTACAAACTTTCCCCAAGGGTGGAGACCCTGGCCTCAGCTCAAAGACAGTTTAGGGTATCAGGGTTGTTTGTCCAGAACAATGTAAGGAACAGTGTTTGTTTACAAACCAGAGCCCTTGGGAGACAGAGGTTCAACTTCTTTTGTTCTAGGAAGAAAGGGAGTATTCTCTTTTTTGTCACAAACAGGGAGGTGTTGAGGTCTGGCTGTGCCCTGCTCTAGGTTAACTCTATGTGCTGTAAAGCAGTGGGTTTTCAGACTGCATCTTGCCCTGAGAGATTCCATTTTATACAGGCAGCCTGGAGTCTGTTCTGAGGATGTAGGATGGCTGTGTGCCTGGACAGACCCACAGACAGCACCATTTGCCCAGCACCACCCATGTGGATGGAAGGGAGCCATGCTATCAAGAGGGCTGGGGAACCAGGCTGGAGTCATGGCAGGTTTCTAATGGCCCCTGCCAGGGACCAGGCCTTAGTCTCAGTTCACTGGAACTGGCTGGAGCTGAGCACGCAGTTCTTGGGAAAGCCACAACCCACATGCCACAAATCAGAGGGTGCCCCACAACCTCGTTCAAGCCTAAGAGAACTAAAATAGCTTCTCTGATCCTGCAACTGAAAAACCTCCAACCAATCCTATAGCAACCTGTAAACTTTCTGTTTAAACCCACCTGTAACTCAAATGTTTCTGGCCCAGCAGCCCCAAATGAAACACATAGATGTTATATTAATTATGAAAATGTTGGCCAGTGCCTTGGGCTTCTATTTGAATAGCTCTGTCTAAATTATTAACCCTTAACTACCAATCCATGTATTTCCATGTGGTCTTGGCTTATCGGGAAATGTCGAACCTGCAACTCATTTGCCTGCTACATGATGACCACTCAGCATCTCCACAGAGAAGAGAGCGATTTCCTGTTTGTCCCTGCTTATATCCTGATTCTGCCCAGCTACGTCACTTCCTGTCTGGTCAATCAGCCAATCAGTGTTTTATTCGTTAACCAGTAAGTGAAACATATACACAGAAGAACATTCCCCATCACCCACCAATCAGCCCCCAGACTAATCTCCTCCCCGGAATTCCCCTAACCTGGCTTAAAAGGGGGGCTGCCTAGTGCCACCCCAACTTGTTGAAAGTTTTTTAATAAAGTGCCCCAAACGTATATATGCCAGCCAGAGGAAAGAATATACTCCTTTACATTAACTCCATAAAACGGTGGGCGTCTACAACCTCACTGACCATTTGCCTGGTATGTGTGTTAAGGATCTCTCTCTTGTTAAGAGAAGCCATGGGGTCCCCACTCGGTGGACTTTAACCAGTCTCCAGTTTAAAAAGGAAGGTCAACCCAGGGGGAGATTATCTCAGTATTCCCAATCCAAGCCAGGGTCAATGAAGCCTCGATACAGTCTCGACAGATAAAAGGCTAATTTCCGTCACCTGCACCATCTTAAACACCCAACATTCAAGCCCAGGCTTGAAATAATTGACATTTGTGGTCATCTGGATTAAATGTCTCCCATCAGCTCATGTATTTAAATACTTGGCCCCTGGTGTTGGTGATGCTATTCAGGAAGGTTATGAAACCTTTAGGTGTGGAGCCTTGAAGGACAAAGGAGGTCACTGTGTGTAGGTTTTGAGTCACTTGCTTTCTCTGCTTCTTGTTGAAATGGCGCAGATTCTCACACGTATGCTGCTTACTGTCACAAATCTCCCCGCCATTTATTACGTTACCATCTTGTGTAGATAAGCCTTAGAATACCTGTTCCTGAAATCTGTTTTATGATAGAACTTTGCCTTGTCTGTTACTTTAAGCTGGCAAAGCTACCAGCTGTCAAAAGCATCAGAGTTCTTGAGAAGGATAAGATTTTACCTGAGATTGGAGAATGAGAGACTTAGTAGCTGACTGCATGGACAACCACCCCCAAGGTCCTCCACGGTTGTTGAAGTCAGAGGCTCCAAGGACACCTGCCTTTTGCTGATAGTGAGATCTGAGGATTGGGAACTTTTTAGGAAAGCTTTCCTACCGTCAACACGAGCAACATGGAGAAAGTAGTTTACAGTGTCCTCTTGTTCACTGCCTAAAAAGTCCTGTGAAGCAGTTGAGGTGAAGGGCAGGGTTGCTTAGTGGCCAGCGTTGCCACGTTTGTGGGCGGAGTTTCTTCAGTATCCACAGTCTTCTTGGAGGAAAAGGGGTGGTGCCAGCAGCTGGCCTGTCTCTCTGTTATAAAAAGCTTTTTAATAAAACATTTAAATGCCATGTTCTCTAGATCTCTGAGCATTTGAGGGCTGCTTGTTTAGTGTATCTCAGCAGACAAAATGTATCTTTAGTGACTTGCCTTAAGTACACTGGTGACTACAGAGAAATCCCCTTTTGTAATAGAAGTTTTACCATTGTAAGGACTGGATAGTATAAATACTCTGTTAATTTGAAATAGACCCTGTATGGAGAAGAAACATCGTAGAAGGGCAGCAGAGAAGTTCCCAGGGGGAAGGTGGTTCCCGCCCTGAGACAGGTTTAGCCATGGTGGGAGGCAGCGGGAAACCTCTGACCAGCGGGAGTTTTCCTCAGGGTTAGCTTTTAAAGCTAGAAGAATGAGGTTTAGAGGAAAGAGAGAATGATTAGCAGAGAGACAGAGAAAAGCTTGAACATAGGGTAACTTCCTTCCATCGACCAGATCCTGGCAGTGACTGGAGAGGTAGAGAGCCAGTTTTAGTGCTGAGATAAGTGAGTCTGGATGCCTGAGTGAACTGAAAGGGTTTTAAGCTTTTTAAGAGGCATCCCAGAGGAGGGGATGGGTTAACTTTCTTTGTTGGTTTGTTACCCATGAGCGAGGCCTAAAGGAAAAACAAAATGGCAAATCAACTCTTCAGAGCTCGTCAGCCCGAGGGTCTAGCCGGGTAGAAGAAACCACCCGTGTAGGAGGAAAACAATGCCGCCATTAACCATGTGACTTACTAGAGGCGCATACAGATGAGGTAATAAAAGGGCGGTTTACCACACCACTAACCACACCCACTTTAGGCGTGACTAGAGACGTGTATACAGACGGTCGTAAAGACATATACGGACGTATATGGTGAACTATGTCACTTGCCAGGCCCACTTTTGGGCATGGCTAGGGGCATACGGAGAAGGCATAAAAGACTAAACAACGGAAGTCTTGGTCTCTTTTTCCGGCTTTCGGCTTCCGGTTCGGCGGCGGGGGGGGGGGAACTACTCGGCTCATCTGGGTTGCTTGTTTGGTCTCTTGTGAGTAATTTCTACAATAAATACTTAGTTTTACTTTCAGTAAGTGTGCCGTTTATCATTGCAGCGTCACACCCGAAAGAGGACCCAGAGTCCGAAGGCAGCAAAAAGCTCCCAAAAGGCTCAGAAAATGCGTCAAGCCGCCGAAGGAGCCGAAAAAAATTACCAATAGGCCCCGTCCATGTCACGAACTGAGTCAGCGGTCCCATGTGGAGTTTCATTGGTAGATAGGAAAGGAAAGAGGGGGTGAGATAACCAACCCGCCATGCAGAGCAGGGGGTGGAGTAAATGGGCAGGGTCTGTCCTTTAAAGGGTCCTTTGCACCTGTGTGCAGATTGGTTCTTATGGAACCCTGGGCTGGCCAGAGTGCTGCCTGAGTGCATTCTGCCAGGTCACAGGGCAGGCCAGCGTAGTGCCTGAACCTTTCATTATCAATGCCAAGTAGTCAGCTCTGAAGTCAGATTCATACAAATAACATTATACAGAATGAGGAGGTTGTGTTTATATGGCTAGGAACATACATGTACACGCGTGCACAGCACGTGTGCATTTGTTTGTGTGTGTATATATACCAATAGTTAGATAAAAGAGGTTATACATTTGAGAGAGACTGTGCTAGGTACATGGGCAGAATTAGTGGAAATGGGAAAATGATGTCATTATAGTTTAATTTCAAAAGCTTAAAAAATGTCTAAAGAGCATGAGGATATCAGTGCTCTTTCATGTTGTAAAAACTATAAAAGAAATAAGTAAGGCATATGGTGTCTTTTTAAACACCTCAAGAGATCACATGCACATTAGATTTACTGAGATGTTATTTAGACAACTATTTCTCACTAATTGTTTCCTTCTTGGTGAGGAAAGTGCAGCTGGTGCCTACACATCTCTTCCCATTATTGTTTTAACCTAAAAATCAAATGATAGTTAAGCCTCTTCTTCCTCCCTCCCTTCTTCTCCCCCTCCACCCCTCTCTCTCTTCAGAAGCCATCTGAGAGGGATTTCCCACTGTAAGCACCACTCCAACAGGAAACAGGAACCACAGTTCCTGCAAGTGAATCCTGGGCTCACCACTCTCAAGTCCAGCCTTCAAAACTAAAATGGGGAAAAATGAGGAAGAATCGGTGGACTTAAACTCTGACAATTTAAAATGGCCTTTGTTCTGGCCTCCTGGATCCCTGTGTAGGGCTGTAATAGGCAGGACAGAACATGATCAGATGTGCCTGACATTGACTTTTTTATGACAGTAAGAAAAAGGTCTAAACTGCATCATGAATGTTATCGATGTGAATAGAAAGGACCAGTACTGCAAGAAAGGGACAACAAAAGCTGTAGACTCAGAGACATTTCTGATAAAAAGGAAATTATTTTGGGTAAGAAAGGATTTTGTATTCTAGGTTAGTTTGAGAAGTTTGCCTTAACATAAAGGAGTATTCATAGTAGAAATAGAGACTAGGATAAAGCTAGACATTAAAAGCATGTCATAAGAAGTTCTGTGGAAGGTAAAAAACAAGACACCAGGCAATGGTGGCGCACGCCTTTAATCTCAGCGCTCGAGCAGCAGAGGCAGGTGGATCTCTGTGAGTTCAAGGCCAGCCTGGTCTACAGAGTGAGTTCCAGGACAGGCTCCAAAGCTACACAGAGAAACCCTGTCTGGAAAAACAAACAAAAACAATCAAGCAAAGATGAGGAAGAAGGCCCAGCGGTTGAGAGCACTGGTTGCTCTTCCGGGGACTGGAGTTTGATTCCCAGGGCTTCGCTGTGCTCACATCTCCCACTCCAGTTCCAGGGTCTCCAACACCCTTGATTTCTGGCTCCTGGTGCACAGACATACACACAAGCAGCCCCACCCCGACAAACAAAACAACAGGAACAACTAACACAAAAACGGGCGTGTGTTTATGAAAGCACGCTAGAGAGTCTGTGTTTTGAATGATGCTTGCTAACAGTTGACAATGAAAAAGCCAGACTTTTAGCTAAGAAACTGGAGCAAAGTCCCTGAAAACATCAACTTCTCCACATTTCAACTGTTGCCATGCCACCTTCCAAAGCATGTGTGGCTCTGGGGCCTCCCACGGTGCGGTCAGTGTCACAGAGTAGACTCAACACCCTTCTGACCAAAGTTTAAGGGGTAGTTTACTTGGACACATTATTGGATCAGAATTTTCAGAAATGATTAACAGAGTTGTAGGAAATTAATTTTGATAAACTATTGCATGTGTAGAAAATATGATAACACTGATCAGATATGTCCATATCAGGAAAAATAAACTGGATTTTCATAAGAAAAAAATTATCAGACTCAAGAGTCAAAAATCCCATTTTTGATCAGATGTGGTGGCTCATGCCTTTAATGCCAGCAGAGGCAGGGGGAATCTCTGTAAATTCAAAGGCAGCCTGGTCTGCAAAGTGAGTTCCAGAACAGCCAGGGCTGCACAGTGAGACCTGGTCTCAAAATCACAAAAACAAACAAACCAACAAAACCCCCAACAACAACAAAAGCATTTTTGATGCACTTTATCTAAGAGCTATACAACAGCTACATTTTAAACCATAGCCAGGAAAACAGACCCAAGAATTTGCTGGGAACAACCAGACCAAGAAAAGGGTATAACTCCCTCCCCTGGACCTCATGGCCACAAGCCCACATCTGACCGCCTGTGTGCATCAAGGGCCTGCAGGCAGTGAATTCTTGATTGTCCTGTGACTTCAGCTCTGCTGGGTCCGTGCTACTGATGAAAATCACCATCTGTCATCCTCTGGGTTGAGTTGAGTCCAAGAAAGCAGGCAGGTTCAACGAAGGAGGGCTATAAGCAGTTTTATGGGCTCAGAACAGTGAGAGTACCCAGAGCGCCAGGGCAAACAGGGTTAGGATTTGGGCTGGGAACCTCGAAATGGGAAAGGGAAAGAGGAAAAGGAAAAGTCACGCTTTTTCTGTGCTAGAACTCAGAAAGGTGGGTAGGCTCAGCAAGCAAGGTGTTTGAGTGACTGTTGGAGGGAGTCTGTGTACACACATAGCTTTTAGGGGGATAATTATGTCTCCCAACTTCTTAATACATATTTAGCCGAAACAGCTTTGCTGAGATATGGCATCCTGTCCAGGACAAGCCCACTCAGATTAACACTCTAAAGAAAGGGGCAATAGCATATTTTTGTAATTTTATCATCTTTTGGGCAATTTAGAATGAAGAGTTGAAAGGGAAATGAGAGGCTTGAGTGAAATAGAGACTTCTAGCCTCAGGCAAACATGATTTGTGGGAAGTGGTGGCATCTAGGGTCCCAGAGAATCACCTACTAAAACCACTGCAGGCTAATGGCTTCTAGAGTCTTTGTCACATGACCTCAAATAATGAATTTCACAGTCAGCAGAAGGAGGAGTTTCAGAGAGAAGTTTAGAGCAGGCGAGTTTAAACAAACAGAGCCACCATATAGCAAGAGCAGATCCCTGAGAAGGGGTGACCACTGAGGGCCCCAATCTAGATTAACAAGTTTTCACTGGACAGAGGCATGGGGATGGGCAGTCCAGTTGTCCCCACCACAAAACACTCATGCCCCTCTCCATCCTGGTGTCTGGACTGGAGTTTTGCACACATCAAGGCCAACAAAGCATCTAACTACGTATAACGTCTGAGCAGCAGCACTCACTAAGTAGCTGTACGAACAGAGAACCACAACAGGAAAGCAAGGCTAAGCCAGTGCCCCTTAACATTTTGGGTAATTCTGGCACCTAGGCAGGACAGAACTGCTCATAGAACCAAGGACATTTCCGGCTACAGGCCAAGACAGGACCTACCTCAGCTTCCTGCCTTCCATATAATGCTCTAAATCTCAAAATGATTAACAGGGATGCTGCTCATAAAATTGCTCTTCCTCACTATCTTAGTTTCATTTCTGTGACAAAAAGACACTTAGGGTGAGAAATCTTATTTTAGGCTACACCCACAGTTCACTGATTATCAGAGCTGTGGGTTAAGTTTCCTGGTGTGGGAACGCCCAACTCAGTGGGGGTAACATTTCCTAGGCATGGGGTCCTGAACTATACTCATAAAAGCAGAGAAACCGAGGCGGGCACAGGTAAGCAAATGAAGGTAAATATGGTCACGCCTCTCTGTCCCTATGGCCCCGCTTTCCCAGCTGTGATAGATGGGCTCTCAGGGGAGAGGGCAGCATTGCGTTCATATAATCTTTTTGTTTCCATCCAGAATCAGGGGCACAATTTAGATCTCCTTTTGACCCCAAGTCCTGCAACAGTGTAGATTCAAGGGGAGTGGCCAGGGTCTTTCCTTAACATTCAGAAAGCAACCTACCCAGCCTTTTCCTGTTTCCAAACGAAAGGTGTATCTGAATTGCCTCCTTAGTATAAGGAGCCTCCTTAGTATAAGCAGGTAAGCAACTGACAAGTCCCTGGAGCCTGGCTCCGGTGAGCAAGCCCCTAGTAGGGGTTCCAGCCATTACTCCCTCCTGCTCTCCTCCGGTTACAAGCGGTCTCAGAAGATGCGGTGGAAGATTAACTGAAAGAGGGACTCCAGGACACGTCTGTCATGACGGAGTGAGACTTCATGGAGACGCAGCTTCTCTGGGGTTATTCACGTCTCTGTAGGAGACCATAAACTCCCTGCTCACCAGGATGAATTGGGTGGGACTGGAACTTGTGTCTACCGCTGATGTTGCCCGTGAAATGTTAAGTGGCCAGGTGCCTGCTGTCTGCTGGCCCTTATATCACCTGCACTTGGCTATGCCTGAGCGGATGCCTAGGGAAGCACATCAAGGGGTCACAGAGAAATGCCCCGCTTTCTTTCTGGTGTTGGTGGTGAACAGGGTCTGTTTGCCTCATAGACTGCTGGGTAACAAGGAGGGGCGGATGTCACGGTACTAGGGTGGAGGAACTGGACAACCTGGGCCCTGGAGTTGGGCGTACCCATGTGGAACTGACCAGAAATAATGGCTGGTACTTCGTAGAAAGAAAGAGACTCTCGTTTCTGCCCTGTGGCTTCCGTCAGGAAAATCTTCCTGAATGTCAGAGCCTCTGGCCTCCTTCCCTTTGGAGACTTGCCTGCTTGAGTGGATGCGTTCAAGCCCGCTGCTTCTGGGTTCTTCTGTGGGACTGAGCTGTTCCTTTGCTGTTCTTTCGGGCTCATCTTCCAGCTCAGGTCCCTTTGTGTGGGGCACCCTGACCTGGCCCTCAGGTGTGGGGATACACAGCATGCCAACTGGACTGCCAGGGAGCACCAGCATGTCGTTTCTTTATAGAGGTTGTAGAAGGCAGGGTCTCCCCACTTGGTGCAGCAGCAGGGATGCTGAGGTCAGTTATCTTCTGCATAAAACTGTCCTGGGCCGTGGAAAGCACCTCTGGTTCTAGCCACAAGATACCAATAGCACCTGACGCCCCAGATGTCACCCAGACACATCAGACACTGCCTAATATCTCCCACTCCACTTATAGGTTAGCTCTGAAAGGTTGGGGCATTACGCTGGCCTGCCCCTGTGACCTGGCAGAATGCACTCAGGCAGCACTCTGGCCAGCCCAGGGTTCCATGAGAACCAGTCTGCGCGCAGGTGCAAAGGACCCCTTTAAAGGACAGACCCCGCCCACTTACGCTTCTGGTCTTCCGCTCTCTCGCTCATCTCGTCCTCTCTTATTCTCATCTTTCTCTCTCTGTGTCCCATCATCTCTTCTCTCTAACCCCCCCTCATGTCTGTCTCCCCGCTTTCAACTATGGTTGACATGCTCTCCATGGCTTGTACTCCGTCCATCGTGCTGGTCCTTATTCCATAATTAACAACAAGCTTTTGGCTCAGGACTCTCACACTGTGGGTACAAAACCCTACTAGGGGCTTGCTCACCGGGGCCAGGCTCCAGGGACTTGTCAGTTGCTTACCTGCTTATACTAAGGAGGCTCTGAGCCATGGCAATTCAGTTTGGAAACAGGAAAAGGCTGGGTAGGTTGCTCTCTGAACGTGAAGAAATGACCCTGACCACTTCCCCCAGCTCCTCTTCCTAGCACCAGCATGGTCCACCTTAATTGCTGTGCAGAACTGGGTCACCCTGGTCACTAACGAGCCTTGTTAACTATTATTAGTCAGTAAATGTGTTGGCCTGGAGGAAATATCTACTGGAAACCCTTCCCCTTCAGGATACTCACTGGGAGGAGCTAAGGAAGGTAATTCATAAACTGACGTATTTATTTCAGCCCACATCTAGCTGGAACTTCCCAGCGTGCCTGCAGCCTGGTCACAGAGAGAATGTGAGGAGAGGGTTAGGGTGGGCTGGGGGAAAGCACAAGGAAGGGTCCTCAGGGTACAGCTGTGGGTGGAAGCTGGGATCAGGAATGGAAATCTGGGTGGGTGGTGAACAGGAGAATTAAGGCAGACACCTATTCCTTGGGGAAGCTGTGTAGAGGGTTGCCCGGAGGGAGGCTGGATGCCTGAGCCACGTCCAGGGCACGGGAGAGCCCCAGGGACATGATTAGGGGGTGCTATTGAACTGCTCCAACACCTAAGGTTTGTCTCTTGCATCCCTTCTCCTAGGATGAACAGTTCCCATGCTATGAAGACCTGTGTGCTCATCCTGCTTGTGACCCTACTGTGTGCAGAGAGAGGTGAGACAGAAAAGGGTCTCAGAGCTGTGGGAACACTTGTGTGCCCAGCACCTGATGTGTGCAGGGGTCAGGGGATGCCCTGTGCAGATGGCCTTGTGGTAGGTGAGCCCTCATGTGATGGGGTGGCTCCCTGGGCCTGTAAACCCGTCAGAACCTGCTTCGAAGCTTCTGCCATGTGTAACATAAGTAGGGTCTTGGAGTTCACTGCCCGCCCCTGCCCGCCTCCCGTGTACAGTGGTCCCGCACTCCTCAGAACCCATTACCTCAGAAGGAATAACCACACCCTTCTGCCTCTCTCTTATTTCTTTCTTGAGACACTAAGGGCGCCCTGTCATCAGAGAACTCTGATGCCTTTGCCTCCCAGCCAGGCCACTGGTCTGAATGTGCACAAGCCGCCCAGTTGCCGAGTTAAGGGGTTTGGCACCCTCAACGTTTGGCCTTCCTCACATTATTATATTTGGCCCTGTCTTAACCCCCAACCCAGCCACACGGAGACCCGGTTCTAGAACTCCCTTATTCTAAGAGGTTCTGAACCCTTAGATACCCCTGTAATTCTAGTTGCATCTGTATTGTGGGAGGTCTCATGGCGAACCCTGACTTTGCAGCTGCCTTCTGGGAAGTCCAGTGTCTTGTTATACTCCAAGACCCAGGAGCCGGCTCTGCAGGTGTAGGGTGGGACAGGTCAGAGCAGCCCTCCCCGTCAGGAGGCCCTGGTACTTCTCCCCCACTCCCTCACCATCTCAGCAGACAGGAGGCCCGTGTCCTCCTGCTCTGGCGACTGTTTCTCTAGTACCTCTTGGGGTCCAGGCCTCTCCTGTGGGGCTGGCTGAGTCCACAGTACCCAGCGTACTTGGAGACCTATGGCTCGTGGTTCACTTTTGCTGTTGGTGGAGGTGCCTGCAGAGGAATGTCCTTGCTCTGTCCTGTAGCCCAGCAGTAGTGGTGTGGAAGCAAAGTCCGGTGCAGAGGAGGAGTGTGGGCTAGGAAGGGCATCACTGACCCTCACGTATTGGTCTGGTTCTCAGTCCAGGGGTTGCGCTGTTACACGTGCTTGGGGATCGGGTCTGAGTTTTCTGAGAAAATTTGCCCACCAGTTAACTGCTCCAGCGCTGACGCGTCCTGCGCCTCTGAGGAGGTGGAAGCCATTGCAGGTGAGTTTCCTGTGACTCCTATGAAGATGGAGGGGGTGGCTTGGGAGGAAAGGTCCAGACACAGCTGGTTCCCCTCCCTCCAAGTAGGAGTTGGAGTGGGGCTCCTGTAGGGGAAGCAGGGTAGGGGTTGTGCCCTGGGGACCCAGGTATGTGCTGGGAGGCAGATGCTTGAGAAGGGTTACTGTACCTATGGCATGCATGGATGCCATCATCTCCCCTCCCCCACTAATATTAGTTATGTGGCACTCCTGTCCTTACTCTATGTGTAGGGTCTCGTGGGCTCACTGAAGGACCTGGAGAGCTGGGAGCATTCAGTGACTCTGCATATAATGGAAGAATTTAGGCTAAAGTAATGACTTGGGAATGCTGCTGGAAAGGAGACCTCAGGACACATTGGATCCCCCAAAGTGTCAGTGTGCAGACATATCCCGACAGACAAGGAGGAACAGCCCTGCCTTGCTATCCAGTTTCCTGCTCCTTTCCCCAGCCGGGCAGTTTCCTGGAGTAGGACAGGCAGACAGAACTCCCTGGGGGAGCAGTCCTTCCTGGCTGCCCTTTCTGCTGCGTCACCGGGTGACCTTGCACTGCGTGTCTTTGTGTGTGAGGGGTGCATGCTTAACTTTGAGTGTGAGTGCACACATATGCATGCGTGTAGAAGCCAGAGGACATCCTTATGGGGTTTGAAACAAGGTCTCACTCTAGCCCATGCTGGCCTAGAACTCCCCATGTAGCCCAGTTGGATTTGAATTTTTTGTTTCTTTTGGTTTTAAGAGACAGGGTTTCTATGTATTGTTTTGGAGGCTGTCCTGGAACTTGCCCTGTAGACCAGGCTGGCCTCGAACTCACCAACGCCAGGCTAGAGTTGAACTCTTAACAACCCTTCTGCCTTAGTTTTCCAAGTTCTGGTGTGAACCACCATGTGTGGCTTCAGTGTGCCTTAGAAGCAAGGCTGGGCCATGTAGGCCTGATGACATGCACCCCAGACTTTGGGGGTGCGGAGCTGTTCCTGGGTGCCCTGTGAGGCCACTCCCTGGTGTCTTGCAGACTCTTACATGGTGAAAACGAAGAGCAAGTACTGCCTTTCTTTCTGCCCCAACAAGACTTATGTTGCAAATATTGAAATACCGGGTATCACCATCATCAGCAAGCTTTCCTGTTGCAACGAAGACCTCTGCAATGCGGCAGTTCCCACCGGGGGCAGCACCTGGACCCTGGCCGGGCTGCTTCTGCTCAGCCTGGGGTTAGCCCTCCTGCAGGCCTTGCTGTGAGGGTTCTTCCTGCTGCTCCCGCCCTGGCCTTTGTATCCCAATGTGTGATCACTCCTTCCTGGAGCCCTCTAATGATGAGCTGTGAGTTATAAAATCCCTGAGGTGGGGTTCGGGTGTGGGTCATCTGGCTTCGACTTTACGGTCCCTGCTGGGTGGGTGCCCCAGGTCCTTCAGGTCTGCGGCTCCAGCATGCCATCTTGTGGCTTACTGTTCTTGGCCCTGGAGGCATGTGGACAGTGCTGGGAAGGTGTAGGGTTCCATGGGATTGTGCCGCCACATAAATCTCTGGGCCCCTGCAGGCTCCCACACACCCCGAGCAAAGCCTCCCCAGTTGAATCCAATAAACCCTTCGTACTCCCAGCCAAGAACTCCACTTTCTTTTTGCCCCTGTGAGTCCACCGGGACCTGACTGCTGCCCCACATCTCTGCTCTTTCAGCCAGCCCCATAACCATCTCCTGTTACCCAGCTAGGGGTGGGATACCCCTTGGTGTGGATGGGCTTCCCCGGGTTCCTCCATTCCCCAAGAGCACTTGCTTGTGCTGGGGAAGGGATCAGCCAAGGAGATGAGCCCTCAATGGTGGATAGGTGTTGCCCAGACATGTTTTTAGTTCAGAGGTGGAAGCCATTTACTGCAGGGGCTCCTGGGCTGACTCAGAGCAACGAATCCCTCACCCTGCCTCTCCTGGAGTCCCTCAGCGGGAAGACCTGATTTGGCACAGTGGGACAAGCAGGGAGCCATCATTGCTCTTTTCTTTTGTTCTTGAGAAGTCACTGCCAGAGACCACCAGAGTGCTCATGGTTAACACTACGGGAGTCCTCATGGAATATGGGCAGCACCCTGGAAACTGTGAATCTTATGCCCCACCCTTGAAGGTCCTGAAGAGCTGAGATTTTGTCAAGGTGAAGACCCTTAAGGAAGAGATATTATGCCAGGCGTTGGTGGTGCATGCCTTTAATCCCAGCAATGGGGAGGTAGAGGGGGGCGGATCTCTGTGAGTTTGAGTTCCAGGACAGGCTCCAAAAGCTATGGAGAAACCCTGTCTCGAAAAACCAAAAAAAGAAAATAGAAAAAAAAGGAAGAGCTATTACCCAGCCAGGGAAGCCCTTGTCCTTGCAGCCCCCTGCCCCAGATAAGCATAGACCCAGGAATGCGGCCCAGGCGCTGGTTGGGAAATGCAACTTGAGTAGGGATTATGCAGCTGTCTTCTTTGACCTCTGCCTCCAAAGGGCTAGGTTTGTAGGTGTGTGATACCTCCCAGGTTATTCTGTGTGTTTTAGAAGACTGTGCACTTTAAAAACCATGAGGTTGGCACATGGGGGGGTAGGTGTTTATTTGTTAGTTTTTTTGTTTGTTTGTTTGTTTGCTTGGTTGGTTGGTTGGTTTTGTGACAGGAACTCACTAGTGGACCAGGAGGCTGGCATCTGTCTCACAGAGATCTGCCTGCCTCAGCTATTCGAGTGCTGGGATTAAAGGCATGTGCCAACCACGCTGTATGCCTTTAAACATTATCATGTGGTCTAGAGATCATTCTTATGATATTTTGGTGAGGAGTGTGGCTGTTTTTTGCCCTTGTCTGAAAAGTCTACCTGAGGCTGAAGTGAAGAGATTTAGATTAATTCCATTGACAGAGGAAATCTCAAATGCTTACCAGTGGAACTTTAATGAAGACATACAATGAAAAGGAGCAAACTGAGCAAGAGAAAAAAATATTTGAGGAGCAAAAGAGCGCCAGGATTTGGAATGGAGCTAAATTCTTTGTTCAAGTAGATAAAACAGATTAAGATATGGAATAAAGAGAGTGGCCACCTCAGGGCAAGATCCCATCCCCCTAAATTTCCAACTTGTGAAAGAGAATTAAAGAAAAGCTTAGAGCCCAGTGTGATGGTGAAGAGTGGAAACTCCAGATCAGCCCTTCCCCCAGCCTCAGCTCCTGGAGACTGTGCTGTGTGCAACAGACCTAGGGCCAAAACTGAACACAAAGGACTCCAGACCCCCAGCCTCCTAGGTACTTGGATCCTGGGGACTGTTTGACTCCCCTGTAGTCTGAAACATATTGGTACAACAGGCCAGCTGCAAGCCACAGAAATCACAGAATGTTCCCTCCCAGTACCAACATTTGAGAAAAATGGGTACACAGGTATTACACACAAAAAACATGATTTTGAAAAATTTCTTGATTGTTCCCCAAATGTCAACCAATCAGAAACCAACGTGTGCCTTCTGATGTAATCCTGTAAGTTTTGCCTTAAAACCTAGCAGTAGACAGGGAGGTTCACCCCCTCTGGAGGCTGCTGGGTCAGCTTGCTAGCCGGGGCCCTGCTGCGTCCACTGCACAGCCTGTGTCCCAGAATGTGCGGAGGGTGTCGGGGATTGACAACACAGAGACTTGTTCAACGGTGTAAAGAAAACTTTAAGCAGGCCCCATTTTGGGCTCAAGAAAACTTCCCAAGAAAGGCCTCCCTCCAGAAAAGCTTCTGCTCTCTCTCTACCCCTGGCTGGTTCTGCTCTGACACCAGAAACTAACTGATTTGGGTGTGTCAGAAGAGGCGGTTAGTCTTTGGACAAGGTCGAGGTCAGGGAAGTTCCCGTGGGCCCCAGGCATTGTATTGTTTTTAGTAAACATGTTTTTAGTAAACATTGTCTTACAGCTGCCTACTCCCAGGCTGATGGGGATGTGGGTCCCTGCTCAAGGTCTGGTGTCCCCACAATTCCCCCTTTTTTATTTTCTAATGAGGCACTCCTGGCTTAGGTCAAGTAGGGCAACCCTCCCTTGCCCGTCTTTGGGGGACCTTGAACCCCTGTCTTAGGTGGGAGGGGTCTTCCCCACAGGTTGTCCGTCAATGGAAGAACCTCATCCTTAAATCATCTGTAACCAACCTTCATGGCTATTGGGATTGCCATGGGCTAAGCTAAGCAATACTTGGTTATGGATCTCTTGTCTCTGGAACAAGGCACGTTTGAGCTCGGCATAAAGCCAGAATGCGTACCACCACTGCCACCATTTCCAGGACCCTCAATGACATAGCACCTCTCTATCACTGTACCCATCACCAGATTTGGGCCATAACATTCTACCAGCCTTCCTCTGTTACAAGGGTAACCTGCATGTGATTTACAGTTACAATTTGATGGTCAAAACAGTGATAAAGTTTACAATCATTCTAAGATCTGCTCAGGAAAGCATTTAGAAAGTGCACGTGCACAGATACATTAGGCACAATTATTGATGTTACACATGTAGCATTATAAAAAATATGAACAAGAGGCTTGTTGCACTATCCACAGAGCACCAATTTGTTCCTGTGGTGATGCAGTTTGTTGATTTAATGTCACTAACCTCAGCGGAATATGTGACTTGAGCCAAAAGTCTCCTTTTTGTCGCATTAGGACAAGTTGCATTTCTCCAGAAAAATACACTGGCATAGGCGCGATTCCAGAAACAGGAACCACCAAGTCTGATATTTCAAGTGACCATGTCCTGTTCAAATACTGAAAAGAGACATTTGCCACTCATCACAGTCCATACCAATGTCCAAATGTTTTAAATGGGTCCTTTTTCCCCCAAAGGGAAAAACTGGCAAAATGAATTCTGTTGTTTCAAGGTGTGTCAAGGGCAGACAGTTAGTTTTTCCAGTTCCCTGTTGGCTTCGGGATGAAAACTCACGGGTCTGGAAGGTTGATGCAGCAGGCCTGTTGAGAAACTGGAAATCTCGAACCGACTGTTTTCCTTCTTTCTCGAGCTGTAGATTCGATGACATCAAGGGTCAGGAACACTGATTTAGGAGATCTCACTCAAACTGGCTTAGGTAGGCTCCCATGGTCTCAGGTCCAGGTTTTCTCTGCACCATGCATCTCACTAAATGGTCTGACAGCTGCCAAAGCTTTATTCTTTTCCTGCAAGAAAACACAAACATGCCCTCGACCCCAAATTAGGGTCTTCTCCACTGTCTAGTGCATGGATGTCTCCATTTGACCTGAGTAATAGTTGCTCAAGTTCCATCATGCCAGAATCTGTCTGAAGCAGATTGCTCACTGGCATTCACATTTTAAAATTTTTAAATGAGGAGTGTATTATTTGATGAGTCATGTGGCAACTGGGGACATTACTCCCCCTTTTTTATTTTCTAAATTTTTTTGAACTGTTGAAGCTGGACCATAACAGTAGAAGGATTTGTCTACCTCCTTGGTTAACTATCTAGGTGAATTGGGATCACTAACTAAATTATTTGTAGATGCCCTTTAAAAGGACATATCCATTAAGTATTTGCCAAAAACTTCTGAAAATCACTCAAAGATTGTAAACTATACTGTGTTCCAAATAACTTTTGAAATTTATTTGAAGTCTGTGAGTAATCTTTCCCAATCTAACCTGTAGAGCTCTCACTAGCTGACAAGGCCTCATTTGCATCTTGACTTTTCTGTTAAAACATTAACCAACTGGCTGGATGTTATTTTGGCGATATATAAAGCAATTTAGGTAGCTTTTCAACTATTTTTGAAGGGATTTAAGTATCCTTTTAATCATATAAGCAGTTCACACTCACACATTCACAATCACATTTCATATATACCGGTGTGGCCACACCATACATTCAGAACATACATGCATCTTTCGGTCATCCTTTTTCCCTAGGTCATGATTCGTCTGTTGAAATGAAGCTTCCTTAATTGAAATCTCTGTAACAGAACAACTCCAGCCAATCCTTGAACTAAAAAGGTTAAAAAGTCCTGTATGCCCTTCATCATTCCTCCATTTGAGCTACAGTCATGGGGTACAGCCATATCTATCCTTGTAACTCTGTAGATGCAAGGTGGAGAGGCCAGGATTTTGGCCAAAAGTTTTTAGAGATGACTCACAAAATTGACCTTAAATGCAAACAAAATTTTCCATTCCATATACCTTTTTCTTTTTCTTTTTCTTTTTCTTTACTTAATACCAGTACCTCATTTACTGTTACCAATTTTTTTGATTCACCCATTTTTTTTTCGAGACAGGATTTCTCTGTATTGTTTGTAGGCTGTCCTGGAACTTTCTCTCTAGATCAGGCTGGCCTTGAACTCAAGAGATCTATCTGCCTGTGTCTCCCGAGTACTGGGATTAAAGGCGTGCTGGGATTAAAGGCGTGTGCCGCCAACACCTGGCTATTCACCCATTTTCAATCCATCCTCCAACCCAGGATGTTCCCTCAGGCAAAAAGCCTTAAGATTTACAGAATCCACACTCCAACTGAGGGCAATCTCTCGGGTTCCCCTCTTTCCTGAACTTGGTGTCAGGATAAGGCCTAGAGATTTAATCTAGGAGACATTAAATATTTTTAATAAAACAGAGATTCCCCTTTAGGAGGGGGAAACTCATAATGTTTAGTTTCTGATTTTTTTAATCTCTCATTGGCAGCTGCTGCTCCCAATGTGTTATTGGTGCTATAAAGATTGATGAACAGGGAGCTGGAATGACTAACTGGCATCAACATGGGGGGGGGATCTTCACCATCGCTCATAGCCCATACTTCCCTTACCTGAGTGTTTGGCAATGGTTGGATCATCTTTATCATGGTGAGCATTCCTAGTATCCGGAGTAGTATTGGGGTCGACATGCCTGATGCACCATTCGGGGACCCAAATGGGCTTCTCATTTCCTGGAGGGAAAACACAAACAGCCCCTCGGACCCTAGCTAGTAGGGGAGTGGGTGGCTGCCATTTTCTGTAATCAAATCCTTCCATCTGACCCATCCCAAAGACTGGGAGGGTTTGTTCCAATGTCTCTCCATAGCAGACAAATTATTACTGTCTATGGTCAAAAATTTAAAATGTAAAGTATGGTGGATAAGTGAATATTTGAGAAGTTGACATACTCCCCCTTTTTTATTTTCTTAAAATATTGTTTGAGAGTGGCATGGGTGCGCTCCACAATAGCTTGTCCCGTGGGGTTGTGAGGAATACCAAAAGAATGGACAATGTGATGTTCCCTGCAAAAGGCAGCAAAGAGATTTCTGGCATAGGCAGGGCCATTGTCTGTTTTTAGGGCATTGGGAACGCCCATGTAGGCAAAGGCCTGCAGGCAATGAGAAATTGTCCCGCGCTACCGTCTCGCCAGCAAGAACGACGCAGGACACTCGGATCCTTCTGCAGGAAAGCTTTAATACATCTTGAGAGATAGATGATCAGCTTCTGAAAGGGAGACCCCAAGCTAAGAAACCCAGCCCCTTATATAAGCCTAGGAGCTCCGAGTGAGACGTGTAGAGCCGGGATTGGTGGTTTGCTCATCACCCCAGATGATGCCACGGGAGAGGCACAGCTTAAACGGTGAACTCCAACTGACAGCAGATGTCAGCGCCATCTTCTAATGGCGATAGCGATAGCGAGGGCGGCTCCTCACATCTCCCCCTATTCATTTATTTTTGAAGCCATAGGACACCCACAACTTTGGAGTGGAGATAGAGGTCAAATCCCCATGTGCAAATTTGGAACATGTACAAAGCTCCTCTCCAGGGTCTTATCCCCAGAGGGAGCCCTGACCAGTCCCGATGTCGTTTTTCTGGGGGAAGGAGATCATGACATAGAACCTTCATGCAAGATGACTTATCTCCCAGGAGAAAGTCGTTATACCGCAGACCTCTCCTGTGCAGTGCTTAGCCTTGCAACTCCTTGGGCTGCTGAAGCCTACCCACTCTATCCCGTGCAATGAGACTAGCCTCGTGGGGTGCAAGAGCCGGGAGGCCAGCGACCTATTGCTTTAACATGGTTAACCAAATGTCAGGGAGGCTCCGTGTTCTAAGGCAGCAAGTGCTTGTGCCACCATCACTTTGTCTCTTTTGTTTGGGCTCTGAGCTTACACACCATCCAAAGCATCAACACTATTCCACAGCAGAGAACTAGGCTAAATGATCCCACCCCCACCCATTCCTTAAAATAAGAAAATGCAGATGAAATCCAGGAGGAGAGGCCTTCCATCAGAGAAAGATCCAGACGCGTCGAATTCACTTGCAGGATCGCCACTCTCAACTCACAGAGTGTCTGCTCAAACTCAAAAGTCCAATTCTGTAATAAATGTTGAGACAGAGCTTTTGACAGGTTAGCTGCTCTTGTAAAATTCTCATATTGTACTGAAGTGAACACAAAGGCCAGGCAACTTTTGTTCACATCCCAATTGGGCCATCTGCCACAATATATCCAATTGTTCCTGAACCAAATTAATCTGTTGGTTTACCAACATCAGGCCTCCTTGTATCTGAGAATTGGCAGTGGCCTGTTTATCTAGGGCCATGGTCACAGTGGCCGATAGTTCATTAATGGTTTGAGTTGTCTGCACAGTGGCGGAAAGTGCAAGGGCCGAGGCGGTAACTGAAGTAGTAACCGCGGCGGCAGCTATCAGGCCCACAATAATAGCAGAGATCCCAAAAATCTCGCTTTTCCCTAAACAAACTCAAACTACTTGGCACCTCAACAGGAACTGGAACAAATCGAGGCATGTGCATTACCAAAGCAAAAGGGTGCTTAATAGCATCCCAGCATAATGCATAAAAACAATTCTAAGCAGAGCAATTTATTTCTTTCTGATTCTTACCTAAGGTATCATTACTCACAACCCAAATAAAGGGCAGCCAAACACAAATTGGAGCAGCTGAATAATTAGTTCTCTTAAAAGGGGTATACTTAACATTGGAGGAGGACCAATCAGATGATCCAGAGCTCTGTCCCTCACTCAGACTGTTGCCTAATGCCCCTTTCCAATCAAAAGTAATCTGTCCCTTCTCACTATATCCTCCAGCAATCATTGCCATAGGAGAAAGATCAGTACAGCTTCCATTAATTCAAAAGGATTAGCATTAGATCTTTCTGGATCCATATGAATAAAATTATCCTTTAATGAAGAAATCACAGTAAAGCACAAGCTTCCTACCAATGACAAGGTTCTCTCATCCTGAAAACTCTGTATCTGAGGATCTAAAGGCAAAAAGGCAAGCCCCAACTCTCTATTAGTTGTGAAAAATCTAGGGAACACTTGGGCATTATGCATCACTGGCATCGGTAGGGGAAGGTAGACATGATGGCCCACCGTAACTCTCCCATCATACTAGGAACCATCATCCCGAGTAGGAGAGTCTTCATCACCCAATTGGCCTCCATCCTTCTTATTCTGGAGTTGTGAAGGAGCTCTTCGAGTGAGTCTTTCAGGGATCCACAGGGGGTTTTCTTCCTCCTGTGGAAAAACACACACAGCTCCCCTGGATCTTATAAGAATAGGATCCGGGCCTTTCCAGAGATCAGTCAAGACATCTTTCCATTTTACCATTTCTTTTGGCCTATCAGGCTCTAAACTGTGGCGATCGGCCGCAGTGTGGCCTTGGGCATCAGAGTTCAAGAAATTAAGGGTAAAAAGTGCCATGGATACAGCAACTCTTGGTACCGAGGGTAGAACATCCTCAATACTCCCCTTTTGTTTAATCAGATATGATTTGAGTGTACGATGGGCACGTTCCACAATGCCCTGTCCATTGGGCATTATCTAGCTCCAAGGCTTCTAGCTCTACCGTAGGGTATAGGCTAGATTCTGGCTTTTTCTTTTTCTTAGATTTGTTAGGGGGTGAATGATCACTCCCTTCTTTCTCTCCCCTTTCTTAACTTCTTGGGGAGGGCCTTTTTCTTAGACATGTCTTTCCTTTTGCGAGCTCCCATTCTCTCACTCCGTTCAGTTTCTGACATGCTATCCTGAACTTCCTCTAAGGTTCCCTGACTTTCTACTATAGCAGGGTGACAGGCCTCATCCTCCAAGCAGTTTTTAACTAGCTTCCAAATGGCTTTGGTACCTAAGTGGAGATCTCCTTCTGCATGCTTCCTGTCTAGTTCTTTACCTAGCTTGTTCCATGAGGCCACAGTGAGGGACCCGGAACAAGCATACCATGGTGCCACTCTATCTACCTCCTTCACAAAATTTTGAAGTGTTCGTGGTGCAATTTTGAGATCTCTTTGTTTTAGCACAGTCTGTAGGGCAGTAACCACTGACTGTGACAATCCCATCGCGCTAGCGGCTTATCTAAAAAACGGCGCTCGACTCCTTTACCAGACTGACAGCACCGTTCTGTCAGCACCAGCCACGATGAAGAAGAAGGACAAACAGGACTAGCACCAAAGCCTCCACTGACCCGTCCCACGGTGATGACAAACTAAGGCCAAAGTCGAGAAAAGGGGTGTTCAGGATAAAGCATACCTCTCTGAACTTATGTCCCTGCAGTTCTGAATCCGCCCCGTCTTCCGAGGGGTCTCCCACAGCGCCGGCGATGTTGAAGAGTTCCCGGGTTTTGGCACCAGATGTCCCGCGCTACCGTCTCGCCAGCAAGAACGACGCAGGACACTCGGATCCTTCTGCAGTAAAGCTTTAATACATCTTGAGAGATAGATGATCAGCTTCTGAAAGGGAGACCCCAAGCTAAGAAACCCAGCCCCTTATATAAGCCTAGGAGCTCCGAGTGAGACGTGTAGAGCCGGGATTGGTGGTTTGCTCATCACCCCAGATGACGCCACGGGAGAGGCACAGCTTAAACGGTGAACTCCAACTGACAGCAGATGTCAGCGCCATCTTCTAATGGCGATAGCGATAGCGAGGGCGGCTCCTCACAAGAAATAACATCTTTAATCTTCTCTCCTGGGTGGAGAGAGGCAAAAATGAGTTTAGAATATGTATCCACCGAGACATGCATGTATTTTAATTTCCCTGCCTGTGGCAGGTGTGTGGCATCCATTTGCCAGAGATGGTTGGCCCTGAGGCCCCGGGGATTTACCCCCTCATTGGGAGAATTATGATAAGGGGCACAATCAGGGCACTGAGAGGTAATCTGCGTAGCTATGGATAAGGGGCACCCAGTGTGAAATTTAATGGAGCGGGCATTTAGATGATACTGCTCATGGAGCTGGTGGGCAAGCTGCTCCTGAGTGTATAAGACCCTAGGGTGGGTCATGGAGTCAGCAATTTGATTGCCCTGGGCAAGGGGTCCCACATAAGCAGGGTAGATGCGCTGCCAAATAAGATGTTGGAGCTGAACTAATAAAGAACAAACCTGGGAGGTTGGAAGAACATATGGAGAAGTTTCTAAAGGTCTAACAATGTTGGCAACATAAACACTATCAGTATATAAATTAAAGGGCTCTCCCTCAAACATTTGGAAAGCCATCAAGCAAGCAAACAACTCAGCGGCTTGTACTGACATCTGCCCTATACCCTCTTCTGCACCTGAGAAGAAACCACCACCGCAAAATCCTTGGGGGAGCTGAATAGCAGCAGCTAACACTTGGCCCTGGATGAAGTTCCCATCAGTGTCCCTACAGATCCAGATATAGTCATTTAGACTTTTATTGCAATAGGGGCGAAGGGCTTGCTTACAATATTTATTTGCATTTTCAAAAGCCATCTACCTGATGACTGGCATCGCAGGCCAAATGCCCCTAAATATTCTTTCTGCTACCTGACTGAGATGGTCTACGAAGTTTTGAAAAGGCTCGGAGTGTCCTTGAAGGACTTTGGACAGATGATCCCCTCCTTCCTTGGAAGGCAATGCTTTCCAAGCCCCTTGGGCCACTGCTGCCACTTGGGCATAGACTGCGATGTCATATTGCATTTGTTGTTGAATGGTGGCGTATTGACCACTCCCAGTAAGCATCTCCACAATTCTCTGGGGCTGCCCAGCCTGTGCATTTCTTTGAACTGTCTGGCTGTATTTTTCCTGAAACTCACCTCTCCAAATCAAATAATCTCCCTCAGATAGAGTCGCTCGGCAAAGCTGCTGCCAATCACTAGGTGTCAAGCTAAGAGATGCAAAAGATTCCATTAAGGAAAGTGTAAAGGGAGCCTGCACTCCATAATTTAAAGTTGCCTCTTTAAGTTGTTTTATATCTTTAAAACTTAAAGGGTTATGACGCCGAATGACCTGCCCAGAATAGTTTGGGTCTGGAGCTTCTATTACGGGGGCCACCACGGGCAGTATTGGACCCCTCCTTTGGGTCTTCCATTGAGGTCCAAGAAGGACTGGGTTATATCATAGGAGGAGTCCCTTTTTTCAGAGTATGGAAAAGGGTTTCTCTCCCTGTCCTGTCTTTTCTTAATTCAAGTATTTTTTAGTTCTTTTTTAAGGGCTGCGATCTCAGCAAGTAACCGTTCCTTCTCAGACTCTGACAAGTCTGAGTCTGAGCTATTTCCATTTTCTAGGTCTGACAGAGAAAGGTATAACTGATTCTGACCTGAGTCCTTCTTTTTGCGTTGCACCCAGAGATCTCTACCCTTTTTTTTTGTTGTTGTTGCTAAGAGACTCCTCCTCATCCTCACTAACAATGGAGCCTCTACTTTCGATCAGGGTCTCTTCAGATGATTCATCATTACTCTCTGCCCCCTGAACTCAAGGAGGCTTGAGTCTCAGTCTCTTGTAACTCTAAAAAAGCCTCTTTTGTGTCCTGAAGGTGATGAACCTTATCTGTCAAAAGTGCACCCCTCCCTAGTCTCCATAAGGAGAATGTGGTAGGGGGCAAGGACTCAGATCCCTCTTTTCGTAAAAGTCTATGAAGATCACGGCGAACCTCCTCCCAATCTGGGATATTTAAGCTTCCCCCAGTAATGAACCATGGACTCGCTCGTTTGATTGATTTTAGAAAGCCTTCTAGGGTTTTAGACTTGACTGCAGTCCCATGTCCTTTAAGTAACTTTTTAAATTGATACTGTAATGATTCAAGCTTCCCGGAACTATTCCCCATCGTTTCTTAACCCCGTCCACTTACCTTGCTTTCACAATCTCGGTGGAACCTCCAATTGCCGTGTCCGCTGCACAGCCTGTGTCCGACAATGTGCGGAGGGTGTCGGGGATTGACAACACAGAGACTCGTTCAACGGTGTAAAGAAAACTTTAAGCAGGCCCCATTTTGGGCTCAAGAAAACTTCCCAAGAAAGGCCTCCCTCCAGAAAAGCTTCTGCTCTCTCTCTACCCCTGGCTGGTTCTGCTCTGACACCAGAAACTAACTGATTTGGGTGTGTCAGAAGAGGCGGTTAGTCTTTGGACAAGGTCGAGGTCAGGGAAGTTCCCGTGGGCCCCAGGCATTGTATTATTTTTAGTAAACATGTTTTTAGTAAACACTGTCTTACAGCTGCCTACTCCCAGGCTGATGGGGAAGTGGGTCCCTGCTCAAGGTCTGGTGTCCACACAGGGCCCCTCCTGTGCAGAAGGACAAAATAATCAATAAACCTTGTGAATTTCCATTGGTGGTCTGTCTCCCTCGTCTCTTTGGGGATCCTTGTGACTTGAGCACAACACTAGTAGAATTTGCTGAAGGAGTCAGAGACAGGAGGATCACAAGTTTGAGGCCAACCCGGTCTACAGAGCAAGTTCAAGGACAGCCAAGCTTAGGCAGTGAAAATAACCATTGAAAATGGAAAGCTGGTAAAGATATAACTGAACAAGGAGGCCACGTTTCACCCCAGCAAGCAGCAGAACTTGGTAGCTTCAGACACATGGTTCTGACTTTAGAGTCAAGGAGCCACAAAGGAAAACCACTGAGGCCAGACATGTGCCAAGGGCATCCCTGATGGAGGCCTTGAGAGGCCATTGTGTGAAGGTGATTGCCTTGGAGAATCCAAAATTTTGGAGATGCTAGAGCCCTGAGATACCTCCTGAGGAAAACTGGTAACAGGGAGTGGAACCAGCCCAAGAGAGAGGTGTGTTGCAATCAATAAAGTTGAAAGGAGTTGGGGACTGGAGAGTGTTTTGATATCAGACATAGAGATGCAGAGTTTGGAGTTTGCCAGCTGGTCTTGTTTTGGTCCATATTTCCTCACTATGCTCCCTGCCCTGTGTTTTAGGGCACTAATGTATATCCAGTGCCATTATATGTTGTAAGTATGGGATGTTTTTTTATTTTGACTTTATAGGGGTTTACAGTTAAGAGATTGTATGAATCTCAGAAGAGACTTTGAATTTTGGATTTTTTAAACATTGTTGAGACTGATAGACTATGAGACACTGAACAATATTTGTTTAACTATGCAAAGATGCGTTTGTTGTTATTTTGCTTAAGATTATATAGCGAGACCTAATGGGGTGGGGTGGGGGAGACAGACATGACAGAGAGAGAGAGAGTAAGTGATAAGAAGAAAAGAGGAGATGAGATGAGAGAGGAGAAGATGAGTGTGTAAGTGGGCAGGGATCTGTCCTTTACAGGGGTCCTTTGCACTTGTGTGGTTCTCATTGAACTCTGGGCTGACCAGAGTGCTGCCTGAGTGTGTTCTGCCAGGTAACAGAGCAGGCCAGTGTAATGCCTGAACCTTTCAGTGTTGCATTAGGTTAACTATGTAAAAATATATTGCATTTGTTTATGTTGCATAATATTTGTTTAACTATGTAAAGATGTGTTGCTGTTTTACCTTGCCTACCCAAGGCACCTGATTGGTCTAATAAAAAAGCTGAACAGCAATAGCAAGGGAGGAGGTATAGGCTGGACTTCCAGACAGGGAGAGTGAGGAGGAGGAGGAGGAGGAGGAGAAGGAGGGAGGAGGAGGAGGAGGAGGAGGAGGAGGAATTTAGGCTCAAGGAAGAAAGAAAGGGAGATGCCAGTGGCCAGCCAGACACAGAGGAAGCAGGAAAGCAGAACACACAAAATGAAAGAAAGGTAAAAGGCCCGGAGGCAAAACATAGATGTATAGAAACAGGTTAAAGGTTAAAGTAAGTTAAAAGAGCTAGTGGGACAAGCCTACGCTAAGGCTGAGTATTCATAATAAATAATAAGCCTCTGTGTCTTTATTCGGGAGCTGGTTGGTGGCCCAGAGAAAATTCCAACTACAATGGGGAACTTTTAAAGTTGGACTGAATGCATTTGGGGGCCAGGGAGTGGAATGTGGTGGTTTAAAAGGAATATGGCTCCCCAAAGGGAGTGGCACTGTTGGGAGGTGTGGTTTTTTGAAGGAGTTGTTGGAACTTCCGGCATCGTACTGACCCCAGCCCCCTGACATGGGCGGGGCACGCACAGTGATGCGGCCTCATCACAGCTACGTCACTCGCTACGGGACTCAGTGCACATGGGTGGCCTTCCCCTTTTAAAGCTCTGCGCCATTACCCCCTCCTCTCTCTCTGCTTTGGTTGGCCCCTTCTAGCCCCCTCATTTTTCTTCTCTACCAATACACCCCACGCGGGTCTGTTGATTTGCGGTTCGTGTTTCATTACTGGTCACTGTAGCAAAATAACAAAAGGTGTGGCCTTGGAGGAAGTGTGTCACTGTGGAGACGGGCTTTGAGGTCTCATGTATGCTCAAGCCAACGCCCAGTGACACAGACCACTTCCTGTTGCCTGTGGGTCAAGATGTAGGAATCTCAGCTCCTTCTCCTGCGCCACGTCTGCCTGCACGCCACCATGCTGTGCCATGAAGAAAATGGACTAAACCTCTGAAACTGTGAGCCAGCCCAATTAAATTTTGTTCTTTTATAAGAGTTGCCGTGGTCATGGTGTCTCTTCACAGCAACAGTAATCCTAAAACGGAGCCTGTCTCTGAAGAGCCATATACGGTGGGCTAGCAGGACACAGGCTGAGATAGGGCAGTGACCAATGAGACAGGAGTGGCCAGGAACAAAGAGGGCCTGGGAATCCTCCAGAAACCCTGGAGTTACCCTGCCACTAGGCGCAGGTTCCATTACATTGACAAGCCCTGGTTCTTCCAGAAAGAAGAAGGACCTGCTTGGATCTCAGAGGCAAGAACTTCAGGCTAAGTTTGACATCTACCCCCAGTCCTCCCAAATCTACACCCCTCCCTACCTGGAGTGAGCCCAGCTGGAGAGGCTGACCCAGAGTATTGAGAAACTGAAATTCTAAGACCCCCTAGAGCCTCAGCCCAACCACCCACTCTGAGTCAACTGGAAAACTACTACAGGCATCCTTCTTCCCAGCTCCTCTTTGGAGCCCTAGAGAGCTACCTAACCTCAAAGATTATCCTCCTCCTTTTTTTAATCATTTTTATTTTAATTTTAAATAGCTTGTTTTACATGTCAATCCCAGTTCCCTCTCCCTTCCCTCCTCCCGCACCCCCCCACCATCCCCTCATCCTCCCACCCTATTGCCAATTCCTTCCACATAGGGGATATCTAGACTCTGTCATTTCACTCTGGGTAGGGTCCAGGCACTCCCCTAAGAGTCCAGGCTGAGAGAGCATCCCTCTTTGTGCTATGGACACACGATGTCTGTTTGTATTCCAGGGATAGACACTGATCCACAGCTCAGGGCCCCATAGGTTGCACAGGCCTTCTCACTGACACTCACATTTGGGGGGTCCAGATCAGTCCCATGCTGGCCTCCCCGCTGTCGGTCTGGGGTCCAAAGTTTCTCTGTATTGTTTTTTGGAGGCTATCGTTCCAGCCCAGCCTCCAACTCACAGAGATCCTCCTGCCTCTGCCTCCCGAGTGCTGGGATTAAAGGCGTGCGCCACCAACGCCCGGCTATCCTCCTACTTTTACTGTGGCAACAGAGGAGCCAAATATATGTTGTTTTCCTCCTGTTTGCTGTGCTGCTCACCTCATGAGAGCAGACTGTACCCTGCCTCCAGGCTTTGCATGCTGTGTGAAACAGTGGTTTTTCTGAATGTACCTCACACCTAAGAAATTCCATTTCACAAGCCGCTTCTTTATTAACCAGAAAAAAATTTATGCCCTATATTTTGATCATGTTTTCCATCTCCCAATTCCTCCCAGATCCTCCCCACATCCCTAAACATCTAACTTTGTTTCTTTTCTCCATCTTTAAAAAACAACCCAAACAATAACAAAACCAAGCATACTTACCAGAGAGTGTCATTGGCCAAGGAAGAGGCTGGGAAGCCAAGGGGAGAGGCAGAACATAAGCTGCTGAGTGAGAGGAGCAGAAGCAGCCGCTTCCAGAAATGTCTTACCAAGAGCCTCTGGGCGCACAGGGAGACAGTGCAGGGCCTCTCGGGCCCAGGTTGCATCAGCACTGCGGCAGGCCATAGCCACCAGAAACTATCCTACCACCCGAGCCGCAGCCGCAGTCCCACCTGCACCTAGAAGAGCAATTGCCCGAGCTGTGGCACTGCCTGCACCTGGAGGTGACTGCCGGAGCCATGGATCTGCCTGCACCGAGAGGAGAGATCATCAGAGCCTTGGACCCATCTACACCTGGGGGAGTGATCACCGGAGGCTCAGCCCTGCCTGCACCCGAAGGAGCATTCAACAGAGCCACAGCCCCAAATAGACCAATTGGAGGAAGAAGGACCCCCTGAAGCACAGGCTCCATCTCTACCAATTGGAAGAAGAGACACGTAGACAACGAGGTAAGAATATGTTCAACAACACAAAGAGCAGAGCAATACAGCACCACCAGAAACTAGTGGTTTTACAGCAACAAGACCTGGACATCCCAATGCAGGTGAAGCAGAAGAAAGAAACCTTAAAAATACCTTTATGAAGATGATTGAGGCCCTTAAAGAGGGAATGAAAAAAATCCCTTAAAGAAATGGATGAAAAGACAAACAAAAAAATTGGAAGAGATTAACAAATTCCTTGAAGAAAACCAAGAAAAAGCAATCAAACAGGTGAAGGAAATAGTTCAAGACTTGGAAACTGAAATAGAGTCAAGAAAGAAGACACAAACAAAGGGAACTTCAGAAATGGAAAATCTGGGTAAGTGATCAGGAACTACAGATGCAAGCATAAACAACAGAATACAAGAGATGGAAGAGAGAGCTCAGCCACTGAAGATATGACAGATGAAACAGAGTCATCAGTCAAATAAAATGTTAAGTCCAACAAATTCTTCACACACAAAATCCAGGAAATTGGGGACACTATAAAAAAAACTGAACCCAAGAATAATAGGAATAGAAGAAGGAAAAGTCTAGCTCAAAGGCACAGAAAATGCATTCAACAAAATTATAGAAGAAAACTTACCCAGCCCAAAGGACATGGCTATGAAAGTATAAGAGGCTTACAGAACACCAAACAGACTGGACCAAAACAAAAAGTCTTCTCACCACATAATAACCAAGACACCAAACATACAGAATAAAGAAATAATTTTAAGACCTGCGATGGAAAAAGACCAAGTAACATATAAAAGCAGACCTACCAGAATTACAACCAACATCTCAATAGAATCAATGAAAGCCTGGTCCTGGTCAGGCATTATGTAGACACAAGACCACGGTTGCCAACCCAGACTACTATATCCAGCAAAGATTTAAATCACCATAGATGGAGAAAACAAGATATCCCATGACAAAACCAGATTTAAACAATACCTATCAACAAATCCAGTCCTACAGAAAGCAATCCCACACCAGCAAATCCCTAAGAACACACATAACAAAAACAAAAATAATAGGGACTAGCAAGCACTGGTCATAATTATCCCTTAATATTAATAGACAGACACAATTCACCTATAAAAAGACACAGGCTAACAGATTAGATACAAAAACAGAATCCACCTTTATTCTGCATACAAGAAACACACCTCAACTACAAAGACAGACATCACCTCGGAGTAAAGGGTTGGGAAAAGATTTTCCAATCAAATGGGCTTAAGAAACAAGCTGGTGTAGCTATCCTAATATCTAACAAACTAGACTTCAAATTAAAATTAATCAAAAGAGATGAAGAAGGTCATTTCACACTTGTCAAAGGAAAAAAAATCCATCAAGATGAAGTTCTCTTATTTCTCAATCCTGAACATCCATGCCCCCAATACAAGGGCACCCTCATTTGTAAAAGAGACATTACTAAAGCTTCAATCACACATCAGGCCCCACATGCTAAGGGTGGGAGACTTCAACACTCCACTGTTTCTTTCTCACCTGGTCCTGCAGTTCTTCAGCACCAAATAAACACACGGAGGCTTCTATTAATTAGAAACTGTTTGGCTGATGGCTCAGGATTCTTACTGGCTAGCTCTCTCTTAATTATTAGCACATTGCTATTAAACTATGTATTGCCACAAGGCTGTGGCCTACCTGTAATCCAGCATGCTACTCCTTCAGGTGTCTCCTCGAGCCTTCTCTATCCCTCCTCCCCCAGAATTCCTCTGTCTCCTAGGCCACCTATACTTCCTACCTGGCTACTGGCCAATCAGTGTTTTATTCATCAACCAATAAGAGAAACAATAAATAAGAGAAACACAGAAGAACAGCCCCCCCAATCACTCCACTCTCACCACTGGATAAATCTGCCAGGCAGAAACTTAACAGAGAAATAAAAGAACTAACAGATGTTATGACTCAAATGGGCCTAACGGACATCTATAGAACATTCCACCAAACATAAAGCAATATAACTTCTTCTCAGCACCCCCATGGAACCTCTAAAATTGACTACATACTCAGTAACAAAGCAAGCCTCAATAGATACAAAAATATTGAAATAGTCCCCTGTATCTTATCTGATTACCATGGCTTAAAGTTAGAATTGGCAATAGCACTAATTACAGAAAGCCCATAAACTCATGAAAATTGAACAATGCTCAACTGAATCACCACTGGGTCAAGGAAGAAATAAAGAAAGAAATTAAAGACTTCCTAGAATTCAATGATAATGAATGCACAGCATACCCAAACCTATGGAACACCATGAAAGCAGTGATAAAAGGATAGTTTATTGGGGGCTGGAGAGATGGCTCTGAGGTGAAGAGCACTGGCTGCTCTTCTAGAGGTCCTGAGTTCAATTCCCAGCAACCACATGAAGGCTCACAACTATCTGTAATGAGATCTGGTGCCCTCTTCTGACCCTCAGGGACACATGCAGACAGAACACTGTATACTAAATAAATAATTTTTTAAAGGACAGTTTATTGCACTAAACGCCTACATGAAGAAGCTAGAGAAACCCCATACTAGTGAATTAACAGACACCTGAAAGCTGTAGAACAAAAAGACGCAAACTCACCCAGGAGGAGTAGACAGCTGGAAATAATAAAAATGAGGGCTGAAATCAATAAAATAGAAACAAAACAATGTAAAGAATCAATGAGACAAAGAATTGGTTCTTTGGGAAAATCAGCAAGATAGACAAATCTTTATCCAAAGTAACCAAAAGGCAGAGAGAGAGTATCCAAATTAACAAAATCAGAAAAAAGGGGGGTACAACAATAGACTGAGGAAATCCAGAGAATCGTCAGGTCATATTCCAAAAACCTGAACTCCACACGATTGGAAAATTTAGAGGAAACGGACAACTTTCTGGACTAGTACTACATACCAAAATTAAATCAAGACCAGATAAACAAATTAAATAGTCCTATAACCCCTCATGGAAATAGAAACAGTCTCCTAACTAAAAACAAACAAACAAACAAAAAACCCAACAAAACCCAGGGGCAGATGGTTTCAGCACAGAATTCTACCAGAACTTCAAAGAAGAGCTAATACCAATACTCCTCGAATTGTTAAACACAATAGAAACAGAAGGAACATTGCCAAACTGTCTTTATGAGGCTACAGTTACCCCAATACCTAAACCACACAAAGACACAACTAAGATAGAGAATTACAGACCAATCTCGCTCATTAACATTGAGCAAAAAAAGTCAATAAAATACTGGCAAACAGCCGGGCGGTGGTGGCGCACGCCTTTAATCCCAGCACTCGGGTGGCAGAGGCAGGCGGATCTCTGTGAGTTGGAGGCTGGGCTGGACCGATAGCCTCCAAAACAATACAGAGAAACCCTGTCTCGTAAAAACCAAAAAAAAAAAAAATACTGGCAAACCGAATCCGAGAACACATCAGAAAAATCAACCACCATAACCAAATAGGCTTCACCCCAGAATGCATACAAACATCTGTCTATGTAATCCACCATACAAATAAACCAGAAGAAAAAAACCACATGATCATCTCATTAGAAGCTAAAAAAGCCTTCAACAAAATCCAACACCCCTTCATGATAAAGGTCTTGGAGAGACCAGGTATACAAGGAACCTACCCAAACATAATATAGACAATATACAGCAAGGCAACAACAACATCAAACTAAATGGAGAGAAACTCAAATCAATCCCACAAGGCTGTCCACTCTCTCCATATCTATTCAATATGATACTTGAAGTCCTAGCTAGAGTAATAAGGTAACAAAAGGAGATACAAATGGAAAGGAGGAAACCAAACGCTCGCTATTTACTGATGATATGGTAGTTTACACAAGTGACCCCCCAAAAGTCTACCAGAGAACTCCTACAACTGATAAACACCTTCTTTAATGTAGCAGAATACTAGATTAACTCAGAAAAACATCAGTAGGCCTCCTATATACAGATGATAAATGGGCTGAGAAAGAAATCAGAGAAACAAACACCCTTTACAATAGCCATAAATAACATGAAATATCTTGGGGGTAACTCTAACCAAACAAGTGAAAAACTTGTATGACAAGAACTTTTTCTTTTCTTTTTTTTTGTCACAGGCAAATGGCTTTTACTGGCTTATCATTTAAAATGGGTTTGCCATCACAAGGCTTGGAAGTTCAGAAAACTTGCAAGACAGTTGGTTAGACAAAGCCCTTTGTAACCACTTGAGGGGACAGCAGTAGGAGCTAGACTGGCCCATGCTGGGCCAGCTGCAAGCCCTACTCAGTGTGAGCCAGCATGCTGGGCCAGCTGCAAGCCCCAAATGTGTTCCTACTATCTGAGTTCTAGAGTCCAGATTCAGATATTAGCAGACCCGAACTCATACCCTCAGTGACTTTGCTAAGGGAGGAAGGGGAGGAAAAACCATAGACTAGAGAAGGGCCAGACACCCACCTTGTTGGCCTTTGTTAGGGGCCAAGTATGGCTACCTGGGCCTACTGTGGAACTGAACCACGGCGAAGCCACTAAGAAGCACAAAGGGTCATTGTGGTACTAGCATTTCCAGAGTATGTCCTGAAAGTACAAATGAACAGATTCCATATGCAGACTAGACATGACTGAACTCAAAACATTTAAATATAAATCATGCTGTAACTTAAGTTACAACCAGGAGAGAAACAAGAAAACCCCGAAGACAACTGAGCAATGGAGACTGCTGAGCACACAGGACACCCAAACACGAGGCTACTAAAGTGACGCCAAGTTTACACTCGGCATGTAACTAGTCCCACAGGCCATGCCACATCGTGCCATCTCATGCCGATATGACAAGAACTTTTAGTCTTGGAAGAAAGAAATTGAAGACATCAGAAAATGGAAAAATCAATGGTGCTCTTGGATAGGTGGAATTAACATAGTAAAAATGGCAGTCTTACCAAAACCAGTGTACAGATTCAATGCAATCCCCATCAAAATTCCAGCAAAACTCTTCACAGACCTCAAAAGGACAATACTCAACTTTATATGGAAAAACAAAACAAACAAACAAAAAAAACAGATTAGCCAAAAGAATCCTGCACAATAAAGGAACTTCTGGAGGATCACCATCCCTGACTCCAAATTCTAGCATAGAGATACAGTAATGAAAACAGCTTGGTTTTGGCATAAAACAGACGGATGGACCAATGAAAGACTGTGATGTTAATCCACACACCTATGAACACCTGATTTTTTACAAAGAAGCTGAAAGCAACTTCAACAAATGGTGCTGGCATAACTGGATGTTGACATGTAGAAGAATGCAAATAGATCCATATCTATCATCATGCACAAAACTCAAGTCTAAATGGAACAAAGGTCTCTCAATATAAATCCATTCACACTGAACCTCATAGAAGAGAAAGTGGGAAATACACTTGAATGCATAGGCACAGGACACCACTTCCTAAATAGAACATCAGTAGCACAGACACCGAGAGCAACAATTAATAAATGGGACCTCATGAAACTGAGAAGCTTCTGAAGGGAAAAGAACAAGACAAAAGGGCTCCCTACATAATGGGAAAAGATCTTTACTAACCCTGCATCTGTCAGAGGGCCAATCTCTAAAATATACAAAGAACTCAAGAAACTAGATATAAAAAATAATACAATTAAAAATGGGGTACAGATCTAAAAATAGAACTGTCAACAGAGGAATCTCAAATGGCTGAGAGACACTTAAGGAAATGCTCAACATCCTTAGCCACTAGGGAAATGCAAATCAAAATGATACTAAGACCTGTCAGAATGGCCAAGATAAAAAGTCTAATGACAGCTTATGCTGGAGAGTATGTGGAGTAAGGGGAACACTCCTCCACTGCTGGTAGGAGTGCAAACGTGTACAGTTGCTTTGGAAATTAGTGTGGCAGTTTCTCAGAAAATCGGGCATCAATCTACCTCAAGACCCAGCAATACCACTTTTGGGCATCTACCCAAAGGATGAACACTTATACCACAGGGATACTTGCTCAGTTATGCTCATAGAAGCAGTATTTGTAGTAGCCAGAACCTGGAATTAACTTAGATGCTGCTCAACAGAAGAATGGATAAGGAAAAATGTGGCAGGTTTACACAATGAAGTACTACTCGGTGGTAAAAAACAAAGACATCTTGAAATTTGCAGGCAAATAAATGGAACTAGAAAAAGCCATCCTATGTGAGGTAACCCAGACCCAGAAAGACAACTATAATATGTACTCACTCATAAGGGAACATTAGACATAAAGCAAAGGACAATCAGCCTACAGGTCACAACCCCAAAGAACCTAGGTAACAAAGAAGACCCTAAGAGAGACATAAATGGTCCTGCCTAGCAAGGGGAAAAAAAGACAAAGTTCCCCGAGGAAACTGGGAGCATGTGGAGCAGGGGAGAGGAGGGAAGGGGAGTGGGGGGGGATGCATAGCTCTATTAAAAAATGGCAAAAAGAAATAGTAAGAAAAATATGTTCCAACAGAGAAGACTGTGACAAAAAAGTCCATGAAAATGCCTTGGAGTTTGTTTGGTGTTGGCCAACTGCTCCTGGGCATGGGACCTTCCCTGACGTGTGGTTAATATGCCCAGTGAGACTCCACTGGAGAAACAGATTGTCCCTTTTCCCTTAGGAAGGGACGTGGAGCCTGTGTCTGCTTTCCCTTCCCAGTGCTGGGTCTCATCCGATGGATGCTATCATTCTCATGTGTGCTGCTCACGTGTGATCTCTGTGAGTTCATATGTGCATCGGTTGGATCCCTCTGCCCCCTCTGGCTCCCACATTCTTTCTGCATACATCTCTGAGCCCCTCCCCTCGGGGCTCTGCTAAAGACAGACCATTCAGGACTGAGTGTTCCAAAGTCTCTCACCATCTTCTCACTGTCCAGCTGTGAATCCCCATGTTTATTCCCATCTACTGCAAGAACAAGAGTCTCTTGATGATCTGTGGATATAGCAGCATGCCATTAGGGTCATTTTATTGCTAGATTCCTTTAGCAGAACAATAATATTAAGGAGACAGGTAGAACTTAGATTCCATTGGTTTTTGACCAAGAGATGGGGTTCAAAGTCCATCCCGAGGGTAGGGCCCATCTTCAGTGGCCTCCAAGGCTACGGCTCTCTGTAGTCCTTCTGCCCTCTGATGAGGTTCACGGTTGGGGTAAAGTTGAGAACACAAGGGTGCAGGAGGGCAACAGTCTCTACACCTCCACCCTAAACGGGAGAGCTGGGGGCGGGGCTCTGGATTCCAAACTCAAACTCACAACCCACCCAGGAGAAGACTGCTTTCCAGAAGGCAATGAGGACTAGGAGCCTTGGCCTGGGAGAGCTGCAACCCCAGACTGGCCTGGGGAACTTGAGGGAAGAGACAGGACAGCACGGGGTGATGGGGATGTCCTTCTGTGTACGTTTCTCTTCTTGGTTGATGAGTAAAATACTGTTCGGCTGGTGGCCAGGCAGGAAGGGTAAGCAGGGCTACCAGGCAGGGTGAGATCACGGAGCCGAAACCGACAGGAGATACTTGAACCCCTCTTGGTGGGGCCAACTGGACGGACCAACTCTTCCTTCTCCCTGTTTCACCCCAGTTTCAGTGACTAGAGACACCTCCTACTGCCTCTTAAGCCCCGGCTTATGGATTTACAATAATCTTGTCATTAAAACTCAGTGGTCTATGAATTTCTTTAATTCCAGAGACAAGGACCCGAAAGCCACCGGCTTTGGTGGCCCCTGAGTTTTCCAGGACCCCAGCCCCTGACACTTAGTTCACTAAGAGCTGAGAAAGGCTCTGTCAAAACCAAAGACACCCCAAATTTTGTGGTATCTCTCCCATGCCATCAGTTCTGAGAAGGAAGTGGGGTGGCCCTGGAGGAGAGCTGTAAGATGGTGACGTTTCTGACAGCTTTATTCTTCCAAAGCCGGGTCTCTCAGTCTCTCTGTCCAGGGAGCAGAGTGCTAAAAGAGAAATTTCCCTGACCCTCCTTGGCATCTCTGTATGGTATGGCCCGAGTACTTGTCTCCACCCCAGGTCTCTGAAGATTGCTGACCAGGCCCTAGGGATAGGGGTGCTGACGGAGAGAGGTGCTGCTATGGAGACAGAGGTGATGTATAGAGGGTACAGGGACCCCAAGCCCTAGCTAGGTCTGCTTGTATCTCTAAGTAGGACAGAGGATGCCAGTGGGGGCCAGGAGCCTCACCATACTGCCCAGAACTTAACGCCAGACTGTGAGGTGGGGACCAGACCCCTCTTGGGGACCAGTTCTCTGTCTGGGTTACCTTTCAGCCTCTGGCCAGCTGTGCCACTTCCAGCTCCCCCCCGTGGGGGCGGGAATGTTGTGGAGGTCACGCGGTCGACACTTCACCCTAGGCTTGGGCAGAGGCCAGAGAGTCCTAAGTGGCTCTATTTCTAAGTGGATCTCCCCCACCCGCTTCTCCTCTCCCGCCTTCCTCCACTCCCTCAGGCCCCTCCCTCCTCTAAACTTCAGGAAATCGAAACTCAAATTCTGCACCCCTCCTCTTTCCAAAAGTCGAGGAAACCGGAAGTTAGCTTCCTCTGGGGTTCCCCCCACCTCGGCCAGCTCACTTTCTCTTCTCGCTCCCATGCCTCTCGCGGTTTGTCTGAGGCCTGTGGTGCCCTGCTCGTGGCCAGTCCTCCGTAGGACCCAGGATCTGAGCAGGAAGATGGGAGTGGGTGTCCCAGGACAGCTTCCTCGGGTGCCCAAACGCACAGGTCAGACTAGGTCTTCCTGGAAACTCGCATGGGAGCATCCTCCTCTTACTCACAGGGGTCAGTCACGTTGATGAATGATACAGCCCTCAGTGTGTGCTCGCTTTGGGGAAATCAGAACTGCGGGGAGAGGCGTGAACGCTGAAATGCGCGCTGACGGCTGTGAAAGCTTCCACCACTAGAGGGCGCGGGCGGCCCAGCCTGGAGCACGGGTCTGGCTGCACTGCCGCCGCCGTCCTCTTGGGATTGGGTGGGTCTGCTTCCTTCCCCAGCTTTGCGGTCTGGCGAATTAAAGGGTAAGGGCGGCCTCAACTGATAAGGGAAGAAGGCACGTCGAGGTCTCATAACCACCAACTCAGAGTCACTAGATGCGCATGAGACAACAGCCACATGCCACACCTGCGTCCCCATCTTTCAGCCCCTTGCCCTAAGGTAGATTCCCTGCAGCCCTCACCCACAGAACCTGGGCCGATCACTGAGGCTCTTGGTCCAACAAGTCTTCCATCTTTCAAGTTTCTCCAGATGTCTGGGCTGCAGCCGTGGCCCTCAAGGTATACACAACAACAGAGATAAGTCCGGGGTTCCGGTGTGCCCAGGTTGCCCTTCCAAATGAGACTACCACCCCAGTCACCCAAGGCCTAGGAGCTGCCTGGGGGTGCTCTGGGTTGGCAGAGTTTTCAGCTGGCATGAAAACTTGTGTGTATGTGTGGAGTGGGGGGAGGGAGACGGTCCCAGGGCCTCTGGAAGCTGAGGCACAGTGGCCCAGGCTGCTTGTGGGCACCAGGCCGGGTGCAGCAGGCTGGGAACTTTAAGAGTTCATTGCTGGGGCAGGTATGTGTAGGGGGACCGGGACTCGGAAGGAAAGCAGGGGGCTCTCAAGTAAAATTTAATTAAGGTTAGAGGAAGACCTGACTGTACTGGTGGAACCTGCCTGCCTGGGAGAAATGAATTTATTCCATAGGAACTTTTGTGCTCCCCCTCTTTGGCCAGCAGACTCCTGAAACAAAGGAGCCCAAGAAATTGGAATTCCTCAGAAACTTCCTGCTGGGAGGGCAAAACCCAGGAGGCAACAGGAGGAACAACTTGTCCCCTGGAGGAATAGTTACGATCTGAGGCCATGGTGGGGACCCCCACATCTTGGCTGGACAGATTACTTGTGCATATCTCCTGTTTAAAACTTACCCCCAAGTTAAGAACCCAAAGATGGATTTAGTGAGGTCTGGCCACTGGATCTCTTTGTCCCTCTTCCCAATGTGGCTATACTGGCTCTTTTAATTGGCTTTGGGGATGGGTGGCCGAGCTTGGCTTGTTGAGGCACTAGTTGCAAACTCAAGCGCCATTAACACCTTTAAAGTAAGATGCAGAGGCCAGAGAAACAGTGCAAAAGCCCAGGGTGGCAGGACAGCCGAGCAGTAGGACAGTTGCAAACTGGACAGACACAAGGTTTACATAGGGCTCCTTAGGGGTGGAGTTTTTCCAGGTAGCTTTCCAGGGTGGGGATTGGTCAGCTTTCAGTCCCTGAGCTCAGATTAATTATCATGCTCAGGGATTGGTTGGTTTTCTGCGCAGGTTCAGGATCAGATTTGGCTCTGGTTGCAGGGCCCAGGTGTGCTTCTTTGGCTCTGCTCAGGGTGTGTTTCTTTGGCTGGCCCCTTTTTTTTTTTTTACATTTAAGTCTGTGTGTCACACGTATGCAGTGTCTCTGAAGGGCAGAAGAGGGATAACATCCCCACAAACTGGAGTTACACACAGTTGTGAGTCACCATGGGGGTGCTGGGAATTGAACTTGGATCCTCTGGAAGAGCAGCCGGTGCTCTTAACCACTGAGCCGACTTTCTAGCCCCTTGTTTGCAATTTTTTTTAAATAATGAAGTTTATTAAAAACAAAAACGTTTTATTTTTTTAAAGGAAAACAAAAAAATGCTTGTGCTAGAGGACATGTCTGAGCTCACTCTAGGCTCTTGTGTCTCGGAGTTAAAGACCTCACCAGGGACACACAGAACTAGAAATAGACCTCGCCTGGGGGTGCTCCGTTTGCTGTATGAAGCTCGGGTGGAGAGGACACTGACATTTCAGTCACTGGAGCCCGTGGGACTGAGGAGAGGCGGCTAAGCACCTGCTGGGTAGGGCACAGCTGGCAGAGTCAGACTGGGGAAACCCTGGTCAGTGATCACTAACTAGCAGTAATGGCAGGAAGGCCTGGCCAGGCTTTGGAGGCAGGACCAGCCCAGAACCCACCAGATCCACTGCAGAGGAGGGACCGTCCCTCTCTTGAACCAGATGGTAGCCCCACAATGGGCACCTCACTTCAGACTCTGGGTAGACCTCTGAGAACACACGCTCACCCTTCTCCCTCCCCCCTCCATGGCCTTTCCTGCCTTAAACTAGGAAATTGAAACTTAACCCTGGGCAGGTCCTCTCCCTGCTTCAGAAGTGAAACTTAGCCCTGGAACTTGCCTCTCCTTCAATTCTCCCTGCCAGTCGTAGCAACCAGGAAACTGAATGCCATGGTCTTCATTTTTCCTGATGGCACCCCTAGAACTCTAGGTCCCTCTGACCACCCTTCTCCTGGGAGGAATCAGACCAGACCATCCCCTGCCCCAGGTTTCAGAGCAGAGGGTTGCTTAAGAGTCCCAGACCACAAGTGACTTCAACTCTTAAGCCTTGTGACACCTCCCCATCAAAAAGAGGGAGCTAAGTCAAGACAAGGAGGAACCCAGAGCTTGGCAGGTGTCCCTGTCACTGCTGGTGCCATTGGTTCCCATGTCCTAGGAGTCTAACTCTGCCCCCCCATCGACTTATCACTAATTCTTAGACTAGTTGGGGTCACGGGCCAGTGTCTCTAGGAAAATTACCTAGATCTGTCACGAACACCACAGTGGATAGCCCAAGCCTCCTGCAGAAAACTGACATTTCTCTATTGCCTTTCAATAGTCCTGTAGCAAAGCACCCCTCTGTCCTGTGTTGCAGGAATTTCGTCATCAGTCCGTTAGCCAATTGTAAGGAATGGCTTGGCCCAGAGTGTGGAGTTTTCATTAGAGGGTATGCAACCCGAATGCCTGAATAAAAAGCCAGGGCGGAGCAAAGGACCCTCTCTTAGGGTGGTAGGCAAGCCATGGGAGCACTCAGCGTTGGTGGCTTGGTTTTCATCCCCTTTTGGAACGAAGCAGCGGCAGCATCGGCAGAAACAGCGGCGGTGTATCTGCTGGTCCCACTGAGGCAGCAGCTTCATTCTGTCCTGAGTGTAGCACCTCGATTCCTGATTTGTCTGTTAATAAACCTTATGTGACTCCATTTGGCTTCACTAGTCCTGAGTCTCAGAGGTCCCATAGTTGCCTTCCTGACAAGTTTCACCCAGAGCTTGTCCTTTCTAACTATGAGCCTCTGCAGACCCACCTGGGATGGGACTAGCTCCTTCCTATGACACCTTCAGGGTATATATAGGTCACGGGCGTCCTGGTCTTGAGAATCATGGCACTGACATAGCCAGCCACGGCCTTCCTGGACTTCTTCAGTCCACCCTCATCCATGATGTCTCCATGCTCTTCCCCACTGGGTAGTACTCCTAGGACACTGATGTCACCATAGCCAGGAACTGTGTGGTTCATATCCAACTGTGGTATCACCCACCAGGCCAGAGACTCGGGAAAATCTGAGAAATAGCCTCCTTAGGCACCCAGGTCCATGAAGAGCTGCTTCAAGGTCTGTGTCACCATTAGTCAGTCCCTCGTCCCTCAAAACCCACAGCAGTGAACCCCATAAAGCCAGGTATAGTGGCAACTGCTTGGAAGCCTAGAATTTAAGCCAGATCCTGCTTCTGAAGCAATAAAATCTCAAGTCGGCTGTGATGGTGCATACCTTTAACCCCCACACTCAGGGAGCAGAGGCAGGCTTACTCCAAGTCTGTGGGTAGCTAGTCTAACATGGTAAGACCTTGTCTTAAAATATCAGAACGGAAGACGGTGTGTGTGTGTGTGGGGGTGTCACCAAACCAAATTAGGTGGAAAAACAACGAAAAAAACCCAAAGTCAGTTGCAGGGTAGATACTCATCATTTGCCTGGCCACACTTGCGTGGCTTGGACCACAGTGTGGTTTGTGAAGGCCAGGTGTAGACAGCAGGCCTCTGGAGTCCCTGGTATAGATGAGCAATGTGTGGCCACCCTGGTGGGGCCGCCTTCATGGGCAGCTGTGCTCACACAGCCCAGGGCAGCACACTTTCAGGCTCTCTCTGTCTCCCTCCTTTCTGCCTTCTCTCCTCCCTTCCTTTCTCTCGGACCCACCCCACTAAAGGGGCCTGGATTCCTGGGATTCGCTGTGCACACCAGGCTGGCCTCACAGATAGCTGCTTCTGCCTTGCTGGCATTAAAGGGACTTCTCCCCACACCAGGCTGGTCTTTCAGGATCTCTTACGCTGAGCTGTGGGCTTGCAGGGTCCCCAGGTCCCTCCAGACTGCAGAGGAAAGAAGACCCTGCAAGGAGGGAGAGGGGTGACGACATCCAGAACAGGGCGGGAGTGGCTGGGGACAGTTTATTTGAGGCACTAGAATAGCAGTAGGAAGCCAGTGTGGGCAGAGAGGCAGGCAGGGGACTCAACTGGATCTAGGGGTGGGAGCCTTCATTGGGAGTGGCGGTCCTCCACGCGCAGCCTCCTGGAGTGAGCACAAGGTGGGCCCAGTAATGCCAGGGGAAGGAGTCTTGGTGGAGACAGGCCTTCCACTCGAGAATCTTCCAGGTCCCCTTTGCCCATCCCAGATCCCGAATGGCTTCATTCACAAACAGACACACTGCGCACACAGGTATATATTCATTTGGGTAGTTCCCCCCCTTGTCAGTGTGTCCATAGGACACACTGTACTGACCTTGGTACTCTAAGACTCCGAGGAAGGATTTTACCCCTTTCCTGGTCCCCAAGGGAGGTTACAGGGTTGGTTCTGGACACAAGAGTAGCTAGTCCCACTTCAACAGAGCAGATGTGGAAGCATTTGGTGCTTAGCCCTGATGTTGAAAGAATGTGGAGGGGGACTAGACACACTCAGAAGCTGAAGGCTCCTAGGGTCCCCCTAGCTTTTCTTCCTGAACTGGGGGAATACGGGGAGCATACACGGGGATGGTCAGGGGCCCAGCTGCAGCAGAGCCAGCAAGCTGAGCAGGAGTCCAAGGCCCAGGAGTGGGACACTAGCACGAAGTCCGAGGCCAGCTGTGCTGATATTGCAGAAGGAATGCCGGCAGCAGTAGCTATTCACAGATGCCACACCTAAGTTGACATTGATGTTCTCACGAGGGCAGATCTCGGAACAGCCCTTATTCAGGGTGTAGCCAAGGTTGATATCCCCTGTACGGAGAGTGAGATTGAGGGGTAAAACATAATGGGGAAAGTGCTGTGAATCCCTGGTCCAGGCAGGGAGACGGCTAGTTACTCACCAAAGCCAGCAGTAGCAGATACTGTGACACAGTAATTGTCTGAGCTCGGGCATACAGTTGGCCACAGGCATTTCAAATTGCTCTTCTGGTCGGTGCAGGAGAAGCATACCAGGGAATGGGCTGCAAAAAGGACATGCTATAGGTGATACCTCCCCGCTCCCCAGGCAAGTCTTTCAGGGAAGGGCACTGTTCCCGTTTGGGGAGGGACGGGGAGGGGGAGCAACAACCATGCTCAACCCTGGGTCAGAGACAAAAACAAGATGACAAGTGATGTCACACTTTGGTCCTAGAGGGGCTGAAGTGTCTGTCTCCATAAATACAAGGTGACAACAGTGTAGCTGGGCCAGCACCGAGGCAGGGGAACCAGGTCATTTCGCTAGGGAGCAGTCCTGGGCATCCGCTCAGGAGAAATACTAAAGAAGGCCGGGCTCATCTGGGGTCTCGGCGACATACCTTGCTCCACACCCAGAAGGGCTGCCAGCAGTACAGGCAAGAAGACCCTCATGCTGGAAGAGGCAGGCATCTGCTGAGGGCTCACAAGCCAAAGAAGCCTGCTGTGAGAGAGGCAGCTGGTTAAGGGACAGGCTATCCACCCACAAGCCAGGATCCTGGTTTAGATAGTACCACCTCCCCAGTGAGCCCAGAGTCCCCCTTGTAAGTGCCCCCAGGTGGGGCAGGAAAGCAGTATTAACCCCTACTGCCCCGAGGCTAGCCACTGAGACAACTTGACCCAATTCCTTATCTAGTGCCTTCCTGGCCCCTGCACCAATCAAAAGAGCGATTTGTACTGCCCAAGGCCAGCCATATGCTACAATCACATTTATATAAGCCATATGTTATCTGAGAGCCCCCTCCTTTTGAAATCTCTGGGAGCCAGAATTTCCTTTGCCCCATGGGCTGCTAATCAAATCTCTACCTCACTATACCTGCCCCCTTCTGCTGCTATTGTGGCCAATTATTAAAAGAGCTTTTTATCTGACACCCCTTTTGGCACCTGCAGAATCTTTTCCCAAATTCAACTAATGATACTTTCCAGCTGACACTCCTTTTGAAACTTAGGGGCACCCAAGGCCAAGTAAGGGGAGCCAAGAACTCTCAGAATGCTATAGAAGTGTGTGTGTGTGCGCGTGCGTGCGTGCGTGCGTGCGTGCGTGTGTGTGTGTGTGTGTGTGTGTGTGTGTGTGTGTGTAGGGGGGCTAGGGAGTGGCCCTGGTCTGTTAAATGAGCAAGCATGAACACTTCCTTGGGCCCTGTGAGTCAAAAGCAGGCCACTGCTGGAGGGAGCTGGAATGTAAGCATTGTGATTCAGATGTAAAGCAGGCAGTCCTAGCAGCTCACAACCCTGCTCCAGGGAAAGCTTTCCCCAAGGTAACAGCTCTGCTCAGCAGGGAAGGGTTTCCCTAGCACAGTACAGCTTTGTCCTCCAGCGTAAAGACTCCCTCTGCTAAGGGAAGGTTTCCCCAGGGAAATGTTACAGCCCCTCTCTGCTTCAGCAAAAAGTTGCCACTCCTCTCCTCTACTCCATTCTGGCAAAAGGTCTCACCTCATTCAAGAGACTTATTGGGAGGGAAGAATCTGGAATAGCGGCTGCCTCAGGTAAAGTGTGCAAGCACATGGCTATATCCGGCTTCTTAGGGGCGGAGTTTTAACAGGGAGATGATTTTTCAGGGTGGGAATCAGTCAGATCTCAGCCCCTTGAGCTCAGATTGGCTAGTTCTCCTGGGTTTTCTGCTCAGTGATTGGTTCATTTTCCTGCTCAGGGATTGGCTGGTTTTTCTTGCTTAGTTAGTCAGGGGCAGATTTGGTTCTGGTTTCAGGGCCAAAGTGTGTTTCTTTCACTGGCCCTTTTTGACTCTAATTTCAGGGCCAAGGCATATTTCTTTCACTGGCTCTGATTCCAGGGTCAGAGTGTGTTTCTTTGGCTCTGGTTGCAGGGTCAGAGTGTGTTTCTTTGGCTGGCTCTTTTTCCCCTACATGAATGCCTCTGGGCTATTCTATTCCTCCTGTACTAGGTGGGAACTCAGGACCCATTTCCAGAAGATAACTCCATTCCTCCACCTGTGTCTGGGAAGGACACTAGGCAGCCAGGAGGCCGTGGGGCTTTTCTGGGCCCCTGGCACAGGTAAGAGAGAGCTGGAGAAAGGACCAGCCTGCTGGGTTTCGGTGTCCTGTTTGAGTACCACTGGCCTCCTGAGGATGGAGTACACTGATGGCATGTGCTGAGTGGGAGGGGCGTCCCAGAGACTGGGAGGAGTAGGGGTGGCTTACAGACTTGGGGTTCTCTTAGAGAAAGGGGGTGCAGTGGGAGAAGAAGTTGTGGTGTCTTTCAGGATCAGTCCTAGGCCCCTCCTGTCTTAAGCAGCTAACATCTTGTAGCGGGTAGCAAAAACTCCAGATGGTCAAGTTCAGTGCCAAGCCAGCTGGGCCTGTTCTCGTGCCCAGGCAGTACACACAGGGAGAAAAGAGCCTCCTGTCTTTTCTAGACACAGTGAGGTTTTGGAACGAAGGAGCCCTGAACTGTCTGGTAGGAAGAAGTTCTGGCAGGCGTAGCCACAAACAGGTCACGGAGGCAACCCATCGTCCCTCGGAGGACTCACAGCACGCCCAGAAGGGCTGAGGGAAGGTACCAGGGGAGTGGTTGGGAACAGTTCGGCGTGATGAGTCTATTCAGTCACCGGGCAGGGCCGCTTGGGGCCCAGGACCTCCTCCTCAAACGCAACAGGGCTCACCTGTGAAAGCCAGGTGTCTAACTGGCAGGCCAAGAAGGAGCCTGTTTAGGTCAATCGAGCTCGCTAGGGACTAAGCACAACCTCTGGACCCTCAGCATTGGTATGCAAAAATCCTGGGCAAAGACAAAGAGCTCCCGCTCCTAACTCTGGGGAGGGTCCGGCCTCAATTCACCCAGTCAGACGGCCTCGCTACTCCTCTAGGTTACCAGGGTGTAGACCCCGGAGGTCCCAAGCAGACAAATCAGCAGTGATGGAGTTGAGAAAGGGAACCCAGTGAGGGCTCAGCGGGGGCCTCTGCCCTTTTCTGCTCCAGATCTCCAGGAACATTCCGGGAGGATTGGGGGAAGGGAGGAATGGAGCACGCTGCAGGGGGCCTCGCAGGCTCCAACCACTCCGTATCCGGGTACCGCGCGCCTAGACCCCAGACGCTGCTGCCAAGGCCGCTAGCTCTCTCCCAGCGCATCCGCGCCGCGGCCCGGTCCTCGCGTGACGCGTGACCGCCTGGGGCCGGGCCCCGTGGACTCACCTCCGGGCGAAGCGACCCCGAAGAGCTCCGGAAACCTCAGGTCCTGGAGATCGCCGGAGTCTGGAGATTCCCAGGCAGGCGGAGCCGGGCTCCGATGGCGGGGGCGGGCGGCGGGCGGGGCGGTCCACGGGCCGTGGGCGGGGCTCTGGTGGGTGGGGAGGACAACTCGGACTACCCAGCTCGAGGTGCTGCGGCTGCACCCCCTGGTGTAGCAGCACAGCCGCTCATCTGAGGTTCGGATCCGGTTCCGACCCATTCGCCCACGGCTGCGGCCCCCAGGTCCCCGGTGGGGACCGCCCTCGGTGCCCCACGCCACACAGTGTGGCATCTGAGCGCTGGCGTGGCCGGCCGCTTTCCACCTGGCCTGCGGTTCAGCCTGTCGGCCTTCTCTTGCAGGACAGACCCGGGGGGAGGGTGGAAGGTCCAGGTTTTCGCGGCAATTACTGAGACGAGGACCTGTGCGCAGGCTCTGTTTGCTTCCGGAAGGAGTGGGAAGACAGGCTGCATCCCCAAGCCCTAGGCGCTCTTGGGAATCTCTGCTGCCGCGGGGCCGACGAAGTGCTGGACCAAGAATGCCGCATGTCCTCCGGCCCTGCTGGGTGTCAAGTTCCTCCGGGCTGAGCCTGTCTGGGCCATCCCTCTCTTGGGGTGAGGCAAGAGGACAGACAGGGTTCGGAGAAGGAGACCATTGCCACGGGTGTGGACAGATATGGTTCTCAGTTTCCCTTCCTCTGTGTGCAGGGCCGCCTTTTACACTCCACTAGGTGGACATGGAACCGAGGCAGAACCCAACCAGCCTGTCTTGGCTATCATCTAAAGTGCTGATGCTCCGATTTTTAGAAAGAAACCCCAACCCTTCTGTTTTTAACTGAACATCTTCCAGTATTCTGTTCCTAGTGCTCAGGAAGTATTTTCGCACCCAACAAAAATATTAACGACCATCTGCTGAGTGTGGGCCCTGTAGCAGGACCCTGGAGCCCATGTCCTGCTTATGGATGATACTCCTGGGGGAGACCAGGGCACCAAGAGTGGGCTTCGGCCACGGGCCCCTTTGCCTGGCGGGGCTGTTTGTCTCCAGCCCTTCCCTCCTCCCCTTCCTCCTGCAGAGCCCTCCCCAGGGGATTGTGGGCTGCTGAGCCCCTGCCACCTGCTTCTCTGAGAGTCACACTTCCGTTTTGGGTCGCACATGTGGAAATAAAAGATTTTGCGCCTGATCTTCCTATCAGTCTAAGGAGTTCACGGTGGTGACAGTGGCTGGTCCTCAGAAGGAGCTCCACAGCATTGGGCGTAGGGCAGTGGCAGGGTGGAGGAGAAAGACAGCGTTGTAAAGCTGGATGGTAGATTGGCCAGGGTGGGGCTGAGGCCGAGATGTCCGGGCAGCCAGCTATTGGAGGTGGGGAGGGGGCTAGGAGCATTTCCAGCGTGTGTTGAGTGATGTGAACGTGTTTTGATATGTGTCTTCCGAGGTCTCCTTACCTCCAGTGATGTCTCTCACAGATCATCCAGTACATCGGCTGGAGGTGGTGCACACAGGCTCCTGGTGCTCATTTCTCAGGAGCCGAAGCTGAGACTCGGTGTGGGTGTCTTCAGATGTCCAGGCTACAGTGTGGTGACATTTGGTGATTTGGGGAGTCCATGGTTTGGGGTGATGTCCTAGCTGTCCTCAGGACAGAACTACCCAGCAGGCAATGGTCACTATTGAGGACTTGAGGGCAGAGCACTTCATCTCCTGTCTAACATGGCATGTGGCTCATGGCAGTAGTGTTTAAGAGTCGTGGTTCATCAGCACAGGCCCCTCCTTTGGACCCAGAAGACAAGTTGCATTTTGAGGGTCCTTCATGATTATGGATATCCAGCTCACAGGTGTCCCAGGGGCTCAGCCACTAGGCCTAGACTCCTTTGAAGCACTGTCTAGAGGAGCCTGGCCGTGTAGTGAGCTGAGGCTTGATCCATGGGGTTGCAGGAGTCTGGCTGGCTCTCTTAATTCAGTTAAAGAGAGGCTGGGTATGCACGATGAACTTACAGTGTTATCGTTGGCACTGGGGTCCATGTCCCCAAGGAGGACAGTGATCTCAGGAATGATGCCAGGGGCTTCTACATCAGGTTGACCTTCTCAACTGAACTTCTCAGGGTCTGTCCTCGAGTCCCTTAATCCAGTCAGTCCTCTGAGGACAGACACCATGTGAATGGGTCGGGTGATGTCTGTCCCTTCGCAAATCTGTGACCCCATTCCTCTGGTGGCTCAGCTCTTCCTGTCCACTCATTCCCCCCAAGGCAGCCCAGAGTCACACGGGAGAGTCTTTCCGCTGTCACTGGCTGGCTTCCGTAACACCCACATCATGGATCTTACTTGCCTAGCCAGTGTCTTCTGTTTGACTTTATCTCGTGTGGCCTTAGACCTCATGACTAGGACATTCCGATATGTAGTACAGTTGAGCAGCTGTCCCCTGCGGAGATCCCATTCCCTACTGTTTCCTCTTCCTGAATAGAAGGCTTCCAGAATCCATCCTTCAGATGCTGTTGGGAAGTAGTCCTGAATCCATCGTGGCGGTGTCTGTCTCCTTGGGCCTGAAACATCTACACTTTTAGAGCAATGGTAACAATAAACTATTTTTAAATAAAAAAAAAAAACCGCCGGGCGTTGGTGGCACACACCTTTAATCCCAGCACTCGGGAGGCAGAGGCAGGTGGATCTCTGTGAGTTTGAGGCCAGCCTGGTCTACAAAGTGAGTTCCAGGACAGCCTCCAAAGCTACAGAGAAACCCTGTCTCGAAAAAACCATAAAAAAAAAAACCAACAGGGTCTGATGTAGCCCAGAGTGTTCTTGAACTCACTGAGTAGCTGAGAATGAACTTCCAATCCTTCTGCCTCTACTTCTGATTATGAATCACTGGTATGTACTGCCAGACCAGGTTTGTGAGTGCTGGGGATCAAACCCAGGCCTTCATGCATGCTAAGCCAATGGTTCTTCTAACTGAGCCACATCTCCAGTCTCAATTATGCTAATCTTTGTGGTCCCTCAATGTGGACTAACAATTACCATCCATGGTATGACTTAGGCTTATGCCAGTGGCATTGTCATGGGCTGGGGTGCTGTGACCACTGATGGGTTTCTAACCATGTTTTCTATGATGGTGAGGTTTCTTTATCTAGAATTTTCTGTCTTCTCTCCAGGTATAGAAACACCCACTTCAGCAGTCCCTGGGGGACTTGCAGGGACACGGGGAGTAGGTCTTAAGTGGACAGGACGACCTGTCTTAGGACAAGGGATTTCTTCTACTTTGGAACAGTGGGCTCTTACCCTCCACCCTGCAGTGCAGTAGTTCTTTCTGTCTAGGCAGCAGTGGTAGTTTGAATAAGAATGCCCCCCAGCTGGGATTTTATATTTGAAGGCTTAGTTATCAGGGAGTTGCACTACTTGAGAAGGATTAGGTTGTGTGGCTTTATTGAAGGAAGTGCATCCCTGGGGATGGGGTGGCCCAGTGTCACTCTCTTCCTGCTGCCTGTGGATCCAGATGCAGAACTCTCAGCTACCACTTCTTCATCTCAAGGCCCTTGACTTTCCCGGATAGAACGTAATCTCATGAGGACGGCTAAAAGTTGGCCAGCCACCCATCTGCAGATCATAGCAGGCTCTGGTCCTAGCCCTGAGGAGTTGCTTGACTCAGCCTTAGTCAGCTCTGATCCTGCCTTTTAGTTTGGTCTACCCTGCCTTGCTGAGTTCACAGCCCAGGACAAGGCTGGTGGGGTCAGGAAGTCCCCAGTTCCTTCCACGCTCAAAGGGTGCTGGATTGACTCCTTGCCCTCACAGTGGAGAAACCCTTGTCTGCAATCTGCTAAATTTGCTTCTGGGGTTTTCCTTAGCGGACTGTCTTCCTCCTCTTACTGGCTGAGCCTGCTTCACTGCACAAAGCTCTTCCAAGAGAGTCAGTCACATTGCCACACAGAGCAGAGTTTCATCAGCTGTTGGTGGCCTCTCTCCTGCAGCTCTTCTTGAGTCTCCCTGTGGGCTGTGGTTGGAAGCTTCTGTCCCATCCAGTCCTGCAGCCGTTCAGTCCCAAATAAACACACAGAGGCTTATATCAATTATATACCGTTTGGCCTATTGCTCAGGCTTATTACTAACAAACTCTTACAGCTTAAATTCATGTATAATTTTAGCCATGTGGCTTGGTACCTTTTCTCATAAGGCATTCTCATCTTGCTTCCTCTGTGTCTGGCTGGTGACTGCATCTCTTATTTTCCCTTTCCCAGAATTCCTCTAGTCTGGTAGCCCTGCCTATACTTCCTGCCTGGCTACTGGCCAATCAGTGTTTATTAAATCAATACAAGTGACCAACATGTTAAACAAAGACAAACTCAGCTAGCTGAATGGAATTGTCTAGAGTAGTTTTTTGTCCAAAGCTGATCCATGAGTGGTGTTTATCGACTGGATGGCATCATTATGAACCAGATGGAATTGATGTTGTGGGGCCCCATGGTTGCTATTAGGAAAATTTGTTGTTCACCATGGAAAACTTAAACATTTTTAATATCAACACAGGAAGTTTAAATTTTTATAGTTATGCATCCAAAGAAAGGCACCAATAAAGATGAAAATGTTGGGAGAAGTAGAAGTTTGGTGAGAAAGCAGAGTAATGACCAACGTAAGCTGTCGCATCTGCTGCGTGGCCTGTGTCCGAGAACGTGTGGAGGGTGTCAGGGATTGACAACACAGAGACTTGTTCAACGATGTAAAGAAAACTTTAAGCAGGCCCCAAAAAGGTTCAAGAAAAACTTCCTAAGAAAGGCTCCCACCAGAGAAGCTTCTGCTCTCTCCTCTCCCCTGGCTGGTTCTGCTCTGGGTTTGAAGGTGCGGTTAGTCTTTGGACAAGGTCGAGGTCAGGGCAGTTTCCATGGGAAGGCCTTTCCCAGGAACTTATTGTATTGTTTTTAGTAAACATGTTTTTACTAAACATTGTCTTACAGCTGCCTACTCCCAGGCAGAAGGGGAAGTGGGTCTCTGCTCAAGGTCTGGTGTTCCCACGATTCACCCCTTTTTATTTTCAAATGAGGCACTCCTGGCTTAGGTCAAGTAGGGTCACCCTCCCTTTCCCGTCTTTGGGGGACCTTGAACCCCTGTCTTAGGTGGGAGGGGTCTTCCCAAAGGTTGCCCGTCGTCGGAGACACCCCAACCTTAAATCATCTGTAACCAACCTTCATGGCTATCGGGATTGCCATGGGCTAAGCTAAGCAATACTTGGTTGCGGATCTATTGCCTCTGGAACAAGGCACATTTGAGCTCGGCATAAAGCCAGAATGCCTACTGCCACTGCCACCATTTCCAGGACCCCCATTGACATAGCGCCTCTCCATCACCATACCCATCACCAGATCTGGGCCATAACATTCTATCAGCCTTCATCTGTTACAAGGGTAACCCGCATGTGATTTACATTTACAATTTGATAAAGTTTACAATCGTTTCAAGATCTGTTCAGGAAAGCATTTAGAAAGTGCACTTGCACAGATACGTTGGGCACAATCATTGATGTTACACATGTAGCATTATGAAAAATATGAACAATAGTTATCGCATTAGGACAAGTTGCATTTCTCCAGAAAAATACACTGGCCTAGTCGTGATTCCAGAAATAGGAACCATCAAGTCTGATATTTCAAGTGACCATGTCCTGTTCAAATACTGAAAAGAGGCTTTTGCCACTCATCATAGTCCATACCAATGTCCAAATGCTTTAAATGGGTCCTTTTTTCTTTGTTGGCTTCACGATGAAAACTCATGGGTCCTGAAGGTTGATACAGCAGGTCTGTTGACAAACTGGAAATCTCGAACCGACTGTTTTCTTTTTTTCTTGGGCTCTAGATTCAATGACATCAAGGGACAGGAACACTGATTTAGGAGATCTCACTCAAACTGGCTTAGGTAGGCTCCCATGGTCTCAGGTCCAGTTTTTCTCTACTCCATGCATCTCACTAAATGGTCTGACAGCTGCCAAAGCTTTATTCTTTTCCTGCAAGAAAACACAAACATGCCCTCGACCCCAAATTAGGGTCTTCTCCACTGTCTAGTGCATGGATGTTTCCATCTGACCTGAGCAATGGTTGCTCAAGTTCCATCATGCCAGTATCTGTCTGAAGCTCACTGGCATTCACATTATAAAATTTTTAAATGAGGAGTGTATTATTTGATGAGTCATGTGGGGACTGGGGGCATTATTCCCCCTTTTTTATTTTCTAAAAAAATTTTTTTGAACTGTTGAAGCTGGACCATAACAGTAGAAGGATTTGTCTACCCTCCTTGGTTAATTATCTAGGTAAATTGGGATTACTACTTAGATTATTTGTAGATGCCCATTAAAAAGGACATATCCATTAAATATTTCCCAAAAACTTCTGAAAATCACTCAAAGATTGTAAACTATACTGTGTCCAAATAACTTTTGAAAATTATTTGAAGTCTGTGAGCAGTCTTTCCCAATCTAACCTGTAGAGCTCTCACTAGCTGACAAGGCCTCGTTTGCATCTTAAATTTTTCTGTTAAAACATTAACAGACTGGCTGGATGTTCCTTTTGGCTATATTTAAAGCAATCTAGGTAGCTTCTGAACTATTTTTGAAGGGATTTAAGTATTCTTTTAATCATATAAGCAGTTCACACTCACGCATTCACAATCACATTTCATATATACCGGTGTGGCCACACCATACATTCAGAACATACATGCATCTTTCAGTCATCCTTTTTCCCTAGGTCATGATTAGTCTGTTGCAATGAAGCTCCCTTAATTGAAATCTATGTAAAAGAACAACTCCAGCCAATCCTTGAACTAAAAGGGTTAAAAAGTCCTGTATGTTCTTTATCATTCCTCCATTTGAGCTACAGTCATGGGGTACAGCCGTACCTACTCCTTGTAACTCTGTAGATGCAAGGTGGAGAGGCCAGGCTTTTGGCCAAAAGTTTTTAGAGATGACTCACAAAATAGAACTTAAATGTAAACAAGAATTTCCATTCCATATACCTTTGTCTTTTTTTTTCTTTTACTTAATACCAGTACCTCCTTTATTAACCGTTACCAATTTTCAATTTACCCACTTTTAATCCATCCTCCAACTGAGGGTGATCTCTTAGGTTCCCCTTTCTTTCCTGACCTTGGTGTCAGGCGAAGGCCTGGAGATTTAATCCAATCCACCCCCTCAACTGAGGGCGATCTCTCAGGGTCCCCTTACTTTCCTGACCTTTGTCAGGCGAAGGCCTGGAGATTTAATCCAATCCACCCTCTAACTTAGGGTGATCTCTCAGGTTCCCCTTTCTTTCCTGACCTTGGTGTCAGGCGAAGGCCTGGAGATTTAATCCAATCCACCCCCCATCTGAGGGCAATCTCTCAGGGTCCCCTTACTTTCCTGACCTTTGTCAGGCGAAGGCCTGGAGATTTAATCCGGTACCCCTAGCTTGGTACCCCTTTTTAACACATCCGCATAGCCTTACTGGCCAGCCTTTTAGATCTCTCAGTTCCCCTTTACTTTCCTGATCTCAGTGGATCAGGTGAAAGACTGGAGATTTTTTATTTTATTTCTTATTTTACCCTTTTTTTTCATTTTCTTTTTTTTTTTTCTTTTTTTGAGACTGGGTTTCTCTTTATCCTTTTGGAGGCTGTCCTGGAACTTGCTCTATAGACCAGGATGGCCTCATTCCTTCCTATCTCTGTCTCCTGAGTGTTGGGATTAAAGGCATATGCCACCAACACCCGGCTCTCTGAATATCATAGCAAACATCCTCCCAATCTGGGACATTTAAGCCTTCCCCAGTAATGAACCATGGGCTCCCTCATTCAATCCATTTTTAAAAGCCTGCCATGGTTGTAGTCCCCTGTTCTTCAAGCAACTTTTTTACGTGATACTGTAATTTAAACTTCCAGGGACTATTTCCCATTGTTTCTTTTCCTATTTTCCTCCATCTGTCCCTGGCTGGCAAAAGGGATGACCCCGTACACTTACCTCGCTTTCATTATCGCGGTAGGACCTCCAATTGTCACGTCTGCTGTGTGGCCTGTGTCCGAGAACGTGCGGAGGGTGTCGGGGATTGACAGCACAGAGACTCGTTCAATGATGTAAAGAAAACTTTAAGCAGGCCCCCAAAAGGCTCAAGAAAACTTCCTAAGAAAGGCTCCCACCAGAGAAGCTTCTGCTCTCTCCTCTACCCTGGCTGGTTCTGCTCTGACACCAGAGGTGGATGTGTGTGGGTTTTGAAGGTGCGGTTAGTCTTTGGACAAGGTCGAGGTCAGGGCGGTTTCCGTGGGAAGGCCTTTTCCAGGAACTTATTGTATCGTTTTTAGTAAACATGTTTTTACTAAACATTGTCTTACAGCTGCCTACTCCCAGGCAGAAGGGGAAGTGGGTCTCTGCTCAAGGTCTGGTGTTTCCACAGTAAGTCCTAGATTTTGGATCCTTCTGTCTCACACCAGGTGGCTCTTCTGATATGGGACAGAAACTCTACATTTTTCTTTTAACAACATGCTTGGATTTAGAGAGAGGCCACACTCCAACTCCAAAGCCAGCTTTGATTTTTAAGTGAGTCAGGACTGCCACTATACTGGGAAGTTAGGAGATAAAGAAGTTTAGGTAGTGAGATTTTAACCTGCAGAGAATGTTGGTACCATAAGTCAGATTTCTCTTTCCTTGGTGAGTCTTTCTGGATAGCTATCCTTTCTTCTTTAGGCATCTACACTTCTGATGTCTTTTGACTTCTTGAAGATGGGTGTTTCTATTTTCCTGCAAAGACAAGAACAGGACATTGCCCTAACCTTTGTGAGTTTTCCTTACAACTTGTAGGATTGTCACCTCCATGGATGAGCTGTCATTTCTCTTTATCAAGAGGTTTCTCCTGTTCAAACTGAGTCTTGATTAATTTTGATGGTATCCATGGCTAAACCCCTGCCCCCAAAATAGCACGTATCCTGGTTTCCATTCTGAGGCCAACACATCTTTGGAATACACTGGCTGATTTAGCTCAGAAGTTTTTTTTTTTCTGTTGTCCAGTGTTTTTCTGCAGCTGTTTGTCCTTTCTCAACAGCATTAAGAAAATTAAAGGTTGCTGGGCGTCGTTGGTGGCGCATGCCTTTAATCCCAGCACTCGGGAGGCAGAGGCAGGCGGATCTCTGTGAGTTCGAGGCCAGCCTGGTCTACAGAGTGATTTCCAGGACAGCCTCCAAAACAATACAGAGAAACCCTGTCTCGAAAAACCAAAAAAAAAAAAAAAAAGAAAAAAGAAAATTAAAGGTTAATAAGGCATAAATAAGGCATCATGTAGCCTGTATGGGGTGAGGTCTTAGTTACCCCTACCTGTTTATTAAGCATTTCTTTTAAAGTATGATTAGATCTTTCAACAACTGCTTCTCCTATAGGATTGTGTGGTATACCAGTTAAATGCTTTATATTATAATATGCAAAACTTTTATTTTATTAGAGACATATGCTGGAGCATTGTCAGTCTAAATTTGTGTAGGTATTCCCATGACAGCCATAACTTCTAATAGATGAGTAATTACAGAATCAGCCCTTTCAGAACTCAAAGCAGTTGTTCATTGAAATCCTGAAAACATGTACATATTTTATTTTCCAAATTCTTCAAAATGAGACACATCCATTTGCCAAATTTCATTTTGAATACCTTTAGGGTTTTTACCTGCAGGTAAAGGAGTTTGGTCATAGAAGGAACAAATAGGACGATTTTTTTAAAAACAATTTCCTTGGCTTGTTGCCAAGTGATGAAAAAAATCCCTTTTTTAAACATTTGCTATTGACACAGTGTTTTGTTTTTAATCAAATTCTGAGGCCTCCAGCACACTTCCTATTGATAATGAATCAATTCCATCATTACCTTGTGCTAGAGGACCTGGCAGACCTGATTGGGATCTGATGTGTGTTAAAGATAAATAGTGACTCCTAATCCTGCTTATTTCCTGTCATTGTATAAATAACAAAGTTAATTCTGTGTCATCAGGAATGAATTCAGCAATTTCTTTTTTTTTTATGGTTTTTCCAGACAGGGTTTCTCTGTGGCTTTGGAGGCTGTCCTGCAACTCGCTTGGTAGTCCAGGCTGGTCTCGAACTCACAGAGATCCGCCTGCCTCTGCCTCCCGAGTGCTGGGATTAAAGGCGTGCACCACCAATGCCTGGCTCCCAAATGGTTCTTTTTTTTTTAAGATTTATTTCTTTATTACGAGTACAACATCCTGCCTCCATGAATGTCTACACACCAGAAGAGGGCACCAGATCTCATTATGGATGGTTGTGAGCCACCATGTGGTTGCTGGGAATTGAACTCAGGTCCTCTGGAAGAGCAGCCAGTGCTCTTAACCGCTGAACCATCTCTCCAGCCCCCGAATGGTTCTTTTATGAATTTTATTCTCTGACTTTTGGGATAACGGTTGCTAATCTTTTCCCCCCAAATTACTGCAAGATCTTTGCTAACATTCATTATCTTTCCATGAAGATGAAATTTCCTCACTAGTTAAAGGTACTATAATTTCTGCTAGGCCCATTCCTGTTGGTTGACGAAGTCTTAATTTTTCCCCTTAAAATCAAATCAGATATCTTTAATTTCTTATTCTGTTTATGTGGTAGAAATATCTATTTCATATGATATCTTCCCTCTGCATCAAAATCCCAGAAGGGGATTCCCTAGAGGGTAAAATAACAAGAATGCAGTCGAGCTTTGGATCCACGCGATCCACATGGGCATCGATTTTTTTCCACCTCAGCCAACTGTCCCTCAGCTTCAGCTGATAATTCTCTTGGACTATTTAAGTTCCTGTCCCCTTCTATGGTCTTGTTCAAACTCTTCAGTTCATGTCTTTCTAGTCCAATGGTGGTCTGCAGACAGGAAATCTTTCCTAGCAACTTTTGAAAATCATTAACAGTCTGCACTTGATTTCTCCTGATCTGTACTTTCTGTGGCCTAATTTTCCTATTTTATATCCTAAGTAATTAACAGAATGTCCTCTCTGTATTTTTTCAGGAGCAATTTGTAATTACCAGTGAAGCAAAACTTTCTTTACTTCTTCGAACATTTCTTCTAAAGTGCCTGCTTTTGAATCAGCCAATAAGATTTTATCCCTGTAATGGTAAATTATAGATTGTGGAAACGGTACATGAATTATTTCCAATGGTTTTTTACAAAATATTGGCACAGGATGGGGCTATTTAACATTCCCTTTGGGAAATATCTCTTGAGTAACTGAGAATTATTGTAAGTAGGCAAGGTGAAGGCAAATTTTTCTCTTTTTCTTATAAAGGTATAGTGATGAAACAGACTTTTAAGTCAATAACTATAATAGGCCATCCTTTAGGTAACAGAGAAGGCAAAGGTGTTCCAATTTGTAGAGAGCCCATCAGCTGAATTAATTTACTGATGACTCTCAGGTCTGTCAGAGTTCTCCATTTCCCAGATTTCTTTTTAGTAATAAATATAGGAGAATTCCAAGGGCTGGTAGGTTCTTCAATATTTTCAGTATTTAGCTGTTCCTGAACCAGCTGTTCTAAAGCCTGTAGTTTCTCTGATGTCATAGGCCAGGGCCCAACCCAGATAGGTTTGTCAGTTAACCATTTTAAAGGTGGGGCTGTTAGTCCCTCTGAGAGTTTGACAGTTGCTGTATCCTGTTTTTGTACAGCCTGGATGGTCGTTTTTTTATAGTGCCTTATAATATTCTTTCCATAAACGTGAGTTGGTTTATGGTTTGTTTCTGAGACTGGAAGAGTGCTTATCTGTGTCTTCCATTGCTGCAACAGACCACGACCCCATAGATTCACGGCTACATTAGCCACATATGGCCTGTGCATTCAACCCATCCATGCTTTGTTTTACCTGAAATAGGGTTCCAATCCCCAGGAGTTGAACATCTACCTCCTGAAGAGGCCAATTCGGATGCTATGATTCTGGAGTAATAATAATCACATCTGTACCTGTGTCCAATAATCCCTTGATTATAACATTATGTATTTGTACTCCTAATTGTGGTCTTTGGTCATTTACAGAAGTGGAACTCCATAGTTGGGGGAGTCTGGGATTTGGGAAGTAAGCTCATCAGAACAAAATGCATAGGTATGGTAACCTCAAGGGAGTGGGTATAAACTGGTTTGAACTGAGGCTTAGAATTGGCAGCACATATAGGGCTGGACATTCCCAGTCTCTGACCCTCCTGAGTAGATATCAGTTTAGTGGATAGATGGCCAGACATTAGCAGGCATGGAGAACCCTGGAGCTGGTCTCTCCCTCACGGCCAGCAGCTTGAAGAGTAAAGGCCGCGACTCATCTCCCCAGCTGTGGGAGGACAAGTGCTCTCATAGGCCAGTCTCATCACCTGAGTTTCCTAAAAGATTATTAACGAGTAGCCATATAACGAGGCTTCATTGTGCAGAGCCCAGAATCTTCCAGCCAAAAGACTAAGGATATTAACAGATGGCATCTGAGGCACATAGCGGAGGTTTCCCCTATGTTGCTATCTACCTGATGTTTCCACTAGTGTATTTTAAAAGTGCTTTATGACTTTGTTCGTTACTGTAAATGTTCATCAAATGGTTGCCACATCAGAATGTGAAATTTGGGGTAACCTAAATCTGTGTTCCTGGACCATGTTAATTTATAGTTGCTTCCAGAATAATCTATCTATCTTCCCTTACAGAAAAGATAGATTATTGAGTGAAAGATATTGTGAGCAGAAAAGTTTAAGAAATCTGTTTAGGGGCTGGAGATGTAGCTCAGTTGGCCGAGTGGTGGTGCATGCCTGTAATCCAAACATTTGGGAGGCAGAAGCAGGAGGTCAGGAGTTCAAGGTCACCCTCAGTGTCAAGGTCACACTGAGATAGAAGAGACCCTGTTTATTAAAAAAATGAGGTGGGGGGCTATTAAAGAGACCGAGTAGCTTTTGAAAAGACGCTGCGCCAACTGTAGGGACAGCGGGCTCTGCCCCCTGTTTTGAAAGAGGAGGTCTGGTCTGTCCCTAATAGGGAGTTGTCAGAGCGTTTGTTTACTTTGCAGTTTTATTGTCTTGGGTTTGCTTTTGTAATACCTGACTTGAGTTGTTGTTTTGCTCTGTTTTCTTCTTTTTGCCTTTATATCCATGACTTTTTTGTTGCAGAGATAAAACAGCAGGACAACAGCAACTTTGTGCAAGAGTTTATTTTGGGTTCAGTGTTCCTAGAGGGATAGGAGTCCATCATGGCGGAGAAGGCACAGCTGCATGAATAGGCAGCTGAGAGACCATGTCTTCAAATGCAAGCATGAGGCCAAGAGGCCTGGATGAAAGTGAAGTGAAGGCATGAGCTCGCAAAGCTTGCCCCTAGTGATATACTTCCTCGAGCAAAGTTCTTCCTCCCACAGGTTCCATGACCTCCGCAAACAGCACCATCAACCCAAGGATTCAAGTACAAGAGCCTATGAGGGACATTTCTCTTACAAACCACCACACAGGGACTGACCCTCTGTAGTCCAGCCTGGCTTCAAACTGTTGGCGAGTCTCTTGTCTCAGCCTCCTAAGTACTGGATTACAGACTTGAGCTGCCACCACAACACACGATTTACGCTTTTTCTACCCTTGATGAATCCTAAAATAAGTGTTTTAGATTGAGAATGAACTAGAAGCCGGGTGTTGGTGGCGCACGCCTTTAATCCCAGCACTCGGGAGGCAGAGGCAGGCGGATCTCTGTGAGTTCGAGACCAGCCTGGACTACCAGGACAGCCTCCAAAGCCACAGAGAAACCCTGTCTCGAAAAACCAAAAAAAAAAAAAAAAGAATGAACTAGAATGTACAGAGGCCTCTGATGAGTGTTTTCTCTGGGCTTGGTTTAACCGTGGTCATCATGAGGTTGAGTGGCTACGGTGACCTACAGGAGGCTGTTAGCTGCTGTAATGGCAACAAAATAGAACTGTGTGACAGCCAGCTCGGCCACAGTAGTTAGGCTATTAATATTCCTTCTTGGAGAGGGAGGGAGGGTCACGGGGTCTTCCTAGGACCCTTCCTCCCCTGAAGTTCTAATCACCAGTGCCTCTTGCTGAAGGTGCATGGAATCCTAGAAATGCTTAAGTGTGTAATAGATAACATACTGTCTGGGCTTGGTCTCAAGAAACTCAAGCATTCATCAAGGCAAGCCTGACACGTCTTTCTCTCATTAGTCAGCCCCTCCCTATTTTTTTTTTTTTGCTAAATACACATATCTTTTACATCTCCCCAGGAGAGTCATAAGTCATGAGACTCCAGCCTTTGTCAAGATGATAAAAAATTAACCAGCACAATTGACCCCTTGTCAACTTGACGCACGAACACATCACTACTGTTAGCCATAAGCTTTTCTTTCTTGTATCTCATGTTAATATTAATATCACAATATCATAAGTGCGACTTTAAAAAGTCCCCCAGTCTTTAAATATTTTAACACTTTAAAAAGACCGAGGTCCCGTTTCAAAGTTACTGTGGGTTTTTGCTCTAACAAATGAGTTAAATAAGTTTCTCATTCCAAGAGGGAAGAAACAGGTCACACATAGGTTAAAGCAAAACCAGACTTCCGGTAAAGCACTAATGCATCAAATGCCTGGGACTTGCTCACCATCTGCTGAGCTCTAAGGAACCCGAGCAGTTCCACTTCTCTGACTTGCTGCTACCTCCTGTTCTTGGTGGTAACCTCCAATGAGCTAGGGTTTCCACTGTAACCTAGACTGTGCCATCGCTAGTGACCTGCCCCTTTACAGGAACTCTAACCTGCTCCATGTTGTCAACGCTCAACTTTTCTCCAAGACCCCTTCAGTTCTAGGGTTTACACAGCTACTCAGGCTACACCCTCACCAATGGCCTCTCCTGCCCTCTCACAGTGCCAAGCCGCAGCTGCTCTCCACGACCCCTTCATAAGTTCAAACCATGTGTGTGGCGCTTACATATGACCAACGCCTTGGTCCTGAACCCCCACACTGGACCGCGGCTTCTGTGTGCTGACCCTGAGGAAATGCTCTTAGGAGATTTAGCCTTGGTGATGCTAACTTCTTGTTAATAAAGCTGACTTTTTTCAGTCCCAGCTGGCCAGAAACTACAGATCTTTAACTTAAATATATCACACAAATGGCCCGCTAGAGTCTTCGCTCTCAGACGTCAGGGCCCAGGCCTCCGTTGTCTGCATTGCTGTCACCGTTCTTCTCTACTCCTATTAAGCTTTGTGCATTAACTGGCTTTTCCTGTCCAAAGTCTCAGATACTTCCACAATCCACCCCAAAGCAACATTGTCAGGTCTGTCTCAGCAAGACCATACCCACAGTACCAATTTCCGTTAGGGTTTGCTTTGTGCAGCTGTGGGGTCAAACAAAAAACCCTGACCAAGAACTGGAGGGGAGGAAAGGGCTTACCTGGCTCACTCTCCACATACCGTGAAGGGCAGTCAGGGCAGGGACCCGGGCGGAAGCAGAAACAAAGACCGTGAGGATCTCTGCTTACCTACTTGCTCCCTATGACTCAGTCTGCTTTCTTACACCACCCAAGCTCACTTGCCCAGAGGAGACACCACCCACAGTGGGCCGGGTCCTGCCACAGCAACCATCACCCAAGAATATGTCCTGCAGACTTGCGCACTGCTAAACCTGAGCATCAGGAGGAGAGAATGACCAAATCTGCAAGTGTCCAATGAAAGCAAATCGTATTTTAGGTTGCTCTTGAGACTGGCCAGCTGGCTGTCTCACCATAAATTGGGATTTTAGAGAGCAACCCCTGCTGGCCTCGTGAGGTCCTTTTTATAGTATTCACAGGGCGAGAGAGTCAGCTGTAACATGCTGTTAGAAAAATACGATGAAACGGAAGGAACAAGGGTGAGGATACACATCATAGGAATGGGGTCACAAGTTTAGTGTAGGTTGGAAAACATGTTTTGCATTTTACATCAGACCTAAGAAACAGGAACTTATTCTTAGTTACAAATAGAAACCTTGACTTGCAAGGACTTAACACAGATCTAACAGGGACTTATTATTAACTGTCTTAACTGCAAACAGAATCCATAACCCACAGGGCACATTTTTCCTGTTTTAGTTTCCCTCTAACTTGCAAGGTATATTGTCCCTGCTTTGGTCTCACACTGTAGGCCCATCTGATGGAGGCATTTTCTCGTTTGAAGTTCCCTCCTCCTAGCCTATGTCAAACTGACAAAACAGCAACTAATTAGCACACAAATTCAGAGCTATATTATAAGGACCCGTTACTGACGGGCTACCCTAATTATTCTTTATCAATAAAAAGTCAGGAGTCAGATAAGGGGGTAAGCGACTGAAAGACCAGAGGGACAGTGAATCCACCAGCCCTTCCTAGCTGTGCTCTTCCTTCCTCCAAACAGAGCTCTCCATCCCTTTCTGCCCCTCCTTACTGCTTCCTCTCCTGTCTCAGTCTTCCAGAACCTCTGTGGTTAATTTGGTCGGCTACTGGCTAACTCTACCTTCTGACTCCAAGCAAGCTTTATTTGTCTAGATGTGATCAAAATATCACCCAACACATTGTTGTTACTGCTATTATTATATTATTATTACTTTGGGACAAGGTATGTAGCCCTGGCTGGCCTAGAACTCACTATGTAGACCAGATTGGTCTCGGTCTCACAGAGATCTGCCTGCCTCTGCCTCCCGAGTGCTGATAGGCCCGGCTAAGAGCATGATTAATGCATGTTCCAAAGTTGTGGGAGAGTCCTAGGAAGTGGATATTTCTTGGTTATAGTCCTAAAGTTAAAGTATTTGTGTCTTGTGGTGAGTCCTCTGCAGGCTTTACAGCAGGCAGAGAAAAGGAATGGGGGCTGGGAGGGTGAAACTCAGCTCAGCCTGACTTTATTGTAACCGGTGCTGGACCAGGACTTCTAGAGTCTGACTCAGATAATTTTACTTTGGCCGTATTTAAGCACAACACAATTTTGGGAAAAGGACTCAGATAACAATTAAGTCATTCCCATGAGTATAACAAAACGTAAGACATGTTTACAATAAAATTCTTAGCAAAGTGTATATGGCTTCGTTCCTAAATTGGTTTCTTGTTGACTTAGAAACAATGATCAAGCCAAGGGTCTGTGGAGAACGGCTGAGGTAAACATAATGCCTGGCCCTGAGGTAACAGAAGCCACTTGGGCTGCTGTAAAATGCAATACTTGCAATACTCTTGCAAGGATGAGTTTTGTTGCTTGGAAGTAATTAAGGTTTTAAGGGGAAAGGGCCTGGGGTACAGGTTGAACCTGGCTCACGAGACACTGAGGGATCACCAGGTGGTAAACCACGCCCATTCCCAGCATTCCAGCAGGAACACTAAGCACCTGTCCCACTGGAGAGGTGAGCTGTGTGTCGTCAACTTCCCTGGCTTTTCCGGTGCTCATCTGTGTGCACAAGGCCTTTTTGCCCCCTGTGGTGTTGCAGATGGACCTGTCACAGGAGCTTTTGTGTGACTGCACTGAGTCTTTTTGCTGTCCACAGGTTTGAATCTTCTTTGAATTCAGTTCTGGTAAAATGAGACTTCTTTCATCAACTGATTTGTGATTGTTTAGTAAAAATTATGTCTTGTGGGTGTGTTTTGCTCGTGTTGGTTTCATTTTGTGTGCCCCCCAACCCCAGGAGCACTGGTTCTGTGCCCCAAGATGATGCCCATTGTCTGTAAAGCTTGTGAGACTGAACTTATTGTCCCTCTTCACATTCTTTCCACAGGGGGCTCCCGGGAGCAAAGTGAAATGGTAAAAACAGAAGTCAGGGTTAAACATTGAGGCTGGAAACTATGGAAGGTAAATAAAAGCCAGGTGTGAGCTAAGCAGTCTGTCCAGACAACCGAGAGGACAAGACTGCGCGCTCCTGTGGGTGGCGGCGGAGCCCAGGTGTGTTTGCCTGCAATGTGCTCTGGTAGGGCCAAGAGCCGGGCTCACTAGCACTTACTTCATGCATATTCATAACGCTGCTTTAATGTCCACAACAGAGACCCACCAGGCCTGCTCCCCATCCAGTCTCTCTGGAGTGCTCAGCTTAGCTTTCATTGCTAAATAAACTTAAATTGTCTATTAGCTCTTGACTTCATTTATTCCTTCAAGAAGGTAAGAACCAGCCGGGCGCTGATGGCACACGCCTTTAAGCCTGGCCCTCGTGAGGCAGAGGCAGGCGGATCTCTGTGAGTTCAAGGCCAGCCTGGTCTATAATGTGAGTTCCAGGACAGCCAGGGCTACATGGAGAAACCCTGTCTTGAAAAACAAAACAAAAAAAGAAGACCAAAGGATCCCTGTAGCATCTGTCTCAAAGGACCGTGTGACTTCCTGTGCGAAGAGGCCCATGTTTAAAAGTTCCCTTGGGTACTATTCACCACCTCCTATGCCACACATCTGGTCAAACCCCAGGGTTCTCTGTTCTCATGTCAAACTCAGAACTGTTCTTCCTGAGGGACAGCCAGGTGGAATGCCTCGCGACACTCAAGTGACACTGGTCTCCAGCCATCCAGCCATCCACAGTTGAGAACTCCCATGACTCCTGGAGCTCTTCAAGTGACTCTCATCCTTAATATTTCTCTTAGAGTCTTTTTTGTTTTAATTATGGACTTGCTGTGAGGTCCAGACTGACCTTAATTTGTGGTGATCCTTTTTCCCAAGTTCTGTGATTACAGACATTTGCCTGACTTTACATTGTTCAAGGCCTTTATGATTGACTTTCCAGAAATTGTTGAAAGGTTGCCTTGATTCAGATGCTCCCTCTGTCCCCCCACAAACCTTTCTTTCTTGATGCTGACACTTGACCCCAGGGCTCCGGACACATTTGACAAGCACTCTGCCAGGCTTACGTGGGTGATTTTAGTAAACTACAAACAACATTGATGTCATATTCCCAGGCTAATTCAAGTTTCCACAGGGACTGCTTGCCTCCTCAACTCTCCGACCCTATGTGTGAGACAAGTCTTTCTGTTGTGGTTGTTTGTAGCCCGGATCATGTCCCTTCTAGGCCAGCATCCTGTCACTGAGCTGTGTCCCCAGCATCCGGTCTTTACACATGGAAAGATTCAGATTTGACACGGCCTCTAGGAAGTGACTCATCTTTAAAATACAGCTATAAAAAAAGGGAAAAACTCCAGGCTTGGGGCTGGTAAAGTTGCATTTCAAACACTCAAAGGAACTCCAGATCCAAGCCCCACGAGCAGGACAGCCCCGAGGAAAGAGGAAGGCACTCGCTAATGGGGCATGAGGGGCGGGGCTCTGAGCCGCTGTTGCAGTCCCCTCCATCAGAACCACTTCTGGTCTGTCCACTCTTGCAGAGGGGACCCCAGGATTCTGGCTTGACTTTTTATCCAAGTTGCACAAAACCAATTAGTCTCCACTGGCAAAACCATTCATGATGGGTTTATTAGACTTAACCAAATACTAGTACTGAGATAACCATACCGGATACTAGAGGATTCTGTATGTAAGATACCCAGGGCTGGAGAGATGGCTCAGTGGTTAAGAGCGCTTAGTGCTCTTGCAGAGGACCTGGGTTTGGTTCCCAGCACCCACATGGCTTACGACTGCCTGTAACTATAGTTTCAGGAGACCCGAGGCCCTCTGTTAGCCCCCAAGGGTTCCTGTAAGCATGTGGTACACATAAATACACTCAGGTTCCCAAACATACACATAAATTTAGAAATTAATTGTTTCCTTAGAAAACAATTTGCTCTTGAGCTGTGTATGATGGCTCATGCCTGTAATCCCAGCATCTGGGAGAGTGAGGCAGGAGGACCACTAGAAGCCTGAGGCCAGTCTTGGTTACAGAGTAAGATGCTGTCTCCAATATCCCCGTTGAGGCTGGGCTCCCCACAATCCCATCAGTTGGTCTCTGCATTGTGTCTTGGTTTTCGGTGATGGTCTCCATGCATTGCAAGGAGATGCTTCTTTGATGGGGGTGGTAGCTATGCCTCTAAAGATAAGATAAAAATATAGCTAGGAATTATTCGGATCTAGTAGAGTAGCAACTCTGCTCTAAGATCCAGGACCTCACTAGCCCCAGGAAGTTGGTTAGGGTTCCAGTACCGGGCATGATTTTCTCCCTGTTGCGTGGGTCATAAGTCCAATTAGACATTTGTTGGTTACCACCAACTTGTGAGGGCCACTTACTGTACCTTTACAGTCACTTACCATGTCGGTCATTGTGGTTCATGGGAGGGTAGAATTATTAGCCTCTCTCTCTTGGCAGCTCCTGCATCTATGACTCAGGGAACATTGCACAAGAGGGGGCAGAAAGATTGTAAGATCCAGAGGACCAGGAAGTCTGCTGTGGACAGTGTCTCCTAGAAATGGTTACATAAGCATGGTTAGAACAATGGCAATATCAATAGATATGATAACGTGGAAGAAGGAAAATATCATGGTGCCCCACCCCTAGAAAAGAACTACAGGCAAAAAATGACTGTCAAGAGAGGGAGACTTAGTCTCTGACAGAGATGAGCCCCCTAACTGTTCCCCAATACAAAGTGGCCAGCCCTGAAACCATATGCACACAACAAAAACAAACACAGCAGATTGTATTTATATATTTGTTCATATATGCAAACACCCTTATGCACACATGTGACAATTATGATAAAAGAAAAAGGGGCTTTCTATGTAAGGGTGTCAGGGGACATGGGAGAATAGTCAGAGGGAAGGGACTTGGGAGGGGCTGGGGGAGGAAGGGAAGAGAAGAAGGAAAGTGATATAATTATATTTTAATTTAAAATGTGCAAAAATAATTTTCTCTAAAAATAAGATGTTGAGACAATATTATTTCAGGAAGAGAAAAAAACATGTGAAACAGAAAATCGTTATACCAGAATGGACCAAAAAAAAAGCCAAACAAACAACAAAACAACAACAACAAAAAAGCCCAAAAAGTGTCCCGGTGTGATGGAAGACACCTGTAATTCTGGAACTGAGTAGGTTGAGGCAGGAGAATTCCCGTAAATTCCAGGTCAGCCTGGATCACACGTATCAAGACTCAGTTTCAAAAAGACAAAGACATCCAAAACCAAACCCTGTACCAGAGGAGACTTTTTCTTTTGGGGCCACCAACCAGCTCCCAAATCATGACACAGAGACTTACTAGTTTTGAATGCTCGGTCTAGCTTAGGCACGGTTCTGACTAGTTCTTTTACCTTAAACTCTTTCTCTTTATCTGCCTTTTGCCTGGGTGCTTATTGCATTTATTTTTTAAATTTTACTTTCACTGCCTGCGTATGTCTGGCTGGCTGTGTCTGCCGGGCTTCTGACCCTGGGTGTGTCCCTCCTTCTCTCCTCCTCTCCCTCCTCCTCTTCTCCCTCCTCCTCCTCTCCCTCCTCCTCCTCTCACTCCTCCTGTCTCCTCTGAGCCTAGATTATCCTCTTATCTACTCCCTCTCCCAGCTAGCCCCACCTATCCTTTCTCTGCCTAGCTATTGGCTGTCTGGCTTGGTTTTTTTTTGTTTTTTTTTGTTTTTTTTTTGAGACAGGGTTTCTCTGTATTGTTTTGGAGGCTGTTCTGGAACTCGCTCTGTAGACCAGGCTGGCCTGGAACTCACAGAGATCCACCTGCCTCTGCCTCCCGAGTGCTGGGATTAAAGGCGTGCGCCACTAACGCCTGGCTGGCCGTTTGGCTTTTTATTAGATGCTTTAGGCAGGCAAGGTGAAACAGATACAACACATTCTTACATAATTAAACACACATCCTTACATTGTTAAATGCAGCATAAATAAAAGTAACACACCTTAACACAGTTAAAGTAATATTCTGCAGCAGTACTAAAACCCAAACAAGAAAACACAGAAATAATGTTAAACTACCCAGGACCGTGCTCAGACTCCCAGGTAGGGAGAACCAGGCTGGACCCAGACAGGACGCTGACAGTGTTGACACCGGTAGGGTCTGAAGAGAAGGGGATGGTGGCCAGCACTTATCAGGGAGATTATGGCAAGTCTCCGTAATAGAGAGGCGTAGACTAGACTTGTCACCTTGCCGTGGCCACAAGGAGTCTGTTCCTGACTAAGCAGGTCTCTAACCAAGGCAGAGCAGTTAGAACGTGGAGAACATGGGGGCGTGTCTGAGCTGCCCGGAGAAATGGACAGCAGCACTGATAAGAGGCAGCAGACCCTGATCACGAATGATGATTCAGTCATGACCACAGACTGCCAAATGCTGATTTCTCAGAAATCTGGCTCATTGTTTCTGTTCTCATAACTAATAATCTTGGCACAGAGGGGCGGGCATTTTGGTTTTGTTTTGTCTTGCTTGTTTGTTTATTTTTGAGACAGGGTTTCTCTATTGTGTAGCTCTGGCTATCCTAGAACTGGCTATGTAGATTAGGATGGTTTTAAACTCACAGAGATCCGCTGCCTCTGCCTCCTGAGTGCAGGGGTTAAAGGTGCGCCACCATGCCAGATCTGGTTTGTTATTTTGATAGGGCTCGGCCTATGTAGCTCTGGTTGATCTGCCACTCACTAACTAGACCAAGCTGGTCTTGAGCTTGCAGCCTGCTTCTGCTTCCTGAGTGTCTGGACCACTGACACGTGCCACCTCACCTAGCCTGGTAAGGAACAATTTTATTGGGAAGGAATTAAAAGAAAATGATACCGCATTACTGTTTAACTTGCCCTTTAAGTTTCGTCGGTAGAATCTGGCCCAGAATCAAAATATTAGGACAAGTCAAATTATTAGCAGTACATAAAAGTTACTAAGATTTGGTCATCGAAAGCCAGTCTTAACGTTGGGAAAGGCCACTCATTGTGCATGAGGTTATAGCCGGGAGATGGAAGCTAATCCACATGTCTTAAATTACAGGCGACTGCATAACGGGCATTGGGTCATTCAGGCCAAAGAGCTGGATTTTAACAAACTCACGTGACGCTGCTAGGGTGTCTAAGCCACGTTTGCTGCTCCTCCTTAGGCCATGCTGTGCCCTCCACTGCCGACTGTGTGAGCCTCTTTCTTAGTGCCTTTGCCGTGTGTCTCCTCCTGAGGACAGCTTCCAGCTCCTCATCTCAGACTTACCTAATCCCAGGAATGAGCCTTCCCACCCCATGCGGATAAGCCACACTGGCTTCTTCATGCTGGCCTGGGAAAAGAAGTTCTGGAGACCAAAATCTGGGGAGGTGGGCAGACCCTGGAGAACGGCGTCCTGGAGAGTGGCAGGCTGTCTTGGGCTGTCTAGGTCCTTCAGGGGCTTCTGGTCTCTGTGTGACCTTAGGGTCTCATGTCTACTTGGTAAAACTCTTGGAATGTTTCCTTACATTTAGCAGGCCCCATCGGCCACCAGCCCTAAAGCCAGAGCACTGTCAAAAGCCTCTGAAAGCCACAGAAGAGGGCTGAGCTCCCTAACATGTCCCACTTGCTTGAAACCCCACCAGTATGACTGAGTCATGTTATTTTTTGGTTTTTCGAGACAGGGTTTCTCTGTGGCTTTGGAGGCTGTCCTGAACTACCTCTTGTAGACCAGGCTGGTCTTGAACTCACAGAGATTCGCCTGCCTCTGCCTCCCGAGTGCTGGGAGTAAAGGTGTGCGTCACCAACGCCCAGTGAGTCATGTCATTTCACGTTGCATTTTTTATTGTGTATGTATGGGTTTCTGCTTGCATGGATGTCTGTGCACCACAGTGTGCTTGGTGCCCATGGAGATCAAAAGAGAGCGTGAATCCCCTGGAACTGAAGTTTTATATGGTTGGGAGCTGCCATGTGTGCACTGGGAACCAAACCCAGGTCCTCTGGAAGAGCAGCCAGTGCTCTTAACTGCTGAGCTCTCTCTCCAGTCCTCTGGTTTCTGTTTTGACATAGGATCTTTTCATGTTCTGTGGCTATGAGTTCATGTGTCACCTCTTCCACAGAGGAACATGCCTTCATGGGCTACTTCAGTGCCCATTCCCATTTGGGTCAGAATAAGCTTTTTCCTGATTTTCATTGAAGCAAGATTGTTATATAACAGGACCAAGACAGTGATACTCCTCTGGCCAAGTCCCCAGGTCTATAGGCGTGACTTCCAGCTTCTACAAAGTGCTCATGTGACACTTGTGGTCCTGGGAACTTCTTTTAAGAACGTTCTCTATATTCATATACCCACCTCGAGGCTTTTGCACAGGCTGTTTCCAATCTTGGTGCCAAAGTGGCCTACAGTTTATTCCTTCACCTCTCTTGTTGGTCCTTCCTGTCCCTAGGTGAACCTCTGGGACCATGTGAACATCTGGCACCTTACCATGCACGTATGAGTTCCTATGAGCACAAGTCTCTTGTGTGTGCTTCAAATGAAAATGATACACTCTAGGGGTCTTGATGGGGTTTGTTTTCTCTGCCTATTTAAGAACAAAAAGGTGGGACAATCCCGAGTGCATCAGGTAGGCAGTGGAGAAATCTCAGAACACTTCAAAGGGAGGGAACAGCTCAGTAGCTGAAGAAAAGCATTTACGGGGGGGGTGAGGAGACACATGCTTGTGGCAGAGACACAGAGAAAGACCCTCTGCGTTGCAGAGTGGGGTGTTCTGGAAGTCCCTGAAGAGCTTCCTCCCCTAATTTAGAGTTCATTGGTTTGGGGGGAGAGAGAGAGAGAGAGAGAGAGAGAGAGAGAGAGAGAGAGAGAGAGAGAGAGAGAGAGAGAGAGAGAGAGAGAGAGGTTGATTGACCCACAACTGCTCTGTGATGTCCTGACCTCTCCTGGAACTTGGTGATGCCTTCCATCAACAGGGGCCGGCTGGTGGGAGGCTAAAGGCTGTAAGGCCTTTGTTTTAAGCTGTCAGCCTTTTGTTTCAGGTCAGGAGGATGCGGAAGAAGGCAGACATCTTAGAAGGCCACCGCCTTTATTACCTAGTCATGCTCTTCCCCCATCTGTCTGCCTACCAGTGAACTGTCCCTTAGAAGCATGGCAGCGGTGGCTGGGGTGGGTGGGTTGGGGATGGGGGTGAGGAGTGTTGTAGTGACGGAGAGCCTCAAAGCAGGATGTCACAGTCACAGGAAGAAGGGATGGGCTCCTTTCCTTCCCAGTTCTTTCGTATCGCGAGTCTCAGGGACCGCCCAGCCTTCTTGCCTGCCCTACCTGGGCCACCTCCTCACCATTTTGGAAATGATTGTTACTGTGTGAGGTGGAGCTGAGCCTCCTGTCCCTGGCCAGCTTGGAAATGGGGTCACAGTGACTCCAAAGCAGAGGGCAAGACCCTGGCGGAGGCCCTCTGCCCACTCATTTCCCTTCATGTGTTCCCCTGCCCAGTGCCGAGCCAGCCTTGAATGAGCCCCCGGCAGGGCACGTTGCTGTCCTTACTAAGAGGGCTGCAGGTGTGTGGTCACAATCCCAGTGGCCTTACTTCCAAAATATTCTCCTGGGTCCATCTCGGTTCTTCCTTAGATCCCACCTAGTCAGTATGCCAGGGCCTGCCCCTCACCCTCCACACCTGACTGCCCCCACTACTCTTCACATCTGGTGGGGTCATATCCCAGCCCTCTAAAACCCCCGGCTCCCATCCGGCCTGAGCTCTCTGGCTTACCTTCACCAAGAATATGGCTAGGGAGGTTTAGCTAGAATTCCCAGAATTGTTTCTGGAATTTTCTGTTTGATGCTTTGGGACCGTGGTTGGCTGTAAGTAACAGAACTTGACGTGTGGATAAGGCATCTGCTCTAGAACCTTAATCCAGAACCTAACAAGGGCCGGGGGTGATCTTGAGGTCGTCAGGCCCAATAAAGCAGGAAGGACGGAAGCTTGGTTCTGAGGGTCATGCACACAGCACTTCCTGCTCTGCACTGAGCCCTGCCTCTCTGTATCACACGTTGCTGCAGAAGCTTCTCAGTATGAGGGAGCTACCAGAATGCTTCCAGATGAGAAAGAGAGAGAGAGGAGGAGAGGGAAGGAGGGAGGTGGAGGGAGGGAAGCAGAGAGAAGCAGGAAAAGGCCCTGCATTCTGTTTTCTTCTCTGGGCAGGTCTATGGTCCCCGTCTCCACCCCAGCAGGCATAAGAACTGTTAATCCCAAAGATGGGAGGAGGAAGACAACCACCCAACTCATAGTGGCCAAATTAATTAAAGCAAACTTTTTCTTATCCGAGTACCGTTAAACCCAAATATGCTAGGAAAAAGACCAAATCCATGATTGTTCATTAAAGTAACCTAATTCAGAGGTGCACCCAAGGCTGACCAGCTGTCTGTCATGTCTTAATTCAGGATTTTAGAGAGCAGCCCCGAACTGCTTTTTTAAAGTCTTTTTATGGGGCAGGAACCACAGGGTTAATAGAAAGCAGCTGTATGCACGTGTATGGGGCAAGGTAATTGGCTGTCGGGAAAAACACAGCGAATGGTCAGAGTAAAATCAAGAATATGCATGATGTGGGAAGGGGGGTCATACATTGTGGGGTGGTCACGGGTATAGATCAAGGTGTCCTGAAAGCGTCTTTTGCAAGGCAAAGGAGAATCATACGCCATCGGGTCATGAGTTTAGTGCAGGCTGCAAAACGAGAGGTTTAGGAAATAGAAACTTATTCTTAACTAAATTAGAAACCTGTTCTTGTAGGGTATGGGCACCCAACAGCAAACATTGTAGCTCCTGTTCTGGTTCCACAGGGTCCCAGAGAAGAAGGGGACCTGAACTGAGCTCTGCAAGGGTCTCTGTACCCAGGGCACGTGTGGCCTCTGGCCTCCTAGCGGAGCCCAGTCTCCTTAATAAGGGATTCACGATGTCAGAACTCGTGGGAGACAGGGTCTCTGGAGCCCAGTCTCCTTAATAAGGGATTCACGATGTCAGAACTCGTGGGAGACAGGGTCTCTGGAGCCCAGTCTCCTTAATAAGGGATTCACGATGTCAGAACTCGTGGGAGACAGGGTCTCTGGAGCCCAGTCTCCTTAATAAGGGATTCACGATGTCAGAACTCGTGGGAGACAGGGTCTCTGGAGCCCAGTCTCCTTAATAAGGGATTCACGATGTCAGAACTCGTGGGAGACAGGGTCTCCGGAGCTATGGTGGGAGGAGACGGGGTCTCCGGAGCTATGGTGGGAGGAGACGGGGTCTCCGGAGCTATGGTGGGAGGAGACGGGGTCTCCGGAGCTATGGTGGGAGGATACGGGGTCTCTGGAGCTATGGTGGAAATGCTTCCCCTGCCCCAGTGGCTGGTGTCTAGCTTCTATTCGTCCTTTCTCCTCAGGTGGTCTCTGTGAGCCTCCTAGCTTTTTCCTGACTCAGTTTCCAGGCTCCTTTACCCCATATGCCTTCCCCTGTCCTCTTCTTCTGGGACCCCTTCCCCCACTCTGTTTCTGAAGGCTCTTCCCTAGACCTCCTCCCCTCCTCTTCCCGAGCATCCCACCTGCCTTCCTCCCGCCTTTGAGCCTGCCCTCTTCCCCATCCCCATTTCCCCAACCCGGGAGTCCATGTGCCCTCTAGTGGCAGCGGCATGCATTACCGCCCGCCCTCCCTGGCCAAGAAGAATCCATAGCTCTCAGAGACTGGAGAACTAGATTAAGCCGTTTAGTGGGTCCACTTAAAATGCTCAGGGAGCTGGTGGGCTTTGACCTTTCCAAGCTAGCTGCTTTATTTCAGAGGCCTCACAGCTGTCTCTGAATATGCCTCCTGGCTGGTTTAGCTGGTGGTCTCAGTTTGTGTTGTGGGGCTCTCTGTTTCAGGCAAATCTGCTTCAAATTTTGCAAGACGTCCTCACACTGGGATGGAAGAAGAGTCCCTCAGGGGGAACAGGATCCTGGGAGGCTGATCTTGTGCTCTTCCTGACGCGGGGACACAGCTAGGCCCAGCTCCTTCAGCGGGACAGGCAGCCAGGGACTGATCGAGTAACCCACCGTTGTGAAAACTAGCCTGGAGGCTCACCAATGCCCGCCCAGCAGAGCCCCCGGCATTAGCCACGTTGGCTGTGTTTCCCGCTGTGGATGCTTAGATGCCCTCAGCAGCCTCCCGTGGGAACCAGTCACCTCCCCGTCATGAGAACCCTCTGGACTAGCCTGGCCTTTTGGGGTGTTGAAACACAGGGGCCTCCGCTCCAATGTTTGGTAGCTGAGCTTGGGTGAGTGGCAGGTTTCTTTTTGGCCTGGGCTTATTTGTCTGTTTGCTGTAAGGCCAGATTTTAGTGTACTAGCCTTTTCTTTGGCCAGTTGAAAGAACTTGGGGCTTGGGGGCCAGCCTCCCACACACATACCTCCTGGTCCCCACTTTCCAGGGGTTGGATGGAAAGCAGCAGAACAGTTCCCAAGGCATTTGGAGGGCAGGGTGCTGGGTCTGGGAAGCTCGGCCACAGCTGAGGCTGTGGGGTCTCAAAGCGCAGTTAAACTTCTGGGCCATAGCGCCTGCCTGCCCTTTTTCTCGGGACTCGCTTGGTGCCCTCACAAGACGCAACCAAGGGTGCAGTTTCCCCTTTCCAGATACACTACTTACTCCTGCTGGTGCTCCGGCCAGTTGCTGGCTGGCCTGCTCTGGTCCTTAGCTAGAGGCCTACATTCTGTCCCCCCCCTGCAGTGAGGCTCCATGTCCTAGGCTGGCTTTCCTTCTGTGTGGGACCCCACAGGGAGAACAGCAGAAGCCACAGCCCCCCTTACAGCCCTGCTTTGCAGCCCAGGCGGTCACTGCCATGGGGCTGGACTGACTCTATCTGCTACTGAGAAGAGAATATAATACGAGCATCCTCTCAAATTCTATAGAAAAGTGTGTTGGTTTATGACTTCCTCTGCACTATCTCATTGGAACATGACATTTGGGGAGGCCTAAATCTGTGTTCTGAGCCATCATCACTCATATTTGGTGTTCTGATGGAAACTCCACCCCAGCCCCTGGCATCCATACACCCAAAGATGCCTGGGATGTTCTAGGGGAAGTGCCATCCCAAGCCTCTTCTTCCATCTCCCATTCCAGCCCCCCCCTCAAAAACCCCTTCAAGCAGCTGCCCCTCAGAAAGCCAACCAAGGGTCCTCCCCGGGGGCTGCTCAAGACCACACATATAGGCTACTTAAGATCTTGTAGCCGTGTTTGCCATGTGACTCCTCCCCTGCTTTTCCAAGGGTCACCCAGGAGTAGCTTTGCTCTGTTCATTAAACCTGGATTTAGGGTCCTGGAGAGATGACTCAGTGGTTAAGAGCACTGGAGCTCAATTCCCAGCATCCACAGGGTGCCTCAGCCATCTGTAATGAGATCTGGTGCCCTTTTCTGGTGTACAGGCATACGTGCAGGCAGAATGTTGTACACATAATAAATAAATCGGAAAAACAACAACCTAGATTTAATAATACAGTTTTATTGGCTTATTACGTCAGCGGCAGCAGGTTTCCAATAACTGGGGATTAAAAACCTATCATTTGGCTCCAGAATGAGCCATCTCTTGTGTTTCTCTGAGGTGAGAACTATTTATTTTGTGGACACCAGCCACTTGTCATGAAATCTTCTACTCAAATGAAAACAATTTATCTTTAAAAGGCATATCCTTATATTGTTAAGCTCTTGGAAGGCAGAGGCAGGTGAATCTCTGTGAGTTTGAAGTCAGGTTGGTCTATAGCAAGTTCCAGGCTAGACAGAGCTACAAGAGCCAGTCTCAAAGTAAACAATAACAACAAAACTAAATCTACCAAAGACCCCAGAGCTGTCCAATAGCCTCCTGGAACAAGCAAGACATTTTTTGGCAATTGGGTTTAAGGTTAATATAAGGACTGAAGAGAGTAAAACAAAGCTTCACTAGCAGGGGCAGATAATAAAATGTTACCTAAGACCACAGTGAACAGATGTCAGGGTCATGAGTCACAAGTATGGCTTGCCTTCTGTCAGCCCAGGGCTATAGGAGAAAGAAAGGTGGAATTCAGGATGTTGCAATCAGAGCTTCCTGAAGGAGCTCCCAGTGGGACAGAAGGCACAGCTGATGGGGTATGCAGTGGGGCATGGGAATGGGGGAAACGGGGAACAAGGGCAGCAAGCTACTGTGAAAGTAAACGGAAAACTCCACCTAGCCAAGCTGCTCTTCTGCTTCTGTCTCCCCATCCCACCCCACCCCTGTTGTCATGGGTAGTCATGTATGAGCTCCCTGGCTATCCCAGTATTGGCCAGGACAAGGTGTCCAAAAAGAAGACACATAGCACTGTACCAGAAACAGATGTTGTGCGAGGTTCTTTTTTCAAGGTCAGAACTTATTGAATGGCAGTAGGTTCATAAGGTAAATTAGTTTCATTAGCCACAATTTACTACTAAGTAGTCCTGACTTCCCTTGGTAGCTGGCAGAGACCTTGCTTGTTTCTTACTGGCTAGCTCTGACTTAAGTATTTATCCCATAATTGTTAATCTAAGTATATCTCTTACCGGAGAAGTTTCCGGGCTTCCTACCCCATGGCGGTTACATCTTGACTTCCTGTGTTTCTCCTACCCAGAGTCCTCCTCAATTCTTAGTCCCACCTATCTTGCTTCCCTATTGGCCAACAATGCTTTATTGACATATACACAGGACTTCCACATCAACCGAGTAAGCAAAAGGAGCCGTAATGGACATACAGTACTTAACAAGGGGACACTCTTAACTTTATAATGGCAATTGGAAAATATAGAAGAAATGGCTTTCTTTAAAAATTCTTATTTGTAATTGGCCCTTCCCCACATACAAACACAGCTTCTACAATCTTTTTAAACTAAAAATGATTTACTGTTAATGTGATGGGTCGGATACTGCCATGCCCATGTGGAAGTCAGAGGACAACTTTGTAGAGTTGGCTCTGTCTCTCCGTATTTGTGTGGGTTCCTGGAGTGGAACTGAGGTGCCTCGGCTTGCTCAGCAAGTGCCTTTGTCTGGTGAATCATCTCAAAGGCCCTGCTCAAGCAATCTAGATGTCGAAATCATCCAATAAATGTTTTCCAGGATACAAGAATGAATACCGACATCGGGATTTCTCTCCCAAACAAATCTTAGGGTGTGTGACGGTTGGTTTTGATCGTCAAGGTTAGGAAATGCCCTGGAGGTTATTAAAGCTCACTTCTGGGGCGCTTCTATAGTGACGTTTGCACACAGTTAGACTCCAAGGCTGCTGATTTAATCAATGGATTTGTCCCTCGATGGATTCATAGTCGGGTGGCAATGGTGGGACCTGGTGGGCGGCAGAAGGCCAAAGAGGGTGAGCCATGGGGTTGTCCCCTGGGGTCTTCTATCTTGCTGACCTCTCCCTGAGTTCACTCTCTCCCTACGCTCCCTCCACCAGAGCTGCTAGCGACAGAGTCCAGGCCTTGGCTCCCACACCAATAAAGAGACAATAGTGAAAAGAGAAAGTCGTAGATGTATTTAGCACGACTGCAGTGGGAAGAGAAACAAATGACTGAGTCCCTGCCCTGCCCGTTCTGGGGAAGTAGAAGTGTTTTCAGTCTTGGTGGACTGCAGCAACAGTAGCCCCGACACAGACAGCATGTGGAGGCCCCACTGCGTGGGTTCGGCTGGGTGTGGTCAGAGTCCTTGGGCCAAGCAGGCTGTGTTCAACCAGCAAGAGCAGCTCAAGCTGCCAGAGGACGGCTTTGCTGGCGGTCTCTCTTTCTTGGCACCACCACACTTTTTGCACAGTGGCTTGTCTGTAAAGTCACCACTAGGAACATAGATGCGTCTCCTCTCTATCCAGCGCAGGCCAGAAAGACCCCCTCCTGCCGGGGATGAGGGCTAGCATGCACATTACCATTTCCGTGTGCACACTCCTTCCCAGACCTTGGTGGGGAGGAGACCTGCTTCCAAACTGTTCAAGGCTGAGACCTCACCAGCAGAGGGCAGGGAAACCAAGGAAGCTATGCGTATTACTTGCCTGTAGCATTTAAAAAATGTCATTTGAATTAGAAAGCAAGAGGGAATCTCGAGAATATTGGACAAAAAGCTGTCAAGAGCTGCCTCCGCCCTGCTCCATTCTTGCCCCTGTTCTGAGGTGTTGTGCATCTAGCTGGTTCCTGGCACACCCTAACAGGTGTTCCACCTCTGGGCTACAGCCGCAGCCTGAGGTGTAGGACTTTAACATGCTTCATTTTATTTTTATGTGTGTGGCTCTTTAACCGCCGAACCATTCTTATAGCACCATATGACTCTTTTTTTTTTTTTTTTGGTTTTAGGAGACAGGGTTTCTCTGTATTGTTTTGGAGGCTGTTGGTACAGCCCGGCCTCGAACTCACAGAGATCTGCCTGCCTCTGCCTCCCGAGTGCTGGGATTAAAGTCGTGTGCCACCACCACCCGGCTGCATCATATGACTCTTAAGAGCACAAGAACTCTCAGTAGCAAGGGTTTGGTGGTGTTGCAGGAGGGTTCTGCTACTCGGGGTCTCAGACAAGTTCTGGCGTGAGGTGGGAAACCGAGGACCTGGAGAAGGGCGTCCCCTCAGCCCAGGTGTGAGAACAAGGGACTGTTGAAGGCTCTGCTAGCTCCTCTACCGGTGTCCAGCTCCGAGAGCACTGGGGAGGAGGCGGCGGAAAGAATGTGAGGACCAAAGGGTGTGCTAGAGTGTTGCAATACCCTCTTCCAGGCACGGTGTGATTCTTGTACTCTAACTCTTAGCAGATGGGCCAACCCACCTGCACAAGGCCGGCAGAAGGATCGAACCCAGGTCCTTGGCAAAAGTAGCCATTCTCCAGCCCTCTAGTGAGCCTTTCTTTGCTCAGCTTGACCTATGTAAAATTGGGAGAGGTGCCCATCCTGTACCACCAAAACCACTTCAAAGACCCATGCCCTCCCAGAGGGCTGGGTTTCTGTTTCTGAAGCCCTTCTCCATTTGTAGGTATTTCCCATGCCTGTTGCTGTATACTGTGCCTGAGATATTCTCCCTGTCTTTTAACTTTTTAATTGGCAGGGAAAATGAATCTGATCAAAACTCTGAGGGTAACTGCAAGCTCACTTTTACCCAGCCCTGGAGCTCCTTTGGGTGAAGACTATAACCGGACGAGGGCTCAGTATACCAGTATCCTGTTGTGTTTATTTGGGGTGGCTGATATCCCAGGACAAGGGAACCTGCCAGGATATCCCCACAGCTCTGCGCCTGGTCTAGCCGTATGGCTATTCTCTGAGGACCCCCAGGTAGGTCTACGCCCGAGACTTGGGCTGCCCACATTCAAGCCTAAGTGTTGTGTAAGCAGCAACCACGGGCCTGGGTCTCAGATGTAGCTTCCCCCCAGCTCCATGGGACATTGCTTTAATGGGGACCCTCTGAGCTGGTTCCCACGGTGGGTCTGCGTGGCTTTAAAAGCTCACAGGGACCCTCTGAAGTGTAGGCGGAGACAGCCATGCCCTTACTGCTGAGCACACAGCAGAGAGGCTTGTGAAGGCCACCGAGGCAGCTGAGGAGTGCAGTGGGGGAGCCAGCTGTGTTCTGTGAGATGAGCGGGCCACAGCACCTCTGTCCCCCCTCCTCCCCCACATCTGGAAACTGCAGGCCTGTGATGGGAGGGGATGTTGGATAATCTTGCCAATGCTTTTGTGGTTACTCCTCTCTCTTGGGAATAGACGGTTCAGGATGATGGTATCAAGGCCCAACATTCTTGACTTCCCTAGCAGGCTTTCTCATTCCTTCAGCTAGCAGGTGGAGAGTTTTGCACATTTTAAAGTTCTACTTCCTTAATGATTCAGCATTTTACTTTTGAATCATTTTCCCTTCCTCCATTCTGTTATAGGCCGTCAGAATCACCAACCCACACCTGCAGCACGGTGCTCAGTCATGTCTTTTGCTAAAAATCAACTCCTTTTCCTGTAAGCTCCGAAAATACTAGGAAAGGAAGAGAATCAGATCAAGTTCTTCACCGCTCTATAGCAAGGGTAGCCAGTTTCCAGCGGCATAGTCCCGACTCTGCAACCTCCGAGAGTCTTAGTGACATTCTCCCCCAGGCTTGTGATCATGACCATGCCATGTTCTCGGTCTCCTTTATTCCCTAGTCCTCCCTAGAATCTCCCTTTAAGGTGACGGAGACTCAAGACAACCATATGGTAGTTTGGCTCTGAGGCCTGGGCGCTTCCTCTGGACTCTGCTTTGTCAGTTTATCAAGAGACCACGCCCTCCATGTCTGACCAGGCTCCTCACCTGCGTCCTTTAGGTGACATCTAGGGACCCTGGCCTGACAGAGTTCCCTGCATCCTGATGTTTCCTCTTTAGGTTTTCCATCTGCCAACTCCCTCATTCCTTGACTCTAAACCCCTATTCCCTCATGTTGAATTGAGAATTGAGATCAGTCCCCCCCCTGCCCCTGCCCTGCACCAAACCCTCCTGGGTGGACCCTGTGCTTGTTGGTCGGCCTTTAATAGAGTCGGCCTTGCTACTTTAATAAGTGTCATGGATTAAATTTATCTGTCTCTTTGTGAATTCATTCTATTGCTCAGGCTGTCCATCCTCGTGCCTCAGTCTCCGGAATGATCAGGTTATAGCTGTGTGCTCCATATCCCACTAATTTCCCTTTAACAAGGTTCTGCCTGTAGCTGGGAAATCTCTGTCACCCCATTCCCACATATCAGACGTCTGTTACAGTCTCACCCCACAGCTGACACCAGTTTGCCCAGTCCTTCAGACTTCCACTTTGCAACAACACTAAGACTGGGCAGTGATAGCCCACAGGAACTGGTGACCCCAAGCTCTGGAGCCCGCAAGTCCAAGATGTAAGCGTCTGCAGATCGAGGACCTGGCAAGGGGCTTGCCCCCACATAGCAGAAGGGGCAGAAGGCTCTTGGGGTTCTGTTTAGTGACCGTTTCCAGTGCCTACCCCACTCCATCCTTGGGCGGGACACAAACAGGGCTGGGTCCAGGCTGAACACTCCCACAGATGACTCGGGAAGAGTGGTCTGCGCTGCACACTGCTGATGCCACAGAGGGGACAGGAAGACAGCAGTGGCACAAAACGGACTTTGCTCCTTTCCCCGATTTCGACCAAGAATCCTCCTCTGCCTAGAAGCAGGTGCCATCCCAGGAGTCCTTGAGCCCTGGGATGGATGCTGCCATGCTCCAGGAGTTACTGCCCAGAACACCTGCCAACACCGAGATCCTCCGCTCTGCCGTTGACTTTGCCTGGAGGGGCTTTTTGACCTTCACGTGAAGGGCCCAGCCCCTCCCCCAGCCCCTGCCTTGCTTCCACACAGGCTGCAGAAAAGACCCAGTAAGACACAGGCCCCTGACTCAGCAACAGGGGCTGAGCCCCAACCTTGCCCTGATCACTAGGAAGTCAGACATCCTCCACGCGGCAAGGAACCAATCAGAAGTCAGCTGGTGGGCTCTGGATGTGCTTTACTGACAATAGTGGAAGGCAGGGCATAGCAACTGCCCTGGGATGGCCTCCAGGCACAGCAACCTTTCTGTAGCTGCAGCTGACCAATCAACCCAGAGGAACACCAATCCTGAGACTGTTGCTATGCAACTAGCAGATCCCAGACACTCCTCTTGCTCTATCCCCAACATATGCCCTGCCCCACTGCTGCTTGGGGTCCCTCCTACTCCACCTGCTGTGTTGGACAGACATAGGACCTGAGTTAACCTCAGTTAAGTCGTTAATAAAAAAGGACTCTTTGCTTTTGCATCGGAACTGGTCTCTTGGTGGTTTGGGGGGTTCAGAGTCTGGGCACAGCAGGCAAACACACTACAGTTTGGGTAAGCACCAAAGGCCACTTGTTGCAAGCTTGTCCTCTACCTGTGTCAAGAGCTAGTACAGAAGAATCATCACACCTGCACAGGGCAAACTCAGAGGACGGCTGAGTGTGTTATAGGCCTTTGGCACACACAAGGACCAGCCACCCGGGTCGGTTTTAGGATAACTACGTACCACTCATGCCTGTCAGGCCTCCCACTGAGAACTCCTGACCCAGCATCCTGAGAATGGGCCTGTGGCAGTAGGTGGCCTGCAGAAGTGTGATGCCCTCGGTTGGGGGTGAAGTTCAGTGGGAAGAGTGCGTTCCACACACAGGGCTCCATCCACAGCACTGTGTAAACTGGACTTGGGGACATACGGCTGGGATCCCAGCCACGGAGGCAGCATGAAGAGTGTGGTGAGTGCCCTTCCCAGCACGAGCGAAGCTGGAAGCCCGCTCTCGCCCTTCACCACAGGGCCCCATTCACCCACTGCCACCGTCCCCTCCTCACTAAGCAGAGGGTCCCTTTCAGTTCTGACATCCCCGACCCCATTTGTCCTTGGTCCCATGCCCCTATTCTGCAGCTGCTTAGGGCAAGGGGTGTGTCCCACCCGGGAAGGGAAGGGGTGGCTGTCACACTGTGGTTCAAGGACTGGTTGTCCCTTCCAGACAGGCTTTCTGGAAGCTATTCACTGTATTGGTGGCCAATGCCTCCTCTTGGAGGGACTGTCCTGTAGACACAGGCAGAGGGCACGGTGCCAAGTAAGACACACTGTGTTCCTTTCCCAAGGAGGGCCCTAGTCTCCCACCTCTCCCACCCGTGCACATCAGTCTATTCCTCTCACCCTGACTGCCTTCAGGCCTGCCTTCTCACCCAGAGGTCAGAGGTCACCAGCCAACTCTCCTAGCCCCGCCACACCTTGGTCCTCTGCACACGTTCAAGTGCTGGTAAGAGCCTTGTTTTTCTTCCCTACTAGGTTTGGACTTCTAGCCCAGGATGGGTAGGAATCTGGTGTGGAAGTCAAATGTTCCAAAGGTCCAGTTCTGAGGAAAAAATGGGGGTCGCCAGGGCTCTGTACCCTTCACTGTCCTTGGATAGCATCTCTTGATCACAGCACCCACCATACCACCATACCCATACCCTCCCCCACTCTCTCCCTCTCTCTCTCCCCCTCTCTCTTTCCCTCCCTCTCACTCTCTCTCTCCCTCCCTCCTGTATATCACCCACAGCATGCACAGCCGCCTATAGCCTAACACATTAGCCATAACTCCTATGCATGCCCTCTCATACACACACCCCTCCCACAGCATACACACACCCCCACGCACACTCACACCACAGCATACACACTCCCCCCACACACAGCATACACACTCCACACACACAGCATACACACTCCACACACACACAGCATACACACTCCACACACACAGCATACACACTCCACACACACAGCATACACACTCCACACACACACAGCATACACACTCCACACACACACAGCATACACACTCCACACACAAACAGCATACACACTCCACACACACACAGCATACACACTCCACACACACACACAGCATACACACTCCACACACACACAGCATACACACTCCACACACACACACAGCATACACACTCCACACACACACAGCATACACACTCCTCACACACAGCATACACACTCCACACACACACAGCATACACACTCCACACACACACAGCATACACACTCCACACACACACAGCATACACACTCCACACACACACACAGCATACACACTCCACACACACACACAGCATACACACTCCTCACACACAGCATACACACTCCACACACACAGCATACACACTCCACACACACACAGCATACACACTCCACACACACACACAGCATACACACTCCACACACACACACAGCATACACACTCCACACACACACACAGCATACACACTCCACACACACAGCATACACACTCCACACACACACAGCATACACACTCCACACACACACAGCATACACACTCCACACACACACACAGCATACACACTCCTCACACACACAGCATACACACTCCTCACACACAGCATACACACTCCACACACACACAGCATACACACTCCACACACACACAGCATACACACTCCACACACACACAGCATACACACTCCACACACACACAGCATACACACTCCACACACACACACAGCATACACACTCCACACACACACAGCATACACACTCCACACACACACACAGCATACACACTCCACACACACACACAGCATACACACTCCACACACACAGCATACACACTCCACACACACAGCATACACACTCCACACACACACACAGCATACACACTCCACACACACACAGCATACACACTCCACACACACACAGCATACACACTGCCCACACTCACACCCCACCCACAGCATACATACCCCGGCACACATACTTCTACATGTGTGCTCCACATGTTCACATGTACAAATACACATCCTACCTTCATCTTGCATGTTGGGAGCCTTCCCAGGAAAGTGTACGTGTGGACCACAACTGGGCCAAAGAGGGAGGTTAGACCACCCACCCATGCCACAGGAAGAGGGCTAGGGCTCGGCCCCGGTAGCTCTGTCTCCTGCTTGTGGAGCAGGTCCAGCAGGAACAGGTGCTGAAATCTAGGGCACTGGGAGGGATCCTTGGAGACCCAGGTCAGCTGGTCTCCCTGTGCTTGCTGCTGTGCAAGAGGCGCCAGGGCTTCCCTTGATGTGTGTGCTCTGTGGCATCTGGGCAATAGGGCTGCACGTAAGACTCCGTGCCCAGTGCCTGGGCACAGACCTCTCAGTTCACAGACAGGCGAGGAAGTGCTGCCGTCAAGAACGCTGCTCAGAAACTCTGATGTGGGGATTTAAAATGAGAAGGAATAGTTTTGGAATCTAAGGTCACACAGGCCAGGATGTGACAGAGGACATGGTCTCCATGTAGCGGGCATGCCCTCCATGTGGGTCTCAAGTAGTCCTGCAGTGGCCACACTGATCCCTGTCCCCTATGGAACAAGCCACGTTTGGTAGGCCCTGAAGAGCATGCAGAAATGCCAAGCTATTTTTACTCGTCTCCGTATGAACTGATTTTGAAATTCAGACTGCAGGCGGAGGCTTCTGGGGATGCTGACTCTGGCGTTCCAGAGGAAGGAAATGGTCTGGGCACATGGGAGGTTGGATGGGATCCGGCTAGCTGGTCAGTGGAGAACGGCAGAACAGTAATGATAAGTGTGGTATGCACGGTGCTCTGCAGAGCCCTGCCTGGCCGCACTCACAGACGGGACATGTGGGTGGGTCCATCTCACACCAGAAAGTCAGTGTCTGAGGAGAGAACTTCCCCCTCGGAGTATGTGTGCAAATGTGTGCCCATGTCCTCACACCTGTGCACACACGCACACACACATAGATTGATATAGACAATTTTTTGAAAAGAGAAATTTGCCCTCTGACGCTAAGATTTAAGAACTATAGGGGAACTTCTTCATGCACTAAATGACAGAAGATGTTTGCCTATTAGGTCAATATGTTTGAATGTATTAATATGATGAATTCCAAAGATGGTTGTGTGCGTGGTGCTATGTTGTGTGTGAGTGTACAAGTATTTATTTGTGTATGCATGTGAGTATGTACATGTATGCAGGTATCTATGTGGCATTTGAGCAGGCATGTTTGATAATTCTATTTCAAGGGTGGCTCTCAGCAGGTTTTACCTAGCACCCTCTGGTGTTCAGAACATTGTGCTGTGGGATTGAAAGCCTGGGTTCTATGCTGGCTTCGCCTCTACCTGACTGCCTGGCTAGGGGAGGTACCCAGCTCCTCCATCCACTGCCTGAGTGGCCCACTATGCAGGGAGGAGGTGACCTTCTTGGGGGAGGGGACTCACAAGCTCACATGGTTTGTGTTTCCTGCAGTCTAGCTGATTGATCCCCTTCTGTCTGCGGCTGCTGCTGCTGAGCCTAGGAGAAGGGTCCACAAGTGTCTCAGTTTCCATCTGAAGTCCATTCTGACTCCTATGACATTAGAGTTCAAGCTTGCTTGTTTCAGTCTCCTTGAGATCCCTGAGAAAGTTCTGATTAAGCCCATGGGATAGAGTGTATTTTCTCTCTAATGAGCGAGTGATGCCTGCTGTAGGCACACAGATAGATAGTGCAGCTGCTTGCTGCTAGTAGAACCCACATGATAGACAGTGAGCCTGGCTGCTCCTCGGTGCAAGAACAGTGCAGGGAGCTGGTTAATTGACTATGCTGCTCTTTGTTCTGCTTTGCCTGTAGTTTATATATAAGCAGGGTCTAAAGCTTTGCCTCTAGTCTGTATATGAGCAGGGTCTGAATTAAACTCGGGGCTGCCCGGTGTGCTGAAAGGCATGGACCGGGCAGTCCTCCCGAATCTATCCTGTGTTTCTGTCTTTGTTTCTTTTATCCGCCTTTTCTCAGTCTTCACGTCCCTGCTCGGGTAACCCGGCTGGCTCGTTGGAGCGGGCTCTGACACGTATGGCAGGTAGCTTTGGCCTTCTCGGGAGGAGGGGTCCTGGTGCTGGATGTTTACCATCCCTTCATGCTCAGAATGAGGCATCACTTCAGAACTGAGTCAAACAGGAGCGACTATGAGCAAGACCAGGCCTGCGTTAGGCGGTGAGAGTGTGAATGGGCCTCAGGAAGGCCGAGCCTGCTTCTGTTTGTGTAATGTCAGTCCTTAGGACATTTTGGGGACCTCAGCCCACATCTGTTCAAGTCCCTGTCATGGGCTGTCACACTATTCACACTTTGTCTGCAGTGTCCTAACCCTCTAGTCCTCTGCAGGTGGCAGCCAACGCATGGTGTGCGTGCTGCCTGAACAGCTACCAGGCCAGGTGTGCATGAGTCAGATGCCTGCTCTCCTGAGTACTCCCATTCCCACAAGGCTGACTCTGCCCATGATGTACGTGCGTAGGAATCCATGGTCCATCAAAAGGAGGGTGGGTGTAGCCAAGCTGCCTTGAGGATTTGTTCACAGGCATTGTGAGCGAGCCATTTAGACAGTCCCTGGGACAAACCTTCAGTCTTGAATTCACACCGCTTGCCTGTCTTGTAACAAACGCTAGGCTGTCTGGAAATATTTTTAAACTCCTCTTGATGGTAAAGTACAGAAAGGCCTCTGCTTGAGGGGAAACACAAACATCTTTACCCCCAAACTCAATGCTGACTTCTCTTTCAGTTCTCCAGAATCCTACCCAAGCCAGCTTCCCTGCGTCCCCCAACCCCTGCGCCCATGCATGAAGTTTTCCTAGCCATGCTGCAGCGGCAGCACGTGGGCCTCGTTTTGAGGTGGATTTGATGACCTGTCAGAGGGATATGGGGTGCTGGGGTCTCCCCATTCTGGGTCTGTGACGAAGAACTGTGAAAAGCTGCCATTGGTGGGGTGGACGGCCAGTGTCCCTGGGTGCCCAGACTGTTTTAACACAAGGGGAAGCTTGGGGACTGCAGAGCCAAGGCTTGGCCTCGAGTGTGCCTTTGTGCACACAGGCATGTGGGTGGGAGTCGGAAGAAGCGTGATAGCAAATGAAGTCTCCCAGGCCCCGAAGCTCCTTCCCATGATCCCATGGGGCCGTGGTCCTGGAATGTAGCTTGTGGCTTGGGGGGGGAGGACCAAAAGCCTTCTATGCCTGACATGTTCCTGGGCCTTCTCTCAGGCTCTCCCTGGGTAAGGAGTTGAGAGTGGGTTTGGGAGATCACTTCTCTTAACCAAGAACACTTGCAGGTGTCTGAGAGAGTCCTTCTGATGTCCTCTGTCGCGTGGTTGCTGTGTGGCAGGTGTGTTCTCAGCTGACGAGTACTCAGACGGCTGCATGGGCTGGAAGGCTCAGGTCTGTCAGACTGGCAGAGAGGCTTGGCCCGCTGTGTAGTCACTTCCCAGTCTGTGAAGGGAAATGTCCTTGGAACTCTTGTAGGCCCTGCTCCTGGCAATCCCTTGGGGTGCCTACAGCCCCATGAGGGGGCTGCAGAGGAAGGGGAGTATAATGGAAAGGGAGAGGCTTCTCCTGGTCAGATGCAGATGGCCACCCTGTCCCCAGTTTGTCAAGCCCAAGGGTAGAGAATACAGCTCTTTCTGGCATTTGGAAGGAGGAAGCAGGCCCACCCCCATCAGCCATTAATCCTCAACTCCAACCAGGGAACCTGGACAAATGCCTTCCCTGGGGAGGCTTCTGGGAGAGCATGGTCTTCGAGGGGCAGTAAGTGGGGAGTAAATACTGGGTGGTCAAAGTCACACCCCAAGTGAGAGGGCAGAGTGAGGCCCTGGCAGGGAACAGAGCCACCCAGGCTAGGGCTGGGGAAAACAAAACAAAACAAAACTGAAGCCAGACCTCCAGCATGACAAGGATTCCTGACTGCCCCCTGGTGGGACTGAAGGCCATTGCAGGACGGGAGCTTTTCTGGGAAGCATTTATTTCTCTGGGTAAAGCATTGTGCTGCTAGAGGGACCCTGAACTCCATGTCCGTGGTGCTTGCAAAAGTCAGAACGCTTCTCGTGTGCAGTGGACGCTTGGATGCTGGTCCTGGAGGCCGGGACGGAACGGGCTGGAGCGCAACTAACCAGTAGTAAGCTTTCTCACTGGGCCTGTGTCCGGAATAGGAGGCGAGCAAACCAAATTCATTGTGTATCTGCTGGGCAGTGCAGGTGTGCGTGTGCGTGTGCGTGTGCGTGAGGTAAGCAGGCAGGCCTGAGGTTGGACACCTGCTTATGCTGGTGGAACTAGCGGCCGGTCTCACACTGGTTCTCGCTTCTGGAGGAACTCCTGTGTCTGTGCGGGGTGGGTAGGGCGCTTGCAGCCAGGCACACAGGAAAGAGGGTCCACGGCTAAGCAGGAGGCCCTCATCTCCGTCATTTCTCCCAGTTTCCTCGGGGCATTTGCTCTTGGCTGCGGCCACTTGCATCCTTCACCCCTCCTTTGAGGGGCTCAGCTGGCCCAGCCCCCCCCCCCCCCCGCCTGGTATATGTAGGACAGGCCACCTTGGGAGCTCCTACGAAGGTCTCACAGGAATGGGAGCAGCTCTTATCAGGTACGATGGCCTCATTCCCCATGGGAGATCAGACATTGGCCTGGGATTCCTTGGGCCTCCTTCGCCCTTCTTCATGTACACAGCTCACTGCCCGTGAAGGCCCTGGAGACCCTATTCAAGGGTCTCTTATGTCCCCTTCCTCTGCAGTCCCCTCATGGGGCTGTAGGCAACCCAAGGGATTGCCAGGAGCAGAGCCTACAAGGGTTCCAAAGACATTTCCCTTCACAGACAGAGGCGGTGAGGCAGCCCTGCCATAGATGTCCTTCTTCCGTAGGATGGGGGGCCTTGCGGCGGAGGTTCTGGACCTACTGTCCCTCCTGACTCTTTCATGGGCTGTCCCCCCACCCGCAGTGGAGGGAGGAGGTGCTTCATTGCCTTGGGTCCCGTTCATTCTCGGCTTGCCTTCAAACCGGAGGCTCCGTCCTGGTGGACGCCGCACATCTCTCTCTTTGCCAGACGGTTCAGCAGGTCCAGGGCTACGGCCTGTGAACACAGGCAGATGTGTCTAGCCTCCAGACAGAACAGCAGCTGTGTCCCCGACTTCCCTGTGTAGTCACTGAGCTCTAGCCCTCTGCAGGAACCGTGGCCACTGCCCACATCTGTGTCAGAGAAGAGCCACTCTCCGGGTGGTCTGGAATGGTACCCTGCCCTTGCCAGATGCCCTCATCTGCCCGTTATGTTGTAAGCAGGAATAGCGGGGTGAGGCGTGAGGCCACTCCTGCCTTCTGGATTCAGGCTTTTCCTACAGCCTGACTGAGGACTGCACCCTGTATACTGCCCATTCCTCCTGAAGGCCCTCCCCCCAACCACCGGCTAAGAAAATGCTCTACAGGCTTGCCTACAGCCTGATCCTAGGCAGGTATTTTCTTCATTGAGGTCCTCTGCTCTCTGATGACTTTAGCTTGTGTCAAGTTGACATATAAGTCTGTTAGGGCTCCTCCTAGCCTGCTCAGGCAGCACCATCGTCTAGATCTACCCCCCTAGTGGGCCAGGTCTGTGTACTGCCCCCGTACCACAGCCATGCAGGACGGGCAGGGGAGAGCATCGCCTAAGGGCTTGCATGGAGCAGAGGGATCTGAAAGGGTCAGCGTCTGGCTCTGGACACCTACACAGCCCTCCTCTGCAGTCCACTGGTTAAGCTCTGGACAACCTGAGGAAGCCACACTGTCAACCTGCAGACGTCCCTCAGACATCCCTCACTGCCACAGGAAGTGCAGCTTGAGCCTGCCCTGTGCAGCAGCCTCGCAAGCTCGAGGCTGCTATGTCCCAGTGTTTTCTCTGTGTCCCTGCTGGGTAGCCCTCCAGGACAGTCCTGCCTGGGGGTCCTCAACACGCCGTTCCATATTTGAGGCTTGCCCCGGGCTTTGCTCGACTGGCTGACCCTAACCCGGGGTGATAAACTGAGAATCAGTGGGGCTATATTACAGCTTGGTCTCATGGCCCATATTCTCAGATCTGCCCAGCTCTGAAAAGCGTGAGCATGTGCGTGCGTGCGTGCATGCGTGTGTGCGTGCGTGCGTGCGTGCGTGTGTGTGTGTGTGTGTGTGTGTGTGTGTGTGTGTGTGTGTGTGTGTGTGTTGGAGGGATCTCCATAGCAGACTAAAGGTTCAGCCCTTAGCCCTGGAGAGGAGTGCTGGCCAAGGGCACCTCACCACACCCAGTCACTTACAGATGCTCTGCCAGGGCATAGCCGGTGGTCTCTCCCTCTGTGGAGGTTTGAGTGAGAACATCCTTCATAGGCTCATATACTGTGAAAACTTGGTCCCCAGGTGGTGAAACTGTTAAAGCTCTGAGGTTTCAAAAACCATGTCATACATGAGGGATCAGGAAGATTGTGTGGGCAGAGGAGAGCAAGAAAAGAGACACATCAGTAGAGGGAGCCACTATAGGTTTAAAGAGAAATTTGGCACTAGGGAATTGTACAGAGATCCACAAGGATGGCCCCAACTAGGAACCTAAGCAATAGTGGAGAAGCTACCTTAAATGCCCTTCCCCTGTAATGAGAATGAGGACTACTTTAAATGCTATCTTAGAGCCTTCATCCTGTAGCTGATGGAAGCAGAAGCAGAGACCCACAGCCAAGCACTGAGCCAAACTCCTGGAATCCAGCTTCAGAGAGGGAGGAGTGATGAGCAAAGGGGTCAAGACTATGCTGGGAAAACCCACAGAAACAGCTGACCTGAGCAAGTGGGACCCCAGTCTGACATCTGTGGAACCAACATAGGACCAAACAAGGCTCCCTGAACGTGAGTGTCAGTTAGGAGCACTGGGCAGTCTATGGGGCCCCCTGGCAGTGGAACCAGGATGTATCCCTAGTGCATGAATGGACTTCCGGAGCCCTTTTTCCATAGAGGGATACTCTCTTAGCTTAGACACACAGGGGAGGGCCTAGGCCCTGCTCCAAATGTCTTGACACATTTTGATGATCCCTCATGGAAGGGCTCACCCTCTCTGGGGAGTGGATGGGGGTCGTTGGAGAGTATGGGAGGTTGGGAGGGAGAGGGAACTGGGATTGATATGTAAAATTACACACACACACATACATATATACACACACATACATACATATATATATATATATATATATATATATATATATATATCCATGCCATTCTCAGTTCATACCCTCTGCCTCGTGCTTGTGGATCAGATGTAAGGGTCTCAGCGACTGCTCCAGGGCCATTCCTGCCTGGAGCCATGCTCCCTGTCATGATGGCATTGGACTCACCCTTTGGAACTATAAACCCCAATAAACTATTTCTTCTATAAGTTGTCTTGGTCATGATGTTTTATCATAGCAATAGAAAAGTAACCAAGACACCTTATGAGCAGAACTTCTGGTAGTTTCCTAGCTTCCATCCAAAGGAATCAATCTTGAAGATTTAATCGATGTGAGTTGCTGAAGATATATAGTCGGATGACAGGACAGCTACCCACATGGAACTGCAGGTTTTGGTGGCTCCAGGGAACACCCCAAGACATATATTTAGATTTAGTCAAACTCTGAGATGAGTATAGAGAAATGAAGGCCAAGGCCAAGAGCAGAGCTCTGTGAGGACAGTCACATTCATGACTGACACAGGAAGAAGATAGCGTCTAAGGCCACTGATGATCAAGACCCAAGAAAGTCTAAATGTCAAGGAGAAAACAAAGACCAAATACGGCCAGGGACACAGTAAAGAGGGAGGTTGACATCAAATGATATTCCCCAGTACTGGGACCAAGGCAAACCAAGACCAACGTCAAATGAGCTCAGTAGACAGGCTGGCAAGGTAGACCAGTTGGCTTCTGCCCCCATGGTGGGTACCTGGACCAGTCACCACAGGCTGAGTCCTCAGTTCAGTGCCCTGGAGATTTCACATTCAGTCTGGTAAGCAGAGTTGGGACCAGTCTGAGACTGGGCTAGAACTGGATTGGACTATAGTGTGTGTGTGTGTGTGTGTGTGTGTGTGTGTGTGTGTGTGTGTGAGTACATGAGTGTATATTCATATGCTTCATAATTTTATTGTTTAGTTGGTTGTCAAGGCAGAGTCTTATGTAACTCAGGCTGCACTAAAACTTGTTATATGGGCCAAAGTTGATCTTAAACTCCTGATATTTCTGCCTCAGTCTCCTAAATGACTCAACAGAAATGTGCTAGTCAGGCTCCTTTAGGGAAACAGGTCAATAGAATGTATGTAAATGGAGGGAAATTACCAGATCAGCTCATACCAGAGACTGGAAAGTTCCAAAAAGCTGTTCAGACCAGGGAAGCCAGTAGCTGTGAAGCAGTGAGACTCCAGACTTCACAAGATGTGATCCAGCCCATACCTGGAGGCTCCAAAGGCCCTGGGAGGTCTGATGGTTCAAGGTCATGCTCAAAGGCTGCAGAATGGGAAGCGCGATGTCCTCATGACCACAGCAGGAGATGGAGCTGCTTGGGAAGGAAGAGTCCTTCTCCCATCTTACAGATCCCTGGTCCATCCTGACACTGAGTCAGTTTGGAGCAAACTTTCCCACCCTACATATTTCTAGGAACATGTCACAGACGCACAGACCAGTCCTTTAGAGACCTGTCTGTCATGATTTTTCCTGGGAAGATGTGAGCAAATGTCTATTTTCCCCAGAGAGGACACAGGTGACAGAGTAAAGAAACCATTCTGCCCAAGCCTAGCTTGGTGAGCCTTTGAGTTTCTTGGGGTACATGCATCTGCAGCCACATCACCCCAAAATGAACAGAGCTAGCTCATGGCTTATGGTTTCCATGAAGTGACCTCACATGTCCCATGGGACATCACAAGACCAAGGAGCACTGTTGAGGTTTCCGCCATAAACGTGGCCCCCCCATATGGTCTCTCTTGCTGTGGTCATGAAGACATCACGCTTCCTATTCTGCAGCCTTTGAGCTTGTTGTTGTTACCTTAGCTTTTAAGATTTCTTGATATTTAATCATTATTTGGTACACAATTATTTATTTATATTCATGCAGTTGATTTTTTTAAACTTTTTTTTTCATTAAAAATTTATTTTGTGCCTATGGGTGTTTTGCCGGCAAGTGTATGCAGTTCCTGTGGTGGCCAGAAGAGGGCATTGTATCTCCTGGAACTGGCGTTACAGATGGTTGTGAGCAGCTATGTGGGTGCTGGGAATCAACCTCCCTGCCTTCTGGAAGAGCGGAAGAGTAGCCAGTGCTCTTAACTGCCAAACCATCTCTTGTTTTTGTTTTGCTTTTGCTTTATTTTATTTTATTGAGGCAAGGTCTCATAAAATCCACTCTAGTCACTTCGACTCCTGATGTTGTTCTTTTGATTAATTACAAGGCACGGTGGAACACAAACCAAGAGACTCGTTAACCATAGAGTTTATTAAAGGAGGGGAGAGTGGGGGGGGTAGAGAGACAAAGGGAGAGAGACAAGGAAAGAGAGAAAGAGAGAAAGAGAGAGAAAGAGAGAGGCAGAGTGTCAGTGGGTGGGGGTCTGTCCTTTGCTCCTGCATGCAGACTAGTACTCACAGAACCCTGGGCTGACCAGAGGACTGCCTGAGTGCATTCTGCCAGGTGACAGGGGCAGGCCGGTGTAATACCTAAATCCCTACGCCTGATCCTTCTACCTCCATTATTCACATGCTGGGATTATAGGTCTGAACCATTACATCCAACTTGTAATTAAATTTTAAAAATGATTCATTGCACTTATTTATGTGCGTATAAGCATGAGCATGTACCTTGGCTTGAATATGGGAGTCAGAGAGAGCCTTGCTGGAGTCAGTTGTCACCCTCCTCCATATTGCTGCTAGGGATGGAACTCAGGCCATCAGCTTGGCAGAGGGCACCCTTACCCAGCCGATCCACCTTCATGCCAGTACCTTAATCTTAAACGCATGCTTAAAGCCTCTCTACAAAAGTCCCGATATCTTCACCCTCAGCTTGCCAAAGCTCAGCATCTGTGGGCCGCATGTGTGCCTTGGCTGCCGGCTCCTGGATCAGCACTCAGGGTTTCCTATAGCTGATCAGCGTGAGAGGAGGACACGGGCTGAATGGTGAGCTGGGCCCACAGACATGTTAGCAGAGATGGGACACAAACTTGTACACACACACACACACACACGCACACACACACACCTGCACACACTCTTGCACACACCTGCACACACATGCACGCACACACACAATCAGGAGGAGGCTTAGTTCTGGTTTCCACTTCTGATAAACTGTTCGGGCCGCAGAGAGGAAAGGCATTGCTAAGCAATGCAGTCTTTCCTACAGCTGTTTGCAGCTGTTTGCAGCTGTCACAGAGAGGCTTTCTTGCATTGGAAGAAATGCTGGTGTGAATGTGATGGGGCTGGAGAGACGGCTCACAGGTCAGGCTCACCAGCTGCTCTTCCAGAGGACCTGGGTTCAATTCCCACTATTTACACAGCAGCTCTCAATGCCTGTGACTCCAGTTCCAGGGCATCTGATATTCTCTTCTGGCCTGCACAGGCGCCAGGCACACACAGGGCACACAGACATACACAAGGGGAGAACACGCATATGTATGAAACAGGAAAAAAATCATTTAAAAAAATGCGGACAAGGAACTGGAGGTATGCATGAAACCACGGGTTCAATTTCCTGCACCTCATAAAACAGTGTGGTGTTGCATGCCTGTGATCCCAGCACTAGGGATGCAGAGGCAGGAAGATCTGAAAACACCGCTTTGTCTTGGATGCTTGCAAGGCTGTCCTGCCTTGGTGCTGAGCAACCCTTGACACTCCTCAGTCCCAGCATCGTCCATAACTTTCCCTCTCACTGGCCTCTGCCGAGCTGCTCTATTTCAGAGAGCCGCGTGAGCTGTTGGGACTCACTCTGAGGCTAGGACTGACATTCAATGGCCGTGGTGTGCTTTGTGTACAGAGCAGGACACGGCACACGGCCAAGGCTCAGTTCAAGGTTCCACAGAGAGCAGGCAGGTGTGTGGTGCACAGACACTTACATATGCAATGAAACACCAGTGCATACAAGACACAAGGAGACTGGAGACTCACTTTACTGTGTCCACGTGTGTGCGTGTACACTCGTGCACACATGTGTGCGCAGATGCATGCAGAGGCCTGAGGACGTCAGACGCCCCGGTGCTGGGGCAGCCGCCGCCATCGGCTGTGAGTGCTGGGAGCAAACAGCAAGAGCAGGAAGAGCCCTAACCACTGAGCCACCGCGCCAGCCCCTTCCCCTTTGCTTTTAGTGAAGTATCTTTTAAATGTCTGAAAATTTCAACTTTAGAACAGCGCAAGCGTGGGCCAAACAAAAATCTTACCAAACCGTATGGAGTTCTTTTGGTCATGGTGTTTCATTTCAGCAATGGAAACCCTAACTAAAAAATACCAGGGCCATCTGGTCCCTGTTACCTTGCCTCATTACTGCCCAGCCCGAATTGGTCTCGCAGATGAAGCTGCAGGAGTCACAGCTTGAAGGGGGTAGGTGATGGCTAGAGATGGGTCCTGGACTTTGAGAGGGGCTGGCAAACTCCCAGGGACCTAACAGGTTGTGACCCCCCTGCCCCCGCGGGGCCCCCCCGTGGTGAATGAGAAGGGTGTGAGAGCCATAGAAAACCATTCTCTGGGTGTCTGTGCAGGACTCCAACAAAGAGACAACTCTGAACAGCTACTGTGAGCACTAGGCCCCAACAGAGCCCCCTGGTGGTCTTTCTGGAGGACACCCAAAGGGGCCCAGGAAAGAGAAGTGGAGCCCCCAGGAAGTAGAGTGAGGTCCTGGGAACCTGGGCAGACTTTGCCTGACACTGGGGCTTCCAGGTAGGCTTAAAGGGACAAGCCACTGACCAGGTGCACTCCCGTTGCAGAAAGACTGCCCTGTTTGGACGTCTGAAGGGTACCAGGGCAGGTGTTTCAGGCCCAGAGACGGGGTAAAACTGCTCGGGAGGACCCAGCTACTTGCCCGGCCAACCACTGTCCTTTGGCTCTCCACCTGGGGAGGGGGCAAGTTACCCACCCTGTCCTCTTACCCTGTCTGCAGTAGGCAGCAACGTGGCTGCCATCAACCAGGGTCAGGGAGGGTTAAGGCTGGTTCTGTAGAATTTTGGCTCTGTCCACTATCCCGCGCATTCCTGTCTATCCTGACCCTCCCTTCACAAGCCAGAGGCGCGAGCCAAGCCCACAGTTTCTGCATGGTTCCTCCCAGCGGACAGGAGAAGCAGCAGAGGGAGCCCAGGTTGGGGGTGGGGCTTGGGAAGGGGAGGAGGAGCCTGGGGGCAGTTCCGGTTTCCTGAGGCCTAGGTGTCTATGGGTGGTGGTGGTGGTGGTGAGAGGGTTGAGGGAAACCCAGAGGCTGAGTTTCATTTCCTGAAGTGAGGAGGAAGGTGGGGGGTGGGGGAGAGAACAAAGGAGGAAAGGGTGGGGCGCCAGGAGAGGCGTCACCTGCCCTGCCCACACTGGGTCAGGAGAGCAGATGTCCTAGATTCCACCCCTCTGCAACCAGGCACACTCACTCCAGAGCTGCAGATGTGTTTCTTCAGGCTGTGTGTGTGTGTGTGTGTGTGTGTGTGTGTGTGTGTGTGGTGGGGGTAATGCTCTTCTGCACACCTCCACTCCTGTTTCCTGGCCCTGCCACCTGATCCAGAGGCTGCCCCTCCCCACCCCAGCTGTGACCTCTAGGGGTGGGTGCCTAGCCCCATGGCCTAGGTCCCTCACTGAGACATTGTCTAAATCCTCTGCACACCGATGGCCATGAGACAGCTTGGGCTCAGTATCTTAGCTTCCAAGGGCTCTTTGGGCTCCTCTGGGCTTCCTCCTCATGCCCCTCTTACTGCCCCCGCCCAGCAAGTCTTCATGGGGACTGGAGAGCCCAGTATACCCCAGACAGCTTCTAGTCCTCACGTGGCTGGCTGAGACCCAGCCTGGAAAGCCAGCCTGGATACAGGAGGACCTCTGGGATGGCTAAGTTTGGTTGTCCACCTGACGTACTCGGGAAGAGGACCCTAACTGAGATACCACCAGGTTGGCCTGTGGACATGTCTGTGAGGCACTGTCTTACTTGATCATTGCTGTAGGAGGCCCGGCCTCTATGAGCTGTATCATCCCCATGCGGGAGGGCCTGGGCTGCAGAAGAGAGCTGGCCGAGCAAGCCAAGGGAGGCCAGGCATTAAACAGCAGCCCTCTGCGGCTTTTGCTTCACGTTGCGGCCTTGGCTTTACTTGATGATGGGTCGTCACCAGTAAGAGGAAATAAACCCTTATTCTACAAGTTGGATTTGGTCAGTGCTTTATCACAGCAACAGAAACTTCTAGAACAGCCTCTGAGTCTGCACTGGGGAGTCTGCTGGGGCCCTGTGGTTAACAGCTCTGATTCTGTATTCTGGAAGCTGAGACTCCAGACCAGCTTCCAGGGATTACTGCTGGGCAGCTGGAAAAGCTGCATGGTGATGGTGTGTAGTCTCCGGCTGTCCCACAGCAAGACCTGTGGCTATAAGCTGGCGGTCAGCACAGAGCCGAAGGCACCACCCTCCCCCCACCCCCAACCCCTCTTATGCATTAGCAGGGGCAGCTGGAGTCAGGCTTGGTTTTGGGCTCTGCGATCCCAAGCAGAGCTGAAGTTCCTGAGCTGGGCTACAGTGCCCCCTGGTGACAGAAGCGCTCACAGCCATGACACTTTTCAGTCTCTACACCCCACAGCTGAAGAACCTCCATCTAACCTACTGCAGAACCTGAACTTCACAAATATTGGCTCCATGCTAAACCCGAAAACACTTTGAACAAAGTTCAAAGAGTTGTGTGCATGAGTGTTTTTGTAGTGTGATGTGTAGGCCAGTGGTGTGTGTATGTGATGTGCGTGTGGGGCTGGTACAGTATGTATGTGGTGTGTGCATGTGGTGTGCGTGTGGGGCTGGTACAGTATGTATGTGGTGTGTGCATGTGGTGTGCGTGTGGGGCTCGTACAGTATGTAGGTGGTGTGTGCATGTGTGCGTGTGGGGCTGGTACAGTATGTATGTGGTGTGTGCATGTGTGCGTGTGGGGCTGGTACAGTATGTAGGTGGTGTGTGCATGTGGTGTGCGTGTGGGGCTGGTACAGTATGTAGGTGGTGTGTGCATGTGGTGTGCGTGTGGGGCTGGTACAGTATGTATGTGGTGTGTGCATGTGGTGTGCGTGTGGGGCTGGTACAGTATGTAGGTGGTGTGTGCATGTGTGCGTGTGGGGCTGGTACAGTATGTACGTGGTGTGTGTATGTAATGTGCGTGTGGGGCTGGTAGAGTATGTATGTGGTGTGTGCATGTGATGTGCGTGTGGGGCTCGTACAGTATGTATGTGGTGTGTGCATGTAATGTGCGTGTGGGGCTGGTACAGTATGTAGGTGGTGTGTGCATGTGGTGTGCGTGTGGGGCTGGTACAGTATGTAGGTGGTGTGTGCATGTGGTGTGCGTGTGGGGCTGGTACAGTATGTAGGTGGTGTGTGCATGTGGTGTGCGTGTGGGGCTGGTACAGTATGTATGTGGTGTGTGCATGTGTGCGTGTGGGGCTGGTACAGTATGTAGGTGGTGTGTGCATGTGGTGTGCGTGTGGGGCTGGTACAGTATGTATGTGGTGTGTGCATGTGGTGTGCGTGTGGGGCTGGTACAGTATGTATGTGGTGTGTGCATGTGTGCGTGTGGGGCTCGTACAGTATGTATGTGGTGTGTGTATGTGATGTGCGTGTGGGGCTGGTACAGTATGTAGGTGGTGTGTGCATGTGGTGTGCGTGTGGGGCTGGTACAGTATGTAGGTGGTGTGTGCATGTGGTGTGCGTGTGGGGCTGGTACAGTATGTAGGTGGTGTGTGCATGTGGTGTGCGTGTGGGGCTGGTACAGTATGTAGGTGGTGTGTGCATGTGTGCGTGTGGGGCTGGTACAGTATGTATGTGGTGTGTGCATGTGTGCGTGTGGGGCTGGTACAGTATGTAGGTGGTGTGTGCATGTGGTGTGCGTGTGGGGCTGGTACAGTATGTAGGTGGTGTGTGCATGTGGTGTGCGTGTGGGGCTGGTACAGTATGTAGGTGGTGTGTGCATGTGGTGTGCGTGTGGGGCTGGTACAGTATGTAGGTGGTGTGTGCATGTGGTGTGCGTGTGGGGCTGGTACAGTATGTAGGTGGTGTGTGCATGTGGTGTGCGTGTGGGGCTCGTACAGTATGTAGGTGGTGTGTGCATGTGTGCGTGTGGGGCTGGTACAGTATGTAGGTGGTGTGTGCACACTGTTTTCCTGTCTGACCCGTGTGGTGTGGTTCTATAGAGAAGTTTATTGCATATCCTGCGTTGTAAAGATGATGCTTTGTGATGTGTGAGCTCCATGTATATGTAATCTATGGATGAATATTGTGTGTGTGATGTACACAGGTGTGTACATGTATTACTTGTGCTTTGCAGAGTATGTTGTATGTTATGTGGCTGTGTTCATGTGTGTTGCTTTGAATGTGGAGTAATGGTGTGTGTGTGTGTGTGTGTGTGTGAGAGAGAGAGAGAGAGAGAGAGAGAGAAGAACTAAGAGAGAGAGGAGAGAGAGAGAGACCTAAGAGAGAGAGAGAACTAAGGGCTCTAGGCTTCCCTTAGGCCCCTCAATTGGGGAATCAAACTCAGATCCTCCACAAGAAGAGTGTGCACACTATTAACCACTGACCATGCCTCCAGTTCCCTGCCCCCAACCCCTTGTAGGCTTTTAAAATACCAGCTCTATCATTAAAATCCTGCAGCATGGCTGGGCACATGGATCAGTGCCAATTCCCAGCACTCCCCAGATACAAAATAGAACAACACTCCAACTGTCCTATAGACTCCTGCTCTTTTTCTCTGCATCTCTGTGTGTACGTGTGCATGTGTGTATGTGTGCACATATGTGTGTACATGCATTTGTGTATATATATATACATATATATGTATGAGTGCATGTGCATGTGTGTGTGTCTCATGTCATATTTAGGACAATTCAAATCTTACAGGGCATCTTGTGTCTTCTTGGCTTTACTAAGTCTCTAACCTTTGCCACTGAGCCCAGAGGGACTGAGCTGATCCAGGCCTATGGTTAAGTGATGGAGGACCTGGGGAGGAGCCAGCTTGAATCAAAGGGGAAATATAAGTAGTCTGGTGGGAGATGACTAAGCAGCCCCAGGAAGGGCTGGCGGGTCCTGGAACAGCGTGGGAGGGGACGGCTGGAGGAAGATGGGGGGGGGGGGGGCGGAACAGGGAGGAAAGAGCTGTCGTGTGCCCAGTGGGGCCAGCAGGGAGAGAGTGAGAACAGAGCAAGTGAGAGAGGCGGGGGCGACAAGGCACAGAAAGGATGTGGGAGCTGCAGCCAGAAAAAAAGGTTTTTCGGCATCCAGAGAAGAATCTGACGGTGCTGAGCCTGCCTGTGGCTTGGCCAGCACGCTCCATAGACTACTTCCTTTCGCCGTCCCAAAGGACACTGTCTATATCTGTGTTACAGATGAGAGGCAGAAGCATGGAGGCTGTGCATGCCTGACCTGTGCAGGAGCATGGGCCGTTTCCAGCCTCTGAATGGTCCTCCAGCACACAGGCATCGGTAGACTGTGGAGAGGGCCGAATAAGCACCCGGATGGGGCGGGGCAGGGCTGAAGGCGGAGGGCAGTCTGGGGGCAGTGGCTTCTGAAAGGAAGGAGGGCTGTTCTTCTGGCCAGACGTGTGGCATGTACAGACACAACCTCCAAGTCCCACAGGGAGCTGTCCCCAATGACTCCCTTTCCCCACGGGGTGGGGGACTGATGTCAGCTGTTCAGGAAGCAGATGCGGGTGACCTAATTCTACTGTGGTGTTTCCAGAGGTCAGAGTCCGCTAGGTGTGGGCTTGTATGGGAAGCCTGGGCTAGGAGCCAGAGAGATAGGGAGGAGTCCAAACAGAGTCATAGGTGATAACTTCCAGGGTCCTGTGTAGAGCTGTGAAGGTGCTGTGAGTCACTGGAACACGTTACTGATGAGTCAAGGGGCCAAGGCTGCACGTTACTGTGGAAACGGAGGGACCTCTTTCACAGCGGCCTCTGGCTTCCTTTCCGGTCTGCAGCGGATCATGTTGAAGGAACACACTCTGGGCTGGGCTTGTGCTGTGCCTAGGAGTGTCAGCTGGGCCAATTTAGAACCTGTCATCCATCACAGCCTGTGACACCTTGCTCTAACCCCATTGCTCAGGCCATGACAAAGGAGCTGCCCAGCTTGACCAGGGAACAGGGGATCTAACACACTCTTCTAACTTCTGCCGAGAAGGTCTGTGAGGCCTGGGCCTTTGCGGCAGACGGGGAGCTTGGGTGGTGCGAGTGTTGTGGTGATCAAGCTGGTTAACACTATCTAAAGGGTAGGAGAACGTTTCAGAGTCAGTGCTGATTAAACTCACGTGACTATCCCCTAAGCCTCAGGAGTGGGTACTGCTTTGAAGCCTAAGATACAGACAAGGAAAAAGAGGCATGGCATCGAATGACTTGCCCGAAGACACACAGCAAGGAGGTGGCAGAGCTAGACTACAACAAAACAGTGTGAGTTTGGGACTTCATCTCAACGCTGAGCAAAGGAAAGTGACCTCACTGCCCACGGTGACTGGGGTAGACTTGATGTGGTGGGAAATGGACACTAGGGGAAGCTTGAAGGGCTGTGACTTAGAGTCAGTGTCTGCAGGGGAGAATTGGGTCGTGGCAGAGAGACAGCAGGCAGGCGTGCTCTGTTGTGAGGCAATGGTGGGAACAGTCCACAGCTTGCACTATGCTCCTCTACTTCCTGCACCACCATCATTCAGAAAAACAACCAGTACTGTCTGCATCATCACCACTCCACTGCTGATACCATCCCAGCCACCCCAATATCACCCCTACCACCTCCACTGTCATCTCCCTGTCACCACCACACCATCATTATCCCCATCACCAAGCCCACCCCACCATCATCCCCATCACCACCCCATTGTCATCACCACAATCACCCCACCGTCACCACAATCACCCCACCGTCACCATAACACCCCATCATCACCATAACACCCCACCATCACCACAATCACCCCACCATCACCATAACACCCCACCATCACCACAATCACCCCACCATCACCACAATCACCCCACCATCATCCCCATCACCACCCCCATTGCCATCACCACCCCCTACCTTCACCACAATCACCATCATCACCACCACCCACCATCACCATTATCACCCCAATCACTACCATTCCACCACCACCACCACCATAACCATCATTGTCCCCACCACCACCACCATCACCACCATCACCACCCCCCACTAGCCCCACCCCATCACCATCACCACCACTACACAGGTGCAATGCTAAGTGGTTAGAACTCTGGAGACCAATTAAACAATGACACTTTCAGTAGAAGCTGCATAAAAGAAAAAAAGGGGATCAGATTTCTGGAAACGCCACCCTCCGCACTGAGGCAGAAGAAAGTGCCCAATGGCGGCAGATGGGAGGGTCATAGCAACATCACCAGAATGAACCAAAGACAGAAGTCATGAAAAGCTAGGCCCTTTTATTTGTGTTAGGGTCTCACTTTGTAGCCAAGGCTAGCCCTTGAATTCATAGCAACTCTCCTGCCTCAGTCTCTTAAGGAATGGGACTCAGGTGCTAGCACCACACCCAGAGAGATCTTGATACACAGAATAGAATCACGGAAGACGTGGTGTTCCTGGTGAGACTCCCATTCCTGGACTCGTTAATTTCCTGCGAATTATCCCCATCACATTGACTAGGTTGGGAAATGAGGCACACAGCATGACTAACACGGCCATCATCATGCTAGAGTAAGTGCTAGGGCTCAAGTCCAAGTGTTTAGGACCCTGGAGGTTGAGACTTTAACTAACACTTGATATTGACTCATGCTAGGAAAGGCTTGTAATAAACCTCTACTCGTTTACCGCTGTTAGTCAGAAAAGCCAACCCCTACTGTCTCCATCGTTACTGTGCCACCAGAAATGTCATCCCTATTACCACCGATATCACTATCATCGTTGCTGTTACCACTACCATCACCACCACCATCTCCTCCAGTATTACTACCACCACAACTCTGAGTACCACTATTACCGCCATCACAATCATCACCATCACCACTACCCCCCCACCACCACCACCACCACTACTCCATCATCACTAGCCATGGATAGTGTCAGCACCTTTTCTAGGCTGAGAGCAAAGCCAGGCACTTCACAGAGTTGTTGACGAAGAAAACGAGTTAATTTATGTAAGACACTCACACCCACAATATTTGTGGTCACCTTTAAGCTGAGGTGGGTTCTCTACTTGGAGTTCCTTCCCGTTCTTTCCAAGCAGCCAAAAAACGATTCATCCTTTGTAGCATTAAAACATTTTTCTAGGAAAACGACAGAATGAAAAGCAGCAGAAACCTGTCTCCATTCCTAAACAACCACTGCACGTCTGTCTGATGCGACTGGGTGCTGTGGTCTAGCACAGGCTGGCCAGTCCCAAGCTCGCTTAGATGGCTGATTTTGGTTCATTTCAGCTCTCAGAACAGTAGCAACTACTTATCTCCTGGACAGACAGCCATTCGGTCAGTCGTATGAACTGGAAGCAGCTTGTGCACTGCTTTGGGGGGGGCAGGGGGCAGGGGGTGGGGGGCGGGGGGAGGCGTCTGGAAGAGGCAATAGGACTCTGTTCTCTAAAACTTGGGGGTCTGTGTTCTCACAGGGGATTGCATCTTCTCATCTTGGACCATTGGTCAGCCTCTCACTGAATGGTGCCTCTAGGTGGTTTAAGGGGCGGGGTCTTTTATCCTGTCTCCGTTGCTCATCTTTCCTTTGTCTCTTCTGTTCCTCCTTTTGAGCCAGGTTGCCACCAGGCAGACCAAAGGACACACTGTAGGATCCAGGAAGCAGAAGAACGAGAGAAAGGGCTAGAGGGATTGGTGGGAGAAACCTGCTGGGGAGTCCAAGGCTTGATAAAAGAATGAATACCAACCAACAGCCAAGAAGTCCAGTGGATCCTAAGATGGCCACACAGTGACCACACTGAGACATTACAACCCAATGTTAGAAAGCCAGAGACAAAGAGAATTTCAAAGCAGCACGTGAGAAAGACCTTCACGTACAAGGGCTGTGCATGGCAACCAAAAGCCATAGGAAGAATGAAGACCTCAGTAAAGGGAGGTGTGTAGGCAATTAGGGAGGTGGCAGGGTTTGGGCTCCAAACCGTGTCCCTTATCCAGGGATGACAGCCAGTTTTAAAGGGGAAAACCACAAAGAGACAGCTCCAGAGTCCCATCAAATCATAATGTAATATGGGAGAAGCCGTTGGGGACTTTCCATGGTGAAACACTTTCAGCCTATCAGGGAGTTCTGTGATTTAGTGGTTGGGACCAGCTCTGGGCCAACAGTCGGATGGGGATGGAATGTTTGCACCTGTGAGGGCCTGCAGGGGTGGGGGTGGGGGTGGGGGTGGGGATGGAGTCGGGGTGGAGGCTGCAGCCTAGCCTCAGGAAATTGTGGGTAGCAGCTCAGGGCAAAATGGCAGACTGGGACAAAAAGGAGTTTCCTGCTAACACCATTGCTGTAATTTGGTTTGGAAACCCACATTTTGTTTTCTACATGTCGCAGAGGTTAGTAAATTGAAACAATGCCTAATTCATGGTTTGGGATGCACAGCTGGATATAATGTAATGTTGAGATGCCAATAACTAGACCGGGCTGCGGACAGACCCCTAAAGGAGAGCTGTTGAGGCTGAGTGTGTACAACCGATGTGGAGTGTTACTTTACGATGTTTGATGTAACCACAAAGAGTTGCTGAGCCATATGATTACATGAGTGTCACTGTGGAAATCAACTAAACAGAAAGACACTGTAATCAGGACAAATGGGACAACATGAGAAGATATTTAGAAAGCAAATAGCAAAATGACACACAAAAAGCCCTCATTATCAATAGATGCCATACTAAGTGAGTCCCTGCTACCCTATGAAAGACAGTCAGTCAATGAATGGAGACCGGACTGGTGAGGCAGTTCACAGGACAGTGTGCTTGTCTTACAGGTGTGAGGAGTGGAGTTTGGATCTCCAGAGCTGTGGGGTGGGTGTGGCGGTTCAGTGGTAATCCTAGCACTTGGAAGGTAGAGATGGGAGATCCCTGGAGTGAACTCTGGGTTAGGTTGAGAGGCCCTGCCTCAGTGAGTAAGGTGGAGACTGACGGAGACAGACTCCTGATGTCAGTCTCAGGCATACATGTGTGCGCACACCACCTCACATATACGTGAGTACACATACATGTACACACATGCATACCACATGTACATGCAAAAAAAGCGATGGAGGCTGTCAGAATTTGCTTTAAAAATTACTCAACTATGCACTATTTGTGAGAGACTCACCTTATCTGTCTGTCTGTCTGTCTCTCGCAGAGGTCCTCAATCTGTGGGGCGTGACCTCTGGTGGATCTCTATCTTGAAAAATATTTGCATTACGATTCATAGCAGTAGCAAAATTACAGCTATGAAGTAGTAAAAAACAATTTTATGGTTGGGGGGTCACCACAACTTGAGGACTTATATTATGGGGTGGTAACATCTGAAAGGTTGGGAACCACTGATCTGTCATCGATACTAATCATCTGTCTTCCAGTGGGAGCACGTGGGGACTCTTCCTCTCCTGGTGGGTACAGGTCTGAGGTTCTCTTCTGGTGGGTTCAAGCAGGTCTGATATTCCGATGGGTCTCATGATGGGTGCAGATGGGTCTGAGACACTCTAGGTGAGGGGCAGGCCCAGGAAGATCCAAGGAGTGGGATCTAGGGAGTTGGGGCCCCAAGCAGAGCCCACACTCACCTCAAGCAGAGGGCTGAGGGCAGAGGGGGTTCCAAGACTGAAGTGTGGGCAGACTCAGGGTGGTTCTTTCTGCTGGGGCGGGTCCACTCTAGGCACAGATTAAATATCACATACAACATCTGTCTACTATCTATCTATCTATCTATCTATCTATCTATCTATCTATCTATCTATCTATCTGTGCTGGGGCCAAATCCTGGGCCTTGTGAATGCTAGACAAGTTTTTACTACTGAGCCACACTCCCCTGACTCAAAATTATCTTGAGATACAGAGATATAAACAGGTTGAAAGTGAATAGAATGCAGAAACTTTTAGGCAGAAGGGAGCCAAATGGCGACGTTGACAGACAGAAACAAGCCAGGAGAACTGACTCGAGGCAAAGGAGGTGCGCATTAAAGGCACAGCACAGCAAGAAGACGCATCAAAGCTAAATACTTGAGTGCCTGGTGACGCGCCATCAGAACATGTGTGGACACAGGAGCTGCTGCATGACGAATCAGGAGGGGATTCTGCCCAATAAAACAAACCAGGTTGCAAACAGACAGAAGCTGAACTGGGGATGTGAGTCTTGGTAGGGTTCATGCCTAGCATGCACTAAGTCATGCATTTGATGACCAGTTCTGCATAAAATGGCCACGATGGTGTCTTCCTGTAATCCCAGCACTGGGGAGGAAGAGGCAGGAGGATCGGACATTCAAGACCACACTCTCGTGCTCGCTTCGGCAGCACATATACTGAAGTTGGAACGATACAGAGAAGAGCAGCGTGGCCCCTGCGCAAGGATGACACGCAAATTCGTGAAGCGCTCCGTATTTTTATGTACTCACTCATATATGGATTTTAGACATGGATCAGGAGAGTGCCAGTCTGCACTCCCACTGACAGAGAGTCTGGGAAACAGGAAAGAACCTAAGAGATATGCATGGTACCCCAGAGAAGAGGAATGAGACAAGATCCACTGAACAGATTGGGAACACTGCGAGGGGTGGGGGGGCAGAGTGGGAGCTGGGAAGAAGAGAGGGGGAGAAGAGGAAGAGAGAGTAGGTCATGGGGGAACAGGAAGGTTGAGTGTGGGGGTAGAATAGGGGGAAGAGGGAATCATAGGTTAGAAGACAGATCAGGCACCAGTGTGACCTCTAGTGATCTAAAGGGATGACACCAATTGGCAAGATAAGCAATAGTGGAGAGACCACCTTGAATGCCCATTCCTGATAATGAACTTGATGTCTGTAACCATCCTGGAGCCTTCATCCAGTGATTGATGGAAGCAGAGGCAAACGCCCACAATTAAGCACTGAACTGAACCCAAGGAACCCAGCAACAGAGAGAGAGGAGCAATGAGCAAATTGGCAAAGAATGGGCTGGCAAAACCAGCAGAGACAGCTGATCTGAACAGGGGAGAGCTCTTGGACCTCAGACCAACAGCTGGGAGGCCAGCATGGAACTGATCCGGACCCCCTGAATGTGAGAGTCAGTGAGGAGGCCTGGGTAACCTATGGGGCCTTGAGCAGTGGATCAGTGTTTATCCCTGGAATACAAACAGACATCGTGTGTCCATGGGATGCTCCCTCAGCCTGGACTCTTAAGGGTGAACCATGTCCTGAGCAAAATGACAGACTCTGGATATCCCCTATGTGGAAGGAAGTGGCAACAGGGTGGGAGGCTGGGAGGATGGTGGTGGGGGGGTGTGGGAGGAGGGGAGGGAGAGGGAACTGGGATTGACATGTAAAACAAGTTATCTAAAATTTAAAAAAAAGACCACACTCTCAGCTACATACTGGGTTCAAAGTTGGCTTGGCCTGAAACCCTTGAGAGGTCCCTGGAGGAGTCAAATCCATAGAGACAGAAAGTGGCATGGTGTGTCCCAGGGTCTGGAAAGGATGGTGGGGGTTAGTGTTTAATGGGGCAAATTCTGTCTGGAGAGATGAAAGCATTCTGTGGATTAATGGATGTTGACGGTGGCTCAGCATTAATGCGCTCACAGCCACTCAACTGTTTAATTATCGACAAAGGTGAGGTAGATGCTTATGTGTGTTTTATCACCATAATAAAGTTTTACTAAAAGCCAACTCACTACACTGGGTGTGGCAGCACACGTTTGTGCTGTCAGCTCTTCGGAGGTGGAGGGAAAGGGACCAAGAGTTCAACTCCAGCCTGGACTACAAGACACCAAAACAAAAACACTTCCAGAAAGCAGACACACCTTGTTTCAGTGCTGCATCCTTGGTGAAGACCACATCAGGTCACAGTGACCTGGGGACTCAGCTGGGATGGGCCTGGACCGGTTTGTGAGGTGTGGGGTGTGTGCGACCGCTGACCTTTGCGGGCCACTCATACCCCGCTTGCTGTTATCGGGCAAGTCCAAGGCTGGCATGGGGCCTCCAGAAGTGGGGACGGAAGCTGGAAGGTTCCCCTCAGACCTGGGTCCACGCCTCATCGGTCCCCTTAGCCAAGTGGACGACCGATAGTTTAGCCACTTGTGGTGGCTGAGACCGCAAATCCAGCAGCCTGAAATGTGCCATGCACTTACCCCTTACACTTCTGAGGTCAGGTGTGTGGTCCTTTGGGGGCAGAAATCACCTCAGCAGAGCTGCACACTGCTGCTTCTGGAGGGCAACATCACTGCCCATCCTTCCAGCTTCTAGAAGCTTCTCTGGCACATGTGCCCTTCTTGCTTCTGTCCTCAGACACCTCGCTCTGTTTTATGACCCTCCAGTCTCACCTGTGTGTGTCTGTTCATGGGTGCTCACACACATGTATGCACATGAACATGTGTGTGTGTGTTTATGGAGGGCCAGAGGTCAAAGTCAGTTGCAGGTCCCGTACCCCTCACCCTCTGTCCGTCTGTCCGTCCGTCCGTCTGTCCGTCCGTCCGTCTGTCTGTGTTTTTGAGACACGGTTTCTCACTGGCCTGGAGATCACCGAGTAGGCTAGACTGACTGCCCCCCAAGCCTCAGAGACCCATCCATCCCCACTTCTGTAATGTTAGGATTATAAGCACAGACCGTCACACCCAGATTTTCTTGTGGGTTCTGGAGATCAAACTCAGGTCCTCACGCTTGCAAAGCAAACACTTTGCTGACTGAGCCATCTCCCTGGCCCTCTGCCTCACCCCTGTGAAGGTTCCATAATGATATTTAGGGCTTTCAGTGTCATCTTCCTGTGCCCAAATCTATAGTCTATTTCTATCTAGTCAATCACCTCTGGGTGAGGCATCTCCTACACTTTCTAGGCTTGGGATGTGGATGGTTTAGGGTGGGATGCAGACCTGGTGACTTTTTACTGTTCTGTGTAGGTTGTCTAGAGGACCAAGACAACAAACAGGCCTTCTAGACTGGCAGTTATGACGGGTCAAGGTTTTGCCCAAGTCCCTTATCATGAATTTGTGTCTCACCAGGCTAACCCCTGAGCCTTGTTAACCCAGAAGACGTAATCATGACAGCAGAGTGACTGAGGTCACACAGCCTTCAACCTTAGATGTTTTTTTTCTGGGAATTGCTATGAAGTCAGTCACTTCCCTGAGTGCGTGACTGTGTGTAAAAGGATCTCATTGCACAGCTGGTTCAGGTGCTGGAAGTCATAGTGCCTGGCTGCTGGCCAAGGTCTGGGTGGGATGTGACCCTGTCACTGGGGTTTCCTGAGTCCTGGCCTGTGACAGGTTGGGATATGGTCACTAGACTGTCTAAATGTGGCTGGGACCCCAGGAGGGGAGCCAGACACAAGCCTGTGGCACAGCAGAGTATTTTCCTTGTCCTCCAGTCTGTTGGAAAAATCCCTAGCAATGGGCAGATGAAGCCTCCAGGGGGAAGAAAGCCCCATCTCACAGTGTGACCTAGCTGGTCCCTTCTCCCTTTGGGCTTTGCATTTCATTGCCATAAAATGGGAACAAAAATTTACATCCAGAATCCTGGAAGTTGGAAAGGAAGACCAATTTTTATTCCTGGCATCACTGAATATAGAGCTGAGTCCTGCTTAAGCCTATGAACAGCCAATGGACATTAACCTGCTTCCAGAACCCTGTCTCCCAGCATCTCCAGCCTGCTACTTCTAATATCCCCAGCCTATTAATGCCCAGCATCCCCAGCCCACTGTCCCATAGTGTTCCCAGCTCACTGGCCCCAAGCACTCCCATACCACTGACACCCAGCATCCCCAGCCCACTGGCTTCCAACACGCTCAGCCCATTGACCCCCACCATTCCCAGATCAGTTTTCTTCATTGTGTCTCCTTTTTGTTTTTCTGCTTATGGTGTGAATGTGACTATGGATTCCTCTTCTGTCCTGTAGCAGACCATGGTGGGTACCCTTCCTGAACTTATTGGAGGAGCTGAGGGGCTCTGAGGAGGTAGGTTTCATACCCTTCTGCCTCTTTCACACTTTGTAATTGTGAGCAGCGTCTGGTCCATGTTGAAACTTGTGGAGGAAAAGGTTTATTTCGGTTACATTTCCATACCACAGTCCATCTTCGAAGATAATCAGGGAAGGAACTTGAACGGGCCAGGAAATGGAGGCAGGAACTGATGCAGGGGTCACTGATGGGGCTGGAGGAGAGCTGCTTACCACCTTGCTCCTCCTGGCTTGCTCAGCCTGCTTCCCCCCCCTCCCCGAGACAGGGTTTCTCAGTAGCTATGGAGCCAGTCCTGGAACTTGCTCTGTGGACCAGGTTGGCCTCCGGCTCACAGAGATCCAACTGCTTCTGCCTCCCGAGAGCTGGAATAAAGGTGTGTGCCACCAGCGCCCAACTCCAGCCTGCTTTCTTGTGAACCCAGGGCCACCATCCCAGGGATGTCCCCATCCACAACGGACTGAGCCCTTCTTCAGCAGTCGCTAATTAAGAAAATGCCCTAAAGGCTTGCTCACAGGCCTGTTTTATGGAGGTTTTTTTCTCAACTGAGGCTCTCCTCTCTCAGATTAGTCTAGCTTATGGCAAGTTGACATAAAACTAGGCAGCATATGAACTGAATTCTATCCCCACAAATCCATATGTTAAGGTCCCTAACCCCCAGTTCCTCAGGTTGGGACTGTTGGGAAACTGTCCTCTAAGAGACTATTATGGTATGGGGAAGTTACTTAGGTGGCCCAATCCCTTCTGATAGGTGTCTGAAGAGGTCAGGGCACAGGCACACAGAGGGTGACCTGTGAGGACCTGAGGGGAAAGTGTCATCTATAGACCAGTGAGTGGAACTTTGAGAGGATGTCACCTATGGGCACCGTGACCTGGGCTCCTTCCTCCTGCACCATGAGAAGTCACTTTCCCAGTGTTTCAGTCCTGCCTGGGACATTTCCCAAGACGGACAAGGGACAGACAATGGTTCCTGGATGATGGCCTGGCTGGAGTCAGAGCAGCACAGCTGGCTGGGGTTTGGGTGGAACAGGAGAAAGAGAGGATGGGCATTGGGAAGAGGGTTTGGAGTGTCGGAAAAGGCAATCTTGGAGGTATTGACCTTCCAACCACACCCTTAGAGGTGACACATGTATGTAGTCAGGGTGAGAGGGAGACTGAGGCCCCACCCTCCACAGCAGGAGGGACTATAAAGACGGGCTTATCCAGTGCTAGCCGGATACAGACACAAGCTCTGCTTGTCCCCATTGACCAAGATGAGGACTTACCTGCTTTGGCTGTTGCCCCTAATTCTGCTGGGATCCTCAGGTGAGCCAGGAAGCAAGTACCCCTGTTCTAGGTCACCAGAGCCCCTGCGGACTCTGGCTTACATCCTGACCTGGTTGGACCTACCTACCCCCAGATGACATGGTCCTGAGCTTCAGAGGAGGTGCTGGCATAGGGGACAGGACTTGTTGGAGGTCTCACAGCCAGGCTCTGCCTGACCTGGGAATGGGGCCATAGTCTAGCCATGGAACCCTTTGGTGGTGGTGCCTTCACTCACCTTAAAATTCTTTTACTACATTCTCTCTCTCTCTCTCTCTCTCTCTCTCTCTCTCTCTCTCTCTCTGTCTCTCTGTCTCTGTCTTTCTCTCTCAGATGCGCGCGCGCACACACACACACACACACACACACACACACACACACACACACACACACACGCATGAATGTGCATGTGATCATGCCCAAGTGTGCGTGTGGAGTTCAGGGGACAACTTGTGGAAATTGATTCCCTTCTACCATGTGAGACTGAGCTCAGGTCTTCCGGCTTGGCAAGTGCCTCTCTCTACCCACTGGGCCATCTCATTGGCCCCACCTTCCCTGCTAAGTCTAGGTGTTCTGCTGGACTTACTGTCTCTTTTGCAAAGTCTTGCGGAATTAGCTTCATTTGGCTGGTGACCTTCTCCCGTGGCAGGCGTATGACCAGCAGCATGGACTGCTGGTTGCTTAGCTCTGGTTTCCTGGGCTAGAGACAGGGCTCTATGCCCCGTATCTCAGTGTGGCTGCTGAGAGGCTGTCCAAGTGTGTGTGTGGAGAACAGAATGGGTTGCATGGTGGTCCGTGCTTTTCACAGAGCTGCCCGTGCATCCTGTACTGTCTGGTGTGGTTATGGAGTGCCTCTGTCTCTGACCCCCTATGTCCCTCCAGCTCAGGCTCTGCAGTGTCATGAGTGCAGTGCCGTAGGGAACTGCTACAACCCTGCATCTTGCTACAGCATGAGCCGCTACTGTCTGACCTCCTGGCATGGTGAGTACCCTGATCCTGGGTGGGTGGGTCAGGGTGGAACCTTGTATCTGGCACCTGGGGATGCCAGGGTAAGGCAAAACTTGCTGGTAGGATTGGGGTACTAGGATGATATGGCTCTGAGTGTCCCCTCAATTGTTGAGGGGTTTTGAGTGTCCTGTCTTCCCTTCAAAATGGAACCAACAGTATGTCTTAGAGTGGTGGGATATCCCAAGTGAGCCACTGTATGCAGTGCAGCTGTGTGAAATGCACAATTCGACCTGTTCCCGCGTGCTGACTGCTCAGAAAGGAAAGCGGAGAGATACAGGGAGTGGGTGACCCTAGTCACATTCCGGAGCCCCTGACCTTGGGTCTCCACATTGAGCCCTGATTCTGGCCACACTCTGAACCTTAATCTTGGTCACACTCAGAAGCCTTGGTCTTCGTTACATGCTAACCCTTAATCTTGGCCACATACTGAGCCCTGTTCCTTGTCACAACTTGAGTTTGACCTTCCTGACCACTTGCTGTATTCTCTCTTTGAACTGGAGGTTGTAGGTGGCCTGGGTTTGCTCATAGGGCCAGGAGTGGGTCTTATAGGTCTCAGTAAATGGCCCTCTGTCCTCTGTTTCCAGCACCCCCAGGTCAGCAAACGACTGTGACAAAAACATGTGCATTTACCTGTCCTGATGTCCATCAGAGCCAGAACAACTCCAAGGCCTCCTGCTGCAACACGGACCTCTGCAACAGCACAGTGAGCCTCCATGCCAGCTGGGTGCTGCTGACCCTCAGCGTCTGCTTTAGCTGTCTCAGCCGATAGACGACGCAGTTCTCCCACACAGGCTTACAAGCTGCAGAGGGAGGAGTTCGGAGCCAGGTGCCATGCTGTGACTGGAATGTTTCAAAGCCTTAAGGCAGGGTGCTTCTTCAACTCTAGTCAGAAGGATCCCAAGAGTAAATGTCGCTGGTGTACGATCACCATAACTGACTGACAGGACTCTGGAACTGGGCCACAGGCAGAGGCCTAGGCTGAAGGAGACCCTCACCACTGTCCAGGGTGCTGCATGCAGAGCTTTGTCTGCAAGGGGGCAATCACTGCTCTCCAAGCGCCGGGGCGAGGGAACCAACACCGCTGTGAGCCCGTTTCGGGGGACTGCGGTAGGCCCCTCAGGAGGCCCAGTGAACTATTTGGGAGTTTCTTTTCACATCCCATGTCTCTGTCTCTCTAACAACGCCAGAGGGCCCGAGCCTGTGTGTCACCACTTCGAGAGCTGAGCTCCAGTACCTCATTACCTGCTGATTCGTAGCCAGCAGTGACATTTGCTGCTTTAACCTGAGTTCAAAGACTCTTGGCAGATGGGAAGCCTCTAATCTGCCTGTGGGGGAAGGGCAGATGCTGGGGCAGATTTCACTTGAGCAAGGTGCAGGTCAGCCCTGGCATCAGCACAGTGGTTTCATGCAATGCCAGCCGTGGAACTTGCAGCCCCAGGATACCCTGTCCTGGGATGCACCGTAAGGTTGGAGGCAGGCTTTGTCCAGCTGTGGGTGAAGCCTGAAGCATTTCTGTTGTGGCATAACCCTTCTGTACATTGTGAAAAAGTGTCGCTCTCGCTGTTAATAAAAAGTGGATTGGCTGATAGCTCGGTAGGATTTCGGGGGCAGAGAGAATGCTGGGAAGAAGGGCAGGGTTTGAGGAGTCCTGAGTCAGACGTGAAAGAAGCACATAGATTAATAGACATGGGTTGGTTTCAGCTGTAAGAGTTGGCTGGAGATAAGCCCGGGCTATTGGCCAGTCATTTATAATTGGTATTAAGTCTCTATGTGGTTATTTGGGAGCGGCTGTTGGGACACAGAGGAACTCTGTCTACACATTTTCTCCCTTCTCTGCCTGTGGCCCAGCTACAGGACCTCGTTGGTCGGCCATCTCTAGTGATTCATCGAAGAGAAGCTGCCTCCTTCCAGTGCATGTCTGCCTGTCTCCTCATGTCTGAAAGTCTGGTCGGCACCATGCCCCGATGAGGACAATGGACTTGGGGGCGGAGTTCTAGGCTGGCAGCAGTTTGGGTGGGTGACCCCATGGGCTGGACTCTCCCTAACTTTCCAGACCCGTGTAGAACAGAGAGTGAGTTCATGCTTCTCATTCACTCCACCCTTCTTCCATTCCGGTACTTTCACTATGGTGCTTCCCATAGATTGTGCCCAATCTAAACCTGATCGAAAGGCACCCGTGTGGTGCTGCTCCCACTGCATTGTCCAAGGCTGTCGCTGCAAGACACCAGACCAGTGTGCTGGGAATGACAGAGAGCTCCCACTGGTCGCCTCTCCAGGGGCGGAAGAGCAGTTCTAGTTGGAGGAGGCAGATGGTCTGTTCCCAGACACGCGGTTGTTTAGGAAGGGCAGAACTGGCGATGAGCCCAGTCTTTCTCGGTGCAGATCACAGGGTCCTAGAAAACGGCAGACCTCCGCTGGAGAGTGGGCCGTGGAGCTGGACTTTGCTAGGCTACAGTTTCAGGACTCCCACAGAAGGGAGGTCATCGGGTGAGAGCCGGGCAAGCAAGGTGTTGTGAGGCGCTGCATGAGAGGCCTTGCTGTTCCTGAAAGGGGGATTTCCACAAATGCCCTGTCTGGCGTCTAAGCTCCTTAGGTCAGTGGGCTGCGACTGGGGCTTCCTTAGCCACACTCTTCCCAGGATCCAGACATTCCCTGGCCTTCTTGGCAAACTGGACATGTGCTGGGGACCCACTGGCACTGAGCTGCCCACACCTGAGGCCGATGCCACAGAGATCTGGAGACTGGATCGGGGGCTGATATTCCACAGGCTCCAGAGGCCCGCAAAATTTACTTAATTGCAGTCTCCATCTTTCATGCATTCACTGAAGGATGGTTTTCCATGCAGCTGGCACTCACACCCCACTACCCACTGGCAGGATAGACCCAACCTGGGAGGGGCCACCCACGCTGCCATTCACTCCCATGTCCTTAGGCACAGGCCCTAATTTCTCTGGGCTCCCACTTGCTTATCCATAAAATGAGAACATGAGACTTTGTGGCAAAAAAAAATGAAAGCAACAAATTGAGGCTTGAGGAGGCAGCTCAGACGGTGGAGTGCCAGCTTTGCAGTGTGTGATTCCTGACCTGAGGAGGCAGCTCAGACGGTGGAGTGCCAGCTTTGCAATGTGTGATTCCCCGGGCTCCATCTTCAGAGCTTTGTCAATAGAGCCCTGAAGTGGCCTTCTGGAACCAAGCAGAAGGTCAAGGTTATCTCTGGCCTCACAGCCAGTTTGAAGTCACATGAGGCTGACTTAGTGGCATGAGACTTTGTCTCTAAGTAAACAAATAGACAAACGAAAAAAATCCGAGCGGTGCTGCCATATAGACTCACTGTAAGTCACTTATGTAACTGCAATAATCTGTTCCCTGTTGTTGTGGCAGTGTTCCCTAACTACTGGCCAGATCTCTGCAGCAACACTTTGCAGATTTGTGGGAATGATGAGGACCATGAAGGCTGAACCACAGGGTCAGGCTACACAGCAATTCCTAGAGCTGGAGCTGAGCTTCTCTTAGGCAGGACTCACCACTGAGTGTCTCGGCTAGGTGCTCACTCAGCGGCCCGGGTGTGCATGGTGCTCGGAGCTGTGTCTTTGGTGCTCAGAGCTATGTCTCAGACTAATACTCTGTCTGGGGTTGCTGGCCAGACACTGAGGGTCGAAGGGGTTTCTCAGCGCAGGTCCCTGACTGTCCAAGGAAAGGAGCCCATCTGTGCTGCTGAAGTCACCTAGCTAGTTGCAGCCAGCTACAGCTTAGCCTCTATCCAGAGTGTTCCTCTCTTGTCAGTTGGTATCTCTGTGAGTCAGTGTAATTGATTTCTCAGTTGTCTTAAATGCCCTGTTCCTTATCTTATCTGTGATCATTTTTCCTTTTCTCCTCTTCTTTAGAGCAACTTCTGAAGGTTCTTGGGATAAAGGTCTTCTGATTACCAAACGGGTTTCATCACCCACTGTTTGAAATGTTTCATCCGGTTATCTTGAACAGACACTGAGCTGGACTTAAACTGCCTCTGAGTGCCGACATTTAATGGATGCCCCGAGGTACCTTCTAGGCCATTTATCTTTGCTTCCTATGGGCTTCTAATACATTTCTGTCATTAGTGACCTTCTGTGCAGAAACTGAAAATGTTGGCCTTGGGCAAAATTGCTTAAACCATGGCCCACTTGATGCTGACAGGTAGGATCGCTCATGCCAACTATGGACATGAGCACACAGTGAGGGAGAGGACAGAATGTGGGGCTGTTCACACCGTCCCAAAACCAAGGCATTCTAGGTCCAATTATTATGAGTCGGGGGCACCTGGGCATTGTGTCTATAGGGTGTATTTAAAGAACAAGATAGGCAGGACACCCTTATGTCACTCTGTTTGCTGCGCTATGAGCAATAATCCCACTGAGTGTTTGCACATAGAGTCAGCCTTCCTGACACCTGGCCTACACAATGGGTGGTGCTGAGCCTCAGCTTGTCCTTGTCTTACCACGAGCAGTTGCATCGCATCTCTATTTGACAGTCCCTCCAAAGTCAGGCTCGTCATACCAGCACATCCTGAGAGCGAAGACGCCCCTTTCACTGACACATGGTTCCGTGCCTGGCACAGAGTGTTCTCAGCAAATATGGGTTTTTTGGGCTCATAAACAGGTGGGGCTTCACTAGTTTCAATTTTATAGGCAATGACACTGCTGACCAATAGTCTACAGAGAATAAAAGGCCAATGAGCATCCATTCTTAAAATGTGGTCAGATTTCTGCAAGGAAAACTTGGAGGATGTATAGGGAAAGGTGACTTTACTCCAGCACTGAGGCAAATGCTCCCATGGATACTGCAGAAAATGTCCTTAGGGCCCTTGTGAAGCAGACTCTGGAAGCTGCTGACAATCTTCTACACGCAGCAATTTCAAATACTCAGAATTACATCAAAGTGAGTCTCTGGGATGCAGAAAATACACAGCATCTTCTAGAGCCTGTAAGGAGGAGGAACCTGGAGAAGGCATCTTCCAGCACAGAAACCCAGTTAGCAGCCCCAGGTGTGGATGCTGTTGCCATGTGTGAGTGTCCAGTGTCCTGATATCTAAGGTGAAAGGTAAGTGGCTGGGGATGGAGTGCTGGTTCAGTGTTTAGGAGCACTGACTGCTCTTCTAGAGGACCTGAGTTCAGTTCCCAGGACCTACATGACAGCTCACACTTGTCTGTAACTCCAAGGTCTGACACTCTTACACAGACATAGTGCACCAATGCACATAAAATAAATTACTTAAAAAAAGATAAGGGGTTGAGTCAGCTTAGAAATTGGAATGGAAACCCCACAGAAGGCCTCACTCCCCAGGACTAAGAATTCTCAAGAAGGGACAGCAGCACCTGTCCACTCGCAGGAGCAGAAGGAAGTCTTTTCCTTTTTTAATGTACAATAAAACTTTAGTAGGATACATTTAGGGGAGTATGTGGGAACTCCTTCTGCTTTACTGCCCTGAAACTGCTCCTAAATGCAGTGAAACAAACCCATTAGAGCAAAACCATATCCCAGATCCCAGGTAACAAAGCAAGTCCAACTCAAGGTATCAGGAGAAGTCAGGGATGGTTAAGACTCCGCACACTGTTAGATGCACGCTGAACTGTCTGTGGACACTGCTGCTTGTCCTGGCAGAGATGATGGGAGAAGGGACTTCTGAAGGTTAGCGACCTGTTACTTTGTTTGTTTTGCTTTTTAAAAGCCATTATCAGGAAATTTAGAAGGTTTCTCTTTGCTTCTTCTAAGCCCTTCGTGTCAAAATCAAACATTATCTTGGTTGGCTACTTGGGAGCAGCATAGTGTCTCTGTCACAGCTCCTGTCTATGGTGACAGTTATTTCTGTCATGATCTTCTTTTTCCTTTGAACACAATCAGGGTGTTGCATGTCATTTTTTCTATCCCTGGGGAAAGAGAGGTCATCATATGGAAAGTATCTCCGACCCAGGTCCGGTCCACGTGACACTTCAGGTGAACGCAGCCTCTCATATCTGCAGAAAGCTGTCTGCCGTGGCCAATGTACCCCCTGGCACTAGAGGCTTGGAGCACCAGGCCTCCTCAGAAGCAAGAAGAGAATGATTCATAGCCCCAGGCTGAACGGCTCTTGCACAATTCTTCCCCCATCTCCAAACTTAGACTTCTGAGCTAAAGCTACAACTCCAACCCTCAGGCGCCCCTCTTACACCTTTTACAGCTGCCTTGAAGTCTTGGCCCCCCCCTTCCTGGAGCCTGAATTCAATGCCTCAGGCAATGCATTAAGAATATCATAGTTTTGTTGAGGGAATGCATGTCTCTGGAGTCTCAGATAAACCTTGTTAAATTGTTGACACCAGCCCCTTCACAGTGCCATTCACAGGAAATAGGGGAAGGGTTGGTCTCTTATATATAATTTCTTTGAGAGAGTTTTATTTGCTCACAAGTTGGCGGGGGTGGGGAGGTGGGGTGGAGGTTGGGGGTTGGTTATTTGACATTTCTGGTGGAAGAAATGTTTGATTTCATTGAATGTTACATGGCAGGGTCCTTAGCAAGCATTAAAATCACACTTTCCTCATCCAGTTCCTCCTCTGGGTTGTGTGTGTCCTGACTGGAGTCCCACACTTTCAGGTGGACCTGGGGGGAGACCAAGGCTGCAACGATAAGGATGTCTGCAGCTCACTGTTACTAACCAGAGCGCTTCCAACACTCCCTTCTTTATACCTCGGGAGAGAAGCATTCCCCACAGAGAAGTAGGTGAATGCCCTTACATGGGCTTAAGGCTTATTTAGTTCCTTATTGAGGATTTTTTTTGGGGGACAGGGTCTCAGATTGACCAGGGGTTTATGACATAACCCAAGATGGCTGGGAGCAGGAGTATGCAGGAATTCTCCTGTCTCAGTCTTTTGAACGCTGAAATTACAGCCGCGAACCACCCCCTAGTCAGGCAGTTCATATACAATATGGCCTCTGTAGAAGCACCCTTTGGAAAAGTGGAAGAGACAGTCCCCAGCCCATCCACAGAACACAGCTAACAGATGCTGGAGTCTGGAGAATCCAGGGGCTGCAGAACCCAGTGTCAAGTGTTTGACGGAGCCTCTGGACACCCGCAGTTCCCTCAAGAGACCCAACTCATCAGTCTCCTTGTGGGTGAGCTGTGAAGGGTCATGGGACTCAACTCAGAAACCCCCAGGATTAGCTAGGGATTGTGCAAAAGGATGAGGTAGGGGGAGAATATTTCGAGACAGAAGAAAGAGCTGACTGCTCTGCTACCCCAAGGACATGCAAAGAATCCCGGCTACGTGGTTCTGCCAAGGCCACCTCATGTAGGCTGAGGCACACAGCGGATATGCCATCTATTACAGCTTGCAAAAGATCCATGGCAGTTCTGACACACCGCCTTCCCCTCCCCGCCTTCCGCTCCCACAGCCACCCTGCAGGGAGTGGGAAACTGGTTACATTAAATCGAAACAAGAGAACAGCAAAATCATGACCGTCCTCTGCTTACACACCCACACAGCCTCTGCCGGCCTCCAGCACTGTGCCTGGGGTCCCCTCGCCCATGCCTTGCTCCTCTTTCTATGTACTCCTTGCACGGAGGATCCAGCTCTCCTCTAGACCCAGAGGCTTCTTGCATTCCAACTCCCTGGCAGCTCCATTTTCTTCCTTCACCTCTGGGTGGGATTCACCTCCTCTACACTGTCCCTTTTAGCTCCAGGGGTCCTTGGGGGCTCACTGTGGCAGCAGCCGTGGTGGTGGCAGCGGTGGCGGCGGTGGCAAGAAACACACAGGTTCAGGAGCCCCACATGCTTGGGTGTCCTGAGCCCTGTGCCATTTGGGTGATGCCTCTGCTTGAGTCCAGACAGTCCTAAGGGATGCAGATGCAGACTCCCTGACCTCATAGGGAATCCTTTCTGTTTACAGCCATAGTGATCCATGAAGAGTGCAGCCCCTAAGTCCCCCACCTCCCAGACACAGATGGAGTAGTGTCCCTGCTAAACCTGCTTGGAGTGCCCGTTCTCGGGGCAGAATGGAGCCTTGGGAAGCCTCTATGCTGGCAGGGCTGGAGGAGGAGCTTCCTAGTAGTTTTTGAAGAACCGAGAGGCTGATGGGATGAAACTAGGCTGTTCCCTCTGAGAAATATGTCGAATCAAAATGGAGTCAGGTTTGCCAACGCCTAACCTACACAGTCCTAGTTAGTTTCAGCTGTCAATTTGACATGCCCTAGAGTCATCTGAGAGTCTCAAATGAGAAACTGCCCAGATCAGATTGGTCTGTGGTTTTGCCTGCAAGATATTGTCTTGACTGATGGTTGATGTGGGAGTCTTCAACCCACTGTGGGCTGTATCATCCCTCGGCAGGTGGCCCTAGACTGTATAACGAGGCCAGCTGAGTAAGCCAAATAGTGAGCCAGTAAGCAACACTCTCAATTTCCTGTCTTGACTTCCCTCAATGATGGGTTGTGAGCTGGAAGTCTAAGCAGAAGTAAACCTTTTTCTCCCCTAAGTTATTTTTGCTCAGAGTGGTTTTTTTTTTTTTTTTTTTTTAGAGACAGGGTTTCACTGTATTGTTTTGGAGGCTGTTGGTCCAGCCCCGCCTCAAACTCACAGAGATCCACCTGCCTCTGCCTCCTGAGTGCTGGGATTAAAGGCGTGTTCCACCACCGCCCGGCCTGCTCAGAGTGTTTTATCACACAGTGTTGGGCCCCAGCCCCACGGGGTCTCTGTGAGTTGCTGGTCAGCCTACAAGTGCAACTTGTTTTCCAGTCCAAGTGCTTCCTGCTTTCTAGTCATGGCTTACTGCCCTGGCCTTGACCCTCTGACATAAACATCTAGCAGGAGGAAAACAACGATCTCTTCTACCTGGGGTTTTTCCACTGTGCTGTAAACCTGTATAAAAAGCTCCTCCCTCCTACAAGGGGGAGACCTCTTAGCACTTGCAATGAAGACACACACACACACACACACACACACACACACACACACACACACACACATTCTCCTGGCAATAAAGGCAGCACATGCATTCTGTTAGTACAAACAGCTGGATGTCATGTCTCTCCTTTCCTGATACCTTGGAGTGGCTTGTGGTGCAGGCACCACAATTGGAGGTTCCACTGAGATCCAGAGAGACTTGGAAAGACTGGGAAAGATAGGCCAGAAAGAATACTCAGGGGAGGAGAGACTTGAGAAAGAAAAGAATTAAACAGGTACCTCAACTTCTAACAGTAAAATTGAATGGTCAAATCTCCAGGGTTTATTTGAGAGCTCAGTTGGAGGGTGGATTGGATTAAATCTCCAGGCCTTCACCTGACACCAAGGTCAGGAAAGAAAGGGGAACCTGAGAGATCACCCTAGGTTGGAGGGTGGATTGGATTAAATCTCCAGGCCTTCGCCTGACACCAAGGTCAGGAAAGAAAGGGGAACCTGAGAGATCACCCTAGGTTGGAGGGTAGATTAAAAGTGGGTGAATTGAAAATTGGTAATGGTTAATAAAGGAGGTACTGGTATTAAGTAAAAGAAAAGGAAAAGATAAAAGTATATAGAATGGAAAATACACAGAGAGTCTGGATACTGTGTATAGTTGTGGTATCTTTAAATTGTTTAATTGCTGAGAAAGGACCAAAAACTGCTAAAAGACAATTGATTATTAATGTTGCTAAATTAATCCAACTTGCATGTTTTGAAAATGCTTTGACTTCTAAATTTAAATATAAGGACAGGTTACTTGGGAAAAGAATTTCTGCTTTTGTTTCCACAGAACATAAAAAGCTGTGGGTTCCTTCCAGACTAGTATGGTTTGATGAAGCAAGATCACCTGAAGCAGTGGCCCAGGTGATCCAACATCTAAAACAGATGAGATGATGCAGCCTTACAGACCACAAAAACAAGAATGTCACCCAAATATTGTTTATAAATGTTTGTTTTTATATACTAAGATTGACATTAACATCCTAGTCACCTGAAATAGGTGCTAATTTATATATAAAGAAGGGGGGAGATGTTGGGCCCCAGCCCCATGGGGTCTCTGTGAGTTGCTGGTCAGCCTACAAGTGCATCTTGTTTTCCAGTCCAAGTGCTTTCTGATTTCTAGTCATGGCTTACTGCCCTGGCCTTGACCCTCTGACATCAACATCCAGCAGAAGGAAAACAATGATTTCTTCTACCTAGGGTTTTTTCCACTGTGCTGTAAACTTGTATAAAAAGCTCCTCCCTCCTACAAGGGAGAGACCTGTTAGCACTTGCAATGAAGACACACACACACACACACACACTCTCTCTCCTGGCAATAAAGGCTAAACATGCATTCTCTTAGGACAAACAAATGGACGTCTGGTCTTTCTTTCCTTGATACCTTGGAGTTGCTTGTGGCGCTGGCACCACAACACAGCAACATTAAGGTAATTTGAACACATCCCTTAAAAAAAACAGATAAATAAAACCAAAGTTCATGAAGGAGGAGTGTGGGAACACCAGACCTTGAGCAGAGACCCACTTCCCCTTCTGCCTGGGAGTAGGCAGCTGTAAGATAATGTTTAGTAAAAACATGTTTACTAAAAACGATACAATGCCCGGGGCAATAAGTTCCTGGAAAAGGCCTTCCCACGGAAACCGCCCTAACCTCGACCTTGTCCAAAGACTAACCGCACCTTCAAAACCCACACACATCCACCTCTGGGGGCAGAGCAGAACCAGCCAGGGTAGAGGAGAGAGCAGAAGCTTCTCTGGTGGGAGCTTTTCTTCGGATGTTTTCTTGAACCTTTTTTGGAGCCTGTTTATAGTTTTCTTTACATCATTGAACAAGTCTCTGTGTTGTCAATCCCCGACACCCTCCGCACGTTCTCGGACACAGGCCGCGCAGCAGACGTGACAATTGGAGGTCCTACCGAGATCGTGAAAGCGAGGTAAGTGGATGGGGTTAAGAAACTATGGGGAATAGTTCCGGGAAGCTAGAATCATTACAGTATCAACTAAAATAGTTACTTAACGAACATGGGACTGCAGTTAAGTCTAAAACCTTAGAAGGCTTTCTAAAATCCATCGAACGAGCCAGTCCATGGTTCATTACTGGCGGAAGCTTAAACATTCCAGATTGGGAGGAGGTTCGCCGTGATCTTCATAGACTTTTACGAAAAGAGGGATCTGAGTCCTTGCCTCCTACGACATTCTCCTTATGGAGATTAGTGAGGGGAGCACTTTTGACAGATAAGGTTCATCACTGCCAGCTAGTTCAAGACACAAAAGAGGCTTTTTTAGAGTTACAAGAGACGGAGACTCAAGCCTCCTTGAGTTCAGGGGCAGAGAGTAAGGATGAAGAGACCCTGGCTGAAACTAGAGGCTCCATTGTTAGTGAGGATGAGGAGGAGTCTCTTAGCAACAACAAAAAACCGGGTAGAGATCTCCGGGCGCGACCCAAAAAGAAGGACTCCGGTCAGAATCGGTTATATCCTTCTCTATCAGACCTAGAAAATGGAAGTAACTCAGACTCAGACTCGTCACAGTCTGAAAAGGAACGGTTACTTGCTGAGATCGCGGCCCTTAAAAAAGAACTAAAAAAGATTCGAATTAAGGAAAGACAGGACAGGGAGAGAAACCCTTCCCCATACTCTGAAAAAAGGGACTCCTCCTATGAGATAACCCAGTCCTTCTCGGACCTGGAGGGAAGACCCAGAGGAGGGGTCCAATGCTGCCCGGTGGTGGCCCCAGTAATGAAAGTTCCAGATCCGAACAATTCGGCGTCATAACCCTTTAAATTTTAAGGATATAAAGCAACTTAAAGAGGCAACTTTAAATTATGGAGTGCAGGCTCCCTTTACACTTTCCTTAATGGAATCTTTTGCGTCTCTTAATTTGACACCTGGCGATTGGCAGCATCTTTGCAGAGCAGCTCTGTCGGGGGGAGATTATTTGATTTGGAGAGGTGAGTTTCAGGAAAGATGCAGCCAGACAGCCCAAAGAAATGCACAGGCCGGACAGCCCCAGAGAAATGTGGAGATGCTTACCGGGAGTGGTCAATACGCCACCATTCAGCAACAAATGCAATATGACATCGCAGTCTATGCCCAAGTGGCAGCAGCGGCCCAAGGGGCCTGGAAAGCATTGCCTTCCAAGGAAGGAGGGGATCATCTGTCCAAAGTCCTTCAAGGACCCTCTGAACCTTTTCAAGACTTCGTAGACCGTCTCAGTCAGGTAGCAGAATGAATATTTGGGGGCATTGGGCCTGCGATGCCAGTCATCAAGCAGATGGCATTTGAAAATGCAAATAAGTATTGTAAGGAAGCCCTTCACCCCTATCGCAATAAAAGTCTAAATGACTATATCCGGATCTGTAGGGACATTGATGGGAACTTCATCCAGGGCCAAGTGTTAGCTGCTGCTATTCGGCCCCAAGTGGGGAAAGAAAGACCTACTCTGGGAGGGAGAAAAACATGTTTCAGCTGCGGTAGGGAGGGACACTTCCGTAGAGAGTGCCCTCAAAATAGTACTATGGGTCTCAAGAGACCTGGTTTATGCTCCCTTTGCCGAAGGGGATATCATTGGGCCAATGACTGCTACTCTAAAACTGACCGGGAGGGAAATTTCCTTCCTGCTAATAATAATCAGGGAAACAGGAGGAGGGCCCCGCCCCAGGGCCCCAAAACCAATGTGTACGGGGCAATGACCCCTGCTCTGGGCAGTGGCAGGACTCATTTTCTCCCCCAGAGCAACCCCTTCATATCTCAGACCTCCTTAGAGCCACCTCAGGGAGTGCAGGATTGGACCTGGCTCCCTCTGCCCGGGCAATCCTAACACCGGAAATGGGGATCCAGGCCCTCCCTACTGGGGTGCATGGGCCAATGCCCCCAGGCACGGTCGGACTACTCTTGGGACGGTCCAGTACTATTCTTCGAGGCATCCTGGTACACCCCGGTGTTATAGACCAGGATAGTGAGGGGGAGATTAAAATAATGACATCAGTGGGCAGTGGGGTTGTTGCCATCCCTGCAGAAGAACGGATTGCTCAGATACTCCTCCTTCCTACAGCTCCTTGTGAGGCTAGAAAAATTAAAGAGAAAAGGGGCAACCAAGGTTTTGGAAGTACCGGCCCGGCAGCATTTTGGGTAGCCATTATGGAGAACCGCCCCCAGCTTACATTAAAGATAGAAGGCAAGTCCTTTAGGGGCATCTTAGATTCTGGGGCAGATTTTTCTGTCCTCTCAGATAAATTCTGGCCCCCTGCCTGGCCGAAAGAGGAAGGGACAGTGACCCTCCAGGGAATAGGACAGGCTGTGCCCCAAAAAAGCCTCAGAATCCTAAAGTGGCAAGACTCTGAGGGCCACACAGGGCTTTTCCAGCCATATGTTTTGCCTGGCCTCCCTATTAACCTCTGGGGACGGGACCTCATGCAAGAAATGGGAGTGGTCCTCACCACCCAGGCACCGAAGTTCAAAAGCAGGGGCCCCCAGATGACGCAAGGGAGGGGCTGGAGCCTGGGGAGGGAACTAGGTAAACTAGAACAGGTTTGCCCTGTGGCATCCCTCCCTTTGGAGACCAGGGCCCCAGGGGATAGGAAGGGTTTTGGTCATTTTTGATGAGGGTCACTGTTGCGCCGCCAGCCCCCATACCCATCACATGGCTATCAGATGATCCGGTATGGGTGGAACAGTGGCCCTTACCAGCGGAGAAACTAAGGGCGGCTCACCAGTTAGTTCAAGAACAATTGGAGGCAGGTCATTTGGTTCCTTCCACATCCCCTTGGAATACCCCTATATTTGTAATAAAAAAATCTTCAGGGAAATGGAGGTTACTACAAGACTTGAGGGCCGTGAATGCGACCATGCAGCCTATGGGGGCTCTGCAGCCTGGCTTGCCCGTGCCTGTGGCCATTCCTAAAGACTGGCATTTGATTGTCATTGACTTGAAGGATTGCTTCTTTTCTATTCCCTTGCATTCTCAAGATAGTCCTCGGTTTGCATTTAGCCTTCCTGCGATTAACTTTAGGGAGCCTGCCCTTCGCTTCCAATGGGTGGTGCTCCCCCAAGGGATGGCTAATAGTCCAACTATATGCCAGATTTATGTAGCTGCCTGTTTAGATCCCCTCAGATGTAAGTTCCCTGATCTTTACATTATCCACTACATGGATGATATTCTTTTGGCCGCGGCCGAAGAAAGACAATGTTACATAGCCTTTGCAGAGCTACAGGAGCTTCTGGAGGCCCGAGGATTTATTTTGGCTCCTAAAAAGATCCAAAAGAGACCCTCTTATACTTATTTGGGTCATCAAATTCAACAAACTGGCCTCCGGCCACAAAGACTCCAGATCGATTGTTCAAATTTAAAAACACTCCATGATTGGCAGAGATTTTTGGGAGAGGTGCAATGGTTTCGCCCTTCTCTTTCTATTAAAACAGGGGCTCTTAAAGCCCTTTATGATATTCTTCCTGGGGATCCTGCTCCAACTTCACCTAGACAGATTACCCCAGAGGCCAGGGAAGCCCTACAATTGTTGTTAAGAAGTATAGAGCAAGCCCACCTTCGGCGTATAGATTATGGGCAGCCCCTTGTTCTGGTTGTACTTTCATCTAGCTTTTCACCCACTGCCATGTTTTCGCAGACTGGTCCTATTTATTGGATACATTCGTCAGCCTCCCCTAAGAAGGTAGTGACCCCTTATTATGATCTCATTTTACAATTGTTGTGGAAGGCATTCAAACATTAGCATTCAAACCTTTGGAAAGAGTCCTGATAAAATTATCCTTCCTTATGGTAAGGAGGAGGTGGAACATCTACAGATTTTCCATGATGGGTGGACCCTGTTTATTACATCTACAGGCACCCAGTTTGATAACCATTATCCCAATAGCCCCTTGATGTCTTTTTAAAAACAACACCCTGTGATCTTTCCCAAGATTTTAAAGGAGAACCCTCTAGTTGGAGCTCGCTCAGTCTTTACAGACTGCTCCTCCAAGGGTTTTGTGGTGGTGGTTTCTTCTCAGGTGCAGAAGAGGGTACCCATAGGGCAGATGTCAGTACAAGCCGCCGAGTTGTTGGCTTGCTTGATGGCTTTCCAAATGTTTGAGGGAGAACCCTTTAATTTATATACTGATAGTGTTTATGTTGCCAACATTGTTAGACCTTTAGAAACTTCTCCATATGTTCTTCCAACCTCCCAGGTTCGTTCCTTATTAGTTCAGCTCCAACATCTTATTTGGCAGCGCATCCACCCTGCTTATGTGGGATTTATTCGTGCACATACTAACCTTCCAGGACCCCTTGCCCAGGGCAATCAAATTGCTGACTCCTTGACCCGCCCTAGGGTCTTATACACTCAGGAGCAGCTTGCCCACCAGCTCCATGAGCAGTATCATCTAAATGCCCGCTCCATTAAATTTCACACTGGGTGCCCCTTATCCATAGCTACACAGATTACCTCTCAGTGCCCTGATTGTGCCCCTTATCATAATTCTCCCAATGAGGGGGTAAATCCCTGGGGCCTCAGGGCCAACCATCTCTGGCAAATGGATGTCACTCACCTGCCGCAGGCAGGGAAATTAAAATACATGCATGTCTCGGTGGATACGTATTCTAAACTGATTTTTGCCTCTCTCCACTCAGGAGAGAAGATTAAAGATGTTATTTCTCATTGCCTGCAGGCCTTTGCCTACATGGGTGTTCCCGATGCCCTAAAAACAGACAATGGCCCTGCCTATGCCAGCAATCGCTTTGCTGCCTTTTGCAGGGAACATCACATTGTCCATTCTTTTGGTATTCCTCACAACCCCACGGGACAGGCTATTGTGGAGCGCACCCATGCCACTCTCAAACAGTATTTTAAGAAAATAAAAAAGGGGAGTATGTTACCTCCCCAATATTCAGTTATCCACCATACTTTACATTTTAAATTTTTTGACCATAGACCGTAATAATTTGTCTGCTATGGAGAGACATTGGAACAAACCCTCCCAGTCCTTGGGATGGGTCAGATGGAAGGATTTGATCACAGTAAAATGGCAGCCACCCACTCCCCTACTAGCTAGGGTCCGAGGGGCTGTTTGTGTTTTCCCTCCAGGAAGTGAGAAGCCCATTTGGGTCCCTGAACGGTGCATCAGGCATGTCGACCCCAATACTACTCCGGATACTAGTAATGCTCACCATGATAAAGATGATCCAACCATTGCTGAACACTCAGGTAAGGGAAATATGGGCGTTGGTGAGGATTCCCCCCATGTTAATGCCAGTTAGTCATTCCAGCTCCCTGTTCATCAATTTTTATAACACCAATAATACATTGGAAGCGGCTGCTGCCAATGAGATTAAAAAGTCAGAAACTAGACATTCTGAGTTTCCCCCTCCTAAGCCTGATACCAGGGTCAGGAAGTAGGGGAATCCAAGAGATTCCCAGCGGCATACGCCTTTAATCCCAACACACCTTTATGCAAGTTCCAGGACAGCCTCCAAACAATACAGAGAAACCCTGACTCAAAAAAAATTGGTAACAGTAAAGAGGTACTGGTATTAAGTAAAGAAAAAGAAAAAGACAAAGGTTTATGGAATGGAAAATTTTGTTTACATTTAAGTTCTATTTTGTGAGTCATCTCTAAAAACTTTTGGCCAAAAGCCTGGCCTCTCCACCTTGCATCTACAGTTACAAGGAGTAGGTACGGCTGTACCCCATGACTGTAGCTCAAATGGAGGAATGATAAAGAACATACAGGACTTTTTAACCCTTCTAGTTCAAGGATTGGCTGGAGTTGTTCTTTTACATAGATTTCAATTAAGGGACCTTCATTGCAACAGACTAATCATGACCTAGGGAAAAAGGATGACTGAAAGATGCATGTATGTTCTGAATGCATGGTGTGGCCACACCGGTATGTATGAAATGTGATTGTGAATGCGTGAGTGTAAACTGCTTATATGATTAAAAGGATACTTAAATCCCTTCAAAAATAGTTCAGAAGCTACCTAGATTGCTTTATATATAGCCAAAAGGAACATCCAGCCAGTCTGTTAATGTTTTAACAGAAAAATTTAAGATGCAAATGAGGCCTTGTCAGCTAGTGAGAGCTCTACAGGTTAGATTGGGAAAGACTGCTCACAGACTTCAAATAATTTTCAAAAGTTATTTGGACACAGTATAGTTTACAATCTTTGAGTGATTTTCAGAAGTTTTTGGGAAATATTTAATGGATATGTCCTTTTTAATGGGCATCTACAAATAATCTAAGTAATAATCCCAATTTACCTAGATAGTTAACCAAGGAGGGTAGACAAATCCTTCTACTGTTATGGTCCAGCTTCAACAGTTCAAAAATTTTTTTTAGAAAATAAAAAAGGGGAAATAATGCCCCCAGTCCCCACATGACTCATCAAATAATACACTCCTCATTTAAAAATTTTAAAATGTGAATGCCAGTGAGCTTCAGACAGATTCTGGCATGATGGAACTTGAGCAACCATTGCTCAGGTCAAATGGAGACATCCATGCTCTAGACAGTGGAGAAGACCCTAATTTGGGGTTGAGGGCATGTTTGTGTTTTCTTGCAGGAAAAGAATAAAGCTTTGGCAGCTGTCAGACCATTTAGTGAGATGCATGGAGCAGAGAAAACCTGGACCTGAGACCATGGGAGCCTACCTAAGCCAGTTTGAGTGAGATCTCCTAAATCAGTGTTCCTGACCCTTGCTGTCATCGAATCTAGAGCCCAAGAAAGAAAGAAACCAGTCGGTTCGAGATTTCCAGTTTCTCAACAGACCTGCTGCATCAACCTTCCGGACCCATGAGTTTTCATCGTGAAGCCAACAGAGAAAAAAGGACCCATTTAAAGCATTTGGACATTGGTATGGACTATGATGAGTGGCAAAAGCCTCTTTTCAGTATTTGAACAGGACATGGTCACTTGAAATATCAGACTTAATGGTTCCTGTTTCTGGAATCACGACTAGGCCAGTGTATTTTTCTGGAGAAATGCAACTTGTCCTAATGTGACAACTATTGTTCATATTTTTCATAATGCTACATGTGTAGCATCAATGATTGTGCCCAATGTATCTGTGCAAGTGCACTTTCTAAATGCTTTCCTGAGCAGATCTTGAAACAATTGTAAACTTTATCAAATTGTAAATGTAAATCACATGCGGGTTACCCTTGTAACAGAATGTAAATCACGTGCATGTTAGCCTTGTAACAGATGAAGGCTGGTAGAATGTTATGGCCCAGATCTGGTGATGGGTATGGTGATGGAGAGGCGCTATGTCAATGGGGGTCCTGGAAATGGTGGCAGTGGCAGTAGGCATTCTGGCTTTATGCCGAGCTCAAATGTGCCTTGTTCCAGAGGCAATAGATCCGCAACCAAGTATTGCTTAGCTTAGCCCATGGCAATCCCGATAGCCATGAAGGTTGGTTACAGATGATTTAAGGTTGGGGTGTCTCCGACGACGGGCAACCTTTGGGAAGACCCCTCCCACCTAAGACAGGGGTTCAAGGTCCCCCAAAGACGGGAAAGGGAGGGTGACCCTACTTGACTTAAGCCAGGAGTGCCTCATTTGAAAATAAAAAGGGGTGAATTGTGGGAACACCAGACCTTGAGCAGAGACCCACTTCCCCTTCTGCCTGGGAGTAGGCAGCTGTAAGACAATGTTTAGTAAAAACATGTTTACTAAAAACGATACAATGCCCGGGGCAATAAGTTCCTGGAAAAGGCCTTCCCACGGAAACCGCCCTAACCTCGACCTTGTCCAAAGACTAACCGCACCTTCAAAACCCACACACATCCACCTCTGGGGGCAGAGCAGAACCAGCCAGGGTAGAGGAGAGAGCAGAAGCTTCTCTGGTGGGAGCTTTTCTTCGGATGTTTTCTTGAACCTTTTTTGGAGCCTGTTTAAAGTTTTCTTTACATCATTGAACAAGTCTCTGTGTTGTCAATCCCTGACACCTTCCGCACATTCTCGGACACAGGCCGCACAGCAGATGTGACAGAGGAGCTTTTATGATAATAAAAGTTGTCAGGATAAGCTTTCTAGAGCCATGGCAGTGCTTAACAAATGGAAGAAAAACCAGGACAAAGCTCACTCTGTAGTTTTAGAGAGCTTTCTAAAATGCATACACACACATATATGAAGAGGTAAATGGAGTTACCCTATGATAGAAGCATAATACCCCAATTAGACAGCACATGCTTCCAAAGGAAAATCTCAAACCAGAAACAGGCTACCACTTTTTGAGTTTTAACAAGTAGGGTCCCTTAGACCCCCCAAAACATTACAGACTTTTGCCAATCCTATTTGTTTTACTCCATAACTTTGCAGTAAGACCCTATTGCTGGAGATATCACATACTTGAGTCTTAGACTATGAAGAAACCAAGTTGGCACTCAGCTGGAAGCCTCATTTCTACTAGCCAGCTCTAATGGTGCTGGAGGCGCTATGCATGCTAACAAAGGATAAAAGTAATCACTAATGTCACTCAGTTGTGGGCGTAGTGAGCTATCTTAATGGCCTGCCTTGCAGACACACCACTGGTGCAATAGTGGTATGAATTTTATGGAAGTAACCAACCACTTTATTGGATTTAAGGCATGCTCCATGAGATGGTATCTATACCTAACACTGTCAACGAGGCCAAGAACTTATTTATGGTCATAGCATCTAAGGAAAAAACTACAACTATTATTCTGCTAAATAGACATAACATTCAAAATGACTACTTATGACTTATTGTTACGCCTATAGATCAGTGTATCTTTCAACCCTTATTAGAGAAACTTCTTACAGCAGAGGACAATTAACCCAAAAACCCTCAACTGGTCAAGGCACAGAGACTGGAGTGCTCAGTCTTAGATGGGACATCCATATCACACCTCTCTCCTCAGGGCTAAGGGATCTATGTGGAAGTGAGGGCACGAAGGTTTTAAGAGTCAGAGGTTGTGGATAACTTCAAGGAAATGATTTCCACACGCATCAGGGCAGATGTACATACGAACTCACAGCAGTTGTGACAGCGTGTATTAGACCTACAGAAGCTCAAGGCAGACAAAATCCCAGCATGGAGGAGGGGAGGTGGGTACACAGTCCCACCCATGGCTGAGGAGATGTTTAGTCATGTTCTAGAGGGATAGAAACAATGCCTTTAAAGTGATGACAGCCAAATCATACCTGCTGTAGGAAGCACAGCTTAGAGTAAGCATTGGAGAAACCAGGCTTGTCAATCACACAGGCCTAGCTTCTTCAGTGGAAGGAAATGAATGATACCTGGTCACCGGGAACACCGGAGTGGAATTAGTCAAACCACCTGGTTATCCTTTGCTATTCTATTGGCATCTGAATCCCCTCAGTATCTGGAGAATTGTTTAGGCCTTAATTCTCAACCTCATCTCTCAGCGAATAGAACCCATCCCCATGAAAGACGTCCTGTGTACTTTGCATCCTTCACCAATAGAATCTATCCTGATGCTGATCACAGACCCTCCCTCTAGGCGCTATCCCTGACCTTGATTTATCAGCCAATAGAACTCCTTCTTATTGTAAAGGTCACAGGTACTCTACTATGTTGCTAGGGACTTTAGATGTAGCTCAGCCTAAAACTTTGTTGTGATGACTGTCATATGGAAACCCTTTTCAAAAGTTTTCCTATGCTTAAAGTGCAATGCATGGTGTAGTGACATATGGTCACAGGGTCCCTGGGCTGGCTACATATCTGCGTGAAATGCTAGTGGATGGATCTCGCTGGAAGACAGGAGGTGGGATCAGGATAATGCCAGGATATCAACCATCAACATCATCAACACCACCCAACACCACCACCATCATCATCATCATTAACCACCATCAACATAATTAACCATCATCATCACCACCACCACCACTATAATCATCATCAGCACCACCACCACCACCATCATCATTAACCATCACCACCACCATCATCATCATCACCATCATCAGCAGTAGTAGCAACTGGGAAATCAATGGCAAGCTAAAGTACAATTCTACCAACGTTCACCCCTGGAGAAGAAATGATTGTGTCAGACTTACTTACAGAGAATGGATGAGGGCATTTGGGGCAGGAGATTAGTGACCATAAAGAAGCCGTGTTGGAGGGTCTGCACCCAGCTGGAATGATGGCGTCTCCCATGGCTGTGCAGATGTAGTCCTTCCCCTAATTATTCCTGTCATATATACTCTAGCCTCCCTCAGAGATCCTGAGGCCGTTTGCAATTAGGGTACAACAACGTGCAGTGGGTTTGGAGGAGTGATGGAGTGTAATTAGTCAGCAAGCTCAGACTGGAGGGTCTTCTGTGATCAGGCCCAGCAGAACTCCTGAAGAAGGTGAAAATCTGGCTTGGAGGCTAGTCCTGTGTAACACTGTTGTACCAAGAAAGCAGACACCTTGCAGTCTAGAGGCCTTGACAAGTGTCAGAAGAGAGACCAGGGCTGAGGGTGTGACTGTGCAGAGGACAGTCCTGGCCAACGAGCAGAGCGGCCCTCGGGCTCCTGTGCAGCAGTGACACCGGGTGACACTTGCTTCACATGTAGCAGCAACGAAAAGCTTTCCTCCTCCTTTTTTTTTTTTTTTAAAGAAACTGAATTCAAACTTGTGGAAAAATATAATTCTTTCATACACTTTCTGGTTCTTAGATTTATTTTTTTTTACTAAAGTCAGTAAAAAAAAGACAAAGTCTATTAAAAGAAACCAAGGTCTTCTATTATCTCTTCAAAAGATGAAGGATCCATCCATCTTCTTTTTTCCAACTATAGGGAGAAGAGAGAGATTTCTGCCCCCTCTACTTCAGTCAACATAGTCCCCCATGTAGACACTATAGCTGTTTCCAGTCCCCACCCACCAGCAGGCTTTTGAGGGATGGTATTAGGGAGCTGGTAAGACACTTCTACTGACAGGTGAGCCCCAGCTATGATTAGAGCCTGGATCTCCCGGGCAAGTCCAGGGACAGCTTCTTCCATGACGTGATTAGTCCAACAGTACAGTACACAGGCAGGATAAAAGCCTGTGACCCCGACAGAGTAGGGAGGGATGGCAATGGCACTCAGGGCAAAGGCAGATGTGTGGCTGGCAAGACCCTGGCAGTGCCTGCCCAGGACGAGGGCACTGGGCACCACAGCAGCACTGGCCCCCAACACACTGCGGCCCTTTGAAGCCATACCGCAGTACTCCAGAAACAGGTGGCTGAAGATGCTACAGATCCTGAGGGAGGAGGGCCAAGAGGGCCTGCACCTGGAGATGCATGAGGCCTTCCGGGAGCTGGGGCCCATTTTCAGGTGAGGGTCTGCTGGGCCTGTAGCTGAGCATGGACGGAGCTTCCTGGGCCCCTGCTTGCTGAGGTTCTGCAGGGATGTGGGGCTGCTGCCCTCCCCAGTAGGCACCAGGCACCCCCTCCTTAGGAAGACAGGGAGGGACCACAGGAGGTTATGAGCCTGACTCATGGAGACCATGGTTCTCCACATGGACACAGAAAGGCACTGTTCCTCACTGAGAGGACAGAGTCCCAGGAGGGCTGACGTGGAGAGGAGTCAGGCAGACAGTGGGAGAGCCCTCCTGGAGGGAAAGCAAGGGCCAGGAGAGGATGAGGCCAGGGAGCACACAGACAGGGCTGTCTGCAGGGTGCTCAGGGGGAGGGCATTCCACCCACAGGAGGGCCCTGTTTTCACCCCATAGGTACAGCATGGGAAGAACACAGGTTGTGTCTGTGATGTTGCCAGAGGATGCCGAGAAGCTGCACCAGGTGGAGAGTATGCACCCTCGTCGGATGCACCTGGAACCTTGGGTAGCCCACAGAGAACACCGTGGCCTGAGTCGTGGAGTGTTCTTGCTGTGAGTGGTCACTGGGGATGAGGAGGGAGGAGAGATTGGTGGCCCAGACACAGGTTGCAGATCCTGCTTGGGTGGGAGTGTGGAGGCCAGTCATTGGCAAGCGTGGGATGGCACCATGCCACGCAGACCCTGGACCCGAGGAGAAGAGAGGCGGCCGAGGAATGCCCCGTCCCAAATCCCTGCTCTGAATGGGCCTTTTCAGCGTGTAGTTGCCTCAGGAAGGGGAGCCACTGTTCAGGGCCATAGCTGGTCTCTGCCACAGCCTGATGCCCATCAATACAGTCTCCCTTTTGTAGGGGCAATTTCACCCACAGAGGTTTGAGGTAGACAGTTCTGGGGATGAAGAAGTGGAAAATAGGATGTTGGAGCTCCTGTGGGCTCAAAGTCAAACGCCGCTCAGGGAAGAGAGAGGAAAGTTCCCTCTTGTAGCTGCATACGTAGCTGGAGAGCTAAGTAGGAATTCCTGGTGCTTGGGGTGGATAGGCTGCCACGAGGTCACCAGTGGGTGTGGAGAAGCCTACACGGGGAAGTCAGGCTGCACACAGGCACACCAGTCCATGCCAGAGTGAATCCTTTGCTGATAAAGTAGTTTTGGGAAATGGGCATGTTGGTTATGCAAGTAGCCGAGGGACACTGGCAGAGAGGCCAAGTGCAAATTGTAGCTGTGGGCAAAGTGAGAGCATGTGCCTCTGAGAAAGCAGGAAGCCTGTGTGTGTGCATGCATGCACCAGTGTACATTCTTACATGTGTGTAAATGTGTGACCACACATGTTGCTTACATAGGAAAGTGTGTGTTGTCTGCATCTGTGACTCTCTGTGTGTCTTTCCACCTTTGTACTAGTCTGTTGGCTTAGTTTTGTACACACAGGAACTTAGGTGTCACACAAGTTTTTGAGGTCCTGTGTGAGTGCATGTGTGCATATACATGTGCTTATGGCCACTGTCAATTGTTGCAGGTTTTAGCACACTGGAGGACAGGCTAATGTAATCTCTCTCTCTCTCTCTCTCTCTCTCTCTCTCTCTCTCTCTCTCTCTCTCTCTCCCTGTCTCTCTCTCTCTCTCTCTCTCTCTCCCTCTCTCTCTCTCTGTCTCTCTCTCTCTCTCTCCCTGTCTCTCTCTCCCTCTCTCTCTCTCTCTCTCTCTCCCTCTCTCTCTCTCTCTCCCTGTCTCTCTCTCTCTCTCTCCCTGTCTCTCTCTCTCCCTCTCTCTCTCTCTCTCTCCCTGTCTCTCTCTCTCTCTCCCTGTCTCTCTCTCTCTCTCTCTCTCTCTCTCTCTCTCTCTCTCCCTCTCTCTCTCTCTCTCTCTCTCTCTCTCTCTCTCTCTCTCTCTCTCTCTCTCTCTCTCTCTCTCTCTCTCTCCCTGTCTCTCTCTCTCCCTCTCTCTCTCTCTCTCTCCCTCTCCCTCTCTCTCTCTCTCTCTCTCTCTCTCTCTCTCTCTCTCCCTGTCTCTCTCTCTCTCTCTCTCTCTCTCTCTCTCTCTCTCTCTCTCTCTCTCTCTCTCTCTCTCTCTCTCTCTCTCCCTGTCTCTCTCTCTCCCTCTCTCTCTCTCTCTCCCTCTCTCTCTCTCTCTCTCTCTCTCTCTCCCTCTCTCTCTCTCTCTCTCCCTGTCTCTCTCCCTCTCCCTCTCCCTCTCTCTCTCTCCCTCTCTCTCTCCCTGTCTCTCTCTCTCCCTCTCTCTCTCTCTCTCTCTCTCTCTCTCTCTCTCTCTCTCTCTGTGTATGTACACGTCAATCACTGGAGAATCTCCATGGGAACCCTGTGCCCTGGGCTGTGGTTTGTACATGTTGTAAGTGGTCCTCTGCTGTGGCCCCTGCCCTAGGGAGGACGAGATCCCTTACCTGAGACAGCAGAGGCTGGTGACTCAGAGACCACACATTGGACAGACTGACAGGGTTGGTGAGCTCAGCTGGGGCTTCTCCTCTGTGGGGAGGTGGTATAGGCCAGGTGGGCAGAGCTTGACAGCACAGTGTCCTTTCTCCATGGCTGTGGATGTGCAAAGTCCTCCTTAGACTCAGTGATCTCTGTCCAGGACATGGAAGCTGTGTTTGTAGAAAGAAGTGTGGACAGGACCAGCGGAGCCTGCCTCTGAGCCTGACACGCCTTTCCCAATTTCTTTGAGGGTTAGAAAGATGGACACGGGCCTGGGCCAGGCCTATCCTAGGAGGTATCTGTGTAGCTCTGTTCTGTGTCCTGCAGAAATGGGCCTGAATGGCGCTTCAACCGACTGAGGATCAACCCACACGTGCTGTCCCCAAAGGCCGTTCAGAAGTTTGTCCCCATGGTGGACATGGTAGCACGGGACTTCTTGGAGTCCCTGAAGAAGAAGGTGTTTCAGAATGCTCGTGGGAGCCTCACCATGGATGTGCAGCAAAGCCTTTTTAACTACAGTATAGAAGGTGTGTGGCCAGGGCAGGATCCCAAATTACGGCTATCAGGGAGGGAGTTGTGGGGAGGGAGACAGGAAGCAGTTTGGAGGCCAGGGACTGCTTTGTCCCAGGGATACCATTTTTTCTTCAGCCAGCAACTTTGTTCTTTTTGGGGAGCGGCTGGGACTCCTTGGCCATGACCTGAGCCCTGCCAGCCTGACGTTCATCCATGCCTTGCATTCCGTGTTCAAGACGACCCCACAGCTCATGTTCTTGCCCAGGAGCCTGACTCGCTGGACAAGCACCCGGGTGTGGAAAGAGCATTTTGAGGCCTGGGATGTCATCTCTGAGTATGGTGAGGGTCACTGAGGCAGGGGGCAAAGTTCATCTCCTTACCATCCACCCGTACTTATGGCTACACCAGGGTCATCTCAAATGACAGCGACTGCTGCTTCCCGATCTTTTAATATATTCCTACCGATTCTGTGGCCGAACTGACCCAGATACAGTGGGAGAAGAGCAGGGATTGTCGTTGGGCGCGAGAGGGGGACTCACGACGGGACAGCGGGAGCTGCCTGCCCTCAAGCTCCCACCTCACATCTCCAGTCAACAGATGTATCCGGAAGGTGCACCAGGAGCTCAGACTTGGCAGCCCTCACACCTACAGTGGCATCGTGGCAGAACTAATGTCCCAGGGAGCTTTGCCTCTCGACGCCATCAGAGCCAACTCAATTGAGCTCACCGCTGGGAGTGTAGACACGGTCAGGCCACCCCGGTGGAATCCCCTGTGACTCCCTGTTTGTATCCTCCAAAGCACTTCCTGTGAGCTGCATTCCCAGGTTGTTTCTGCCTGGAGCCTGTTGGCCTTCCCTGAAGGCCCTACCCAGAGGTGATGGAAGAGGGGAATCTTCAGGTGAAGGCTTAGGCGCAGTGCGGAGATCAAGAGAGCTCACGACAGGGCTGGAACTGTTTGCAAGCAGCATCACAAAGCTCATGGGGGTGGCTGGCTGGCTAAGGCAAGAGACAGGGAGACAGATGACACCAGTAGGGGTGAGGGCCCCATAAGGAAGGGTCATGCATCAGGCCATGGATCAGATGAATACGAATTAGCATGCCCAGGTGGAGCATGGGGGCAAGCTAGGGACCTCAGCAAGAGACTTAAGAGGCTGTTTCTGTAGGCTGAGCCATAAGGAGGAATTCTGGACATAGGGGCTCCGGGCTCACTCTGGGGCTTCTCACTGATGTGCAGAGGAGGCTGTGAGGGGACCTAGGACCCATTTCAGGCTTGAGCATTGAGGCCAGTGCTGAGGAGCCTGTGGATGGCAATCAGTCACTGGAAAAGGCAGATGTGAGTGGCAGGGTCCCTAAGTGACAATGAAGGCCCACCCCAGTGGGTACCAGAGCAGGCTCTAAGCATCAGACCCTTCAGGTGCTGAGACTGTGGCCAGGACTGAAATGGATTTAGGGTTATGGTTCCAAGAGTCCTATCCTGCTCTGGATATGCACTTCTCCCAGAGAGGGGCATCTTTTTGTAGTAGGGGTTCCCTTTGTGGAGGACTAGGGACAGTGTCTGAGACTTCTCTGGCTCCTGCAGACAACCTTCCCCCTGGTCATGACTCTCTTTGAGCTGGCTCGGAACCCAGATGTTCAGCAGGCTGTGCGGCAGGAGAGCCTGGCAGCTGAGGCCAGCGTGGCTGCAAATCCCCAGAGGGCTATGTCGGATCTGCCCCTGCTGCGGGCTGTCCTTAAAGAGACCTTGAGGTGGGTGCCGGCTGCCCTTTGCCTGCTGCCTTGCTTTCCTGCTCTCTTTTCTGGGGCTGGGGAAGCCCTTCATAGCTGGGGACAGTTCTGCTGTTTCCTGCCTCCAGGCTCTATCCTGTTGGTGGCTTTTTGGAGAGAATTCTAAGCTCGGACTTGGTGCTTCAGAACTACCACGTCCCTGCTGGGGTGAGTGATCCTCATATGCCCCCGATTGCCCTGTTCTGTATCACCTCAAAGAGGCAGCTGACCTCGCCCTTGGCATCTGCCCACAGACATTGGTCCTACTTTATCTCTACTCCATGGGCCGAAACCCTGCAGTATTTCCGAGGCCCGAGCACTACTTGCCCCAGCGCTGGCTGGAGAGGAATGGGAGTTTCCAGCACCTGACCTTCGGCTTTGGGGTGCGCCAGTGCCTGGGGAAGCGCCTGGCTCAGGTGGAGATGCTCCTCCTGCTGCACCATGTGAGCAGCCCTGGGAGGGGGCAGTGGGATGGGGGCGCTGATGGACAGTATTTGAGCTGAAAACACAGGCCTTGATATCCATCTGGGCTTCCTGTGTTTAGTGAGGTCTCCAGAGCCTGGCTAGGCCCTCGGGGCCCCACAGGAGGTCCCCTTTGCCGCATGGTGGCAGCACTGAGCGGCTCAGCAGGAGCTGGGCCAGAGCTCTGCCCTGCTGAGGAGGTCGGATGGAGCTCCCCCCTCCCTGTGTTCCAGGTGCTGAAATCCTTCAGGGTGGAGACGCAGGAGCGAGAGGATGTGCGGATGGTGTACCGCTTTGTTCTGGCGCCCAGCTCCAGCCCCCTGCTCACTTTCCGGCCTGTCAGCTAGTCAGTCAGCTTTGCAGCTGGGGTCCCAGTCAGGCCAGCAGCTCCCTCCTGTCCTGACACCCAAGGGCGCACTTCTTTGCCAGCAGGATGTTGTTTTGGGCCCACACTGTCATCCATCAGCACTTGTAGAGGATTCACAGCTAAAGACCTCCAGGGTCAGGAGTTGCAAGGCCAGGGAAGGGACTGGGATGATCTTGCAGGTCACGAGCAGTCCCTGCCGGGTGATTTCACCCATCCTTTCCAACAGTCACTCCAGCCACCTGTGGCCTTCCAAAGGCCTCAGAATAAAGCCAGAAGACAATGCCTTTCTTTATGTTCTCCATTATTGTGACATGAGCCACAAAAATACATCCTATGTTTACACACACACACACACACACACACACACACATGCACACACACGTGTTTGTGGTGGGGGCAGATATATAGATGTTATATGTAGATATAGATATATAGATAGGCAGATAAATAGATATCGCTGTGTTTTGGTTCAAGTGGCTTGACCATGGAGTTGGAACATATGAGCTGGTGACTCAGTAAAGCGTGTGGGGACATATGCACTGGCTAAGGACAGGGTAGTCGTGAGACCAGAGATGCAGGCAAGAGGACTTTCTAGAGCCCTGATAATGTCTCTACGAGGATGGTAGTCTTCTTCCAGGAGGTCAAGGTGCTGACTGACTTAGACCAGTGTCCCTTGGACCAGAGGTCAGTCTTCTGCAAGCCATGAAAAGAAGTTGGGGAATTCTTTCCCTGTTAGATCCTTCCCTCAGTTTTCCTCTTGGTTGTGAAAAGTAACTTCTGTTGTTGAAGTTTTTTCCCATGAAGGTCAGGGCCAAGGAGTAGGACCCGCTAAGCAGAGAGCACCTGTGGCAACTAGTCCCCTAACACCAAGGAAAAGGGTCTATCTCATGGCACTATTGTGGGGTGGGTGGGATTTTACGGGGTACAGCTCCCTGGAAGGAAGTCTAGGCTTTAGGGGTGTTTCTTAAAGGGACTGTTAGGATCTGGGGCTCAGTCTTCCATTTCCTGAGAATCACAAGGAGAGCCGCCTCCCCTGCCTGCCCTCTGCTCGTGACCTGCTGCTCATCACAGCCTCTCAGCAACTGGCCTGTGTGTTATAATTCTTTAATATCAATATTTTTTAAAATTAGGACACAAAATGTTGGTTCCATCATGGTGTTCTCATACATGTGTACTTCATGATGGCTAATCTTGATTTCCACTTAGAGATATGTCTCTGTACCTGGGATTCACAGAGCTCTGAGATTTAAAAGCTCTGCATTTAAGGGAGTGACAAGAACAGGGCGTTGGTGGTGCATGCCGTTAATCCCAGCACTCGGGAGGCAGAGGCAGGCGGATCTCTGAGTTTGAGGCCTTCATGGTCTACAGAGTGAGTTTCAGGACAGGCTCCAAGGTTACACAGAGAAACTCTGTCTCTAAAAATCAAGAGAGAGAGAGAGAGAGAGAGGAATATTGTTTATCCATACTGAACATACTCAGACAAAAATTACAATTTTTTTTTCATTCACAGTCACTCAAAATACCCCTTAGTAATACTAAATGAAGTTAAAAGTGACAACAATAAAAATTACAAAAAAAAATCGAACAAGACCCAATATTACTGACCTGTGTTTAGAATTTCTCCCTGAGTGCCCATTTTGCTACTTACCAAGTGTTGCTGTGTTATGTTTTCATTTCCTTTTGGGTCAAGGTATTTCCTGATTTCCTAACTCCTTCTTAACTATTGGTGCTCAGTATGTGTTTACCATGTTTTTTGCATTTGAGAATTTCCACTTTTACTTGCAGCTTTTTCTTCTAGCCTTGCTTTCCTTTGTGTCTGTATTGGTGTTCTTGATCTTGGACTGTGAGCCTCTGTACAAATATCTAGTTGAAGCCTCTTGGGCTATGAATTTTGTGTGAAGCAGTTTATACAGGCGGCTGCACTGACTGTCATGCATGCCATGTTGTAGGGGAGCAAAAACAAAATCAGTCACTACTTTTCATCTCTTGCCATCTGGGCACTGACTCACCACTCCTTACACCGTAGTCAGTCTCTAAATAAAGTCACTTCTCATCCTTCTACATAGCAATTGGGTAATGACACAGCTTTGGGTTCACAAACAGAAATACAGCAAACTAAAAAGAGCTATAGGATCCCAAGGAAACAACCAGTGGCTATAGACACAATCTAGAGACTGGAAGGGAAAAAAATCAAGGCACACATTTTATAAGCCTTTCATCCTCATGTAAGACATATACCTCCCAAAGTGTCACCCTCCAAAGACAGCGCCACCAACTGGGGAGTGTTCAACCAACTCAATTAGCAAGAAAACAAACGACAGGGTTAGCAAAGGATCTGAGCAGATATTCTTAAAAAGAAGACACAAATGACAGTGGGAACATTAAAGACGCTTAACTCCACTAGTCATCCAATTCAACCCACTGTGATGTTTGTGAGAGTGCCAGTTATAAAAGAGAAAAAGATCCCAAGCACAGAGAAGGGAGGGCGGAAAGGGACCCTCTGTATTCTGTTGGTGGGTAAGTAAATTGTCATAGTTACAGGGAAGAGCAGAGGCACCTCAGAAGTCAAGACCAAAGTCCTCATGCATGCAACAGTCTCACAATTTACACTCAAAGGAAACAATGTTTTTTATGTTAAAGGGAGTTCTTCCTCCACCGTAATTGTAGCATTGTTCACAACAGAGCACTTAAATTAGTGAGTAAAGAAAACGGTCCAAGCCAGGTGTTGGTGGCTCATGTCTTTAATCCGAGCAGAGCAGAGCAGAGCAGGCAGATCTCTGTCAATTTGAGTCCAGCCTGGTCTACAGAGTGAGTTCCAGGACAGCCAGAGCTATGACACAGAGAAACCCTGTCTCAAATCCCCAACAAAAAAAGAAAGAAAGAAGAAAAGAAAACAAAACTGTCCATAGATAAGGAAATACTCCTTAAACTGAGCAAAGAGGGGAAGGAAGCATGGCATTTGCATCAGCATGGAAGGACCCAGATCGTATATATTATGTTAAGGAAAACAAATGAAGCCCAGGGACACTAAAAGTGGGCATATAAGTAGGCGAGCTGAGGAGAGCTATGCTCACAAAAACAGGAAGTAGAAAGACAGTAGAAACCGTTGGTTGGGGGCCTTGGGACAAGGCAATGGCTGACCAAAGGCACATAATGTCAGTCAGCAGAGAGAACAGGTTCTAGAGACTGACAGAACATCATGGTAGGACCATCCAGTGTCATCATATGTTGTGCTGTGTTATGCTGCATGCCTACAAATTGCCAAAGGTCAGACTAACTTCTTACCACAAAGAAGTGCACGCGAACTAAGTATGAATATTAGCCACACTTTGTGTTCCTCTTTATCAGAAAATCAGATAAAAGCAACTTGAGGGAAGTGAAATTATTTCAGTTCATGCCTTAAAACTGTTGAGCTTCATTCCTGTTGCTGTGATAAAGCACCCTAACCTAAAACCAAGAAAACAACAACAACAACAAAAACAAAAAAATCATAGGGGATGAAGGGGTTTATTTTAGTTTAGAATTCCAAGCTACAGTTCCATTATTGTGGAGAAGTCAAGGCAGGAACTTGAACCAGCTGGTCACACCACATGCACAGTCAAGGTAAGAGAGAAACAAACGCACACATGCTCACCTGCTTCCTTTGGTGCTCATCTTGATCTCTCCAATTTTATACAGTGCAGGACTCCCTGCACTAATGGGCTGGATCTACCCACATCAATGAATTTAAGACCTTCACTCATAGACATGCCCACAGCCAAATGCAGACAATTCACCATGGAGACCATCTTTCTGGTGACTGTAGATTGCGTCCGATTGACAATTACAGACAGCTATCACAAGAGACACAGACACTGAGGTAGGGAAGGCGGGAGGTAGGTGACTCCATGCTGGCAGGATCTCCAGGTTTGGACTTCTCTCCTTTTTACATCGTGATGGAACCGGAGACAGAAAGCATGGGTAATACGCTTCCCCTCCAGATATCCTCTTTCTCCAGATAGGCACGACCTTCCCAACATTCTAGAATTTCCAAATCCAGAGCCATCAGCTGGGAACCAAGTGCTCCAATGCATGACCCTGTGGGTACATTTCTCAGACAAACCAGAGCACACTGTCCCCAAGCCCAAAAGCGCACAGGTACTGCACAAACCAAAAAATTTCCAGTTCACTTGAGAAGTTGCAACTCTAAAGTGTAAAGGCTCTAAAGTGTAAGAGGGACCCAAGGTCATCTCTTAACTGTGAGGCCTTATAGAAATAAAACACCAAGCATGCATTTCGCACCTACAAAGGCCCTGAGCAACATTATGCACTCTGAACGAGGGAAAGAGGGGCTGTCTCAGTTTCATCTCTGTCGCTGTGATATAAACAGCCCAACAACATCAACTTAGGAGGGCAAGGGTTTGTTTGCCTTTATTATTCCATGTGACAGCCTATCATGAGGGGACACAAGTTAGGAAGTTCAGATGACCAGGCACATCATATCTGCCATCAAGAGCAGAATCATGTCCTCAGTGTTCACATGCTTTCTCTCAACTCCATTTCTTCACTGTAGACACGTTCAACTCCCTGACCTGGGGTTGGTACGGCCTGCAGTGGCCTAAGTCTTCCCTTATCAATGGACTTAATCAAGGTATATGCAGGGCAGACAGGTCCACAGGACCCTCAAAGGTAGACAATCCCTCACTCAGACCCTCTTCTCAGATGATCCTAGGCAGGGACAAGATGACATTTGAAGTTAACCATCAGAAGCTTAATGTAGGTGAAAAACAGACAGAGGAGACATACAGACAGACCAGGGTGAAGGCAGGTCTAAGGGACAAAGAGAGCCTTCAGAGATATCCCCTGAACAAAGGGACTGTCTGACTTCCAAAGCTTTTCAGACAGGGAATGGGAAATTCCATTTGTGAACACAGTTCCAAGGAAGCAGATGCTGGCAGTGATCACAGAGTCATCTGGCAGCTATGAGGGTGAGGGGCTGGCCTTGCTTCCATCGTCTATGGGATCTATGTGCTTTCACAGCAGGGACCTGTCTGCTGCAGGGGCATAGCTTGGTTTCTGGGAGCAAGGCAAGGACAGTGCCTGAGATCTAGTGGAGCTTGGCAGCAAGCAGCTGTCAATCAGGAGGCAGGAGACTGGCACTTCATGTCCTTACAGATGTCACAAAGGAAACACAGAGCAGATATGGAAAGAAAGTGGGGCTCAGTGAGAGACCTTACACCACCTCAGAGGTCCATTTCTTCAGATAAGCCCCACCAGCCAAACACTGAGCAGTCTCTCCAAATGCATCAGCTTGGGACAAAGTGTACAAATGCATACACCTAGGGGGATGTTTCTCACGAAAGTCATAACTGTGTTCTGTAGCCACTTAGTCATTTTTAAAAATCTTCTTTTCGCTTGTCACCCACCCATTTCCACCTGCAGCAGATGAGAGACCTGTCCCTGTGAGTGGGAGAGTCAGCTCTGGTTCTCACAGGGTGTAGCACACAAGAGTGTGAGCTCTGTGCCCCATCTGGGAAGCACACAGGAGCAGACTCCATTGTGCAGGGACTCAGATGAGTATTCCCAAAGGGCGTGAGGGAGGGAGTATTCCCCACCCTCATGTGCCATACGTGGCATGGTTTGGTAAGGACACCCTCCCCCCACCCTTTGCCATCTGCAGGAGAGAAACCTGGCCCTGGGGTCACTAGTGTGAGAGGACTAGCCGTAGCCATCACCAGCTCAGCACGAGAGAACCGAGTCTCTATACCCTTCCTGGGAAGTACTCTAGAGTTGACCATGTTGTCTTGGATACAGGTGAGCCAGTCCTGGGGCTGTGAGAGCAGGTGAGCTGATCCCCTTCCCTTCCCCCAAAGGTCCCCTAAACAATTGGGAGGGAGGGGCCTGTACAAAATAGTAGACCTATTCCTGGTGGTGGGCATGTGGGTGATCTGGAGATGAGTACCTGAGAGCAGGACAACTGGCCCCACCCCTGAATTCAGGTTGTATTTGTTGAGCAAAGGAAGGCAGGGCTGGAGAGCTTGCCCCATGGTGAGATGGGAGAAAACTGGCACCTCCCATCCAGGCCGGGACCAGGGCTGTGAGTTATCGCACCCCACCGACCACCTCAACTTTCAACTGTGGTCACATGGGAAGGGGATGAGCCTAGAGCTCCAAAACAGCAGGATCTCCATGCACAGGACGAAGGCGGGATGTTAAAGAGCATCCCCAGTGAGACCCCCCAAGAGTGGTGCACCAGAGGCCAGAGGCCGTGAGCCAAACCCATGGCTCCAATGACTGCGGCAATGAACAGCTCCAAGTGAAGAAGAATGCACCAAAAGTTAAACTGTGTGACTCAACAGCTCCCAGAATAGCTTCCGTTATGACATCCTTCTCCCCATTTTTTCTTTCTGTGTGTTATGTTTGGTCTTTATTTTTCCTATTTCCTTTAGTTTTGTTTCATAGCTGGGGTGCAAGGGCAGAGGGAGGATGTAAGGGACAGGAGACAAGTGGGATAGGAATGCATGATGTGAAATCCACACAGAATCAATAAAGATAGCAGGATTAAAAATCCTCTTCTGCATGAGAAATGTGAATACACACACACACATGTATGCACATACATCTGTGGGGAGAGATCTGACACTGTGTGTATTTGTGTGTGTGTGTGTGTGTGTGTTTGTGTATTGGGTCCTGTACAAAACCTAGCAAGCTGACATTTGACAATAGACTGTCTGTGTAGCGAGCTCTGACATCTGCCTGCTTCGGCTTTGCGAATGCTTGGTTTCACTTCCCACTTTCTGGACAGGCATTTACATGGTTCTGTGGGGTCTGTACTCAGGTTCTCATGCTTGGCCTACTAAGCCATCCCCCTATGGTATGATAAATATACTTAATTGTTAGTTCTCAATTTGATGAAAAAGGAGAAAATTTAAGAGCAGACACTTCAATGTGCTCATTACAGTGAGTAAAACCCATCCTCCTTATCCGGCAGATCTTCAAGGCAGGGTCACTCATTAAGGCTCCACAGCAAGGCAGAATGTCCTTCTGACTGCTTTAAATCTGGGCCATGCCGTGCCCTCCAGTAGAAATTCTTCAGGTGTCCATGTAGACTCTGCACTTGACCTCAAATGCCACGCCACAGCAGGCATTGCAGAGCCAGGACCAGGTAGAAGGCTATCTCCTTCCTCTACCTCCAGCAGCTCCATGACCTCTGAAAAGAATTGTAGGGCAAGTACAAGGACATATCCAGTGCTGACACAATCAGTCACCAGTTCCTGTCCTCAAGGCAAGATAAAAGCCTGTGACCCCGACAGAGTAGGGAGGGATGGCGATGGCACTCAGGGCAAAGGCAGATGTGTGGCTGGCAAGACCCTGGCAGTGCCTGCCCAGGACGAGGGCACTGGGCACCACAGCATCACTGGCCCCCAACACACTGCGGCCCTTTGAAGCCATACCGCAGTACTCCAGAAACAGGTGGCTGAAGATGCTACAGATCCTGAGGGAGGAGGGCCAAGAGGGCCTGCACCTGGAGATGCATGAGGCCTTCCGGGAGCTGGGGCCCATTTTCAGGTGAGGGTCTGCTGGGCCTGTAGCTGAGCATGGACGGAGCTTCCTGGGCCCCTGCTTGCTGAGGTTCTGCAGGGATGTGGGGCTGCTGCCCTCCCCAGTAGGCACCAGGCACCCCCTCCTTAGGAAGACAGGGAGGGACCACAGGAGGTTATGAGCCTGACTCATGGAGACCATGGTTCTCCACATGGACACAGAAAGGCACTGTTCCTCACTGAGAGGACAGAGTCCCAGGAGGGCTGACGTGGAGAGGAGTCAGGCAGACAGTGGGAGAGCCCTCCTGGAGGGAAAGCAAGGGCCAGGAGAGGATGAGGCCAGGGAGCACACAGACAGGGCTGTCTGCAGGGTGCTCAGGGGGAGGGCATTCCACCCACAGGAGGGCCCTGTTTTCACCCCATAGGTACAGCATGGGAAGAACACAGGTTGTGTATGTGATGTTGCCAGAGGTTGCCGAGAAGGTATTCCAGGCAGACAGTACACAGCCCAGCCGCACGCTCTTGGAACCTTGGGTAGCCCACAGAGAACACCGTGGCCTGAGTCGTGGAGTGTTCTTGCTGTGAGTGGTCACTGGGGATGAGGAGGGAGGAGACACTATAGTCGTGAACACAGCATGCAGAACTGGCTGGGGTTAATGTCAACAGCAGTCACTACCAAGCGTTGACTGATACCATGTGACGGTGTGTGTGGGTCTGTGGAGGTGGGAGATGGTCAAATAGATGTAAGAGAAACGATGCTTCTCCATCCAATGCTTGCTCTGAGCCTGTTTTCTACAGGAGAGGAGGCAGAGCCATGTATGCTTGTATGCATGTATGCCTTGCATGTGTGTATTTGTGGTATTTAACTTGTTACTATTTTAAAGTGTGACTATGCGACGTGTCCATATACAGGGCTTCACTCTCTGAGGAATGTGTATTTCCCTCTGTGTGCAGGGCGCAAAGGGACCTAGATGTAACACAAGTTTTTGAGGTCCTGTGTGAGTGCATGTGTGTATATACATGTGCTTATGGCCACTGTCAATTGTTGCAAGTTTTAGCACACTGGAGGACAGGCTAATGTGTGTGTGTGTGTGTGTGTGTGTGTGTGTGTGTGTGTGTGTGTGTACACGAACTCCTGCCGTCAATCACTGGAGAATCTCCATGGGAACCCTGTGCCCTGGGCTGTGGTTTGTACATGTTGTAAGTGGTCCTCTGCTGTGGCCCCTGCCCTAGGGAGGACGAGATCCCTTACCTGAGACAGCAGAGGCTGGTGACTCAGAGACCACACATTGGACAGACTGACAGGGTTGGTGAGCTCAGCTGGGGCTTCTCCTCTGTGGGGAGGTGGTATAGGCCAGGTGGGCAGAGCTTGACAGCACAGTGTCCTTTCTCCATGGCTGTGGATGTGCAAAGTCCTCCTTAGACTCAGTGATCTCTGTCCAGGACATGGAAGCTGTGTTTGTAGAAAGAAGTGTGGACAGGACCAGCGGAGCCTGCCTCTGAGCCTGACACGCCTTTCCCAATTTCTTTGAGGGTTAGAAAGATGGACACGGGCCTGGGCCAGGCCTATCCTAGGAGGTATCTGTGTAGCTCTGTTCTGTGTCCTGCAGAAATGGGCCTGAATGGCGCTTCAACCGACTGAGGATCAACCCACACATGCTGTCCCCAAAGGCCGTTCAGAAGTTTGTCCCCATGGTGGACATGGTAGCACGGGACTTCTTGGAGTTCCTGAAGAAGAAGGTGCTGGTGAATGCCCATGGAAGCTTGTCAATGAACTTCTATTCCAGTATGTTCAACTATACCATAGAAGGTGTGTGGCCTGAGAAGGTTCCAGCTTGAGGGGGACCGGAAAGGCATACGCCAAGAAGCAGAAAAGGGGGACAACATTGAGACCAGGAACTGCCTATTCTCAGTGATAATATTTTCTCTGCAGCCAGCCACTTTGTTCTTTTTGGGGAGCGGCTGGGCCTCCTTGGTGATGACCTGAATTCTGGCAGCCTGAAGTTCGTCAATGCCTTGAATTCCATAATGAAGACGACTCCACAGCTCATGCTTTTGCCTAGTGGTCTGACTCGCTGGATAAGCACCCGGGTGTGGAAAGAGAACTTTGATTCCTGGGATTTCGTCTCTGAGTACGGTGAGGGCCACTGCCCTGTCCAGCACCATGGGGCAGGGGACAATGGTCACATGAGTCCCATTCACCTGCATTTCCTTCAGAGATCGGTGTCTGCTAAGGCCCTTTTCCTGTGGCTCCACAGAGAGTTTAGGGTTGTATGAGGCAGCAATGTTGGCACACAAGCAGGGAGACTGAGGTGCGAGGGACAAGATAAGCTGGGATGATGTAGGACAGGCCAGCATAATGTTCAGTGTTTTCTTCTACAGTCACAAAAAATGTCAAGAATGTGTATCAAGAGGTGCAAAGTGGTGGCCCACAGTCCTGGAGTGTCATATCACAGCTGGTAGCAGAGGGTGCTCTGACAATGGATGCCATTCTGGCCAACTCTCTGGAACTCACTGCTGGGAGTGTGGACACGGTGAGGACCCCAAGGAGCCTAACTGCCACCCTGACACCTACTGGTGTCTCCCTAAAGCACAGTACTCTCTTCACCTGGGTCATCGAAGCCATTCTGTGAGAAGGCAGGGAAACGTCTGGAAAAGGAAAGGGGATGGTATCTGGAGAGCTGCAGAGAAGGCCTACACTTCCGAGTCCAGGCGCTAGTCAAGTTAGAAAACCACGCATGCAGTACGCGACCCCTCACTTCCTCTAAGGCACGAGCATGCTGCGGGCCTAGGGGGACAGTGAGCGGCCCAGCCCCAGCGTCAGCAGGCCCCCTTGTCAATGGGAACTGGAGGCAGGTGACAGGAAACCACGGCTGAGGAAGCGGCAAGCACCCAGGCTGCCTGCCGATGCAGAAGGGAGAAGGCCGCAGTGCAATCTTGTTGGAAACATGGGTTCAGGCACAAATGTCCTGGCTGTCAAAGGAGCCTTTCCCAAGAGCCTGCTCTGGACTAGGCTTCTGGATTAGGAACCGAGGCCACAAGTCTTAGTGAAGAAAGAGCAAGAACAGAGGCCCCAAATGCTCACACCATGCAGCAGAATGTGGGAGGGAACGAGGACCTGCACAGGGCTTGTGGGAGAGAGAAACCAGAGCTGCAGGGACGGTGCAAGCAGAGATCAGAGAGTGCATCAAACGGAGCCTGAGAATCCAGAGTTGTATGCATGCAAGCCAAGGCTTGGGGAAGCAGGAAGCTACCCAAGCAGGGGCACAGGGCCTGATCAGGCCAACTGGGATCTGGTCCCCATTAGGAAGGGCCTATAAGCCACCATAAAACCAGCTTGATATGGCTAAAGCGGAGCATGGAAGCCGACTAGTGACTTCAGGGAGACACCTAAGAGACAGCTTTTGTGGGCTACAACCCTGAAAGAGGGATTTTGGATCTAGAGTCTCAGGCTCACACCAGTCAGGAGGAGTCAGTGTGTAGAGCTGTGACCCATTAGAGGGTTGGACAATAAGGACAGCGAGAGGGCATGTGGACAGTGGATAGCAAATCAGGTGACTGGGTAGGCAGAGGAGGGTTGCAGTTTCCTTTAGTGACACAGAGTCCATCTCCATGGACACCAGAGCAGGCTGTCAGCACGCAACTCTGAAAGTGCTGAGGTGTTGGCTAGGAGTGGGGTGTCATAAGGGGAGCCTTTAAGGAGGAGGTAAGGACTCTGAGGGTCCCGCTTGGCTATTGCCACACACTTCTCCTAGGGAAGGGAATCTTTAAAATACGGATGCCATTGGGAGAGTCAGGCTTGGTGTCTAAGGTTGCTCTCTGGCTCCTGCAGACATCAGTGCCCCTGGTCATGACCCTCTTTGAGCTGGCTCGGAACCCAGATGTTCAACAGGCTGTGCGGCAGGAGAGCCTGGCAGCTGAGGCCAGCGTGGCTGCAAATCCCCAGAGGGCTATGTCGGATCTGCCCCTGCTGCGGGCTGTCCTTAAAGAGACCTTGAGGTGGGTGCCGGCTGCCCTTTGCCTGCTGCCTTGCTTTCCTGCTCTCTTTTCTGGGGCTGGGGAAGCCCTTCATAGCTGGGGACAGTTCTGCTGTTTCCCGCCTCCAGGCTCTATCCTGTTGCTGTCTTTTTGGAGAGAATTCTAAGCTCGGACTTGGTGCTTCAGAACTACCACGTCCCTGCTGGGGTGAGTGATCCTCATATGCCCCCGATTGCCCTGTTCTGTATCACCTCAAAGAGGCAGCTGACCTCGCCCTCGGCATCTGCTCACAGACGATCCTCCACATGAGTCTCTACTCCATGGGCCGAAACCCTGCAGTATTTCCGAGGCCCGAGCACTACTTGCCCCAGCGCTGGCTGGAGAGGAATGGGAGTTTCCAGCACCTGACCTTCGGCTTTGGGGTGCGCCAGTGCCTGGGCAAGCGCCTGGCTCAGGTGGAGATGCTCCTCCTGCTGCACCATGTGAGCAGCCCTGGGAGGGGGCAGTGGGATGGGGGCGCTGATGGACAGTATTTGAGCTGAAAACACAGGCCTTGATATCCATCTGGGCTTCCTGTGTTTAGTGAGGTCTCCAGAGCCCGGCTAGGCCCTCGGGGCCCCACAGGAGGTCCCCTTTGCCGCATGGTGGCAGCACTGAGCGGCTCAGCAGGAGCTGGGCCAGAGCTCTGCCCTGCTGAGGAGGTCGGATGGAGCTCCCCCCTCCCTGTGTTCCAGGTGCTGAAATCCTTCAGGGTGGAGACGCAGGAGCGAGAGGATGTGCGGATGGTGTACCGCTTTGTTCTGGCGCCCAGCTCCAGCCCCCTGCTCACTTTCCGGCCTGTCAGCTAGTCAGTCAGCTTTGCAGCTGGGGTCCCAGTCAGGCCAGCAGCTCCCTCCTGTCCTGATGACAAGCTGCCCTCATTTCTACCTTGGGCCACCATGCCTGTAGCCACAGCTACCTTCTTGTCTAGGCTCTGGAGGATTACTGCCCCTCCTCTGTCAGTCCCTTCACCCCCAGCCTCCACCTCCAACTGTGATCATTCAAGTGAGCCCATATGCTGGCTTTGCTTTCCTCTCTGGTCCCAAAAATCCCTGAACCCTCTCTTAAAGTTTCTTCGTATGGTTTGCACATTGTGCAATACGAACCCAGCATCAGCAAGGACATCTCATGTCAACAGTGAAAGCCCAGGATTCACTCATGACACATTCTCATGCCTGAGGAGAGACAGAACTGGCCAAGTGTATGCTGCACACCCCAGACGTCATGTGGTGTGGCGGAGTCAGGGGCGCAGTGGATGCTCCCTGGTCAGCTTCCATTCCAGACATTGTGCCGATCTTGAGGATGCTGAGAGGGCTAAGGGCCTCAAGAATGGCCAAAACAAAAACGGAAAACAAAACAAACAACAACAATAAAAAGCCCCAACCAAACAAAAACAACTTGAGAAATGTTCTGGTAACTAAAGCGTCAGAAATTGGGTCGGCAGTCTTGTAATGGTTTCTGTACGCGTCTACTCTGGTCAACGGACAAGAGCATCTTCCGAGTCAGACATGCCTGGGGCATTTGGTGCATAACACCTTCAGCCACCATGCCCCAGTCTGCATTCAGCACTGGCCAAGGCATAGTGTCCATGCAGGGAGGGGATGTCCCCTCGGTCACAAGCCGACCCCACCACACTCCTCTCTTTGCTTCTTTCATTCTTAGCTGCCCTGATAAAATATGACCTCAGCAGACCACTAGCTTCCCCCAACACACAAGTCCAAAATGCCATAGAGCGCATCTCAGGCCAATAGCATTCCCCATCAGCCCGCCTCTGACTCTCCACTGTGCCCACCAATGGATTTTTAGTTTGCCTTGATTTGTGACTATCTTTGTTTGGTAAAACTATAAAACCCTCATGAAAACATTTCCACATGGAACCCCGGAATGTGTGAAATCTGGGCTCCTCAGCCATGGTCACTCAGATGGATCCCTCTCTTATTCACTTTAAGGTTAGAGCAGCAAGGGTGTGTGTGTGTGTGTGTGTGTGTGTGTGTGTGTGTGTGTGTGTGTGTGTGTGTTTGAGCCCATGTTCAATACTAATACTCTGGAAACAATGTCATGGTTCTGAGTCATTGTCACTCCTATTTAGGGACCTGTGAGAAGCCTCTTCTTTACATGTGGACACAGTGTTACCTTTTCCTGTAAATCATCCCTCCTTCTCTTTTGTAAATAAACAAAACCCTGGGGACGTAGATGCTAGAGTCCAGGTGCTGCTGAGCTCACACGCCCACACCCAGAGGAGCCCTTCTGCTCTCTCAACTACGGCAGGCAGACTACAGGCACATGGGTTTTTGTCCCTATCTAACTGACTTCCAGGTGTTAGGATTTATCACCTGTGGAAGTGAGTTTCCATGACAGCAGATATCGGCAGCTACAGCTTGAAGTGGAATTATGCCTCTTCAAAGAAATGACATGCATATATAAAACACAAAATATGTAGTTCTATAAAATTTATACATATATGCGTGTATATATTCTATCCAAGACCAGATTCCTGCAAGTCCAATCTCAAGTAACTCCCAGAACATAAAAAACTATAGAGATAGGAAGTGCAAATAGTCCAGGCTGGTTAGTGGGTAAGGACAGCTTAAACAGCTCTAGGCAGGGGCTGTGAATGACTCTGAAGTTTATTCTGAGAAAAAGCATTTGAAAATGGGCTATGATGATGATGGGCACAGCCATATACACAATATACAAAACTCCTATGTTTCCTGTAGAGGTAAGTTTTGTACCCACTTGGTCCCACAGCCATTCAGTCTCAAATAAGCAGACAGAGGTTTATATTATTTATAAACTGTTTGGTCTATTGCTCAGGCTAATTATTAATTCACTCCTACAACTTAAATTCACCCATTATTATTACCTGTGTTTTGCCACTTGTCTTGGAACCTTCCTCAATAAGGCGTTCTCACCTTGCTTCCTCTGTGTATGGATGGCTACTGAGTCTCTGCCTTTTCTCTTCCCAGAATTCTTCTAGTCTTATTGCTACACATGGACTTCCTGGCTGGCTACTGGATAATCAGAGTTTTACTAACCCAATGCAATAGACAGAACTTTACAGTGTACAGGAGCATTATCCCACAGTATTTTACATATTAAATGGGTGACTGGGGCTTCTTGTGATTTGTAGCTTACAAAGCCATAAAAACATAATGATCAATATAGGCCCAAAACAGGCATGGAGCCCTCCTGTGTGTTATGACATTGATGGCACCACTCAAAAAAAATCCAGATGTAAACCCACAAAACTCAGCGGGAAAGGTGACACTGCTGGTTCTTGTCCTTTGGATGTGATACTAAGCATGGGGGCTCCTCAGTCTGCATGCTCTTGCAGTGCTAACTTGCAAATGTGATTGACCTTTACAGGTGTAGACTTCCTGAGCATGGGTAGCCATAACCCTTTCTGTTAAGGGCCTTGTAAACAAAGACCGAGGAGTTCCTGATGTGGGATTTTCCTTTGCACACTGTACCCTAGACACCATGTGCTTCTAGATTGTGAGTCAAAGAATTTGGACTCACATCAGCCATGTCAGACCAGACGGAACTAAACCCAAGCCTGTGCCTTGGCTCACAAATTTAGAATAAGACAGACCTATCATTGCCAATTCTTTTTCTTTTGTTTTGTTTTTGGATTTCAAGAAATAGTTTGTCTGTGTAATCGTGGCTCTCCCAGAACTCACTCTGTAAATCAGGTTGGCTTCCTACTCACAGAGATCCTCTGCCTCCATCTTCAAGTGCTGGGATTAAAAGCATGTGATGCCACTACCATATCCAGAGGCAATTCTTCCAGATACATCTCTCTGTCTATCTCACTGATTCTATGCCCCTCTCTGACACACTGTGTAGCTGTGTTAGTGTGCATGCCTATGCACACTTCCTGAGCATTTTAGACATGAAGAGAACACACACCAAAATACAGCCACATGCATGCAGACATATACAGAAACTATAAATGTAATAAAAATTTGAAATTTAGCGGAGGCTGCCAGGACTTAGCCATGGGTAAGATGCTGTCACCTCAGTGAAAGCAATGGTTGTGGGAGAGACAAGCCAGTTGCCGAGGAATTTGTCCCACAGCATAGGGAATAAAGAGACATGACTGTCGGGCCCAGAGGTTAATGTGCCACTCCTTCAGAAGCACTGTTTCTGTTCCCTTCTCCCATGACCCGAGGACTGAAAGAAACTAGCAATTACTCTGGTCATGGGAGCTTGCTGGGACCTGTCTTTTTCTCCTTTTTAAAAATATAAATTAGCAACAAGCTTGTTTTACATGCCAATCCCAGTTGCCTCTCCCTCCCCTCTTCCCCAGCCTACACGGCTCACCTTTCTGTTCCCCAGGGAGGATGAGGCCTTCCATTGGGGATCTTTAAAGTCTGACATATCATTTGGAGCAGTGTATAGGCCCTCCTCCGTGTGTCTAGGCTGAATGGGCTTCCAAAGGCCATTCGTATACTATGGATAAATACTGGTTCACTATCAGAGGCCCCATAGATTGCCTATGCCTCCCAACTGACAGCCATGTTCAGGTTCGGTCCTATGCTGATTTCCCAGCTATCAGTCTGGGGTCCATGAAGTCCCTGTTGTTCACATCAATGAGGGCTGTCTGGCGGTGACATCTGCCACCCCACTGAACGCAAGGGTTGATTCGGCTGATCTGGCTGGCTAGGTGGATGTCAACATCCTCCCTCACTGCTCCATGTGCGTCCATCCTGAAGCTGGGTGCTCTGTCAAAAAGGACAACTTTCCCTGAATAGAGGAGGACTGGTCTTTGGTCAAGGAGCTATGCTCCCCCTTAGAACCTTCAAACAAGATGAGACATTTCTTATCAGACTACACACTGACTGGCATCAGAACACTTCTGTCTTTTGTTCAAAACACTCATATGCCAAGACTGCCTGATGTTTTGGACCTACCAAGTGAGATGAGTATTTAGCCTACTGTGTTTAAAGGGTGCCAAGCACTCAAACCATAATCCCACAAAGGAACTCTTAAGGATATAGAAGAGGAAGGAGCTGGTCTGAGTAGAGAGCCCAGGTTGAATGCTCCCAAACAGAAAAAAAACAGGCAAGGGTATTTTCAGCAAACAGCACCTTTATTTCTTTCTTACAACAAGCTATGAACAGGCCCAACAGATGCCCGGAACACTGTCTCTGCTTCACAAGGTAGCAATAAAGAGCAAAATTGCTTACAATTATGGGAAGACGATTACACCACACAGAGGGTTTCTCAGGCCATTATGCTGCTGCAGAGGACTAAGGAAAGACTCAGGAGAAGGTTGGGCTCACCCAGACACACAGCTCTGGCAATCACAGATTCCTCAATCACAAGAAGAGGTAACAAGTCCCTCTCTACATTAGTAGGTCCTACATCATTGCAAAGAATGCCTGAGCAGCAGTTGGAATAGCAGAAGTTATTGGTGCTTGGAAGCCGTCTTGTTAAAACAGTTGGGGGAGGCTGAACCAGCACAAACAGGCAGGTCTGCATGCAGTGTTTGTAGACTAAGAGCTCCCGAGAATTCATACCTAGAAAGGAAGCCATCTGGAGAATTATCACCATCATCTTCATTGTAAACCTAGCACCACTGTCAGCCAAACCTAGCCACATGGCTCATGGCTTGTAAACCCATGTTCTACATTCCATGCTTCCTCCTCATCTAGCTGGTGATTCAACCCATCTTCTCAGTATCCCCTCTGCCTTGAAAATCCTGCCTAGGTATTGGCTTTTCAGCATTCTATTGGGCCAGAAGAAGTGACGTTTGTTCAGACTACACAAAAATATTATTCCACAAAAAACATTGTCAAGAATGCTTGATAGAAAAGAAAAGATACAGGTATCCAAGAGAGTCTGACTGCTCCAGTACCATATTCTACACTTACTGTCTATGCATCGATACCATCGTTATGTCAGTCACTGTCCCTGCCCAGTTGACAATTTAGTCTCAGGACACACAGCAATGCTAATGAAAAATCTTCTTCAGTGCTGGTTCCAATATTATGCTAATAGTATGTTACCAAGGTCTACAATGAAACAAAGGGGTAAATGAGATGGCTCAGTGAGGAAAGTTGCTTGCCACCTGATTCTAGTGAGCCCCGTTCCCAACAAGCCTTCTTATAACCATAGTCAGCTCTAGGTGGAGTCTCCTTCCATACAACAGAGTGGGAGTCTTGAGACCATACTTGCCTTTCCTTGGTTGGATGGCAATGCCCAACCCAGGGGTACTGTTGTACCACACACTGGTGCTGTTGTCACACACTGGTGTTGTCACACACTGGTGCTGTTGTCACACACACTGGTGCTGTTGTCACACACACTGGTGCTGATGTCACACACACTGGTGCTGATGTCACACACAATGGTGCTGATGTCACACTCACTGGTGCTGATGTCACACACACTGGTGCTGATGTCACACACACTGGTGCTGATGTCACACACACTGGTGCTGATGTCACACACACTGGTGCTGATGTCACACACACGGGTGCTGTTGTCACACACTGGTGTTGATGTCACACACAGTGGTGCTGCCCTGCTTTCACTGAGGTGACATTTCTTACTCATGGCTAAGCCATGCCAGTAACTGCTAATTTTCAATTTTTTATTCCATATGTATGTTCTTTATGTGTGTGCATGTATGCGGCCATACATGGGTGTGGGTTCTCTTCATATCAAAAATTCAGAGAAAATGTGCATATTCATACACACCAGCCCATCTACAGAGTGTGACATAGAAAGGCAGATAATCAGTGAGAGAGATGGAGAGATTTACCTGAAAAAAATGCGTCTGAATGTGGTTGGCATAAGCTTTTAATGTTAGAACTTAAACATAATGTCTGGTGGGTCTCTGTGAATAGGAGTCCAGCTTGGAGTGCACAGTGAGTGCCATCAGCAGCTGGAGCAGCCGGGCTGTGGTGGCACACCCCATTATCCCTGCACTCAGGAGGAAGAGGCGGGTGGATCTCTGTGAGTTCGAAACCAGCCTGGTCTACAAGAGCTAGTTTCAGGACAGCCTCAAAAGCCACAGAGAAACCCTGTCTTAAAACAAAACAAAACAGCTGGCACTACATTGAGAAATTCTGTGTCAAAAAAGGGAGGGGACGAGGAAGAGGCTGAGGAGGAGGAGGAAGAGGAGGAGGAGGAGTATTGGCAATGATATGTCTGTCTTGTTCTAAATTTGTTGGCCAGGGCATCAGGCTTGGGTTTAGTTCGGTCTCATCTGACACGGCTGATGTGATTGTAATTTCTTTGACTCACAATCTAGAAGCACATGGTGTCTAGGGTGCAGTATGCAGAGGAAAATCCCACATCAGGAACTCCTCGGTCTTTGTTCACAAAGCCCTTAACAGAAAGGGTTATGGCTACCCATGCTCAGGAAGTCTACACCTGTAAAGGTCAATCACATTTGCAAGTTAGCACTGCAAGAGCATGCAGACTGAGGAGCCCCCATGCTTAGTATCACACCCAAACCACAAGAACCAGCAGTGTCAACTTTCACGCTGAGTAGTGAGGGTCTGTCTGGATTTTTTTTTGAGTGGTGCCATCCATGTCATACCACACAGGAGGGCTCCATGCCTGTTTTCTTCTGCTTTAACCACAATGTCTGCATGTGTGAAGTAGGAAGAAAATGATGGAATTATATAGACTAGGGAAATGAGCCTTGGTGCATCATGCAAAATAATACACTCTGGCCCAAGCCTCAGAAAAGAACTTCAATCAACATAAGAACATCAATCTAGAGCTTCAGTCAAGCATCTCCCGCCAAACAGAGACTGGCTACAAATGTTGTTGTTACTCCAATGTAGACTTTCACAACCCTAACATTTGCTTCCCACAGGGTGCCATGATGGTATCATCATCCCATTTCAGTAGGAAACAATTCTGAGAATACTACACCCTCTCCCCACTGTTGACATTAAAGGGTTAGTTTTTAATTGCTTAGGGTTGGGACAGGAAGGAGGTGTCTACACTTGGGTATCTTTTTCAGATAAGTTTAGAGTTTAGATGGGATAGATATGCTTAGGATGGGATGTAGGTCGATTATTATATCCTCTGGTAATTAATAATTTGCGAATCGTACCATCACACTGTGTAAAGTCTTCTTAATATTCATGAAGTTTGATGCATAAATATCCTTATCATCTTCTATGTATATATGCTTTACATATATTTGAGACATTTTGTATATTGACAAAATTTAGTTTTGTTTAAGTCTAAATCTTTTCTATAGACTAAAAGAAAATTGTAGGGAGAGATCTTACATACCTGTACCGCTGGCCACGCAGCTTGGGCGTGGTCACTGGTGCATAGTAGTGACAGGAGATAAGAGCTGGGGAAAAGGAGATGTAGGCTCTATTGGGGTTCGGGTCAAGTCTGGGAGACCAGTGGATTGGGGACTTCTTGTGTAGTGACTAATAAAGCATCATGTGACATGCTTCCTGTATCCTTGGTGTAGCTTAATATTCCTCTTGACCACCCCTACCCGTTACCACCTGCAGCAGGGAGAGACCTGGCCCTGTGAGTGGGAGAGTCATCTCTGGTTCTCCCTGGGTGTAGGACACAAGTGTGTGGGCTCTGCACCCTGTCTGAGCAGAAAACCTGGGCAGACTCCATTGTCCACGACTCAGGCGAGGAGCCCCTAAGTGCATGAGAACAGGAGACCTAACCACACCCCTCCCTCATCGGCCATTCGGTGGTGTGGGCGAGGGAAAATGCCCTCTCTCCTTCATCCCTTGCTATCTCCAGGTGAGAAACCTGGCCCAGGGGTCAGTTTAGTGATCATCTAGGAAGAATCTGACTACTTTCTAACCATGACTTAGAAATTTGCATTCAGTCAAATCAAATGCAATAGACTAACTTTTCTGCTGATAAAATTTCAAGAGAACAGAGCATTGGTTATGGGCTAGTTGCTCACTGTTGAGTATATATATATATATATATATATATATATATATATACATATATATATATATATACAGCAAGAAAGAAGAAAGTTTTGGACACTTGCAGTATAGTGAAGAAAAGGTTTTGAATGGAGGTGATGTTGTACAGAGAGGAGACAAGGTCAGTGGTATGACATTAGAGAAATTGACAAATAAGGAAACTTTCCCTTCTCCCTGAAAGACAGGAACAGCAACTAGAAACTAAGACCTAACCTTGGGGAGCTTAAACATCCAGTCTTGCTTTAGACTCAGGGCAGAATGCAGCTTATTAGGACAACTTCTATTCTAGGGAAACCTTTTCCAGTTTCATACATGGAGGTATTCAGATACCACTGCGGATCACTGTGTCTGTGGTACTAGGTGCCCTTGGCTATACCTCAAGCTGGCAGCAGAACTCTGGCATCATCAACATCATGATGATTTTGGACATGGAATAGGCTTGTGCTGAGTTTCCAGAAAGCTGCTGAGTCTGGGCAACCTGTAACTGTTGGGCTGTGCAGGAAGCAGTGAGGGGAAATCCTAAGCAGCAATGGAAATCTCAGGATAGTGGAGATGCTGGAAATGTAGGTCTGCCAAGGAGAAGTACAGGTGATGAGTAGAACTTGATTGACAGAGACATCATCCTGCAATCAGCAGCCCTAGAGAGGTATGGCTTGCCAAGGCCACTGAGCCTTGAGGATGCCATCTTAGGCTCAAGTTGCTAAGCACAAATATAAGGTTAGCATCGGATGCTTGCCCCTCTGATTTCCTGCGTTGCTTTGGTCTGGCTCTCATTTACTGTGTCCCTGTGATGGTTAGCTTCAAATGACATTGCCTAGGATTATCTGAGAAGAGGATCTCAGTGAGGGATTGTCTACCTTTGAGGGTCCTGTGGACCTGTCTGCCCCTGCATATACCTTGATTAAGTCCATTGATAAGGGAAGACTTAGGCCACTGCGGGCCGTACCAACCCCTAGTCAGGGAGTTGAACGTGTCTACAGTGAAGAAATGGAGTTGAGAGAAAGCATGTGAACACTGAGGACATGATTCTGCTCTTGATGGCAGATATGATGTGCCTGGTCATCTGAACTTCCTGACTTGTGTCCCCTCATGATAGGCTGTCACATGAAATAGTAAAGGTAAACAAACCCTTGCCCCCCTAAGTTGATGTTGTTGGGCTGTTTATATCACAGCAACAGAGATGAAACTGAGACAGCCCCTCTTTCCCTCTTTCAGAGTGCACAATGTTCCTCAGGGCCTTTGTAGGTGCGAAATGCATGCTTGGTGTTTTATTTCTATAAGGCCTCACAGTGAAGAGAGGGCCGTGGGTCCCAGAAGAGCTTTTCCAGTTTGGAACAGTGTTGCAACTGATAAGGCATGGGGAATTGTAAAGTGAACTGCAAAACCTTGGAATTTGAGGTAGCTATGGGCTGATTGGTGAAAGATCCAGCTTACTATGGATTGTCTGACAAATGTACCCAACAGGCTCATGGATCTCAACACTTGGTGCACAGCTCAAGTCTCTGGAAATGGATTTATCAGGACACCCCACCCTATCCCAACTTGTTTCTTAGAGTTACTCAAATTTTGTCTGCCCTAAATCAGTAATACACCTCAGGTTCACCCCAGGACTGTAGGAATAGCCTGGCTGTCGTTACCCCATGGGTCAGCGGTGGGGTGTGACCTCATAGCCTGTGATGGAGAGATGATATTAGAGGTAAATTCCAGCCATGATCCCTGTTCACAATAGACTTTGATTCCTATGAGAGGGCCTCAGACAGAGTACACAGATTTTCCTGGAGGGTCTCCAGGCCTTCCTACGCCAGCTGCCTAAGACCAGAAAGGAGATGTGGTGTATGGGCACACCCTGCAATGACATTAGGGACATTCCGTGGCAGAAGGTCCTTATCGGCTAGAGGTCAGCTCATGGCAATGGCTGCAGTCACTAGAAACATGGACAACATGTACCTGCAGCCACCTATCTGGCCCAAGCTTCTGATGCCAGAGAAATCCAAGATGGACATTTACAAAGGGAAGCAACGTGTCAGATACTGGGCTAGAAGGTCTAGAGGATTTTGCATTCAGGAAGATTACCGCTAGAATCTTTATCTTCCCTGTTGATCCTGGTCTCTGTGTGCTGTGTGTGGAGGAAAATGGGCTCCCTCTGCACCACCTCAGAGGTTCTCAGGTACTGGAACATAAAAGGGAGGGGCAAGGCTCAACCTCAGAGGCGCTGGCCAGGAAAAGTGTGGCAAGACCTGCCACAGGCTCTTACGGGAGCCGAAGAGCACCTGGGCTGACAGCCATGGAGCCTGGCTTCCCACCAGCCCACCCAGAGACCACAGGAGTCAAGACAAGAGGTTAACAAGGAGAACACATTTAATTAGAAGGGTCCAGCAGGGTACCAGGAATTCCTGTCCCACAAGGCATGCTCCAGGTCTCTGCACCTTAGAGCAGGCTGAGGTCTGTGAGAGCAGGGACAGTAAGGACTATGAAGACAGTGAGGGAGAGCTCAGTTTCTCTTCTCTCGCTGGCTTTTCCAGGCTGCTCCTTGAACTTCGGCATGTTCGGCCCACCCTGATTACACAAGCTCCATTTGCAGCACCGCGTGTATATGAAGGGCAAGGAGTTTTGGACCAAAAACGGCTTAGGCTCAGGAGGTACATTAGGCCGCATGCCCTGTAGCAAAAGTGCAGGGACTGGACAGGCTTTGGTGCACTGTTTTGAAGTAAGGTAGAAACGTTCAAATATTCCTAATAGGGGACAAAGAAAAGCATGTTATGAGTTCGAGGACCTGATATCAGAGCCTCTCTGGATTATCTGCACCCCTTGAGACCCTGTCAGACAGTCTTACTCAATGAGAGCATCGGTCAGAGGATAGGAGCCACTACTCAGGGGAAGAAGGCTGAATTGCCCTAGGGGAGATGTGTGGTCCTCCACACGCTATGGGGATTTGTGCCTGCATTTGGAAACACAGGATGCTTGATCCTCAACTTTTAAAACACAGAACTGACTCAAGTGACTGAAAGGGACACGCACATATTGGAAGAAACTGTGACCATTCTGACTTAGATCCAGCTGAGACGCTAGCCTTTGAACATCATCTTGCATTGCACAAATAGGTTTTCTTTTCATATTAAGCAATAAACCTCCTTTAGCTGAGCCAATTTCTGTCAGCTGCTCCAACATCCTATAAACTTCCCCAAACATGGAGAGACTCTACACAGGGATGCGTGTGTGTTAATGCGTGTAGGACTGAATTTGAATGCTCAGGTGATGAAAATCCTCACGGTAGGTAGGACGGTTTGGGTCCCATTGATCCATTTTGGGAAGCCTGTCTTGTATGTAGAATTTCTGTAGTGAATCATGGGGAAATTAGTCAGCCTGCAAACACCAAAGAATGGCCACTTTTCCAGGAGCATACAGTAAGCTGGAACTGCCCCCTTGTATTAGAGTTTCATCTTGAAGCAAATGAAGAGAACTCCCATCATCCCCCAGCACGCTAACCCCGCTGCCGACTGCTGCTGTCGCATGCTTTCCTGCCTGGCTTGTGCTTCTCAGCACTGACGTCTACCCCTGCATCCCATGGCGCTTCCTCCTCACAGTTTTTGTTCTCTAGGTTTGATTCTTGTTAGTGTTATTTTTGTTACTGTTGCTTTGTTTTGTTTCTGTGTTTGTAAAGTCCCTTTGATTGACAGCTCCTATTCCTGTCAGCATGTGTTGCCCTGCCAATAGCATCCTTGGAAGGAAGCAGAAGGAAGCAAGACTTACGAACGGCAGCCACCACACAGAACTGTTTGTCATGAGGACAGTCCACAGGGTTCGTGCAGTTAAAGCTGTTCTCTGCCTCACAGACGTGACACCTCATTCTCTCTGAAATTAGGGATTGGAAAGGAGAGAAATGGGACTGTTGTTCCCCTGCAGCACCAAACCTGTCATCCAAGTGTCGTCTGCAAAGTCAAGGGAGTGCCCAACTCTCCCGAGCCCACATTCTGTGCATGACACCTAAGTTCTGAGCCTCTGTCTGGAGGCTCCCTTGCCTGTCCAATGAGGATTGCATTAGGTCCTTCTCCTCTGGGCACAGTGCATGAACCCACATTCCCAATCAGACACTGTAGTGTCCAGAAATTCCCATGGGCATCCATTTCCTTGCCACTTTTGTCCCTTTACTTTGAACCCCAAGGTTTCACAGCTGCCTTTTGTCCTGACCCACACTCTTTGTTTCTGGTCCCCACAGTAGATAACCTCTCCTGGGTCAGGATTAGGGCAGCTCCAGTTTGGGGAAGACAATGGAGACACCCACAAATTCCCATCTTCCGGCAGTGCTGAAGCTCACAGGTCAGGGTGTTTCGATTTTTCTATGCCTTCCTAACCAGAAGGAAGAGTGACTGGAGAGACTGACCAGGAGCCCTGGTGGATGGGTAACCCAAGCTTGCCCTAGGGGAAGCTCCAATCCAGAAGCACACCCCCCATTCCCAATGCTCCCACGCCCCTACCCTTCCATCCCCAGTACCCCAACTCTGGCCCGTGCCCCAAAGCCCCCACGCCAGCCCACATTGGTCGCGGGCCTCACAGCCCTGGACTTCAGTGTACACTACCTAATGGACTCTCTGAAGGCACTAACCTTCATCCTCTTGTCCCTAGAGGGCGCAGGGCTGCGGCACTCACCTGCTCTCCTGATCCTGTCCTTGGTCTGAGCCAATGGTAAGGCCATGGCTATGAGCAAGGCCAGCAGGGCGACCATCTCCAGAGGGTGCCTGGACCTGTGGAGGACAGGAGTGGCTCGCTCTGCTCTGTTCTTCTCACTGGCGTCCCAGGTCTGAGTGGCACAGAGCCCTCTCTTCTCTTGGTCTGAACCCACGCCCCCTCCGCGGCCACACCCCACCCCCACCCTGCAGGCACTCACACCTCAGAACCTTTCTACACTTTTGTCCCACATAGTGTGTGCTCTGGGCCACTTGCTGACCAGAGGGAGGGGCGGTGAATTTGCCTACACCCCCACCAACACTCACTTCCTCAGCAGTCCTTGCCTCAGCGGGTCCATGAGTCCTGGCAACTGAGCACGAGGTCTGAGAATCTGCTGATTTGGGGTCGCTTTCCTCACACTGCCCCCTACAGGGTGCCACTAGTGTTCCTTCTGGAACATTCCAGCTCCACGAATCCCAGTCTCATTGAGGGCCATCCAGAGGGGGCGACTCAGGGTCGGATCCAAACTCTGCAAACAGCGCCCTCTGCCTGACCACACTGCAATTATTCTTCTCTCCATAGGACCCTTCTCTCCTGGGAGCTGGACACCAGCGAGTCCCATTCAGACTTTCCTATGTTTCCCGGGCCAGATTGGGACCAGAGTCAGTGTTCAGATTCGTTCCATGAATGAATAAGCACGCACACACTACAGGTGTGACGGGTTCGAGGGACACCGCACCTTCCTCCTCGCACAAGAAGCGCTACTGCGGATTTCTCATCAGCCTGTCCCATAAGGAACTCCAGCCACAGTCATTGCAGCTTCTCTTGCTTCCCATTTACCTGGCTTTCTCTCCACAATCCTGTGACTATGTTTCTCATGGTTTTCACAGTTGCATGTCTCCTGTAGCCGAAACTTATTACAGCATGTACTTTAGCATAACAGTAACGTTTGGCGCAGTGTTTTACATGTTATATGCAGTACTGAGTTTATCTAGAATGTCACTCTCAGTGTGTGACAGTCTTCACAAAGGCTGGATTCCAGCAATGAGCTAGAAAGACAAAGGGTTAGGTGCAAGGTGCATCTGACACAGACCAGGATCCCCCAATTGCAGCGTCTATTAGTGGGCTTCCTTTTCCTCCTGTTATATTAAATTAAGGTGTGAGGCTATGATCTCTCTCTCTCTCTCTCTCTCTCTCTCTCTCTCTTTAAAAATGGCTGTTCTTGTCCATCCTTTGTTTATATCTTATAAGTTCACACAGTGCCATTGTGTAATTTTAGTCTCATTTTTAAATGTATTAGGCTGAACAAGTATCTTTATTTCTAAGGGATATTAGCATGTGTCTATCTGTCATGCATCTACCCATTTATCTATGTATCTATCTGTCTATCTATGCATCTGTCTGTCTGTCATTCTATGTATCTGTCTATCTGTCTGTCTATCATGACCCCTACATGTGTGTCTGTGGTCCATTCTCCTATTGGTTTCATCCTGATGACACAACATTGTTGTTGTGCATGATAGAAATTCACATCTCCTCCTCCTCAAATTGCTGTCAATATTAAAGCAAAAAGATGTGTTCATTTGAAAGCAAATGTCATCCTCCTTGGAAAACTCTAGTAAGTGCAGCAGAATGAGGATAGAAACAACAGAGACTTATGTATATCTCACACCTATGTAGGGAAGAATCCCCAAGATCGAAGTGCCAAGTGTCTCTATGTTTGCTCAGGGCTCATTTTTAGATAGCATTTCCTGTAGCTGCTTGGTAGAAGAGAGGAAGGATTGAACTCATATCCAGCAGCCCTTTTAAAAGTACAGTCAGGCCATAGCTGAGAGTAGCCCTCATGGTCTAACCAGTCTCCAATTTCTCCTCCTCTCAATACCACCACATGTGCCGTGTGTGTGTGTGTGTGTGTGTGTGTGTGTGTGTGGTTTGTGTGTGGTTTGTGTATAGGGGTGCGTGTGTGCCTATGCAAATCCTGAGTGTCTGTGTGAAGATTTTTTTACACATTTTAATTCTAGTTAATTGTTGTTACATACCAATTCCAAATCCACTCCCGGAGTCTATTTCATCTCATTCTGCCTAAGTTTTATCCAACCAGATCAACACATCCTTTGTTGTACTCGATATTTTTTTGTCCACATGAGACACAGAAATAACAAAAGAAGTCCCTATGTCCAAATTTCATGGGGGAAAACCCAGAAAATATGAGAAATCAATGCAGAACCTTCACTGTAATGTTCATCAGTTCTTTGGAAATGGTTACCAATGAGAATTACCTAGATGAAAATAAGGCACAGAATTTGAAAGGAAACTCATAAACTTCTTTAAAGAATTCAATGGCTTGAAAAGAGATCAAAAGAAACAGATAATGAAGTTAAAGACAATGAACACCTGAGTGAAATCCATGAAAATACAAACATGAGACTGATGGAAATAACAAAGAGAGTCCATGAATTGTTAGCAAAATTTAATACAGGGAAACATTGAAGACAGCACCAAGTGAAATGAACATGTAATCAACACTCCCAATAACCCAACAAGAGAACACAAGAGACAGCCTTACAAGTAGATAAATCAGTGAATCAGAGGATGGAGTAGCAGGTCTTGAAGTTGAAGTAGAGGATCTCGATGAAATAGGCAAAGACTATGAAAAAAGAAAGAAAAGGGAAAGGAACAATCAGGAAATATGGGACACCATGAAATGACTAAATCTTCAAATTATAGCATTAGACAAGGGAGAAGACTCCTATGTTAAAGGCATAGGCAGGTCGTCATCATGATCATAAAAAAATTCCCGGGGTTGGGGGGAGGGCACGGGAGGAGGGGAGGGAAATGGAGAGGGACCTGGAACTGACTTGTGAAGCACCCTGGTTTCTAATCTAAATTTAAACTTAAAAATAAATTAAAAATTCCCGAAACAGAGGAGACACACGTACACATAACAAGAAGCAAAAAGAATACAGCTAGACAAGACCTGAAAAAAACTGTATCAGAGTTCAAACACTAAGTGTACAGAACATAGGAGTATTGGAAGCTGAAAGCACAAGTTGCATATAAAGGAAATCCTTCCAAAGACAGCTCATTTCTCATGGAATTTGAGAGTCAGAATAGGCTGGAGCAATGCATTCCAAGTCCTAAAAGACCATGACTGGTAACCTATATTAATGTACTCAGCACTACCTGCCATAAATGAAGTAGAGAGGAAAATTTTCCATGCTATAAACAGTCTGAAATGTTATATACAAGATCAATCCTAAGGAAAACATGGGAAGCAACGTTGGATGCTGAAGAGAGAAGGGAGCATGACCAAGAGATTGTAGCAAGAACACAAAGCTCTAATTACTAAAACACACAATACCATTGACAACACAACACCACTAAAAGTCTACAGCACAATGAGTGCAATCACTACTCACATTCAACACGAATTTTACATGCCAATGACCTAACTTTCCATGCAAATGATACAGAGTTGTTCTGTGTTTTTCCTTGTCTTAGAAGCCATCTATGTAATAACTATACTGAGACTTACAAAAGCTTGACTAGTAGGCTAGGCTCATGTTTAGCTAGCTCTTATAACTTAATTTACCCAGTTTCTATTATTTTACATGAGCCACCGAGGCTCATTCCCCTAGTCTACATAATCCCATTGTGTGTTCCTTCTTCTTCACGCATCCAGACATTGTAACTAAAGCAGCAGATAACAATCATGGAGCCCTACTCCATGTTATGACATGTATAGCGCCACTCATAAAATCCAATTCTCAGCGTGTAAGGTTTCACTGCTCCTGGCAAGTCTACTGACTCCAAATCTAGCCCCACAAGGAAATCTTCCCACAATGGAATCTGCCAAGTTTCCCCTAAATCTACATAATATTGGTGCACATGACTTGGTAGGTTTTCCTGGCATTCCCTCCTGACCATGGCAGTCTGATATATGCTGGGACTCTGTAACCTTCAACTTGGTCATTGTTCTAAATACTGACCTCTGGATTCTTCCATCTACCCCACCCATATCTAGCAAGCCCATTTCTTCCTGTCTACCTCTCTCTGCCCATGCTTCCATGAGTTAGGACTTGTATTCAGGCTGTGGTGTCTCACCTTTTTGCCTGGTGAAAACCCCAGTACTGAATGAAAACAGGCCTCTCTGTTCCTGGGAGCCCTGGCCCCTGATTTGTGCTCGATGAACCCCCAAATCAACCTGTGTCTCTCCTATCTGATGCTCTCTTGGTCTCTGGGACGCTGGAGATTAAAGGCTTTTGATCTTCTCTACCTCACTCATGGAAGCTGAACCCCCATGTCAATCCATGTGCCTGCTTATTGGTGCCCTACATTCTACAGTGATCCATAGTTGAAAGTGTGACCTCTGCTCCTTTTCACTTGTCTGTTTCCCTCCTGTTCTGGCATGCTAAGACTCTCTCCTGCCTGACACAGCTGCCTCCTGCCACCTCCCACCATGGCCCAGCTTGTCTCCAGACATGATCTTCCTTCTGCCTGAGAATGCCCTGTTTTGCTAGACATTTTATGCTCCTGTTCAAAATGTCTCCCTCTCCTGTTCATCTGATTCAGCCTGAGATAACAGGTTTCTCTTTTCCAGCCAACTGCACTACCATGCTCTTAGAGTTTTCTACTTTTCCCCCACAGGAACGAGGGTTTCAGGTTTTGTACCCTAGCATCATTCATACAGATTTGTTCTTCAGACCTATGGGGCCGTTTTTGGATTTGTGCCCCTTGTAATCCAGTATCCTATGGGCTTCAAAATATCTTTCTGCCTCACTCATGGGAAACAAGCCTTCAAAATTGTATCTCAAAAGTTAACAGGACCTTTCTAACTTCTGCCAACATACAGACAGCAACCTGTTTATGGCAGCCTCCATCTTGACTAAGAGTGACCATGTGGCCTAGCCTCATCCCAAGCGGCTCCCCCTTAGCTGTACCAGCCACCTAGGCAGAGGGACATCTAGCCTGCTTCTGCCAAGAAGACCTACTGCCAGACATAATTCATTTACTTTTTGCCTTTTATGGTTCTGTTTCTTATTTCTTCTTTTACTGGCTCCATTTTGCATGGCTTGTTTGCATAATGGTATGCCTTTCCAGGGCAAAAACCTGGCCTGTTCCATCTGCAGTGGATCTGCTTTCCTGTCACTGGAAGTTTTAACTCTATTATCTCTTTGAAAGCCCTGTCTGTTTGCTACAACATGCAAATCAGGGATGACACTATGGTTCTCCCTTCTTCTTACTTTCATCCAGCCCTTTTTGACATATCTGTGTGTCTCTGTACATGTGATTTAAATTTAACTATATATGTGAATGCTAGCTAACTACATATGCAACTCAAATTCAGCTGCGTTAAGTCTCAAATATTTCTAAATCATTCTTTAATTGATGATAAAATTTAAGGTTATTAAGATCTATTTCAAAGTGGCAAAATATTTACACCACCTAGTCCTTCCTGCAAGCTGTTGTTAAGCTTCTATTACAACAGGGAATTTTTCTCTACGTTTTTGACCTTTACAAGCATGTATCTAGCCAACTGACTTAAAACCAGATACAGCCAGGGTGGAGGACTCTGAGGAAACATCCCTCGAGAGCCGCTCAGCATGGATCCAGTTCTTCAGACAGATCCTACACTAATGTCATTGTACCCATACTAAGTACAGGTTAATTAATTAAAGTGATAAAGTCTTACCTAGCCACCTATGTGCTTAAGCCAAGTTGCTAAGGACAAATGTTGTCTGCTGAGATACACTAGATAGAAAACCTCAAATGCTCAGAGATCTAGAGGAATGACATTTAAAAATATTTCTTTGAAAAACTTTTCATAACAGCGAGACAGACAAGCTGCTGGTACCACGTCATTTCCTCCAAGAAGACTTGCGGACATGGAAGAAATTCTACCCACAAAAGTGGTAAAGCTAGCCAATGAGCAAACCTGCCTTTCACCTCAAGTCCTGCAAAAGACTCTTTGGATCATGGACAAGAGGACAGTGAAATCAACTTTTTCCCCGTGGCTAAGGCCGACGGTGGGCAAATCTTTCTAAAGCTCCTAATCTGCAGGCTCTGGTCTGAAAACTGAGGGGGGTGTCCTTGAAGCCTCTGCCCTCATCAACTATGGAGGATTTTGAGAGTGGCTGTCCATGTGGCCAGCTAGTTAGTCTCTGTCATTCTGTAATCATTAACTCAGGTAAAATCTTATCCTTTTCAAGAACTCTGATGCAGGTTGATGACTGGTCGTTTCAGTAAAACCTTTTGCAATTCCTTAATTTAAAAAGGTGTTTTGAGGTATAAAGCTCATAGACCGTAAAAGTTTAAGATATAAGGATCCAAAAATGTTTTAAGGTATAAAAAAGTAACTTAAGGTATACAAAGGCAAGACTCAGATTTCTTTATTTCATTATGCTACTGTTCACAGTCTTACCATTAATCAAATAAGTTTTAATAAGCTACTAATCCAACTCTGACAGATTATAAGAGACAAAAATATATCAATATAGCATGACTTCAAGCATTTCATTGAGCAAAAATATATACGTTTTCCAAATTCTGACATGAGTGCACTGCCATTTCTACAATGCATAATTCAATACATAAACAATGGAAATGTTAATGTGTCTAAAACTTATGTTTTCAAAAACTCAAAGGATTCTTGTAAGTTCCAGGGAAATGAATTGCACCCTTCCAAACAGGTCAGATTCTATTGATGAATTCTATTCAACTTTTCTCTGGTCCTGGGAATTCCTTCCCTCATTTGGGACTCTTCAGGAACCTCTCCTCATTTTATGATCCTCCTCCTCTCAACTGCCAGGACCTAAGAAATTATTTTTTGCCTAAACTTAACCTTGTCCTCTCCTGTACCAACATCTTGCCAGGTCTCAGAGATGCCAGGGAATTCCATTGATCCTGGACAGTGATGAAACATCGAGCTACCCCAGGATGTGGCAGCACCCCAGTAACCCAGCAGGAAGAAGCCTTGAGAACTTGACACCCTTATTCCCTAACCATCCATACATAACTCTTCAGCTTTGTGATAATAAATTAAGGTGGGACTAAATTACTCAAGATTATGTTTTCCTGTCCCTATTATCAGGCAGAATCCACTCAGGCAGTACCCTAGTCAGCCCAGATGCTAAGGACACTTTTTAAAGAAAGTTATCTGCCCACTTATGCGCCCTCTCTGATCTCTGTTTCCTGATCTCTTTCCACACTCTCTTTACCGATCTCATTCTCTCTCTCTTTCCACTGTTTGCCTGGGGCAGACAGGACTTCGCCTATCTCCCTCTTCTCTCCTCTCCCACTCTCCTTCTCTTTTCTCTGTCTGATTCTCTTTACCTCTTTCTCTTTCCTTCCCTACACTTTCTAACAAAACTTCTCACTTAAGCTCTGTCTGCACAGCATGTATGAACCTCTGCCTCGGTCACCTTGCCCGTGAAATCTGCCGAGGTCCCCCAAGCAAGGCCCCACTTGAGCTTAATCAATACTCCAAGTGAGAAGAATATTTAGCCGTCAGTGTTTAAAGTGAGCCAAGCAGCTGAAACCATGATCCCACAAAGGAACTCTTAGGGATCTAGATGAGGAGGGAGCTGGTCTGAGTAGAGAGCCCAAGCTAACTGTTTCCACACAGCAAGAAAACAACAGGAAGGGAAATTTTCAACACCTTTATTTCTTTATTACAACAAGCTATGAACAGGCCCAACAGATGCCCGGAACACTGTCTCTGCTTCACAAGGAGGCATCAAAGAGCAAATTTCCTTACAACTATGGGAAGACAGTTATCCCGCATAGAGGGTTTCTCAGGTCAGTAAGCTGATGGAGAGGATTAAGGAAAGATTCAGGAAAACGTTGGACACCCCCAGACACACAGCTCTGGCAATCACAGTTTCTTCAACCACAAGAGGAGGTAACAAATCCCTCTCTACATTAGTGGGTCCTGCATCATTGCAAGTGATGCCTGAGCAGCAATTGGAATAGTAGAAGCTACTGGAGATTGGAAGCCGTCTTGTTAAAACAGTTGGGGGAGGCTGAACCAGCACAAACGGGCAGGTCTGCATGTAGTTTTTGTAGACTAAGAGCTCCCGAGAATTCATACCTAGAAAGGAAGCCATCTGGAGAATTATCACCATCATCTTCATTGTAAACCCAGCACCAGAGTTAACCACAACTAGTCACATGAGCGATGGCTTGTAAACTCAACTCCTACACCCCATGCTCACTCCTCATCTAGCTGGTCACTCCACCCTTCTTCTCTGCACCCCCTCTGCCCTGAAAATCCTGCCTAGGTATTGACTGTTCTGAAGTGTTGGACCAGAAAGAGTGACATTATCTTACACTGTACAAAAATATTCTACAAAAAGACATCATAAAGAATGCTTCATAGAAAAGATGCAAAAACCCAAGAGAACATTACTGCACCAGTACCAAATCCTCCACTTACTGGATTTTACTATGCATTGCTACCATCTTTATGTCAGTTACTCTCCCTGCCCAGTTGACAATTTAGTCTCAGGACACACAGCTATGCTAATGCAATACCTTCTCCTGTGCTTGTTCTAATATTATCCCAACTGTTTGTACCAAGGTCTACAATGAAACAGTGACCAGAAGCTATGCTTTTGTGACTCCAGAGATGATCAAGGGCACCGATGAGCGTCCATATTCACCAATGAAGGATGAAGTCCTTCCCAACCTTCTACCTAAACTATCCAAGAGTTTTCATCTATGTCGAAACCACAGGGTCCCTGGATGACAAGTTCTCCAGCGCAGATTAGATGGCGTATTCCTAGCAACGTTCCATAGAGAACAAGACCATCACCACTGCTCTCAATCAACTAGAGTTGTGTGAAGTAAACCCCAGTGGCACCACCCTACTGGAAGCCTTGGGCTGAAGGCTTGAGGCTTTGCTGCAGCAGTTCCCCTGGTGGTCTGCAGATGTTACTCACTTCCTCTGCTGTGGAAGGCACCCTGAGTACTTTAGCATCCACAGCCCTGAGACTTGTTTGCTGCCCAACATCAGAAGGACATCGTGATCAGGAATGTAGCAGCCCCCTAACCCGCATAAACTCTGTGTCAATCCGTAGTTGAACTTTGCCTGTCAAGGGTCTCTACTCAGCTTTATAAGTCTTCTCTTCATAAATCATCCAAATCCCAAGATTTCCTCATTCCATGGGGGCCTCGTGGTCTACCATCCTGTTTAGAAAGGTTCCTCCTTGTCAAGGAGCAAATAGTTCCTTCCCTCAGCACAATTCACATTATAACTGCATTGTGATGGAAAAGTAAATCCACATAGCTCCATTTATGAGGACCTTCTCTGATGGGGGAAATTCTAATGTGTATGTGCTTATCTTATTGGTTGTTGAGTAAAGCACTGTTCACTAATGGGGAAACAAGTGAGGTGGGACTAGGAGTTGATGAGGATTCTGGGAAACAGAGGCACAGTCCGTCATGACGCAGAATGAAGGAGAAGTCAGAGGTCCAGACCCTTTCTCGGTAAGAGAAGTTCACATGGAAATACTCACATTAGCAGTTACAGATTGATAATCAAGTCAGAGCTAGGTAATAAAAACCAAGCAAATGGCCAAAAGCTTCATAATTAATATAGTGTCTCATGCGTTATTTGGAGGCTGAGAAAGCAGAGGAACCCATGAGGCTGGCGGGAAGACCACACATTAAAATTGTCAATGGTCAACATCACACACTTGTATTAATTCTATGAACCCATGTGGGAACCGTGGACAGTGTGTGTCTTTGGCCAGTTCTGTCATGGTCTCATGGTGACTTGTTAATTGTATTAACAGGTTGTCTGTTGTTGATGCTAGCAAAGCAAGTCTACAGTCCAAGTCCAGTTCCTCCCCTGCCTCTGGAAACAAACCACTGTTGGGACAAAGCAGCAATGTGTCATCTATGACTATTACTTCCTCCCAGACACAGGCAGGAGCACTAAGACCATTGTTGTCTGCTCCTTCACTCACTAAGTTCCTCCGTCCTCGATCTAGAGCCCTATTGAGTGCAGCCTTTGTGCTGTTCAATACAGACACCGTGTCAGGGGACACTAAAAATGGGAAATCCAGGGCTGCCTGATTGCCTACATTTTAGACATACTGTCCATTGCCCTGTCCATTCCCGAGTCAAGAGGTTGTTGTCATCAGGTGTAACTCGATGTACATGACTGAGGATTTTTGCATCTTCTTTGCAGTCAATCCTGCCTCTGTCACAAAAGATCACTGCTCACTTTAGGAAACTTTCTTCTGCCTGCTGTGTGCCCTGACCCAGCCCTAGCTTTTGCGTCTGATCGGCGGGCATCACCCCGAGTCACTGGGCACCTCGGTGCTTGAATCTGGCTAGGTGGGGTGGTTGGTGGTGTGAATGAGAAGGACCTCCAAGTGCTCAAATGTACAAGTACCTGGCATCCAGTTGGTAGAACCCTTTGGAAAGGAGTAGAAGGTGTGTCCACATGGAGGTGTGTCAGTGGGGGGCAGGCTTAGAGAATGCAAAACCCTAGTTCCTTTCACAGTCAGCTCTCTCTGTCTCCTGGGTGCTGATCCAACTGTGAGCTGTCAGGTGTTCCAGCCACCATGCCTTTCCTCCCCCAGGGTGGACTCCCACCCCTGAAGACATGAGCCCTATCAAATGCCTCATTTTAGAAGGATCTGGGTCAGGCTGCTTTAGCAGAGCAATAGAAGATAACCTATGCAGCATGTGTATGCACAAGACCAGAGACCATCATACCTGCAGGAATCAGCAAATCTGAACCAGTGTGTGTGCCCATATGAATTGAGAGACGCTCAGGGACAAAGGCATGGGGGTCCACAGTATTCTCCTTCCCTGGATATTGGCCTGTGTCAACTGTCAGCTCACTATCAGCCCCAGCCATGAGGAGGTGAATAGTGCTGTATCAGTGTGCTGAACTCAGTGCCTGGGAACATTCTCTCAGTCCTAGGAGATGATAGAACATTGGTGCATCTGACTGCAGTGAGAACAGACTGACCATGTCCCACAAACTTGTGCAGGTAAGCTTATCTACACTGTCCCAGAATACAGATACTTACGAATGGCCGCAGTCCCACAGCGTCTAAAATCATTAGCACAAACATGAACTTCTGGCCAATGAAATGTGTTTATTCTTGTACAAAAATGGCATTCCATTACAAGACCCGCAAAAAGAAAGGTCCTGTTGGGAGTCTCCCCTAGAAGCCTTTCCACCATTGAACTCCCAGCATCCTCCTCTCACAGCTGCTTCCCAATGCAGTTCTCTACACAAACAACCCCAAGGTCTGCAGAGCTCAGATCCTGGCAGAGCCTGACCAGGTCCCAGGACATCGTGGACCCATCAGGAATCTCTGCTTTTTCTAAAAGGCTGATCACATGGAAAACAGCTGAACTCCTCAAAGATGTCCATCCCTCTGTGTGATAGTGGCCATCAGGACACTACCATCCTCCAGGGTTTCTCTGCGCTCAGCACCTGCTGTCCGTGCCGGGAAGTGCTATGGACAGATGCTACCTCAGGTATCCTGGTCAGTGCTCTCTGTGGGAGCCTGCAGTCTACTCCCCCATATTGAATCTCAGGAGTATCTCTCTAAGCATGTTTACATGCTAAAACCATGTCTAGACATGATGAAAGGAAGTTACTATGAGGCAAAATATAAAGTAAATAATTCTCCTTCTTTTTTAGGCTTTTAGACCAGGAAAAGTGTCATAGTGACCTCATGATACATGGCTATGGAACAGAGCTGCCTGGTGTAGACACCAGGCTCCTTCTGTGTTAGATTTTCTGTAGAAGCTTTTTCTGTGTAGCCATGGCTGTCTTGGAACTCATTCTGTAACCCAGGCTAGATTGGACTCAACTCTACTGACTCTGTGTACTGAATCCAGCTTGGATTAAAAGTGTGCACCACCAATGTCCAGCAACACCAATGTCTTCAGACAGAATTCACCCAGTGCATGAGAATGATTGTACATGCCCTTGAGTTCTTCCTTAGCAATTTAACTGTAGTCGTTTGTTAAAAATTAGGAACAGTGGCAGCAGCTCAATGTCCTGGGTAACCCATAACTTCAGGGAATGGACGACAGCGCAGGGCTATCTCTGAGAGTTTGAACTAGAGAAGGAACATAGCCTCAAAACAACAAAGGGGTAAATGAGATGGCTCAGTGAGGAAAGTTGCTTGCCACCTGGTTCTGGTGAGCCCAGTCCCCAACAAGCCTTCTTATAACCCTAGTCAGCTCTAGGTGGAGTCTCCTTCCATACAACAGAGTGGGAGTCTTGAGACCATACTTGCCTTTCCTTGGTTGGATAGCAATGCCCAACCCAGGGGTACTGTTGTACCACACACTGGTGCTGTTGTCACACACTGGTGTTGTTGTCACACACTGGTGCTGTTGTCACACACACTGGTGCTGTTGTCACACACTGGTGCTGTTGTCCCCCACACTGGTGCTGTTGTCACACACACTGGTGCTGTTGTCACACACACTGGTGCTGATGTCACACACACTGGTGCTGATGTCATACACACTGGTGCTGTTGTCACACACACTGGTGCTGTTGTCACACACACTGGTGCTGATGTCACACACACTGGTGCTGTTGTCACACACACTGATTCTATTGTCACACACACTGGTGCTGTTGTCACACACACTGGTTCTATTGTCACACACACTGGTGCTGTTGTCACACACACTGGTTCTATTGTCACACACACTGGTGCTGATGTCACACACACTGGTTCTGTTGTCACACACACTGGTGCTGTTGTCACACACACTGGTGCTGTTGTCACACACACTGGTGCTGATGTCACACACACTGGTGCTGTTGTCACACACACTGGATCTATTTTCACACACACTGGTGTTGTTGTCACACTCACTGGTGCTGTTGTCACACACACTGGTGCTGATATCACACACACTGGTGCTGATGTCACACAAAGGTGCTGTTGTCACACACACTGGTGCTGTTGTCACACACACTGGTGTTGTTGTCACACACTGGTGCTGATGTCACACACACTGGTGCTGATGTCACACACACTGGTGCTGTTGTCACACACACTGGTGCTGATGTCACACACACTGGTGCTGATGTCACACACACTGGTGCTGTTGTCACACACACTGGTGCTGTTGTCACACACACTGGTGCTGATGTCACACACACTGGTGCTGTTGTCACACACACTGGTGCTGATGTCACACACACTGGTGCTGATGTCACACACACTGGTGTTGTTGTCACACAGTGGTGTTGATGCCACACTCAGTGGTGCTGCCCTGCTTTCACTGAGGTGACATTTCTTACTCATGGCTAAGCCATGCCAATAACTGCTAATTTTCAATTTTTTTACTCCATATGTATGTTCTTTATGTGTGTGCATGTATGCGGCCATACATGGGTGTGGGTTCTCTTCATATCAGAAATTCAGAGAAAATGAGCATATTCATACACACCAGCCCATCTACAGAGTGTGACACAGAAAGGCAGATAATCAGTGAGAGAGATGGAGAGATTTACCTGAAAAAAAAATGCGTCTGAATGTGGTTGGCATAAGCTTTTAATGTTAGAACTTAAACATAATGTCTGGTGGGTCTCTGTGGAGTGCACAGTGAGTGCCATCAGCAGCTGGAGCAGCCGGGCTGTGGTGGCACACCCCATTATCCCTGCACTCAAGAGGGAGACGGGTGGATCTCTGTGAGTTCGAAACCAGCCTGGTCTACAAGAGCTAGTTTCAGGACAGCCTCAAAAGCCACAGAGAAACCCTGTCTTAAAACAAAACAAAACAGCTGGCACTACGTTGAGAAATTCTGCGTCAAAAAAGGGAGGGGACGAGGAAGAGGCTGAGGAGGAGGAGGAAGAGGAGGAGGAGGAGTATTGGCAATGATATGTCTGTCTTGTTCTAAATTTGTTGGCCAGGGCATCAGGCTTGGGTTTAGTTCGGTCTCATCTGACACGGCTGATGTGATTGTAATTTCTTTGACTCACAATCTAGAAGCACATGGTGTCTAGGGTGCAGTATGCAGAGGAAAATCCCACATCAGGAACTCCTCGGTCTTTGTTCACAAAGCCCTTAACAGAAAGGGTTATGGCTACCCATGCTCAGGAAGTCTACACCTGTAAAGGTCAATCACATTTGCAAGTTAGCACTGCAAGAGCATGCAGACTGAGGAGCCCCCATGCTTAGTATCACACCCAAACCACAAGAACCAGCAGTGTCAACTTTCACGCTGAGTAGTGAGGGTCTGTCTGGATTTTTTTTTGAGTGGTGCCATCCATGTCATACCACACAGGAGGGCTCCATGCCTGTTTTCTTCTGCTTTAACCACAATGTCTGCATGTGTGAAGTAGGAAGAAAATGATGGAATTATATAGACTAGGGAAATGAGCCTTGGTGCATCATGCAAAATAATACACTCTGGCCCAAGCCTCAGAAAAGAACTTCAATCAACATAAGAACATCAATCTAGAGCTTCAGTCAAGCATCTCCCGCCAAACAGAGACTGGCTACAAATGTTGTTGTTACTCCAATGTAGACTTTCACAACCCTAACATTTGCTTCCCACAGGATGCCATGATGGTATCATCATCCCATTTCAGTAGGAAACAATTCTGAGAATACTACACCCTCTCCCCACTGTTGACATTAAAGGGTTAGTTTTTAATTGCTTAGGGTTGGGACAGGAAGGAGGTGTCTACACTTGGGTATCTTTTTCAGATAAGTTTAGAGTTTAGATGGGATAGATATGCTTAGGATGGGATGTAGGTCGATTATTATATCCTCTGGTAATTAATAATTTGCGAATCGTACCATCACACTGTGTAAAGTCTTCTTAATATTCATGAAGTTTGATGCATAAATATCCTTATCATCTTCTATGTATATATGCTTTACATATATTTGAGACATTTTGTATATTGACAAAATTTAGTTTTGTTTAAGTCTAAATCTTTTCTATAGACTAAAAGAAAATTGTAGGGAGAGATCTTACATACCTGTACCGCTGGCCACGCAGCTTGGGCGTGGTCACTGGTGCATAGTAGTGACAGGAGATAAGAGCTGGGGAAAAGGAGATGTAGGCTCTATTGGGGTTCGGGTCAAGTCTGGGAGACCAGTGGACTGGGGACTTCTTGTGTAGTGACTAATAAAGCATCATGTGACATGCTTCCTGTATCCTTGGTGTAGCTTAATATTCCTCTTGACCACCCCTACCCGTTACCACCTGCAGCAGGGAGAGACCTGGCCCTGTGAGTGGGAGAGTCATCTCTGGTTCTCCCTGGGTGTAGGACACAAGTGTGTGGGCTCTGCACCCTGTCTGAGCAGAAAACCTGGGCAGACTCCATTGTCCACGACTCAGGCGAGGAGCCCCTAAGTGCATGAGAACAGGAGACCTAACCACACCCCTCCCTCATCGGCCATTCGGTGGTGTGGGCGAGGGAAAATGCCCTCTCTCCTTCATCCCTTGCTATCTCCAGGTGAGAAACCTGGCCCAGGGGTCAGTTTAGTGATCATCTAGGAAGAATCTGACTACTTTCTAACCATGACTTAGAAATTTGCGTTCAGTCAAATCAAATGCAATAGACTAACTTTTCTGCTGATAAAATTTCAAGAGAACAGAGCATTGGTTATGGGCTAGTTGCTCACTGTTGAGTATATATATATATATATATATATATATATATATATATATGCAGCAAGAAAGAAGAAAGTTTTGGACACTTGCAGTATAGTGAAGAAAAGGTTTTGAATGGAGGTGATGTTGTACAGAGAGGAGACAAGGTCAGTGGTATGACATTAGAGAAATTGACAAATAAGGAAACTTTCCCTTCTCCCTGAAAGACAGGAACAGCAACTAGAAACTAAGACCCAACCTTGGGGAGCTTAAACATCCAGTCTTGCTTTAGACTCAGGGCAGAATGCAGCTTATTAGGACAACTTCTATTCTAGGGAAACCTTTTCCAGTTTCATACATGGAGGTATTCAGATACCACTGCGGATCACTGTGTCTGTGGTACTAGGTGCCCTTGGCTATACCTCAAGCTGGCAGCAGAACTCTGGCATCATCAACATCATGATGATTTTGGACATGGAATAGGCTTGTGCTGAGTTTCCAGAAAGCTGCTGAGTCTGGGCAACCTGTAACTGTTGGGCTGTGCAGGAAGCAGTGAGGGGAAATCCTAAGCAGCAATGGAAATCTCAGGATAGTGGAGATGCTGGAAATGTAGGTCTGCCAAGGAGAAGTACAGGTGATGAGTAGAACTTGATTGACAGAGACATCATCCTGCAATCAGCAGCCCTAGAGAGGTATGGCTTGCCAAGGCCACTGAGCCTTGATGATGCCATCTTAGGCTCAAGTTGCTAAGCACAAATATAAGGTTAGCATCGGATGCTTGCCCCTCTGATTTCCTGCGTTGCTTTGGTCTGGCTCTCATTTACTGTGTCCCTGTGATGGTTAGCTTCAAATGACATTGCCTAGGATTATCTGAGAAGAGGGTCTCAGTGAGGGATTGTCTACCTTTGAGGGTCCTGTGGACCTGTCTGCCCCTGCATATACCTTGATTAAGTCCATTGATAAGGGAAGACTTAGGCCACTGCGGGCCGTACCAACCCCTAGTCAGGGAGTTGAACGTGTCTACAGTGAAGAAATGGAGTTGAGAGAAAGCATGTGAACACTGAGGACATGATTCTGCTCTTGATGGCAGATATGATGTGCCTGGTCATCTGAACTTCCTGACTTGTGTCCCCTCATGATAGGCTGTCACATGAAATAGTAAAGGTAAACAAACCCTTGCCCCCCTAAGTTGATGTTGTTGGGCTGTTTATATCACAGCAACAGAGATGAAACTGAGACAGCCCCTCTTTCCCTCTTTCAGAGTGCACAATGTTCCTCAGGGCCTTTGTAGGTGCGAAATGCATGCTTGGTGTTTTATTTCTATAAGGCCTCACAGTGAAGAGAGGGCCGTGGGTCCCAGAAGAGCTTTTCCAGTTTGGAACAGTGTTGCAACTGATAAGGCATGGGGAATTGTAAAGTGAACTGCAAAACCTTGGAATTTGAGGTAGCTATGGGCTGATTGGTGAAAGATCCAGCTTACTATGGATTGTCTGACAAATGTACCCAACAGGCTCATGGATCTCAACACTTGGTGCACAGCTCAAGTCTCTGGAAATGGATTTATCAGGACACCCCACCCTATCCCAACTTGTTTCTTAGAGTTACTCAAATTTTGTCTGCCCTAAATCAGTAATACACCTCAGGTTCACCCCAGGACTGTAGGAATAGTCTGGCTGTCGTTACCCCATGGGTCAGCGGTGGGGTGTGACCTCATAGCCTGTGATGGAGAGATGATATTAGAGGTAAATTCCAGCCATGATCCCTGTTCACAATAGACTTTGATTCCTATGAGAGGGCCTCAGACAGAGTACACAGATTTTCCTGGAGGGTCTCCAGGCCTTCCTACGCCAGCTGCCTAAGACCAGAAAGGAGATGTGGTGTATGGGCACACCCTGCAATGACATTAGGGACATTCCGTGGCAGAAGGTCCTTATCGGCTAGAGGTCAGCTCATGGCAATGGCTGCAGTCACTAGAAACATGGACAACATGTACCTGCAGCCACCTATCTGGCCCAAGCTTCTGATGCCAGAGAAATCCAAGATGGACATTTACAAAGGGAAGCAACGTGTCAGATACTGGGCTAGAAGGTCTAGAGGATTTTGCATTCAGGAAGATTACCGCTAGAATCTTTATCTTCCCTGTTGATCCTGGTCTCTGTGTGCTGTGTGTGGAGGAAAATGGGCTCCCTCTGCACCACCTCAGAGGTTCTCAGGTACTGGAACATAAAAGGGAGGGGCAAGGCTCAACCTCAGAGGCGCTGGCCAGGAAAAGTGTGGCAAGACCTGCCACAGGCTCTTACGGGAGCCGAAGAGCACCTGGGCTGACAGCCATGGAGCCTGGCTTCCCACCAGCCCACCCAGAGACCACAGGAGTCAAGACAAGAGGTTAACAAGGAGAACACATTTAATTAGAAGGGTCCAGCAGGGTACCAGGAATTCCTGTCCCACAAGGCATGCTCCAGGTCTCTGCACCTTAGAGCAGGCTGAGGTCTGTGAGAGCAGGGACAGTAAGGACTATGAAGACAGTGAGGGAGAGCTCAGTTTCTCTTCTCTCGCTGGCTTTTCCAGGCTGCTCCTTGAACTTCGGCATGTTCGGCCCACCCTGATTACACAAGCTCCATTTGCAGCACCGCGTGTATATGAAGGGCAAGGAGTTTTGGACCAAAAACGGCTTAGGCTCAGGAGGTACATTAGGCCGCATGCCCTGTAGCAAAAGTGCAGGGACTGGACAGGCTTTGGTGCACTGTTTTGAAGTAAGGTAGAAACGTTCAAATATTCCTAATAGGGGACAAAGAAAAGCATGTTATGAGTTCGAGGACCTGATATCAGAGCCTCTCTGGATTATCTGCACCCCTTGAGACCCTGTCAGACAGTCTTACTCAATGAGAGCATCGGTCAGAGGATAGGAGCCACTACTCAGGGGAAGAAGGCTGAATTGCCCTAGGGGAGATGTGTGGTCCTCCACACGCTATGGGGATTTGTGCCTGCATTTGGAAACACAGGATGCTTGATCCTCAACTTTTAAAACACAGAACTGACTCAAGTGACTGAAAGGGACACGCACATATTGGAAGAAACTGTGACCATTCTGACTTAGATCCAGCTGAGACGCTAGCCTTTGAACATCATCTTGCATTGCACAAATAGGTTTTCTTTTCATATTAAGCAATAAACCTCCTTTAGCTGAGCCAATTTCTGTCAGCTGCTCCAACATCCTATAAACTTCCCCAAACATGGAGAGACTCTACACAGGGATGCGTGTGTGTTAATGCGTGTAGGACTGAATTTGAATGCTCAGGTGATGAAAATCCTCACGGTAGGTAGGACGGTTTGGGTCCCATTGATCCATTTTGGGAAGCCTGTCTTGTATGTAGAATTTCTGTAGTGAATCATGGGGAAATTAGTCAGCCTGCAAACACCAAAGAATGGCCACTTTTCCAGGAGCATACAGTAAGCTGGAACTGCCCCCTTGTATTAGAGTTTCATCTTGAAGCAAATGAAGAGAACTCCCATCATCCCCCAGCACGCTAACCCCGCTGCCGACTGCTGCTGTCGCATGCTTTCCTGCCTGGCTTGTGCTTCTCAGCACTGACGTCTACCCCTGCATCCCATGGCGCTTCCTCCTCACAGTTTTTGTTCTCTAGGTTTGATTCTTGTTAGTGTTATTTTTGTTACTGTTGCTTTGTTTTGTTTCTGTGTTTGTAAAGTCCCTTTGATTGACAGCTCCTATTCCTGTCAGCATGTGTTGCCCTGCCAATAGCATCCTTGGAAGGAAGCAGAAGGAAGCAAGACTTACGAACGGCAGCCACCACACAGAACTGTTTGTCATGAGGACAGTCCACAGGGTTCGTGCAGTTAAAGCTGTTCTCTGCCTCACAGACGTGACACCTCATTCTCTCTGAAATTAGGGATTGGAAAGGAGAGAAATGGGACTGTTGTTCCCCTGCAGCACCAAACCTGTCATCCAAGTGTCGTCTGCAAAGTCAAGGGAGTGCCCAACTCTCCCGAGCCCACATTCTGTGCATGACACCTAAGTTCTGAGCCTCTGTCTGGAGGCTCCCTTGCCTGTCCAATGAGGATTGCATTAGGTCCTTCTCCTCTGGGCACAGTGCATGAACCCACATTCCCAATCAGACACTGTAGTGTCCAGAAATTCCCATGGGCATCCATTTCCTTGCCACTTTTGTCCCTTTACTTTGAACCCCAAGGTTTCACAGCTGCCTTTTGTCCTGACCCACACTCTTTGTTTCTGGTCCCCACAGTAGATAACCTCTCCTGGGTCAGGATTAGGGCAGCTCCAGTTTGGGGAAGACAATGGAGACACCCACAAATTCCCATCTTCCGGCAGTGCTGAAGCTCACAGGTCAGGGTGTTTCGATTTTTCTATGCCTTCCTAACCAGAAGGAAGAGTGACTGGAGAGACTGACCAGGAGCCCTGGTGGATGGGTAACCCAAGCTTGCCCTAGGGGAAGCTCCAATCCAGAAGCACACCCCCCATTCCCAATGCTCCCACGCCCCTACCCTTCCATCCCCAGTACCCCAACTCTGGCCCGTGCCCCAAAGCCCCCACGCCAGCCCACATTGGTCGCGGGCCTCACAGCCCTGGACTTCAGTGTACACTACCTAATGGACTCTCTGAAGGCACTAACCTTCATCCTCTTGTCCCTAGAGGGCGCAGGGCTGCGGCACTCACCTGCTCTCCTGATCCTGTCCTTGGTCTGAGCCAATGGTAAGGCCATGGCTATGAGCAAGGCCAGCAGGGCGACCATCTCCAGAGGGTGCCTGGACCTGTGGAGGACAGGAGTGGCTCGCTCTGCTCTGTTCTTCTCACTGGCGTCCCAGGTCTGAGTGGCACAGAGCCCTCTCTTCTCTTGGTCTGAACCCACGCCCCCTCCGCGGCCACACCCCACCCCCACCCTGCAGGCACTCACACCTCAGAACCTTTCTACACTTTTGTCCCACATAGTGTGTGCTCTGGGCCACTTGCTGACCAGAGGGAGGGGCGGTGAATTTGCCTACACCCCCACCAACACTCACTTCCTCAGCAGTCCTTGCCTCAGCGGGTCCATGAGTCCTGGCAACTGAGCACGAGGTCTGAGAATCTGCTGATTTGGGGTCGCTTTCCTCACACTGCCCCCTACAGGGTGCCACTAGTGTTCCTTCTGGAACATTCCAGCTCCACGAATCCCAGTCTCATTGAGGGCCATCCAGAGGGGGCGACTCAGGGTCGGATCCAAACTCTGCAAACAGCGCCCTCTGCCTGACCACACTGCAATTATTCTTCTCTCCATAGGACCCTTCTCTCCTGGGAGCTGGACACCAGCGAGTCCCATTCAGACTTTCCTATGTTTCCCGGGCCAGATTGGGACCAGAGTCAGTGTTCAGATTCGTTCCATGAATGAATAAGCACGCACACACTACAGGTGTGACGGGTTCGAGGGACACCGCACCTTCCTCCTCGCACAAGAAGCGCTACTGCGGATTTCTCATCAGCCTGTCCCATAAGGAACTCCAGCCACAGTCATTGCAGCTTCTCTTGCTTCCCATTTACCTGGCTTTCTCTCCACAATCCTGTGACTATGTTTCTCATGGTTTTCACAGTTGCATGTCTCCTGTAGCCGAAACTTATTACAGCATGTACTTTAGCATAACAGTAACGTTTGGCGCAGTGTTTTACATGTTATATGCAGTACTGAGTTTATCTAGAATGTCACTCTCAGTGTGTGACAGTCTTCACAAAGGCTGGATTCCAGCAATGAGCTAGAAAGACAAAGGGTTAGGTGCAAGGTGCATCTGACACAGACCAGGATCCCCCAATTGCAGCGTCTATTAGTGGGCTTCCTTTTCCTCCTGTTATATTAAATTAAGGTGTGAGGCTATGATCTCTCTCTCTCTCTCTCTCTCTCTCTCTCTCTTTAAAAATGGCTGTTCTTGTCCATCCTTTGTTTATATCTTATAAGTTCACACAGTGCCATTGTGTAATTTTAGTCTCATTTTTAAATGTATTAGGCTGAACAAGTATCTTTATTTCTAAGGGATATTAGCATGTGTCTATCTGTCATGCATCTACCCATTTATCTATGTATCTATCTGTCTATCTATGCATCTGTCTGTCTGTCATTCTATGTATCTGTCTATCTGTCTGTCTATCATGACCCCTACATGTGTGTCTGTGGTCCATTCTCCTATTGGTTTCATCCTGATGACACAACATTGTTGTTGTGCATGATAGAAATTCACATCTCCTCCTCCTCAAATTGCTGTCAATATTAAAGCAAAAAGATGTGTTCATTTGAAAGCAAATGTCATCCTCCTTGGAAAACTCTAGTAAGTGCAGCAGAATGAGGATAGAAACAACAGAGACTTATGTATATCTCACACCTATGTAGGGAAGAATCCCCAAGATCGAAGTGCCAAGTGTCTCTATGTTTGCTCAGGGCTCATTTTTAGATAGCATTTCCTGTAGCTGCTTGGTAGAAGAGAGGAAGGATTGAACTCATATCCAGCAGCCCTTTTAAAAGTACAGTCAGGCCATAGCTGAGAGTAGCCCTCATGGTCTAACCAGTCTCCAATTTCTCCTCCTCTCAATACCACCACATGTGCCGTGTGTGTGTGTGTGTGTGTGTGTGTGTGTGTGTGGTTTGTGTGTGGTTTGTGTATAGGGGTGCGTGTGTGCCTATGCAAATCCTGAGTGTCTGTGTGAAGATTTTTTTACACATTTTAATTCTAGTTAATTGTTGTTACATACCAATTCCAAATCCACTCCCGGAGTCTATTTCATCTCATTCTGCCTAAGTTTTATCCAACCAGATCAACACATCCTTTGTTGTACTCGATATTTTTTTGTCCACATGAGACACAGAAATAACAAAAGAAGTCCCTATGTCCAAATTTCATGGGGGAAAACCCAGAAAATATGAGAAATCAATGCAGAACCTTCACTGTAATGTTCATCAGTTCTTTGGAAATGGTTACCAATGAGAATTACCTAGATGAAAATAAGGCACAGAATTTGAAAGGAAACTCATAAACTTCTTTAAAGAATTCAATGGCTTGAAAAGAGATCAAAAGAAACAGATAATGAAGTTAAAGACAATGAACACCTGAGTGAAATCCATGAAAATACAAACATGAGACTGATGGAAATAACAAAGAGAGTCCATGAATTGTTAGCAAAATTTAATACAGGGAAACATTGAAGACAGCACCAACTGAAATGAACATGTAATCAACACTCCCAATAACCCAACCAAAAAAACACAAGAGACAGCCTTACAAGTAGATAAATCAGTGAATCAGAGGATGGAGTAGCAGGTCTTGAAGTTGAAGTAGAGGATCTCGATGAAATAGGCAAAGACTATGAAAAAAGAAAGAAAAGGGAAAGGAACAATCAGGAAATATGGGACACCATGAAATGACTAAATCTTCAAATTATAGCATTAGACAAGGGAGAAGACTCCTATGTTAAAGGCATAGGCAGGTCGTCATCATGATCATAAAAAAATTCCCGGGGTTGGGGGGAGGGCACAGGAGGAGGGGAGGGAAATGGAGAGGGACCTGGAACTGACTTGTGAAGCACCCTGGTTTCTAATCTAAATTTAAACTTAAAAATAAATTAAAAATTCCCAAACAGAGGAGACACACGTACACATAACAAGAAGCAAAAAGAATACAGCTAGACAAGACCTGAAAAAAACTGTATCAGAGTTCAAACACTAAGTGTACAGAACATAGGAGTATTGGAAGCTGAAAGCACAAGTTGCATATAAAGGAAATCCTTCCAAAGACAGCTCATTTCTCATGGAATTTGAGAGTCAGAATAGGCTGGAGCAATGCATTCCAAGTCCTAAAAGACCATGACTGGTAACCTATATTAATGTACTCAGCACTACCTGCCATAAATGAAGTAGAGAGGAAAATTTTCCATGCTATAAACAGTCTGAAATGTTATATACAAGATCAATCCTAAGGAAAACATGGGAAGCAACGTTGGATGCTGAAGAGAGAAGGGAGCATGACCAAGAGATTGTAGCAAGAACACAAAGCTCTAATTACTAAAACACACAATACCATTGACAACACAACACCACTAAAAGTCTACAGCACAATGAGTGCAATCACTACTCACATTCAACACGAATTTTACATGCCAATGACCTAACTTTCCATGCAAATGATACAGAGTTGTTCTGTGTTTTTCCTTGTCTTAGAAGCCATCTATGTAATAACTATACTGAGACTTACAAAAGCTTGACTAGTAGGCTAGGCTCATGTTTAGCTAGCTCTTATAACTTAATTTACCCAGTTTCTATTATTTTACATGAGCCACCGAGGCTCATTCCCCTAGTCTACATAATCCCATTGTGTGTTCCTTCTTCTTCACGCATCCAGACATTGTAACTAAAGCAGCAGATAACAATCATGGAGCCCTACTCCATGTTATGACATGTATAGCGCCACTCATAAAATCCAATTCTCAGCGTGTAAGGTTTCACTGCTCCTGGCAAGTCTACTGACTCCAAATCTAGCCCCACAAGGAAATCTTCCCACAATGGAATCTGCCAAGTTTCCCCTAAATCTACATAATATTGGTGCACATGACTTGGTAGGTTTTCCTGGCATTCCCTCCTGACCATGGCAGTCTGATATATGCTGGGACTCTGTAACCTTCAACTTGGTCATTGTTCTAAATACTGACCTCTGGATTCTTCCATCTACCCCACCCATATCTAGCAAGCCCATTTCTTCCTGTCTACCTCTCTCTGCCCATGCTTCCATGAGTTAGGACTTGTATTCAGGCTGTGGTGTCTCACCTTTTTGCCTGGTGAAAACCCCAGTACTGAATGAAAACAGGCCTCTCTGTTCCTGGGAGCCCTGGCCCCTGATTTGTGCTCGATGAACCCCCAAATCAACCTGTGTCTCTCCTATCTGATGCTCTCTTGGTCTCTGGGACGCTGGAGATTAAAGGCTTTTGATCTTCTCTACCTCACTCATGGAAGCTGAACCCCCATGTCAATCCATGTGCCTGCTTATTGGTGCCCTACATTCTACAGTGATCCATAGTTGAAAGTGTGACCTCTGCTCCTTTTCACTTGTCTGTTTCCCTCCTGTTCTGGCATGCTAAGACTCTCTCCTGCCTGACACAGCTGCCTCCTGCCACCTCCCACCATGGCCCAGCTTGTCTCCAGACATGATCTTCCTTCTGCCTGAGAATGCCCTGTTTTGCTAGACATTTTATGCTCCTGTTCAAAATGTCTCCCTCTCCTGTTCATCTGATTCAGCCTGAGATAACAGGTTTCTCTTTTCCAGCCAACTGCACTACCATGCTCTTAGAGTTTTCTACTTTTCCCCCACAGGAACGAGGGTTTCAGGTTTTGTACCCTAGCATCATTCATACAGATTTGTTCTTCAGACCTATGGGGCCGTTTTTGGATTTGTGCCCCTTGTAATCCAGTATCCTATGGGCTTCAAAATATCTTTCTGCCTCACTCATGGGAAACAAGCCTTCAAAATTGTATCTCAAAAGTTAACAGGACCTTTCTAACTTCTGCCAACATACAGACAGCAACCTGTTTATGGCAGCCTCCATCTTGACTAAGAGTGACCATGTGGCCTAGCCTCATCCCAAGCGGCTCCCCCCCTTAGCTGTACCAGCCACCTAGGCAGAGGGACATCTAGCCTGCTTCTGCCAAGAAGACCTACTGCCAGACATAATTCATTTACTTTTTGCCTTTTATGGTTCTGTTTCTTATTTCTTCTTTTACTGGCTCCATTTTGCATGGCTTGTTTGCATAATGGTATGCCTTTCCAGGGCAAAAACCTGGCCTGTTCCATCTGCAGTGGATCTGCTTTCCTGTCACTGGAAGTTTTAACTCTATTATCTCTTTGAAAGCCCTGTCTGTTTGCTACAACATGCAAATCAGGGATGACACTATGGTTCTCCCTTCTTCTTACTTTCATCCAGCCCTTTTTGACATATCTGTGTGTCTCTGTACATGTGATTTAAATTTAACTATATATGTGAATGCTAGCTAACTACATATGCAACTCAAATTCAGCTGCGTTAAGTCTCAAATATTTCTAAATCATTCTTTAATTGATGATAAAATTTAAGGTTATTAAGATCTATTTCAAAGTGGCAAAATATTTACACCACCTAGTCCTTCCTGCAAGCTGTTGTTAAGCTTCTATTACAACAGGGAATTTTTCTCTACGTTTTTGACCTTTACAAGCATGTATCTAGCCAACTGACTTAAAACCAGATACAGCCAGGGTGGAGGACTCTGAGGAAACATCCCTCGAGAGCCGCTCAGCATGGATCCAGTTCTTCAGACAGATCCTACACTAATGTCATTGTACCCATACTAAGTACAGGTTAATTAATTAAAGTGATAAAGTCTTACCTAGCCACCTATGTGCTTAAGCCAAGTTGCTAAGGACAAATGTTGTCTGCTGAGATACACTAGATAGAAAACCTCAAATGCTCAGAGATCTAGAGGAATGACATTTAAAAATATTTCTTTGAAAAACTTTTCATAACAGCGAGACAGACAAGCTGCTGGTACCACGTCATTTCCTCCAAGAAGACTTGCGGACATGGAAGAAATTCTACCCACAAAAGTGGTAAAGCTAGCCAATGAGCAAACCTGCCTTTCACCTCAAGTCCTGCAAAAGACTCTTTGGATCATGGACAAGAGGACAGTGAAATCAACTTTTTCCCCGTGGCTAAGGCCGACGGTGGGCAAATCTTTCTAAAGCTCCTAATCTGCAGGCTCTGGTCTGAAAACTGAGGGGGGTGTCCTTGAAGCCTCTGCCCTCATCAACTATGGAGGATTTTGAGAGTGGCTGTCCATGTGGCCAGCTAGTTAGTCTCTGTCATTCTGTAATCATTAACTCAGGTAAAATCTTATCCTTTTCAAGAACTCTGATGCAGGTTGATGACTGGTCGTTTCAGTAAAACCTTTTGCAATTCCTTAATTTAAAAAGGTGTTTTGAGGTATAAAGCTCATAGACCGTAAAAGTTTAAGATATAAGGATCCAAAAATGTTTTAAGGTATAAAAAAGTAACTTAAGGTATACAAAGGCAAGACTCAGATTTCTTTATTTCATTATGCTACTGTTCACAGTCTTACCATTAATCAAATAAGTTTTAATAAGCTACTAATCCAACTCTGACAGATTATAAGAGACAAAAATATATCAATATAGCATGACTTCAAGCATTTCATTGAGCAAAAATATATACGTTTTCCAAATTCTGACATGAGTGCACTGCCATTTCTACAATGCATAATTCAATACATAAACAATGGAAATGTTAATGTGTCTAAAACTTATGTTTTCAAAAACTCAAAGGATTCTTGTAAGTTCCAGGGAAATGAATTGCACCCTTCCAAACAGGTCAGATTCTATTGATGAATTCTATTCAACTTTTCTCTGGTCCTGGGAATTCCTTCCCTCATTTGGGACTCTTCAGGAACCTCTCCTCATTTTATGATCCTCCTCCTCTCAACTGCCAGGACCTAAGAAATTATTTTTTGCCTAAACTTAACCTTGTCCTCTCCTGTACCAACATCTTGCCAGGTCTCAGAGATGCCAGGGAATTCCATTGATCCTGGACAGTGATGAAACATCGAGCTACCCCAGGATGTGGCAGCACCCCAGTAACCCAGCAGGAAGAAGCCTTGAGAACTTGACACCCTTATTCCCTAACCATCCATACATAACTCTTCAGCTTTGTGATAATAAATTAAGGTGGGACTAAATTACTCAAGATTATGTTTTCCTGTCCCTATTATCAGGCAGAATCCACTCAGGCAGTACCCTAGTCAGCCCAGATGCTAAGGACACTTTTTAAAGAAAGTTATCTGCCCACTTATGCGCCCTCTCTGATCTCTGTTTCCTGATCTCTTTCCACACTCTCTTTACCGATCTCATTCTCTCTCTCTTTCCACTGTTTGCCTGGGGCAGACAGGACTTCGCCTATCTCCCTCTTCTCTCCTCTCCCACTCTCCTTCTCTTTTCTCTGTCTGATTCTCTTTACCTCTTTCTCTTTCCTTCCCTACACTTTCTAACAAAACTTCTCACTTAAGCTCTGTCTGCACAGCATGTATGAACCTCTGCCTCGGTCACCTTGCCCGTGAAATCTGCCGAGGTCCCCCAAGCAAGGCCCCACTTGAGCTTAATCATAACTCCAAGTGAGAAGAATATTTAGCCGTCAGTGTTTAAAGTGAGCCAAGCAGCTGAAACCATGATCCCACAAAGGAACTCTTAGGGATCTAGATGAGGAGGGAGCTGGTCTGAGTAGAGAGCCCAAGCTAACTGTTTCCACACAGCAAGAAAACAACAGGAAGGGAAATTTTCAACACCTTTATTTATTTTACAACAAGTTATGAACAGGCCCAACAGATGCCCGGAACACTGTCTCTGCTTCACAAGGAGGCATCAAAGAGCAAATTTCCTTACAACTATGGGAAGACAGTTACACCGCATAGAGGGTTTCTCAGGTCAGTAAGCTGATGGAGAGGATTAAGGAAAGATTCAGGAAAACGTTGGACACCCCCAGACACACAGCTCTGGCAATCACAGTTTCTTCAACCACAAGAGGAGGTAACAAATCCCTCTCTACATTAGTGGGTCCTGCATCATTGCAAGTGATGCCTGAGCAGCAATTGGAATAGTAGAAGCTACTGGAGATTGGAAGCCGTCTTGTTAAAACAGTTGGGGGAGGCTGAACCAGCACAAACGGGCAGGTCTGCATGTAGTTTTTGTAGACTAAGAGCTCCCGAGAATTCATACCTAGAAAGGAAGCCATCTGGAGAATTATCACCATCATCTTCATTGTAAACCCAGCACCAGAGTTAACCACAACTAGTCACATGAGCGATGGCTTGTAAACTCAACTCCTACACCCCATGCTCACTCCTCATCTAGCTGGTCACTCCACCCTTCTTCTCTGCACCCCCTCTGCCCTGAAAATCCTGCCTAGGTATTGACTGTTCTGAAGTGTTGGACCAGAAAGAGTGACATTATCTTACACTGTACAAAAATATTCTACAAAAAGACATCATAAAGAATGCTTCATAGAAAAGATGCAAAAACCCAAGAGAACATTACTGCACCAGTACCAAATCCTCCACTTACTGGATTTACTATGCATTGCTACCATCTTTATGTCAGTTACTCTCCCTGCCCAGTTGACAATTTAGTCTCAGGACACACAGCTATGCTAATGCAATACCTTCTCCTGTGCTTGTTCTAATATTATCCCAACTGTTTGTACCAAGGTCTACAATGAAACAGTGACCAGAAGCTATGCTTTTGTGACTCCAGAGATGATCAAGGGCACCGATGAGCATCCATATTCACCAATGAAGGATGAAGTCCTTCCCAACCTTCTACCTAAACTATCCAAGAGTTTTCATCTATGTCGAAACCACAGGGTCCCTGGATGACAAGTTCTCCAGCGCAGATTAGATGGCGTATTCCTAGCAACGTTCCATAGAGAACAAGACCATCACCACTGCTCTCAATCAACTAGAGTTGTGTGAAGTAAACCCCAGTGGCACCACCCTACTGGAAGCCTTGGGCTGAAGGCTTGAGGCCTCGCTGCAGCAGTTCCCCTGGTGGTCTGCAGATGTTACTCACTTCCTCTGCTGTGGAAGGCACCCTGAGTACTTTAGCATCCACAGCCCTGAGACTTGTTTGCTGCCCAACATCAGAAGGACATCGTGATCAGGAATGTAGCAGCCCCCTAACCTGCATAAACTCTGTGTCAATCCATAGTTGAACTTTGCCTGTCAAGGGTCTCTACTCAGCTTTATAAGTCTTCTCTTCATAAATCATCCAAATCCCAAGATTTCCTCATTCCATGGGGGCCTCGTGGTCTACCAACCTGTTTAGAAAGGTTCCTTCATGTCAAGGAGCAAGTAGTTCCTTCCCTCACAACAATTCGCAGTTTAACTGCACTGTGATGGAAAAGTAAATCCACATAGCTCCATTTATGAGGACCTTCTCTGATGGGGGAAATTCTAATGTGTATGTGCTTATCTTATTGGTTGTTGAGTAAAGCACTGTTCACTAATGGGGAAACAAGAGAGGTGGGACTAGGAGTTGATGAGGATTCTGGGAAACAGAGGCACAGTCCGTCATGACGCAGAATGAAGGAGAAGTCAGAGGTCCAGACCCTTTCTCGGTAAGAGAAGATCACATGGAAATACTCACATTAGCAGTTACAGATTGATAATCAAGTCAGAGCTAGGTAATAAAAACCAAGCAAATGGCCAAAAGCTTCATAATTAATATAGTGTCTCATGCGTTATTTGGAGGCTGAGAAAGCAGAGGAACCCATGAGGCTGGCGGGAAGACCACACATTAAAATTGTCAATGGTCAACATCACACACTTGTATTAATTCTATGAACCCATGTGGGAACCGTGGACAGTGTGTGTCTTTGGCCAGTTCTGTCATGGTCTCATGGTGACTTGTTAATTGTATTAACAGGTTGTCTGTTGTTGATGCTAGCAAAGCAAGTCTACAGTCCAAGTCCAGTTCCTCCCCTGCCTCTGGAAACAAACCACTGTTGGGACAAAGCAGCAATGTGTCATCTATGACTATTACTTCCTCCCAGACACAGGCAGGAGCACTAAGACCATTGTTGTCTGCTCCTTCACTCACTAAGTTCCTCCGTCCTCGATCTAGAGCCCTATTGAGTGCAGCCTTTGTGCTGTTCAATACAGACACCGTGTCAGGGGACACTAAAAATGGGAAATCCAGGGCTGCCTGATTGCCTACATTTTAGACATACTGTCCATTGCCCTGTCCATTCCCGAGTCAAGAGGTTGTTGTCATCAGGTGTAACTCGATGTACATGACTGAGGATTTTTGCATCTTCTTTGCAGTCAATCCTGCCTCTGTCACAAAAGATCACTGCTCACTTTAGGAAACTTTCTTCTGCCTGCTGTGTGCCCTGACCCAGCCCTAGCTTTTGCGTCTGATCGGCGGGCATCACCCCGAGTCACTGGGCACCTCGGTGCTTGAATCTGGCTAGGTGGGGTGGTTGGTGGTGTGAATGAGAAGGACCTCCAAGTGCTCAAATGTACAAGTACCTGGCATCCAGTTGGTAGAACCCTTTGGAAAGGAGTAGAAGGTGTGTCCACATGGAGGTGTGTCAGTGGGGGGCAGGCTTAGAGAATGCAAAACCCTAGTTCCTTTCACAGTCAGCTCTCTCTGTCTCCTGGGTGCAGATCCAGCTGTGAGCTGTCAGGTGTTCCAGCCACCATGCCTTTCCTCCCCCAGGGTGGACTCCCACCCCTGAAGACATGAGCCCTATCAAATGCCTCATTTTAGAAGGATCTGGGTCAGGCTGTTTTAGCAGAGCAATAGAAAGGTAACCTATGCAGCATGTGTATGCACAAGATCAGAGACCATCATGCTTGCAAGGATTCAGCAAATCTGAACCAGTGTGTGTGCCCATATGAATTGAGAGACGCTCAGGGACAAAGGCATGGGGGTCCACAGTATTCTCCTTCCCTGGATATTGGCCTGTGTCAACTGTCAGCTCACTATCAGCCCCAGCCATGAGGAGGTGAATAGTGCTGTATCAGTGTGCTGAACTCAGTGCCTGGGAACATTCTCTCAGTCCTAGGAGATGATAGAACATTGGTGCATCTGACTGCAGTGAGAACAGACTGACCATGTCCCACAAACTTGTGCAGGTAAGCTTATCTACACTGTCCCAGAATACAGATACTTACGAATGGCAACAGTCCCACAGCGTCTAAAATCATTATCACAAGGATGAACTTCTGGGCAATGAAATGTGTTTATTGTTGTACAAAAATGGCAAAGCATTTTAAGACCTGCAAAAGAAAGGTCCTGTTGAGTTCTCCCCTAGAAGCCTTTCCACCATTGAACTCCCAGCATCCTCCCCTCACAGCTGCTTCCCAATGCAGTTCTCTACACAAACAACCCCAAGGTCTGCAGAGCTCAGATCCTGGCAGAGCCTGACCAGGTCCCAGGACATCGTGGACCCATCAGGAATCTCTGCTTTTTCTAAAAGGGTGATCACATGGAAAACAGCTGAAATCCTCAAAGATGTCCATCCCTCTGTGTAATAGTGGCCATCAGGACACTACCATCCTCCAGGGTTTCTCTGGGCTCAGCACCTGCTGTCCCTGCCGGGAAGTGCTATGGACAGATGCTAGCTCAGGTATCCTGGTCAGCGCTCTCTGTGGGAGCCTGCAGTCTACTCCCCCATATTGAATCTCAGGAGTATCTCTCTAAGCATGTTTACATGCTAAAACCATGTCTAGACATGATGAAAGAAAGTTATTATGAGGCAAAATATAAAGTAAATAACTCCCCCTCTTGTTTAGGCTTTTAGAACAGGAAAAGTGTCATAGTGACCTCATGATACCTGGCTATGGAACAGAGCTGCCTGGTGTAGTCACCAGGCTCCTTCTGTCTTTGATTTTCTGTAGAAGCTTTTTCTGTGTATCCATGGCTGTCCTGGAACTCACTCTGTAACCCAGGCCAGCTTTGAACTCAAGTCTACTGACTCTGTATACTGAATCCTGGCTGGGATTAAAAGTGTGCACCACCAATGTCAGGCAACACCAATGTCTTCAGACAGAATTCACCCAGTGCATGAGAATGATTGTACATGCCCTTGAGTTCTTCCTTAGCAATTTGACTGCAGTCGTTTGTTAAAAATTAGGAAAAATGGCAGCAGCTCAATGTCCTGGGTAACTTATAACTTTAGGGCATGGGCAACAGAGGCAGGACTATCTCTGAGAGTTTGAACTAGAGAAAGAACCTAGCCTCAAAACAACAAAGGGGTAAATGAGATGGCTCAGTAGGTAGAGTTGCTTGCCACCTGGTTCTGGTGAGCCCAGTCCCCAACAAGCCTTCTTATAACCCTAGTCAGCTCTAGGTGGAGTCTCCTTCCATACAACAGAGTGGGAGTCTTGAGACCATACTTGCCTTCCCTAGGTTGGATGGCAATGCCCAACCCACTGGTGCTGTTATCCCACACACTGGTGCTGTTGTCCCACACAGTGGTGCTGATATCCCACACACTGGTATTGCTGACACTGGTGTCTACCCATTGGAGATCCAGGAGAATTAGCCAGAAGAAGGGGAGCATCGTCTCCAATGCACAGGTGAACCTGAAAGTGAAGAGAACCATGACCATGTGTGGGGCAAACCTCCAGATCCAGGTCCATGTTCTCAGCATCACCCCAGCCTATTAACATCACCAGGGCTCTGAGACTTTCTTGACCCCTCCTTTCATCCACATCTCCCTTTGTGATCCTCCTTCAGGGTCTGAACTTCACAGGGCACCTATCCAAGATGTCTCCCACTCTCTCTAGACACTTATCCAAAGCTCTCCCACTCACTTTAGGTGTTTCCCTCAGACCTCCCATCATTTCTAAATGCTCCAAACCTCTCCTGGGGCTCAGGTCAATCCTTCCTTCAGAGCTCCAAGTATCTGAGATCCACATTCAGTCATCTAAACCTCTCTTGGAACTCTCCTCTCAGGCTCAGAATCGCTCCTCAGAATTCCTGTTCTCTCTTGGGACACTTCCCTAGATGCTCTTCTAATGAAGCTTCTGAGCATACACTTGTTTGAGACTCGCCTGTGGCTCCTCCCTTCTCTTCGCACCCATCCCTCAGTGCTCAGAATCCTCAGGGCCACTTCAGTCAGGGCTCTGACCATCTCTTGGCACCCTTCTCTCAGAGTTCTGGTCCCTTCCTGAGGCCCCTTCCCCCAAACCAGCATCTCCCTCCATCTGGGGCTGCAGATCCCTTCTTGTGCACCGACTTCAGAGCTCCAGCATTAGATCCCCTGCCCTCAATGTTATGGCCTCTTTGTACTTCTCACCTCTGCCTCACTCACTGAACTTTTCTTGGTGCTGACCCATGGTACCATTTCCTCAGGGCTCCGCTTCCCTTAACATCTGTCTCAGGGCTCCAACCATTTCATGGTGTCTGTCAAGGTTCCTCCTGTCTCTTCCAATCTCACTTTGTGTCCCTTTAAAGAAGCTCTGACACCCTTGGAGCCCTTCCTCAGGATTTCAAGCCCTTTCTTGAGCGCTGAAAATTTCTGCAACCCAACTTTAAGGCTCCCTCAGTGCAGCCAATGTCTCTGAGTACCTCTCTCAAGGCTCTAAACCTCTCTTATTATCCCTTCTTTATTTCTCCAAACTTCTTTGTGAGCTTCCCTGAAGTTCAGACCCCTCCCAACATCATCTTCCTTTTTTTTTTTTTTTTTTTTGGCTGAGGGGGTTTTGCAAACATCGTTGTGCATTTCCTTTAAGTCTCCCTCCATTTCTCCTTAAGTATCCTTCATTTCTCTTTCTGTCTCTCTATTTGTCTCTCTTGGTGCCCTTCCGGGTGTGTTCTGACAACTTCTCAGCCCCAACTCTGGTCTTTCATCTTTTGCACCTCTCCTTGGGGCTCTGTGGGTCTCTGAGCAATCTTCTCTCGAGGCTCTGACCCTCTCTTGAATTTCCTCCCTCAAGGCTCTGTCTCTGTTGGTGCCCAACTTCAAGGCACACACTTTGTTGGCACAGCTCCTACTCCCCATGACACTGAGGATCTCTTGACACCCCTATCTCAAGGCTTTGACCCACTCTTGGAGCTTTATTTGGAGCCCTTTCTTCAAGGATGAACACTGTCGATAAACTTCCTTCAAGGGCCTAATCCTCTCTTCTAACCACTCTATCAAGGCTCTGTCTCTCTTTCTCTCAGGCTCTAACCATGTCTTGATGCACTTCCTTAAAAGCTACAAATCTCTGTCAACCTGTCTCACTGCCCTTCCTCAGGCCTCCAAAACTCTTTTGATGCCCCTCTCTTAGGACTGTAAATCTCCTGTGAGTACTTAACATTTTTTTTTCTGGAGCTCCTGCCTCAAGGATCCAACTGGGAATTGGCTCCTCTTTCCTCACCACCACTCCATCCCATGGGCCCCTCCCCTCTCTGGGCTCTGTCCTCTTCTTGTGCCCCTCATTCAGTGTACTTGCCTCACCTTTCTCTCAGGGTGCAGATTCCCCTTTGCCAACCTTGGCTCTGGGTTCCAACCACTTTTGTATAACCTTCTTTAGCCACCCCCCCCTCTCGATCTTTCTTAATGCTCCTACCTCAGTGCTCTAACTTTAACTTGGGGCCTGCCTGTTCTCTCCTGCCACCACTCCTTCAGATTTCCAACTCTCTTCGTGGCCTTTTCAACGGTCCTGAACCCCTCCCCTAACACCTCAAATCGCCAACGGTCTTTTGGGTCACTTCCGTAGAGCTCTGACCCTGCCTTGGTGCCCTTCCGGCACTGTTCCGACACTCTCTATGTGTTCTACCCACAAGGTTCCAATCTTCTGAGGAGACGATGCCCAGAGAGCCTCTGATAACTAAGGGTGACTGTCAAGAGAGGAGAATCCCTGAAATACGCGCACATAGGTATAGTCCAAACCTCAAGAGAGGAGTGCCTGAAGAGCGTCATAGCCCCGAGGGATGGGCTGAGAAAATGAGCACTTCAGTGTGGGTTTCCGGAAGTGGGTCAGGGCCCTGAAGGCAGTCCAAGACAGAGGAAGAGCCCAGCAGGAAGCATGTCAAGAGAGTCAAGAGAAGGTCCAGCTTCCGGGGGAAGTTCACCGAGAGATTCTGAGCTCTGATAGAAGGGCGCCAACACTCGATTTGGGACTTGACAGACAACACCAAGAGAGGGATGGAGTGCTGAGGGACAAGTGAACCAAGAGAGAAGGAGCACTGAAGTGTCGGAACCATAAAGGAAAAGCACCGAGACAGACAGAACCCTGAGGGAGCTGAAAACTCCAGGGCAGGGTCAGAGTTCTACAGACGTGCACCAAAAGACCTTTGGAGGTCTGAAGGTTAGAATAGGGGTTCAGAGCCCCAAGGGAAGGACAACAAAAAGCTGTACCTGAAAAACTCCTCAGCAACTGGCTTTTCTCTCCCACAAGCCCTGGTTTCACCGAGGTGACAAGATCTTACCCATGGCTAAGCCAAGACAATCTCTGCTAATTTTCCAATTTTTATTACATTTTTATTTTCTGTTTGTGAGTGCATGCATGTGGCACTACTTGGGTGTGGGGAGCCGCCCCCACATTCTCTGTTACAAGATGGCGCCGACACCTGTTGTCAGTTGGAGTAAACAACCTTGGTGCATATGTGCCTGCTACTTTTCCATCCCTTACTCTCTGCCTCTCCCGTGGCGTCATATGGGCTGACGAGCAGGAACCAGTCAGGAGATGACACGTCCGAGGTGGGGACTGCTGAGCTATATAAGGGTTGGGCTTTTCGCTCCCTGGGTCTCCACTCTGTAAGCTTATGCTCTCCCTCTCAAGATGCATTAAAGCTGTTCTGCAGAAGGATCCTAAGTGTGCCGCGTCGTTCTTGCTGGCGAGACGGTAGCGCAGGACATCTGGTGCTGAAACCCGGGAACTGGAGACCTCATCATCGTCAGCACCATCGGAGACCCCTTGGATTCAAGGAGGATTCAGAACTGCAGGTAACTACGCTCGGGAGAGGTATGTTATTCTGGGACTTTGGATTGGAGCCTGTGTTACAATTGTTACATCGTTACAATTGTTAGGATAAGCGGCAGTGCCTGACTGTGTGCTTTAGTCTCTTGTAGATAAAAGAGCTGCGCGCGGTCGTTACTTTTGTTTCATTTGAGCCGCAGGTGTTTATTTTTATCATGGCTCCTCTCAATCTGTCTAGCATGTCAGAAACCGAGCGTAGTGAGAGGTTAGGTGCACGTAAAAAGAAACCGGTTGTAACTAAGAAAGATAACCCCCCGGTAAATCTAAGGATAAGGGGGAGCCCTTACAGTCCCCAAGAGGGACATTAGAAGATAAACAAAAAAGGGGAGAAGGCTTATACCCTTTTCAGGAACTGGAAGCTTGCACAAATGCAAGTCACACATACTACAGGCCTGCCCTACAATCCTCAGGGACAAGGCATCGTGGAGCGAGCACATCGCACACTTAAGTCTTACCTAATAAAACAAAAAGGGGGAATTATGAAGGAGTTGCCCCCAACACCAAGAGTGGCTATTGCCATGGCATTGTTTACTATGAATTTTTAAAAATCTGGATGATAAGGGTCAAAATGCAGCAACAAGGCATTGCTCGGATCCGCAAAGACCAAAAGAATTTGTAAAATGGAAAGATGTGCTAACTAATGAATGGAAAGGCCCGGATCCTATTCTAATAAGATCCAGGGGAGCTGTTTGTGTTTTTCCACAGAATGAAGAAAATCCCTTTTGGGTCCCAGAACGACTCACCAGAACCGTTATGGAGCAAAAGGATGGCGAGACATTCCCGTGACAAAGAGGAACAACTTGACATTGATGGCACTAATTGCAATGAATTGGACCTATGAATTTGAGCAGATGCTTCGCGAATTGAGGGTCGCCATTGTTCAGATTAATTCTACCCGCCTTGACCTGTTCTTCACGGAGGGATTGTCTTCATGGATTTCTTCAGCTGTTTCATATTTCAAAGAATGGGTGGGGGTGGGATTGTTTGGAGCAGTCCTATGCTGGGGAATAGTGTTTATTCTCTGGCTGGTCTGCAAGCTCAGAACCCAAAACAAAAGAGATAAGGTGGTCATAGCACAAGCACTGGCTGCACTCGAGCAAGGGGCGTCAACCGATATCTGGTTGACTATGCTTAAGCAATAGGCTGCCGACCGAACAGCTCCTGCACACCCGGAACTTAGGTTCATTGCACAGGGTAGAGTGTTTAGTCTGGCCTCCCAAGAGGGGTGTTGAGCAATGGCATCGCACAGAGAGTCATTTTCCTCTGAGAGACATGTTGTCCTGCATAAGGGTTACCTGCTGTATTTTTTCCCTTTTCCCAAAAAAAGGCAGAGGACAGGTCAGAAGCATCCCGGATTTTGATGAATCCAGGGATAGGTTTCGTACACGTCTCACTAATTTTGTTCTTTGGGATGTTCAACCACTGTCTCTACCCTCTAATGTCCTGGGAGAGCCTGTTTGCTATTAAAACAAAAAGGGGGAGATGTGGGGAGCCGCCCCCACATTCTCCGTTACAAGATGGCGCCGACACCTGTTGTCAGTTGGAGTAAACAACCTTGGTGCGCATGTGCCTGCTACTTTTCCATCCCTTACTCTCTGCCTCTCCCGTGGCGTCATATGGGCTGACGAGCAGGAGCCAGTCAGGAGATGACACGTCCGAGGCGGGGACTGCTGAGCTATATAAGGGTTGGGCTTTTCGCTCCCTGGGTCTCCACTCTGTAAGCTTATGCTCTCCCTCTCAAGATGCATTAAAGCTGTTCTGCAGAAGGATCCTAAGTGTGCCGCGTTCTTGCTGGCGAGACGGTAGCGCGGGACACTTGGGTTGTTTTCTCTTCATATCTGAAACGCTCAATCAATGTGCACATTCATACATACCAGGCCCTCTACAGAGTGTGACACAGAAAGTCAGATAATCAGTGAGATAGATGGAGAGATTTACCTCAAAGAATTGCCTCTGAATGTAGTTGACTGAAGCTTTTAATCTCAGAACTTGAAGATAGTTTCTGGTGGGTCTCTGTGAGTGGGAGTCCAGTCTTGTGTACACAGTGAGTGCTAGAGACAGCTGGAGACACATAGAGAAACTCTGTGTCAAAAGGAGGAGGAGAAGGAGGATTGGCAATTGTAGGTCTGACTTGTTCTAATTTTGTGGGTCAGAACATCAGGCTTGGGTTTATTTAGGTCAACTGATGAGAGTCCAAATTCTTCGGTACACAATCTGGCCTCTGGTGCACCACTCTTGGGGGTCTCACTGGGGATGCTCTTTAACATCCCGCCTTCGTCCTGTGCATGGAGATCCTGCTGTTTTGGAGCTCTAGGCTCATCCCCTTCCCATGCGACCACAGTTGAAAGTTGAGGTGGTCGGTGGGGTGCGATAACTCACAGCCCTGGTCCCGGCCTGGATGGGAGGTGCCAGTTTTCTCCCATCTCACCATGGGGCAAGCTCTCCAGCCCTGCCTTCCTTTGCTCAACAAATACAACCTGAATTCAGGGGTGGGGCCAGTTGTCCTGCTCTCAGGTACTCATCTCCAGATCACCCACATGCCCACCACCAGGAATAGGTCTACTATTTTGTACAGGCCCCTCCCTCCCAATTGTTTAGGGGACCTTTGGGGGAAGGGAAGGGGATCAGCTCACCTGCTCTCACAGCCCCAGGACTGGCTCACCTGTATCCAAGACAACATGGTCAACTCTAGAGTACTTCCCAGGAAGGGTATAGAGACTCGGTTCTCTCGTGCTGAGCTGGTGATGGCTACGGCTAGTCCTCTCACACTAGTGACCCCAGGGCCAGGTTTCTCTCCTGCAGATGGCAAAGGGTGGGGGAGGGTGTCCTTACCAAACCATGCCACGTATGGCACATGAGGGTGGGGAATACTCCCTCCCTCACGCCCTTTGGGAATACTCATCTGAGTCCCTGCACAATGGAGTCTGCTCCTGTGTGCTTCCCAGATGGGGCGCAGAGCTCACACTCTTGTGTGCTACACCCTGTGAGAACCAGAGCTGACTCTCCCACTCACAGGGACAGGTCTCTCATCTGCTGCAGGTGGAAATGGGTGGGTGACAAGCGAAAAGAAGATTTTTAAAAATGACTAAGTGGCTACAGAACACAGTTATGACTTTCGTGAGAAACATCCCCCTAGGTGTATGCATTTGTACACTTTGTCCCAAGCTGATGCATTTGGAGAGACTGCGCAGTGTTTGGCTGGTGGGGCTTATCTGAAGAAATGGACCTCTGAGGTGGTGTAAGGTCTCTCACTGAGCCCCACTTTCTTTCCATATCTGCTCTGTGTTTCCTTTGTGACATCTGTAAGGACATGAAGTGCCAGTCTCCTGCCTCCTGATTGACAGCTGCTTGCTGCCAAGCTCCACTAGATCTCAGGCACTGTCCTTGCCTTGCTCCCAGAAACCAAGCTATGCCCCTGCAGCAGACAGGTCCCTGCTGTGAAAGCACATAGATCCCATAGACGATGGAAGCAAGGCCAGCCCCTCACCCTCATAGCTGCCAGATGACTCTGTGATCACTGCCAGCATCTGCTTCCTTGGAACTGTGTTCACAAATGGAATTTCCCATTCCCTGTCTGAAAAGCTTTGGAAGTCAGACAGTCCCTTTGTTCAGGGGATATCTCTGAAGGCTCTCTTTGTCCCTTAGACCTGCCTTCACCCTGGTCTGTCTGTATGTCTCCCCTGTCTGTTATTCACCTACATAAAACTTCTGATGTAGGTTTTTTAAGGGAAGTCTGAATTTCCCTTTGGGTTCCTATCATCTCAGCTCTCACCCTCTGACCTGATCCTGTAATCCTTCCCTAATTAATCTCCCACCTCAATCCCCCATCATGACCATTGTGGTACCCAAGATCTCTTTACACATATAGGAAATGGACCCTTATGGTCTGCTCTCAAGGTGAGGTAAGTTTACAGTTCACCAGGGGATCACAAATAATAGGGAGGCCCTAGGTTCCCGACTTTGTAAAGCTAGAACCTAGAGTACACATGTGTAGTTGTTCTCAGTTCACTGTAAGATTGAAGATTATCAGACAGTCTGCTACATGACTGAAAGCATGTACCCTCAAAAGGGAAGGAGGAGCCCCACAACACAGGGATTTTGGGTAGGAGGCATTGCTAGCTCCATATGAGAAAACAGTAACACTCTGGAGGACCAGCCTGTGCAGGGACAATATAGCAGGGATACATTGTAGTTCAGGGACCATAGGAAGCACAGTTCCTCCCCCACCGTTTCACATTCTCTGCACCCTGACACTCACTTCTGCAAAATCTCAAAATAAGACATCTCATGTTCTCTCATATTAGGGAAGAAAGTTCCAGCCTTGTGATCTTCTAGAAGACAGGAAGGACTTTGTCATGAATGGGATTGGAGACAATTTGTGATAGTCTAGGAAGCATCTGACTGCATTCTAATCATGACCTGGAAATTTGAGTGCAGTCGAGTCAAATGCAGTAGACTAAGTTTTCTGCTGATATAATTTCAAGAGAGCAGAAAATTGGTTTGGGACTGGTCGCTCACTGTTGAATATATATATACAGTAAGGTAAGCAGAAAGTTTTGAAAACTTACAGTTCTTGAAGAAAAAGGTATAAATGGAGGTGATGTTGTACCCAGAGGAGACAAGGTCAGTGGTATGACTTTAGAGACATTACAAATCAGGAAACCCTTGCCTTGCCCCTGAACGAGAGGAACAGCATCTAGAAACTAAGACCCAACCTTGGGGAGCTTAAACATCCAGTCTTTCGTTAGACTCTAAGCAGAATGCAACTGATTAGCACAATTATTTTCTGGCGAAACATTTCCCAGTTTCATACATGAAGGTGGATTACTGTCTCTGTGGTACTAGGAGCCCTTGGCTATACCTCAAGCTGGCAGCAGAACTTTGTCATCATGACGATTTTGGACAGATGCAGGGTGTGTCGTACAAGCATGGAAGAGGCTTGTGCTGAGTTTCCAGAAAGCTGCTGAGGCCAGGCAACATGAAACTCTAGAATGGGCTGTGCAGGAACCGGTAAGGGGGAACCCTAAGCTGCAGTGGAAATCTCAGGATAGTGGAGATGCTGGAAATGTAGGTCTGCCAAGGAGAAGTACAGGTGATGAGTAGATCTTGATTGACAGAGACATCATCCTGCAATCAGCAGCCCTAGAGAGGTATGGCTTGCCAAGGCCACTGAGCCTTGATGATGCCATCTTAGGCTCAAGTTGCTAAGCACAAATATAAGGTTAGCATCGGATGCTTGCCCCTCTGATTTCCTGCGTTGCTTTGGTCTGGCTCTCATTTACTGTGTCCCTGTGATGGTTAGCTTCAAATGACATTGCCTAGGATTATCTGAGAAGAGGGTCTCAGTGAGGGATTGTCTACCTTTGAGGGTCCTGTGGACCTGTCTGCCCTTGCATATACCTTGATTACACCCATTGATAAGGGAAGACTTAGGCCACTGCGGGCCGTACCAACCCCTAGTCAGGGAGTTGAACGTGTCTATAGTGAAGAAATGGAGTTGAGAGAAAGCATGTGACCACTGAGGACATGATTCTGCTCTTGATGGCAGATATGATGTGCCTGGTCATCTGAACTTCCTGACTTGTGTCCCTTCATCATAGAGTGTCACGTGGAATTGTAAGGCAAACAAAACCTTGCTTTTCTAAGTTGATGTTGTTGGGCTGTTTATATCACAGCGACAGAGATGAAACTGAGACAGCCTCTCTTCCTCCCTTTCAGAGAGCACACAGTTGCTCAGGGCCTTGGAGGTGCCAAATGCATGACTTGGAGTTTTATTTTTACAAGGCCTCACAGTGAAGAGAGGGCTGTGGGTCCCAGAAGAGCCTTTAAAATTTGGAACAGTGTTGCAATTGATAAGGCATGGGGAATTGTAAAGTGAACTACAAAACCTTGGAATTTGAGGTAGCTATGGGCTAATTGGGGGAAGAAACAGCTTACTATGGATTGTCTGACAAATGTACCCAACAGGCTCATGGATCTCAACATTTGTTCCCCAGCTCATGTCTCTGGAATTGGATTTATCAGGACATCATATTAATTCTCTTACAAGCTCACCAACTCCTATCCCAACCTGTTTTTTCGAGTTACTCAAATTTATTTCATTTTATTATTTTAATTTTATATAGCTTGTCTCACATGTCAATCCCAGTTCCCTCTCCCTCCCCTCATCCCACACCCCTCACCATCCCCCCAGCCTCCCACCCTATCGACACTTCCTTCCACATAGGGGATATCTAGAGTCTGTCATTTCACTCAGGGCAGGGTCCAGGCACTCCCCTAAGAGTCCAGGCTGAGAGAGCATCCCTCTTTGTGTTATGGACACACATGTCTGTTTGTATTCCAGGGATAAACACTGAGACACTGCCCAGGGCCCCATAGGTTGCCCAGGCCTCCTCACTGACTCCCACATTCAGGGGATCTGGATCAGTCCTGTTCTGGCCTCTCAGCTGTCGTTCTGGGGTTCAAGAGCTCTCCCCTGTTCAGATCAGCTGTCTCTGCTGGTTTTGCCAGCCCATTCTTTGCCAATTTGCTCATCGCTCCTCTCTCTGTCACTGGGTTCCTTGGGTTCAGTTCAGTGTTTAACTGTTTGTGTTTGCCTCTGCTTCCATCAGTCACTGGATGAAGGTTCTAGGATGGTTATGGACGTCAAGTTCATTATCAGGAATGGGCATTGAGGTGGTCTCTCCACTATTGTTTAGCTTGCCAGTTGGTGTCATCCCTTTAGATCACTAGAGGTCTCACTGGTGCCTGATCTGTCTTCTAACCTATGATTCCCTCTTCCCCCTATTCTAGCCCCCACTCAACCTTCCTGTTCCCCCATGACCTACTCTCTCTTCCTCTTCTCCCCCTCTCTTCTTCCCAGCTCCCACTCCCCCTCACCCCTCGCCATGTTCCCCATCTGTTCAGAGGATCTTGCCTCATTCCTCTTCTCTGGGGTACCATGCATACCTCTCTCATGTTTCCCAGACTCTGTCAGTGGAAGTGTAGACTGGCACTATCCAGACCCATGTCTAAAATCCATATATGAGTGAGAACATACCACGTTTGTCTTTTTGTGACTGGGTTACCTCACTCAGGATGGTTTCCTCTAGTGTCATCCATTTACCTGCGAATTTCAAGATTCCATTGTTTTTTCTGCTGAGTAATACTCCATTGTGTAACTGTAACACATTTTCTCTAGCCACTCTTCAGTTGAGGGGCATCTAGGTTACTTCCAGGTTCTGGCTATTACAAATAATGCTACTATGACCATAGTGGACAGATGTCCTTGTTGTATGAATTTGCCTCTTTTGGATATATGCCTAAGAGTGGAATTGCTGGGTCTTGTGGTAGATTGTTTCCCATTTTCCTGAGGAATGTCCATACTGATTTCCAAAGTGGCTGTATGAGTTGGCATTCCCACCAGCAGTGGAGGAGTGTTCCCCTCTCTCCACATCCTCTCCAGCTTAAATGGTCTTTGGTGTTTTTGATTTTAGCCATTCTGACAGGAGTAAGATGGTATCTCAAAGTTGTGTTGATTTGCATTTCCCTGATGGCTAAGGATGTTGAGCACTTTCTTAAGTGTTTCTTGGCCATTTTATCCTCCTCTATTGAGAATTCTCTATTTAGCTCTGTACCCCACCTTTTAATCGTATCCTTTGGTGTTTGGGAGACTTGCTTCTTGAGTTCTTTGTAAATTTTGGAGATGAGCCCTCTGTCAGATGTGGGGTTAGTGAATATCTTTTCCCATTCTGTGGACTGCCTTTTGTCTTGTTGACTGTCCTTTGCCTTCAGAAGCTTCTTAGTTTCAAGAGGTCCCATTTGTTAATTGTCGATCTCAGAGTCTGTGCCACTGGTTTTATATTCAGGAAGTGGTCTCCTGTACCAACTCGTTGAAGAGTATCTCCCACTTTTTCTTCTAAGAGTTTCAGTGTGGTTGGATTTATGTTGAGATCTTTAATCCATTTGGACTTAAATTTTGTGCAAGATGATAGACATGGATCTATCAGCAGTCTTCTGCATACCAGTACCCAGTTATGCCAGCACCATTTGTTGAAGATACTTTCTTTTTTTCATTGTATAGTTTGAGCTTCTTTGTCAAAAATCAAGTATTCATAGGTGTGTGGGTTAAAATCAGGTTTTCAATTTTGTTCCATTGTTCTACCTGTCTATTTTTGTGCCAATACCAAGCTGTTTTCAGGACTATAGCTCTATAATAGAGCTTGAAGTCAGGTATGGTGATGCCTCCTGAAGTTCCTTTATTGTATAGGGTTGTTTTGACTATCCTGGGCCTTTTGTTTTTCCATATAAAGTTGATTATTGTTTGTGAAGAATTGTGTCAGAATATTGATAGGAATTGCATTGAATCTGTAGACTGCTTTTGGCAAGATTGCCATTTTTATTATGTTGATCCTACCAATCCAAGATCTTTCCATCTTCCGGTATCCTCTTTAATTTCTTTCTCAAGGTTCTTGATATACAGGTGTTTCACTTCCTTGGTTAACATTTTCCCCAGATATTTGATGCAGTTTATGGCTATTGTAAAGGGTGATGTTTTTCTGATTTCTTTCTCAGCCACTTCATCATCTGTATATAATAGGGCCACTGATTTTTTTGAGTTTACCTTGTATCCTGCCACTTTGCTGAAGGTGTTTATCAGCTCTACGAGTTCCCTTGCGGAGTTTTTTGGGTCACTTATGTAAACTATCATATCATCTGCAAATAGTGAATTCTTGGCTTCTTTTCCTATTTGTATCCCCTTGATCTCCTTTTGTTGTCTTATTGCTGTAGCTAGAACTTCAAGTACAATATTGAAGAGGTATGGAGAGAGTGGACAGCCTTGTCTTGTTCCTGATTTTAGAGGAATTGTGTTGTTTCTCTCCATTCAGTTTGATGTTATCTGTTGGTTTACTGTATATTGCTTTTATTATGTTCAGGTATGTTCCTGTTATCCCTGATCTCTCTAGAACCTTTATCATGAAGGGGTGCTGGATTTTGTCAAAGGCCTTTTCAGCATCTAGTGAGATGATCATGTGGTTTTTCTTTCCCAGTTTGTTTATATGGTGGATTACATTGATAGATTTTCTAATGTTGAACCATCCCTGCATTCCTGGGATGAAGCCTACTTGATCATGGTGGGATGATTTTTCTGATGTGTTTTTGAATCCAGTTTGCAAGTATTTTATTGAGTATTTTTGCATCGATGTTCATGAGGGAAATTGGGCTATAGTTCTGTTTCTTAGTTGTGTCTTTGTGTATCAAGGTAATTATAGCCTCGTAAGAAGAGTTTGGCAGTGAGCCTTCTGCTTCTATTGTGTGGAATACTTTGAGGAGTATTGGAATTAGCTCTTCTTTGAATTCCTGGTAGAATTCTGCACTGAAGTCATCTGGGCCTGGGATTTTTTTGTTTGGGAGACTTTTGATGACTGCTTCTATTTCATTAAGGGTTATAGGTCTGTTTAGATTGTTTATCTGTTGTTGATTTAGTTTTGGCAAGTGATAGCTATCCAGGAAATTGTCCATTTCCTTTCAATTTTCGAATTTTGTGGAGTACAGATTTTCAAAGTATGCCCTGATGATTCTCTGGATTTCCTCAGTGTCCGTTGTTATGTCCCCCTTTTCATTTCTGATTTTGTTAATTAGCATGCTCTCTATCTGTCTTTTGGTTAGTTTGGACATAGGTTTGTCTATTTTGTTGATTTTCTCAAAGAATCAACTCTTTGTTTCATTGATTCTTCTCAATGTTTTCCTGGTTTCTACTTGATTGATTTCAGCCCTCAATTTGATTATTTCCTGGCGTCTGCTCCTTCTGGGTGAGTTTGCTTCTTTTTGTTCTAGAACATTTAGCTGTACTATTAATTCTCTAGTGTGACTGTTCTCCAGTTTCTTCATGTGGGCAGTAAGTGCTATGAACTTTCCTCTCAGCACTGCTTTCAGAGTGTCCCATAAGTTTGAGTATGTTGAGTCTTCATTCTCATTGAATTCCAGGAAGTATTTAATTTCTTTTTTATTTCTTCCTTTACCCAGGGATGGTGCAATTGTGCATTGTTCAATTTCCATGAGTTTGTAGGGTTTCTGTGATTTGTGTTATTGTTGAATTCTAATTTTAATGCATGGTGGTCTAATAAGATACAGGGGGTTATTCCAATTTTTTGTATCTGTGGAAATTTGCTATGTTTCCTATTATGTGGTCAATTTTAGAGAAGGTTCCATGTGGCACCAAGAAGAAGGTATATCCCTTTGTGTTTCAGTGGAATGTTCTATAGATGTCTGTTAAACCCAGTTGGGTCATTAGTTCTTTAGTTTCTTTGTTAAGTTTCTGTCTGGAGTTCCTGTCTAGTGGTGAGAGTGGAGTGTTGAAGCCCCCTACTAATAGTGTGTGAGATTTTATGTGCGATTTGAGCTTTAGTAATGTTTCTTTCACGAATGTAGGTGCCTTGGTATTTGGGGCATAGATGCTCAAAATTGAGACTTCATCTTGATGGACTTTTCCTTTGATTAATATGAAATGTCCTTCTTCATCTCTTTTGATTGATTTTAATTTGAAGTCTAATTTGTTAGATATTAGTATTGCTACACCTGCTTGTTTCTTGGGTCTGTTTGATTGGAAAAACTTTTCCCAACCCTTTACTCTGAGGTAACATCTGCCTTTGATGTTGAGATGTGTTTCTTGTCTTCAGCAGAGGGATGGGTTCTGTCTTCGTATCCATTCTGCTAGTCTGTGTCTTTTTATAGGCAAGTTGATACCATTGACATTGAGGGATATTAATGACCATTGATTGATGATTCTTGATTGTGCTTGATTTATTGGTAGTGGAGTTATTGTGTGTAGGTTCTCCTCCCTTTTTCTTTTGGTGTTTGGTAAAGTGGGGTTATCTATTGCCTGTGTCTTTTTGAGTGTAGTTATCTTCGTTGGGTCTAGGTTTTCCTTCTAGTACTTTCTGTAGAGCTGGATTCATGGATGTGTATTGTTTAAGTCTGGCTTTGTCATGAAATATTTTGTTTTCTCCATCTATGGTAATCGAAAGCTTTACTGGATATAGTAGTCTGGGCTGGCAACATTGTTCCCTTAGCGTTTGTAGGACATCTGTCCAGGACCTTCTGGATTTCATATTTTGCATTGAGAAGTCAGGTGTAATTCGGATAGGTCTGCCTTTATATGTTACTTGGCCTTTTTCTTTAGCTGCTCTTAATATTTTCTCTTTATTCTGTAGGTTTGATGCTTTGATTATTATATGGTAAGGTGACTTCTTTTTCTGGTCCAACCTATTTGGTGTTCTGTAAGATTCGTGTATTTTCATAGGCATATCCTTCTTTAGGTTAGGGAAATTTTCTTCTATGATCATGTTGAATATGTTTTCTGTACCTTTGAGCTGTATTTCTTCACCTTCTTCTATACCTATTATTCTCAGGTTTGAGTTTTTCACATTGTCCCATATTTCCTGGATATTTTCTGTTAGGGATTTGAGGGTTTTGAGATTTTCTTTGGTTGATGACTGTATATCCTCTAATGAGTCTTCAGCACCTGAGATTCTCTCTTCTATCTTTTGTATTCTATTGGTGATACTTGCATCTGTAGTTCCTGATCATATACCCAGCTTTTCTATTTCCAGCATCCCCTCAATCTGTGTTTTCTTTATTGTTTCTATTTCAATGTTCAATCCTTCAACTGTTTGAGTTGTTTCCTTCATTTGTTTGGTTGTTTTTTCTTGGTACTCTTTAGATTCTTTGAGAGATTTGTTTATGTCTTCAATTTTCCCCCATTTCATGGATATTTTGTTTTTTTCTTCTATTTATTTAAGGGATTTCCTTGTTTCCTCTTTGAGGGTCTCTATCATCTTCATGAAATAATTTTTAAGGTCTGTCTCCTCTGCTTCATCTATGTAGTGCTTTTCAGGTCTTGCTGCCATTGGTTCTCTAGATTATGGTGGGGTCATGTTGGTCTTTCTATTGCTGAATGAGCTCTTATTCTATCTTCTTCCCATCTCTTCTTCCAGTGGGTGCAGGTGGGGTCTTTCCGTCTTCACTGGTGTCCTTCCTTCCTGAAACTGAAGCTGGGGACACTGACACTGAAGCTGAAGCTGAAGCTGGGGTCACCATAGGTTGGGGCCTGGAGGGCTGATGCATTTCCTGAAGCTGGGGTCGCCGAGGGTAGGGGCCTAGAAGGGCTGATGCCTTTCCTGTGTGGGCAGGTCTTCTGGATGCCAGGAGCAACCCCCCCGGAACATTGAGGGGATGGGTGTAGGGTGGGGGATGCGGAGTGGCCCCTGCAGAGACCAAAGCACACCAGAAGCTGGGATCACCAGAATTACTCAAATTTTGTCCGCCCTAAACCAGTAGTACACCTCAAGTTCACTCCAGGACTGGGGGAATGGCCTGGCTGATGTTACCCAATGGGTCAGTGGTGGGGAGTGACCTCATAGCCTGTGATGGACAAAAGGTATTAGAAGTAAATTCCAGTCCTGATCCCTATTCAATTTAACTTTGACTCCTTTGAGAAGGCCTCAGACAGAGTACACAGATTTTTCTGGAGGGTCTCCAAGCCTTCCTAGGCCAGCTGCCTAAGACCAGAGAGGAGATGTGGTGTATGGGTACACCCTGCAATGACATTAGGGACATTCCATGGCAGGAAGTCCTTATAAGGTAGAGGTCACCTTATATCGATGGCTGCAGTCACTAGAAACATGGACAACATATCTGGCCCAAGCTTCTGATGCCAGAGAAATCCAAGATGGACATTTACAAAGGGAAGCAACGTGTCAGATACTGGGCTAGAAGGTCTAGAGGATTTTGCATTCAGGAAGATTACCGCTAGAATCTTTATCTTCCCTGTTGATCCTGGTCTCTGTGTGCTGTGTGTGGAGGAAAATGGGCTCCCTCTGCACCACCTCAGAGGTTCTCAGGTACTGGAACATAAAAGGGAGGGGCAAGGCTCAACCTCAGAGGCGCTGGCCAGGAAAAGTGTGGCAAGACCTGCCACAGGCTCTTACGGGAGCCGAAGAGCACCTGGGCTGACAGCCATGGAGCCTGGCTTCCCACCAGCCCACCCAGAGACCACAGGAGTCAAGACAAGAGGTTAACAAGGAGAACACATTTAATTAGAAGGGTCCAGCAGGGTACCAGGAATTCCTGTCCCACAAGGCATGCTCCAGGTCTCTGCACCTTAGAGCAGGCTGAGGTCTGTGAGAGCAGGGACAGTAAGGACTATGAAGACAGTGAGGGAGAGCTCAGTTTCTCTTCTCTCGCTGGCTTTTCCAGGCTGCTCCTTGAACTTCGGCATGTTCGGCCCACCCTGATTACACAAGCTCCATTTGCAGCACCGCGTGTATATGAAGGGCAAGGAGTTTTGGACCAAAAACGGCTTAGGCTCAGGAGGTACATTAGGCCGCATGCCCTGTAGCAAAAGTGCAGGGACTGGACAGGCTTTGGTGCACTGTTTTGAAGTAAGGTAGAAACGTTCAAATATTCCTAATAGGGGACAAAGAAAAGCATGTTATGAGTTCGAGGACCTGATATCAGAGCCTCTCTGGATTATCTGCACCCCTTGAGACCCTGTCAGACAGTCTTACTCAATGAGAGCATCGGTCAGAGGATAGGAGCCACTACTCAGGGGAAGAAGGCTGAATTGCCCTAGGGGAGATGTGTGGTCCTCCACACGCTATGGGGATTTGTGCCTGCATTTGGAAACACAGGATGCTTGATCCTCAACTTTTAAAACACAGAAGTGACTCAAGTGACTGAAAGGGACATGCACATATTGGAAGAAACTGTGACCATTCTGACTTAGATCCAGCTGAGACGCTAGCCTTTGAACATCATCTTGCATTGCACAAATAGGTTTTTTTTTTCATATTAAGCAATAAACCTCCTTTAGCTGAGCCAATTTCTGTCAGCTGCTCCAACATCCTATAAACTTCCCCAAACATGGAGAGACTCTACACAGGGATGCGTGTGTGTTAATGCGTGTAGGACTGAATTTGAATGCTCAGGTGATGAAAATCCTCACGGTAGGTAGGACGGTTTGGGTCCCATTGGTCCATTTTGGGAAGCCTGTCTTGTATGTAGAATTTCTGTAGTGAATCATGGGGAAATTAGTCAGCCTGCAAACACCAAAGAATGGCCACTTTTCCAGGAGTATACAGTAAGCTGGAACTGCCCCCTTGTATTAGAGTTTCATCTTGAAGCAAATGAAGAGAACTCCCATCATCCCCCAGCACGCTAACCCCGCTGCCGACTGCTGCTGTCGCATGCTTTCCTGCCTGGCTTGTGCTTCTCAGCACTGACGTCTACCCCTGCATCCCATGGCGCTTCCTCCTCACAGTTTTTGTTCTCTAGGTTTGATTCTTGTTAGTGTTATTTTTGTTACTGTTGCTTTGTTTTGTTTCTGTGTTTGTAAAGTCCCTTTGATTGACAGCTCCTATTCCTGTCAGCATGTGTTGCCCTGCCAATAGCATCCTTGGAAGGAAGCAGAAGGAAGCAAGACTTACGAACGGCAGCCACCACACAGAACTGTTTGTCATGAGGACAGTCCACAGGGCTCGTGCAGTTAAAGCTGTTCTCTGCCTCACAGACGTGACACCTCATTCTCTCTGAAATTAGGGATTGGAAAGGAGAGAAATGGGACTGTTGTTCCCCTGCAGCACCAAACCTGTCATCCAAGTGTCGTCTGCAAAGTCAAGGGAGTGCCCAACTCTCCCGAGCCCACATTCTGTGCATGACACCTAAGTTCTGAGCCTCTGTCTGGAGGCTCCCTTGCCTGTCCAATGAGGATTGCATTAGGTCCTTCTCCTCTGGGCACAGTGCATGAACCCACATTCCCAATCAGACACTGTAGTGTCCAGAAATTCCCATGGGCATCCATTTCCTTGCCACTTTTGTCCCTTTACTTTGAACCCCAAGGTTTCACAGCTGCCTTTTGTCCTGACCCACACTCTTTGTTTCTGGTCCCCACAGTAGATAACCTCTCCTGGGTCAGGATTAGGGCAGCTCCAGTTTGGGGAAGACAATGGAGACACCCACAAATTCCCATCTTCCGGCAGTGCTGAAGCTCACAGGTCAGGGTGTTTCGATTTTTCCAAGCCTTCCTAACCAGAAGGAAGAGTGACTGGAGAGACTGACCAGGAGCCCTGGTGGATGGGTAACCCAAGCTTGCCCTAGGGGAAGCTCCAATCCAGAAGCACACCCCCCATTCCCAATGCTCCCACGCCCCTACCCTTCCATCCCCAGTACCCCAACTCTGGCCCGTGCCCCAAAGCCCCCACACCAGCCCACATTGGTCGCGGGCCTCACAGCCCTGGACTTCAGTGTACACTACCTAATGGACTCTCTGAAGGCACTAACCTTCATCCTCTTGTCCCTAGAGGGCGCAGGGCTGCGCCACTCACCTGCTCTCCTGATCCTGTCCTTGGTCTGAGCCAATGGTAAGGCCATGGCTATGAGCAAGGCCAGCAGGGCGACCATCTCCAGAGGGTGCCTGGACCTGTGGAGGACAGGAGTGGCTCGCTCTGCTCTGTTCTTCTCACTGGCGTCCCAGGTCTGAGTGGCACAGAGCCCTCTCTTCTCTTGGTCTGAATCCACGCCCCCTCCGCGGCCACACCCCACCCCCACCCCGCAGGCACTCACACCTCAGAACCTTTCTACACTTTTGTCCCACATAGTGTGTGCTCTGGGCCACTTGCTGACCAGAGGGAGGGGCGGTGAATTTGCCTACACCCCCACCAACACTCACTTCCTCAGCAGTCCTTGCCTCAGCGGGTCCATGAGTCCTGGCAACTGAGCACGAGGTCTGAGAATCTGCTGATTTGGGGTCGCCTCAAATTGGATTTTCCTCTGCACAATGCCACCTAGACACACTGTATTCTGCCTCCCAGAGATCATCTACCTCCATCTTCAAGTGCTGGGAATAAAAACATGAAGTCTTTCCAGTCTCTCTCCATCTATCTCACTGATTCTATGTCTTGTTCTGCCAGTCTCTGAAACTGTGTTAGCGTGCATGTCTCTGCCCACTTCCTGAGCATTTTAGACATGAAGGAAACCCACACTCAGAGAGGCCACATGCAGGCACACATATATGAAATTACAAATGTAGTAATAATTTGAAAATTAGCAGAGACTGCCAGGGCTTACCCATGGGTACTATCCTGTCACCTGGCGAAAGCAGCAGGTGTGGGAGTGACTAGGCATTTGCTCATCAATATGTCCCTCAGCATTGGGAAATGTGCAGATGGGACTGTCAGGCCCAGCACCTAATGAGCCAGTCCTTGTCACCACAGTCCCTTTTCCCTTCATCATAACCTGAGGACTGAAAGAATCCAGCAATTACTCTGGTCATGGGATCTTAGCTGGGATGTGTCTTATCAGGTACACACTGACTGGCATCAGAACATTTCTCTCTTTTGTTCAAAACACACATATGCCAAGACTGCTCAATGCTTTGTACCCACCAAGTGTAAGGGTTCAGGCATTGTGCTGACCTGTGTGTCACCTGCAGACTGCACTCCTGCCATACCCTGATCAGCCCTGGTGCAAAGGACCCTGTAATAGAAAGGCCTTAGCCCACTAATGCTCTCTTCCCCTCTTGCTGTCCTCTCTCTTTCTCTCTCCCCACTGCTTCCCTGTCCTCTCTATCTTCTCCTCTTCTCTCTTCCCTTCCCCTCCCTTTCTAATCAAACTTCTCACTAAGCTCTGTGTACCTGGCATGTTGTTTCCCACCTCGATCACCCTCACCGACCTTGGAATGTTGGGGCCCATGAAGTCGGGTCCACTTCCTCAGGTCAGACAGTACCTAACAACCTTAGTAAGCCTAAAAGTCTAAATGTCTAAGGCGTGGCCATCTGCTGCACCACCTCATTTCCTACAAGAGGCCTGGCGGACACTGAAGAAATTCTACCCACAAAAGTGGTAAAGCTAGCCAATGAGCAAACCTGCCTTTCACCTCAAGTCCTGCAAACGACACTTGGATCCTCGACAAGAGGACAGTGAAATCAACTTTTTCCCCGTGGCTAAGGCTGACGGTGGGCAAATCTTTCTAAAGCTCCTAATCTGCAAGCCCTGATATGACAGCTGAGGGGGGTGTCCTTGAAGCCTCTGCCCAATTTCTATTACTTTACAGGTTGCTCCCAGGCTCATTTATATGGTATACATAATTCCATTGTATTTATTCTATGTTTCACACACAGAAATTATAACTAAAACAGAAGAAAACAGACATGGAGCCCTCCTGTGTGTTATGACATTGATGGGACCACTCAAAAAACATCCAGACATAGACCAGACTCCCACTCACACAGACCAACCAGACACTCTCTTTAAGTACTAGGGTTGAAAGCTTGTGCCAACCACATTCATAGGCAATCTTTTGAGGTAAATCTCTCCATCTATCTCACTGATTATCTGACTTTCTGTGTCACACTCTGTAAAATGGGCTGGTGTGTATGAATATGCACATTTCCTAGCATTTCAGGTATGAAGACAACCCACATCAAGTATGGCTACATGCATGCACACGTAGAAAGAAAATGCAAATGTAAAAAAATGTGAAAATTAGCAGTTATTGGCAGGGATTAGCCATGGGTAAGATCTTGTCACCTCGGTGAAAGCAGGGCTCGTGGGAGAGAAAAGCCAGTTGCTGAGGAGTTTTTCAGTTACAGCTTTTTGTTGTCCTTCCCTTGGGGCTCTGAACCCCTATTCTAACCTTCAGACCTCCAAAGGTCTTTTGGTGCACGTCTGTAGAACTCTGACCCTGCCCTGGAGTTTTCAGCTCCCTCAGGGTTCTGTCTGTCTCGGTGCTTTTCCTTTATGGTTCCAACACTTCAGTGCTCCTTCTCTCTTGGTTCACTTGTCCCTCAGCACTCCATCCCTCTCTTGGTGTTGTCTGTCAAGTCCCAAATCGAGTGTTGGCGCCCTTCTATCAGAGCTCAGAATCTCTCGGTGAACTTCCCCCGGAAGCTGGACCTTCTCTTGACTCTCTTGACATGCTTCCTGCTGGGCTCTTCCTCTGTCTTGGACTGCCTTCAGGGCCCTGACCCACTTCCGGAAACCCACACTGAAGTGCTCATTTTCTCAGCCCATCCCTCGGGGCTATGACGCTCTTCAGGCACTCCTCTCTTGAGGTTTGGACTATACCTATGTGCGCGTATTTCAGGGATTCTCCTCTCTTGACAGTCACCCTTAGTTATCAGAGGCTCTCTGGGCATCGTCTCCTCAGAAGATTGGAACCTTGTGGGTAGAACACATAGAGAGTGTCGGAACAGTGCCGGAAGGGCACCAAGGCAGGGTCAGAGCTCTACGGAAGTGACCCAAAAGACCGTTGGCGATTTGAGGTGTTAGGGGAGGGGTTCAGGACCGTTGAAAAGGCCACGAAGAGAGTTGGAAATCTGAAGGAGTGGTGGCAGGAGAGAACAGGCAGGCCCCAAGTTAAAGTTAGAGCACTGAGGTAGGAGCATTAAGAAAGATCGAGAGGGGGGGGGTGGCTAAAGAAGGTTATACAAAAGTGGTTGGAACCCAGAGCCAAGGTTGGCAAAGGGGAATCTGCACCCTGAGAGAAAGGTGAGGCAGGTACACTGAATGAGGGGCACAAGAAGAGGACAGAGCCCAGAGAGGGGAGGGGCCCATGGGATGGAGTGGTGGTGAGGAAAGAGGAGCCAATTCCCAGTTGGATCCTTGAGGCAGGAGCTCCAGAAAAAAAATGTTAAGTACTCACAGGAGATTTACAGTCCTAAGAGAGGGGCATCAAAAGAGTTTTGGAGGCCTGAGGAAGGGCAGTGAGACAGGTTGACAGAGATTTGTAGCTTTTAAGGAAGTGCATCAAGACATGGTTAGAGCCTGAGAGAAAGAGAGACAGAGCCTTGATAGAGTGGTTAGAAGAGAGGATTAGGCCCTTGAAGGAAGTTTATCGACAGTGTTCATCCTTGAAGAAAGGGCTCCAAATAAAGCTCCAAGAGTGGGTCAAAGCCTTGAGATAGGGGTGTCAAGAGATCCTCAGTGTCATGGGGAGTAGGAGCTGTGCCAACAAAGTGTGTGCCTTGAAGTTGGGCACCAACAGAGACAGAGCCTTGAGGGAGGAAATTCAAGAGAGGGTCAGAGCCTCGAGAGAAGATTGCTCAGAGACCCACAGAGCCCCAAGGAGAGGTGCAAAAGATGAAAGACCAGAGTTGGGGCTGAGAAGTTGTCAGAACACACCCGGAAGGGCACCAAGAGAGACAAATAGAGAGACAGAAAGAGAAATGAAGGATACTTAAGGAGAAATGGAGGGAGACTTAAAGGAAATGCACAACGATGTTTGCAAAACCCCCTCAGCCAAAAAAAAAAAAAAAAAAGGAAGATGATGTTGGGAGGGGTCTGAACTTCAGGGAAGCTCACAAAGAAGTTTGGAGAAATAAAGAAGGGATAATAAGAGAGGTTTAGAGCCTTGAGAGAGGTACTCAGAGACATTGGCTGCACTGAGGGAGCCTTAAAGTTGGGTTGCAGAAATTTTCAGCGCTCAAGAAAGGGCTTGAAATCCTGAGGAAGGGCTCCAAGGGTGTCAGAGCTTCTTTAAAGGGACACAAAGTGAGATTGGAAGAGACAGGAGGAACCTTGACAGACACCATGAAATGGTTGGAGCCCTGAGACAGATGTTAAGGGAAGCGGAGCCCTGAGGAAATGGTACCATGGGTCAGCACCAAGAAAAGTTCAGTGAGTGAGGCAGAGGTGAGAAGTACAAAGAGGCCATAACATTGAGGGCAGGGGATCTAATGCTGGAGCTCTGAAGTCGGTGCACAAGAAGGGATCTGCAGCCCCAGATGGAGGGAGATGCTGGTTTGGGGGAAGGGGCCTCAGGAAGGGACCAGAACTCTGAGAGAAGGGTGCCAAGAGATGGTCAGAGCCCTGACTGAAGTGGCCCTGAGGATTCTGAGCACTGAGGGATGGGTGCGAAGAGAAGGGAGGAGCCACAGGCGAGTCTCAAACAAGCGTATGCTCAGAAGCTTCATTAGAAGAGCATCTAGGGAAGTGTCCCAAGAGAGAACAGGAATTCTGAGGAGCGATTCTGAGCCTGAGAGGAGAGTTCCAAGAGAGGTTTAGATGACTGAATGTGGATCTCAGATACTTGGAGCTCTGAAGGAAGGATTGACCTGAGCCCCAGGAGAGGTTTGGAGCATTTAGAAATGATGGGAGGTCTGAGGGAAACACCTAAAGTGAGTGGGAGAGCGTTGGGTAAGTGTCTAGAGAGAGTGGGAGACATCTTGGATAGGTGCCCTGTGAAGTTCAGACCCTGAAGGAGGATCACAAAGAGAGATGTGGATGAAAGGAGGGGTCAAGAAAGGCTCAAAGCCCTGATGATGTTAATAGGCTGGGTACTTAGAGGGACACTGGTCAATAGATGTTCTGAAGCAGGAGGGAAAGTTGTCAAGAGGAGGATGCTTAGAGCCCTGAAGAAATGTCTCCAAGAGAAGGTCCCAGCCCCGGGTGAAGGGAGCCAAACACGGCTGGATTCCTGAAAGAGGGGTACAAACATAATGGTAGAATCCTAGGGACAAATACTGAGAGAGACACAGAGAGAGACTCAATTGGAACCTTGAAGGAAATGTACCAAGAGAGGGTTGGGGCCCTTAGGGAGTGGTGCCAAGAGTGGGTCAAAGTGTTGAAAGAAGGACACTACTATGTTCAGAAGCCTGACGAAAAGGCACCAAGCAACAGAGAAGATCAAGATGATCAGTGCCTAACAGCACAGCTCCACTAGGAGGTGATGCAGAAGCTGGGGCACCCAGATAGAGGTCCTGAGGGAGGAGCACCAAGAGAGTGCCAGGGCCTGAGGAGTGACAGCAATGGAGTGTCAGAGCCCTCCAGGAGGAATGCCAGTTGAGGTGTTTCAATCTTGGGTGAATCACTCCGAGTGATGGACAGAGTTGTGAGTGGGGAGGGAAGAGCACTCCTGAGTTTGAAACTTAAAGTTAGGAGTCGAGGTACAAAGGCCCTTGTGTGTGGACAGTCTTTAGGATCGTCTCCAGAAAGAGGATGTTGTGCATCTTCCTCAGGAAGTACCTTCTAGAACACTCCCCTGAGTAAAGACAAATCCATTGGAGCCAGCGACTAAGAGTTGCTTGCAAAGCTTGAGTAATTAAGATGGGACATCCCAGAAGGGCACACCAGATTCCAATGAAGCATCCAATTCCAGATATGAGATGTTAAGATGCAGCCCAGTTGGACAGTTCCATAAGCAATGTCTGGTAATTCAGCAGGATGATTCTAGAATGCACAATAGGAAAATGAGCAAATTTTCCAACAGGAATAGGGTCACCTTACTCCAATGTTAGGGGGTAGAGCAGACAGGTTAGGAGGGGAGGATGTAGAGAAGAATGTCTAGAAGGAGGAATATGGCAGAACCATCCGGACAGTTTCAGAAGTGGGAAGGAAGACCCAAGTAGGTACCTGAACAGGATGGAGAAGGCAAGGATCTGAAGCTCCCATAGGAGGACTACTAGGTTAGGCTTCTGAGGCTGAGGCCGTGCCAATAGATGATGCCTCTGAGTGTTGATGATGAGAACATGCACCCGGATCTAGAGGTTTGCCCGAATACATGGTCATGGTTCTCTTCACTTTTAGGTTCACCTGGGTATTGCAGATGATGCTCCCCTTCTTCTGGATAATTCTCTTGGGTCTCCAATGGGTAGACACCAGTGTCAGCAATACCACTGTGTGGGACAACAGCACCAGTGTGGGGGACAACAGCACCAGTGTGTGGGACAACAGTACCCGTGGGTTGGGCATTGCCATCCAACCTAGGCAAGGCAAGTATGGTCTCTAGACTCCCACTCTGTTGTATGGAAGGAGACTCCACCTAGAGCTGACTAGGGTTATAAGAAGGCTTGTTGGGGACTGGGCTCACCAGAACCAGGTGGCAAGCAACTTTCCTCACTGAGCCATCTCATTTACCCCTTTGTTGTTTTGAGGCTAGGTTCTTTCTCTAGTTCAAACTCTCAGAGATAGCCCTGCTTCAGTCACCCATGCCCTGGGGTTATGTGTGACCCAGGACATTGAGCTGCTGCCACTGTCCATATTTTTAACAAACGACTACAGTTAAATTGCTAAGAAAGAACTCAAGAGCCTGTACATTCATTCTCATGCACTGGGTGAATTGTCTTTCTGAAGACATTGGTGTTGCTGGATATTGGTGGTGCACACTTTTAATCCCAGACAGCACTCAGGAGACAGAGACAGTTAGACCTGAGTTCAAAGCTAGCCTGGTACACACAGTGAGTTCCAGGACAGCCATGGCTACACAGAAAAACCCTGTCTCAGAAAATCTAACACAGAAGGAGCCCAGTGTCTACACCAGGCATCTCTGTTCACTAGCCATGTATCATGAGGTTACAATGACACTGTTCCAGTTTTAGTAGCCAAAACAAGGAGGGGAATTATTTACTTTATATTTTGTCTCATAATAACTTTCATCATTTTAGATGTGGTTACAGCATGTGAACATGCTTAGAGAGATACTCCTGAGATTCAATATGGGGGAGTAGACTGCAGGCTCCCACAGAGAGCGCTGACCAGGATACCTGAGCTAGCATCTGTCCATAGCACTTCCCGGCACGGACAGCAGGTGCTAAGCCCAGAGAAACCCTGGAGGATGGTAGTGTCCTGATGGCCACTATCACACAGAGGGATGGACATCTTTGAGGAGTTCAGCTGTTTTCCATGTGATCAGCCTTTTAGAAAAAGCAGAGATTCCTGATGGGTCCACGATGTCCTGGGACCTGGTCAGGCTCTGACTTAGACTATGCCAGGATCTGAGCTGTAAGGCCTTATGTGGTTTGTGTAGAGAACTGCATTGGGAAGCAGCTGTGAGAGGAGGATGCTGGGAGTTCAATGGTGGAAAGGCTTTTGAGGGAGACTCCCAACAGGAATTTTTTAAATTTTGTAGGTCTTACCATGAGGTGTCATACCTGTTCTGCGACGAACACCTTCCACTGCCCTAATGTTTTCAATTGTCTTGAAGGATTTAGACGCTGTGGGACAATTGCCTTACGTAAGTATCTGAATTCTGGTACAGTATAGATAAGCTTATCTGCACAAGATTAGGGGACGGGATCATTCTGTTCTCCCTGCAGACAGATGCACCAATGTTCTATCATCTCCTAGGACTGAGAGAATGTTCCCAGGCACTGAGTCAGCACACTGATACAGCACTGTGCATCTACTAGTGAGCTGACAGTTGACACAGGCCAATATCCAGGGAAGGAGAATACTGTGGCCCCCCATGCCTTTGTCCCTGAGCGTCTCTCTATTCATATGGGCACACACACTTGTTCAGATTTGCTGAATCCTTGCAGGCATGATGGTTTCTGATCTTGTGCATACACATGCTGCATAGGTTACCTTTCTATTGCTCTGCTAAAACAACCTGACCCAGGTCCTTCTAAAATGAGGCATTTGATTAGACTCCCGTCTTCAGTGGTGGGAGTGTATAATAGGGGAGGAAGGGCAGAGGATTGGGAAGGACTTCATCCTGCAGTTGTGAATGTGGACTCTCCTCTGTGCCCTTGATCATCTCTGGAGTCTCAGATAGCATAGCTTCTGCCACTTTTTCATTGTAGACTTTGGTAACAAACAGTTAGTATAATATTAGAACCAGAACTGAAGAAGATTTTTCATTAGCATTGCTGTGTGTCCTGAGACTAAATTGTCAACTGGGCAGGGAGAGTGACTGACATATAGATGGTAGCAATGCATAGACAGTAAGTGTAGAATTTGGTACTGGAGCAGTAATGCTCTCTTGGGTACCTGCATCATTTTAATCAAGCATTCTTGAAAATATCTTGTTGTGGAATAATATTTTTGTACAGTGTAAAGACCTTCTGGTCCAATAAAATGCTGAACAGCCAATACCTAGGCAGGATTTTCAGGGCAGAGGGGGTGCAGAGAAGAAGGGTGCAGTGACCAGCTAGATGAGGAGTGAGCATGGGGTGTAGGAGTTGATTTTACAAGCCATCACTCATGTGGCTAGGTTTGGTTGACTGTGGTGCTGGGTTTACAATGAAGATGATGGTGATAATTCTCCAGATGGCTTCCTTTCTAGGTATGAACTCTCGGGAGCTCTTAGTCTACAAACACTGCATGCAGAACTGTACATTTGTGCTGATTCAGCCTCCCCCAACTGTTTTAACAAGACGGCTTCCAAGCACCAATAGCTTCTACTATTCCTACTGCTGCTCAGGCATTCTTTGCAATGATATAGGGCCTACTAATATAGAGAGGGATTTGTTACCTCCTACTGTGATTGAGGAATCTGTGATTGCCAGAGCTGTGTGTCTGGATAAGTCCAACCTTCTTCTGAGTCTTTTCTTAATCCTCTCCAGCGGCATACTGACCTGAGAAACCCTCCATGTGGAGTAATCATCTTACCACAGTTGTAAGCAATTTTGTTATTTGCTGTTTCCTTGTGAAGCAGAGGCACTGTTCAGTGCATCTGTTGGGCCTGCTCCTAGCTTGTTAAAAAGACAGAAATAAACGTGTTGTTTGTTGGAAATACCCCTGCCTGTTGTTTTCTTGCTGTGTGGAAATATTCGGCCTGGGGTCTCTACTCAGACCAGCTCCTTCCTTTTCTAGATCCCTAAGAGTTCCTTTGAGGGATCATGGTTTCAGCTGCTTGGCTCACTTTAAACACTGTAGGCTAAATACTCATCTCACTTGGTAGGTCCAAAGTATCACGTAGTCTTGGTATATTGAACAAAAGACAGAAGTGTTCTGATGCCGGTCAGTATGTAGGCTGATAAGACACATCCCAGGAAGCTCCCATGACCAGAGTAATTGCTAGATTCTTTTAGTCCTCGGGTCATGGGAGAAGGGAACAGGAACAGTGCTTCTGAAGGAGTGGCACATTAACCTCTGGGCCCGACAGTCATGTCTCTTTATTCCCTATGCTGTGGGACAAATTCCTCAGCAACTGGCTTGTCTCTCCCACACACTCTGCTTTCACCAAGGTGACAGCATCTTACCCATGGCTAAGCCCTGGCAGTCTCCGCTAAATTTCAAATTTTTATTACATTTATAGTTTCTGTATATGTCTGCATGCATGTGGCTGTATTTTGGTGTGTGTTCTCTTCATGTGTAAAATGTTCAGGAAGTGTGCATATGCAGGCATACTAACACAGCTAGTGTTAGTGTCAGAGAGGGGCATAGAATCAGTGAGATAGACAGAGAGATGTATCTGGAAGAATTGTCTGTGGATATGTTGGTGGCGTCACATGCTTTTAATCCCAGCACTTGCAGATGGAGGCAGAGGATCTCTGTGAGTTGGGCTGGCCTCCCACTTAGCAGAGATCCTCTGCCTCTATCTTCAAGTTCTGGGGTTAAAAGCATGTGCCAACCACATTCATAGACAATTCTTTGAGGTAAATCTCTCCATCTATATCAGTGATTCTCTGACTTTCTATGTCACACTCTCTAGATGGGCAGATGTGGCACTAGAGTCTGTGTTCAGATTCGTTCCATGAATGAATAGCACGCACACACTACAGGCGTGACGGGTTTGAGGGACACCGCACCTTCCTCCTCGCACAAGAAGCGCTACTGCGGATTTCTCATCAGCCTGTCCCATAAGGAACTCCAGCCACAGTCATTGCAGCTTCTCTTGCTTCCCATTTACCTGGCTTTCTCTCCACAATCCTGTGACTATGTTTCTCATGGTTTTCACAGTTGCATGTCTCCTGTAGCCGAAATTTATTACAGCATGTACTTTAGCATAACAGTAACGTTTGGCGCAGTGTTTTACATGTTATAAGCAGTACTGAGTTTATCTAGAATGTCACTCTCAGTGTGTGACAGTCTTCACAAAGGCTGGATTCCAGCAATGAGCTAGAAAGACAAAGGGTTAGGTGCATCTGACACAGACCAGGATTCCCCAATTGCAGCGTCTATTAGTGGGCTTCCTTGTCCTCGTGTTATGAAGGTGTGAGGTCATGCTCTCTCTCTCTCTTTTTAAAGAAATAAACGTTCTTTTACATCCTTTGTTTCTATCTTATCAATTCACGCAGGATACCAGTGTAATTTTTGTCTCATTCTTTTAAATGAACTGGGCTGAAAAAGTATCTTTATTTCTAGGGAATATGCTATGAACAAGAATCTTCTTTTCTAGGGTATATTAGCATCTATCTATCTATCTATCTATCTATCTATTTATCTATGTATCTATCTGTCTATCTATCATGACCCCTCCATATTTGTCTCAGGTCCATTTTCCTATTGACTTCTTTATGGTGAGATTACTTTGTTGTAGTGAATGATAGAAATTCACATCTCCTCCTCTTCCCAATTGCTGCCAATATTTAAGCAAGGAGATGTGTTCATTTGAAAGCAAGTGTCAGCTTCCTTGGGCAACTCTAGTAAATGCAGGAGGGTACAGACAACAGCGATTTACTCATGTCTCATAGCTGTGTAGGCAAAAAGCCCCAAGATCAAGGTGCCAAGAGTCTCTATGTTCACTCAGGGCTCATTTTAGATGACACTGCCTAGGGCTGGAGAGATGGCTCAGCCATTAAAGGCTAGGCTCCCAATCAAAAACAGACAGCACTGACTATAGTTATATGATAGAATGGAGGAAGGACTGAACTTGCATCCAACAGCCCTTTTAAAAGTACAGCAAGCCCATGCCTGATAGGACCCCTCATGGCCGAACCAGTCTCCATGTTCTTCCCCTATCAATACCACCACAAATGCAGTGTGTGTATGTGTGTGTGTGTGGGAGTGTCTTGTGTAAAGGTTTTTTACACATTTTAAGTGTATTTGTTTTTACATGCCAATCCCAGTTCCAGCTACCTGAGTATACTTCATCTCATTCCAAACTGAACCACACATCCTGTGCTCTGGCCCAACCTATTCTGTCCATATCAGACACAGAAAAAACAAAAGAAATCCCCATGTACAAATTTCATAGTAAAATATAGAAAATATGAGAAATCAAGACAGAATCTTCCCTGTAAACTACACCAGTTTTTTGGAAATGGTTACCAATGAGAATTACCTAGATGAAACCTAGCACACAGAATTTGAAAGGAAACTCATAAACTTCTTCAAAGAATTCAATGGGTTTAAAAGAGATCAAAAGAAACAGATAATGAAATTAAAGAGTGAATCCCAAGAAAATACAAAGAGTGTCCAAGAATTGAAAGCAAAACTTAATAAAGACAAACACTGAAGAGAGCTCCAACTGAAATGAATATGTAATCAAAACTCCCAGTAATCCAACAAGAAAACTCAAGAGACAGCCTTACAAGTAGTGTCCCAATGCTCAGGACAGTAACCTGGAGCAAAGAGACCTAAGGACCAGGGACAAGAGACACGAAAGAAATACCACAAGACAAGTATCTGATCAAGTGGTAATTTTTATTTTTCTCAGGCCAGCTAATATTCTCAGCAGAGCAGGAAAACGTGAAGGGGATGAGGGGGTGAGAGGGTTGCTTTGTGCACCAGGTGTGCACGTATCAGGGTATTGTTTAAGCACATAGAGCAGGATATTGGCAAGGTAAAAAGTTCAGGAGGGAGAGGAATGGTTGGTCTAACGGCCATTGCCTATGTGATGGTTAGGGATGGCTGAGTTTGGACAAGCTTTCAGGGTCATGGTGTTCCTATGTCCTACCTCTGTGGTTTCTCTTGTGAGTACCCCCAGAAGGCTCCTTTGTTAGGCTAGTTACATAAATTTTAGACTTTAGAAAGTACAGGTTTGGTTCCAAAGGATCAAGGTACCTGGGGCGCTCCCAACAAAGTAGAATCAATCAGTCAGAGGATGGAGTAGGGGGTCTTGAAGTTGAAGTAGAGGATCTCGATGAAATAGGCAAAGACTATGAAAAAACAAAGACAAGGAAAAGAAAAACACAGGAAATATGGGACACCATGAAAGACCAAACCTTCAGATTGTAGGAATAGATGAGAACAAAGAATCCCAAGTCAAAAGCATAGGCAGGTCTTCAACATGATTATAGGAAAAAAATCCCAAACAGGAAATACACACATACAGATAACAAGAAGCACAAAGAAACTCACTAGACAGACCTGAAAAGAAAACCATATCATTGTTCAAACACTATGTGTACAGAACATAGGAGTATTGAAAGCTGAAAGCACAAGTCACATGAAAAGGAAACCCTTCAAAAAACAGCTCATTTCTCATGGAATTTTGAGAGTCAGAATAGGCTGGAGCAATGCATTCCAAGTCCTAATAGACCACGACTGGTAACCTATACTAATGTATTCAGCACACTGCCTGCCATAATTGAAGTAGAGAGAAAAACGTTCCATGATATAAACAGTCTAAAATGTTATATACAAGATCAATCCTGAGGAAAACATGGGATTGAATGCAAGCTGAAGAGAGAAGTGAGCATAACCAAGAGATTGTAGAAAGACAACAAAGCTATAATTACTGAAACACAATATAGCACTGACAACACAAACAACACCTCTAAAAGTCAACAACATAATAACTGCAATCACTACTCACACTCAATTATATATTTTAATATTAAAGTCTTAAGTTTCCAAGCATAATATATAGACTTGTAGTTGGACATTTTCTGTCCACCAGCCAGCTACATAAGCACACTGAGACTTGTTATTAATCAGAAAGCTAGGACGATAGGCCAGGCTTGTTTAAAGCTAGCTCTTATAACTGCTCTTATACCTTAAATTAACCTGTTTTTATTGATTTATGTGGCTAGTTTACCTAGTCTACATAATTCCATCCTAGTCATTCTATATTCCTCATTAAGACATAATGACTAAAGTAACAGAAAACAGGCATGGAGCCCTCCTGTGTGGCACTATTCAAAAAAATCCAGACTTAAAACCCACAATAGCCAGTGTGAAAGGTGACACTTCTCGTTCTTGTCCACTTGGGAGTGGTACTAAGCATGGGAGACACCTCAGTCTGCATGCTCTTGCAGTGCTAACTTGCAAATGTCATTGACTTCCTGCAAATGGGTAGACTTATTGAATGTGTGTAGAATTAGCCCATTGTGTTGATGGCATTGAACAAAGACTGAGAAGTTGTGATGTGGGATTTTCCTCTGCACACTGCAACCTAAACACTATGTGCTTCCAGATTGTGGGTCAAAGAACTGGACTCACCTCAGCTGTGTCAGACCAGACCTAACTAAACCTAAGCCTGATGCCCTGGCCCACAAATTTAGAATGAGATAGACCTACCAGAGCCAATTCTTCCTTTGTTTGACACAGGGTTTCTATGTGTAGCTCTGGCTGTCCATTCGCTCACTGTATACAATAGACTGGCCTCCCATTTAACATATCCTCTGCCTCTATCTTCAAGTGCTTAGATTAAAAGCTTGTGCCAACCACATTCATAGGCAATCCTTTGAGGTAAATCTCTCCATCTGTCTCACTGATTATCTGACTTTCTGTGTCACACTCTGTAGAGGGCCTGGTATGTATGAATGTGCACATCAATTGAGCGTTTCAGATATGAAGAGAACACAACCCAAATAGTGCCACATGCATGCACTCACAAACAGAAAATACAAATGTAATAAAAATTGGAAAATTAGCAGTTATTGGCAGGGATTAGCCATGGGTAAGATCTTGTCACCTCGGTGAAAGCAGGGCTCGTGGGAGAGAAAAGCCAGTTGCTGAGGAGTTTTTCAGTTACAGCTTTTTGTTGTCCTTCCCTTGGGGCTCTGAACCCCTATTCTAATCTTCAGACCTCCAAAGGTCTTTTGGTGCACGTCTGTAGAACTCTGACCCTGCCCTGGAGTTTTCAGCTCCCTCAGGGTTCTGTCTGTCTCGGTGCTTTTCCTTTATGGTTCCAACACTTCAGTGCTCCTTCTCTCTTGGTTCACTTGTCCCTCAGCACTCCATCCCTCTCTTGGTGTTGTCTCTCAAGTCCCAAATCGAGTGTTGGCGCCCTTCTATCAGAGCTCAGAATCTCTCGGTGAACTTCCCCCGGAAGCTGGACCTTCTCTTGACTCTCTTGACATGCTTCCTGCTGGGCTCTTCCTCTGTCTTGGACTGCCTACAGGGCCCTGACCCACTTCCGGAAACCCACACTGAAGTGCTCATTTTCTCAGCCCATCCCTCGGGGCTATGACGCTCTTCAGGCACTCCTCTCTTGAGGTTTGGACTATACCTATGTGCGCGTATTTCAGGGATTCTCTCTTGACGCTTGTCTCTTAGTTCCTGTAGCCTCTTTGTCATCCTCTCTTCAGAGCTGACTAGGGTTATAAGAAGGCTTGCTGGGAACTGGGCTCACCAGCGAGCACCTCACTGAGTCATCTCACTGACCCCTTTGTTGTTTTAAGACAAACTTTCTTTCTGTACTTCAAACTCTCAGAGATAGCCCTGCCTCTGTCGCCCATGCCCTGAAGTTATGAGTTACCCAGGACATTGAGCTGCTGCCAGTGCCCCTATTTTTAACAAACGACTGCAGTCAAATTGCTAAGGAAGAACTCAAGGGCATGTACAATCATTCTCATGCACTGGGTGAATTCTGTCTGAAGACACTGGTGTTGCCTGACATTGGCGGTGCACACTTTTAATCCCAGACAGCACTCAGGAGGCAGAGACAGTCATCTTCCTATTGCTGTGTTAAAAACTGACCAAAGTCAACTTGAGGAAGAAAGCCTACACTCCAGCCTACAGTCCGTTATGAAGAGAACTCGGGGCAGGAATACGAGGCAGGAACCTAGAGGCAAGAATTGAAGCAAAGACCTTGGAGGAAATTCTGTGTATTCACTTGCCCCCATGGCTTGCTCAGCCTGCTTCCTTCCTGCTTCCTTCCTTCCCTCCTTCCCCCCTTCCTTCCTTCCTTTCTTTCTTTCCTTCTTTCTTTCTTCCTTTCTTTCTTTTTTCCACTTCCAAAGTCTTTTTCTTTTTTCAGTCTTAATTGTTTTAGAAAAGATGATCCATTCATTCTGTGTCCAAGGATCCATCAGTAATGCAGAAAAGGACACAAAGCTATCCATCTCTCCTCATATACCCGGTCGTGAGCACAAGTCAGCCTGCTTTCTTATGCGGCCTAGCAGCACCTGCCCAGAGAAAGCACTGTCTGAAGTGACCTGCCCCCTCATTAATCATTAATTAAGAAAATGCCCTACAAACTTGCCTATGGGTCAATCTGATAGAGACATTTTCTCAATTGAAGTTCTTCCCAGATGACTAGCTTGTGTCAAGTTGCCAAAAAACTAACCAGTACAGCAAATAACAGTGCTTTCTGGGCAAGCATGAGGATTTGATTCAAGTTCTCAGCACCCAATTTAAAAACCCCACAAAACAACAACAACAACAAAAACCCTACCGATGTGGTGTAGGTACCTATATGTGGAGACAGAAGGATTATTGGGGCTTGCTAGCCACTAGCCTAGCTCCAGCTTCAGTGAGAGGCTCTATCTTGAAGGAGGGAGGCAGGTGGAGAGTGACATACTCCACTGGTTTCCACATGCCCATGTAGGTAGGAGGACACGCACACAAGTGCCGGTATTCATATGCACACACACACACACACACACACACACACACACACACACACACGGGGAGACACACACACAATCAATCAATAATTGAAAAGCTAAGTGCAGGTGGGTGATGAGCTGTTCTCTTTGGGCTTAAGAAGGCAGAGGATACCCTCTGGAGTTCCTTCGATGCTCTTGCCTTAAAAAGGCAGACTTCACAGAACAGCTGCAGTCTGAGTGTGTCTCCAATGTGCAAATTGGAAACTCACTCCCGACATGCCAGTGTTGTGTGTTGGGCGGAAGTTTCAGAAAGAGCAGTTAGGTCTGGGGCTCTCCCTCATGAATGGACCAATGCTGTTATTGCAGGTGTGCACATGTTATAAGAACACTTTTGGAAGCTGTGGAAATGGCTTAGTAGTTAAGAGTGCTTATTGCTCTCCCAAAGAACCTATACTGGGTCCCCAGCAACTATGTGTGCCTGTATCTCTAGCTTTGAGGGATCCAATGCCTCAGGCACCCACACTCACATAATTAAACATAAAATAATTAATTAAAGAACACTTTGGCCCTCTCTGCATCCCTTTCCTCCTTCCCCTCCCCCTCACCTTTTGAGTGTGGCAGGAAAATGAGAAGCAATGGCAAGATCATGACAGTATAAACAAATACCGACTGTGTAAGCAGTAATAATGTCTTTCTGGACTTAAGTGCATAGAATTCAGGAACTGTGCAGTACATATAGTATAGTGAAGAACCATGTGGGCCTGTAGCCGCTCACAAGTCACAGAAGAAGAGCTTGGTGTATGCTCAAGCATTGTACCAAGTGACTATAGTCATGAAAGGCAAGAATAGATATAATTCTTCCCATAAAGCTCGTTTATGCACATAAAACTTGGATTTCATACATTTTAAAGGAAGGCTCATACTCAATTCTGATGCAGTTAAATAAATAGAATGCCATTGAGAAACAACATCTAGAATCGATCTACAGGCTACAGTTTCCCTATTCATGTCAATTCTGGGAAAGTAGCAAGGATGTGTAGACCAATTCATCAAACTTGAAACTAGGTATTGTCCAAGAAGCTGGACCTCAAGCCGGGCGGTGGTGGCGCACGCTTTTAATCCCAGCACTCGGGAGGCAAAGGCAGGCGGATCTCTGTGAGTTCGAGGCCAGGCTGGACCAACAGCCTCCAAAACAATACAGAGAAACCCTGTCTCGTAAAAAAAAAAAAAAAAAAAAAAAAGAAGCTGGACCTCTGTGGAAGAGGGCTAGCTAGCTTCAGCTGGGGTTAAGTGACCTGAGTCTGAGATACAGGAACCCATGGTGGATGTGAGCAGAGAGGGAGCTAAGGACGCAGTCTGGGCTGGAAGGGTATGCAGTGGGGGAGATAAAGAGGGAGTCTGGCTTCTAAGATAAAAAACAAGTGGGCAGATTCAGACCCTGACAAAGGACAAAGCTTTGGAGTCTGAAATGGAGTGTCTGTGATAGATCTCGATTCTAAGAAGACAGGTCTAGGGTCTTAGGGGCACTGTGAGGCCAAGTCTGAATACTTACAGACTTCTCCCAGTGAGAGAGAAGAAAAGAACATGTTGAGGAGCAGGACTGGGGAATGGAAGGCAGGGCTGCAGCATTCTCCCTGGCCTTACCCATCTTTGTTTGCATCCAGGGCCTTTGTAAGCATGCTGTTTGCTTAGCTTGGGACCATCATGCGAATATCTGAGGGTGGGGTGAGGAGGCAGAGTGAATTGGGTTGGCATCTGTGCAGACATTAAACAAAAGAAGTCAGGTAGAGTTTCAGCCATCATTCACGTGGCTGCAATTGGGAAGCTAACAATGGAAAACAGCCACACCAAGTATACCGGAAATAGAAGTTGTATGATATTTTATTAGAGAGAGAGAAGTCACTTACACAAGAAGCCAAGAACGGAGGTCTGTGCTCTGTTGGTCTCCCACCTCAATAGCAGTCCCGAGAGAGAGAGAGAGAGAGAGAGAGAGAGAGAGAGAGAGAGAGAGAGAGAGAGAGAGAGAGAGATCCCTTCCTCCTTCCCCTTCCTCCTTCCCTTTATCTCTTCTATCCCCACATACCTGTGACCACAGCCAAATGGGCATGATCAGTGTTGCAGGTACGTGAGATCTCTCCCTACAATTCCCCTTTTGGTCTGAAGAAAATATTTAGACTTGAAACAAAACTAAATTGTCTCAAACATATACAAAGCATATATACATAGAAGGTGATAAACAAATTATAATCTACCTATATCCTATCCTAAGCATATCTATCCCATCTAAACCCTAAACTTATCTGAAAGAGATGCCTAAGTCTGAACACCTTCTTCTGATCCCAACCCTAAATAATTGAAAGCTAACCCTTGCAGGTGTAAATTGTCAACAGCAGGGAAAGAGGGTGTAGTATTCTCAAAATTACTTCCTGCTGAATGGGATGATGACAATCTCATGGGATCCTGTAGGAAGAAAATGTAGGCAGTGCATTCACCCCAGGCAGGTAGTCCTAATAAATATATTTAAAAAGCAGGTTGAGCAAGTCATGAGGAGCAAGCCAGTGAGCAGCATCCTCTATGGTCTCAGCTTCAGCCCCTTCCCCACGTTCCTGCCTTGTCTTCTGAACTTGACTTCCTTTAAATGAAGGATGGTAAGCCTTAGGGTGAAGTTAACCCTTCCCCACACAAGTCACGGTCAGTATCATAGCAATAGAAATGAAGATGCTGCAGAAACAGGCAAATACTGAAATCTGGTCTTCCCTGGAGCTGGGGAGATGGCTCAATCCATAAAGTGCCTGCAACACTGCCTGGGGACCTGGGCTTAGATGGCCAGCAGCATCCTTGTACTGTGGCTGTGTTGGACGCATATCTGTAACTCCCACATGGGTGGGATGGAGACCCGGAAGTCCCTAGAGCTCATTGTCCAGCCAGCCTGGCTGAATCGGAGAGATTTTGCTGGAGACTGTTTTTAAAAGAGAAGCAGCTGGAGAGTGGGTAAGAGCACTTGCTGTTCTTGGAAAGGACTGGCATTGGGTTCCCAGCACCCACATGACATGACAGATCATAGTTGTCTCTAACTTCAGTTCCAGTACCCTCTTTTGTAGCAGGCATGCGCATACATGTATGCGGGCAAAACCCATATACATAAAATTAAAATAAAACTAACCTTAAAATATAAGGCACACAGGAGAAAATGCATGATCCGGTGGCCTGTCTACCTGGCACACTGAGCTTCTAAATAAGAAGCATGGCACACCATGCTCCTGAACTCAGAGCACAGAATACTGAGGTAGTGTGAGTAGCTGGTAGCTGTCTGGTAGCAGACAAGTCTGCACTGTCCATGTGTCCTGTAAAGTGCTCCTTCTGCACAGAGACCCTGGTGATCTGAGTGCTCACTGTCCACTCTGAGGGAATGTGCTAATGGATCACAGTTGGTAGGATTCCACTGTATACGTGGTGCAACAGAGGAGACACTGCTCCCTAAACCAGAGTGGTTTATCTCCTGGCTCTTTTCAGACCCTCAGACATTTCAGTATTGACAATGGATGCCCCTGTAACAACGGCAAAGGTGGAAAGTGCCCAAAGAAGACATCCAGTACCAACCTCTAATGTTTAGATGTGAAGAACCACATATACATGTGCAACCCCACACATGTGCACATGCCCACACATGTACACATACATACATGTGACAGAGCATATTAATAATGCAGAAATCCATGCTCTGTGAGGGTGTACATTGTGAACGCACAAACTGCTCTTCTAGAGTTGAAAACTTTTGTCCAGCTCAGCAAAGAATTCCTACAGGTGTTGTCTGTGTCTCCTCTCTTCCAAAAATGACAGTTGCCCTTTGTGTCCAAACAGATGGTTCTCTGTGAATGTGAGAAACACCAGTGAGGTCTGTTGACAACCAATCAGACTGGTGACATTTACAGCATTGTGCCTTGTACGTTTATAACACCAGGACAGTGCATACTTCAGGTAATAAATTTTATCTCACAAGCACTCTCCTTTATAAAGAAAATATTTTGGCTTATGGTTCTTTGGTTCATGGGTGTATCACTGACTTCTGGGCTGCCATAGTAAGGTCACCTTCTGGTAGACGGCATGAGGTAGGATTATATACAAGACCACATGGCTGGATAGGAGACAGAATTTAGGGCCTAGTCTTGCTCTTCTACGGCAATCCACATCGTGAGAACTAAGTAGGCTACCAGGAGAACTGCTTTAATTTTTTTAATTAAAATTTTCTGTATCTATTTTTATGTGCACGGATATTTCTCCTACATTTGTCTGTGCACTGTATACATGCCTGGTGTCCTTGGAGGCCAGAAGAGGGTGTTGGATACTCTGGATTTAGAGTTAGAGATGATTGGGAGCCACCATGTGGGTGCTGGGAATTGGACCTTGGTCCTCTGGAAAAGCAGCCAGTGCTCTTTAACTGCTGAGCCCTCTCTCCAGGCCTACCGTAATCCTTTTTGAAGGCAGTACGTTCAATGATCTGTTTCCAGTGTCTAAGAGTCTGCTATCTCTTTGCATTACCACTGTGAACTAGGCTTCCAACACATTAGGCTTGGGGACACACTCAACCCATATTTATATCATGGCACTGTGGTCCCTAGATCCTCTAGGGACACACGGAGAGAAGCTGTGCCCCACCTGAAGTCCTCTGGCAACTCCTCGAATGGTCCTTATGTCTGCTGCTGTTGCCATGCTAGCACCTATATGCACATTCTGTAGGTGCTGAGTCCTGGTTACCCTGGAATCTGATCATAAAATGAAGGTGACAGAACAAGTGGCTTATGCATGAAGGGACATGTCCAAGGAAAAAATGACAGAAATGCATTGTTGAGCAGGCCACCGTTGAAGGACATGGGCCTCACAGCCCTGTAGGAAACTCATTCAGACTCACCCCTATTGATAAAACAGATTGGGCAGTGTCACCACTACAGTCATCCAAGAGGTAGTGGGAGCCTCTTGGGACTTCAGTTTCCTGGTGTTCCTGGCATGTCAAGTTTATATTGTGCAAAGGTATGTGTATATATGCGTGCATCTGTGTGTGAGACTTTATCTTCTATTTGCAGATGTATGTCTGTATAGGTGCATCCCTATGCAAATGTCTGAACATGAATGCATGTCAGAGACTGTGTGAGGTTTATGTGAGTGCATCGATGTCTCAGCTGAATTCCTATTTCTGTGACCACAACGACCCTTATAAAAGAAAACATTCAATTGAAGTTGCTTTGCAATTTCAGAGGCTTAGTTCATTATCATCATGGCAGGAGAAGGTGGCATGCAGGCAGACATGGTGCTGGAGAAGAAGCTGAGAATTCTGCATCATTATTTGCAGACAACAAGAAGTGAACTGTCTCACTGGGCAGAGATCTCAAAGCCTACCTCCATAGTGACACACTTCTCCAACAAGGCCACACCTCCTAATAGTGCCACTCCTTTTGGGAGTCATTTTCATTCAAATCAACACAATAGGTAACAATCAATTGTGTGTAAATAAGAGTATACCAGTTTGCATACACGTGTGATGGTGTGCATGCATGTGTGGATGTATTACATGCATAGGAGATTTTTAGATATTTATTTATTTTTATGTGTATGTCTATGTGTGCCTTACCTTGAATATGAAAAGAGGCATCTGATTCCCTGCAACTGGAGAAATAGACAGTTGTGACTTACCATGTGGGTACTGGGAACCAATCCTGGGTCCTCTGTAAAAGCGGTCAGTGCTCTTAACCACTGAGACCGAGCTATATCTCCAGTCCCATTTGTAAGATGTGTGTGTGTGTGTGTGTGTGTGTGTGTGTGTGTGTGTGTGTGTTATGGTGAATGTGTCTGCATATGTGAGTGTGTGATCAGGTGTTAATCAGTAATTGTCTGAGATGGAGAAGAGAACTTCCCCCATCCCCATGGGCAGAGTTTGAATGGCAGGAGACAAGGTGGCCCTCTCCCTGCTTAGGGACATGGAATGTCCTTCATGTTAGTTCCACACTGAGTGCCAGGATTCAGCTGCAAGAGCATTTTGGGAAGATGCTTGTGAAAGATGGGAGGGTGTGAAAGTGAGGTCTGTGGGGCCATCATGCAGGTCTGGTGAGTACAGGAGAGAAAGGTCCCTGGAGAGTGGGACCTTCTGAGAGGTTGGACAGCCCCAGTTGTCCACAGATGGTTGTAGAGCAGTCATCTGCTCAATTGTTTGGATACAGAGCACTCCCCTAAAGGCCCATGTGTTAAAGGCTTGGTCCCCAGCCAGTGGTAGGGGAATTGGATCATGAGGATGCCAGCTCCATCAGTGATTAATCTGCTGATATGTTCACAGTTGAATGAACTGTCAGGAGGCCATCAAGGGAGCAGTTTACTTCAGGTATGCTTGTGAGGGATCCCGAGACCGTTCTTCCTTCCTTCCTTCCTTCCTTCCTTTCTTCCTTCCTTCCCTACTTTCCTTGCCTCCACAGGTGGGTCGTTTTCGTCCACTATGCATTTATAGCATGATCTTATCTTGCCACAGACCTAATCCCCGTGCAGCCATGTGACCAGAGACCACTAACCTAAAATGATAAGTCAAAATGAACATTTGCTCTCTTGAATGGTTTGTTCCGGAGAGATTGTCCAGTGATGGAACATCAATTAACACAGCACTTGGGGGCTAATGAGCTGAGTCCAAAGGGGCAGTAGCTAGGACATTTGTCCACTTACTCCCGAAGTCTGAAGGAGCCATAGTTGCCTAGTTAGGATACTGGTGGCCAAGCTTTGCGCCCAGCCTTTGGGCGTGGCTCAGGTAACAGCTCTACAAGCCATGCTTCCGCTTGGCCAGCAGGGGGTGATAGAGGGAGCCTCACTCTGTTGGCACCGTGCTATGTAGGGAAACCCAGTGCCCTGCCCAGTGCAGTGGGAGAAGAACCATAATGGGTACCATGACCTGAGAAAGGAACTCAGGCAAATGTCCCCTAAGACACAGCCTCATTCACCAAATTTTCTGCCCTGAAGGAACAACCTGTGCATCAGGCAACTGTCAGGTCACCCAGCAAAGTACTGGGAACTGGCAGGGCAGGCAGAATGTCCTTGTTTATGCAGCTGTCTCCTGCAAAAATACCAGCTGCTTCCCGGTCAGGAACAGGAGTGGCCCAGCAGCCGCCCCAGGCGCCCGAAACAAATTATCTGTGTTCTTGCCTCCCCGCCCCTGTCTCCCCACTAGGAGCCAGCAATGCTCAGGGAGTGGGCAGCCAGGACATGCCTGGGCAGGCAGGAGCCAGTGTAGCAACTGTAGCATTGAGTGAACCTGGAACCAAGACAGGCTTCTCCAAGATAGGCTGGGGGAAGCTGTTGTCCACCCTTACAGGAAGGCAGATGGGATTGAAATGAGGGGTTGAAATGAAGTTGGCCAGGAATAAGATCCCGGATCCCCTCGACTGCCTAACTTTCAACCAACCTCATAATCTAAATCACAGCTGCCTCTTTAGCCCTTCATGGAGCACTCTATACACTGTCTCTCCCACGTTCTGCTCTGAGATCTAAGATGACATGTCGCAATCTCTGTGAACTAGGCCAGGGCTCTATGTGACAAGGATCAGGGCTAGTATGTGACCAGGATAAGAACTCAGAGTCTGACCAAAATCAGAGCTCAGTTGTGTGTGAACAAAATCAAGGTGCACTGTATTACAACAGCTGTGACCAAGATCAGAGCTCAGCTGTGACCAGGATAGGGGCTTAGGGTGTGGCCAAGGTCAGGGCCAGTGTGACCAGATCTCAGGTTCAAACATACCTGGAAGCCAGGGTAATCATTATGGATTAATGAGTGATGGCCTGAATTGTGGCCTTCGCTTCATTATCTCAGCATCTTCTCTGCTGAAATAAACCATTTCTTTGCCTTCTCCGGGTTGCTGGAGGGATCCTATCGCTGCCTGCAAAACAAAACCACTCCCGAGGCATTCTTCTGGCTGCCCGGGCAGCAGCCACTCCCACTCCTGCCTGTTTGAGTATGTGAAGGGTGGCAGTGGCCCCACAGCTCATTTGAGGGCACCACACACCTGGAGCCCCTGGCCTTCTGGGGGCATTGCAATATTTTAATACAAACTTTCCTTTTTAGAGTGATCGTAGATTCACAAAAAATTTGCAAAGACTGTGTAGCTACATGTTTCCCACATTCCCCATCCTCAGCTTCCCCTACCCCCGTGTTTTAGATTCCTGTGGTCTGTTCATCAAAGTTGATGAATCAGTATTGGCCCATGTTTTTGTGCAATTTTCTCTGGTTTTCCCTAAATGTCTCTTTTCTGCTATAGAATCTTCTTGGGGGCCCCTAACCCTGGAAAGAGGTGACTGGAGATGTTGTGTGGCTTCTAGAATCTTGTGAGCAAATAGTGGTGGGAGGGTTGGGCTGGGGGGTGTTTCTGAGAAGATAGGAAGAAGCAAAGAAATGTGTTTTTCTGGTAGCTCCTTGGTTGCAAGGCTTTCCATAGTGTCTGACTTAGGTCCCCTGAATACCAGCTGGCTCCATACCATGTCCTTTGCTATTCCTGGGGCGTGCTCTAAAACTGAGCACATCCACAACTGAGATGCCACCTGGGCTCTGCTCTTTCCGGGCAGGCTGCCACCTGACTAGGTACTTCATGTGGGTTCTCATATGTAAGTGCGGGGCGGGGGGGGGGGCGTTTGTTAGTTATTATTTTGTACAGTACTGGGAATTGACTCTAGGGGCCTTGTACATGCTAGGCAAGTGATCTCTCACTGAGCTAAACCCTGAGTTTAGAATCATGAGCCTCTAAGTGCTGAGAGTGTAGGAACAGGCCACCACACCCAGATTTTTACCATTTCCTTAACTGCCGGTCACTCTTGATGCTACATAACTTCATGTTCATCAGCTGACTCATGGTGGGCACAGTGTGGCCCAGTCCATTTGAGGGAAGATTACTCTGTTATAAAACAAAAATTATTGATGTCTTAACACATGCTGCCACATGGGTGAACCAAGGTCCATGTGTTATATGATTCTAACAACATATAACATCAGGAAGAGGCAAATCATTAGGGACACAAAGTAGGCCATGGGTTTCCAGGGGCTGAGGTGGGAGACTGTTGATGGTCCAGGATATGTTTCGGGGCAGACACAGATGTTGGTGAGAGCTGTGGTTACCCAAGGGATGAAGGAATAAATCATGGGCACGTAAATTATATCTGAAAACAGATATCTGAATAAAAGTGCCTTGTGCTCATCACAGTCTGCTCTGTCTGGCCTCTGGATCAGCCATTTCTCCCAGAAATCTCATCTGTCTCACCAAGGAGCAGTATCAGGAGTCAAGAGCACTGGGAGGGTGTGCTGCCTGTTGTCCGGGATGTCTGTTCAGTCCACAAGCCCTAACTGGTGGGGCCTCCATTTGCCACCAATATTTTATTGATCTTGATCTTTCACAACACAAAGAGGGGCTAGGGAAACTGATGGTAAGCCTAACACCCGCCTAGGGCTCCTGAACTCACTCTGACTGATCCCAGTGTAGGCCCTGCACTCCCAAACTATCCGATTGTCTTGAGAACAAGGGTCCCATGTGCGGTACCTTGATACAGGAATTACAGGAAACTGTCCCAAGCCCACCTTCTCAAATCCCCATTCCAGAATCTATCTGATAGCTGAAGGCCCCAGCTCACTCAGACTCAGTCTACCCGTTGAGCAGGGATTTTGTACTGATTAAGCTCCAGATCTTTCACTAACTAGACAAGGTCACTGGGCTTGTCAGCTATGCCTGGGAGGGGCCCTGGCAGGTCCAAAGGGCACAGGGAAGTCTAGGGGATGTGTTTTGGGCTCAGCAGATGGCAGGCAGAAGACCCGTGGACTCACAAGCACCCGAGCTGTGGCTTATAAAATGCATTTGGCTCTCAGTATCTACCTCTATCCAGCAAACTCAAAACTCTTAGGTGTGTGTGTGGCAGGATCTGTCTGAACACCCAGACCTCCTTTGTTGCTGCCCCCCTTAACAAGGTGTAACAATGTTGACAGCATTTCCACTGGATGAGGCATTGTAAGCAACTGAGGGATGATTCATTGTGAATCAGTGAACAGGCATGGGTCATACTCGAACACCATGTGAGCATACACAAGGACTTGAAACTTTGGAGGCTGGCATGCGGGATGAAGCTCTGGGGAGCTGTGCCGGGTCTCCAGCCTGGTTCTCACAGAGTGACTTCGGACACTGTGAGCAGGCTACTCTGCCAAGTTCCCAGCACGGGCAGGAAAAGGCAAGGTGGAAGGATGGGGAAGCCAGGGTCTCCAGAGTAGACAACAACAGACCTAAGTCCTTGGTTCACAGGGAGGTCTTGGGCTCTTGACAGGGAGCCAGGACTCTTCTACAGTGGACTTGAACTCCTCTGGACTGGCAGAGATGGCTGGCCCATGCCAGGTTCCTTCATCTGCCCTCTGCTTCCCACGAGTGGCAGTCCTGTCCCCTGTTGGCTTCTGGGAGTGGAGGCTAATGCCAGGCCAGAAAGATAAATGCTAATTATGGACCGGCTAGGAGAGTCTATGCTATAACTAGCACCCATCCAACTGCATGGGCTGGGGTTCAGGTGGCTCATTAGTTTAACAAGAGACCATCACAGACAGCAGCAGCCTCTGCACACCAGCCCTACTCCAGTGGCTCCTACCCTACGGGTCTCCTCTTCCCACTGGCGGGCAGTGTAGAACCTCACCACATGCAGGCTACAGAATCTTTGACTCTTAAGAGCCCTTTGACGTTGGTTGGGGCTAGAATTCATCAGTTCCTTCTTAGGGGACACGCTGTCCTTGCAGAGCTCCGAATTAGCTACCCTGAGTTGAGAGTCACCCTGTTCAATCCAGCTGACATTGTCAGCACAGAGCTCTTGAAAGCCATGAGATCCTGGCCTGTTTCTGAATCACACTGGCTAGTTTTCTTCTTTCAAGATTGCATTCAAGACTCCATTCACACTCTAGAGTGCATATGCCTTGCAGCTTCTCCAAGAAGTGCCACTGGCCCCTGACCCAGCTGCCATCTGGCCATGATCACTTCTGTTAATGTGGGTCCCTCCACACACGTGCACACAGGCACCAACCCAAGGCCCTGTGCTTGTATTCCATACCAAGGGTTCCCAGCTTAGCACCGGGAAGCTGGCTCATGGCCTAGAACAGGGTGTTAGTTTTACCCACTCCTGATGCCTCTGCTTCTCAAGCTCCTTTTCTCTTCCACGCAGAGCCCCGTAGCTTCATGGGTACAGGGATGGAAAGAGGCTAAGAAGCAGGCCCGTCCAGGTTGGGAGGAGAGAAAACAGTGCTGTCCCATCAAGTCACTTGAGGTGGCAGCGGCAGCTTGCATATTCCTGGAGGTAATATGTCTCCTGTACTAACGTGCCCATCTGGGGTCCACCCATGGAAGTGTTAAAGTCTATGGGTACAGCCTTGGGTCTACCTCTTTTTTCTCTAGGGCTGTGACTGGGGTCCATGCCCTGCTGGTTAGCATCTGGTCCCTCACACCACTCCTACTTGCCTGACCAGCAGAGCAAGGAGACACCCAAACCTGGCAGATAGCTCATGGCATCCCAGGAAGTTGAGTCCCAACTCTGAATCAGGGAGGGCTGAGGCAGCTGTGTGCCACTGGACCCTGAAAGCTCACTGACAATCCTTCCCACATGTAGGAAGTTCCATACTTAGACGGGACATGAGCTGGTGGGGTGGGTAAGCGGAGCAGTGGTTGGGGAACACCAGGGGTCACAGCCAACGCCACCTTTGGTGGGCGGCATATCAAGGTCCTTGTGACAGGGAGCTGGTTAGGCTCCTGACGAAGGTCGGTTCCTCTTTGCTATTTAGAGGCTGAGAAAAGCGGAAACAAAAAGCCCCAAATCATGAAAGTTCTAAAGAATCTGAGAAACCATTCAAATAAGACTGCAGAGCTGCCCGAAGCGCATGATGTAAGGTCAAAGTCTGACTCTCCAAGCCTGGTGCTGAGGTGAAGGAGTCACCTTCCCACCCCCACGAGCAGACTCCAGCCCCCTCCCCCGGGTCTTCGGTCTCCCAGCCTCCTCCCTTTCCTCCACTGCTATCCTTTGTCATTCAGCCCGGTGAGGCCCCCAGGATCTTTATCCAGACCCAAGGGAGACAGAAAATAGGCTCTCGGGCTTCTAGACCTCTAGGAAACATTTAGAATGGGTTCTGGGGCTGTGCAGGTACCTCCTAGGCACAGGCCAGGGCAGGGGCTAAGAAGAATATTTTGATGAAGGTGATTTTCCTGAGAGGGTGTGCTCTGGGCACAAGACTAGGCCTGGATGAGGGTCTGAAGGTAGAAGCATGGCCCGTGCTAAGGGCTGAGGGAGCCAGAATCCACCTGGACAGACACATAAAGCAGGGGGGACCGGAGGTCTAGGCATGGGGAGGCTTGGGCAGGGGCGACCATAGGAAGGGACAGGAGAGATGGTGAGAAATGAGAGCCCATCTCTCAGCCTCAGACTCCAGTAAAGGGCATTTCCTGTCTCTCCTGAGAAGCCTGAGCATTGCACAGCTCCCAAGGTGGGATCCAGATGCAGGGATGGGATGGGCACCAGGCTGTCGGTGCACCCAGCCTTTGCCCTGATGAAGCTCTCTGACCCAGATTAGCCTCCACATAGGCGGAGCCTCGGCCCTGACCTCCAGGTTAGAACTAACCTTTTGACCTGGTCCTCAGGAACTGTACACACACTGAGATTGAAGGGACCAGACTCAGCCCACAATACCCCAGTTTCTCCCATTAAGTTGTGTTTGGCGTCTCTCTGACTGCCTGGTGTGAGGGAGAAAGCAGAGGGGAGGGACTATGACACTCAGAGACCCCTAGGGGAGAGGGAGAGCCACATACAAGACAGGGCTGTCACTGCAGACCCCCTCCCTTCTCCCTGATGCAGCTGGGGTCTCCTGGTAATTGCTGGAAGAGGAGGCTTCTGGCTCAGGCCCAAGGGGCAGGTCAAAGGGCACCGTGGAGGTGTTGCTGAGGGAGCCTGGAGGACATGAGTCAGGCCAGCCAAATTGCCAGGTTCTCCCAGGCACTCACTGACCTTATAAAGGCGCCTCTCCCTGGTGGCTGCCAGTTGCTGGGGGACATCCAAGATGAGGACCCTCCTGGTGGTGTTGCTGCTGGCTGCTGGGTGTGCTTCTCTGGGTAAGGCACTGGCTGCCCCTGGTTTGAAGGGAGGCAGGCGGCCTCTGGGGAGGGTTCAGGAGCATGGGGCAGGCGTGACTTCTGAGCTGAGAGAGAAGGTACCTCTTGGAGTGCTGGCCTGGTGAGGAGGCTGCAGGGAGGTGCAGAAGAGGCTCCTGTGGTGGCTCCCGGCCAGTCAGATTCAGAAACCTCCTCCCTTTAGATATGATGTGGTACCTTTCAGGCTCTTGTGGGGGGGATTGTAAAAATTAGGGTGAGAAGCTGTAGGTGCATGAAGGGGAAGTACCCTGGGTACCACTTGTGAGTACTGGGACCTGGGATTTAGCGGATTTAGCAAGAATGGTCAGCTGCTCTCCCTCTTCCCAGGATGAGGTGCTCAGGAATGCAGGATTCTTGCTGCTAAATAAGAAAGGAAGGACTTGGGCAAGCCAGACTGCAACCCCTTAACACACTCTGCCCTGCCCCTGATGACCTGGTTTAGGGACAGAAATGAATCGGGGTGGGGGTGGGTGGGAAGGGTGTCCCTCAGCCTGTGATTATCAGTAGAATAATTATCATCTCCAGGATAATTAACCCCATCAGTTTCCCCTGAGCTTGGGGAGGGGCGGAGGGAAAAGGAAAACAGCCTTGGGCAGCATACTAGCCGCCAGGTGCTCATATAGGGAGGGACAGTGGGCGGAGGGACAGTGGGCGAGGGCCTGGAGAACAAGGGGGAGGTCAGGGTCAGGTTGGGGGATTGCTTAGAACACAAGATCAAGGACACCCATCAGGAATGGCAACCCTGGAGGCAAGAAGCAGCTACCAGGCAGGAGGCTGGGAGGGCTGAGTCAGAAGGTGGGGACACTGACTGGCCGGACACTTTTGTCCTCAAGGCTCAGCTTTCCTGAGAGGTTGACCTTATAGCATTCTTGCAGGATGCTGCCTTCTGGAAACTTGTTGGGGCTCTGAAGGCTTAAGAAGAACAGCCTAGGAACTCTACCAGCTTCTAGGGCAGAGGGTCTCTGGGGACCACAATGAGGAACCTGAGGTACTATGAGGTCCTTGTCTAGAATAACCTAGGAGTGTCTCCCCAGACAGACAGGACTGGGGACTAGTATACAGAGATACTGCATGGGGTGAGACAGGATAGCCAGGAGACACTGCCAACGAGTAAGCCATTTTTCCTGAGGGTTCCAGAGACCCTAACCTGAGAAACGTGTATCTCTTATCCCAGAAAGGAGTTCCGCAGACACCTCCCAACTCTCAACACAGGGCCACCACAGCTTCAACACTGATGATTCTTTATGTGGGAGGTGTGATCATCCAATTCCATCCAAGCAGGTGTGCATTGCCTAGGACACCTGTTACCTGACACCCTTACAGGGAAACCCCTAAAGGACGTTCCCCGGTCCCCTATAAGACACTTTTACCAAACACATCTGCTATTCAATACCCTTAGATGAAACTCCTACTAGACACTCCTTGCAGGACACCCCTCCCAAGGCCTGGCCACAGAGACACCTGTCCAGCAGCCCAACCCCTGCACAGAGCCCCTAGCATGTCCTGTGGCAGCTGAAGGGTCCTTGCAAGTCTCCAAGATGGCCTTGTCTCTGCAGCCCTACACCTTTGGCCCATGAAACTGTTCCCAACCACACATAGAAATCCACCCGTGTTGTACCCAGTCACAAACCATGTTGCCTCGCAGGAGTCACCATGGAGTAACCATTGTACCTTCTGCCCCCAGATGCCCTTACAGGAATCTCACTGCTCACTGAATCAGCCATGCCTAGGTAGTCTGTGTTCTCTCAAGGGTCTGTCAGTTTTTGTAGCCAATGGCATAGCATCTGGAGTCACCTATCTCTGGAGCCTGCCTTCTCCCTAGCACTTCGGTCTTCAGCCTGGAGGTGTGGGCTACCAGCAGGGCCTTAGGAAGAATGGGGCAGGGCCAGACTGTTCCTTCCCTCCAGATGAACAGCATCTAAGTACCTACTGATGCCTAGAGACACAAAGTCATTAGAGCCAGCCTGCCCTGGCTACTAATCCAGCTGTCCCTAGCCCTTGAAGCTCCCTTCAGTCCTCTTCTAGGAAGGAAGGGCTAGGAGCCATGTGCTTTAGGAATTCTGTCATTTTACCGTCCGAGAAAGCTGAGAACTCTGTTATTCCCGTGTTATAGGTGAGTACAGCATGGATTGCAGCAGGGATAGTGGGTTAGAAGCTCTAAGTCGGCCCTCTTTATATCGCCTCCTACTGCTCCATGCTTGCCGCTGCCTGCCTCACTCCTCCCCATCCATGCACCTACCTACCCATCAGTCCACCTATGTATTCATGTAAACATCCATGTGCCCAGGGACTCATCCCTCCATGCACTCTTTCACTACCCATCCATCTGCCTGTCCACCTGTCCATCCGTTCCTCTGCTCATCCATTCACATGTCTGCCTGCCCAGCCATATAACCGCACCCCATTCATCCATCCATCCATTTGTCCATCTAGGCATCCATGCTTCAACCTTCTACCCACCCATCTACTCATCGAATGGCACATACACTCATCTCCCCATCTATCCATCCATTCACCCCTTCTCCAACCCACCCATCCGCACAACCATCCATCCACCCACTCCCTCATATCCAGACATGCATCTGCCTACCCATCAGATCTCCTGGTTTAGCTGACAAGGCTCTACTATTCACTAATGTTCCCAATCTCCTTAACAGAGAGATCAATACAGGGCAGAGAGGGAGCTTTAGACCGAAGATCTCCAAGTCTAGCCTTAGGGCAGCTTGCCATAACACCCCACACCTGCCTGTTACTCAAGCTGACATTTTGATACCAACACACACAGGGCCAGAAAGGACAAAGGGTGGAACTCTCAGAATCACTACCAAGAAGTTCCTAGCTTCTCAGACCCGCCCAGAGGGAACTCCTGCAGGGAGAGGAAGGTCAGAGAGCACGACCTTGTGTGGGCCACTAGGCAGGCAGCTGGGCACTTAGCCCCAGCTCCAGCCCAGACTGATGGCCTGTGCTTCCCCCCAGCCCGGGCCCTGTTCTGCCATGTGTGCTGTGGGCCCGAGAACTGCGAGTCTCTCGTGGAGTGCGCCTTGACGGACAAGTTCTGTGTGATCACTCGGTCCAGTGAGTACCCTGGGCCACGCAGGCCCCATCCCACCCCACCAGAACCACACAGGCACTTCCTGGCCCCTTTGACCTCTTTCCAACCTGTACATCAGAAGCCCTTGGTCTCCCCACTCCAGACTCTAAGGATAATATCACTCTCTAGTCCACACTTTAAACTAAGCTAAAGATTAGGTGGGAGAAGGGTTGGGTATAGGCTGGCATGTTAAAGGTACCAACATCACACCCTGCTCTTCCAGGTCCATTTGGACCCTTCCTGCTCACTCAGATCCCTGCCTCCAATCAGGTGGCCATCGCCTCTGCCCCTGGGTACCCTGCCGTTACTCCAGAAGTCAATCCTGCCACTGAACAGTACTCTCCTTCCCAGGACAGGCCCTCTCCTTCATGTCCCACTGTGCATCTGGTTCTCTCCTGAGCAGTGGGGCTGAGTTGGAGCCTAGATCTTGTGTATTTGGCTATGATGGTGGCTGTAATGGGGTCCAGGATTGGTGCTGGAGTGTAGCTGGGGACGGGGAGTCACTTATCTGAAGTGGTCCCAGAAGAAAGCATGGGTGTATCAGAAAGGTTGACAAACCTTTCAGACTCTGAGGACCCAGGTGGACACTGTCGCCTCTAGGTCTAGAAGAGTTTGGGAGTACTCTCTTTCCTGTTGCCATTGGAACTGGGTCATGAGACCACTGGCTCAGGTGAATGGAAGTTACTATGATCACTGGGAAGCTTCTTCCAAGATCCTATTCTGAGAGCAGGGGAAGGAAATCAGGTGGCTTCACAGTGACCCTGGTCTGTCCATCAGAACAGTTTCCCACAAATCCCAGTGGTGACTTGGAGTTATCCCTATTTTATGAAGAGGTGGTGTCCTGGTGGCGTCATGCGCTTACCCAGCCCAGACCCTATGCAATACTCCTGTCCACACCCTGGCTGGTTCTTGTGCTGTTTCACTCAGAGCACTCTAGAAGGAAACATCATATATATGCTCCTCCACTGCCTCCAGGACCCTCCTCACTCTGCGGAGGAGCATCCTTCACAGAGGCAGCTGCCTTTAGCTAACCAAGTAGTCCTACAAGAGGCAAACAATCAGTGGGACGCAGGTCCACAATTGCCCAGGGCACGAGGCAAGAGCAGTGAGGATGAGATCTTTGCCCAGAAATAGGTGAGTGCCACATCAGGACCAAATCTAGCAATGACATAGCAGAGGGGCCCTGCTGAGGCCAGGATGGAAAACAGTGAGGGCCCCCAAGAATCCAGAACTCAGAGTACCCCAAAGCTCCATCCCTGCACAAGAGCTTCTCTCAGGCACTCCTGGGTCCTGTCCTGTCCGTGCCCTTGCTGGCACTTGCCTTTGCTGAGCATGTGTCTATCTGGCCTGTTGTCTGTCCGTCCCTCTCCCTGACTGTCTGCTGACTGTAGGAACACTGAGACATGTGGAGTCATTCCTGTACTCCAGGACCTCAAAGGTCACAGTCAAGCAGAGTTGAAGGCTAGCCTTCAGAAGGCATCAAGAAGTTCCCTGGAGAAGCAACATGGGTTGGGGACAAGAGCTTTGGGTGGGAGAGTCCATTGTGGGTAGAAAGAGGCGTCTGTTCCCACCCCCATCTAGTGAAGTGACATGGGCAGGCCAAGAACCTTCCTGGTCCCAAGATGAGGAGGGAAAGGGGTGTGATGGCATTCGTGGTCCACTGCACCTGTGTGCCAGTCCCATGGGGTTGGAGAAGCATCTAGCTGCTGGGTTTCCAGGGAGAGAGAAAACAGGCTGATTACCAGTGCCAGAACTTTCTCTCTAAACCCTGGCCACATGGTGGTGCCGTGGTGTTCATTATCTCCTAGGAATTTTTCACACACAGCCACTGAAGCAACTTTCCTTTTGTCTCATCTGGAACAGCAAATGTCCCTACTTTAGGACTGGGCATTTACTGCAAGATCTGAAGAAGTCTAGTGCCCCTTTTGCCCCAGGCTGTGTCTGTGTGGTGCTTCCTGGACCTGGACAGGCAGCAGCCGCCAGAACTACCTGCCAGTGAACTTGGGTTCTCTTTTGTCCAGGAGAAGTTGCAATCCATTCTGAACCTCTGTGCCCTGTGTTGCCAAGCACCACTGTTCAGAGTGGTACTGAGCTCACCCACTAACTACCACCAACTCTCCTCACATCAGCACAGTTCTCAAACTATCCACAAATTCCTCGTTATCCTAAAGACAGGCTGAGGTAGAGGCTATTTCCACCTAGGTGGGGAAACTGAGGCATAGGAAGATCAAGCATCCTGAGATAGTTATCCCACCTCCCTCATACAGTGTCTGTGCTAACTACATGCCAGAGGCCCCTGCTCCCAGAACCTCTGAGCAGTGCAGGCTAAGGGCAGCTACTTACTTTTCCAAGGGCCGTGTGTTTTCAAGAGTCCTGCTATCCCCACTGTGTGTGCAAGCACACAGTACCTCATCCCCCTTTGAGCATGCAGACAGAGAGCAAGTCTTGCCCAGTGGTACTTCCTGAGATGCCCTCAGCCCAAGTCAACTTCTCCTCTCCCAGGGGCCCTTGCGAGCCCTGCCTCTGATTTTCTCATGGATTATGAACCCTAGGAACTGCTGTGCAGGCCGGGGAGCCATATCACTCAGTCTTGTCTGGTCTGGACCAGTCCCAAGAGGTCTGAGAGCTAAGTAGGGCACAAGCCTATCTTCTGGTATCTGAAACCTGGAGCAGGAAAGAGTGGGGGAAAGAGAGGAAAGGATTGTAGAACCAGATATCTCTCAGGAAAGGGAAAAGAGAGGGAGCTGAGGGACCCAGAAACTGAGAGAGGGAGGGAGGGAGGGAGGGGGTCTTCAAGTCCCTAGCCCCAGATGTCACAAAGTCCAGCCCATCAAAAAGAAGACATGTCCCCACAGTCACTGAGGAAGGACACCCACTCACAAGGTTCTTTGGGACACCCCAAGCTGCCACCTCAAACATGCGGGAATTACCTCAAAGCATGTAGCACAGACTGCAGGTCCCTGGAGAGCTGGCTGGGTAGTAACAGCTGTGGGGGCTGTGGTCACAATACCCATAGTCATTCCTCCTGTTTCCACAGCCAGCCCTGGCGGAATCCTGGTCATGAAGTCCTGCGCGCCAACCTGCCCCAACAGCACCGTGTCTTCCGATGGCCGTGCCCTCTCTGTCTTCTGCTGTGAGGGTAGCCAGTGCAACCGCAGCGCTGCCTCAGACCTGACCAGCAGCCTTGGGGCCCTCTGGGCCAGCGCCTCTGTCAGTCTACTGTGGGTACTGCTTCGAGCTGCCTGGTGAGGGCCTGGGTGGCCTTTCTCTATCATCGGGGTCTGTTTGCAGCCTCAGAAGCATCCTACACCCACCCAGCCAGGCTGTTAATCTCTCTCTCCATTTCCTCCAAGACACACTCAGTCTTCCCTTCTCTCGCAGAAAGGAAATAGCAGCACCTGCCCCGAAAGGTCCCAGCTCCCCTCCTGCCTCAGGGAATCCTCTAACAGGGCACATGAACACACCTCCCCAAGAACCCCCACTTCTATGAGACCTCAGACCTTCGCTGAGTCCTGGGAGTTCCTAGCAATCCTCAATGTGAAGAGCTGCTGTCTCTCCCAATGCCCTCCACCCTCATTTCAGGAGCATTCAACGGACATTAGGCTTGGCATTTGTACTACCCTCTCCGTGACTGACCCACTACATGGCCATCTGAACCCCTGGGCCTCTTCTATGCATGGAGTAACTGGTGTGGTGACGTGATTGTATCCACCCATCCATGCACGCATACACCCATTCCACCCATCCATCCCTTTATCTATCCACACATCCATTGATGCTTGCATGCATACACCCATGCATCTAGTTGCACAGACCCATCAGAGTCTGCCTAATAGGGCCTTTCGGGGTCTTCATCTGGCCAAGTTCTCCAGCCTAGGGACCCTACTAGTTCCTGTCCAACTGAACACAAACTTTTAAAAGGTCCCCTGACTGCCCTCTGGGGGCGGGGATGGAGGAGGCTGGTCACCTATGGCTTGGTGTCAGGCATTGGAATAGGTGCCCGTCCTCTCTGGGCATTGGGAAATTGCTTTGTCTCCCTGGAAGCACCGTTTTGTCAGCCCTTCCCTGATGCTGTCCTAAAAGAAAAATAAAAGAGTAAGTCTGCTTGGTCCAAGGTGTTGGGTCTTGGGGAATTCTGGTCCTTGGTCAGCCTCATCCTCAGAGGCAGGCATGGCACTTGAGAGAGGGCCAGGAGAAGTTCTTACTGCAGAAGCCCAGGAACAAGAGTGGTGCCCTGCCTTACTCTCTGCCTCCTGTGTTTACACTGGGTCTCCTTGGCCAAGATAGAGGGAACAGACTTCTTCCACACCCCAAGTAGGGTACCCACAGGGTCCCCTGATAACCCTTCTGAGCTGTGATGTGTCTGATGCTGCTACTGCACTGGCAAGATGCTCATGACCTTCACGGTGGCCCCAGGACCTCACAAGTCCTTACCCTGGTTGGTGGCATGGGAACCCTCATCTTTATGGACAATCACCAGGCCCTGAGACCACCCAATGCCACGTCTCCTCTGCGGAGTTTTGTTTCCCACCCCTGCTGCTTTTTCCTATCGCTGTAATAAAATGTAGTCGGAGAAAGTTTATTTTGGCTCATAGCTCAAGGTCTAGTTCATCATGGTAAGGAGGTCAAGGCAACCAGAGCTTAGAATATCTGACCACACTGCACCCACAGTCCAGAAACAGAGCTCAGCCTCCCTTCCCTCACCTCCTGTATCCCTAGACAACCAGCCAGAACACACCCACAGATTCCCTGCTTACCACCCTCACTTAACCCCAGACCTCTACCTCTCTGGCGTCTTCACTCATCCCAGAAGACACCTTCTAGCTTCACAGAGCCACAGTCCCCTAGTGTCTAGACTCAAGTGCCCTGCCTCTCGTGCCCTCAAAGACTGGCCTCATCAGAAGTATTCACTAGGCAATGTTTCGAAACCTTGGGAGCAACAAGCTGGGCGGTGAAGATAGATCCCACCTTATCACATGCTTGCCGCTGTGGAAGACAAGGTGGGGAGGATGGGCATGCTGACTGAGCCGAAGGTGCTGAGCAAGACCCCTCTGGGCACTGAGCCTGCCTCATCCCCTGAACCTCTTCCTATGCCTTCCTTGCTTGGCCAGCCTACTCCTATGGAGTCTGGAGATCTAGGGTTGTGAGAGGCAGCTACTCAGGAACATGGAGCCCTCTCATGTCTGACCCACTTTTCTGTCATCTAACCAGATGGGCCTCACTCTTCACAGCAGCCAGTCCCCACTGTGTGGCTGTAAGTGTCACGCCCCAGGGTTCTGCTTTCATAAGTTGAGCAGGGCTGGGAACAGGTTGATGCCAAGCCAAGAACCTTTCTTGGTCTCGAAGGAGGAAGTGGTTGTGCATAGAACTTTCTAGAGTGCCTCCAACCAATCTTTATGACTCCTGGGGAGGTAGATGGTGTAGGCAACCTGAGCTCTCTCCATTCCTCAGAGTGCCCACGGGTCTGGAGTCAACACACTCAGGAGCCTCTTGCAAACATGTCTCCTGCTACATGTGGGATCCTTAATGACAGCAGCTTCATCCCTGCCCTGTGGCAAGAGATGGCAACCTTCGTCAGAGCTGCAAATCCGTGCCAGGGGTTGCCAAAACAGAGGAATGAGCAGGCCATCAGGGAGAGGGTGATCGAGACTGCCATGGCGAAGCACCAGAGCTGCTGACCCACAGGGACACCGCACATGCAAGGCTTAGAGGTGGCTTGAGGGGCCTGAAGGAGCAGAGGGAGTGGAGGCCCTGGGAGGACAGTGGAAGGCAGAGTGAGCAATGCCAGGCGGTATTCATGGGCAGGGTGCAGGAGACTGGGCTTGACCCTAAGAGCACTAGGTCAGCAGGAAAGGGACTCCAGCCAGTCATGCCTAGGGCCAGGGCTTTGGCTCTAAAAGAAGTGAGGGAAAGATGGCGGAGCTGGGGATATAGCCACAGCCCCTCCCCCCCCGAGAGACATGGGTTTGACTGAGATGTAGAGACAGCCAGGTATGGGCCCCAGGGTCTGGAGATGGTGTAGATGGAAGAGGCTGATGCTCACAGGGAGTGTCACTGTTGGCACCGTTGAGGTGCTACCTTCCCAGCACAACAGAGGCTGGGGTGGGGAAGAAGCAACTAGAACTCCCTAGGGTTCAGGCTAAGATACAACTTATAGTGGAGCCAGAAACGGAAGGTCAGCTCTGGGGTTAAATCCATTGTGACAGTCAGTGGAGAGTTCTGGAATGAAGGCAGTGCTGTCTGTGTCCTTTGCATCTGCCTAGCTGGCCATCTGACCTTGCATGATGCATCCTCTACTCTGGGCACTGGCATCTCTGCACCCCAAGGACCTGCCCATTCCTCGCTCTTACATAACTCTGGGTACAGACGCCACGCCTCTTGATCTCTGAAGCTCTTGGAATTACAATAGTGAAGCTCCCTGTCCTGGGGCTGCCCCCACACCCAGAGAAGACTACAGCACTATGAAAACCCCTCACAAGCAACACACCGTTGCCCTGGATCCAGCATGCAAGTGGACTCCTTAAGGGTACTTGGCTGAGCCTCCTGATCCAGCCTCAACCACCTGAAGATGAAGAAGCGGAGCCCAGCTTTCCACCCCAGCCATTCCACACACATGAGGACAGCCCCTGCCCCAAGGATAGCACTGATGACAGACAGGTCAATAGAGCACTGGTGTGTGAGGCCATCCCTTTCCCTCTAGGGTAGGACTGGAGACTCTCTCTCCAAGTCCTCTCCCATCCTTCAAGTTACCTGTGTATCACAGGCCCTGAGCAACCAACCACCCTTAGCCTTGCTGACTTGGACTCCCGTCCTTGGCAATCTCAGCTTTCTTCGGTCAGGGCAGCTTCTAGTCTCCTGAGAGCAGAGCACATCAATGGAGACCACAGGCTAGGGACAGAGGGCAGAGATGCTGTAGGTCAAGTATCCCTTTTCTGGAACAAGCTGAGACCTCACTTCCCCAGTCCTTGTGGGACTCCACTGGGAGCAAGTCTACACTGAGTCATAGAGGAGGGGTTCGTGGGTGAGGTAAGAACTCACTCAAAGGCTCTGGGAGTGTCCCAGGGATCGTCAAGAGCTTGCCCTGCTGTTGGGGCGCAGGTGAGAAACTGGCAAGCACTCAATGCAGTCACCCATCATGGAGTAATGAGTAACCCCCTCTCCCTGCAACCGAACTCAACACAATTCTCGGCCCGTTGTTCACAAAAGCTGGTCCCCTGGGTCTTCCTGGACCACTCAGTCTAGCACAGCCGCTGTTGCTCCGCCCGCAGCCCTCGTTCACACTTGACTGCTCAAAGCTCGGTTTGCTGTCTGTACTGAATAGCATCCAGAAAACCTGAGCTCTGTCACACCAGGACTCTGCCTTGTATGCGTGGCTGGTCATCATATTATGGGGTGGATAGATGGATGGATGGATGGATGGATGGATGGATGGACGGATGGATGGACGGATGGATGGACGGATGGATGGACAGATGTGTATGTAGAAGATGGGGGGATGGGTGAATGAATGGATGTGTGAGTTGATAAGCGGACAGATAGACGTGTGGGTGCATAGGAGGATAAGTGGATGGAAGGGTGGGTAAATGGGTAGCTTGGTAGGTGGGGAAAGGATTGGTAGATGGATGGGTGGGTGGATGCTAAGATGGTTGGATGGATGGGGACAGAGAGATGATGTAATGATGTATGGTGAGTGGACATATAATAAATGGATAAACGGGATGGGTGAATGAATGTGTACATGGGTACATGGTTGGGCCATGAGTGGATGATTGATAGAGAGATACTTTTAGAGAATTGCTGCTGGTGGCCAGGGTCCCAGAGAATAATTTAAGGTGTGGCAGAACTATGCCAGGTTCCAGACAGCAGATGAGCAGTACCCATGTCTAGATTTGTGACTCCATGTGTAAAGGTTACTCTTGAGCCAGAAGAAAGGGTGTGGAAGAAGGTCCTTAGGCCCAGAGGCCAGGCCCAGCTATGGCTCCTCTTCCTGAGTGACACTAGCCAAGGTTCTGCCCATCCCTGTATCATCTGAGGCTCTACCTGTGGGATTAAAGACAGAATAGGCCCCAGGGAAACAACCCCTCTCTGTGTCTGACTCACAGAGCATTTGCGTGCCTTGCAGAAGAGGAGATGGAACTAGGGCGGGGCATGGGAAGCTGGGGCTCAGCTGGCTGGTGTCCACCCCACCAGTTGACAGCCACCTACCCTCAGGCTCCAGCTTACACAGATCCACCCTGGCAAGCCCTCCTATGGTGCCTCCGCACCCCACCCACCTCTCCAGCTGCCATACTCATGCAGTGTGCTACACATGGCACTGGGTATCTTTGTCCCACCAGTAGCGACTGGCGCACAGTGGGTCCTTATAGAATATTATGAATGGGCGAGTAAAGTGCCTGGAAGTGCAGGGGGCTTAGGGGGCCCTGAGCTGTGCCTGTCTTTATACCCCAAGGTGCCACAACACCTTCAGCCTAGGCATCTGACCTGTCTACTGAGTGCCCTCTTCAGGCCGGGAAAGGGCCCAGGGCTGCGCTTTCTAAAGGGCTGTGCCTTCCCTCTGGACCTCTCACTTTCTCACGATCCCTGTGTCACCGACATGAATGCAAGGGGGAGGGGCATGAGCAGGGAGACCTCTGCTCCAGACAAATGTCCAGGCTTGTCCCTCAACTTCCTGGCCAGCCTGCTGAGGTCAGGGAGCAGGCAGGCCAGAGGGACAGGTGACAGCATTCCCTGCCCTATGTCCCTTCGTTCCACCTCCCGAGTATTAATCTTCTGCCAGCATCTCAAAGGTAGAAGTCATGTCTCAGCCACAGCCCCAAGAGCTACGAACAAGCCGTGGGAGGGCCCGTGATCTCAAAGCAGGGGCTGTCCACATGAGAAGCGGTGCAAGAGGCAGACGTAAGGGACATGGTGGGCTCCTGTGCCCACTCCAAGTACTAGCCACCTCCAACAGGACCCTTGCTGACTGTCCCAGTAGCCCCAAGAGCTCCTGCCACCCACTCTCTCCTAAAGGTATAGTATGTGACTGTTTTACACTTCTGCTGGGTCCCAGATGGGGATACCTGGCTGACACATCCTCCTAGCAATCCTGCCAGGGACAAATACCCTTCCCACTATGAACCTCATCATAGACCTCACCATGGACCCCACCATGGACCTCACCTACGGCTTCCAGTTCCAAGATCTATGGCCACCATGAAGCCTGAGGTACCTTGGGGCATGCCAGCATGCAGGTACCTCTTCCTACCCTGGGTCTGAGCATGAAGTCTGTCATATACTGCTCTGGGTCTCAGTCCCAGACCCCCACTTCTTTTTTTGTTTGCTTGTCTGTTGAGACAGGGTTTCTCTGTGTTGCTCTGGAGTCCGTCCTGGAACTCTCTCTGTAGACCAGGCTGGCCTCGAAGTCACAGAGATCCGCCTGCCTCTGCCTCCCGAGTGCTGGGATTAAAGGCGCGCGCCACCACTGCCAGGTTCAGATCCCCACTTCTGGTCTGCCCTTCATTCCCAGACCCCACAACTCCATCCAGCCCATGAGAAGCTCCAACCCTGTTTTGCCCTGCAATGAGTCAGCTTCCTCCACCGTCACCACCCTGTCACGGAGACCTAAGCTCGGTTCCCAGGGCTTGAAATCACACTCCCTTCTCTCCACCCACCCATTCTCTCTGTATCTGATGTATTCAGGGAGAGCCTGGGGTTGGGTGGGCCTTTCCTGTGACATTCCAGCTGCCCTAAGCAAACCCCAGGGATCCCAGCTCTATCTAGAAACACAGAGGACAGCATGGGACAGAGATGGGCCTTCCTCAGGGGCTCTTATCCCAGACCCTCCCAGACTCCGCATCCTGCCATGTTGCATGATATTTGGTTGTGTTCTGACAAAAAAAAGCTTGCTTGGCGTCAGAGAGCGGGGCCAGCCACTAACAGACCAGAAATTAACCATCGAGGTTTGGAGGACCATAGACAGAGAAGAGACTGGAAATGGTAAGGCAGGGCTGAGAGAAAGAAGATCTCTGCCCTTTCGGATGTCGGAACGAGGGAGGTAGGAAGCAACTGGCGGCTGCTCCCTGTTCTCTGATCTTTCAGGTTCTTACCCCAGTATTTGAGTCCTGACTTTTTTATTGATACAGATTAATTACATTAACACAACACTGCCAAGTCCAAAAATCATTTCAAGAAGAAGCACATGAAAGTCCCCAGGGCTCTCGATTCAGTCCTACCTTTACCCCACTCTGTTCAGTTCAGGGGCGAGCTAGCCCAGAGAGTGGGGCCCAAGGGTCTAGAGCCCAGGCCTGACTGGCGCAAGGTCTACAGGGCTCCAAGAACCTCAGCCTGGCCCAAGCCGACCCTCCCTGAAACAGGCCCTGACCTGCCCAGCCTGTCGCTGCTTTTTCATCTGTTTGCACAGGAAAACAGGCCCAGGACTGACCTCTGTCTCTACCTAGCCCATTGCTGATAGCCTGGACCCACAGGACAGGGGCAGAAGGAGGACTCTATAGGGACCCACCCACGCTACCCCCAGATGAGTAGACAGAACCAGTAGCTAGGGGACAGCTTTCTGCTAATACCTTTCTGCTAATAACTAGAGTCACAGGGCAAACAATGTCTTCTATGCATGCAAAGAGAGCAAAGGTGGGCCCAGAGGGTGTGGCCGAGACCTTTATTAGTACCTACCTAGGCTCTTGGGAGTCAGCCTTGAGGGGTTCTCAGGCACAGGGGAGCGAGGCAGGGAGACAGAGCAATACTTATAAGGTGGGAGAGTGTCAGTGCTCTTATTACCATTGTGTGAAGGATGGAGTGGGGGCTTGATGGGAATGGGGCCTGAGGCCCAAGCAGAGGGAAGCAGAAGTGGGGGATGCAAATCTCTGCAGCCATGAGAGGCTCCCACAGCGCTGCTCCTCAGTTGGTCCTGTCCTACCCTGTCCCGACCCAGTCTCCTGGGATGGCCAAGCTCACAAGGTCTAGGATCTTCATAGCCCTAACCTGGCCATGCCCAATACACACATAGACCCCCCTTGCTCCCCGAAGCCCTGCCCCACAGTCACCTCCATATCTTCAGCAAGGACTGTTTGCTTCCTTGGGGTTCCTTGCTCCAAGGTCCCACTGGGTCACCCTAGCACTGAACTCCAAGCAGAGAGGAACATAAGCTCTACGCCTTCCAACCTGCAGGTATGGAGATAGCCAGTGTGGGCTGGAGCTGGAGGAACTACCCAGCGGTAGACAGCAAGGAGAGTAACAGAAGTACAAGTCCACGACAGTGTGACCCAGGAATAGGCCGGCAATGGACAAGAAAAACAGAGACACAGTGGGAGAGATGGGGACTCAACAGAATCAGGGTCTGACGCAGGGACTAAACAGCCTAAGGCTTCTGTCCACAGCCAGCCCTGCTCAGGGAGGCCCCAGAGGTGAGGGGCTAGGAACCTCAGTCCCTCCAAATGGCAGGAGCCAAGCCTGTTCTGGTCTTCTGGACTTGGTCCAGGAAGGGTGGGGTGAACCTTGATTAGCATGCTGCTGTCAGGCAGGCCCTCACTCCTCCCACAGCTCCAGCCTCATCTATAAGGTCTGGGGAGAGGAAGAGCCACCACTGCTTCCAGACCTATGCTTAGGATGAAGACGGCTCTGCTACTCCTTCTTGCTGTGGCTGCAGTCACTAGCCCAGGTGAGAGGCTGCACCTGGGGACTGGGAAGGGGTGGGTAGCTTTGCCTGGATACTGGACCTTCAGCCTCTGGCAGGCTGTACCTGACAAGAAGGTCATCAAATACTAGAAGCTGCAATTTAGGCTTAGAGAATGCTGATGCTGAGGGATGTTTGCCTCTTTAAAACAAAATGACTTTAACGTCTTAACTCAATGAAATCATAAAAATGCAATATTTCAGCGCTAACCCTTAGAACTGGGGGTGTCATGAGAGAGAGGAGAACTGGGGGTGTCTTGAGAGAGAGGAGAACTGGGGCTCCCACCATCCCCACTTACATCCATCCTGGACAGCCCTGGGGTGGCCAAGATCCTCTTGCTCCAGTTTCTTCAGGAATTCAAACCACTGGGATGGGGACAGCAGCGCCCTTAGCAAAGACCATCCCAAGGTCATCAGAGAAGTGCTCTCTCCACTCTGCACCCTCTCTGCTTCCTCATCTCTTACAGAGGTGACAGGATAGAACACCTTCTATGTTAGAACAACTCTCCAGGGCTCCGAGGGATATCCAGACACTCTCTGAGCTAGACACATGACATAAGCCTTGTGGGGTCCAGGGCAGGAGCTGGGGTGACAAATGACAGAAGACTCTGTCACAGCAAAGGCCTTTACTTGACTGACTCTCTGACCCTTCAATTTCCAGCCTGTGCACTCCGTTGTCATGTATGCAGCAGCAGCGCGAACTGTAAACAACCCCAGATCTGCCCAGCCAACTCCCAGTATTGCAAAACCGTCACCACAGGTGAGTCTCGGTCCAAGTACCCCTCAGGGCCAAGAGAGCAGCCCTAGGCACGATACTGGAGATGGGTCAGTCATGGCGATGGTGGTGGTTGAGAGTGTAGGATGCTCTGTGGGAGGCAGGGTGCATGGCAAGCCAGGCCTGACACCTTTTCCTCTCCGGTGTGCAGTGGACGCTCTGTCGGGGAATCTGGTGAAGAAAGACTGTGTAGACTCGTGCACTTCCAACAACAGCCAGCAGGGCCAGATCAGCAGCGGCTCCTGGGTCATACAATGCTGCCAGGGTGACCTGTGCAACGAGAGGCTGTACAACGCTGCACCTGCATGCGCCCTGTCCAGCAATGCCGCCCTGGGCCTAGCAACCAGCCTGGGCCTCCTCGCCCTCATGACTCTTGGCCTGTAACACACCGCTTGGCATTTTCCTTGACCCTTCCTTTCTGGTTCCCAGGGTCCCCATGGCTTCCTCCGTGGCCATGACATGGACTTCCTTTAAAGGCTGGGGACTGGGTCTTGGAGGGCACCAAGAACTAGTGACATAACACAGTCTCTGCCCCAGAACAGGAAGGTTTTACCCGCTCCCCAGCATGGAAGATGGGGGACAGACATGACTCCATCCCCTCTGATTTTGTACTCGTTCCATTTATTTTTCTACTTAGAAATAAATGATCTAGAAATATTGTGGCTGTGTGGAGTGGTGAGTGGCACTTGTTACCCTGGACAAGCCTTGGCAGCATGTAGTAGCATCTAGCACCTGGCCCGAAAGACATTTCCATCCTGGAAAGGGCAGGCTCTCCCCAAGTCCCATGTGGGAAGGACACCGTGCCCGGGTCCCAACCCTGAGATTCTGCTTCCCCAAAACTGTAAAGAGAACCCAGTCTTAGAGTTATGAGGGCACTGCACACATGGTCTAAGGTGAGTCTAGCTACCAGGATGACCTCATTCCTTAGGATGCTCAGTGGCAACTCATTTAGATGTGTATGTTGGGGTGGGAAGGGTGACTCAGTATAAGCTGATGAGAGGTATCTGGGAGAGGCCTAAGTGGCGAACAGCCCCAGGGACCCTAGGAAAGTTCCCTGCCAGCTTTCCCATTCTGTGCAATGGGTTCAGGCTGCTGCCTAGGCTCCCACGTCCTGCTTGGATTTAAGCAGTCCGGTGAGTGTGGTGAGGCTGTAAGGTTGACTGAGGGAGAGGTTTCAGCAGATACCCAAACATGCAGTCCTCCTTACTGGCAAACAGGCTAGCCAATTTCACTGCAAGCCCACAGGGGTGGACACAGGGTTAACAGCCTGGCAGGTCTGCATGGCAAACCCTGCCCTTTGCAGATGTCAAAGGGATGGTGACGGTCCCCTCTTCCCTTCACGCACCTACACCTGAACCTTAAAGCATCTTCCGAGAGCTGCTTCCGAGAGAGGTTTGTGAGAGGTGGCGCATGATGCAAGCTCCCTGAACCGAGCCCCAAGGTCCAAGTGAGGTGCTGCTTGGCGTGGGTGAGCTCTGCTAAGTCCACTCAGCGAGTCCCATTTCTGAGACCCTCCAGGACCCCACTTGGAGCAAGGTGCTGGACTCGCTGAGTCTGTTTTTTTTTTTTTTACACAGACTCCCATACCCAGTCACCAAAGCCTGTTACAGAGGCAGGTCTTCTAGAGAGCCACCAGACGTTGAAGGACATTCATCAACCATGCGGAAGGGAGATGGAGGGAAAGGCGGGGACTAACATGCTCCAACCCCGGGAAAGCAGGAAACTTCCCAGGAGTCACATGTGATACCCTATTCTCTGGAGCTGAGGACCAAACCTGGTGCTGGCACGCCTCCTAGTGGCCCGTAGGTCAGGCAGCGGAAGACACCTGTGGGAGGAAATTCTTTTCCCAGGGCTATCCAGCTGTCAAGCAAAGGACAACTGTTGCATGTCCTTTCCTGGTAAGACATGAACCCCCAGACATGGCACTGATGACAAGACAATGGCAGCCAAGCCTAGGGCGTTTACTAAGGCTGCTTACAGGGGTGTGTGTGAAAAGGTTACCTAAAACAGTGTGGGTGGAGAGTTGGCTCAGTGGTTAAGATCTTTCAGAGGACCTAAGTTCAATTCCCAGCACCCACATGGAGGCTCACAACTGTCTGTAACTCCAATCCCAGGGCTTCTGACCCCTCACACAGACACACATGAAGGCAGAACAACAATGCGCATAAATTAAAACAAAACAAAAAACAGCGTGGATGACTGGAATGCAGCCACATCACTGAAATGCCCACTCCAGTCTGGGTGACAGACCATTAAAGCTTCATCCTTAGGGTACATCTCACGGGCAGTTCAACAAGAGGGAGATTCTATCTCCAACCCAGAGAATCTTGGGTGAGGGGAACTGATGAATCTTAATGAGTTTCTGGGAGTTTCCTGAGACCAAGGAGTTTTATTTACTTCTCGAGCCTTGTAAACTCCCTGTAGGTCCTGAGTCTCAACAAGTCTCCCTCCTCCATGTTTCAGTTTGGAGGAAAAAGCTACACAACCACTGTCAGACAATGGAGTGAAATGTGTACAGGCTCCAGGCAATTTCTGGGAAGGGGCAGCCTTCTCATATCAGGGACTCCGGGCTTCCTATGGAACACAACAGCATCTGAGGCTGCCAGGATGCTACAGAAAAATTGAGAGTAATGGAGTCCCCTACCCCAGCTCTGTCTTCTAACCTGAAGTCTATAGGCATCGCAAGTCCAGCTCCCTGGATGCCTCTTTATGATTCCACTGGACAGCTTCTCTGGTACTCCTAGATCTAACCTAACTTTACCCCCACTGACCAGGACCCAACCTGGCCACAGCCCTTGGCAGGGAATGCCAAGATGGGAGTCCTCTCCAGCTACATACAATCCTGTGTGTGTGGGCAGACTTCCGGGGGCCAGTGGTCAAACAGCAGGCTTGCCCCTCATTCCTGGGGTTCCTCCTGCAGGAACCCAGTCCCGAGGCCTGCACAACAATGCGGTTAGGTAATGACAAAAATAGGGATACGAAGGACCACAATGGTGACCCTAGCTGAAGTCAGCAGCCGGACAAAGCCTAGGAGCAGCAGAATCTGAGAACTCTGGGTTCAATCCCATCCGTAAAGCAGCAACCCCCAAAGACGGTCTGGGCAGATCCCTGGCCCACCCAGGACAGGGTGAAGCACTATTCCTTTTGCGTTCGCAAAAGACACGCCATATGCGACAGTTTGAAGGGATTGCCCCCGTAAAGTCTGAGCGAGTAGCACTAATAGAAGTATGGCTGGGTTGGAGTAGGTGTGGCCTTGTTAGAGGAGGTGTGGCCTTGTTATTTTCTTCCTCGCAAAACGGGGGTGGGGAGGAGTAGGGTTTGTGAAAACCTATTAAGTTTTGGCTGCTTGAAACAGAATAATAAAAATAAAACTTCAGTTACACGCTGTACTTATTTAGTGGTGGACTTTTGATGGTGAGAGCAGCCTGTGAGCCTTGTGGATCCCAGGTAAGGACAGAGGTGCAGCGGGTTGCAGGTGTTACCTCTCCCCAGAGTGAGCACATCCACCCAGCTGTTTGGTCTGTGCGAGCAGGACAGCAGGTGTGGGAAGAGCCTCGATGAAACCTAACGAGAATATCCAGGAAGTGTACATTGGCCTCAGGATCGCTGCTGTGTCCCTGTGAATCTGCACAAGTGTGGGCTCATTCTGATGCCCAGGGGATGCCCAGGTTTTGCTCACTGGAGTCATAACCAGAGAGCTCATGATGGAGCCTACAGACGTTAGCTTGGGGGCAGGACTTGGGCGGTTTCGGGGGCGGAGCGTATGTCCTGGGGCGGGGCTGGGCGGAGCCAGTAGTGAGCAGGCACTGCGGGTCGGTTGCGGCTGCGGGAGCCCAACCAGCCTGAGATGCGGTGCAAACTCAGCGTGAAGAGTGCACAGGCTCACCGTCAGACCGCGGAAGAGACCTGGAAGAGGCCACGGGTGAGTTCCCATGGCTACAGGGATTGTGGTGGTGAAGGGCAAGGGCTAGGTCACCCCGCACCCAGCCCGCGGCTCTGGGAGTCCTCCCCAAGCCAAGACTGCAATCTTTCGGGCGGAGCTCCGGGAGAGAGGGGGCAGGAGGCGCCCGAGCTGCAGGCCTGGCCTGATTCAGCATCTCAGAATCCTAGGTTGGCACTAGGGAAATGGGTCATGAAGGATGGGTGGTCCTCCTGGGAGTGTATTTTGGAACCCCAGCAGGATCGCGTCTATAGACAGGAAGGAGAATATTGGTCCACATCCCCCCAACAGTCTCAAACACCAGACCCGGCCTGTGGAACTCTGTCTTGGGCAAGCATCGTCTGGCATGTATCCGAAGAGTCTTTAGGTAGGACCTGGGCACTCATCATGGCCCCTTCTGCTGTGGCAGAGGACTCACACAGCAGAGTCTACACTTTGCCCAGGGGAGGGAGGGGGATCCCATGCAGGGGAAGCAAACGCAGAGGGACCTCTGCCCCCAAAAGAGACCAAGCCTGGGTTCCAGTCTTCTGGAGAGTCTCCTGCCTCTGGGCTCTGCCAGGAAGAGACTGCCTGCCAAGTTTTCATAAGCGCCCGCTGGGTGAAATCCTCTTTGGGTTTGACATTCAAGGACCCCAGGGCCTCCCGATTTTCTGTGATGTTGCCGGTTCCTCCCTTCCTTAGCTCCTCCCCCCACCCTCACCTTTTGTTTGCTTTTGATCTTCTGCTGGAATGCCGCACACCCTGCCCCCTCCTCCCATCCCCAGGTAAACAGAGATCAGTGACACCCACTGAGCTGGGAGGCCCTGGCGAGTGCCCCAGCCCAGCTGTGACCACAAGTCTCTGTCATTGTCCATGTAGGGTTGCTTTATCCCTAGGAGACCAAGAGTTCCAGCAGGGCAAGAGTCTGCCCTGAGCCTCCATGTCCTGCCTCTTCCCGGGCCTGAGCTGCATCCAGGACCAGCTGCTGTTCTCACACCGCCACCATGACACCCCTGCTCACAGTGCTCCTGGCGGTTCTGGTGGGCCTGCCTGTGGGTAAGGCAGATAGAAGCCAGCGGGACCCAGTTGTGGGACAGAGTGGCGGGAAGTCGGCAGGCTGGCCCGAGTTCCCCTGCCTTCTGACTGTCCTGACCTGGTGCTTGTTGGGGATGGGAGGTTGGTGGGAGACAGCCGGGGTCTGACTGGCAGAAAAAAGGATTTCTTCCTGTTTTCTGACACCCCACCCCCTCACCCCGGCATGGCCCACAGCCCAGGCTTTGGAGTGCCACGTGTGTGCCTACAATGGAGACAACTGCTTCAAACCCATGCGCTGCCCAGCCATGGCCACCTATTGCATGACCACACGTACTTGTGAGTCCCGTGACCTGGAGCACAGGGATAGGAGGGGCAGAGGGAGGGACACCCCACTTTCACTAGTGGACCTGCAAGCTGAGACTGAGTCTTCCAAGGTCCTGATCCTCTCACTGCAACCTTTTTGTGTCCTGTCCCCTGTAGACTTCACCCCATACCGGATGAAAGTGAGGAAGTCGTGTGTACCCAGCTGCTTTGAGACCGTGTACGATGGCTACTCCAAGCATGCATCTGCCACCTCCTGTTGCCAGTACTACCTCTGCAATGGGGCTGGCTTTGCTACCCCAGTGTCCCTGGCCCTGGTCCCAGTACTCCTGACCACTTTCTGGAGCTTGCTGTAAAGCTCTGTTTCCCCAGACAGACCCACTCACTCAAACACAAAGCTCTTAAAAGACACAGTCGCACCCTCTCGCTTCACCCAACCCTCTTCCTTCAGCTACAACAAGGGCCGGTGGCTATCTAAAAATAGGATCGATGAAATCCAGATACCTCACTCCAAGGCCATAACCTTTCATTTTCAGAAGGATCTAAAAGTCTCTACCCAGGATCAGGTGCACCAGAGAAAGTGCTGTCTGGAGAGGGGGGGGGCGGGAGAGGGAGGTGTCAGTCAGTCAGGCACACCGAGTTGAAGGAATTAGTGGCCAAATTCTACCTTCATAGCATCAGGAACCTGCCTCTGTCTACCCAGGAGAGGACAGGTCTACTAGAGGGAGACAAAAGATCATGAACCGGCTAGAAGCAAAGGCTCATTAGAGCTGTCTCCTACTGAGGGCAGCAGCTGCCCGGAGCAGACCACGATGGAGGCCATGTGAGGAAGCCTTTTGTTATTCCCAGCTATCTCAGGAGCTCTGCCAGACCTGGTGTCCAGACAGCTCTTGGCCGAGGGTAGCTAGCAGTGGCTTCATTTCCACAGGTTACTAAGATCCCTCCAGCCCCAATCTCAGCAGGCCCCTTGACCTCACACCAGCTGCTGGGCCTTGAGGCTGGCAGGGACACGGGGGCAGGAGGCCCATGCTGTATTTTTGTCTGACCTGTACACAGGCCAGAGCTATTCTGGGCATGACAGGAAGGGAACAAAGGCAGATCAGAGCAGGCTAGTGAGGTGACCGGGACAGCAATGCAGTCTTCAGCCGGCTTCCTAGGTCCTGTAGGCAGATTCTGCATCCTCTGGCCTCTTGGTAAATGATGGGCAGACCAATGCACAGGGGGCCAGACCAAGTCCCGGGTGACTGTGACTGAAGACTTCTGGGAATCAAGACTCCGAAGAGCCCAACCCTGATTTAGGAGACACTGGATCTACCTTTCATGCCAGTGTAGTTGGCCCAGAAGGCCTTACTCTCCTCTCTGACTAGTACTCCAACTCACGTGGCACTGAGGAAACCCCCGAAGCTAGCCCAGGCCAGGGGTCAGGATGCTGGCCAGTGTCCGTGCAGTGGGATTATGCCTGACTAGGAGAGTCTTATTGGTCATCACGTCCTCCTGGTCACACATCCTGAATGCTTTTCTCAGACCACCCAACTGTAGGAGCTCAGGACACAGAGGCCTGTCCTGGGGACCTTCCTCCCTGTTCTTAGGCAGTCCTGAGCTCTACTGCTGAAAATGATGTAGTTTTCTGCCTCGGTTTCCTCCTCTGGGGACAGACCACTAGGGAATGGGAGATAGAAGCATGCTGATGGGCTTCCCCAGACCCTCAGGAATGTGAACTGTGTGGTCCCATTACAAAGGTGCATTGGGTGGGAAATGGCCCAGAGGTGAGGGGACATTGGCTACCCAGAGAGACTCTGAGTCTCATGGGAGGTCAGGAGTGGGGAGACAGAGCACAGGTGCATATTCAGCACGGTGGCTGCAAAGTCCAGAAGTGGCTATGGTGGTGGCCCCTGAGGTCCAGGCACACTTGCACGCACACACACACACATACACACACAGCATTGGGACTGAACTGTGCAAGCCACAGGGCTCTGGTAAGGAGGGTCAGAGGCAGACTTCTGACTCAGTGGGTGAGGCCTGGGAAACATTACCCTGCTTGTGCAAGTCCATTGTCCCCAGCCAAGGTGGCATCCTGGGTCGGAACTGGGAGGATGTCTGAGACCAGGTCCTCCCTCCCACCGCAAGAAGTGATGTGGCAGAGGCCCTTGATCACCTGTGGCGGAGAGTGCTGCAGTGTCTGGGGGCAGTTTCTTTCACATGTCTCATGGCACCATCCAGACAGGCCCCACAGTGTCCACACTGCCACCTATCCCTACAGGGAGCATTGTATACCTGCCTAGCCTGTCCTCGGTGCTTAGCACAGAGCCCCAGATGGTGCTCAATTAACACAGGGCCAAGCCTGCAAGTAGGAGGTGCCAATTAGGGGAACAGTGCCAGGCCGCCTGTCCTGAGTCCTGCCTGGGGTGGTGTGACACTGCAGGCAGCTCTACACCCTCCACAGAAGTTCTGCAAAGTGTAAGTCTGTGTGGGGGGGTGTCATGACAGGAAAAGAAACTGAGGCACAGAGGGGTCTTAGTTTTCCTGGGCCACCTGACCACCTCCTCAGTCCAGTAGCAACCATTCTCTTGTGGGTGCTCTTTGAGCCGTGGGTGTTCTTTGAGGCTGTACACCTTCAGGATGACCGTGACTTCATAAACCAGAGAGCCTCAGAGCATAAGGTTGCAAGACTTATGAAACTGAGGCCTCAGAGGGGAGCATCAGAACTGCAGGTTTGAAGGTCTGGGGAGTAAGCCAGGGGTGCCCAGCCCTGTGTGCGGATGCAGAGAGAAGGAACACGGGATGGAGTAGCAGACAGAAGAACGAAGTTCCATCAGCTGTCACAAACCGACCCTGCCTTTGTCAGGGATTAGGAATCAAGGCAGTGGGTGTTGCCACACTAGGGTAAACTCGCCACTCAACATGGATGGTGTCCAGGGCGGCTGGCAGTGGTTATCTATGGCATTGCATTCTGGAAGCAGCTTGGAAGTCACTGGAGAGAAGGGCTGCATGGAGCAATGATATCACAGAGTGTACGTTCCTCTGTGGTCTAGCCCACCAGAGAGAAACTGCAGGGGGAGTCATGCTCTGCCACCGTGTCTGTGGTTGGCCTCCCCAAAGCGCATATAGAGAAGGGGGCAGACCACCTTCTTCATCTTCTGCAGCAAGCGTGCGAGCTCACATTCTGAAACTCTAGAATGATTTCCAGGACCAGGGTGGCCCCTTGTTGCAGTGTTTGGTCACTTCTGGCAAGCACTATGGCATCCTGCAGCTGCCTGACCTGGGTTCCTCAAGCACAGGCTCCTACTCCAGCCATCCCATCGGTGAAATGACAGTGGCAGTAACCACTCAGCTGGCTCTTGGGGGCCAGTGCCAAGCCTAGGACTTGCATAGAGGAGACCCCAAAGGACGCATGGATACATGCTACTGTCTGAAACTTCCCTGTCAACCCTAAGCTCTCACCCAGCAAGAATGTGAAATCCACTTTTATGCCACAGTTCCCTTCCTGTAGCCAGCCCCATGTACCTATACTTCAGAGTGGCCAATGTCAATGTCCCCCACTGAATGAATAAACAAATGAAGGACGTGTGTCTATCTTGCTTTCCTACCTATCTTCTCTCTGAAGGTCGCTGGCTCCTGTCCTGATATTAGAGCCAGCCAAGGCAAACATGGTAGTAACAGGACTCCAGGGGCTTTCCAAAACTCACTCCCATTCTGCGGAGAGAGGCAGATCCAGTTCCCATCAATGGACCAACAAACCCAAGGGCTGGCTGAGGAACTGAGTGGGAAAAGACAGGACCACACACCACACACACAGACACACACACCAGCAGACCTGGGTAACACACACACACACCAGCAGACCTGGGTAACACACACACACACACACACACACACACACACACACACACACACACTGGCTACATCTGCCTTTTTCTGGCTTTTTTATTTCTGATGCCACTTGCTACCTAATTCTCAGGAAGAGTCTGACTCTCCCAGACCCTCTCTCAGACTCTCTGGCCCTTTGCCCTGCCCAAACCCCCAAATTTGGGAGGGGCATAAAGCATAGAAGTAAATTAAAGCCACCTGGACAGCCAGAGTAGACACATGGGGTCTCTCGCCTGGACTGAATGCCTGTGCCCCATCCTAGTGGCAGTGGGACCCCGCCCCTGCTATGTGCGCATGTCTCTTAACCCCAGCCTGGAACCTTTTAAGACCAAAGGCTTTGCTTCTCCCTTCTGCTGCCACGGGACATAGTTTCCTTGATGCCATGCCAGTACAACACTCACCCCTTGTCCCGGGGCCATGTGTGTAGACATACTGCAGAGCTTCTTAGTCGTGGGAGGGCCAGGACGGGACTGAAGCCTGACCTCTCAAACCTGGCTCCCGTGCTCCATGCAGAGTGAGCTGCTGAGAAAGACACTGTAGTCTCACCTGGCCCCAGCTTCATTCACACTTGCCAGGGGAGGAGAGGGTGGCTTGCTTATGCTATGCCCCGTGCGGCTCCAGGGTGAGGTGGATCCGTACTGAGCTTCCGGCCCGCACAAAGCATTTCTTGAGAGTCTTGGGCCTGATGATTGGGACATCCCTACTCCACAGAGGAGGGAAGAAGGCTTGTGAAATTGTACCAGGCTCCCTGAGGCCACACAGCAGCAAGCTCTGCCACCTCCCAACTGAGCTAGGTTGCAAGTGACTCAGGGCTGGGAGCCAGCAGCTATGGGAGCCAAGGGTGGAGTGGTACCCACGAGAAGGTATAAGGGGTGGCCAGGGAGTGAGCCTCATCCTTAACACGGAGAACATGAGGCTTCTCTTCTGGTTCCTTCTGGCCGTGGTCTTGAGCATGGAGCTAGGTGAGTCGGGGGTATGGCCACTTTCCCTGCTGCCCTTACTTATCACTGGCCCTTGTGGGTACCCCTTTCTTGTCTCCTCATCCTGGGTACCAAGACCCTCCCTAATCCCCAGCCTCTGTCCTTTGCCTTCATAGATTCCTAAATCCTCTTCTCTGGACCCTACAGCGCTAAGTGCACTCCTCAGCTTTCTTCTCAGTTTCAAACCCACCCCTAAGCCTCCCCAACTCCATAGTGACAACTTTGCACACACACACACACACACACACACACACACAAGCATGGCACACCTCTGCTCCTTTGGCCTCCTCCAGCCCCAGAGCCCCACCTGGTCTTCAGCCACTCTCTCCTGATGCCCTCCTACCTCCTTGCTTGGGTTCTATCTGTTCCTCCTTCCTTGACTTTAGTCCCTTTAGGCTTCTATACCCTAATTTCATTTGCTTCAGTAATAGGGACTTTGACCCTGGTGCTTGCTGGTGGCCTCCCAGGGACACTCCCAAATATCACTCCTTGTGTCTGGCCTTAACATCATTCAGTGGAGACCAAGTTGCTCCTGCATCCAACCCCAACCAACGCCTGAGTAACTATTGCCCATCAGTAACCCATGCTCCAAACTCAGCAGACTCAGCTCTCCAGCTCTCAGAGGCCTCACCTAGTAAAACCTCAGTTTCTATTCATGGGTGGAAATGCTCCAGGACTTGGGGTCCACCTAAGGTGGGGTGGGAGGTCAATGTGTACATCTCTGGCTATAGTTTACCCTTCTTGGCCCAGGCCTCATGGGAACTCTCCGACCTGAGAAAGCCTGAACTATTGACCCCGAAGTGATCCCCAAAACCTTCAGGGCAGACCAAATCCACTTTGATGGTCCTGAGCTCAAAGTGGAGACCTGTGTTACTGTCAGGGTTGAGGTTTCAGATGCAGTACTCATCCATGGGCCAGTCACCCTCTCTGCCTTAACCAAGGCCCTACTATCTCCAGTGTCTGTCTGTAAGCCTGAGACTACTCTACAGTGGGACCTCCCAGTCCCTTCCTCCGTGGAAACCATGCCTGCTCCTCAAGACAAAGCCCCAAGCCTGCATAGTTTGAAGTTGGAGGGAGCCGGGCTCCACGTGTCTCTCTCAGCATACCCAATGTCTTACATCTTTTCTGGGCATCTGCTCTGTCACCCATGGGTAATGCCATCTCCCTGGGGCTCAAAGCAGCCTGGGAAGGGTGAGTTGCATCCTAAGCTGACCTCAGAATGAGCAAATGGGACCAGAGGGCCTGGTGACACTGCAGTGCACCTGGACGTGGTGGAGTGCTGCCCCATCGTCTCTCTCACCCTCTTCTCCAAAGTTCTGTCTCTCTCTGAGTAAGTGCTGACCTAGGGTCTGTCCCCAGGACCTATCACTGCACCCAGAGCCAACTTCTTTTTGAAACCTTCCTGGCCTCGTTGATGAAAAGACACACACACACACACACACACACACACACACAAGAGGGATGGTTATTTTTGTCCTAATGACCCTGCTCTTGCTCCAACTCTTAGAGATCATTCATTCATTTATTTTCTAAACATCTCCTGTGACTCATCAGTGCATCAGGGTGCCGTGTGGTGGATGCTTGTGGGGCAATGGAGAATGGGAAGGGATCCCCATTCCTATCCAGAACTCTAGTGAATAGGAATGTGGAGACAGTCTTAGTCATGAAAATAACATTGTCTATGAGGTTAGCTTGTGCCACATGGATGATGGAGAGAGGAGCCTGGGCAAAGCTAGGAGGTGTGGAGAGGAAGAGGAATGGGAGGTGGTGTCCATGCTATTCTCTCCAGCACCTTGCCTGTTGCTTTTGGTGTCCCAGTCACCTGCCCCTCGGTCACCTGCTGTCTGGAGAATCCATGTTCAGTTTGTTTAGTGTATTTAACTTCCATGGAACAGCTACAGGCTTGTGGGCTTTTGCTGCTGTCTTTTATGTCCCTAGCAAGGTCTCTGCTTGCTCTGCCAAGATGGTAAACGAGGACCTTGCTGTGGTGTGGACTTCCTGCGTGTCCCCTGCTCCATAGTGTATGGGATGAAGGCCTGGCCTTTGAGACAGGCCAGAACCGACCGACATACTTATATGTGAGGTCTGGTAGAGCCATGGCTGTAGGAGGAGCCCCAGGGGGAGCTCTACTCTCCAGGACTATTCAGCGGCCCAGCTAGGATGGGACAGGGCCTAGAAGCTTCCTGCTCAGTGGCAGCTCTGGACTTGTTCAGGATCGCTGCTGAAAAGTGCCCAGAGGTGGGCATGGGCTTAGGGGTTTTGTAATCCAGGGAAGGGAGCTTAAGGAAGCACGAGAGATGCAGAGAGGCTGGGAAGAGGCAGAGAGACAGATGGGGGAATCCAGAGAGAGCATGGTAGGCCACTTGCCTGACCGGCACCCTCTGGTGAATACAAGACTAGTGAGGTAGCATTTGTCAGGAAAACTGTGAACAGAGCTCAGTGGGCTCCCATCTTCCTCCTGCCTGGCCTTGCCCTGGATTCCCTACTAATTGGGTAAAGGCCCCATCATCTCAGCCCACAGAGCATTTATATCAAAGGGTATAAATTGATCCTTCTCAGGTTCCTGGAGGTAAAGGGGACTAAAGTCTCAGGTCCCGCCCCTCCCCCACCCTGGTCTTCAGGCTTCTCTCCCCCAGAGGCTCTCACCTCTGTTCCATCCAGTTCTTGGTGCTCTGAGCAGACAGACACAGGCCCACTAGCTCCAACACGATTACCTGTATCTCCCACAGTGGTAGGCTGAACACCAGGGTCTCACTTAGCTCTTCCTCCAAGGTCTGGGAGGGGGGCTTTGCAGCATAGATAACAGTTGGGAAGCTGGGCTACAGAGTCTCGGGGCTAGCAGAGAATGGAAGTGAGGTGCTGGATACAAGAGCAGGTGTCACCCTCTGCAGGAATTGCTCACCGACTGCCCCTGTCTCTGTCTACCTATAGCTATAACACGGGGCCTGCGGTGCCACCTGTGCAAGGACTTTGGAGGCTGCTCCGGCCAGTACAGATGCAGAAGGGGCTCCACCCACTGTGTCATCATTGCCACCCGTGAGTGTGGTGGGAGGGGCGGGATGGGCACGCCCTTCTTGCACAGAGAGCTGGCTCAATGGGCAGGCAGAGCCCAGAGCCAATGTGAGGGCCAACAGATCTAAAAGACAGGGTAGAAAGGCGTTTGGCAACCTCTATCTGAGGTAAGGGCCAGGCAGGGCTCTCAGTGCCTGGGGTGACCCTCAGCACAGTGGCTGATGTGACAGAGGTTTGGGCAGCTCAAAGATTCAGGAAGCGCCATGGTCTCTCTCTTACCCCCAGGATCTCCCATCAGCTTCACGGACCTGCCCCTGGTGACGAAGATGTGCTACAATGGCTGCCCTGATGTCCCCAGCTTGGGCTTGGGTCCTCATGTATCCATTGTTTGCTGCCAGTCCGATCTCTGCAACAAAGACTGACCACACTCTGTCGCTACCAGCTGGACCACAGAACCGTGTCCTGGCCTGGTCCTTGGAGATCATTCCAACCTGGCCAGCCCAAAGCCTCCAACTCATAACTTCCTCAGAAAGTTCAGAGTGAAACCCTGTGTAAATCCACTGCGGTGCAAACATGAGGCCCTAATCCGCTGTGGGCCACCCTCTGTGTCAACAAATCTCCCAATAAAAAGCAGCTGGATCACGTGATCTGAGTTGTCCAATGGAAGTAGCGTACTGGATTCAGGCAATTCCTTAAGCGGCCCCGTCTGTGGTCAGTCATGGCCTCCTTGGTCCAGGATGTGTGCTGTAGCCTCCGCTGACCTTCTCTCTTCCGCTCAGAGTCTGCCCGTTTCCACTGACCTGCTCTCTTCCGCTCAGAGTCTGCCCGTTTCCACTGACCTGCTCTCTTCCGCTCAGAGTCTGCCCGTTTCCAGGTAGACGCAGGGCCTAAAGGCACAGGAGCTGCAGATGACCGATGCTGCTCTGGGCCAGCTGTGGAGGTGGGGCTGAGTCTGTAGGCACTTAGGAGCACCCCAACTTGAGTCTGGAGCACCGGAGAGTCACTCTGACCTAGGACTGGCATGCAGAAGAGTGCCCCAAACTTGGCACTGGGGGATCAAGGAGCACCCAAACAAGGGGCTGAGAGGGGGGAGCACTCCAATTTGGGGGTGAGGACATCTGAAGGACAGCCTTGATAGAGGTTTGGACACCCTGACCTGGGCTTGAAGGCTGAAAGGAGGTCTGACCCGAAGCCAATGAGCGCCGTACTCTGGGGCGCTCCTACAGACCCACATCAGGGCAGGTGGAGGAGGAAGGCTCTGCAGAGGGGGAGTGGTGCTCGCTAACCGAGGCCCTTTTGGCACCATCCACCTCTGTTGTCAGGAGCTCTTGGGGAACCCTGCCACCTTCTTGGCCTGTGTCTCTGGCGCCTTGTCCTGTTCTGTCTTTCCCGCCATGTCCCTGCCTGCTTAGCCTTGTCTATGTCTCCCAGAAGGCTGCCCGTCTATCAAGCCCTGTGTGGCCCTGAGTGGGAGCTCTGCCTCCAGGCACCCACGAGAAATCTGCAAGGGGGAAAGCTGTGCCCTGGGGCAGCTGGGTAAGCTGCCCCGACAGCATAACCACCCACCTTAGTTAAACATGACAGCTAAACACCCAGAATCTGTGCAAGTTACTTGGTAAATATTTACTCACTGGCTCCCAACCAGGCCTAGGGATAAGCTTCATACTCTTGGTTTCGCAGTCACAGAGGCAAGTCATAGTTGGTGCCTCACGGAAAACATGAGGCAGGCCCTGACTTCAACTAGCTTGTTCTCAATTTGGCAAAGTCCTCATGAAATAAACACTGGTAAAAGGCAACACCGGTGAGGAGGACAGTAGCCAAGGAGAGAGTAACTGACAGAAAGCTGGAGCTTCAGCGTTAGCGAAAACATGGAAAAGAGGAAGCTCAGGCAGTGAGCGACGGAGACGCTCAAGGCGGCGGGGAAGCACCGCCAGCTGCACGTTCGTGCCCAGATGTAAAGTCAAGAAGAGATGGGTCCAGACCTCCCTCACCAGCTCAAAACTTCAAAGTAAAAACAAAGACCTTTTGTTTGTTTTGAGAACTGATCTCACTGTATAGCCTAGGCTGGCTCACCTTCCTGCAAGGCTAAAAAGAAATTCTTTAAATGCTAGCCCATTCAGAAGAGAAAGGATCTCAAACATGGCTCTGTGATCACAAATGATGAATTGAATGATTAAACCCAGGTTACGGTATGACCCGGAAGGGGTACCCCTTGGACTTACACACAGAAGAGGAAACATGTCCACGGAAACTGGGCCACAACCACTCAGAGCAGAGCTATTCACAGACATCAGCCACAGGTGGAAACCCACACACCCATCACTGTGAACAAACGCATACAATATGGCATCCTTCCAGCCACAAAGTCCTAGTCACCAACCTGTAGGAGTAAGGTACACGCCTGCAGAGCTGACCCTTGGAAACACTACAGAATACTGTGTTCTCTAGGACCCTGCATGAAATAGCAGGAATTTAGGGCAGACTGGAAACAGATGCAGGAGGGAGGTGTGCAGGGCAAGGGGAGACTTCCAAAGCATGTCTTTCTGCTGCGCCATTCACCATCCGTCACCACCAAGATGCTTGTCCATTTCTTTGGTCACTCTAGATAGCAGAGAGATTCTCCAAGAACGGAGTATTTGCTTGGGGATGACGGAGCACTAGGATGGGAACACGTGTCATAGTGACAGAGGCTGTGGCTGTGGTGAGTGAGAGAAACTTTCCTAAGCTGCTTGGGCAGCAGTCTGTTGGTCTTGAAAACGTGGGGAGGGGCTTGGCCACCATGGTCAATGGTGACTCTGCTGTCCGAGGCAGTTGTCTAAATTACTGCAGATATGGAAGTCTGCGTGTCTCTGTGCTGGGCGTGCAAAGCACAGGGTGCGTGTTGAGCAAGGAACCTATGACAGGGTTCCTGAGAAAATCATTGTCCCAGACAGGACAGGAGTCTTCTCGCTACAACTTCCTGCCTGTGACTAGTTTTATGGGATCTGACAAGGAAATTCTCATCCTGGGGTCATTAACTTTCAGACTTTTTGCCAGCCGGCAAGCAATCCTGCTGTTGGCTTCAGCTGGCCATTCTCCAGTACAACTCAGACACCAACCATGTGTAGCTCTCATCAGATCGTACAGGTTGAGGCTCTGTCCTCAAATCTATACCCATCTCACATCCCTCACTCTCTTTCCATACTGTGCTTTTGGCATCTTTGGTCATGTCCTTGATTTTTAAAAAATGGGTAAAAGTGTCACCTGAATTCTTGGGGGTTCACTAAGGAACACCAGAGCCTCCATGCCTCTTCATACATAAGCACTTTCTCATTATCTTCCCAAGAAGCCCAGAATCTCCCGTGTTAAGCGACCCAGAGGCTGAGAGTTCTGTCCTTTGGGGTGTGATGGAGGTTTCATCATGTGTCCATTATTGGTTACATCATTGGCCACTGGTGATCAGTTCAACTTTCAGTCCCTCTCCTGTCTGCAGAGGAGACTTAGGGTGGGGATAAAAGTCCTCACCCTCTAATTGTGCAGGTGTCTCTCAGGTGATCAGCCCCATCCTGGAACTAATAATGAGGGGTACCCCTCCACTCGTCACTCATCAACTTATAAAATTACGAAACTCTTATTGCTACAGGGTTTCCACGAGTTTTAAGAAGCTGCGTGTCAAGAAACTTGGCTGAAAACCAAGAGTACCTTTCCCAATGCTGTAGGAATGGAGGGATGGTTCAAGAACTAAGTGCATGGGTTTCCTTTCTGAGATAATGGAACATATCAACCCAAATAGTGGAGTTTGCAGATGTCTGTGACTATGTCAAAACTATTGAGCTCAGTAGTGGGATCTCCCCCAACCCTCTCTCTTCAGCATGTCAGTACGTATCCCAGGCTGGCCTTGAACCCATGGCAATTATTTCTCAGGCACCCAAATGCAGAGATTACAGGTGGGCATCACCACACTCAGCAACTGACACACTTGGAAATGTGGGAGCTACCAAATGCGTGAGGTACAGTCAGTAAAGCTGCCAAAAATTAAAAAGAAAAGATAGCCAGGCAGTGGTGGCACACACCTTTAATCCCAGAACTCGGGAGGAAGAGGCAGGTGAATCCCTGATCTACAGAGTGAGTTCTAGGACAGCTGGGACTACACATTGTCTCAAAAAACAAAAACAAGTGAACAAAGACACAACAAAAGAAAAAGATAAACGAGATGCAAAATCTAAATTGAGAATCATAAATTACTACACAAAAATCTGTAAAATAATACACACAGAAGCTCCCTAGTACTTGGGAGGCTGGGACCGAAGGTTCAGGCCAGTCTGTGTTATGGGAAAGGCAGAAGTCTGTGTTAGCAAATCTGAAAGGCAGAAGACCAAGAAGGCTTGTCCCACATGCCGAGAACCATGCCACCGTCTCTGCGTGTGCCATAGGGCAGTGTCACGGGAAATGACCAGAGGTCAACACACAGGAGTCCAAGGAAAGAGGAGTGCTGTGGCAGGGGTGACAGGAGACGGCCTCACGTCAAGGCTGTGACACGGACTGAAGAGTGCTGGGTGAAAGATACAAGGGTGAGGCCTGAGGGAGGTGGCTCCTTGGAGGGAAACCGGCAGACCGGAAGCAGATGCTGCTTCTGTGGACATCTGTTTCTGAGGGTGGGATTGCAATGCATTCACTAGGCCCAAGAGAAATGGTAAATGGGTGTTTTATCAGGAAACAACTTACACAGATGATGTGAAGAATCGCCTCTGCGTTCCCACTCCAAAAGATGCAGTATCTGCACTTTGGACGTGATCCCAGACCGCAACCCAAAAGAAAGAGAGAGTGCCCGCCCCACGCTTCTCCACCTTCTGGTCATGCCCAAAGGGGTGTGGCCGCTAACACAAATTCACTGGCAAGGGGAGATGCTATGACAAGTGTCTCTTGTCTAACCCAGCTAGTGCATCTGTGCCCACTGCTGGGTGGCCGTGGCCTTGCAGGGTGACTGAGATGCAGAATCAGAGGCTTCAAGGAGACTTTCTGGAGAGGGACTGACCAGCAGGCTGAAGTGCAGTTTCGGAGTTTGAAGCCAGATGTCTGAATGTGAGGTGATCCTTAATGATTTCTTCTGAGGACTCCATACATAGGTCCTTTGGGAAGGGCTTCAGTTAAACCACAATTGCTGCCATGTTTATCTTCCTGGGTGCCTCCTGGAAAGACAGTGAGAACTAAGGTAGTTATGATTCCAGGGACAGTGGGGAGGGGCAGTTCTAGTTCACCTGAGACCAGACTCTGCCCTTCTAGAAACATTCTTCTGACATCTGGCTAGTAGGTGAAAAGGTACAGAGATGTCTATTGCCCCTTTAAGGATGAAACTAATACTCATGGGTCCCAAAGCTGGTGCACAGGGGCTCATGCATACCAGCATCCTTCTAGAAAAGTCCTGGAGGAACAGGGTACAGTGGCCTCTTTCCAGAGTACCATCCTGAGTCCTGTTTGTGAGCTCACTTCCTTTTCAGTGTGGGAATTTTAAGAGCTACTCATCTGGCCAGGCAGTGGTGGTGAATACCTTTAATCCCAGTACTCAGGAGGCAGAGGCAGGTGAATCTCTGAGTTCAAGGCCAACCTGATCTACAGAGTGAGTTCCAGGACAGTCATGGCTACACAGAGAAACCCTGTCTTGAGAAACCAACAAAACAACAGCAAAAAGAGCCACTTGTCTGCTCTCCTTTGTGGGGGACAGAAGAGCCAGAGCCCTTTGGCCTTCCGAGGTCAGAAGAGCCTAGCTGCAGCGGGAGGGCCCATGGCTAGCTGGGGAGGAAGGCATGTAGGTATTTTTCCCTCAGTGGAACATTCTGGGTTGAGGCTGAGCATGGCCAGAATAACCTTGAGTGGCTGTGGGTGGGTACAGGGTTACAAATTGTCCCTATATGACGTGCTCTCATGATGGGGCCAGGGCACCAGTCCGCAAAGCACAGGTGCTTACGGGGTTTATAGATGCTCCCTGGGAGACGGTGTGAGAGGATGAAGCCACAGCATTCAGTCCAGACAGGGGAGGCAGAGTCAGGGCTTTCCTGAACTCGAGAGGGCATCTGTCCAGCCAGACCTTCCTCTCCCCATCGCTTGTCCCGGGCTCCGGGTGGTAACCACTTCCCCCTTTCCCAGACATCAAAGCCACGTCTCTGCAGCTGATCGCCATCACCTTGAGAGGCAGAGGTGGGAATCCGTGCAGCGTCCTTGCTAAAGGGCTACTCCCGCCCACCATACCAGAGGGCGGTGGTCCAAAGTCTGGAGAGTCTTCCCGATGAGTCTGGGTATGCCTAGAAAGCCAGCAGCAGAGGGGCAGAGCGGGGGAACGTGACTGAGTCACAGTCCCAGCATGACCTCTCAATGTCAGTAGCCCCAGAAGAGAACCGACAATGTCCTAGCATAGTAGCAGTGCTGGGGACGTCCTCCAGAGTCACCCTTTGAGCTCGAAGCCCAGATGCACATTAGACCTGACCCCAGTCATACCCTGAACTGATCCTGGTTATATACTAACCCCTGATCCCAATCACCATGCCTTGTTCTTGGTTACACTCTGAGACCTGATCTTGTTCGAATTCCGAGTCCCAACCATAGTCACATACTGAGCCCTGATCTTGATCCTGGTCATGCTATGAGTTTTTACTCGGATCATATTCTGAGCCCTGACCCTGGCCACAGGTTCTGAGCCCTGATCCCTTTATACTCTGAGTCTTGATCAGGTTACACTCTGAGCCTTGACCCTAGCCACGAATTAAGTTTTGATCCAAAGGTTCCTGGAATTGAGAAGGGAAGGGTGTGGGCCTCTCAAAAGAGAGGCCTCCTATCCAGAGCCAGCCCAGACCCTGGCTGAGCTGCATTCCTCCTGCCCTGTGATGGAAGCTTCCCAGGTACAGCCTGGGTCTCCCAGGGCAATGGTGGAAACTCTAGGGACAGTGACACCTAGGGGACAGGTGGGGCCCCTGGGCCTGAGGACAGGAAGGAGCTGAGCTGAGCTGGGTGCGGTGGAGGGCCTGGGTTCCACCTAAGGACACATGGGCATAGAGTAGGCTCTGTAATCCAGTTAACTTCAGCACATCTGTGCCCAATGCCGTGCCGTCATGGCCATGGGTGGTGAATGATTTGCAAAATCAGACAGGCTTGGGATGCTGCCTGGCTCGCTAGGTGACCTCGTCTTAGTCAATTAGCTTCTCAGAACCTAGTTTCTTTATCCACTAAAATTAATTAGTACTCTGTCCCTCCAGAACTGTCATGAGGAAAAATACAGTTGGTAGGCCAATTCTCTGACTCATGCTGGGCTTGGAAAGTCCAGTAGTTTGTCCAGTGCCTAGGCAAATGAGGATCTCCTATGCAGGGCGGAGCTTAGACCCCAGTGGAGCTGCTTAGCAGAGATCCCTGGGACCATGGATGGAGGCTCACAAAGACCACTTCAGCCAGGAGGCAGGGCAGAGGCAAGAGTGGG